>NC_086226.1:38609168-39834585 GCF_035770615.1 Melospiza melodia melodia
AGAAAGGAGCTGGGACAGAGGAGCTCAGGGCTTGCAACCATGAGGTCGAGAAGGAAGGCTACTGACACATCCTGGGCGCAACGATTTCTAACTGGAGCATTGTTTGGATCTTTTTCAGGTGGAAAGGAGAGGCACAATGAAAAGGAAAGCAAGAGGCAACAATCAGCCGTGAGTTTTGGCCTAGGGTTAAAGGACAGCAAACTGGAGGAATGGCCAGGAGGAGAACTGCTCTTTCAGAGTCAGGCTGGGATTGCTTCAAGCCTGTGCAGCCACAGGAAGGCTCTCTCCAGCACTTGCCTTTCTTACCTTCACCTCTTTCTTCCTTTAGGCACATCAATGTTGGCAGCGACTTTCAGGCTGAGCTCCCAGAGCTGCAGAGCAGAGCACCAAGTGAGGATGAAGAGCCTGCAAGCCTGGTCTGGAAGCCCTGGGGAGAAGATGACTCTGACATGGAAAAACCTGACAGAGGTAGCTTCTCTTCAAGCTTTTCTTCCACCCCTGACATACTTGGACCTTTCAAAGTCTCCTTTTGCATAGAAAGGCAGCTTTTTTGCAGCCTCCGCTTCTCTCCCTGTCTCACGTGTCTTCCCATCTAGAAGTGTTAGAGGCAAGGAGAAGGCTCTGCTTCTGCAGCAGAGCAGCAAAAAGAGCAAGCCTCTTGCTCTCCAAATCGGTCAGGCCCATTTGCCACTGCAAGAGAGGAGATTGGCCTCCACTTCTTCTACAAGAAGCTGCTCTGAAGGGAGAGCCAGCACTGCGGGGGCCCTTGCTTCAGCTGGCCCTGTCTTTGCTCTCCTTTTCATGCTCTCCAAGCCGCTGCCTTTAGCTCCTGGCCTTTCCTTCCGCCTTGCATGGCAACCTTTGCTCTTGCTGGCCTCAAGGCTGACTTGGGCTGGCTTTTTGTTGTGCTTGCAGTAAGACAACTGCTGGACATGGCCAGCTCCCGTGGCATTGCCGGGCCAGCAGCTGACCTGGAGCGCGCCCTGCACTGCCTGCACCAGGCAGGCGGCAGCCTTCCGGTAAGAAGCCGCTCTGTGGGCGCACAGAAGAGGGCACAGGGAATGCACAAGGCCCGGCCACTGGCACAGCCTTTCCTGCCTGCTCCTTGATGAAGGCTCTTGACAGGGAGCAGAGCACCTGCTGCCTGCTGTGTCTCCTCCAGCTGCATCAGGGCTGAGCCCAAACGGCTCCAGCAGGGAGAATCTCCCTCCTGCAGGCAGCGGCGCAAGCTCCTGCAGCCTGCTGCCTTGGAAATCGCCTGCAGCTCTGGCTGCTCTAAGACATCAGGAGAGGAAATTCCCAGAAGCCTCCCTCAGCTGAGGCCATTCTGAGAGAGAGATAATTCTGGGTTGTATAAAACGTCTAACCATGTGTCTTCCCTAATTTGATTGAATTTCCATCCTATTCCCTAGACATTTCTGCCGGAAAACCCAAGGGAAATAAATGTTAGGCAGAGAGGTAGAAATAAGAAATGTAGAATTCTAGATAGCCACACATTTATCCCACCCCTCTGGCCTGTAGCAAAGAGGAGCATTTCCCTCCAAGCTCTACCTTGGCAGCCCGCCGCAGCCCACTGGCAAAGGCAGCCCTTTCCTCAGCTCTTGAGGCTTTGCAAGGATTTGCTTAGGCCAATAGATTTTTGTGCTGGACGCAGGCATTTCCAGCTTTCTGACGGGAAGGAAACATTGAAACAGGATTCTTTGATTTCCAGGCTGTGGGCGAAGGCAAGAGGAGCAAAAGCCCCCCCAGAAAGGAGGATGGGCAGACAGGGAAGAGAAGCCGCAAGAGGGCTGGCAGCGCCGAGTGTCCCTGCTGCCAACCGCGCCAGCCGCCCCGTTCGGCGGGAGGCCCCTTTCCCTGCGGCCAGTGCAAACGGTGCGCAACTTCCTGCTCTTTCTGCTCCAACCTGCGCCTTGGCACTACAACAGGCTGACCCTTTGCAAAGGCGCCGCAGCGCAAGCTCAGGCCACTTGCACCATCGCCCCTCGCAGCCCTGCTCAAGCTTACAACCCACCTCAAACCCAAACAGCTCACTTCAAACCCAGCCTTCACAATGAAACCTTACCCTGCCCCAACAACACACACTGCATACAAGTAGCAACAGATCCATCAAAGCTTGCTTTGATGCTGCTGATCAAATTCCAAAGAGGATGCAGCAAAAGGAGGAAGACATTTCAAGGCATTGAAACAAGAAAGATCCGACTCATGCTCTGATCAATTCACAACGTGCCACTGCCCAAAAAGACAGAAATTCATACTAAAAGGCAGATCTTGCCACTTGCATTAATGATGTGCACTAAATTGAACAATGGATGGTTTGTTTCCTGTCTTCCAGGCTGTTTGAAACCATGAAGGAAAGGAACAAACACAGGAGAAGACATCGCCCTCGCAAAGAAGCAGAACCTCTCCTCAAGAAGAAAAGACCAAATTAGACAAGCCTGCAGCTTGTCCAGCCAGGCCTAGCAAGGCTTAGGCGTCAATAGGACTAGATAGGAATAGGACTGGCTTTTAAGCTTTTAGACTTGTTCAAATTCTATTTAGTTAGTTTACATGATAGGAATCTCCTCAATTTCTTAGTTAAGGTACATGAGTATTATTCAAGATTCATTAGTAGGATTAGATTTATCAGTCAATGTAAGAGGCTTGGTGTTGGCTACGCTCCGTCTTTTGTCATTTTGCCTTTGTTGAGACACAATCTGTCTTTATCATTAAACCATGTTTGTTCCACTTTATCTTTTGGTCTGTATGAAATCACTGCGGCAATCAAAGACGACACTTGCCCTGAGAGGAGAATCTGGGCACACACGACCTCCCCAAGGCCCGGCCCCTTGCTCAGCTGGCAGGACTGGCAAAGGTGTGTCTCCTTTACTGCCAGGGAAAGAACGCTGGCGCTTCATCCTTTGATTCCTACAAATCTCAGCTGCCAGTGGAAAGGGAGGCTTTGTTTAATTCAATGAATTGGATGAAAATGAGTGCTCTGCTCTCACCATCATTTCTGCCCTAAAAGCAACAGCTTTAGTCCTTTTTGTAGCCCAGCAACAGAACTTTGTTTCATTTTGGGGCACTGATGCACCTGACCACCTTGGAAGACGTTTCTAGAACCCCTCCAATTCTATCCAATTTATATCCCATGCACCACAAAGGCATCAGTAGTTCAGTTTCAGTTTCTCTTGAAAGGAGCCCTCTCCCGCTCTGGGCCTCCACCAATCTCCTTAGCTAAAGCAGAGCGGCTGGGATCATTATCCTCTCTCTGGCTTCCCACAGCTTAGGTATTTGCACCAAAGAAGAAGCAAAGTCCCTCTTTCATCTAGCCCAGCAAATGGCACTGCCCAGCAAGGCTTTGGTGGCAGGGGCTGTGCAGGGTGGAGAGGGGGCGAGGGAGGGGGCAATTGCCAGGCTGCTTCTGGGAAGCGCAGGGAAGCTTGCCCTTGTCTGATGGAGCCAGTGCAGCTGGGCTTTGGAGCCTACAAAGTATCTGCCTTGCAGTGGCACTTGTTACAGCTGCCCACTCACTTTGCTGCCCTGTGGGCAACATGCAGCCCGGGAAGGAAGCAAGATTGGGACTGAAGCAAGATTTGCTTTGCCCTAACTATAGGCCAGGAAGCAGCAAAACTGGCTGGGTTTTGTCCTATCTGGAATCAAAGTATTAAAAGAAACGCCAAGGCCGTCAGTGTGGAAAGGTAATTCCATCAGTGTTACTTTCTTAGAGGAATCCCCGAGTTTTTTGAGACAAACAGCTAGTTTCTCCAAGGGAGCTGGAAGAGGGATATACAAAGTCTGCATTCATGTTTGCTACAGAAATGCCACTGTGCTGTCCCTGTCTGTGTGTCCCCATCAGTTCCCCTGAGAAACATGCTGTTTCTCTAAGTTTCAAGGAAGGAGTGATGAGGTGAGTGACCAGCTCAGAGGCCCAAAGGAGGGAAAACATCAAGCGGCATTATTGGGCACCAAAAGGAGATTTGAGAAAGGGGGCAGCATGAATGCCTCCACTTTGAGAGGAAGCTTTGGAGTTGCCTCTCGCCTGAACAACTTGCAAATTCTAGCTCCTCTCAGAGCTGGAGGAGAGCCAGCGGGAGGAGTCCTGCTGCTTCTGCAGTGCAGGAGATGAGGTTCTGGGCCCTTGGACACAGACAGACTCCTGGGCACGTTCAGCTGGAGACACCTTGCAGAGAAGCACCCACAAGAGCCAGGGCTGTCCCTGCACTGCTTTTGCCCGTCTCCTCAGACGACTCAGGAGAAAAACCCAATGGCAAGGCTCTCAGAGCAAGCTTGCAGCAGCAGAAGTAAAAGGGGCAGAGGTGGCCCATGCCTCTTTCTGTCCCATGGCTCCCCTGGGGTTCTACATGGAATGTTGGGCTGTGCCCATAGCAACTGTCGTTGTCTCCTGCTCCTGCGGCCCTTGGTGGAACGCTGCTGGAGCAGCGCTGGAGCAGCAGCTGCAGGATCAGCTCCTGGGCTGTCCCTGACCAGACACCTCCCGCACTCAGCGCCACACCCGGCCTCTGCACCCACATCCTCGTCTCCTCGGCTGCCTCCAGGCATCCCCACAGCACTTGGGGATCGTCCAAGGTAAGAAAATCCCCGTTTGCCCTCAAAGCACTAACACAAGGGCACGAGGCTCCAGCTGCCTCTCCCACCAACCACGACACACAGGCTGCCTGCTCACTTTCCCCACACCACGTTCCACGTCAAAACAAGCTTCAGCTTCTGAAGGAATCGTGTTGCCTTCCAGGCAAACACAGACCTTTCCATAGAGGATGTAGAGAGCTGTTCCAGTGCAGTTGTAGATCCTCCTCCACGGATCACCTGCTTCAAAGTTCTTGGCACCCATTGCAGCCCTAAACCTAGCTTGTGGTGACCCCAAAACAAATTGGTCATGCCTGAGGAGTTCAGGGCTTCAGTGTCAACAAATCCCCTTATGCCCTGACTCAGCTCACACCTGCTCCAAAGCTGCAAAAACCAGAATGATGGCACTTCTCCTCTGCGATCCCTCTCATTCAGGCCATGGAAGCATTTCACTGGCCTTCTCCTCAAACACAGCTGTTCAACTTCAAAAATCATCTGCTATCAGCAATCCTTATGTGCTTACAGAGTTACATCTCTGATAGATACGTTCTATTTTCATATCCTGTAGATACTTCTTTCAATGCATGTAGGGCTGCTTCTACCTCATGCTCAGGGGCAGCTGTGAAATGCCATCTTCTCAAGAACACAATCACAGTACCAGAGAATTTTGTGGCTTGCAAGGGATTCTCAAAGATCACTGAGCCCAACTCCAGGGCCTGCCCAGGGCAGCCTCAACAATCACACCCTGTGCCCAAGAGCGCTGTCCAAACAATTTTGGAGCTCAGTCAGCCTTGGTGCTGGCACCCCTTCCCTGGAGAGCCTCTTCCAGTGGCCAAGCACCCTCTGGGTGAAGAGCCTTTTCCTTCTATCCACCCTAAGCCTGCACTGCCACATCTTGCAGCCCATTCTCTTGGCTCCTCCCAGTGGCCCCAGGACTGAAGAGAGTCATGCATGGCCTTCTGCTTCCCCTCCTCAGGAAGCTGCTGACTGCTAGAGGCTCCTGCCTAGGCAATTCCACCTCAAAACCACAGCAGTGACAGCAAAAAGAAAGGAGCTGGGACAGAGGAGCTCAGGGCTTGCAACCATGAGGTCGAGAAGGAAGGCTACTGACACATCCTGGGCGCAACGATTTCTAACTGGAGCATTGTTTGGATCTTTTTCAGGTGGAAAGGAGAGGCACAATGAAAAGGAAAGCAAGAGGCAACAATCAGCCGTGAGTTTTGGCCTAGGGTTAAAGGACAGCAAACTGGAGGAATGGCCAGGAGGAGAACTGCTCTTTCAGAGTCAGGCTGGGATTGCTTCAAGCCTGTGCAGCCACAGGAAGGCTCTCTCCAGCACTTGCCTTTCTTACCTTCACCTCTTTCTTCCTTTAGGCACATCAATGTTGGCAGCGACTTTCAGGCTGAGCTCCCAGAGCTGCAGAGCAGAGCACCAAGTGAGGATGAAGAGCCTGCAAGCCTGGTCTGGAAGCCCTGGGGAGAAGATGACTCTGACATGGAAAAACCTGACAGAGGTAGCTTCTCTTCAAGCTTTTCTTCCACCCCTGACATACTTGGATCTTTCAAAGTCTCCTTTTGCATAGAAAGGCAGCTTCTTGCAGCCTCCGCTTCTCTCCCTGTCTCACGTGTCTTCCCATCTAGAAGTGTTAGAGGCAAGGAGAAGGCTCTGCTTCTGCAGCAGAGCAGCAAAAAGAGCAAGCCTCTTGCTCTCCAAATCGGTCAGGCCCATTTGCCACTGCAAGAGAGGAGATTGGCCTCCACTTCTTCTACAAGAAGCTGCTCTGAAGGGAGAGCCAGCACTGCGGGGGCCCTTGCTTCAGCTGGCCCTGTCTTTGCTCTCCTTTTCATGCTCTCCAAGCCGCTGCCTTTAGCTCCTGGCCTTTCCTTCCGCCTTGCATGGCAACCTTTGCTCTTGCTGGCCTCAAGGCTGACTTGGGCTGCCTTTTTGTTGTGCTTGCAGTAAGACAACTGCTGGACATGGCCAGCTCCCGTGGCATTGCCGGGCCAGCAGCTGACCTGGAGCGCGCCCTGCACTGCCTGCACCAGGCAGGCGGCAGCCTTCCGGTAAGAAGCCGCTCTGTGGGCGCACAGAAGAGGGCACAGGGAATGCACAAGGCCCGGCCACTGGCACAGCCTTTCCTGCCTGCTCCTTGATGAAGGCTCTTGACAGGGAGCAGAGCACCTGCTGCCTGCTGTGTCTCCTCCAGCTGCATCAGGGCTGAGCCCAAACGGCTCCAGCAGGGAGAATCTCCCTCCTGCAGGCAGCGGCGCAAGCTCCTGCAGCCTGCTGCCTTGGAAATCGCCTGCAGCTCTGGCTGCTCTAAGACATCAGGAGAGGAAATTCCCAGAAGCCTCCCTCAGCTGAGGCCATTCTGAGAGAGAGATAATTCTGGGTTGTATAAAACGTCTAACCATGTGTCTTCCCTAATTTGATTGAATTTCCATCCTATTCCCTAGACATTTCTGCCGGAAAACCCAAGGGAAATAAATGTTAGGCAGAGAGGTAGAAATAAGAAATGTAGAATTCTAGATAGCCACACATTTATCCCACCCCTCTGGCCTGTAGCAAAGAGGAGCATTTCCCTCCAAGCTCTACCTTGGCAGCCCGCCGCAGCCCACTGGCAAAGGCAGCCCTTTCCTCAGCTCTTGAGGCTTTGCAAGGATTTGCTTAGGCCAATAGATTTTTGTGCTGGACGCAGGCATTTCCAGCTTTCTGACGGGAAGGAAACATTGAAACAGGATTCTTTGATTTCCAGGCTGTGGGCGAAGGCAAGAGGAGCAAAAGCCCCCCCAGAAAGGAGGATGGGCAGACAGGGAAGAGAAGCCGCAAGAGGGCTGGCAGCGCCGAGTGTCCCTGCTGCCAACCGCGCCAGCCGCCCCGTTCGGCGGGAGGCCCCTTTCCCTGCGGCCAGTGCAAACGGTGCGCAACTTCCTGCTCTTTCTGCTCCAACCTGCACCTTGGCACTACAACAGGCTGACCCTTTGCAAAGGCGCCGCAGCGCAAGCTCAGGCCACTTGCACCATCGCCCCTCGCAGCCCTGCTCAAGCTTACAACCCACCTCAAACCCAAACAGCTCACTTCAAACCCAGCCTTCACAATGAAACCTTACCCTGCCCCAACAACACACACTGCATACAAGTAGCAACAGATCCATCAAAGCTTGCTTTGATGCTGCTGATCAAATTCCAAATAGGATGCAGCAAAAGGAGGAAGACATTTCAAGGCATTGAAACAAGAAAGATCCGACTCATGTTCTGATCGATTCACAACGTGCCACTGCCAAAAAAGACAGAAATTCATACTAAAAGGCAGATCTTGCCACTTGCTGTAATGGTGTGTACTAAATTGAACAATGGATGGTTTGTTTCCTGTCTTCCAGGCTGTTTGAAACCATGAAGGAAAGGAACAAACACAGGAGAAGACATCGCCCTTGCAAAGATGCAGAGCCTCTCCTCAAGAAGAAAAGACCAAATTAGACAAGCCTGCAGCTAGTCCAGCCAGGCCTAGCAAGGCTTAGGCGTCAATAGGACTAGATAGGAATAGGACTGGTTTTTAAGCTTTTAGACTTGTAGAAATTCTATTTAGTTAGTTTACATGATAGGAATCTCCTCAATTTCTTAGTTAAGGTACATGAGTATTATTCAAGATTCATTAGTAGGATTAGATTTATCAGTCAATATAAGAGGCTTAGTGTTGGCTACGCTCCGTCTTTTGTCATTTTGCCTTTGTTGAGACACAATCTGTCTTTATCATTAAACCATGTTTGTTCCACTTTATCTTTTGGTCTGTATGAAATCACTGCGGCAATCAAAGACGGCACTTGCCCTGAGAGGAGAATCTGGGCACGCACGACCTCCCCAAGGCCCGGCCCCTTGCTCAGCTGGCAGGACTGGCAAAGGTGTGTCTCCTTTACTGCCAGGGAAAGAACGCTGGCGCTTCATCCTTTGATTCCTACAAATCTCAGCTGCCAGTGGAAAGGGAGGCTTTGTTTAATTCAATGAATTGGATCAAAATGAGTACTCTGCTCTCACCATCATTTCTGCCCTAAAAGCAACAGCTTTAGTCCTTTTTGTAGCCCAGCAACAGAACTTTGTTTCATTTTGGGGCACTGATGCACCTGACTACCTTGGAAGACGTTTCTAGAACCCCTCCAATTCTATCCAATTTATATCCCATGCACCACAAAGGCATCAGTAGTTCAGTTTCAGTTTCTCTTGAAAGGAGCCCTCTCCCGCTCTGGGCCTCCACCAATCTCCTTAGCTAAAGCAGAGCGGCTGGGATCATTATCCTCTCTCTGGCTTCCCACAGCTTAGGTATTTGCACCAAAGAAGAAGCAAAGTCCCTCTTTCATCTAGCCCAGCAAATGGCACTGCCCAGCAAGGCTTTGGTGGCAGGGGCTGTGCAGGGTGGAGAGGGGGCGAGGGAGGGGGCAATTGCCAGGCTGCTTCTGGGAAGCGCAGGGAAGCTTGCCCTTGTCTGATGGAGCCAGTGCAGCTGGGCTTTGGAGCCTACAAAGTATCTGCCTTGCAGTGGCACTTGTTACAGCTGCCCACTCACTTTGCTGCCCTGTGGGCAACATGCAGCCCGGGAAGGAAGCAAGATTGGGACTGAAGCAAGATTTGCTTTGCCCTAACTATAGGCCAGGAAGCAGCAAAACTGGCTGGGTTTTGTCCTATCTGGAATCAAAGTATTAAAAGAAACGCCAAGGCCGTCAGTGTGGAAAGGTAATTCCATCAGTGTTACTTTCTTAGAGGAATCCCCGAGTTTTTTGAGACAAACAGCTAGTTTCTCCAAGGGAGCTGGAAGAGGGATATACAAAGTCTGCATTCATGTTTGCTACAGAAATGCCACTGTGCTGTCCCTGTCTGTGTGTCCCCATCAGTTCCCCTGAGAAACATGCTGTTTCTCTAAGTTTCAAGGAAGGAGTGATGAGGTGAGTGACCAGCTCAGAGGCCCAAAGGAGGGAAAACATCAAGCGGCATTATTGGGCACCAAAAGGAGATTTGAGAAAGGGGGCAGCATGAATGCCTCCACTTTGAGAGGAAGCTTTGGAGTTGCCTCTCGCCTGAACAACTTGCAAATTCTAGCTCCTCTCAGAGCTGGAGGAGAGCCAGCGGGAGGAGTCCTGCTGCTTCTGCAGTGCAGGAGATGAGGTTCTGGGCCCTTGGACACAGACAGACTCCTGGGCACGTTCAGCTGGAGACACCTTGCAGAGAAGCACCCACAAGAGCCAGGGCTGTCCCTGCACTGCTTTTGCCCGTCTCCTGAGACGACTCAGGAGAAAAACCCAATGGCAAGGCTCTCAGAGCAAGCTTGCAGCAGCAGAAGTAAAAGGGGCAGAGGTGGCCCATGCCTCTTTCTGTCCCATGGCTCCCCTGGGGTTCTACATGGAATGTTGGGCTGTGCCCATAGCAACTGTCGTTGTCTCCTGCTCCTGCGGCCCTTGGTGGAACGCTGCTGGAGCAGCGCTGGAGCAGCAGCTGCAGGATCAGCTCCTGGGCTGTCCCTGACCAGACACCTCCCGCACTCAGCGCCACACCCGGCCTCTGCACCCACATCCTCGTCTCCTCGGCTGCCTCCAGGCATCCCCACAGCACTTGGGGATCGTCCAAGGTAAGAAAATCCCCGTTTGCCCTCAAAGCACTAACACAAGGGCACGAGGCTCCAGCTGCCTCTCCCACCAACCACGACACACAGGCTGCCTGCTCACTTTCCCCACACCACGTTCCACGTCAAAACAAGCTTCAGCTTCTGAAGGAATCGTGTTGCCTTCCAGGCAAACACAGACCTTTCCATAGAGGATGTAGAGAGCTGTTCCAGTGCAGTTGCAGATCCTCCTCCACGGATCACCTGCTTCAAAGTTCTTGGCACCCATTGCAGCCCTAAACCTAGCTTGTGGTGACCCCAAAACAAATTGGTCATGCCTGAGGAGTTCAGGGCTTCAGTGTCAACAAATCCCCTTATGCCCTGACTCAGCTCACACCTGCTCCAAAGCTGCAAAAACCAGAATGATGGCACTTCTCCTCTGCGATCCCTCTCATTCAGGCCATGGAAGCATTTCACTGGCCTTGTCCTCAAACACAGCTGTTCAACTTCAAAAATCATCTGCTATCAGCAATCCTTATGTGCTTACAGAGTTACATCTCTGATAGATACATTCTATTTTCATATCCTGTAGATACTTCTTTCAATGCATGTAGGGCTGCTTCTACCTCATGCTCAGGGGCAGCTGTGAAATGCCATCTTCTCAAGAACACAATCACAGTACCAGAGAATTTTGTGGCTTGCAAGGGATTCTCAAAGATCACTGAGCCCAACTCCAGGGCCTGCCCAGGGCAGACTCAACAATCACACCCTGTGCCCAAGAGCGCTGTCCAAACAATTTTGGAGCTCAGTCAGCCTTGGTGCTGGCACCCCTTCCCTGGAGAGCCTCTTCCAGTGGCCAAGCACCCTCTGGGTGAAGAGCCTTTTCCTTCTATCCACCCTAAGCCTGCACTGCCACATCTTGCAGCCCATTCTCTTGGCTCCTCCCAGTGGCCCCAGGACTGAAGAGAGTCATGCATGGCCTTCTGCTTCCCCTCCTCAGGAAGCTGCTGACTGCTAGAGGCTCCTGCCTAGGCAATTCCACCTCAAAACCACAGCAGTGACAGCAAAAAGAAAGGAGCTGGGACAGAGGAGCTCAGGGCTTGCAACCATGAGGTCGAGAAGGAAGGCTACTGACACATCCTGGGCGCAACGATTTCTAACTGGAGCATTGTTTGGATCTTTTTCAGGTGGAAAGGAGAGGCACAATGAAAAGGAAAGCAAGAGGCAACAATCAGCCGTGAGTTTTGGCCTAGGGTTAAAGGACAGCAAACTGGAGGAATGGCCAGGAGGAGAACTGCTCTTTCAGAGTCAGGCTGGGATTGCTTCAAGCCTGTGCAGCCACAGGAAGGCTCTCTCCAGCACTTGCCTTTCTTACCTTCACCTCTTTCTTCCTTTAGGCACATCAATGTTGGCAGCGACTTTCAGGCTGAGCTCCCAGAGCTGCAGAGCAGAGCACCAAGTGAGGATGAAGAGCCTGCAAGCCTGGTCTGGAAGCCCTGGGGAGAAGATGACTCTGACATGGAAAAACCTGACAGAGGTAGCTTCTCTTCAAGCTTTTCTTCCACCCCTGACATACTTGGATCTTTCAAAGTCTCCTTTTGCATAGAAAGGCAGCTTCTTGCAGCCTCCGCTTCTCTCCCTGTCTCACGTGTCTTCCCATCTAGAAGTGTTAGAGGCAAGGAGAAGGCTCTGCTTCTGCAGCAGAGCAGCAAAAAGAGCAAGCCTCTTGCTCTCCAAATCGGTCAGGCCCATTTGCCACTGCAAGAGAGGAGATTGGCCTCCACTTCTTCTACAAGAAGCTGCTCTGAAGGGAGAGCCAGCACTGCGGGGGCCCTTGCTTCAGCTGGCCCTGTCTTTGCTCTCCTTTTCATGCTCTCCAAGCCGCTGCCTTTAGCTCCTGGCCTTTCCTTCCGCCTTGCATGGCAACCTTTGCTCTTGCTGGCCTCAAGGCTGACTTGGGCTGCCTTTTTGTTGTGCTTGCAGTAAGACAACTGCTGGACATGGCCAGCTCCCGTGGCATTGCCGGGCCAGCAGCTGACCTGGAGCGCGCCCTGCACTGCCTGCACCAGGCAGGCGGCAGCCTTCCGGTAAGAAGCCGCTCTGTGGGCGCACAGAAGAGGGCACAGGGAATGCACAAGGCCCGGCCACTGGCACAGCCTTTCCTGCCTGCTCCTTGATGAAGGCTCTTGACAGGGAGCAGAGCACCTGCTGCCTGCTGTGTCTCCTCCAGCTGCATCAGGGCTGAGCCCAAACGGCTCCAGCAGGGAGAATCTCCCTCCTGCAGGCAGCGGCGCAAGCTCCTGCAGCCTGCTGCCTTGGAAATCGCCTGCAGCTCTGGCTGCTCTAAGACATCAGGAGAGGAAATTCCCAGAAGCCTCCCTCAGCTGAGGCCATTCTGAGAGAGAGATAATTCTGGGTTGTATAAAACGTCTAACCATGTGTCTTCCCAAATTTGATTGAATTTCCATCCTATTCCCTAGACATTTCTGCCGGAAAACCCAAGGGAAATAAATGTTAGGCAGAGAGGTAGAAATAAGAAATGTAGAATTCTAGATAGCCACACATTTATCCCACCCCTCTGGCCTGTAGCAAAGAGGAGCATTTCCCTCCAAGCTCTACCTTGGCAGCCCGCCGCAGCCCACTGGCAAAGGCAGCCCTTTCCTCAGCTCTTGAGGCTTTGCAAGGATTTGCTTAGGCCAATAGATTTTTGTGCTGGACGCAGGCATTTCCAGCTTTCTGACGGGAAGGAAACATTGAAACAGGATTCTTTGATTTCCAGGCTGTGGGCGAAGGCAAGAGGAGCAAAAGCCCCCCCAGAAAGGAGGATGGGCAGACAGGGAAGAGAAGCCGCAAGAGGGCTGGCAGCGCCGAGTGTCCCTGCTGCCAACCGCGCCAGCCGCCCCGTTCGGCGGGAGGCCCCTTTCCCTGCGGCCAGTGCAAACGGTGCGCAACTTCCTGCTCTTTCTGCTCCAACCTGCACCTTGGCACTACAACAGGCTGACCCTTTGCAAAGGCGCCGCAGCGCAAGCTCAGGCCACTTGCACCATCGCCCCTCGCAGCCCTGCTCAAGCTTACAACCCACCTCAAACCCAAACAGCTCACTTCAAACCCAGCCTTCACAATGAAACCTTACCCTGCCCCAACAACACACACTGCATACAAGTAGCAACAGATCCATCAAAGCTTGCTTTGATGCTGCTGATCAAATTCCAAATAGGATGCAGCAAAAGGAGGAAGACATTTCAAGGCATTGAAACAAGAAAGATTGGACTCATGTTCTGATCGATTCACAACGTGCCACTGCCCAAAAAGACAGAAATTCATACTAAAAGGCAGATCTTGCCACTTGCTGTAATGGTGTGTACTAAATTGAACAATGGATGGTTTGTTTCCTGTCTTCCAGGCTGTTTGAAACCATGAAGGAAAGGAACAAACACAGGAGAAGACATCGCCCTCGCAAAGAAGCAGAGCCTCTCCTCAAGAAGAAAAGACCAAATTAGACAAGCCTGCAGCTAGTCCAGCCAGGCCTAGCAAGGCTTAGGCGTCAATAGGACTAGATAGGAATAGGACTGGTTTTTAAGCTTTTAGACTTGTAGAAATTCTATTTAGTTAGTTTACATGATAGGAATCTCCTCAATTTCTTAGTTAAGGTACATGAGTATTATTCAAGATTCATTAGTAGGATTAGATTTATCAGTCAATATAAGAGGCTTAGTGTTGGCTACGCTCCGTCTTTTGTCATTTTGCCTTTGTTGAGACACAATCTGTCTTTATCATTAAACCATGTTTGTTCCACTTTATCTTTTGGTCTGTATGAAATCACTGCGGCAATCAAAGACGGCACTTGCCCTGAGAGGAGAATCTGGGCACGCACGACCTCCCCAAGGCCCGGCCCCTTGCTCAGCTGGCAGGACTGGCAAAGGTATGTCTCCTTTACTGCCAGGGAAAGAACGCTGGCGCTTCATCCTTTGATTCCTACAAATCTCAGCTGCCAGTGGAAAGGGAGGCTTTGTTTAATTCAATGAATTGGATCAAAATGAGTACTCTGCTCTCACCATCATTTCTGCCCTAAAAGCAACAGCTTTAGTCCTTTTTGTAGCCCAGCAACAGAACTTTGTTTCATTTTGGGGCACTGATGCACCTGACCACCTTGGAAGACGTTTCTAGAACCCCTCCAATTCTATCCAATTCATATCCCATGCACCACAAAGGCATCAGTAGTTCAGTTTCAGTTCCTCTTGAAAGGAGCCCTCTCCCGCTCTGGGCCTCCACCAATCTCCTTAGCTAAAGCAGAGCGGCTGGGATCATTATCCTCTCTCTGGCTTCCCACAGCTTAGGTATTTGCACCAAAGAAGAAGCAAACTCCCTCTTTCATCTAGCCCAGCAAATGGCACTGCCCAGCAAGGCTTTGGTGGCAGGGGCTGTGCAGGGTGGAGAGGGGGCGAGGGAGGGGGCAATTGCCAGGCTGCTTCTGGGAAGCAGCGCAGGGAAGCTTGCCCTTGTCTGATGGAGCCAGTGCAGCTGGGCTTTGGAGCCTACAAAGTATCTGCCTTGCAGTGGCACTTGTTACAGCTGCCCCCTCACTTTGCTGCCCTGTGGGCAACATGCAGCCCGGGAAGGAAGCAAGATTGGGACTGAAGCAAGATTTGCTTTGCCTTATCTATAGGCCGGGAAGCAGCAAAACTGGCTGGGTTTTGTCCTATCTGGCATCTAAGTATTAAAAGAAACGCCAAGGCCGTCAGTGTGGAAAGGTAATTCCATCAGTGTTCCTTTGTTAGAGGAATCCCTGAGTCTTTTGAGACAAACAGCTAGTTTCTCCAAGGGAGCTGGAAGAGGGATATACAAAGTCTGCATTCATGTTTGCTACAGAAATGCCACTGTGCTGTCCCTGTCTGTGTGTCCCCATCAGTTCCCCTGAGAAACATGCTGTTTCTCTAAGTTTCAAGGAAGGAGTGATGAGGTGAGTGACCAGCTCAGAGGCCCAAAGGAGGGAAAACATCAAGCGACATTATTGGGCACCAAAAGGAGATTTGAGAAAGGGGGCAGCATGAATGCCTCCACTTTGAGAGGAAGCTTTGGAGTTGCCTCTCCCCTGAACAACTTGCAAGTTCTAGCTCCTCTCAGAGCTGGAGGAGAGCCAGCAGGAGGAGTCCTGCTGGTTCTCCAGGGCAGGAGATGAGGTTCTGGGCCCTTGGACACAGAGAGACTCCTGGGCACGTTCAGCTGGAGACACCTTGCAGAGAAGCACCCACAAGAGCCAGGGCTGTCCCTGCACTGCTTTTGCCCGTCTCCTCAGACGACTCAGGAGAAAAACCCAATGGCAAGGCTCTCAGAGCAAGCTTGCAGCAGCAGAAGTAAAAGGGGCAGAGGTGGCCCATGCCTCTTTCTGTCCCATGGCTCCCCTGGGGTTCTACATGGAATGTTGGGCTGTGCCCATAGCAACTGTCGTTGTCTCCTGCTCCTGCGGCCCTTGGTGGAACGCTGCTGGAGCAGCGCTGGAGCAGCAGCTGCAGGATCAGCTCCTGGGCTGTCCCTGACCAGCCACCTCCTGCACTCAGCGCCACACCCGGCCTCTACACCCACAGCCTCGTCTCCTCGGCTGCCTCCAGGCATCCCCACAGCACTTGGGGATCGTCCAAGGTAAGAAAATCCCCGTTTGCCCTCAAAGCACTAACACAAGGGCACGAGGCTCCAGCTGCCTCTCCCGCCAACCACGACACACAGGCTGCCTGCTCACTTTCCCCACACCACGTTCCACGTCAAAGCGGGCTGCAGCTTCTGAAGGAATCATGTTGCCTCCCAGGCAAACACAGACCTTTCCACAGAGGATGTAGAGAGCTGTCCCAGTGCAGTTGCAGATCCTCCTCCACGGATCACCTGCTTCAAAGTTCTTGGCACCCATTGCAGTCCTAAACCTAGCTTGTGGGGACCCCAAAACAAATTGGTCATGCCTGAGGAGTTCAGGGCTTCAGTGTCAACAAATCCCCTTATGCCCTGACTCAGCTCACACCTGCTCCAAAGCTGCAAAAACCAGAATGATGGCACTTCTCCTCTGCGATCCCTCTCATTCAGGCCATGGAAGCATTTCACTGGCCTTCTCCTCAAACACAGCTGTTCAACTTCAAAAATCATCTGCTATCAGCAATCCTTATGTGCTTACATAGTTACATCTCTGATAGATACATTCTATTTTCATATCCTGTAGATACTTCTTTCAATGCATGTAGGGCTGCTTCTACCTCATGCTCAGGGGCAGCTGTGAAATGCCATCTTCTCAAGAACACAATCACAGTACCAGAGAATTTTGTGGCTTGCAAGGGATTCTCAAAGATCACTGAGCCCAACTCCAGGGCCTGCCCGGGGCAGCCTCAACAATCACACCCTGTGCCCAAGAGCGCTGTCCAAACACTTTTGGAGCTCAGTCAGCCTTGGTGCTGGCACCCCTTCCCTGGAGAGCCTCTTCCAGTGGCCAAGCACCCTCTGGGTGAAGAGCCTTTTCCTTCTATCCACCCTAAGCCTGCACTGCCACATCTTGCAGCCCATTCTCTTGGCTCCTCCCAGTGGCCCCAGCACTGAAGACAGTAGTGCATGGCCTTCTGCTTCCCCTCCTCAGGAAGCTGCTGACTGCTAGAGGCTCCTGCCTAGGCAATTCCACCTCAAAACCACGGCAATGACAGCAAAAAGAAAGGAGCTGGGACAGAGGAGCTCAGGGCTTGCAACCATGAGGTCGAGAAGGAAGGCTACTGACACACCCTGGGCGGAACGATTTCTAACTGGAGCATTGTTTGGATCTTTTTCAGGTGGAAAGGAGAGGCACAATGAAAAGGAAAGCAAGAGGCAACAATCAGCCGTGAGTTTTGGCCTAGGGTTAAAGGACAGCAAACTGGAGGAATGGCCAGGAGGAGAACTGCTCTTTCAGAGTCAGGCTGGGATTGCTTCAAGCCTGTGCAGCCACAGGAAGGCTCTCTCCAGCACTTGCCTTTCTTACCTTCACCTCTTTCTTCCTTTAGGCACATCAATGTTGGCAGCGACTTTCAGGCTGAGCTCCCAGAGCTGCAGAGCAGAGCACCAAGTGAGGATGAAGAGCCTGCAAGCCTGGTCTGGAAGCCCTGGGGAGAAGATGACTCTGACATGGAAAAACCTGACAGAGGTAGCTTCTCTTCAAGCTTTTCTTCCACCCCTGACATACTTGGATCTTTCAAAGTCTCCTTTTGCATAGAAAGGCAGCTTCTTGCAGCCTCCGCTTCTCTCCCTGTCTCATGTGTCTTCCCATCTAGAAGTGTTAGAGGCAAGGAGAATGCTCTGCTTCTGCAGCAGAGCAGCAAAAAGAGCAAGCATCTTGCTCTCCAAATCGGTCAGGCCCATTTGCCACTGCAAGAGAGGAGATTGGCCTCCACTTCTTCTACAAGAAGCTGCTCTGAAGGGAGAGCCAGCACTGCGGGGGCCCTTGCTTCAGCTGGCCCTGTCTTTGCTCTCCTTTTCATGCTCTCCAAGCTGCTGCCTTTAGCTCCTGGCCTTTCCTTCCGCCTTGCATGGCAACCTTTGCTCTTGCTGGCCTCAAGGCTGACTTGGGCTGCCTTTTTGTTGTGCTTGCAGTAAGACAACTGCTGGACATGGCCAGCTCCCGTGGCATTGCGGGGCCAGCAGCTGACCTGGAGCGCGCCCTGCACTGCCTGCACCAGGCAGGCGGCAGCCTTCCGGTAAGAAGCCGCTCTGTGGGCGCACAGAAGAGGGCACAGGGAATGCACAAGGCCCGGCCACTGGCACAGCCTTTCCTGCCTGCTCCTTGATGAAGGCTCTTGACAGGGAGCAGAGCACCTGCTGCCTGCTGTGTCTCCTCCAGCTGCGTCAGGGCTGAGCCCAAACGGCTCCAGCAGGGAGAATCTCCCTCCTGCAGGCGGCGGCGCAAGCTCCTGTAGCCTGCTGCCTTGGAAATCGCCTGCAGCTCTGGCTGCTCTAAGACATTTGGAGAGGAAATTCCCAGAAGCCTCACTCAGCTGAGGCCATTCTGGCTGCAGGAGCCCCAAAATCATTCGCTTGGGGAGCAAAATGCCACACTTGGGCACCAGCATCAAAGGGCTGGGCAGCAAAAACTAGGCACTGGGATCAAATCCCAGGCTTTCACATGGCATACAGTTGCTTGAATGTCTGAAGAGGCAAAGTAGCTGAAAGGCAGCATCTGTGCTTTTTGGCTCATTTTGGATGTGGTGGGGCGCCTAAAGCCTTTTCCCCTTGGATCTTGCAGGAGGCTCTGGAGATGTTGCTCTCAGGGGGGCCTGCAACAGCTCAAGGCCATCCCTTGGCTGATTATCATTACGCAGGTAAGCAAAGCAGAGCTTCTTCCTTCACTGACAGATGCTGCCATCCCCTTCAGTGTTGTGGCAAGTGTTTCTGCTTCAACAAATTGTGCTTAACACCAGCACAAGGTCTTGTCTTCTCAGGGGCTGGCGAAAGCACCAGCATCTAGTCCTTCAGCTTTACTTCTTTTCCAATCCTTTTCCCGGCAGAATGCCTGCTCTTGTCTTCATCACCTTCTGAGGCAGCAGACATGTACTCACACGGGAATGATGGTCTGCAACCATTTGCTTGCGGCGGCCAGTGGGATCTACTTCATGTGGATCGAGTGATCCATTTACCTGCTGCTTTTTATTGCCAGGCTCTGATAGATGGACACCTGAGGAGAAGGACTCCTTCCAAAAGGCTTTCCACACCTACGGCAAGGATTTTCATCTCATCCAGAAGCAGGTAAAGCCGCAGGACATTCTTTACCTGAGCAGATCATCAGGAGGAAAGCTTGCTTCTAGCTGGTAACAAACACTGGGCTTCGGTCTCTCTCTTCTCAAGTACCAAAACTGCTCAAGTAGTAACAAAACGGGACATCAAAGGCCTGTGTGAAAAGGATGATCCTGTCTCTCCAGCCCTTTTCTCCAAGCTCCTTTGGAATATGATGATTTATTCTCTCAGACTTGTCGCATACCTCTGCTGCTGCTTCCACAAGACATTGTGCTGGCATAACTGGAGTGAACCCGGCAAAGAAGACCTGTGCTAGATGGATTTCTTGTTGATCTGTGCATTACGTGTGCTACCACCTAGCATGATACACCGTTTACTACATTGCATGATGCCTCTCTTTCTCCATCTTCATTTCATTTTACACCCTACTCCATTTACTTCATGATTTTACTTCCTAGTTTACTCCATCTTCTACTTTTTCCCCAAAGCACCCTACAAAGGAATTTTAGATTCCTTCTTTTTCTCTTCACAACAGATCCAGACTAAGACTGTGGCACAGTGTGTGGAGTACTACTACACCTGGAAAAAGGAGCATAGAGTTGCTAGCACTCTTGCTCAGGTGAGGGGGAAGAAAATCCAGGCATGCCAGGAGGGTGGAGAAACTGGGAGAAGGGGAGAAAACCTGCTGGCCAGCCGTGCCAGACGCCGCTTTGCCAGGATCACATCATCCCATGCGCTGGGAAAGGCACAGCAGATGCTGCCCAGGCCTTCCTTCTGCTGCTGCCCTGAAATACGCCATTCTGGAGCCTAACTCTGAGCCAAAAAAGCCGCACCACCACCCAAATGGGCTTGGACTCTCTACAGATGGCTTTCTCAAGGGCTGCCACCTTTGCTGACTCCAATCAGACCCTTCATTCCCCACTTCACTCCTCCTGACATCTGCAATCCCTGTCTTCAGGGAGATGTTGCAGATTTTCAGGCAGTTTTTCTAGCATCCCAGCATACTCCCCAAGAAGCAGCTGCCAGTGCTGTGGCTCCCCTCAGACTTTCCTTACCAGCAAAGAGCAATTTGGTTGGCAAGAGTGAGAGAGAGAGAGAGAGAAAGAGAGAGAGAGATTATTCTGGGTTGTATAAAACGTCTAACCATGTGTCTTCCCTAATTTGACTGAATTTCCATCCCATTCCCTAGACATTTCTGCAGGAAAACCCAAGGGAAATAAATGTTAGGCAGAGAGGTAGAAATAAGAAATGTAGAATTCTAGATAGCCACACATTTATCCCACCCCTCTGGCCTGTAGCAAAGAGCAGCATTTCCCTCCAAGCTCTGCCTTGGCAGCCCGCCGCAGCCCACTGGCAAAGGCAGCCCTTTCCTCAGCTCTTGAGGCTTTGCAAGGATTTGCTTAGGCCAATAGATTTTTGTGCTGGACGCAGGCATTTCCAGCTTTCTGACGGGAAGGAAACATTGAAACAGGATTCTTTGATTTCCAGGCTGTGGGCGAAGGCAAGAGGAGCAAAAGCCCCCCCAGAAAGGAGGATGGGCAGACAGGGAAGAGAAGCCGCAAGAGGGCTGGCAGCGCCCAGTGTCCCTGCTGCCAACCGCGCCAGCCGCCCCGTTCGGCGGGAGGCCCCTTTCCCTGCGGCCAGTGCAAACGCTGCGCAACTTCCTGCTCTTTCTGCTCCAACCTGCGCCTTGGCACTACAACAGGCTGACCCTTTGCAAAGGCGCCGCAGCGCAAGCTCAGGCCACTTGCACCATCGCCCCTCGCAGCCCTGCTCAAGCTTACAACCCACCTCAAACCCAAACAGCTCACTTCCAACCCAGCCCTCACAATGAAACCTTACCCTGCCCCAACAACACACACTGCATACAAGTAGCAACAGATCCATCAAAGCTTGCTTTCATGCTGCTGATCAAATTCCAAATAGGATGCAGCAAAAGGAGGAAGACATTTCAAGGCATTGAAACAAGAAAGATCCGACTCATGCTCTGATCAATTCACAATGTGCCACGGCCCAAAAAGACAGAAATTCATACTAAAAGGCAGATCTTGCCACTTGCTGTAATGATGTGTACTAAATTGAACAATGGATGGTTTGTTTCCTGTCTTCCAGGCTGTTTGAAACCATGCAGGAAAGGAACAAACACAGGAGAAGACATCGCCCTCGCAAAGAAGCAGAGCCTCTCCCCAAGAAGAAAAGACCAAATTAGACAAGCCTGCAGCTTGTCCAGCCAGGCCTAGCAAGTCTTAGGCGTCAATAGGACTAGATAGGAATAGGACTGGTTTTTAAGCTTTTAGACTTGTTCAAATTCTATTTAGTTAGTTTACATGATAGGAATCTCTTCAATTTCTTAGTTAAGGTACATGAGTATTATTCAAGATTCATTAGTAGGATTAGATTGATCAGTCAATGTAAGAGGCTTGGTGTTGGCTACGCTCTGTCTTTTGTCATTTTGCCTTTGTTGAGACACAATCTGTCTTTATCATTAAACCATGTTTGTTCCCTGCTGTCTTTTGGTCTGTATGAAATCACTGCGGCAATCAAAGACGGCACTTGCCCTGAGAGGAGAATCTGGGCACGCACGACCTCCCCAAGGCCCGGCCCCTTGCTCAGCTGGCAGGACTGGCAAAGGTGTGTCTCCTTTACTGCCAGGGAAATAATGCTGGCACTTCATCCTTTGACTCCTCAAAATCTCAGCTGCCACTGGAAAGGGAGGCTTTGTTTAATTCAATGAATTGGATCAAAATGAGTGCTCTGCTCTCACCATCATTTCTGCCCTAAAAGCAACAGCTTTAGTCCTTTTTGTAGCCCAGCAACAGAACTTTGCTTCATTTTGGGGCACTGATGCACCTGACCACCTTGGAAGACGTTTCTAGAACCCCTCCAATTCTATCCAATTCATATCCCATGCACCACAAAGGCATCAGTAGTTCAGTTTCAGTTCCTCTTGAAAGGACCCCTCTCCCGCTCTGGGCCTCCACCAATCTCCTTAGCTAAAGCAGAGCGGCTGGGATCATTATCCTCTCTCTGGCTTCCCACAGCTTAGGTATTTGCACCAAAGAAGAAGCAAACTCCCTCTTTCATCTAGCCCAGCAAATGGCACTGCCCAGCAAGGCTTTGGTGGCAGGGGCTGTGCAGGGTGGAGAGGGGGCGAGGGAGGGGGCAATTGCCAGGCTGCTTCTGGGAAGCTCAGGGAAGCTTGCCCTTGTCTGATGGAGCCAGTGCAGCTGGGCTTTGGAGCCTACAAAGTATCTGCCTTGCAGTGGCACTTGTTACAGCTGCCCCCTCACTCTGCTGCCCTGTGGGCAACATGCAGCCCGGGAAGGAAGCAAGATTGGGACTGAAGCAAGATTTGCTTTGCCTTAACTATAGGCCGGGAAGCAGCAAAACTGGCTGGGTTTTGTCCTATCTTGCATCTAAGTATTAAAAGAAACGCCAAGGCCGTCAGTGTGGAAAGGTAATTCCATCAGTGTTCCTTTGTTAGAGGAATCCCTGAGTCTTTTGAGACAAACAGCTAGTTTCTCCAAGGGAGCTGGAAGAGGGATATACAAAGTCTGCATTCATGTTTGCTACAGAAATGCCACTGTGCTGTCCCTGTCTGTGTGTCCCCATCAGTTCCCCTGAGAAACATGCTGTTTCTCTAAGTTTCAAGGAAGGAGTGATGAGGTGAGTGACCAGCTCAGAGGCCCAAAGGAGGGAAAACATCAAGCGACATTATTGGGCACCAAAAGGAGATTTGAGAAAGGGGGCAGCATGAATGCCTCCACTTTGAGAGGAAGCTTTGGAGTTGCCTCTCCCCTGAACAACTTGCAAGTTCTAGCTCCTCTCAGAGCTGGAGGAGAGCCAGCAGGAGGAGTCCTGCTGGTTCTCCAGGGCAGGAGATGAGGTTCTGGGCCCTTGGACACAGACAGACTCCTGGGCACGTTCAGCTGGAGACACCTTGCAGAGAAGCACCCACAAGAGCCAGGGCTGTCCCTGCACTGCTTTTGCCCGTCTCCTCAGACGACTCAGGAGAAAAACCCAATGGCAAGGCTCTCAGAGCAAGCTTGCAGCAGCAGAAGTAAAAGGGGCAGAGGTGGCCCATGCCTCTTTCTGTCCCATGGCTCCCCTGGGGTTCTACATGGAATGTTGGGCTGTGCCCATAGCAACTGTCGTTGTCTCCTGCTCCTGCGGCCCTTGGTGGAACGCTGCTGGAGCAGCGCTGGAGCAGCAGCTGCAGGATCAGCTCCTGGGCTGTCCCTGACCAGCCACCTCCTGCACTCAGCGCCACACCCGGCCTCTGCACCCACAGCCTCGTCTCCTCGGCTGCCTCCAGGCATCCCCACAGCACTTGGGGATCGCCAAAGGTAAGAAAATCCCCGTTTGCCCTCAAAGCACTAACACAAGGGCACGAGGCTCCAGCTGCCTCTCCCGCCAACCACGACACACAGGCTGCCTGCTCACTTTCCCCACACCACGTTCCACGTCAAAGCGGGCTGCAGCTTCTGAAGGAATCATGTTGCCTCCCAGGCAAACACAGACCTTTCCACAGAGGATGTAGAGAGCTGTCCCAGTGCAGTTGCAGATCCTCCTCCACGGATCACCTGCTTCAAAGTTCTTGGCACCCATTGCAGTCCTAAACCTAGCTTGTGGGGACCCCAAAACAAATTGGTCATGCCTGAGGAGTTCAGGGCTTCAGTGTCAACAAATCCCCTTATGCCCTGACTCAGCTCACACCTGCTCCAAAGCTGCAAAAACCAGAATGATGGCACTTCTCCTCTGCGATCCCTCTCATTCAGGCCATGGAAGCATTTCACTGGCCTTCTCCTCAAACACAGCTGTTCAACTTCAAAAATCATCTGCTATCAGCAATCCTTATGTGCTTACATAGTTACATCTCTGATAGATACATTCTATTTTCATATCCTGTAGATACTTCTTTCAATGCATGTAGGGCTGCTTCTACCTCATGCTCAGGGGCAGCTGTGAAATGCCATCTTCTCAAGAACACAATCACAGTACCAGAGAATTTTGTGGCTTGCAAGGGATTCTCAAAGATCACTGAGCCCAACTCCAGGGCCTGCCCAGGGCAGCCTCAACAATCACACCCTGTGCCCAAGAGCGCTGTCCAAACACTTTTGGAGCTCAGTCAGCCTTGGTGCTGGCACCCCTTCCCTGGAGAGCCTCTTCCAGTGGCCAAGCACCCTCTGGGTGAAGAGCCTTTTCCTTCTATCCACCCTAAGCCTGCACTGCCACATCTTGCAGCCCATTCTCTTGGCTCCTCCCAGTGGCCCCAGCACTGAAGAGAGTAGTGCATGGCCTTCTGCTTCCCCTCCTCAGGAAGCTGCTGACTGCTAGAGGCTCCTGCCTAGGCAATTCCACCTCAAAAGCACGGCAATGACAGCAAAAAGAAAGGAGCTGGGACAGAGGAGCTCAGGGCTTGCAACGATGAGGTCGAGAAGGAAGGCTACTGACACATCCTGGGCGGAACGATTTCTAACTGGAGCATTGTTTGGATCTTTTTCAGGTGGAAAGGAGAGGCACAATGAAAAGGAAAGCAAGAGGCAACAATCAGCCGTGAGTTTTGGCCTAGGGTTAAAGGACAGCAAACTGGAGGAATGGCCAGGAGGAGAACTGCTCTTTCAGAGTCAGGCTGGGATTGCTTCAAGCCTGTGCAGCCACAGGAGGGCTCTCTCCAGCACTTGCCTTTCTTACCTTCACCTCTTTCTTCCTTTAGGCACATCAATGTTGGCAGCGACTTTCAGGCTGAGCTCCCAGAGCTGCAGAGCAGAGCACCAAGTGAGGATGAAGAGCCTGCAAGCCTGGTCTGGAAGCCCTGGGGAGAACATGACTCTGACATGGAAAAACCTGACAGAGGTAGCTTCTCTTCAAGCTTTTCTTCCACCCCTGACATACTTGGATCTTTCAAAGTCTCCTTTTGCATAGAAAGGCAGCTTCTTGCAGCCTCCGCTTCTCTCCCTGTCTCATGTGTCTTCCCATCTAGAAGTGTTAGAGGCAAGGAGAATGCCCTGCTTCTGCAGCAGAGCAGCAAAAAGAGCAAGCATCTTGCTCTCCAAATCGGTCAGGCCCATTTGCCACTGCAAGAGAGGAGATTGGCCTCCACTTCTTCTACAAGAAGCTGCTCTGAAGGGAGAGCCAGCACTGCGGGGGCCCTTGCTTCAGCTGGCCCTGTCTTTGCTCTCCTTTTCATGCTCTCCAAGCTGCTGCCTTTAGCTCCTGGCCTTTCCTTCCGCCTTGCATGGCAACCTTTGCTCTTGCTGGCCTCAAGGCTGACTTGGGCTAGCTTTTTGTTGTGCTTGCAGTAAGACAACTGCTGGACATGGCCAGCTCCCGTGGCATTGCCGGGCCAGCAGCTGACCTGGAGCGCGCCCTGCACTGCCTGCACCAGGCAGGCGGCAGCCTTCCGGTAAGAAGTCGCTCTGTGGGCGCACAGAAGAGGGCACAGGGAATGCACAAGGCCCGGCCACTGGCACAGCCTTTCCTGCCTGCTCCTTGATGAAGGCTCTTGACAGGGAGCAGAGCACCTGCTGCCTGCTGTGTCTCCTCCAGCTGCGTCAGGGCTGAGCCCAAACGGCTCCAGCAGGGAGAATCTCCCTCCTGCAGGCGGCGGCGCCAGCTCCTGCAGCCTGCTGCCTTGGAAATCGCCTGCAGCTCTGGCTGCTCTAAGACATTTGGAGAGGAAATTCCCAGAAGCCTCACTCAGCTGAGGCCATTCTGGCTGCAGGAGCCCCAAAATCATTCGCTTGGGGAGCAAAATGCCACACTTGGGCACCAGCATCAAAGGGCTGGGCAGCAAAAACTAGGCACTGGGATCAAATCCCAGGCTTTCACATGGCATACAGTTGCTTGAATGTCTGAAGAGGCAAAGTAGCTGAAAGGCAGCATCTGTGCTTTTCGGCTCATTTTGGGTGTGGTGGGGCGCCTAAAGCCTTTTCCCCTTGGATCTTGCAGGAGGCTCTGGAGATGTTGCTCTCAGGGGGGCCTGCAACAGCTCAAGGCCATCCCTTGGCTGATTATCATTACGCAGGTAAGCAAAGCAGAGCTTCTTCCTTCACTGACAGATGCTGCCATCCCCTTCAGTGTTGTGGCAAGTGTTTCTGCTTCAACAAATTGTGCTTAACACCAGCACAAGGTCTTGTCTTCTCAGGGGCTGGCGAAAGCACCAGCATCTAGTCCTTCAGCTTTACTTCTTTTCCAATCCTTTTCCCGGCAGAATGCCTGCTCTTGTCTTCATCACCTTCTGAGGCAGCAGACATGTACTCACACGGGAATGATGGTCTGCAACCATTTGCTTGCGGCGGCCAGTGGGATCTACTTCATGTGGATCGAGTGATCCATTTACCTGCTGCTTTTTATTGCCAGGCTCTGATAGATGGACACCTGAGGAGAAGGACTCCTTCCAAAAGGCTTTCCACACCTACGGCAAGGATTTTCATCTCATCCAGAAGCAGGTAAAGCCGCAGGACATTCTTTACCTGAGCAGATCATCAGGAGGAAAGCTTGCTTCTAGCTGGTAACAAACACTGGGCTTCGGTCTCTCTCTTCTCAAGTACCAAAACTGCTCAAGTAGTAACAAAACGGGACATCAAAGGCCTGTGTGAAAAGGATGATCCTGTCTCTCCAGCCCTTTTCTCCAAGCTCCTTTGGAATATGATGATTTATTCTCTCAGACTTGTCGCATACCTCTGCTGCTGCTTCCACAAGACATTGTGCTGGCATAACTGGAGTGAACCCGGCAAAGAAGACCTGTGCTAGATGGATTTCTTGTTGATCTGTGCATTACGTGTGCTACCACCTAGCATGATACACCGTTTACTACATTGCATGATGCCTCTCTTTCTCCATCTTCATTTCATTTTACACCCTACTCCATTTACTTCATGATTTTACTTCCTAGTTTACTCCATCTTCTACTTTTTCCCCAAAGCACCCTACAAAGGAATTTTAGATTCCTTCTTTTTCTCTTCACAACAGATCCAGACTAAGACTGTGGCACAGTGTGTGGAGTACTACTACACCTGGAAAAAGGAGCATAGAGTTGCTAGCACTCTTGCTCAGGTGAGGGGGAAGAAAATCCAGGCATGCCAGGAGGGTGGAGAAACTGGGAGAAGGGGAGAAAACCTGCTGGCCAGCCGTGCCAGACGCCGCTTTGCCAGGATCACATCATCCCATGCGCTGGGAAAGGCACAGCAGATGCTGCCCAGGCCTTCCTTCTGCTGCTGCCCTGAAATACGCCATTCTGGAGCCTAACTCTGAGCCAAAAAAGCCGCACCACCACCCAAATGGGCTTGGACTCTCTACAGATGGCTTTCTCAAGGGCTGCCACCTTTGCTGACTCCAATCAGACCCTTCATTCCCCACTTCACTCCTCCTGACATCTGCAATCCCTGTCTTCAGGGAGATGTTGCAGATTTTCAGGCAGTTTTTCTAGCATCCCAGCATACTCCCCAAGAAGCAGCTGCCAGTGCTGTGGCTCCCCTCAGACTTTCCTTACCAGCAAAGAGCAATTTGGTTGGCAAGAGTGAGAGAGAGAGAGAGAGAAAGAGAGAGAGAGATTATTCTGGGTTGTATAAAACATCTAACCATGTGTCTTCCCTAATTTGACTGAATTTCCATCCCATTCCCTAGACATTTCTGCAGGAAAACCCAAGGGAAATAAATGTTAGGCAGAGAGGTAGAAATAAGAAATGTAGAATTCTAGATAGCCACACATTTATCCCACCCCTCTGGCCTGTAGCAAAGAGCAGCATTTCCCTCCAAGCTCTGCCTTGGCAGCCCGCCGCAGCCCACTGGCAAAGGCAGCCCTTTCCTCAGCTCTTGAGGCTTTGCAAGGATTTGCTTAGGCCAATAGATTTTTGTGCTGGACGCAGGCATTTCCAGCTTTCTGACGGGAAGGAAACATTGAAACAGGATTCTTTGATTTCCAGGCTGTGGGCGAAGGCAAGAGGAGCAAAAGCCCCCCCAGAAAGGAGGATGGGCAGACAGGGAAGAGAAGCCGCAAGAGGGCTGGCAGCGCCCAGTGTCCCTGCTGCCAACCGCGCCAGCCGCCCCGTTCGGCGGGAGGCCCCTTTCCCTGCGGCCAGTGCAAACGGTGCGCAACTTCCTGCTCTTTCTGCTCCAACCTGCGCCTTGGCACTACAACAGGCTGACCCTTTGCAAAGGCGCCGCAGCGCAAGCTCAGGCCACTTGCACCATCGCCCCTCGCAGCCCTGCTCAAGCTTACAACCCACCTCAAACCCAAACAGCTCACTTCCAACCCAGCCCTCACAATGAAACCTTACCCTGCCCCAACAACACACACTGCATACAAGTAGCAACAGATCCATCAAAGCTTGCTTTGATGCTGCTGATCAAATTCCAAATAGGATGCAGCAAAAGGAGGAAGACATTTCAAGGCATTGAAACAAGAAAGATCCGACTCATGCTCTGATCAATTCACAATGTGCCACGGCCCAAAAAGACAGAAATTCATACTAAAAGGCAGATCTTGCCACTTGCTGTAATGATGTGTACTAAATTGAACAATGGATGGTTTGTTTCCTGTCTTCCAGGCTGTTTGAAACCATGCAGGAAAGGAACAAACACAGGAGAAGACATCGCCCTCGCAAAGAAGCAGAGCCTCTCCCCAAGAAGAAAAGACCAAATTAGACAAGCCTGCAGCTTGTCCAGCCAGGCCTAGCAAGTCTTAGGCGTCAATAGGACTAGATAGGAATAGGACTGGTTTTTAAGCTTTTAGACTTGTTCAAATTCTATTTAGTTAGTTTACATGATAGGAATCTCTTCAATTTCTTAGTTAAGGTACATGAGTATTATTCAAGATTCATTAGTAGGATTAGATTGATCAGTCAATGTAAGAGGCTTGGTGTTGGCTACGCTCCGTCTTTTGTCATTTTGCCTTTGTTGAGACACAATCTGTCTTTATCATTAAACCATGTTTGTTCCCTGCTGTCTTTTGGTCTGTATGAAATCACTGCGGCAATCAAAGACGGCACTTGCCCTGAGAGGAGAATCTGGGCACGCACGACCTCCCCAAGGCCCGGCCCCTTGCTCAGCTGGCAGGACTGGCAAAGGTGTGTCTCCTTTACTGCCAGGGAAATAATGCTGGCACTTCATCCTTTGACTCCTCAAAATCTCAGCTGCCACTGGAAAGGGAGGCTTTGTTTAATTCAATGAATTGGATCAAAATGAGTGCTCTGCTCTCACCATCATTTCTGCCCTAAAAGCAACAGCTTTAGTCCTTTTTGTAGCCCAGCAACAGAACTTTGCTTCATTTTGGGGCACTGATGCACCTGACCACCTTGGAAGACGTTTCTAGAACCCCTCCAATTCTATCCAATTCATATCCCATGCACCACAAAGGCATCAGTAGTTCAGTTTCAGTTTCTCTTGAAAGGAGCCCTCTCCCGCTCTGGGCCTCCACCAATCTCCTTAGCTAAAGCAGAGCGGCTGGGATCATTATCCTCTCTCTGGCTTCCCACAGCTTAGGTATTTGCACCAAAGAAGAAGCAAAGTCCCTCTTTCATCTAGCCCAGCAAATGGCACTGCCCAGCAAGGCTTTGGTGGCAGGGGCTGTGCAGGGTGGAGAGGGGGCGAGGGAGGGGGCAATTGCCAGGCTGCTTCTGGGAAGCTCAGGGAAGCTTGCCCTTGTCTGATGGAGCCAGTGCAGCTGGGCTTTGGAGCCTACAAAGTATCTGCCTTGCAGTGGCACTTGTTACAGCTGCCCCCTCACTTTGCTGCCCTGTGGGCAACATGCAGCCTGGGAAGGAAGCAAGATTGGGACTGAAGCAAGATTTGCTTTGCTTAACTATAGGCCGGGAAGCAGCAAAACTGGCTGGGTTTTGTCCTATCTGGCATCTAAGTATTAAAAGAAACGCCAAGGCCGTCAGTGTGGAAAGGTAATTCCATCAGTGTTCCTTTGTTAGAGGAATCCCTGAGTCTTTTGAGACAAACAGCTAGTTTCTCCAAGGGAGCTGGAAGAGGGATATAAAAAGTCTGCATTCATGTTTGCTACAGAAATGCCACTGTGCTGTCCCTGTCTGTGTGTCCCCATCAGTTCCCCTGAGAAACATGCTGTTTCTCTAAGTTTCAAGGAAGGAGTGATGAGGTGAGTGACCAGCTCAGAGGCCCAAAGGAGGGAAAACATCAAGCGACATTATTGGGCACCAAAAGGAGATTTGAGAAAGGGGGCAGCATGAATGCCTCCACTTTGAGAGGAAGCTTTGGAGTTGCCTCTCGCCTGAACAACTTGCAAATTCTAGCTCCTCTCAGAGCTGGAGGAGAGCCAGCGGGAGGAGTCCTGCTGCTTCTGCAGGGCAGGAGATGAGGTTCTGGGCCCTTGGACACAGACAGACTCCTGGGCACGTTCAGCTGGAGACACCTTGCAGAGAAGCACCCACAAGAGCCAGGGCTGTCCCTGCACTGCTTTTGCCCGTCTCCTCAGACGACTCAGGAGAAAAACCCAATGGAAGGGCTCTCAGAGCAAGCTTGCAGCAGCAGAAGTAAAAGGGGCAGAGGTGGCCCATGCCTCTTTCTGTCCCACGGCTCCCCTGGGGTTCTACATGGAATGTTGGGCTGTGCCCATAGCAACTGTCGTTGTCTCCTGCTCCTGCGGCCCTTGGTGGAACGCTGCTGGAGCAGCGCTGGAGCAGCAGCTGCAGGATCAGCTCCTGGGCTGTCCCTGACCAGCCACCTCCCGCACTCAGCGCCACACCCGGCCTCTGCACCCACATCCTCGTCTCCTCGCCTGCCTCCAGGCATCCCCACAGCACTTGGGGATCGTCCAAGGTAAGAAAATCCCCGTTTGCCCTCAAAGCACTAACACAAGGGCACGAGGCTCCAGCTGCCTCTCCCGCCAACCACGACACACAGGCTGCGTGCTCACTTTCCCCACACCACGTTCCACGTCAAAGCAAGCTTCAGCTTCTGAAGGAATCGTGTTGCCTTCCAGGCAAACACAGACCTTTCCATAGAGGATGTAGAGAGCTGTCCCAGTGCAGTTGCAGATCCTCCTCCACGGATCACCTGCTTCAAAGTTCTTGGCACCCATTGCAGCCCTAAACCTAGCTTGTGGGGACCCCAAAACAAATTGGTCATGCCTGAGGAGTTCAGGGCTTCAGTGTCAACAAATCCCCTTATGCCCTGACTCAGCTCACACCTGCTCCAAAGCTGCAAAAACCAGAATGATGGCACTTCTCCTCTGCGATCCCTCTCATTCAGGCCATGGAAGCATTTCACTGGGCTTGTCCTCAAACACCGCTGTTCAACTTCAAAAATCATCTGCTGTCAGCAATCCTTATGTGCTTACAGAGTTACATCTCTGATAGATACATTCTATTTTCATATCCTGTAGATACTTCTTTCAATGCATGTAGGGCTGCTTCTACCTCATGCTCAGGGGCAGCTGTGAAATGCCATCTTCTCAAGAACACAATCACAGTACCAGAGAATTTTCTGGCTTGCAAGGGATTCTCAAAGATCACTGAGCCCAACTCCAGGGCCTGCCCGGGGCAGCCTCAACAATCACACCCTGTGCCCAAGAGCGCTGTCCAAACACTTTTGGAGCTCAGTCAGCCTTGGTGCTGGCACCCCTTCCCTGGAGAGCCTCTTCCAGTGGCCAAGCACCCTCTGGGTGAAGAGCCTTTTCCTTCTATCCACCCTAAGCCTGCACTGCCACATCTTGCAGCCCATTCTCTTGGCTCCTCCCAGTGGCCCCAGCACTGAAGACAGTAGTGCATGGCCTTCTGCTTCCCCTCCTCAGGAAGCTGCTGACTGCTAGAGGCTCCTGCCTAGGCAATTCCACCTCAAAACCACGGCAATGACAGCAAAAAGAAAGGAGCTGGGACAGAGGAGCTCAGGGCTTGCAACCATGAGGTCGAGAAGGAAGGCTACTGACACATCCTGGGCGCAACGATTTCTAACTGGAGCATTGTTTGGATCTTTTTCAGGTGGAAAGGAGAGGCACAATGAAAAGGAAAGCAAGAGGCAACAATCAGCCGTGAGTTTTGGCCTAGGGTTAAAGGACAGCAAACTGGAGGAATGGCCAGGAGGAGAACTGCTCTTTCAGAGTCAGGCTGGGATTGCTTCAAGCCTGTGCAGCCACAGGAAGGCTCTCTCCAGCACTTGCCTTTCTTACCTTCACCTCTTTCTTCCTTTAGGCACATCAATGTTGGCAGCGACTTTCAGGCTGAGCTCCCAGAGCTGCAGAGCAGAGCACCAAGTGAGGATGAAGAGCCTGCAAGCCTGGTCTGGAAGCCCTGGGGAGAAGATGACTCTGACATGGAAAAACCTGACAGAGGTAGCTTCTCTTCAAGCTTTTCTTCCACCCCTGACATACTTGGATCTTTCAAAGTCTCCTTTTGCATAGAAAGGCAGCTTCTTGCAGCCTCCGCTTCTCTCCCTGTCTCACGTGTCTTCCCATCTAGAAGTGTTAGAGGCAAGGAGAAGGCTCTGCTTCTGCAGCAGAGCAGCAAAAAGAGCAAGCATCTTGCTCTCCAAATCGGTCAGGCCCATTTGCCACTGCAAGAGAGGAGATTGGCCTCCACTTCTTCTACAAGAAGCTGCTCTGAAGGGAGAGCCAGCACTGCGGGGGCCCTTGCTTCAGCTGGCCCTGTCTTTGCTCTCCTTTTCATGCTCTCCAAGCTGCTGCCTTTAGCTCCTGGCCTTTCCTTCCGCCTTGCATGGCAACCTTTGCTCTTGCTGGCCTCAAGGCTGACTTGGGCTGCCTTTTTGTTGTGCTTGCAGTAAGACAACTGCTGGACATGGCCAGCTCCCGTGGCATTGCCGGGCCAGCAGCTGACTTGGAGCGCGCCCTGCACTGCCTGCACCAGGCAGGCGGCAGCCTTCCGGTAAGAAGCCGCTCTGTGGGCGCACAGAAGAGGGCACAGGGAATGCACAAGGCCCGGCCACTGGCACAGCCTTTCCTGCCTGCTCCTTGATGAAGGCTCTTGACAGGGAGCAGAGCACCTGCTGCCTGCTGTGTCTCCTCCAGCTGCGTCAGGGCTGAGCCCAAACGGCTCCAGCAGGGAGAATCTCCCTCCTGCAGGCGGCGACGCAAGCTCCTGCAGCCTGCTGCCTTGGAAATCGCCTGCAGCTCTGGCTGCTCTAAGACATTTGGAGAGGAAATTCCCAGAAGCCTCACTCAGCTGAGGCCATTCTGGCTGCAGGAGCCCCAAAATCATTCGCTTGGGGAGCAAAATGCCACACTTGGGCACCAGCATCAAAGGGCTGGGCAGCAAAAACTAGGCACTGGGATCAAATCCCAGGCTTTCACATGGCATACAGTTGCTTGGATGTCTGAAGAGGCAAAGTAGCTGAAAGGTAGCATCTGTGCTTTTCGGCTCATTTTGGATGTGGTGGGGCGCCTAAAGCCTTTTCCCCTTGGATCTTGCAGGAGGCTCTGGAGATGTTGCTCTCAGGGGGGCCTGCAACAGCTCAAGGCCATCCCTTGGCTGATTATCATTACGCAGGTAAGCAAAGCAGAGCTTCTTCCTTCACTGACAGATGCTGCCGTCCCCTTCAGTGTTGTGGCAAGTGTTTCTGCTTCAACAAATTGTGCTTAACACCAGCACAAGGTCTTGTCTTCTCAGGGGCTGGCGAAAGCACCAGCATCTAGTCCTTCAGCTTTACTTCTTTTCCAATCCTTTTCCCGGCAGAATGCCTGCTCTTGTCTTCATCACCTTCTGAGGCAGCAGACATGTACTCACACGGGAATGATGGTCTGCAACCATTTGCTTGCGGCGGCCAGTGGGATCTACTTCATGTGGATCGAGTGATCCATTTACCTGCTGCTTTTTATTGCCAGGCTCTGATAGATGGACACCTGAGGAGAAGGACTCCTTCCAAAAGGCTTTCCACACCTACGGCAAGGATTTTCATCTCATCCAGAAGCAGGTAAAGCCGCAGGACATTCTTTACCTGAGCAGATCATCAGGAGGAAAGCTTGCTTCTAGCTGGTAACAAACACTGGGCTTCGGTCTCTCTCTTCTCAAGTACCAAAACTGCTCAAGTAGTAACAAAACGGGACATCAAAGGCCTGTGTGAAAAGGATGATCCTGTCTCTCCAGCCCTTTTCTCCAAGCTCCTTTGGAATATGATGATTTATTCTCTCAGACTTGTCGCATACCTCTGCTGCTGCTTCCACAAGACATTGTGCTGGCATAACTGGAGTGAACCCGGCAAAGAAGACCTGTGCTAGATGGATTTCTTGTTGATCTGTGCATTACGTGTGCTACCACCTAGCATGATACACGGTTTACTACATTGCATGATGCCTCTCTTTCTCCATCTTCATTTCATTTTACATCCTACTCCATTTACTTCATGATTTTACTTCCTAGTTTACTCCATCTTCTACTTTTTCCCCAAAGCACCCTACAAAGGAATTTTAGATTCCTTCTTTTTCTCTTCACAACAGATCCAGACTAAGACTGTGGCACAGTGTGTGGAGTACTACTACACCTGGAAAAAGGAGCATAGAGTTGCTAGCACTCTTGCTCAGGTGAGGGGGAAGAAAATCCAGGCATGCCAGGAGGGTGGGGAAACTGGGAGAAGGGGAGAAAACCTGCTGGCCAGCCGTGCCAGACGCCGCTTTGCCAGGATCACATTGTCCCATGCGCTGGCAAAGGCACAGCAGATGCTGCCCAGGCCTTCCTTCTGCTGCTGCCCTGAAATACGCCATTCTGGAGCCTAACTCTGAGCCAAAAAAGCCGCACCACCACCCAAATGGGCTTGGACTCTCTACAGATGGCTTTCTCAAGGGCTGCCACCTTTGCTGACTCCAATCAGACCCTTCATTCCCCACTTCACTCCTCCTGACATCTGCAATCCCTGTCTTCAGGGAGATGTTGCAGATTTTCAGGCAGTTTTTCTAGCATCCCAGCATACTCCCCAAGAAGCAGCTGCCAGTGCTGTGGCTCCCCTCAGACTTTCCTTACCAGCAAAGAGCAATTTGGTTGACAAGAGTGAGAGAGAGAGAGAGAGAAAGAGATAGAGAGATTATTCTGGGTTGTATCAAATGTCTAACCATGTGTCTTCCCTAATTTGACTGAATTTCCATCCCATTCCCTAGACATTTCTGCAGGAAAACCCAAGGGAAATAAATGTTAGGCAGAGAGGTAGAAATAAGAAATGTAGAATTCTAGATAGCCACACATTTATCCCACCCCTTTGGCCTGTAGCAAAGAGGAGCATTTCCCTCCAAGCTCTGCCTTGGCAGCCCGCCGCAGCCCACTGGCAAAGGCAACACTTTCCTCAGCTCTTCAGGCTTTGCAAGGATTTGCTTAGGCCAATAGATTTTTGTGCTGGACGCAGGCATTTCCAGCTTTCTGACGGGAAGGAAACATTGAAACAGGATTCTTTGATTTCCAGGCTGTGGGCGAAGGCAAGAGGAGCAAAAGCCCCCCCAGAAAGGAGGATGGGCAGACAGGGAAGAGAAGCCGCAAGAGGGCTGGCAGCGCCCAGTGTCCCTGCTGCCAACCGCGCCAGCCGCCCCGTTCGGCGGGAGGCCCCTTTCCCTGCGGCCAGTGCAAACGGTGCGCAACTTCCTGCTCTTTCTGCTCCAACCTGCGCCTTGGCACTACAACAGGCTGACCCTTTGCAAAGGCGCCGCAGCGCAAGCTCAGGCCACTTGCACCATCGCCCCTCGCAGCCCTGCTCAAGCTTACAACCCACCTCAAACCCAAACAGCTCACTTCCAACCCAGCCCTCACAATGAAACCTTACCCTGCCCCAACAACACACACTGCATACAAGTAGCAACAGATCCATCAAAGCTTGCTTTGATGCTGCTGATCAAATTCCAAATAGGATGCAGCAAAAGGAGGAAGACATTTCAAGGCATTGAAACAAGAAAGATCCGACTCATGCTCTGATCAATTCACAATGTGCCACTGCCCAAAAAGACAGAAATTCATACTAAAAGGCAGATCTTGCCACTTGCTGTAATGATGTGTACTAAATTGAACAATGGATGGTTTGTTTCCTGTCTTCCAGGCTGTTTGAAACCATGCAGGAAAGGAACAAACACAGGAGAAGACATCGCCCTCGCAAAGAAGCAGAGCCTCTCCCCAAGAAGAAAAGACCAAATTAGACAAGCCTGCAGCTTGTCCAGCCAGGCCTAGCAAGTCTTAGGCGTCAATAGGACTAGATAGGAATAGGACTGGTTTTTAAGCTTTTAGACTTGTTCAAATTCTATTTAGTTAGTTTACATGATAGGAATCTCTTCAATTTCTTAGTTAAGGTACATGAGTATTATTCAAGATTCATTAGTAGGATTAGATTGATCAGTCAATGTAAGAGGCTTGGTGTTGGCTACGCTCCGTCTTTTGTCATTTTGCCTTTGTTGAGACACAATCTGTCTTTATCATTAAACCATGTTTGTTCCCTGCTGTCTTTTGGTCTGTATGAAATCACTGCGGCAATCAAAGACGGCACTTGCCCTGAGAGGAGAATCTGGGCACGCACGACCTCCCCAAGGCCCGGCCCCTTGCTCAGCTGGCAGGACTGGCAAAGGTGTGTCTCCTTTACTGCCAGGGAAATAATGCTGGCACTTCATCCTTTGACTCCTCAAAATCTCAGCTGCCACTGGAAAGGGAGGCTTTGTTTAATTCAATGAATTGGATCAAAATGAGTGCTCTGCTCTCACCATCATTTCTGCCCTAAAAGCAACAGCTTTAGTCCTTTTTGTAGCCCAGCAACAGAACTTTGCTTCATTTTGGGGCACTGATGCACCTGACCACCTTGGAAGACGTTTCTAGAACCCCTCCAATTCTATCCAATTCATATCCCATGCACCACAAAGGCATCAGTAGTTCAGTTTCAGTTTCTCTTGAAAGGAGCCCTCTCCCGCTCTGGGCCTCCACCAATCTCCTTAGCTAAAGCAGAGCGGCTGGGATCATTATCCTCTCTCTGGCTTCCCACAGCTTAGGTATTTGCACCAAAGAAGAAGCAAAGTCCCTCTTTCATCTAGCCCAGCAAATGGCACTGCCCAGCAAGGCTTTGGTGGCAGGGGCTGTGCAGGGTGGAGAGGGGGCGAGGGAGGGGGCAATTGCCAGGCTGCTTCTGGGAAGCTCAGGGAAGCTTGCCCTTGTCTGATGGAGCCAGTGCAGCTGGGCTTTGGAGCCTACAAAGTATCTGCCTTGCAGTGGCACTTGTTACAGCTGCCCCCTCACTTTGCTGCCCTGTGGGCAACATGCAGCCTGGGAAGGAAGCAAGATTGGGACTGAAGCAAGATTTGCTTTGCTTAACTATAGGCCGGGAAGCAGCAAAACTGGCTGGGTTTTGTCCTATCTGGCATCTAAGTATTAAAAGAAACGCCAAGGCCGTCAGTGTGGAAAGGTAATTCCATCAGTGTTCCTTTGTTAGAGGAATCCCTGAGTCTTTTGAGACAAACAGCTAGTTTCTCCAAGGGAGCTGGAAGAGGGATATAAAAAGTCTGCATTCATGTTTGCTACAGAAATGCCACTGTGCTGTCCCTGTCTGTGTGTCCCCATCAGTTCCCCTGAGAAACATGCTGTTTCTCTAAGTTTCAAGGAAGGAGTGATGAGGTGAGTGACCAGCTCAGAGGCCCAAAGGAGGGAAAACATCAAGCGACATTATTGGGCACCAAAAGGAGATTTGAGAAAGGGGGCAGCATGAATGCCTCCACTTTGAGAGGAAGCTTTGGAGTTGCCTCTCGCCTGAACAACTTGCAAATTCTAGCTCCTCTCAGAGCTGGAGGAGAGCCAGCGGGAGGAGTCCTGCTGCTTCTGCAGGGCAGGAGATGAGGTTCTGGGCCCTTGGACACAGACAGGCTCCTGGGCACGTTCAGCTGGAGACACCTTGCAGAGAAGCACCCACAAGAGCCAGGGCTGTCCCTGCACTGCTTTTGCCCGTCTCCTCAGACGACTCAGGAGAAAAACCCAATGGAAGGGCTCTCAGAGCAAGCTTGCAGCAGCAGAAGTAAAAGGGGCAGAGGTGGCCCATGCCTCTTTCTGTCCCACGGCTCCCCTGGGGTTCTACATGGAATGTTGGGCTGTGCCCATAGCAACTGTCGTTGTCTCCTGCTCCTGCGGCCCTTGGTGGAACGCTGCTGGAGCAGCGCTGGAGCAGCAGCTGCAGGATCAGCTCCTGGGCTGTCCCTGACCAGCCACCTCCCGCACTCAGCGCCACACCCGGCCTCTGCACCCACATCCTCGTCTCCTCGCCTGCCTCCAGGCATCCCCACAGCACTTGGGGATCGTCCAAGGTAAGAAAATCCCCGTTTGCCCTCAAAGCACTAACACAAGGGCACGAGGCTCCAGCTGCCTCTCCCGCCAACCACGACACACAGGCTGCGTGCTCACTTTCCCCACACCACGTTCCACGTCAAAGCAAGCTTCAGCTTCTGAAGGAATCGTGTTGCCTTCCAGGCAAACACAGACCTTTCCATAGAGGATGTAGAGAGCTGTCCCAGTGCAGTTGCAGATCCTCCTCCACGGATCACCTGCTTCAAAGTTCTTGGCACCCATTGCAGCCCTAAACCTAGCTTGTGGGGACCCCAAAACAAATTGGTCATGCCTGAGGAGTTCAGGGCTTCAGTGTCAACAAATCCCCTTATGCCCTGACTCAGCTCACACCTGCTCCAAAGCTGCAAAAACCAGAATGATGGCACTTCTCCTCTGCGATCCCTCTCATTCAGGCCATGGAAGCATTTCACTGGGCTTGTCCTCAAACACCGCTGTTCAACTTCAAAAATCATCTGCTATCAGCAATCCTTATGTGCTTACATAGTTACATCTCTGATAGATACATTCTATTTTCATATCCTGTAGATACTTCTTTCAATGCATGTAGGGCTGCTTCTACCTCATGCTCAGGGGCAGCTGTGAAATGCCATCTTCTCAAGAACACAATCACAGTACCAGAGAATTTTCTGGCTTGCAAGGGATTCTCAAAGATCACTGAGCCCAACTCCAGGGCCTGCCCGGGGCAGCCTCAACAATCACACCCTGTGCCCAAGAGCGCTGTCCAAACACTTTTGGAGCTCAGTCAGCCTTGGTGCTGGCACCCCTTCCCTGGAGAGCCTCTTCCAGTGGCCAAGCACCCTCTGGGTGAAGAGCCTTTTCCTTCTATCCACCCTAAGCCTGCACTGCCACATCTTGCAGCCCATTCTCTTGGCTCCTCCCAGTGGCCCCAGCACTGAAGACAGTAGTGCATGGCCTTCTGCTTCCCCTCCTCAGGAAGCTGCTGACTGCTAGAGGCTCCTGCCTAGGCAATTCCACCTCAAAACCACGGCAATGACAGCAAAAAGAAAGGAGCTGGGACAGAGGAGCTCAGGGCTTGCAACCATGAGGTCGAGAAGGAAGGCTACTGACACATCCTGGGCGCAACGATTTCTAACTGGAGCATTGTTTGGATCTTTTTCAGGTGGAAAGGAGAGGCACAATGAAAAGGAAAGCAAGAGGCAACAATCAGCCGTGAGTTTTGGCCTAGGGTTAAAGGACAGCAAACTGGAGGAATGGCCAGGAGGAGAACTGCTCTTTCAGAGTCAGGCTGGGATTGCTTCAAGCCTGTGCAGCCACAGGAAGGCTCTCTCCAGCACTTGCCTTTCTTACCTTCACCTCTTTCTTCCTTTAGGCACATCAATGTTGGCAGCGACTTTCAGGCTGAGCTCCCAGAGCTGCAGAGCAGAGCACCAAGTGAGGATGAAGAGCCTGCAAGCCTGGTCTGGAAGCCCTGGGGAGAAGATGACTCTGACATGGAAAAACCTGACAGAGGTAGCTTCTCTTCAAGCTTTTCTTCCACCCCTGACATACTTGGATCTTTCAAAGTCTCCTTTTGCATAGAAAGGCAGCTTCTTGCAGCCTCCGCTTCTCTCCCTGTCTCACGTGTCTTCCCATCTAGAAGTGTTAGAGGCAAGGAGAAGGCTCTGCTTCTGCAGCAGAGCAGCAAAAAGAGCAAGCATCTTGCTCTCCAAATCGGTCAGGCCCATTTGCCACTGCAAGAGAGGAGATTGGCCTCCACTTCTTCTACAAGAAGCTGCTCTGAAGGGAGAGCCAGCACTGCGGGGGCCCTTGCTTCAGCTGGCCCTGTCTTTGCTCTCCTTTTCATGCTCTCCAAGCCGCTGCCTTTAGCTCCTGGCCTTTCCTTCCGCCTTGCATGGCAACCTTTGCTCTTGCTGGCCTCAAGGCTGACTTGGGCTGCCTTTTTGTTGTGCTTGCAGTAAGACAACTGCTGGACATGGCCAGCTCCCGTGGCATTGCCGGGCCAGCAGCTGACTTGGAGCGCGCCCTGCACTGCCTGCACCAGGCAGGCGGCAGCCTTCCGGTAAGAAGCCGCTCTGTGGGCGCACAGAAGAGGGCACAGGGAATGCACAAGGCCCGGCCACTGGCACAGCCTTTCCTGCCTGCTCCTTGATGAAGGCTCTTGACAGGGAGCAGAGCACCTGCTGCCTGCTGTGTCTCCTCCAGCTGCGTCAGGGCTGAGCCCAAACGGCTCCAGCAGGGAGAATCTCCCTCCTGCAGGCGGCGACGCAAGCTCCTGCAGCCTGCTGCCTTGGAAATCGCCTGCAGCTCTGGCTGCTCTAAGACATTTGGAGAGGAAATTCCCAGAAGCCTCACTCAGCTGAGGCCATTCTGGCTGCAGGAGCCCCAAAATCATTCGCTTGGGGAGCAAAATGCCACACTTGGGCACCAGCATCAAAGGGCTGGGCAGCAAAAACTAGGCACTGGGATCAAATCCCAGGCTTTCACATGGCATACAGTTGCTTGGATGTCTGAAGAGGCAAAGTAGCTGAAAGGTAGCATCTGTGCTTTTCGGCTCATTTTGGATGTGGTGGGGCGCCTAAAGCCTTTTCCCCTTGGATCTTGCAGGAGGCTCTGGAGATGTTGCTCTCAGGGGGGCCTGCAACAGCTCAAGGCCATCCCTTGGCTGATTATCATTACGCAGGTAAGCAAAGCAGAGCTTCTTCCTTCACTGACAGATGCTGCCGTCCCCTTCAGTGTTGTGGCAAGTGTTTCTGCTTCAACAAATTGTGCTTAACACCAGCACAAGGTCTTGTCTTCTCAGGGGCTGGCGAAAGCACCAGCATCTAGTCCTTCAGCTTTACTTCTTTTCCAATCCTTTTCCCCGGCGGAATGCCTGCTCTTGTCTTCATCACCTTCTGAGGCAGCAGACATGTACTCACACGGGAATGATGGTCTGCAACCATTTGCTTGCGGCGGCCAGTGGGATCTACTTCATGTGGATCGAGTGATCCATTTACCTGCTGCTTTTTATTGCCAGGCTCTGATAGATGGACACCTGAGGAGAAGGACTCCTTCCAAAAGGCTTTCCACACCTACGGCAAGGATTTTCATCTCATCCAGAAGCAGGTAAAGCCGCAGGACATTCTTTACCTGAGCAGATCATCAGGAGGAAAGCTTGCTTCTAGCTGGTAACAAACACTGGGCTTCGGTCTCTCTCTTCTCAAGTACCAAAACTGCTCAAGTAGTAACAAAACGGGACATCAAAGGCCTGTGTGAAAAGGATGATCCTGTCTCTCCAGCCCTTTTCTCCAAGCTCCTTTGGAATATGATGATTTATTCTCTCAGACTTGTCGCATACCTCTGCTGCTGCTTCCACAAGACATTGTGCTGGCATAACTGGAGTGAACCCGGCAAAGAAGACCTGTGCTAGATGGATTTCTTGTTGATCTGTGCATTACGTGTGCTACCACCTAGCATGATACACGGTTTACTACATTGCATGATGCCTCTCTTTCTCCATCTTCATTTCATTTTACATCCTACTCCATTTACTTCATGATTTTACTTCCTAGTTTACTCCATCTTCTACTTTTTCCCCAAAGCACCCTACAAAGGAATTTTAGATTCCTTCTTTTTCTCTTCACAACAGATCCAGACTAAGACTGTGGCACAGTGTGTGGAGTACTACTACACCTGGAAAAAGGAGCATAGAGTTGCTAGCACTCTTGCTCAGGTGAGGGGGAAGAAAATCCAGGCATGCCAGGAGGGTGGGGAAACTGGGAGAAGGGGAGAAAACCTGCTGGCCAGCCGTGCCAGACGCCGCTTTGCCAGGATCACATTGTCCCATGCGCTGGCAAAGGCACAGCAGATGCTGCCCAGGCCTTCCTTCTGCTGCTGCCCTGAAATACGCCATTCTGGAGCCTAACTCTGAGCCAAAAAAGCCGCACCACCACCCAAATGGGCTTGGACTCTCTACAGATGGCTTTCTCAAGGGCTGCCACCTTTGCTGACTCCAATCAGACCCTTCATTCCCCACTTCACTCCTCCTGACATCTGCAATCCCTGTCTTCAGGGAGATGTTGCAGATTTTCAGGCAGTTTTTCTAGCATCCCAGCATACTCCCCAAGAAGCAGCTGCCAGTGCTGTGGCTCCCCTCAGACTTTCCTTACCAGCAAAGAGCAATTTGGTTGACAAGAGTGAGAGAGAGAGAGAGAGAAAGAGATAGAGAGATTATTCTGGGTTGTATCAAATGTCTAACCATGTGTCTTCCCTAATTTGACTGAATTTCCATCCCATTCCCTAGACATTTCTGCAGGAAAACCCAAGGGAAATAAATGTTAGGCAGAGAGGTAGAAATAAGAAATGTAGAATTCTAGATAGCCACACATTTATCCCACCCCTTTGGCCTGTAGCAAAGAGGAGCATTTCCCTCCAAGCTCTGCCTTGGCAGCCCGCCGCAGCCCACTGGCAAAGGCAACACTTTCCTCAGCTCTTCAGGCTTTGCAAGGATTTGCTTAGGCCAATAGATTTTTGTGCTGGACGCAGGCATTTCCAGCTTTCTGACGGGAAGGAAACATTGAAACAGGATTCTTTGATTTCCAGGCTGTGGGCGAAGGCAAGAGGAGCAAAAGCCCCCCCAGAAAGGAGGATGGGCAGACAGGGAAGAGAAGCCGCAAGAGGGCTGGCAGCGCCCAGTGTCCCTGCTGCCAACCGCGCCAGCCGCCCCGTTCGGCGGGAGGCCCCTTTCCCTGCGGCCAGTGCAAACGCTGCGCAACTTCCTGCTCTTTCTGCTCCAACCTGCGCCTTGGCACTACAACAGGCTGACCCTTTGCAAAGGCGCCGCAGCGCAAGCTCAGGCCACTTGCACCATCGCCCCTCGCAGCCCTGCTCAAGCTTACAACCCACCTCAAACCCAAACAGCTCACTTCCAACCCAGCCCTCACAATGAAACCTTACCCTGCCCCAACAACACACACTGCATACAAGTAGCAACAGATCCATCAAAGCTTGCTTTGATGCTGCTGATCAAATTCCAAATAGGATGCAGCAAAAGGAGGAAGACATTTCAAGGCATTGAAACAAGAAAGATCCGACTCATGCTCTGATCAATTCACAATGTGCCACGGCCCAAAAAGACAGAAATTCATACTAAAAGGCAGATCTTGCCACTTGCTGTAATGATGTGTACTAAATTGAACAATGGATGGTTTGTTTCCTGTCTTCCAGGCTGTTTGAAACCATGCAGGAAAGGAACAAACACAGGAGAAGACATCGCCCTCGCAAAGAAGCAGAGCCTCTCCCCAAGAAGAAAAGACCAAATTAGACAAGCCTGCAGCTTGTCCAGCCAGGCCTAGCAAGGCTTAGGCGTCAATAGGACTAGATAGGAATAGGACTGGTTTTTAAGCTTTTAGACTTGTTCAAATTCTATTTAGTTAGTTTACATGATAGGAATCTCTTCAATTTCTTAGTTAAGGTACATGAGTATTATTCAAGATTCATTAGTAGGATTAGATTGATCAGTCAATATAAGAGGCTTGGTGTTGGCTACGCTCCGTCTTTTGTCATTTTGCCTTTGTTGAGACACAATCTGTCTTTATCATTAAACCATGTTTGTTCCCTGCTGTCTTTTGGTCTGTATGAAATCACTGCGGCAATCAAAGACGGCACTTGCCCTGAGAGGAGAATCTGGGCACGCACGACCTCCCCAAGGCCCGGCCCCTTGCTCAGCTGGCAGGACTGCCAAAGGTGTGTCTCCTTTACTGCCAGGGAAATAATGCTGGCACTTCATCCTTTGACTCCTCAAAATCTCAGCTGCCACTGGAAAGGGAGGCTTTGTTTAATTCAATGAATTGGATCAAAATGAGTGCTCTGCTCTCACCATCATTTCTGCCCTAAAAGCAACAGCTTTAGTCCTTTTTGTAGCCCAGCAACAGAACTTTGCTTCATTTTGGGGCACTGATGCACCTGACCACCTTGGAAGACGTTTCTAGAACCCCTCCAATTCTATCCAATTCATATCCCATGCACCACAAAGGCATCAGTAGTTCAGTTTCAGTTTCTCTTGAAAGGAGCCCTCTCCCGCTCTGGGCCTCCACCAATCTCCTTAGCTAAAGCAGAGCGGCTGGGATCATTATCCTCTCTCTGGCTTCCCACAGCTTAGGTATTTGCACCAAAGAAGAAGCAAACTCCCTCTTTCATCTAGCCCAGCAAATGGCACTGCCCAGCAAGGCTTTGGTGGCAGGGGCTGTGCAGGGTGGAGAGGGGGCGAGGGAGGGGGCAATTGCCAGGCTGCTTCTGGGAAGCTCAGGGAAGCTTGCCCTTGTCTGATGGAGCCAGTGCAGCTGGGCTTTGGAGCCTACAAAGTATCTGCCTCGCAGTGGCACTTGTTACAGCTGCCCCCTCACTTTGCTGCCCTGTGGGCAACATGCAGCCTGGGAAGGAAGCAAGATTGGGACTGAAGCAAGATTTGCTTTGCCTTATCAATAGGCCGGGAAGCAGCAAAACTGGCTGGGTTTTGTCCTATCTGGCATCTAAGTATTAAAAGAAACGCCAAGGTCATCAGTGTGGAAAGGTAATTCCATCAGTGTTCCTTTGTTAGAGGAATCCCTGAGTCGTTTGAGACAAACAGCTAGTTTCTCCAAGGGAGCTGGAAGAGGGATATAAAAAGTCTGCATTCATGTTTGCTACAGAAATGCCACTGTGCTGTCCCTGTCTGTGTGTCCCCATCAGTTCCCCTGAGAAACATGCTGTTTCTCTAAGTTTCAAGGAAGGAGTGATGAGGTGAGTGACCAGCTCAGAGGCCCAAAGGAGGGAAAACATCAAGCGACATTATTGGGCACCAAAAGGAGATTTGAGAAAGGGGGCAGCATGAATGCCTCCACTTTGAGAGGAAGCTTTGGAGTTGCCTCTCGCCTGAACAACTTGCAAATTCTAGCTCCTCTCAGAGCTGGAGGAGAGCCAGCGGGAGGAGTCCTGCTGCTTCTGCAGGGCAGGAGATGAGGTTCTGGGCCCTTGGACACACACAGACTCCTGGGCACGTTCAGCTGGAGACACCTTGCAGAGAAGCACCCACAAGAGCCAGGGCTGTCCCTGCACTGCTTTTGCCCGTCTCCTCAGACGACTCAGGAGAAAAACCCAATGGAAGGGCTCTCAGAGCAAGCTTGCAGCAGCAGAAGTAAAAGGGGCAGAGGTGGCCCATGCCTCTTTCTGTCCCACGGCTCCCCTGGGGTTCTACATGGAATGTTGGGCTGTGCCCATAGCAACTGTCGTTGTCTCCTGCTCCTGCGGCCCTTGGTGGAACGCTGCTGGAGCAGCGCTGGAGCAGCAGCTGCAGGATCAGCTCCTGGGCTGTCCCTGACCAGCCACCTCCCGCACTCAGCGCCACACCCGGCCTCTGCACCCACATCCTCGTCTCCTCGCCTGCCTCCAGGCATCCCCACAGCACTTGGGGATCGTCCAAGGTAAGAAAATCCCCGTTTGCCCTCAAAGCACTAACACAAGGGCACGAGGCTCCAGCTGCCTCTCCCGCCAACCACGACACACAGGCTGCGTGCTCACTTTCCCCACACCACGTTCCACGTCAAAGCAAGCTTCAGCTTCTGAAGGAATCATGTTGCCTTCCAGGCAAACACAGACCTTTCCATAGAGGATGTAGAGAGCTGTCCCAGTGCAGTTGCAGATCCTCCTCCACGGATCACCTGCTTCAAAGTTCTTGGCACCCATTGCAGCCCTAAACCTAGCTTGTGGGGACCCCAAAACAAATTGGTCATGCCTGAGGAGTTCAGGGCTTCAGTGTCAACAAATCCCCTTATGCCCTGACTCAGCTCACACCTGCTCCAAAGCTGCAAAAACCAGAATGATGGCACTTCTCCTCTGCGATCCCTCTCATTCAGGCCATGGAAGCATTTCACTGGGCTTGTCCTCAAACACCGCTGTTCAACTTCAAAAATCATCTGCTATCAGCAATCCTTATGTGCTTACAGAGTTACATCTCTGATAGATACATTCTATTTTCATATCCTGTAGATACTTCTTTCAATGCATGTAGGGCTGCTTCTACCTCATGCTCAGGGGCAGCTGTGAAATGCCATCTTCTCAAGAACACAATCACAGTACCAGAGAATTTTCTGGCTTGCAAGGGATTCTCAAAGATCACTGAGCCCAACTCCAGGGCCTGCCCGGGGCAGCCTCAACAATCACACCCTGTGCCCAAGAGCGCTGTCCAAACACTTTTGGAGCTCAGTCAGCCTTGGTGCTGGCACCCCTTCCCTGGAGAGCCTCTTCCAGTGGCCAAGCACCCTCTGGGTGAAGAGCCTTTTCCTTCTATCCACCCTAAGCCTGCACTGCCACATCTTGCAGCCCATTCTCTTGGCTCCTCCCAGTGGCCCCAGCACTGAAGACAGTAGTGCATGGCCTTCTGCTTCCCCTCCTCAGGAAGCTGCTGACTGCTAGAGGCTCCTGCCTAGGCAATTCCACCTCAAAACCACGGCAATGACAGCAAAAAGAAAGGAGCTGGGACAGAGGAGCTCAGGGCTTGCAACCATGAGGTCGAGAAGGAAGGCTACTGACACATCCTGGGCGCAACGATTTCTAACTGGAGCATTGTTTGGATCTTTTTCAGGTGGAAAGGAGAGGCACAATGAAAAGGAAAGCAAGAGGCAACAATCAGCCGTGAGTTTTGGCCTAGGGTTAAAGGACAGCAAACTGGAGGAATGGCCAGGAGGAGAACTGCTCTTTCAGAGTCAGGCTGGGATTGCTTCAAGCCTGTGCAGCCACAGGAAGGCTCTCTCCAGCACTTGCCTTTCTTACCTTCACCTCTTTCTTCCTTTAGGCACATCAATGTTGGCAGCGACTTTCAGGCTGAGCTCCCAGAGCTGCAGAGCAGAGCACCAAGTGAGGATGAAGAGCCTGCAAGCCTGGTCTGGAAGCCCTGGGGAGAAGATGACTCTGACATGGAAAAACCTGACAGAGGTAGCTTCTCTTCAAGCTTTTCTTCCACCCCTGACATACTTGGATCTTTCAAAGTCTCCTTTTGCATAGAAAGGCAGCTTCTTGCAGCCTCCGCTTCTCTCCCTGTCTCACGTGTCTTCCCATCTAGAAGTGTTAGAGGCAAGGAGAAGGCTCTGCTTCTGCAGCAGAGCAGCAAAAAGAGCAAGCATCTTGCTCTCCAAATCGGTCAGGCCCATTTGCCACTGCAAGAGAGGAGATTGGCCTCCACTTCTTCTACAAGAAGCTGCTCTGAAGGGAGAGCCAGCACTGCGGGGGCCCTTGCTTCAGCTGGCCCTGTCTTTGCTCTCCTTTTCATGCTCTCCAAGCCGCTGCCTTTAGCTCCTGGCCTTTCCTTCCGCCTTGCATGGCAACCTTTGCTCTTGCTGGCCTCAAGGCTGACTTGGGCTGCCTTTTTGTTGTGCTTGCAGTAAGACAACTGCTGGACATGGCCAGCTCCCGTGGCATTGCCGGGCCAGCAGCTGACTTGGAGCGCGCCCTGCACTGCCTGCACCAGGCAGGCGGCAGCCTTCCGGTAAGAAGCCGCTCTGTGGGCGCACAGAAGAGGGCACAGGGAATGCACAAGGCCCGGCCACTGGCACAGCCTTTCCTGCCTGCTCCTTGATGAAGGCTCTTGACAGGGAGCAGAGCACCTGCTGCCTGCTGTGTCTCCTCCAGCTGCGTCAGGGCTGAGCCCAAACGGCTCCAGCAGGGAGAATCTCCCTCCTGCAGGCGGCGACGCAAGCTCCTGCAGCCTGCTGCCTTGGAAATCGCCTGCAGCTCTGGCTGCTCTAAGACATTTGGAGAGGAAATTCCCAGAAGCCTCACTCAGCTGAGGCCATTCTGGCTGCAGGAGCCCCAAAATCATTCGCTTGGGGAGCAAAATGCCACACTTGGGCACCAGCATCAAAGGGCTGGGCAGCAAAAACTAGGCACTGGGATCAAATCCCAGGCTTTCACATGGCATACAGTTGCTTGGATGTCTGAAGAGGCAAAGTAGCTGAAAGGTAGCATCTGTGCTTTTCGGCTCATTTTGGATGTGGTGGGGCGCCTAAAGCCTTTTCCCCTTGGATCTTGCAGGAGGCTCTGGAGATGTTGCTCTCAGGGGGGCCTGCAACAGCTCAAGGCCATCCCTTGGCTGATTATCATTACGCAGGTAAGCAAAGCAGAGCTTCTTCCTTCACTGACAGATGCTGCCGTCCCCTTCAGTGTTGTGGCAAGTGTTTCTGCTTCAACAAATTGTGCTTAACACCAGCACAAGGTCTTGTCTTCTCAGGGGCTGGCGAAAGCACCAGCATCTAGTCCTTCAGCTTTACTTCTTTTCCAATCCTTTTCCCCGGCGGAATGCCTGCTCTTGTCTTCATCACCTTCTGAGGCAGCAGACATGTACTCACACGGGAATGATGGTCTGCAACCATTTGCTTGCGGCGGCCAGTGGGATCTACTTCATGTGGATCGAGTGATCCATTTACCTGCTGCTTTTTATTGCCAGGCTCTGATAGATGGACACCTGAGGAGAAGGACTCCTTCCAAAAGGCTTTCCACACCTACGGCAAGGATTTTCATCTCATCCAGAAGCAGGTAAAGCCGCAGGACATTCTTTACCTGAGCAGATCATCAGGAGGAAAGCTTGCTTCTAGCTGGTAACAAACACTGGGCTTCGGTCTCTCTCTTCTCAAGTACCAAAACTGCTCAAGTAGTAACAAAACGGGACATCAAAGGCCTGTGTGAAAAGGATGATCCTGTCTCTCCAGCCCTTTTCTCCAAGCTCCTTTGGAATATGATGATTTATTCTCTCAGACTTGTCGCATACCTCTGCTGCTGCTTCCACAAGACATTGTGCTGGCATAACTGGAGTGAACCCGGCAAAGAAGACCTGTGCTAGATGGATTTCTTGTTGATCTGTGCATTATGTGTGCTACCACCTAGCATGATACACGGTTTACTACATTGCATGATGCCTCTCTTTCTCCATCTTCATTTCATTTTACATCCTACTCCATTTACTTCATGATTTTACTTCCTAGTTTACTCCATCTTCTACTTTTTCCCCAAAGCACCCTACAAAGGAATTTTAGATTCCTTCTTTTTCTCTTCACAACAGATCCAGACTAAGACCGTGGCACAGTGTGTGGAGTACTACTACACCTGGAAAAAGGAGCATAGAGTTGCTAGCACTCTTGCTCAGGTGAGGGGGAAGAAAATCCAGGCATGCCAGGAGGGTGGGGAAACTGGGAGAAGGGGAGAAAACCTGCTGGCCAGCCGTGCCAGACGCCGCTTTGCCAGGATCACATTGTCCCATGCGCTGGCAAAGGCACAGCAGATGCTGCCCAGGCCTTCCTTCTGCTGCTGCCCTGAAATACGCCATTCTGGAGCCTAACTCTGAGCCAAAAAAGCCGCACCACCACCCAAATGGGCTTGGACTCTCTACAGATGGCTTTCTCAAGGGCTGCCACCTTTGCTGACTCCAATCAGACCCTTCATTCCCCACTTCACTCCTCCTGACATCTGCAATCCCTGTCTTCAGGGAGATGTTGCAGATTTTCAGGCAGTTTTTCTAGCATCCCAGCATACTCCCCAAGAAGCAGCTGCCAGTGCTGTGGCTCCCCTCAGACTTTCCTTACCAGCAAAGAGCAATTTGGTTGACAAGAGTGAGAGAGAGAGAGAGAGAAAGAGATAGAGAGATTATTCTGGGTTGTATCAAATGTCTAACCATGTGTCTTCCCTAATTTGACTGAATTTCCATCCCATTCCCTAGACATTTCTGCAGGAAAACCCAAGGGAAATAAATGTTAGGCAGAGAGGTAGAAATAAGAAATGTAGAATTCTAGATAGCCACACATTTATCCCACCCCTTTGGCCTGTAGCAAAGAGGAGCATTTCCCTCCAAGCTCTGCCTTGGCAGCCCGCCGCAGCCCACTGGCAAAGGCAACACTTTCCTCAGCTCTTCAGGCTTTGCAAGGATTTGCTTAGGCCAATAGATTTTTGTGCTGGACGCAGGCATTTCCAGCTTTCTGACGGGAAGGAAACATTGAAACAGGATTCTTTGATTTCCAGGCTGTGGGCGAAGGCAAGAGGAGCAAAAGCCCCCCCAGAAAGGAGGATGGGCAGACAGGGAAGAGAAGCCGCAAGAGGGCTGGCAGCGCCCAGTGTCCCTGCTGCCAACCGCGCCAGCCGCCCCGTTCGGCGGGAGGCCCCTTTCCCTGCGGCCAGTGCAAACGGTGCGCAACTTCCTGCTCTTTCTGCTCCAACCTGCGCCTTGGCACTACAACAGGCTGACCCTTTGCAAAGGCGCCGCAGCGCAAGCTCAGGCCACTTGCACCATCGCCCCTCGCAGCCCTGCTCAAGCTTACAACCCACCTCAAACCCAAACAGCTCACTTCCAACCCAGCCCTCACAATGAAACCTTACCCTGCCCCAACAACACACACTGCATACAAGTAGCAACAGATCCATCAAAGCTTGCTTTGATGCTGCTGATCAAATTCCAAATAGGATGCAGCAAAAGGAGGAAGACATTTCAAGGCATTGAAACAAGAAAGATCCGACTCATGCTCTGATCAATTCACAATGTGCCACTGCCCAAAAAGACAGAAATTCATACTAAAAGGCAGATCTTGCCACTTGCTTTAATGATGTGTACTAAATTGAACAATGGATGGTTTGTTTCCTGTCTTCCAGGCTGTTTGAAACCATGCAGGAAAGGAACAAACACAGGAGAAGACATCGCCCTCGCAAAGAAGCAGAGCCTCTCCCCAAGAAGAAAAGACCAAATTAGACAAGCCTGCAGCTTGTCCAGCCAGGCCTAGCAAGGCTTAGGCGTCAATAGGACTAGATAGGAATAGGACTGGTTTTTAAGCTTTTAGACTTGTAGAAATTCTATTTAGTTAGTTTACATGATAGGAATCTCTTCAATTTCTTAGTTAAGGTACATGAGTATTATTCAAGATTCATTAGTAGGATTAGATTGATCAGTCAATGTAAGAGGCTTGGTGTTGGCTACGCTCCGTCTTTTGTCATTTTGCCTTTGTTGAGACACAATCTGTCTTTATCATTAAACCATGTTTGTTCCACTTTATCTTTTGGTCTGTATGAAATCACTGCGGCAATCAAAGACGGCACTTGCCCTGAGAGGAGAATCTGGGCACGCACGACCTCCCCAAGGCCCGGCCCCTTGCTCAGCTGGCAGGACTGGCAAAGGTATGTCTCCTTTACTGCCAGGGAAATAATGCTGGCACTTCATCCTTTGACTCCTCAAAATCTCAGCTGCCAGTGGAAAGGGAGGCTTTGTTTAATTCAATGAATTGGATGAAAATGAGTGCTCTGCTCTCACCATCATTTCTGCCCTAAAAGCAACAGCTTTAGTCCTTTTTGTAGCCCAGCAACAGAACTTTGTTTCATTTTGGGGCACTGATGCACCTGACCACCTTGGAAGACGTTTCTAGAACCCCTCCAATTCTATCCAATTCATATTCCATGCACCACAAAGGCATCAGTAGTTCAGTTTCAGTTTCTCTTGAAAGGAGCCCTCTCCCGCTCTGGGCCTCCACCAATCTCCTTAGCTAAAGCAGAGCGGCTGGGATCATTATCCTCTCTCTGGCTTCCCACAGCTTAGGTATTTGCACCAAAGAAGAAGCAAACTCCCTCTTTCATCTAGCCCAGCAAATGGCACTGCCCAGCAAGGCTTTGGTGGCAGGGGCTGTGCAGGGTGGAGAGGGGGCGAGGGAGGGGGCAATTGCCAGGCTGCTTCTGGGAAGCTCAGGGAAGCTTGCCCTTGTCTGATGGAGCCAGTGCAGCTGGGCTTTGGAGCCTACAAAGTATCTGCCTTGCAGTGGCACTTGTTACAGCTGCCCCCTCACTTTGCTGCCCTGTGGGCAACATGCAGCCCGGGAAGGAAGCAAGATTGGGACTGAAGCAAGATTTGCTTTGCCTTAACTATAGGCCGGGAAGCAGCAAAACTGGCTGGGTTTTGTCCTATCTTGCATCTAAGTATTAAAAGAAACGCCAAGGCCGTCAGTGTGGAAAGGTAATTCCATCAGTGTTCCTTTGTTAGAGGAATCCCTGAGTCTTTTGAGACAAACAGCTAGTTTCTCCAAGGGAGCTGGAAGAGGGATATACAAAGTCTGCATTCATGTTTGCTACAGAAATGCCACTGTGCTGTCCCTGTCTGTGTGTCCCCATCAGTTCCCCTGAGAAACATACTGTTTCTCTAAGTTTCAAGGAAGGAGTGATGAGGTGAGTGACCAGCTCAGAGGCGCAAAGGAGGGAAAACATCAAGCGACATTATTGGGCACCAAAAGGAGATTTGAGAAAGGGGGCAGCATGAATGCCTCCACTTTGAGAGGAAGCTTTGGAGTTGCCTCTCGCCTGAACAACTTGCAAATTCTAGCTCCTCTCAGAGCTGGAGGAGAGCCAGCGGGAGGAGTCCTGCTGGTTCTCCAGGGCAAGAGATGAGGTTCTGGGCCCTTGGACATAGACAGGCTCCTGGGCATGTTCAGCTCGAGACACCTTGCAGAGAAGCACCGACAAGAGCCAGGGCTGTCCCTGCACTGCTTTTGCCCGTCTCCTCAGACGACTCAGGAGAAAAACCCAATGGAAGGGCTCTCAGAGCAAGCTTGCAGCAGCAGAAGTAAAAGGGGCAGAGGTGGCCCATGCCTCTTTCTGTCCCATGGCTCCCCTGGGGTTCTACATGGAATGTTGGGCTGTCCCCATAGCAACTGTCGTTGTCTCCTGCTCCTGCGGCCCTTGGTGGAACGCTGCTGGAGCAGCGCTGGAGCAGCAGCTGCAGGATCAGCTCCTGGGCTGTCCCTGACCAGCCACCTCCTGCACTCAGCGCCACACCCGGCCTCTGCACCCACATCCTCGTCTCCTCGGCTGCCTCCAGGCATCCCCACAGCACTTGGGGATCGTCCAAGGTAAGAAAATCCCCGTTTGACCTCAAAGCACTAACACAAGGGCACGAGGCTCCAGCTGCCTCTCCCGCCAACCACGACACACAGGCTGCCTGCTCACTTTCCCCACGCCACCTTCCACGTCAAAGCAAGCTTCAGCTTCTGAAGGAATCGTGTTGCCTCCCAGGCAAACACAGACCTTTCCATAGAGGATGTAGAGAGCTGTCCCAGTGCAGTTGCAGATCCTCCTCCACGGATCACCTGCTTCAAAGTTCTTGGCACCCATTGCAGCCCTAAACCTAGCTTGTGGGGACCCCAAAACAAATTGGTCATGCCTGAGGAGTTCAGGGCTTCAGTGTCAACAAATCCCCTTATGCCCTGACTCAGCTCACACCTGCTCCAAAGCTGCAAAAACCAGAATGATGGCACTTCTCCTCTGCGATCCCTCTCATTCAGGCCATGGAAGCATTTCACTGGGCTTGTCCTCAAACACAGCTGTTCAACTTCAAAAGTCATCTGCTATCAGCAATCCTTATGTGCTTACATAGTTACTTCTCTGATAGATACATTCTATTTTCATATCCTGTAGATACTTCTTTCAATGCATGTAGGGCTGCTTCTACCTCATGCTCAGGGGCAGCTGTGAAATGCCATCTTCTCAAGAACACAATCACAGTACCAGAGAATTTTGTGGCTTGCAAGGGATTCTCAAAGATCACTGAGCCCAACTCCAGGGCCTGCCCGGGGCAGCCTCAACAATCACACCCTGTGCCCAAGAGCGCTGTCCAAACACTTTTGGAGCTCAGTCAGCCTTGGTGCTGGCACCCCTTCCCTGGAGAGCCTCTTCCAGTGGCCAAGCACCCTCTGGGTGAAGAGCCTTTTCCTTCTATCCACCCTAAGCCTGCACTGCCACATCTTGCAGCCCATTCTCTTGGCTCCTCCCAGTGGCCCCAGCACTGAAGACAGTAGTGCATGGCCTTCTGCTTCCCCTCCTCAGGAAGCTGCTGACTGCTAGAGGCTCCTGCCTAGGCAATTCCACCTCAAAAGCACGGCAATGACAGCAAAAAGAAAGGAGCTGGGACAGAGGAGCTCAGGGCTTGCAACCATGAGGTCAAGAAGGAAGGCTACTGACACAACCTGGGCGGAACGATTTCTAACTGGAGCATTGTTTGGATCTTTTTCAGGTGGAAAGGAGAGGCACAATGAAAAGGAAAGCAAGAGGCAACAATCAGCCGTGAGTTTTGGCCTAGGGTTAAAGGACAGCAAACTGGAGGAATGGCCAGGAGGAGAACTGCTCTTTCAGAGTCAGGCTGGGATTGCTTCAAGCCTGTGCAGCCACAGGAAGGCTCTCTCCAGCACTTGCCTTTCTTACCTTCACCTCTTTCTTCCTTTAGGCACATCAATGTTGGCAGCGACTTTCAGGCTGAGCTCCCAGAGCTGCAGAGCAGAGCACCAAGTGAGGATGAAGAGCCTGCAAGCCTGGTCTGGAAGCCCTGGGGAGAAGATGACTCTGACATGGAAAAACCTGACAGAGGTAGCTTCTCTTCAAGCTTTTCTTCCACCCCTGACATACTTGGATCTTTCAAAGTCTCCTTTTGCATAGAAAGGCAGCTTCTTGCAGCCTCCGCTTCTCTCCCTGTCTCACCTGTCTTCCCATCTAGAAGTGTTAGAGGCAAGGAGAAGGCTCTGCTTCTGCAGCAGAGCAGCAAAAAGAGCAAGCATCTTGCTCTCCAAATCGGTCAGGCCCATTTGCCACTGCAAGAGAGGAGATTGGCCTCCACTTCTTCTACAAGAAGCTGCTCTGAAGGGAGAGCCAGCACTGCGGGGGCCCTTGCTTCAGCTGGCCCTGTCTTTGCTCTCCTTTTCATGCTCTCCAAGCCGCTGCCTTTAGCTCCTGGCCTTTCCTTCCGCCTTGCATGGCAACCTTTGCTCTTGCTGGCCTCAAGGCTGACTTGGGCTGCCTTTTTGTTGTGCTTGCAGTAAGACAACTGCTGGACATGGCCAGCTCCCGTGGCATTGCTGGGCCAGCAGCTGACCTGGAGCGCGCCCTGCACTGCCTGCACCAGGCAGGCGGCAGCCTTCCGGTAAGAAGCCGCTCTGTGGGCGCACAGAAGAGGGCACAGGGAATGCACAAGGCCCGGCCACTGGCACAGCCTTTCCTGCCTGCTCCTTGATGAAGGCTCTTGACAGGGAGCAGAGCACCTGCTGCCTGCTGTGTCTCCTCCAGCTGGGTCAGGGCTGAGCCCAAACGGCTCCAGCAGGGAGAATCTCCCTCCTGCAGGCGGCGACGCCAGCTCCTGCAGCCTGCTGCCTTGGAAATCGCCTGCAGCTCTGGCTGCTCTAAGACATTTGGAGAGGAAATTCCCAGAAGCCTCACTCAGCTGAGGCCATTCTGGCTGCAGGAGCCCCAAAATCATTCGCTTGGGGAGCAAAATGCCACACTTGGGCACCAGCATCAAAGGGCTGGGCAGCAAAAACTAGGCACTGGGATCAAATCCCAGGCTTTCACATGGCATACAGTTGCTTGGATGTCTGAAGAGGCAAAGTAGCTGAAAGGTAGCATCTGTGCTTTTCGGCTCATTTTGGATGTGGTGGGGCGCCTAAAGCCTTTTCCCCTTGGATCTTGCAGGAGGCTCTGGAGATGTTGCTCTCAGGGGGGCCTGCAACAGCTCAAGGCCATCCCTTGGCTGATTATCATTACGCAGGTAAGCAAAGCAGAGCTTCTTCCTTCACTGACAGATGCTGCCGTCCCCTTCAGTGTTGTGGCAAGTGTTTCTGCTTCAACAAATTGTGCTTAACACCAGCACAAGGTCTTGTCTTCTCAGGGGCTGGCGAAAGCACCAGCATCTAGACCTTCAGCTTTACTTCTTTTCCAATCCTTTTCCCCGGCGGAATGCCTGCTCTTGTCTTCATCACCTTCTGAGGCAGCAGACATGTACTCACACGGGAATGATGGTCTGCAACCATTTGCTTGCGGCGGCCAGTGGGATCTACTTCATGTGGATCGAGTGATCCATTTACCTGCTGCTTTTTATTGCCAGGCTCTGATAGATGGACACCTGAGGAGAAGGACTCCTTCCAAAAGGCTTTCCACACCTACGGCAAGGATTTTCATCTCATCCAGAAGCAGGTAAAGCCGCAGGACATTCTTTACCTGAGCAGATCATCAGGAGGAAAGCTTGCTTCTAGCTGGTAACAAACACTGGGCTTCGGTCTCTCTCTTCTCAAGTACCAAAACTGCTCAAGTAGTAACAAAACGGGACATCAAAGGCCTGTGTGAAAAGGATGATCCTGTCTCTCCAGCCCTTTTCTCCAAGCTCCTTTGGAATATGATGATTTATTCTCTCAGACTTGTCGCATGCCTCTGCTGCTGCTTCCACAAGACATTGTGCTGGCATAACTGGAGTGAACCCGGCAAAGAAGACCTGTGCTAGATGGATTTCTTGTTGATCTGTGCATTACGTGTGCTACCACCTAGCATGATACACCGTTTACTACATTGCATGATGCCTCTCTTTCTCCATCTTCATTTCATTTTACACCCTACTCCATTTACTTCATGATTTTACTTCCTACTTTACTCCATCTTCTACTTTTTCCCCAAAGCACCCTACAAAGGAATTTTAGATTCCTTCTTTTTCTCTTCACAACAGATCCAGACTAAGACTGTGGCACAGTGTGTGGAGTACTACTACACCTGGAAAAAGGAGCATAGAGTTGCTAGCACTCTTGCTCAGGTGAGGGGGAAGAAAATCCAGGCATGCCAGGAGGGTGGGGAAACTGGGAGAAGGGGAGAAAACCTGCTGGCCAGCCGTGCCAGACGCCGCTTTGCCAGGATCACATCATCCCATGCGCTGGCAAAGGCACAGCAGATGCTGCCCAGGCCTTCCTTCTGCTGCTGCCCTGAAATACGCCATTCTGGAGCCTAACTCTGAGCCAAAAAAGCCGCACCACCACCCAAATGGGCTTGGACTCTCTACAGATGGCTTTCTCAAGGGCTGCCACCTTTGCTGACTCCAATCAGACCCTTCATTCCCCACTTCACTCCTCCTGACATCTGCAATCCCTGTCTTCAGGGAGATGTTGCAGATTTTCAGGCAGTTTTTCTAGCATCCCAGCATACTCCCCAAGAAGCAGCTGCCAGTGCTGTGGCTCCCCTCAGACTTTCCTTACCAGCAAAGAGCAATTTGGTTGACAAGAGTGAGAGAGAGAGAGAGAGAAAGAGATAGAGAGATTATTCTGGGTTGTATCAAACGTCTAACCATGTGTCTTCCCTAATTTGACTGAATTTCCATCCCATTCCCTAGACATTTCTGCAGGAAAACCCAAGGGAAATAAATGTTAGGCAGAGAGGTAGAAATAAGAAATGTAGAATTCTAGATAGCCACACATTTATCCCACCCCTTTGGCCTGTAGCAAAGAGGAGCATTTCCCTCCAAGCTCTGCCTTGGCAGCCCGCCGCAGCCCACTGGCAAAGGCAGCCCTTTCCTCAGCTCTTCAGGCTTTGCAAGGATTTGCTTAGGCCAATAGATTTTTGTGCTGGACGCAGGCATTTCCAGCTTTCTGACGGGAAGGAAACATTGAAACAGGATTCTTTGATTTCCAGGCTGTGGGCGAAGGCAAGAGGAGCAAAAGCCCCCCCAGAAAGGAGGATGGGCAGACAGGGAAGAGAAGCCGCAAGAGGGCTGGCAGCGCCCAGTGTCCCTGCTGCCAACCGCGCCAGCCGCCCCGTTCGGCGGGAGGCCCCTTTCCCTGCGGCCAGTGCAAACGGTGCGCAACTTCCTGCTCTTTCTGCTCCAACCTGCGCCTTGGCGCTACAACAGGCTGACCCTTTGCAAAGGCGCCGCAGCGCAAGCTCAGGCCACTTGCACCATCGCCCCTCGCAGCCCTGCTCAAGCTTACAACCCACCTCAAACCCAAACAGCTCACTTCCAACCCAGCCTTCACAATGAAACCTTACCCTGCCCCAACAACACACACTGCATACAAGTAGCAACAGATCCATCAAAGCTTGCTTTGATGCTGCTGATCAAATTCCAAATAGGATGCAGCAAAAGGAGGAAGACATTTCAAGGCATTGAAACAAGAAAGATCCGACTCATGCTCTGATCAATTCACAATGTGCCACTGCCCAAAAAGACAGAAATTCATACTAAAAGGCAGATCTTGCCACTTGCTTTAATGATGTGTACTAAATTGAACAATGGATGGTTTGTTTCCTGTCTTCCAGGCTGTTTGAAACCATGCAGGAAAGGAACAAACACAGGAGAAGACATCGCCCTCGCAAAGAAGCAGAGCCTCTCCCCAAGAAGAAAAGACCAAATTAGACAAGCCTGCAGCTTGTCCAGCCAGGCCTAGCAAGGCTTAGGCGTCAATAGGACTAGATAGGAATAGGACTGGTTTTTAAGCTTTTAGACTTGTAGAAATTCTATTTAGTTAGTTTACATGATAGGAATCTCTTCAATTTCTTAGTTAAGGTACATGAGTATTATTCAAGATTCATTAGTAGGATTAGATTGATCAGTCAATGTAAGAGGCTTGGTGTTGGCTACGCTCCGTCTTTTGTCATTTTGCCTTTGTTGAGACACAATCTGTCTTTATCATTAAACCATGTTTGTTCCACTTTATCTTTTGGTCTGTATGAAATCACTGCGGCAATCAAAGACGGCACTTGCCCTGAGAGGAGAATCTGGGCACGCACGACCTCCCCAAGGCCCGGCCCCTTGCTCAGCTGGCAGGACTGGCAAAGGTGTGTCTCCTTTACTGCCAGGGAAATAATGCTGGCACTTCATCCTTTGACTCCTCAAAATCTCAGCTGCCACTGGAAAGGGAGGCTTTGTTTAATTCAATGAATTGGATCAAAATGAGTGCTCTGCTCTCACCATCATTTCTGCCCTAAAAGCAACAGCTTTAGTCCTTTTTGTAGCCCAGCAACAGAACTTTGCTTCATTTTGGGGCACTGATGCACCTGACCACCTTGGAAGACGTTTCTAGAACCCCTCCAATTCTATCCAATTCATATTCCATGCACCACAAAGGCATCAGTAGTTCAGTTTCAGTTTCTCTTGAAAGGAGCCCTCTCCCGCTCTGGGCCTCCACCAATCTCCTTAGCTAAAGCAGAGCGGCTGGGATCATTATCCTCTCTCTGGCTTCCCACAGCTTAGGTATTTGCACCAAAGAAGAAGCAAACTCCCTCTTTCATCTAGCCCAGCAAATGGCACTGCCCAGCAAGGCTTTGGTGGCAGGGGCTGTGCAGGGTGGAGAGGGGGCGAGGGAGGGGGCAATTGCCAGGCTGCTTCTGGGAAGCTCAGGGAAGCTTGCCCTTGTCTGATGGAGCCAGTGCAGCTGGGCTTTGGAGCCTACAAAGTATCTGCCTTGCAGTGGCACTTGTTACAGCTGCCCCCTCACTTTGCTGCCCTGTGGGCAACATGCAGCCCGGGAAGGAAGCAAGATTGGGACTGAAGCAAGATTTGCTTTGCCTTAACTATAGACCGGGAAGCAGCAAAACTGGCTGGGTTTTGTCCTATCTTGCATCTAAGTATTAAAAGAAACGCCAAGGCCGTCAGTGTGGAAAGGTAATTCCATCAGTGTTCCTTTGTTAGAGGAATCCCTGAGTCTTTTGAGACAAACAGCTAGTTTCTCCAAGGGAGCTGGAAGAGGGATATACAAAGTCTGCATTCATGTTTGCTACAGAAATGCCACTGTGCTGTCCCTGTCTGTGTGTCCCCATCAGTTCCCCTGAGAAACATGCTGTTTCTCTAAGTTTCAAGGAAGGAGTGATGAGGTGAGTGACCAGCTCAGAGGCGCAAAGGAGGGAAAACATCAAGCGACATTATTGGGCACCAAAAGGAGATTTGAGAAAGGGGGCAGCATGAATGCCTCCACTTTGAGAGGAAGCTTTGGAGTTGCCTCTCGCCTGAACAACTTGCAAATTCTAGCTCCTCTCAGAGCTGGAGGAGAGCCAGCGGGAGGAGTCCTGCTGCTTCTGCAGGGCAGGAGATGAGGTTCTGGGCCCTTGGACACAGACAGGCTCCTGGGCACGTTCAGCTGGAGGCACCTTGCAGAGAAGCACCCACAAGAGCCAGGGCTGTCCCTGCACTGCTTTTGCCCGTCTCCTCAGACGACTCAGGAGAAAAACCCAATGGAAGGGCTCTCAGAGCAAGCTTGCAGCAGCAGAAGTAAAAGGGGCAGAGGTGGCCCATGCCTCTTTCTGTCCCATGGCTCCCCTGGGGTTCTACATGGAATGTTGGGCTGTGCCCATAGCAACTGTCGTTGTCTCCTGCTCCTGCGGCCCTTGGTGGAACGCTGCTGGAGCAGCGCTGGAGCAGCAGCTGCAGGATCAGCTCCTGGGCTGTCCCTGACCAGCCACCTCCTGCACTCAGCGCCACACCCGGCCTCTGCACCCACATCCTCGTCTCCTCGGCTGCCTCCAGGCATCCCCACAGCACTTGGGGATCGTCCAAGGTAAGAAAATCCCCGTTTGACCTCAAAGCACTAACACAAGGGCACGAGGCTCCAGCTGCCTCTCCCGCCAACCACGACACACAGGCTGCCTGCTCACTTTCCCCACGCCACCTTCCACGTCAAAGCAAGCTTCAGCTTCTGAAGGAATCGTGTTGCCTTCCAGGCAAACACAGACCTTTCCATAGAGGATGTAGAGAGCTGTCCCAGTGCAGTTGCAGATCCTCCTCCACGGATCACCTGCTTCAAAGTTCTTGGCACCCATTGCAGCCCTAAACCTAGCTTGTGGGGACCCCAAAACAAATTGGTCATGCCTGAGGAGTTCAGGGCTTCAGTGTCAACAAATCCCCTTATGCCCTGACTCAGCTCACACCTGCTCCAAAGCTGCAAAAACCAGAAGGATGGCACTTCTCCTCTGCGATCCCTCTCATTCAGGCCATGGAAGCATTTCACTGGGCTTGTCCTCAAACACAGCTGTTCAACTTCAAAAATCATCTGCTATCAGCAATCCTTATGTGCTTACATAGTTACTTCTCTGATAGATACATTCTATTTTCATATCCTGTAGATACTTCTTTCAATGCATGTAGGGCTGCTTCTACCTCATGCTCAGGGGCAGCTGTGAAATGCCATCTTCTCAAGAACACAATCACAGTACCAGAGAATTTTCTGGCTTGCAAGGGATTCTCAAAGATCACTGAGCCCAACTCCAGGGCCTGCCCGGGGCAGCCTCAACAATCACACCCTGTGCCCAAGAGCGCTGTCCAAACACTTTTGGAGCTCAGTCAGCCTTGGTGCCGGCACCCCTTCCCTGGAGAGCCTCTTCCAGTGGCCAAGCACCCTCTGGGTGAAGAGCCTTTTCCTTCTATCCACCCTAAGCCTGCACTGCCACATCTTGCAGCCCATTCTCTTGGCTCCTCCCAGTGGCCCCAGCACTGAAGAGAGTAGTGCATGGCCTTCTGCTTCCCCTCCTCAGGAAGCTGCTGACTGCTAGAGGCTCCTGCCTAGGCAATTCCACCTCAAAACCACGGCAATGACACCAAAAAGAAAGGAGCTGGGACAGAGGAGCTCAGGGTTTGCAACGATGAAGTTGAGAAGGAAGGCTACTGACACATCCTGGGCACAACGATTTCTAACTGGAGCATTGTTTGGATCTTTTTCAGGTGGAAAGGAGAGGCACAATGAAAAGGAAAGCAAGAGGCAACAATCAGCCGTGAGTTTTGGCCTAGCGTTAAAGGACAGCAAACTGGAGGAATGGCCAGGAGGAGAACTGCTCTTTCAGAGTCAGGCTGGGATTGCTTCAAGCCTGTGCAGCCACAGGAAGGCTCTCTCCAGCACTTGCCTTTCTTACCTTCACCTCTTTCTTCCTTTAGGCACATCAATGTTGGCAGCGACTTTCAGGCTGAGCTCCCAGAGCTGCAGAGCAGAGCACCAAGTGAGGATGAAGAGCCTGCAAGCCTGGTCTGGAAGCCCTGGGGAGAAGATGACTCTGACATGGAAAAACCTGACAGAGGTAGCTTCTCTTCAAGCTTTTCTTCCACCCCTGACATACTTGGATCTTTCAAAGTCTCCTTTTGCATAGAAAGGCAGCTTCTTGCAGCCTCCGCTTCTCTCCCTGTCTCACGTGTCTTCCCATCTAGAAGTGTTAGAGGCAAGGAGAAGGCTCTGCTTCTGCAGCAGAGCAGCAAAAAGAGCAAGCATCTTGCTCTCCAAATCGGTCAGGCCCATTTGCCACTGCAAGAGAGGAGATTGGCCTCCACTTCTTCTACAAGAAGCTGCTCTGAAGGGAGAGCCAGCACTGCGGGGGCCCTTGCTTCAGCTGGCCCTGTCTTTGCTCTCCTTTTCATGCTCTCCAAGCCGCTGCCTTTAGCTCCTGGCCTTTCCTTCCGCCTTGCATGGCAACCTTTGCTCTTGCTGGCCTCAAGGCTGACTTGGGCTGCCTTTTTGTTGTGCTTGCAGTAAGACAACTGCTGGACATGGCCAGCTCCCGTGGCATTGCCGGGCCAGCAGCTGACCTGGAGCGCGCCCTGCACTGCCTGCACCAGGCAGGCGGCAGCCTTCCGGTAAGAAGCCGCTCTGTGGGCGCACAGAAGAGGGCACAGGGAATGCACAAGGCCCGGCCACTGGCACAGCCTTTCCTGCCTGCTCCTTGATGAAGGCTCTTGACAGGGAGCAGAGCACCTGCTGCCTGCTGTGTCTCCTCCAGCTGGGTCAGGGCTGAGCCCAAACGGCTCCAGCAGGGAGAATCTCCCTCCTGCAGGCGGCGACGCCAGCTCCTGCAGCCTGCTGCCTTGGAAATCGCCTGCAGCTCTGGCTGCTCTAAGACATTTGGAGAGGAAATTCCCAGAAGCCTCACTCAGCTGAGGCCATTCTGGCTGCAGGAGCCCCAAAATCATTCGCTTGGGGAGCAAAATGCCACACTTGGGCACCAGCATCAAAGGGCTGGGCAGCAAAAACTAGGCACTGGGATCAAATCCCAGGCTTTCACATGGCATACAGTTGCTTGGATGTCTGAAGAGGCAAAGTAGCTGAAAGGTAGCATCTGTGCTTTTCGGCTCATTTTGGATGTGGTGGGGCGCCTAAAGCCTTTTCCCCTTGGATCTTGCAGGAGGCTCTGGAGATGTTGCTCTCAGGGGGGCCTGCAACAGCTCAAGGCCATCCCTTGGCTGATTATCATTACGCAGGTAAGCAAAGCAGAGCTTCTTCCTTCACTGACAGATGCTGCCGTCCCCTTCAGTGTTGTGGCAAGTGTTTCTGCTTCAACAAATTGTGCTTAACACCAGCACAAGGTCTTGTCTTCTCAGGGGCTGGCGAAAGCACCAGCATCTAGACCTTCAGCTTTACTTCTTTTCCAATCCTTTTCCCCGGCGGAATGCCTGCTCTTGTCTTCATCACCTTCTGAGGCAGCAGACATGTACTCACACGGGAATGATGGTCTGCAACCATTTGCTTGCAGCGGCCAGTGGGATCTACTTCATGTGGATCGAGTGATCCATTTACCTGCTGCTTTTTATTGCCAGGCTCTGATAGATGGACACCTGAGGAGAAGGACTCCTTCCAAAAGGCTTTCCACACCTACGGCAAGGATTTTCATCTCATCCAGAAGCAGGTAAAGCCGCAGGACATTCTTTACCTGAGCAGATCATCAGGAGGAAAGCTTGCTTCTAGCTGGTAACAAACACTGGGCTTCGGTCTCTCTCTTCTCAAGTACCAAAACTGCTCAAGTAGTAACAAAACGGGACATCAAAGGCCTGTGTGAAAAGGATGATCCTGTCTCTCCAGCCCTTTTCTCCAAGCTCCTTTGGAATATGATGATTTATTCTCTCAGACTTGTCGCATGCCTCTGCTGCTGCTTCCACAAGACATTGTGCTGGCATAACTGGAGTGAACCCGGCAAAGAAGACCTGTGCTAGATGGATTTCTTGTTGATCTGTGCATTACGTGTGCTACCACCTAGCATGATACACCGTTTACTACATTGCATGATGCCTCTCTTTCTCCATCTTCATTTCATTTTACACCCTACTCCATTTACTTCATGATTTTACTTCCTACTTTACTCCATCTTCTACTTTTTCCCCAAAGCACCCTACAAAGGAATTTTAGATTCCTTCTTTTTCTCTTCACAACAGATCCAGACTAAGACTGTGGCACAGTGTGTGGAGTACTACTACACCTGGAAAAAGGAGCATAGAGTTGCTAGCACTCTTGCTCAGGTGAGGGGGAAGAAAATCCAGGCATGCCAGGAGGGTGGGGAAACTGGGAGAAGGGGAGAAAACCTGCTGGCCAGCCGTGCCAGACGCCGCTTTGCCAGGATCACATCATCCCATGCACTGGCAAAGGCACAGCAGATGCTGCCCAGGCCTTCCTTCTGCTGCTGCCCTGAAATACGCCATTCTGGAGCCTAACTCTGAGCCAAAAAAGCCGCACCACCACCCAAATGGGCTTGGACTCTCTACAGATGGCTTTCTCAAGGGCTGCCACCTTTGCTGACTCCAATCAGACCCTTCATTCCCCACTTCACTCCTCCTGACATCAGCAATCCCTGTCTTCAGGGAGATGTTGCAGATTTTCAGGCAGTTTTTCTAGCATCCCAGCATACTCCCCAAGAAGCAGCTGCCAGTGCTGTGGCTCCCCTCAGACTTTCCTTACCAGCAAAGAGCAATTTGGTTGACAAGAGTGAGAGAGAGAGAGAGAGAAAGAGAGAGAGAGATTATTCTGGGTTGTATCAAACGTCTAACCATGTGTCTTCCCTAATTTGACTGAATTTCCATCCCATTCCCTAGACATTTCTGCAGGAAAACCCAAGGGAAATAAATGTTAGGCAGAGAGGTAGAAATAAGAAATGTAGAATTCTAGATAGCCACACATTTATCCCACCCCTTTGGCCTGTAGCAAAGAGGAGCATTTCCCTCCAAGCTCTGCCTTGGCAGCCCGCCGCAGCCCACTGGCAAAGGCAACACTTTCCTCAGCTCTTCAGGCTTTGCAAGGATTTGCTTAGGCCAATAGATTTTTGTGCTGGACGCAGGCATTTCCAGCTTTCTGACGGGAAGGAAACATTGAAACAGGATTCTTTGATTTCCAGGCTGTGGGCGAAGGCAAGAGGAGCAAAAGCCCCCCCAGAAAGGAGGATGGGCAGACAGGGAAGAGAAGCCGCAAGAGGGCTGGCAGCGCCGAGTGTCCCTGCTGCCAACCGCGCCAGCCGCCCCGTTCGGCGGGAGGCCCCTTTCCCTGCGGCCAGTGCAAACGGTGCGCAACTTCCTGCTCTTTCTGCTCCAACCTGCGCCTTGGCACTACAACAGGCTGACCCTTTGCAAAGGCGCCGCAGCGCAAGCTCAGGCCACTTGCACCATCGCCCCTCGCAGCCCTGCTCAAGCTTACAACCCACCTCAAACCCAAACAGCTCACTTCAAACCCAGCCTTCACAATGAAACCTTACCCTGCCCCAACAACACACACTGCATACAAGTAGCAACAGATCCATCAAAGCTTGCTTTGATGCTGCTGATCAAATTCCAAATAGGATGCAGCAAAAGGAGGAAGACATTTCAAGGCATTGAAACAAGAAAGATCCGACTCATGCTCTGATCAATTCACAATGTGCCACTGCCCAAAAAGACAGAAATTCATACTAAAAGGCAGATCTTGCCACTTGCTTTAATGATGTGTACTAAATTGAACAATGGATGGTTTGTTTCCTGTCTTCCAGGCTGTTTGAAACCATGCAGGAAAGGAACAAACACAGGAGAAGACATCGCCCTCGCAAAGAAGCAGAGCCTCTCCCCAAGAAGAAAAGACCAAATTAGACAAGCCTGCAGCTTGTCCAGCCAGGCCTAGCAAGGCTTAGGCGTCAATAGGACTAGATAGGAATAGGACTGGTTTTTAAGCTTTTAGACTTGTAGAAATTCTATTTAGTTAGTTTACATGATAGGAAACTCTTCAATTTCTTAGTTAAGGTACAGGAGTATTATTCAAGATTCATTAGTAGGATTAGATTGATCAGTCAATGTAAGAGGCTTGGTGTTGGCTACGCTCCGTCTTTTGTCATTTTGCCTTTGTTGAGACACAATCTGTCTTTATCATTAAACCATGTTTGTTCCACTTTATCTTTTGGTCTGTATGAAATCACTGCGGCAATCAAAGACGGCACTTGCCCTGAGAGGAGAATCTGGGCACGCACGACCTCCCCAAGGCCCGGCCCCTTGCTCAGCTGGCAGGACTGGCAAAGGTATGTCTCCTTTACTGCCAGGGAAATAATGCTGGCACTTCATCCTTTGACTCCTCAAAATCTCAGCTGCCACTGGAAAGGGAGGCTTTGTTTAATTCAATGAATTGGATCAAAATGAGTGCTCTGCTCTCACCATCATTTCTGCCCTAAAAGCAACAGCTTTAGTCCTTTTTGTAGCCCAGCAACAGAACTTTGCTTCATTTTGGGGCACTGATGCACCTGACCACCTTGGAAGACGTTTCTAGAACCCCTCCAATTCTATCCAATTCATATCCCATGCACCACAAAGGCATCAGTAGTTCAGTTTCAGTTTCTCTTGAAAGGAGCCCTCTCCCGCTCTGGGCCTCCACCAATCTCCTTAGCTAAAGCAGAGCGGCTGGGATCATTATCCTCTCTCTGGCTTCCCACAGCTTAGGTATTTGCACCAAAGAAGAAGCAAACTCCCTCTTTCATCTAGCCCAGCAAATGGCACTGCCCAGCAAGGCTTTGGTGGCAGGGGCTGTGCAGGGTGGAGAGGGGGCGAGGGAGGGGGCAATTGCCAGGCTGCTTCTGGGAAGCTCAGGGAAGCTTGCCCTTGTCTGATGGAGCCAGTGCAGCTGGGCTTTGGAGCCTACAAAGTATCTGCCTTGCAGTGGCACTTGTTACAGCTGCCCCCTCACTTTGCTGCCCTGTGGGCAACATGCAGCCCGGGAAGGAAGCAAGATTGGGACTGAAGCAAGATTTGCTTTGCCTTAACTATAGGCCGGGAAGCAGCAAATCTGGCTGGGTTTTGTCCTATCTTGCATCTAAGTATTAAAAGAAACGCCAAGGCCGTCAGTGTGGAAAGGTAATTCCATCAGTGTTCCTTTGTTAGAGGAATCCCTGAGTCTTTTGAGACAAACAGCTAGTTTCTCCAAGGGAGCTGGAAGAGGGATATACAAAGTCTGCATTCATGTTTGCTACAGAAATGCCACTGTGCTGTCCCTGTCTGTGTGTCCCCATCAGTTCCCCTGAGAAACATGCTGTTTCTCTAAGTTTCAAGGAAGGAGTGATGAGGTGAGTGACCAGCTCAGAGGCGCAAAGGAGGGAAAACATCAAGCGACATTATTGGGCACCAAAAGGAGATTTGAGAAAGGGGGCAGCATGAATGCCTCCACTTTGAGAGGAAGCTTTGGAGTTGCCTCTCGCCTGAAAAACTTGCAAATTCTAGCTCCTCTCAGAGCTGGAGGAGAGCCAGCGGGAGGAGTCCTGCTGCTTCTGCAGGGCAGGAGATGAGGTTCTGGGCCCTTGGACACAGACAGACTCCTGGGCACGTTCAGCTGGAGGCACCTTGCAGAGAAGCACCCACAAGAGCCAGGGCTGTCCCTGCACTGCTTTTGCCCGTCTCCTCAGACGACTCAGGAGAAAAACCCAATGGAAGGGCTCTCAGAGCAAGCTTGCAGCAGCAGAAGTAAAAGGGGCAGAGGTGGCCCATGCCTCTTTCTGTCCCATGGCTCCCCTGGGGTTCTACATGGAATGTTGGGCTGTCCCCATAGCAACTGTCGTTGTCTCCTGCTCCTGCGGCCCTTGGTGGAACGCTGCTGGAGCAGCGCTGGAGCAGCAGCTGCAGGATCAGCTCCTGGGCTGTCCCTGACCAGCCACCTCCTGCACTCAGCGCCACACCCGGCCTCTGCACCCACATCCTCGCCTCCTCGGCTGCCTCCAGGCATCCCCACAGCACTTGGGGATCGTCCAAGGTAAGAAAATCCCCGTTTGCCCTCAAAGCACTAACACAAGGGCACGAGGCTCCAGCTGCCTCTCCCGCCAACCACGACACACAGGCTGCCTGCTCACTTTCCCCACGCCACCTTCCACGTCAAAGCAAGCTTCAGCTTCTGAAGGAATCGTGTTGCCTTCCAGGCAAACACAGACCTTTCCATAGAGGATGTAGAGAGCTGTTCCAGTGCAGTTGCAGATCCTCCTCCACGGATCACCTGCTTCAAAGTTCTTGGCACCCATTGCAGTCCTAAACCTAGCTTGTGGGGACCCCAAAACAAATTGGTCATGCCTGAGGAGTTCAGGGCTTCAGTGTCAACAAATCCCCTTATGCCCTGACTCAGCTCACACCTGCTCCAAAGCTGCAAAAACCAGAATGATGGCACTTCTCCTCTGCGATCCCTCTCATTCAGGCCATGGAAGCATTTCACTGGCCTTGTCCTCAAACACAGCTGTTCAACTTCAAAAATCATCTGCTATCAGCAATCCTTATGTGCTTACATAGTTACTTCTCTGATAGATACATTCTATTTTCATATCCTGTAGATACTTCTTTCAATGCATGTAGGGCTGCTTCTACCTCATGCTCAGGGGCAGCTGTGAAATGCCATCTTCTCAAGAACACAATCACAGTACCAGAGAATTTTCTGGCTTGCAAGGGATTCTCAAAGATCACTGAGCCCAACTCCAGGGCCTGCCCGGGGCAGCCTCAACAATCACACCCTGTGCCCAAGAGCGCTGTCCAAACACTTTTGGAGCTCAGTCAGCCTTGGTGCTGGCACCCCTTCCCTGGAGAGCCTGTTCCAGTGGCCAAGCACCCTCTGGGTGAAGAGCCTTTTCCTTCTATCCACCCTAAGCCTGCACTGCCACATCTTGCAGCCCATTCTCTTGGCTCCTCCCAGTGGCCCCAGCACTGAAGACAGTAGTGCATGGCCTTCTGCTTCCCCTCCTCAGGAAGCTGCTGACTGCTAGAGGCTCCTGCCTAGGCAATTCCACCTCAAAAGCACGGCAATGACAGCAAAAAGAAAGGAGCTGGGACAGAGGAGCTCAGGGCTTGCAACCATGAGGTCGAGAAGGAAGGCTACTGACACATCCTGGGCGGAACGATTTCTAACTGGAGCATTGTTTGGATCTTTTTCAGGTGGAAAGGAGAGGCACAATGAAAAGGAAAGCAAGAGGCAACAATCAGCCGTGAGTTTTGGCCTAGCGTTAAAGGACAGCAAACTGGAGGAATGGCCAGGAGGAGAACTGCTCTTTCAGAGTCAGGCTGGGATTGCTTCAAGCCTGTGCAGCCACAGGAAGGCTCTCTCCAGCACTTGCCTTTCTTACCTTCACCTCTTTCTTCCTTTAGGCACATCAATGTTGGCAGCGACTTTCAGGCTGAGCTCCCAGAGCTGCAGAGCAGAGCACCAAGTGAGGATGAAGAGCCTGCAAGCCTGGTCTGGAAGCCCTGGGGAGAAGATGACTCTGACATGGAAAAACCTGACAGAGGTAGCTTCTCTTCAAGCTTTTCTTCCACCCCTGACATACTTGGATCTTTCAAAGTCTCCTTTTGCATAGAAAGGCAGCTTCTTGCAGCCTCCGCTTCTCTCCCTGTCTCACCTGTCTTCCCATCTAGAAGTGTTAGAGGCAAGGAGAAGGCTCTGCTTCTGCAGCAGAGCAGCAAAAAGAGCAAGCATCTTGCTCTCCAAATCGGTCAGGCCCATTTGCCACTGCAAGAGAGGAGATTGGCCTCCACTTCTTCTACAAGAAGCTGCTCTGAAGGGAGAGCCAGCACTGCGGGGGCCCTTGCTTCAGCTGGCCCTGTCTTTGCTCTCCTTTTCATGCTCTCCAAGCCGCTGCCTTTAGCTCCTGGCCTTTCCTTCCGCCTTGCATGGCAACCTTTGCTCTTGCTGGCCTCAAGGCTGACTTGGGCTGCCTTTTTGTTGTGCTTGCAGTAAGACAACTGCTGGACATGGCCAGCTCCCGTGGCATTGCCGGGCCAGCAGCTGACTTGGAGCGCGCCCTGCACTGCCTGCACCAGGCAGGCGGCAGCCTTCCGGTAAGAAGCCGCTCTGTGGGCGCACAGAAGAGGGCACAGGGAATGCACAAGGCCCGGCCACTGGCACAGCCTTTCCTGCCTGCTCCTTGATGAAGGCTCTTGACAGGGAGCAGAGCACCTGCTGCCTGCTGTGTCTCCTCCAGCTGCGTCAGGGCTGAGCCCAAACCGCTCCAGCAGGGAGAATCTCCCTCCTGCAGGCGGCGACGCAAGCTCCTGCAGCCTGCTGCCTTGGAAATCGCCTGCAGCTCTGGCTGCTCTAAGACATTTGGAGAGGAAATTCCCAGAAGCCTCACTCAGCTGAGGCCATTCTGGCTGCAGGAGCCCCAAAATCATTCGCTTGGGGAGCAAAATGCCACACTTGGGCACCAGCATCAAAGGGCTGGGCAGCAAAAACTAGGCACTGGGATCAAATCCCAGGCTTTCACATGGCATACAGTTGCTTGGATGTCTGAAGAGGCAAAGTAGCTGAAAGGTAGCATCTGTGCTTTTCGGCTCATTTTGGATGTGGTGGGGCGCCTAAAGCCTTTTCCCCTTGGATCTTGCAGGAGGCTCTGGAGATGTTGCTCTCAGGGGGGCCTGCAACAGCTCAAGGCCATCCCTTGGCTGATTATCATTACGCAGGTAAGCAAAGCAGAGCTTCTTCCTTCACTGACAGATGCTGCCGTCCCCTTCAGTGTTGTGGCAAGTGTTTCTGCTTCAACAAATTGTGCTTAACACCAGCACAAGGTCTTGTCTTCTCAGGGGCTGGCGAAAGCACCAGCATCTAGTCCTTCAGCTTTACTTCTTTTCCAATCCTTTTCCCCGGCGGAATGCCTGCTCTTGTCTTCATCACCTTCTGAGGCAGCAGACATGTACTCACACGGGAATGATGGTCTGCAACCATTTGCTTGCGGCGGCCAGTGGGATCTACTTCATGTGGATCGAGTGATCCATTTACCTGCTGCTTTTTATTGCCAGGCTCTGATAGATGGACACCTGAGGAGAAGGACTCCTTCCAAAAGGCTTTCCACACCTACGGCAAGGATTTTCATCTCATCCAGAAGCAGGTAAAGCCGCAGGACATTCTTTACCTGAGCAGATCATCAGGAGGAAAGCTTGCTTCTAGCTGGTAACAAACACTGGGCTTCGGTCTCTCTCTTCTCAAGTACCAAAACTGCTCAAGTAGTAACAAAACGGGACATCAAAGGCCTGTGTGAAAAGGATGATCCTGTCTCTCCAGCCCTTTTCTCCAAGCTCCTTTGGAATATGATGATTTATTCTCTCAGACTTGTCGCATGCCTCTGCTGCTGCTTCCACAAGACATTGTGCTGGCATAACTGGAGTGAACCCGGCAAAGAAGACCTGTGCTAGATGGATTTCTTGTTGATCTGTGCATTACGTGTGCTACCACCTAGCATGATACACCGTTTACTACATTGCATGATGCCTCTCTTTCTCCATCTTCATTTCATTTTACACCCTACTCCATTTACTTCATGATTTTACTTCCTACTTTACTCCATCTTCTACTTTTTCCCCAAAGCACCCTACAAAGGAATTTTAGATTCCTTCTTTTTCTCTTCACAACAGATCCAGACTAAGACTGTGGCACAGTGTGTGGAGTACTACTACACCTGGAAAAAGGAGCATAGAGTTGCTAGCACTCTTGCTCAGGTGAGGGGGAAGAAAATCCAGGCATGCCAGGAGGGTGGGGAAACTGGGAGAAGGGGAGAAAACCTGCTGGCCAGCCGTGCCAGACGCCGCTTTGCCAGGATCACATCATCCCATGCGCTGGCAAAGGCACAGCAGATGCTGCCCAGGCCTTCCTTCTGCTGCTGCCCTGAAATACGCCATTCTGGAGCCTAACTCTGAGCCAAAAAAGCCGCACCACCACCCAAATGGGCTTGGACTCTCTACAGATGGCTTTCTCAAGGGCTGCCACCTTTGCTGACTCCAATCAGACCCTTCATTCCCCACTTCACTCCTCCTGACATCTGCAATCCCTGTCTTCAGGGAGATGTTGCAGATTTTCAGGCAGTTTTTCTAGCATCCCAGCATACTCCCCAAGAAGCAGCTGCCAGTGCTGTGGCTCCCCTCAGACTTTCCTTACCAGCAAAGAGCAATTTGGTTGACAAGAGTGAGAGAGAGAGAGAGAGAAAGAGAGAGAGAGATTATTCTGGGTTGTATCAAACGTCTAACCATGTGTCTTCCCTAATTTGACTGAATTTCCATCCCATTCCCTAGACATTTCTGCAGGAAAACCCAAGGGAAATAAATGTTAGGCAGAGAGGTAGAAATAAGAAATGTAGAATTCTAGATAGCCATACATTTATCCCACCCCTTTGGCCTGTAGCAAAGAGGAGCATTTCCCTCCAAGCTCTGCCTTGGCAGCCCGCCGCAGCCCACTGGCAAAGGCAGCCCTTTCCTCAGCTCTTCAGGCTTTGCAAGGATTTGCTTAGGCCAATAGATTTTTGTGCTGGACGCAGGCATTTCCAGCTTTCTGACGGGAAGGAAACATTGAAACAGGATTCTTTGATTTCCAGGCTGTGGGCGAAGGCAAGAGGAGCAAAAGCCCCCCCAGAAAGGAGGATGGGCAGACAGGGAAGAGAAGCCGCAAGAGGGCTGGCAGCGCCCAGTGTCCCTGCTGCCAACCGCGCCAGCCGCCCCGTTCGGCGGGAGGCCCCTTTCCCTGCGGCCAGTGCAAACGGTGCGCAACTTCCTGCTCTTTCTGCTCCAACCTGCGCCTTGGCACTACAACAGGCTGACCCTTTGCAAAGGCGCCGCAGCGCAAGCTCAGGCCACTTGCACCATCGCCCCTCGCAGCCCTGCTCAAGCTTACAACCCACCTCAAACCCAAACAGCTCACTTCAAACCCAGCCTTCACAATGAAACCTTACCCTGCCCCAACAACACACACTGCATACAAGTAGCAACAGATCCATCAAAGCTTGCTTTGATGCTGCTGATCAAATTCCAAATAGGATGCAGCAAAAGGAGGAAGACATTTCAAGGCATTGAAACAAGAAAGATCCGACTCATGCTCTGATCAATTCACAATGTGCCACTGCCCAAAAAGACAGAAATTCATACTAAAAGGCAGATCTTGCCACTTGCTTTAATGATGTGTACTAAATTGAACAATGGATGGTTTGTTTCCTGTCTTCCAGGCTGTTTGAAACCATGCAGGAAAGGAACAAACACAGGAGAAGACATCGCCCTCGCAAAGAAGCAGAGCCTCTCCCCAAGAAGAAAAGACCAAATTAGACAAGCCTGCAGCTTGTCCAGCCAGGCCTAGCAAGGCTTAGGCGTCAATAGGACTAGATAGGAATAGGACTGGTTTTTAAGCTTTTAGACTTGTTCAAATTCTATTTAGTTAGTTTACATGACAGGAATCTCCTCAAATTCTTAGTTAAGGTACATGAGTATTATTCAAGATTCATTAGTAGGATTAGATTGATCAGTCAATGTAAGAGGCTTGGTGTTGGCTACGCTCCGTCTTTTGTCATTTTGCCTTTGTTGAGACACAATCTGTCTTTATCATTAAACCATGTTTGTTCCACTTTATCTTTTGGTCTGTATGAAATCACTGCGGCAATCAAAGACGGCACTTGCCCTGAGAGGAGAATCTGGGCACGCACGACCTCCCCAAGGCCCGGCCCCTTGCTCAGCTGGCAGGACTGGCAAAGGTGTGTCTCCTTTACTGCCAGGGAAATAATGCTGGCACTTCATCCTTTGACTCCTCAAAATCTCAGCTGCCACTGGAAAGGGAGGCTTTGTTTAATTCAATGAATTGGATCAAAATGAGTGCTCTGCTCTCACCATCATTTCTGCCCTAAAAGCAACAGCTTTAGTCCTTTTTGTAGCCCAGCAACAGAACTTTGCTTCATTTTGGGGCACTGATGCACCTGACCACCTTGGAAGACGTTTCTAGAACCCCTCCAATTCTATCCAATTCATATCCCATGCACCACAAAGGCATCAGTAGTTCAGTTTCAGTTTCTCTTGAAAGGAGCCCTCTCCCGCTCTGGGCCTCCACCAATCTCCTTAGCTAAAGCAGAGCGGCTGGGATCATTATCCTCTCTCTGGCTTCCCACAGCTTAGGTATTTGCACCAAAGAAGAAGCAAACTCCCTCTTTCATCTAGCCCAGCAAATGGCACTGCCCAGCAAGGCTTTGGTGGCAGGGGCTGTGCAGGGTGGAGAGGGGGCGAGGGAGGGGGCAATTGCCAGGCTGCTTCTGGGAAGCTCAGGGAAGCTTGCCCTTGTCTGATGGAGCCAGTGCAGCTGGGCTTTGGAGCCTACAAAGTATCTGCCTTGCAGTGGCACTTGTTACAGCTGCCCCCTCACTTTGCTGCCCTGTGGGCAACATGCAGCCCGGGAAGGAAGCAAGATTGGGACTGAAGCAAGATTTGCTTTGCCTTAACTATAGGCCGGGAAGCAGCAAAACTGGCTGGGTTTTGTCCTATCTTGCATCTAAGTATTAAAAGAAACGCCAAGGCCGTCAGTGTGGAAAGGTAATTCCATCAGTGTTCCTTTGTTAGAGGAATCCCTGAGTCTTTTGAGACAAACAGCTAGTTTCTCCAAGGGAGCTGGAAGAGGGATATACAAAGTCTGCATTCATGTTTGCTACAGAAATGCCACTGTGCTGTCCCTGTCTGTGTGTCCCCATCAGTTCCCCTGAGAAACATGCTGTTTCTCTAAGTTTCAAGGAAGGAGTGATGAGGTGAGTGACCAGCTCAGAGGCGCAAAGGAGGGAAAACATCAAGCGACATTATTGGGCACCAAAAGGAGATTTGAGAAAGGGGGCAGCATGAATGCCTCCACTTTGAGAGGAAGCTTTGGAGTTGCCTCTCGCCTGAACAACTTGCAAATTCTAGCTCCTCTCAGAGCTGGAGGAGAGCCAGCGGGAGGAGTCCTGCTGCTTCTGCAGGGCAGGAGATGAGGTTCTGGGCCCTTGGACACAGACAGACTCCTGGGCACGTTCAGCTGGAGGCACCTTGCAGAGAAGCACCCACAAGAGCCAGGGCTGTCCCTGCACTGCTTTTGCCCGTCTCCTCAGACGACTCAGGAGAAAAACCCAATGGAAGGGCTCTCAGAGCAAGCTTGCAGCAGCAGAAGTAAAAGGGGCAGAGGTGGCCCATGCCTCTTTCTGTCCCATGGCTCCCCTGGGGTTCTACATGGAATGTTGGGCTGTGCCCATAGCAACTGTCGTTGTCTCCTGCTCCTGCGGCCCTTGGTGGAACGCTGCTGGAGCAGCGCTGGAACAGCAGCAGCTGCAGGATCAGCTCCTGGGCTGTCCCTGACCAGCCACCTCCTGCACTCAGCGCCACACCCGGCCTCTGCACCCACATCCTCGTCTCCTCGGCTGCCTCCAGGCATCCCCACAGCACTTGGGGATCGTCCAAGGTAAGAAAATCCCCGTTTGACCTCAAAGCACTAACACAAGGGCACGAGGCTCCAGCTGCCTCTCCCGCCAACCACGACACACAGGCTGCCTGCTCACTTTCCCCACGCCACCTTCCACGTCAAAGCAAGCTTCAGCTTCTGAAGGAATCGTGTTGCCTCCCAGGCAAACACAGACCTTTCCATAGAGGATGTAGAGAGCTGTCCCAGTGCAGTTGCAGATCCTCCTCCATGGATCACCTGCTTCAAAGTTCTTGGCACCCATTGCAGTCCTAAACCTAGCTTGTGGGGACCCCAAAACAAATTGGTCATGCCTGAGGAGTTCAGGGCTTCAGTGTCAACAAATCCCCTTATGCCCTGACTCAGCTCACACCTGCTCCAAAGCTGCAAAAACCAGAATGATGGCACTTCTCCTCTGCGATCCCTCTCATTCAGGCCATGGAAGCATTTCACTGGGCTTGTCCTCAAACACAGCTGTTCAACTTCAAAAATCATCTGCTATCAGCAATCCTTATGTGCTTACATAGTTACTTCTCTGATAGATACATTCTATTTTCATATCCTGTAGATACTTCTTTCAATGCATGTAGGGCTGCTTCTACCTCATGCTCAGGGGCAGCTGTGAAATGCCATCTTCTCAAGAACACAATCACAGTACCAGAGAATTTTCTGGCTTGCAAGGGATTCTCAAAGATCACTGAGCCCAACTCCAGGGCCTGCCCGGGGCAGCCTCAACAATCACACCCTGTGCCCAAGAGCGCTGTCCAAACACTTTTGGAGCTCAGTCAGCCTTGGTGCTGGCACCCCTTCCCTGGAGAGCCTCTTCCAGTGGCCAAGCACCCTCTGGGTGAAGAGCCTTTTCCTTCTATCCACCCTAAGCCTGCACTGCCACATCTTGCAGCCCATTCTCTTGGCTCCTCCCAGTGGCCCCAGCACTGAAGACAGTAGTGCATGGCCTTCTGCTTCCCCTCCTCAGGAAGCTGCTGACTGCTAGAGGCTCCTGCCTAGGCAATTCCACCTCAAAAGCACGGCAATGACAGCAAAAAGAAAGGAGCTGGGACAGAGGAGCTCAGGGCTTGCAACCATGAGGTCAAGAAGGAAGGCTACTGACACATCCTGGGCGGAACGATTTCTAACTGGAGCATTGTTTGGATCTTTTTCAGGTGGAAAGGAGAGGCACAATGAAAAGGAAAGCAAGAGGCAACAATCAGCCGTGAGTTTTGGCCTAGCGTTAAAGGACAGCAAACTGGAGGAATGGCCAGGAGGAGAACTGCTCTTTCAGAGTCAGGCTGGGATTGCTTCAAGCCTGTGCAGCCACAGGAAGGCTCTCTCCAGCACTTGCCTTTCTTACCTTCACCTCTTTCTTCCTTTAGGCACATCAATGTTGGCAGCGACTTTCAGGCTGAGCTCCCAGAGCTGCAGAGCAGAGCACCAAGTGAGGATGAAGAGCCTGCAAGCCTGGTCTGGAAGCCCTGGGGAGAAGATGACTCTGACATGGAAAAACCTGACAGAGGTAGCTTCTCTTCAAGCTTTTCTTCCACCCCTGACATACTTGGATCTTTCAAAGTCTCCTTTTGCATAGAAAGGCAGCTTCTTGCAGCCTCCGCTTCTCTCCCTGTCTCACGTGTCTTCCCATCTAGAAGTGTTAGAGGCAAGGAGAAGGCTCTGCTTCTGCAGCAGAGCAGCAAAAAGAGCAAGCATCTTGCTCTCCAAATCGGTCAGGCCCATTTGCCACTGCAAGAGAGGAGATTGGCCTCCACTTCTTCTACAAGAAGCTGCTCTGAAGGGAGAGCCAGCACTGCGGGGGCCCTTGCTTCAGCTGGCCCTGTCTTTGCTCTCCTTTTCATGCTCTTCAAGCCGCTGCCTTTAGCTCCTGGCCTTTCCTTCCGCCTTGCATGGCAACCTTTGCTCTTGCTGGCCTCAAGGCTGACTTGGGCTGCCTTTTTGTTGTGCTTGCAGTAAGACAACTGCTGGACATGGCCAGCTCCCGTGGCATTGCCGGGCCAGCAGCTGACTTGGAGCGCGCCCTGCACTGCCTGCACCAGGCAGGCGGCAGCCTTCCGGTAAGAAGCCGCTCTGTGGGCGCACAGAAGAGGGCACAGGGAATGCACAAGGCCCGGCCACTGGCACAGCCTTTCCTGCCTGCTCCTTGATGAAGGCTCTTGACAGGGAGCAGAGCACCTGCTGCCTGCTGTGTCTCCTCCAGCTGGGTCAGGGCTGAGCCCAAACGGCTCCAGCAGGGAGAATCTCCCTCCTGCAGGCGGCGGCGCCAGCTCCTGCAGCCTGCTGCCTTGGAAATCCCCTGCAGCTCTGGCTGCTCTAAGACATTTGGAGAGGAAATTCCCAGAAGCCTCACTCAGCTGAGGCCATTCTGGCTGCAGGAGCCGCAAAATCATTCGCTTGGGGAGCAAAATGCCACACTTGGGCACCAGCATCAAAGGGCTGGGCAGCAAAAACTAGGCACTGGGATCAAATCCCAGGCTTTCACATGGCATACAGTTGCTTGGATGTCTGAAGAGGCAAAGTAGCTGAAAGGTAGCATCTGTGCTTTTCGGCTCATTTTGGATGTGGTGGGGCGCCTAAAGCCTTTTCCCCTTGGATCTTGCAGGAGGCTCTGGAGATGTTGCTCTCAGGGGGGCCTGCAACAGCTCAAGGCCATCCCTTGGCTGATTATCATTACGCAGGTAAGCAAAGCAGAGCTTCTTCCTTCACTGACAGATGCTGCCGTCCCCTTCAGTGTTGTGGCAAGTGTTTCTGCTTCAACAAATTGTGCTTAACACCAGCACAAGGTCTTGTCTTCTCAGGGGCTGGCGAAAGCACCAGCATCTAGACCTTCAGCTTTACTTCTTTTCCAATCCTTTTCCCGGCGGAATGCCTGCTCTTGTCTTCATCACCTTCTGAGGCAGCAGACATGTACTCACACGGGAATGATGGTCTGCAACCATTTGCTTGCGGCGGCCAGTGGGATCTACTTCATGTGGATCGAGTGATCCATTTACCTGCTGCTTTTTATTGCCAGGCTCTGATAGATGGACACCTGAGGAGAAGGACTCCTTCCAAAAGGCTTTCCACACCTACGGCAAGGATTTTCATCTCATCCAGAAGCAGGTAAAGCCGCAGGACATTCTTTACCTGAGCAGATCATCAGGAGGAAAGCTTGCTTCTAGCTGGTAACAAACACTGGGCTTCGGTCTCTCTCTTCTCAAGTACCAAAACTGCTCAAGTAGTAACAAAACGGGACATCAAAGGCCTGTGTGAAAAGGATGATCCTGTCTCTCCAGCCCTTTTCTCCAAGCTCCTTTGGAATATGATGATTTATTCTCTCAGACTTGTCGCATACCTCTGCTGCTGCTTCCACAAGACATTGTGCTGGCATAACTGGAGTGAACCCGGCAAAGAAGACCTGTGCTAGATGGATTTCTTGTTGATCTGTGCATTACGTGTGCTACCACCTAGCATGATACACCGTTTACTACATTGCATGATGCCTCTCTTTCTCCATCTTCATTTCATTTTACACCCTACTCCATTTACTTCATGATTTTACTTCCTAGTTTACTCCATCTTCTACTTTTTCCCCAAAGCACCCTACAAAGGAATTTTAGATTCCTTCTTTTTCTCTTGACAACAGATCCAGACTAAGACCGTGGCACAGTGTGTGGAGTACTACTACACCTGGAAAAAGGAGCATAGAGTTGCTAGCACTCTTGCTCAGGTGAGGGGGAAGAAAATCCAGGCATGCCAGGAGGGTGGGGAAACTGGGAGAAGGGGAGAAAACCTGCTGGCCAGCCGTGCCAGACGCCGCTTTGCCAGGATCACATCATCCCATGCGCTGGCAAAGGCACAGCAGATGCTGCCCAGGCCTTCCTTCTGCTGCTGCCCTGAAATACGCCATTCTGGAGCCTAACTCTGAGCCAAAAAAGCCGCACCACCACCCAAATGGGCTTGGACTCTCTACAGATGGCTTTCTCAAGGGCTGCCACCTTTGCTGACTCCAATCAGACCCTTCATTCCCCACTTCACTCCTCCTGACATCTGCAATCCCTGTCTTCAGGGAGATGTTGCAGATTTTCAGGCAGTTTTTCTAGCATCCCAGCATACTCCCCAAGAAGCAGCTGCCAGTGCTGTGGCTCCCCTCAGACTTTCCTTACCAGCAAAGAGCAATTTGGTTGACAAGAGTGAGAGAGAGAGAGAGAGAAAGAGATAGAGAGATTATTCTGGGTTGTATCAAACGTCTAACCATGTGTCTTCCCTAATTTGACTGAATTTCCATCCCATTCCCTAGACATTTCTGCAGGAAAACCCAAGGGAAATAAATGTTAGGCAGAGAGGTAGAAATAAGAAATGTAGAATTCTAGATAGCCACACATTTATCCCACCCCTTTGGCCTGTAGGAAAGAGGAGCATTTCCCTCCAAGCTCTGCCTTGGCAGCCCGCCGCAGCCCACTGGCAAAGGCAGCCCTTTCCTCAGCTCTTCAGGCTTTGCAAGGATTTGCTTAGGCCAATATATTTTTGTGCTGGACGCAGGCATTTCCAGCTTTCTGACGGGAAGGAAACATTGAAACAGGATTCTTTGATTTCCAGGCTGTGGGCGAAGGCAAGAGGAGCAAAAGCCCCCCCAGAAAGGAGGATGGGCAGACAGGGAAGAGAAGCCGCAAGAGGGCTGGCAGCGCCGAGTGTCCCTGCTGCCAACCGCGCCAGCCGCCCCGTTCGGCGGGAGGCCCCTTTCCCTGCGGCCAGTGCAAACGGTGCGCAACTTCCTGCTCTTTCTGCTCCAACCTGCGCCTTGGCACTACAACAGGCTGACCCTTTGCAAAGGCGCCGCAGCGCAAGCTCAGGCCACTTGCACCATCGCCCCTCGCAGCCCTGCTCAAGCTTACAACCCACCTCAAACCCAAACAGCTCACTTCCAACCCAGCCTTCACAATGAAACCTTACCCTGCCCCAACAACACACACTGCATACAAGTAGCAACAGATCCATCAAAGCAAGCTTTGATGCTGCTGATCAAATTCCAAATAGGATGCAGCAAAAGGAGGAAGACATTTCAAGGCATTGAAACAAGAAAGATCCGACTCATGCTCTGATCAATTCACAATGTGCCACTGCCCAAAAAGACAGAAATTCATACTAAAAGGCAGATCTTGCCACTTGCTGTAATGATGTGTACTAAATTGAACAATGGATGGTTTGTTTCCTGTCTTCCAGGCTGTTTGAAACCATGCAGGAAAGGAACAAACACAGGAGAAGACATCGCCCTCGCAAAGAAGCAGAGCCTCTCCCCAAGAAGAAAAGACCAAATTAGACAAGCCTGCAGCTTGTCCAGCCAGGCCTAGCAAGGCTTAGGCGTCAATAGGACTAGATAGGAATAGGACTGGTTTTTAAGCTTTTAGACTTGTTCAAATTCTATTTAGTTAGTTTACATGACAGGAATCTCCTCAATTTCTTAGTTAAGGTACATGAGTATTATTCAAGATTCATTAGTAGGATTAGATTGATCAGTCAATGTAAGAGGCTTGGTGTTGGCTACGCTCCGTCTTTTGTCATTTTGCCTTTGTTGAGACACAATCTGTCTTTATCATTAAACCATGTTTGTTCCACTTTATCTTTTGGTCTGTATGAAATCACTGCGGCAATCAAAGACGGCACTTGCCCTGAGAGGAGAATCTGGGCACGCACGACCTCCCCAAGGCCCGGCCCCTTGCTCAGCTGGCAGGACTGGCAAAGGTGTGTCTCCTTTACTGCCAGGGAAAGAACGCTGGCGCTTCATCCTTTGATTCCTACAAATCTCAGCTGCCAGTGGAAAGGGAGGCTTTGTTTAATTCAATGAATTGGATCAAAATGAGTGCTCTGCTCTCACCATCATTTCTGCCCTAAAAGCAACAGCTTTAGTCCTTTTTGTAGCCCAGCAACAGAACTTTGCTTCATTTTGGGGCACTGATGCACCTGACCACCTTGGAAGACGTTTCTAGAACCCCTCCAATTCTATCCAATTCATATCCCATGCACCACAAAGGCATCAGTAGTTCAGTTTCAGTTTCTCTTGAAAGGACCCCTCTCCCGCTCTGGGCCTCCACCAATCTCCTTAGCTAAAGCAGAGTGGCTGGGATCATTATCCTCTCTCTGGCTTCCCACAGCTTAGGTATTTGCACCAAAGAAGAAGCAAACTCCCTCTTTCATCTAGCCCAGCAAATGGCACTGCCCAGCAAGGCTTTGGTGGCAGGGGCTGTGCAGGGTGGAGAGGGGGCGAGGGAGGGGGCAATTGCCAGGCTGCTTCTGGGAAGCTCAGGGAAGCTTGCCCTTGTCTGATGGAGCCAGTGCAGCTGGGCTTTGGAGCCTACAAAGTATCTGCCTTGCAGTGGCACTTGTTACAGCTGCCCCCTCACTTTGCTGCCCTGTGGGCAACATGCAGCCCGGGAAGGAAGCAAGATTGGGACTGAAGCAAGATTTGCTTTGCCTTAACTATAGGCCGGGAAGCAGCAAAACTGGCTGGGTTTTGTCCTATCTTGCATCTAAGTATTAAAAGAAACGCCAAGGCCGTCAGTGTGGAAAGGTAATTCCATCAGTGTTCCTTTGTTAGAGGAATCCCTGAGTCTTTTGAGACAAACAGCTAGTTTCTCCAAGGGAGCTGGAAGAGGGATATACAAAGTCTGCATTCATGTTTGCTACAGAAATGCCACTGTGCTGTCCCTGTCTGTGTGTCCCCATCAGTTCCCCTGAGAAACATGCTGTTTCTCTAAGTTTCAAGGAAGGAGTGATGAGGTGAGTGACCAGCTCAGAGGCGCAAAGGAGGGAAAACATCAAGCGACATTATTGGGCACCAAAAGGAGATTTGAGAAAGGGGGCAGCATGAATGCCTCCACTTTGAGAGGAAGCTTTGGAGTTGCCTCTCGCCTGAACAACTTGCAAATTCTAGCTCCTCTCAGAGCTGGAGGAGAGCCAGCGGGAGGAGTCCTGCTGCTTCTGCAGGGCAGGAGATGAGGTTCTGGGCCCTTGGACACAGACAGACTCCTGGGCACGTTCAGCTGGAGGCACCTTGCAGAGAAGCACCCACAAGAGCCAGGGCTGTCCCTGCACTGCTTTTGCCCGTCTCCTCAGACGACTCAGGAGAAAAACCCAATGGAAGGGCTCTCAGAGCAAGCTTGCAGCAGCAGAAGTAAAAGGGGCAGAGGTGGCCCATGCCTCTTTCTGTCCCATGGCTCCCCTGGGGTTCTACATGGAATGTTGGGCTGTGCCCATAGCAACTGTCGTTGTCTCCTGCTCCTGCGGCCCTTGGTGGAACGCTGCTGGAGCAGCGCTGGAGCAGCAGCTGCAGGATCAGCTCCTGGGCTGTCCCTGACCAGCCACCTCCTGCACTCAGCGCCACACCCGGCCTCTGCACCCACATCCTCGTCTCCTCGGCTGCCTCCAGGCATCCCCACAGCACTTGGGGATCGTCCAAGGTAAGAAAATCCCCGTTTGACCTCAAAGCACTAACACAAGGGCACGAGGCTCCAGCTGCCTCTCCCGCCAACCACGACACACAGGCTGCCTGCTCACTTTCCCCACGCCACCTTCCACGTCAAAGCGGGCTGCAGCTTCTGAAGGAATCGTGTTGCCTTCCAGGCAAACACAGACCTTTCCATAGAGGATGTAGAGAGCTGTCCCAGTGCAGTTGCAGATCCTCCTCCACGGATCACCTGCTTCAAAGTTCTTGGCACCCATTGCAGTCCTAAACCTAGCTTGTGGGGACCCCAAAACAAATTGGTCATGCCTGAGGAGTTCAGGGCTTCAGTGTCAACAAATCCCCTTATGCCCTGACTCAGCTCACACCTGCTCCAAAGCTGCAAAAACCAGAATGATGGCACTTCTCCTCTGCGATCCCTCTCATTCAGGCCATGGAAGCATTTCACTGGGCTTGTCCTCAAACACAGCTGTTCAACTTCAAAAATCATCTGCTATCAGCAATCCTTATGTGCTTACATAGTTACTTCTCTGATAGATACATTCTATTTTCATATCCTGTAGATACTTCTTTCAATGCATGTAGGGCTGCTTCTACCTCATGCTCAGGGGCAGCTGTGAAATGCCATCTTCTCAAGAACACAATCACAGTACCAGAGAATTTTCTGGCTTGCAAGGGATTCTCAAAGATCACTGAGCCCAACTCCAGGGCCTGCCAGGGGCAGCCTCAACAATCACATGCCCAAGAGCGCTGTCCAAACACTTTTGGAGCTCAGTCAGCCTTGGTGCTGGCACCCCTTCCCTGGAGAGCCTCTTCCAGTGGCCAAGCACCCTCTGGGTGAAGAGCCTTTTCCTTCTATCCACCCTAAGCCTGCACTGCCACATCTTGCAGCCCATTCTCTTGGCTCCTCCCAGTGGCCCCAGCACTGAAGACAGTAGTGCATGGCCTTCTGCTTCCCCTCCTCAGGAAGCTGCTGACTGCTAGAGGCTCCTGCCTAGGCAATTCCACCTCAAAACCACGGCAATGACACCAAAAAGAAAGGAGCTGGGACAGAGGAGCTCAGGGCTTGCAACCATGAGGTCGAGAAGGAAGGCTACTGACACATCCTGGGCGGAACGATTTCTAACTGGAGCATTGTTTGGATCTTTTTCAGGTGGAAAGGAGAGGCACAATGAAAAGGAAAGCAAGAGGCAACAATCAGCCGTGAGTTTTGGCCTAGCGTTAAAGGACAGCAAACTGGAGGAATGGCCAGGAGGAGAACTGCTCTTTCAGAGTCAGGCTGGGATTGCTTCAAGCCTGTGCAGCCGCAGGAAGGCTCTCTCCAGCACTTGCCTTTCTTACCTTCACCTCTTTCTTCCTTTAGGCACATCAATGTTGGCAGCGACTTTCAGGCTGAGCTCCCAGAGCTGCAGAGCAGAGCACCAAGTGAGGATGAAGAGCCTGCAAGCCTGGTCTGGAAGCCCTGGGGAGAAGATGACTCTGACATGGAAAAACCTGACAGAGGTAGCTTCTCTTCAAGCTTTTCTTCCACCCCTGACATACTTGGATCTTTCAAAGTCTCCTTTTGCATAGAAAGGCAGCTTCTTGCAGCCTCCGCTTCTCTCCCTGTCTCACGTGTCTTCCCATCTAGAAGTGTTAGAGGCAAGGAGAAGGCTCTGCTTCTGCAGCAGAGCAGCAAAAAGAGCAAGCATCTTGCTCTCCAAATCGGTCAGGCCCATTTGCCACTGCAAGAGAGGAGATTGGCCTCCACTTCTTCTACAAGAAGCTGCTCTGAAGGGAGAGCCAGCACTGCGGGGGCCCTTGCTTCAGCTGGCCCTGTCTTTGCTCTCCTTTTCATGCTCTCCAAGCCGCTGCCTTTAGCTCCTGGCCTTTCCTTCCGCCTTGCATGGCAACCTTTGCTCTTGCTGGCCTCAAGGCTGACTTGGGCTGCCTTTTTGTTGTGCTTGCAGTAAGACAACTGCTGGACATGGCCAGCTCCCGTGGCATTGCCGGGCCAGCAGCTGACTTGGAGCGCGCCCTGCACTGCCTGCACCAGGCAGGCGGCAGCCTTCCGGTAAGAAGCCGCTCTGTGGGCGCACAGAAGAGGGCACAGGGAATGCACAAGGCCCGGCCACTGGCACAGCCTTTCCTGCCTGCTCCTTGATGAAGGCTCTTGACAGGGAGCAGAGCACCTGCTGCCTGCTGTGTCTCCTCCAGCTGGGTCAGGGCTGAGCCCAAACGGCTCCAGCAGGGAGAATCTCCCTCCTGCAGGCGGCGGCGCCAGCTCCTGCAGCCTGCTGCCTTGGAAATCCCCTGCAGCTCTGGCTGCTCTAAGACATTTGGAGAGGAAATTCCCAGAAGCCTCACTCAGCTGAGGCCATTCTGGCTGCAGGAGCCGCAAAATCATTCGCTTGGGGAGCAAAATGCCACACTTGGGCACCAGCATCAAAGGGCTGGGCAGCAAAAACTAGGCACTGGGATCAAATCCCAGGCTTTCACATGGCATACAGTTGCTTGGATGTCTGAAGAGGCAAAGTAGCTGAAAGGTAGCATCTGTGCTTTTCGGCTCATTTTGGATGTGGTGGGGCGCCTAAAGCCTTTTCCCCTTGGATCTTGCAGGAGGCTCTGGAGATGTTGCTCTCAGGGGGGCCTGCAACAGCTCAAGGCCATCCCTTGGCTGATTATCATTACGCAGGTAAGCAAAGCAGAGCTTCTTCCTTCACTGACAGATGCTGCCGTCCCCTTCAGTGTTGTGGCAAGTGTTTCTGCTTCAACAAATTGTGCTTAACACCAGCACAAGGTCTTGTCTTCTCAGGGGCTGGCGAAAGCACCAGCATCTAGACCTTCAGCTTTACTTCTTTTCCAATCCTTTTCCCGGCGGAATGCCTGCTCTTGTCTTCATCACCTTCTGAGGCAGCAGACATGTACTCACACGGGAATGATGGTCTGCAACCATTTGCTTGCGGCGGCCAGTGGGATCTACTTCATGTGGATCGAGTGATCCATTTACCTGCTGCTTTTTATTGCCAGGCTCTGATAGATGGACACCTGAGGAGAAGGACTCCTTCCAAAAGGCTTTCCACACCTACGGCAAGGATTTTCATCTCATCCAGAAGCAGGTAAAGCCGCAGGACATTCTTTACCTGAGCAGATCATCAGGAGGAAAGCTTGCTTCTAGCTGGTAACAAACACTGGGCTTCGGTCTCTCTCTTCTCAAGTACCAAAACTGCTCAAGTAGTAACAAAACGGGACATCAAAGGCCTGTGTGAAAAGGATGATCCTGTCTCTCCAGCCCTTTTCTCCAAGCTCCTTTGGAATATGATGATTTATTCTCTCAGACTTGTCGCATACCTCTGCTGCTGCTTCCACAAGACATTGTGCTGGCATAACTGGAGTGAACCCGGCAAAGAAGACCTGTGCTAGATGGATTTCTTGTTGATCTGTGCATTACGTGTGCTACCACCTAGCATGATACACCGTTTACTACATTGCATGATGCCTCTCTTTCTCCATCTTCATTTCATTTTACACCCTACTCCATTTACTTCATGATTTTACTTCCTAGTTTACTCCATCTTCTACTTTTTCCCCAAAGCACCCTACAAAGGAATTTTAGATTCCTTCTTTTTCTCTTCACAACAGATCCAGACTAAGACCGTGGCACAGTGTGTGGAGTACTACTACACCTGGAAAAAGGAGCATAGAGTTGCTAGCACTCTTGCTCAGGTGAGGGGGAAGAAAATCCAGGCATGCCAGGAGGGTGGGGAAACTGGGAGAAGGGGAGAAAACCTGCTGGCCAGCCGTGCCAGACGCCGCTTTGCCAGGATCACATCATCCCATGCGCTGGCAAAGGCACAGCAGATGCTGCCCAGGCCTTCCTTCTGCTGCTGCCCTGAAATACGCCATTCTGGAGCCTAACTCTGAGCCAAAAAAGCCGCACCACCACCCAAATGGGCTTGGACTCTCTACAGATGGCTTTCTCAATGGCTGCCACCTTTGCTGACTCCAATCAGACCCTTCATTCCCCACTTCACTCCTCCTGACATCTGCAATCCCTGTCTTCAGGGAGATGTTGCAGATTTTCAGGCAGTTTTTCTAGCATCCCAGCATACTCCCCAAGAAGCAGCTGCCAGTGCTGTGGCTCCCCTCAGACTTTCCTTACCAGCAAAGAGCAATTTGGTTGACAAGAGTGAGAGAGAGAGAGAGAGAAAGAGATAGAGAGATTATTCTGGGTTGTATCAAACGTCTAACCATGTGTCTTCCCTAATTTGACTGAATTTCCATCCCATTCCCTAGACATTTCTGCAGGAAAACCCAAGGGAAATAAATGTTAGGCAGAGAGGTAGAAATAAGAAATGTAGAATTCTAGATAGCCACACATTTATCCCACCCCTTTGGCCTGTAGGAAAGAGGAGCATTTCCCTCCAAGCTCTGCCTTGGCAGCCCGCCGCAGCCCACTGGCAAAGGCAGCCCTTTCCTCAGCTCTTCAGGCTTTGCAAGGATTTGCTTAGGCCAATAGATTTTTGTGCTGGACGCAGGCATTTCCAGCTTTCTGACGGGAAGGAAACATTGAAACAGGATTCTTTGATTTCCAGGCTGTGGGCGAAGGCAAGAGGAGCAAAAGCCCCCCCAGAAAGGAGGATGGGCAGACAGGGAAGAGAAGCCGCAAGAGGGCTGGCAGCGCCCAGTGTCCCTGCTGCCAACCGCGCCAGCCGCCCCGTTCGGCGGGAGGCCCCTTTCCCTGCGGCCAGTGCAAACGGTGCGCAACTTCCTGCTCTTTCTGCTCCAACCTGCGCCTTGGCACTACAACAGGCTGACCCTTTGCAAAGGCGCCGCAGCGCAAGCTCAGGCCACTTGCACCATCGCCCCTCGCAGCCCTGCTCAAGCTTACAACCCACCTCAAACCCAAACAGCTCACTTCCAACCCAGCCTTCACAATGAAACCTTACCCTGCCCCAACAACACACACTGCATACAAGTAGCAACAGATCCATCAAAGCAAGCTTTGATGCTGCTGATCAAATTCCAAATAGGATGCAGCAAAAGGAGGAAGACATTTCAAGGCATTGAAACAAGAAAGATCCGACTCATGCTCTGATCAATTCACAATGTGCCACTGCCCAAAAAGACAGAAATTCATACTAAAAGGCAGATCTTGCCACTTGCTGTAATGATGTGTACTAAATTGAACAATGGATGGTTTGTTTCCTGTCTTCCAGGCTGTTTGAAACCATGCAGGAAAGGAACAAACACAGGAGAAGACATCGCCCTCGCAAAGAAGCAGAGCCTCTCCCCAAGAAGAAAAGACCAAATTAGACAAGCCTGCAGCTTGTCCAGCCAGGCCTAGCAAGGCTTAGGCGTCAATAGGACTAGATAGGAATAGGACTGGTTTTTAAGCTTTTAGACTTGTTCAAATTCTATTTAGTTAGTTTACATGACAGGAATCTCCTCAATTTCTTAGTTAAGGTACATGAGTATTATTCAAGATTCATTAGTAGGATTAGATTGATCAGTCAATGTAAGAGGCTTGGTGTTGGCTACGCTCCGTCTTTTGTCATTTTGCCTTTGTTGAGACACAATCTGTCTTTATCATTAAACCATGTTTGTTCCACTTTATCTTTTGGTCTGTATGAAATCACTGCGGCAATCAAAGACGGCACTTGCCCTGAGAGGAGAATCTGGGCACGCACGACCTCCCCAAGGCCCGGCCCCTTGCTCAGCTGGCAGGACTGGCAAAGGTGTGTCTCCTTTACTGCCAGGGAAAGAACGCTGGCGCTTCATCCTTTGATTCCTACAAATCTCAGCTGCCAGTGGAAAGGGAGGCTTTGTTTAATTCAATGAATTGGATCAAAATGAGTGCTCTGCTCTCACCATCATTTCTGCCCTAAAAGCAACAGCTTTAGTCCTTTTTGTAGCCCAGCAACAGAACTTTGCTTCATTTTGGGGCACTGATGCACCTGACCACCTTGGAAGACGTTTCTAGAACCCCTCCAATTCTATCCAATTCATATTCCATGCACCACAAAGGCATCAGTAGTTCAGTTTCAGTTTCTCTTGAAAGGAGCCCTCTCCCGCTCTGGGCCTCCACCAATCTCCTTAGCTAAAGCAGAGCGGCTGGGATCATTATCCTCTCTCTGGCTTCCCACAGCTTAGGTATTTGCACCAAAGAAGAAGCAAACTCCCTCTTTCATCTAGCCCAGCAAATGGCACTGCCCAGCAAGGCTTTGGTGGCAGGGGCTGTGCAGGGTGGAGAGGGGGCGAGGGAGGGGGCAATTGCCAGGCTGCTTCTGGGAAGCTCAGGGAAGCTTGCCCTTGTCTGATGGAGCCAGTGCAGCTGGGCTTTGGAGCCTACAAAGTATCTGCCTTGCAGTGGCACTTGTTACAGCTGCCCCCTCACTTTGCTGCCCTGTGGGCAACATGCAGCCCGGGAAGGAAGCAAGATTGGGACTGAAGCAAGATTTGCTTTGCCTTAACTATAGGCCGGGAAGCAGCAAAACTGGCTGGGTTTTGTCCTATCTTGCATCTAAGTATTAAAAGAAACGCCAAGGCCGTCAGTGTGGAAAGGTAATTCCATCAGTGTTCCTTTGTTAGAGGAATCCCTGAGTCTTTTGAGACAAACAGCTAGTTTCTCCAAGGGAGCTGGAAGAGGGATATACAAAGTCTGCATTCATGTTTGCTACAGAAATGCCACTGTGCTGTCCCTGTCTGTGTGTCCCCATCAGTTCCCCTGAGAAACATGCTGTTTCTCTAAGTTTCAAGGAAGGAGTGATGAGGTGAGTGACCAGCTCAGAGGCGCAAAGGAGGGAAAACATCAAGCGACATTATTGGGCACCAAAAGGAGATTTGAGAAAGGGGGCAGCATGAATGCCTCCACTTTGAGAGGAAGCTTTGGAGTTGCCTCTCGCCTGAACAACTTGCAAATTCTAGCTCCTCTCAGAGCTGGAGGAGAGCCAGCGGGAGGAGTCCTGCTGCTTCTGCAGGGCAGGAGATGAGGTTCTGGGCCCTTGGACACAGACAGACTCCTGGGCACGTTCAGCTGGAGGCACCTTGCAGAGAAGCACCCACAAGAGCCAGGGCTGTCCCTGCACTGCTTTTGCCCGTCTCCTCAGACGACTCAGGAGAAAAACCCAATGGAAGGGCTCTCAGAGCAAGCTTGCAGCAGCAGAAGTAAAAGGGGCAGAGGTGGCCCATGCCTCTTTCTGTCCCATGGCTCCCCTGGGGTTCTACATGGAATGTTGGGCTGTGCCCATAGCAACTGTCGTTGTCTCCTGCTCCTGCGGCCCTTGGTGGAACGCTGCTGGAGCAGCGCTGGAGCAGCAGCTGCAGGATCAGCTCCTGGGCTGTCCCTGACCAGCCACCTCCTGCACTCAGCGCCACACCCGGCCTCTGCACCCACATCCTCGTCTCCTCGGCTGCCTCCAGGCATCCCCACAGCACTTGGGGATCGTCCAAGGTAAGAAAATCCCCGTTTGACCTCAAAGCACTAACACAAGGGCACGAGGCTCCAGCTGCCTCTCCCGCCAACCACGACACACAGGCTGCCTGCTCACTTTCCCCACGCCACCTTCCACGTCAAAGCAAGCTTCAGCTTCTGAAGGAATCGTGTTGCCTTCCAGGCAAACACAGACCTTTCCATAGAGGATGTAGAGAGCTGTCCCAGTGCAGTTGCAGATCCTCCTCCACGGATCACCTGCTTCAAAGTTCTTGGCACCCATTGCAGTCCTAAACCTAGCTTGTGGGGACCCCAAAACAAATTGGTCATGCCTGAGGAGTTCAGGGCTTCAGTGTCAACAAATCCCCTTATGCCCTGACTCAGCTCACACCTGCTCCAAAGCTGCAAAAACCAGAATGATGGCACTTCTCCTCTGCGATCCCTCTCATTCAGGCCATGGAAGCATTTCACTGGGCTTGTCCTCAAACACAGCTGTTCAACTTCAAAAATCATCTGCTATCAGCAATCCTTATGTGCTTACATAGTTACTTCTCTGATAGATACATTCTATTTTCATATCCTGTAGATACTTCTTTCAATGCATGTAGGGCTGCTTCTACCTCATGCTCAGGGGCAGCTGTGAAATGCCATCTTCTCAAGAACACAATCACAGTACCAGAGAATTTTCTGGCTTGCAAGGGATTCTCAAAGATCACTGAGCCCAACTCCAGGGCCTGCCAGGGGCAGCCTCAACAATCACATGCCCAAGAGCGCTGTCCAAACACTTTTGGAGCTCAGTCAGCCTTGGTGCTGGCACCCCTTCCCTGGAGAGCCTCTTCCAGTGGCCAAGCACCCTCTGGGTGAAGAGCCTTTTCCTTCTATCCACCCTAAGCCTGCACTGCCACATCTTGCAGCCCATTCTCTTGGCTCCTCCCAGTGGCCCCAGCACTGAAGACAGTAGTGCATGGCCTTCTGCTTCCCCTCCTCAGGAAGCTGCTGACTGCTAGAGGCTCCTGCCTAGGCAATTCCACCTCAAAACCACGGCAATGACACCAAAAAGAAAGGAGCTGGGACAGAGGAGCTCAGGGCTTGCAACCATGAGGTCGAGAAGGAAGGCTACTGACACATCCTGGGCGGAACGATTTCTAACTGGAGCATTGTTTGGATCTTTTTCAGGTGGAAAGGAGAGGCACAATGAAAAGGAAAGCAAGAGGCAACAATCAGCCGTGAGTTTTGGCCTAGCGTTAAAGGACAGCAAACTGGAGGAATGGCCAGGAGGAGAACTGCTCTTTCAGAGTCAGGCTGGGATTGCTTCAAGCCTGTGCAGCCGCAGGAAGGCTCTCTCCAGCACTTGCCTTTCTTACCTTCACCTCTTTCTTCCTTTAGGCACATCAATGTTGGCAGCGACTTTCAGGCTGAGCTCCCAGAGCTGCAGAGCAGAGCACCAAGTGAGGATGAAGAGCCTGCAAGCCTGGTCTGGAAGCCCTGGGGAGAAGATGACTCTGACATGGAAAAACCTGACAGAGGTAGCTTCTCTTCAAGCTTTTCTTCCACCCCTGACATACTTGGATCTTTCAAAGTCTCCTTTTGCATAGAAAGGCAGCTTCTTGCAGCCTCCGCTTCTCTCCCTGTCTCACGTGTCTTCCCATCTAGAAGTGTTAGAGGCAAGGAGAAGGCTCTGCTTCTGCAGCAGAGCAGCAAAAAGAGCAAGCATCTTGCTCTCCAAATCGGTCAGGCCCATTTGCCACTGCAAGAGAGGAGATTGGCCTCCACTTCTTCTACAAGAAGCTGCTCTGAAGGGAGAGCCAGCACTGCGGGGGCCCTTGCTTCAGCTGGCCCTGTCTTTGCTCTCCTTTTCATGCTCTCCAAGCCGCTGCCTTTAGCTCCTGGCCTTTCCTTCCGCCTTGCATGGCAACCTTTGCTCTTGCTGGCCTCAAGGCTGACTTGGGCTGCCTTTTTGTTGTGCTTGCAGTAAGACAACTGCTGGACATGGCCAGCTCCCGTGGCATTGCCGGGCCAGCAGCTGACTTGGAGCGCGCCCTGCACTGCCTGCACCAGGCAGGCGGCAGCCTTCCGGTAAGAAGCCGCTCTGTGGGCGCACAGAAGAGGGCACAGGGAATGCACAAGGCCCGGCCACTGGCACAGCCTTTCCTGCCTGCTCCTTGATGAAGGCTCTTGACAGGGAGCAGAGCACCTGCTGCCTGCTGTGTCTCCTCCAGCTGCGTCAGGGCTGAGCCCAAACGGCTCCAGCAGGGAGAATCTCCCTCCTGCAGGCGGCGGCGCCAGCTCCTGCAGCCTGCTGCCTTGGAAATCCCCTGCAGCTCTGGCTGCTCTAAGACATTTGGAGAGGAAATTCCCAGAAGCCTCACTCAGCTGAGGCCATTCTGGCTGCAGGAGCCGCAAAATCATTCGCTTGGGGAGCAAAATGCCACACTTGGGCACCAGCATCAAAGGGCTGGGCAGCAAAAACTAGGCACTGGGATCAAATCCCAGGCTTTCACATGGCATACAGTTGCTTGGATGTCTGAAGAGGCAAAGTAGCTGAAAGGTAGCATCTGTGCTTTTCGGCTCATTTTGGATGTGGTGGGGCGCCTAAAGCCTTTTCCCCTTGGATCTTGCAGGAGGCTCTGGAGATGTTGCTCTCAGGGGGGCCTGCAACAGCTCAAGGCCATCCCTTGGCTGATTATCATTACGCAGGTAAGCAAAGCAGAGCTTCTTCCTTCACTGACAGATGCTGCCGTCCCCTTCAGTGTTGTGGCAAGTGTTTCTGCTTCAACAAATTGTGCTTAACACCAGCACAAGGTCTTGTCTTCTCAGGGGCTGGCGAAAGCACCAGCATCTAGACCTTCAGCTTTACTTCTTTTCCAATCCTTTTCCCGGCGGAATGCCTGCTCTTGTCTTCATCACCTTCTGAGGCAGCAGACATGTACTCACACGGGAATGATGGTCTGCAACCATTTGCTTGCGGCGGCCAGTGGGATCTACTTCATGTGGATCGAGTGATCCATTTACCTGCTGCTTTTTATTGCCAGGCTCTGATAGATGGACACCTGAGGAGAAGGACTCCTTCCAAAAGGCTTTCCACACCTACGGCAAGGATTTTCATCTCATCCAGAAGCAGGTAAAGCCGCAGGACATTCTTTACCTGAGCAGATCATCAGGAGGAAAGCTTGCTTCTAGCTGGTAACAAACACTGGGCTTCGGTCTCTCTCTTCTCAAGTACCAAAACTGCTCAAGTAGTAACAAAACGGGACATCAAAGGCCTGTGTGAAAAGGATGATCCTGTCTCTCCAGCCCTTTTCTCCAAGCTCCTTTGGAATATGATGATTTATTCTCTCAGACTTGTCGCATACCTCTGCTGCTGCTTCCACAAGACATTGTGCTGGCATAACTGGAGTGAACCCGGCAAAGAAGACCTGTGCTAGATGGATTTCTTGTTGATCTGTGCATTACGTGTGCTACCACCTAGCATGATACACCGTTTACTACATTGCATGATGCCTCTCTTTCTCCATCTTCATTTCATTTTACACCCTACTCCATTTACTTCATGATTTTACTTCCTAGTTTACTCCATCTTCTACTTTTTCCCCAAAGCACCCTACAAAGGAATTTTAGATTCCTTCTTTTTCTCTTCACAACAGATCCAGACTAAGACCGTGGCACAGTGTGTGGAGTACTACTACACCTGGAAAAAGGAGCATAGAGTTGCTAGCACTCTTGCTCAGGTGAGGGGGAAGAAAATCCAGGCATGCCAGGAGGGTGGGGAAACTGGGAGAAGGGGAGAAAACCTGCTGGCCAGCCGTGCCAGACGCCGCTTTGCCAGGATCACATCATCCCATGCGCTGGCAAAGGCACAGCAGATGCTGCCCAGGCCTTCCTTCTGCTGCTGCCCTGAAATACGCCATTCTGGAGCCTAACTCTGAGCCAAAAAAGCCGCACCACCACCCAAATGGGCTTGGACTCTCTACAGATGGCTTTCTCAAGGGCTGCCACCTTTGCTGACTCCAATCAGACCCTTCATTCCCCACTTCACTCCTCCTGACATCTGCAATCCCTGTCTTCAGGGAGATGTTGCAGATTTTCAGGCAGTTTTTCTAGCATCCCAGCATACTCCCCAAGAAGCAGCTGCCAGTGCTGTGGCTCCCCTCAGACTTTCCTTACCAGCAAAGAGCAATTTGGTTGACAAGAGTGAGAGAGAGAGAGAGAGAAAGAGATAGAGAGATTATTCTGGGTTGTATCAAACGTCTAACCATGTGTCTTCCCTAATTTGACTGAATTTCCATCCCATTCCCTAGACATTTCTGCAGGAAAACCCAAGGGAAATAAATGTTAGGCAGAGAGGTAGAAATAAGAAATGTAGAATTCTAGATAGCCACACATTTATCCCACCCCTTTGGCCTGTAGGAAAGAGGAGCATTTCCCTCCAAGCTCTGCCTTGGCAGCCCGCCGCAGCCCACTGGCAAAGGCAGCCCTTTCCTCAGCTCTTCAGGCTTTGCAAGGATTTGCTTAGGCCAATAGATTTTTGTGCTGGACGCAGGCATTTCCAGCTTTCTGACGGGAAGGAAACATTGAAACAGGATTCTTTGATTTCCAGGCTGTGGGCGAAGGCAAGAGGAGCAAAAGCCCCCCCAGAAAGGAGGATGGGCAGACAGGGAAGAGAAGCCGCAAGAGGGCTGGCAGCGCCCAGTGTCCCTGCTGCCAACCGCGCCAGCCGCCCCGTTCGGCGGGAGGCCCCTTTCCCTGCGGCCAGTGCAAACGGTGCGCAACTTCCTGCTCTTTCTGCTCCAACCTGCGCCTTGGCACTACAACAGGCTGACCCTTTGCAAAGGCGCCGCAGCGCAAGCTCAGGCCACTTGCACCATCGCCCCTCGCAGCCCTGCTCAAGCTTACAACCCACCTCAAACCCAAACAGCTCACTTCCAACCCAGCCTTCACAATGAAACCTTACCCTGCCCCAACAACACACACTGCATACAAGTAGCAACAGATCCATCAAAGCAAGCTTTGATGCTGCTGATCAAATTCCAAATAGGATGCAGCAAAAGGAGGAAGACATTTCAAGGCATTGAAACAAGAAAGATCCGACTCATGCTCTGATCAATTCACAATGTGCCACTGCCCAAAAAGACAGAAATTCATACTAAAAGGCAGATCTTGCCACTTGCTGTAATGATGTGTACTAAATTGAACAATGGATGGTTTGTTTCCTGTCTTCCAGGCTGTTTGAAACCATGCAGGAAAGGAACAAACACAGGAGAAGACATCGCCCTCGCAAAGAAGCAGAGCCTCTCCCCAAGAAGAAAAGACCAAATTAGACAAGCCTGCAGCTTGTCCAGCCAGGCCTAGCAAGGCTTAGGCGTCAATAGGACTAGATAGGAATAGGACTGGTTTTTAAGCTTTTAGACTTGTTCAAATTCTATTTAGTTAGTTTACATGACAGGAATCTCCTCAATTTCTTAGTTAAGGTACATGAGTATTATTCAAGATTCATTAGTAGGATTAGATTGATCAGTCAATGTAAGAGGCTTGGTGTTGGCTACGCTCCGTCTTTTGTCATTTTGCCTTTGTTGAGACACAATCTGTCTTTATCATTAAACCATGTTTGTTCCACTTTATCTTTTGGTCTGTATGAAATCACTGCGGCAATCAAAGACGGCACTTGCCCTGAGAGGAGAATCTGGGCACGCACGACCTCCCCAAGGCCCGGCCCCTTGCTCAGCTGGCAGGACTGGCAAAGGTGTGTCTCCTTTACTGCCAGGGAAAGAACGCTGGCGCTTCATCCTTTGATTCCTACAAATCTCAGCTGCCAGTGGAAAGGGAGGCTTTGTTTAATTCAATGAATTGGATCAAAATGAGTGCTCTGCTCTCACCATCATTTCTGCCCTAAAAGCAACAGCTTTAGTCCTTTTTGTAGCCCAGCAACAGAACTTTGCTTCATTTTGGGGCACTGATGCACCTGACCACCTTGGAAGACGTTTCTAGAACCCCTCCAATTCTATCCAATTCATATTCCATGCACCACAAAGGCATCAGTAGTTCAGTTTCAGTTTCTCTTGAAAGGAGCCCTCTCCCGCTCTGGGCCTCCACCAATCTCCTTAGCTAAAGCAGAGCGGCTGGGATCATTATCCTCTCTCTGGCTTCCCACAGCTTAGGTATTTGCACCAAAGAAGAAGCAAACTCCCTCTTTCATCTAGCCCAGCAAATGGCACTGCCCAGCAAGGCTTTGGTGGCAGGGGCTGTGCAGGGTGGAGAGGGGGCGAGGGAGGGGGCAATTGCCAGGCTGCTTCTGGGAAGCTCAGGGAAGCTTGCCCTTGTCTGATGGAGCCAGTGCAGCTGGGCTTTGGAGCCTACAAAGTATCTGCCTTGCAGTGGCACTTGTTACAGCTGCCCCCTCACTTTGCTGCCCTGTGGGCAACATGCAGCCCGGGAAGGAAGCAAGATTGGGACTGAAGCAAGATTTGCTTTGCCTTAACTATAGGCCGGGAAGCAGCAAAACTGGCTGGGTTTTGTCCTATCTTGCATCTAAGTATTAAAAGAAACGCCAAGGCCATCAGTGTGGAAAGGTAATTCCATCAGTGTTCCTTTGTTAGAGGAATCCCTGAGTCTTTTGAGACAAACAGCTAGTTTCTCCAAGGGAGCTGGAAGAGGGATATACAAAGTCTGCATTCATGTTTGCTACAGAAATGCCACTGTGCTGTCCCTGTCTGTGTGTCCCCATCAGTTCCCCTGAGAAACATGCTGTTTCTCTAAGTTTCAAGGAAGGAGTGATGAGGTGAGTGACCAGCTCAGAGGCGCAAAGGAGGGAAAACATCAAGCGACATTATTGGGCACCAAAAGGAGATTTGAGAAAGGGGGCAGCATGAATGCCTCCACTTTGAGAGGAAGCTTTGGAGTTGCCTCTCGCCTGAACAACTTGCAAATTCTAGCTCCTCTCAGAGCTGGAGGAGAGCCAGCGGGAGGAGTCCTGCTGCTTCTGCAGGGCAGGAGATGAGGTTCTGGGCCCTTGGACACAGACAGACTCCTGGGCACGTTCAGCTGGAGGCACCTTGCAGAGAAGCACCCACAAGAGCCAGGGCTGTCCCTGCACTGCTTTTGCCCGTCTCCTCAGGCGACTCAGGAGAAAAACCCAATGGCAAGGCTCTCAGAGCAAGCTTGCAGCAGCAGAAGTAAAAGGGGCAGAGGTGGCCCATGCCTCTTTCTGTCCCATGGCTCCCCTGGGGTTCTACATGGAATGTTGGGCTGTGCCCATAGCAACTGTCGTTGTCTCCTGCTCCTGCGGCCCTTGGTGGAACGCTGCTGGAGCAGCGCTGGAGCAGCAGCTGCAGGATCAGCTCCTGGGCTGTCCCTGACCAGCCACCTCCTGCACTCAGCGCCACACCCGGCCTCTGCACCCACATCCTCGTCTCCTCGGCTGCCTCCAGGCATCCCCACAGCACTTGGGGATCGTCCAAGGTAAGAAAATCCCCGTTTGACCTCAAAGCACTAACACAAGGGCACGAGGCTCCAGCTGCCTCTCCCGCCAACCACGACACACAGGCTGCCTGCTCACTTTCCCCACGCCACCTTCCACGTCAAAGCAAGCTTCAGCTTCTGAAGGAATCGTGTTGCCTTCCAGGCAAACACAGACCTTTCCATAGAGGATGTAGAGAGCTGTCCCAGTGCAGTTGCAGATCCTCCTCCACGGATCACCTGCTTCAAAGTTCTTGGCACCCATTGCAGCCCTAAACCTAGCTTGTGGGGACCCCAAAACAAATTGGTCATGCCTGAGGAGTTCAGGGCTTCAGTGTCAACAAATCCCCTTATGCCCTGACTCAGCTCACACCTGCTCCAAAGCTGCAAAAACCAGAATGATGGCACTTCTCCTCTGCGATCCCTCTCATTCAGGCCATGGAAGCATTTCACTGGGCTTGTCCTCAAACACAGCTGTTCAACTTCAAAAATCATCTGCTATCAGCAATCCTTATGTGCTTACATAGTTACTTCTCTGATAGATACATTCTATTTTCATATCCTGTAGATACTTCTTTCAATGCATGTAGGGCTGCTTCTACCTCATGCTCAGGGGCAGCTGTGAAATGCCATCTTCTCAAGAACACAATCACAGTACCAGAGAATTTTCTGGCTTGCAAGGGATTCTCAAAGATCACTGAGCCCAACTCCAGGGCCTGCCAGGGGCAGCCTCAACAATCACATGCCCAAGAGCGCTGTCCAAACACTTTTGGAGCTCAGTCAGCCTTGGTGCTGGCACCCCTTCCCTGGAGAGCCTCTTCCAGTGGCCAAGCACCCTCTGGGTGAAGAGCCTTTTCCTTCTATCCACCCTAAGCCTGCACTGCCACATCTTGCAGCCCATTCTCTTGGCTCCTCCCAGTGGCCCCAGCACTGAAGACAGTAGTGCATGGCCTTCTGCTTCCCCTCCTCAGGAAGCTGCTGACTGCTAGAGGCTCCTGCCTAGGCAATTCCACCTCAAAACCACGGCAATGACAGCAAAAAGAAAGGAGCTGGGACAGAGGAGCTCAGGGCTTGCAACCATGAGGTCGAGAAGGAAGGCTACTGACACATCCTGGGCGGAACGATTTCTAACTGGAGCATTGTTTGGATCTTTTTCAGGTGGAAAGGAGAGGCACAATGAAAAGGAAAGCAAGAGGCAACAATCAGCCGTGAGTTTTGGCCTAGCGTTAAAGGACAGCAAACTGGAGGAATGGCCAGGAGGAGAACTGCTCTTTCAGAGTCAGGCTGGGATTGCTTCAAGCCTGTGCAGCCGCAGGAAGGCTCTCTCCAGCACTTGCCTTTCTTACCTTCACCTCTTTCTTCCTTTAGGCACATCAATGTTGGCAGCGACTTTCAGGCTGAGCTCCCAGAGCTGCAGAGCAGAGCACCAAGTGAGGATGAAGAGCCTGCAAGCCTGGTCTGGAAGCCCTGGGGAGAAGATGACTCTGACATGGAAAAACCTGACAGAGGTAGCTTCTCTTCAAGCTTTTCTTCCACCCCTGACATACTTGGATCTTTCAAAGTCTCCTTTTGCATAGAAAGGCAGCTTCTTGCAGCCTCCGCTTCTCTCCCTGTCTCACGTGTCTTCCCATCTAGAAGTGTTAGAGGCAAGGAGAAGGCTCTGCTTCTGCAGCAGAGCAGCAAAAAGAGCAAGCATCTTGCTCTCCAAATCGGTCAGGCCCATTTGCCACTGCAAGAGAGGAGATTGGCCTCCACTTCTTCTACAAGAAGCTGCTCTGAAGGGAGAGCCAGCACTGCGGGGGCCCTTGCTTCAGCTGGCCCTGTCTTTGCTCTCCTTTTCATGCTCTCCAAGCCGCTGCCTTTAGCTCCTGGCCTTTCCTTCCGCCTTGCATGGCAACCTTTGCTCTTGCTGGCCTCAAGGCTGACTTGGGCTGCCTTTTTGTTGTGCTTGCAGTAAGACAACTGCTGGACATGGCCAGCTCCCGTGGCATTGCCGGGCCAGCAGCTGACCTGGAGCGCGCCCTGCACTGCCTGCACCAGGCAGGCGGCAGCCTTCCGGTAAGAAGCCGCTCTGTGGGCGCACAGAAGAGGGCACAGGGAATGCACAAGGCCCGGCCACTGGCACAGCCTTTCCTGCCTGCTCCTTGATGAAGGCTCTTGACAGGGAGCAGAGCACCTGCTGCCTGCTGTGTCTCCTCCAGCTGCGTCAGGGCTGAGCCCAAACGGCTCCAGCAGGGAGAATCTCCCTCCTGCAGGCGGCGACGCAAGCTCCTGCAGCCTGCTGCCTTGGAAATCGCCTGCAGCTCTGGCTGCTCTAAGACATTTGGAGAGGAAATTCCCAGAAGCCTCACTCAGCTGAGGCCATTCTGGCTGCAGGAGCCCCAAAATCATTCGCTTGGGGAGCAAAATGCCACACTTGGGCACCAGCATCAAAGGGCTGGGCAGCAAAAACTAGGCACTGGGATCAAATCCCAGGCTTTCACATGGCATACAGTTGCTTGGATGTCTGAAGAGGCAAAGTAGCTGAAAGGTAGCATCTGTGCTTTTCGGCTCATTTTGGATGTGGTGGGGCGCCTAAAGCCTTTTCCCCTTGGATCTTGCAGGAGGCTCTGGAGATGTTGCTCTCAGGGGGGCCTGCAACAGCTCAAGGCCATCCCTTGGCTGATTATCATTACACAGGTAAGCAAAGCAGAGCTTCTTCCTTCACTGACAGATGCTGCCGTCCCCTTCAGTGTTGTGGCAAGTGTTTCTGCTTCAACAAATTGTGCTTAACACCAGCACAAGGTCTTGTCTTCTCAGGGGCTGGTGAAAGCACCCAGCATCTAGTCCTTCAGCTTTACTTCTTTTCCAATCCTTTTCCCCGGCGGAATGCCTGCTCTTGTCTTCATCACCTTCTGAGGCAGCAGACATGTACTCACACGGGAATGATGGTCTGCAACCATTTGCTTGCGGCGGCCAGTGGGATCTACTTCATGTGGATCGAGTGATCCATTTACCTGCTGCTTTTTATTGCCAGGCTCTGATAGATGGACACCTGAGGAGAAGGACTCCTTCCAAAAGGCTTTCCACACCTACGGCAAGGATTTTCATCTCATCCAGAAGCAGGTAAAGCCGCAGGACATTCTTTACCTGAGCAGATCATCAGGAGGAAAGCTTGCTTCTAGCTGGTAACAAACACTGGGCTTCGGTCTCTCTCTTCTCAAGTACCAAAACTGCTCAAGTAGTAACAAAACGGGACATCAAAGGCCTGTGTGAAAAGGATGATCCTGTCTCTCCAGCCCTTTTCTCCAAGCTCCTTTGGAATATGATGATTTATTCTCTCAGACTTGTCGCATGCCTCTGCTGCTGCTTCCACAAGACATTGTGCTGGCATAACTGGAGTGAACCCGGCAAAGAAGACCTGTGCTAGATGGATTTCTTGTTGATCTGTGCATTACGTGTGCTACCACCTAGCATGATACACCGTTTACTACATTGCATGATGCCTCTCTTTCTCCATCTTCATTTCATTTTACACCCTACTCCATTTACTTCATGATTTTACTTCCTAGTTTACTCCATCTTCTACTTTTTCCCCAAAGCACCCTACAAAGGAATTTTAGATTCCTTCTTTTTCTCTTCACAACAGATCCAGACTAAGACTGTGGCACAGTGTGTGGAGTACTACTACACCTGGAAAAAGGAGCATAGAGTTGCTAGCACTCTTGCTCAGGTGAGGGGGAAGAAAATCCAGGCATGCCAGGAGGGTGGGGAAACTGGGAGAAGGGGAGAAAACCTGCTGGCCAGCCGTGCCAGACGCCGCTTTGCCAGGATTACATCATCCCATGCGCTGGCAAAGGCACAGCAGATGCTGCCCAGGCCTTCCTTCTGCTGCTGCCCTGAAATACGCCATTCTGGAGCCTAACTCTGAGCCAAAAAAGCCGCACCACCACCCAAATGGGCTTGGACTCTCTACAGATGGCTTTCTCAAGGGCTGCCACCTTTGCTGACTCCAATCAGACCCTTCATTCCCCACTTCACTCCTCCTGACATCTGCAATCCCTGTCTTCAGGGAGATGTTGCAGATTTTCAGGCAGTTTTTCTAGCATCCCAGCATACTCCCCAAGAAGCAGCTGCCAGTGCTGTGGCTCCCCTCAGACTTTCCTTACCAGCAAAGAGCAATTTGGTTGACAAGAGTGAGAGAGAGAGAGAGAGAAAGAGATAGAGAGATTATTCTGGGTTGTATCAAACGTCTAACCATGTGTCTTCCCTAATTTGACTGAATTTCCATCCCATTCCCTAGACATTTCTGCAGGAAAACCCAAGGGAAATAAATGTTAGGCAGAGAGGTAGAAATAAGAAATGTAGAATTCTAGATAGCCACACATTTATCCCACCCCTTTGGCCTGTAGGAAAGAGGAGCATTTCCCTCCAAGCTCTGCCTTGGCAGCCCGCCGCAGCCCACTGGCAAAGGCAGCCCTTTCCTCAGCTCTTCAGGCTTTGCAAGGATTTGCTTAGGCCAATAGATTTTTGTGCTGGACGCAGGCATTTCCAGCTTTCTGACGGGAAGGAAACATTGAAACAGGATTCTTTGATTTCCAGGCTGTGGGCGAAGGCAAGAGGAGCAAAAGCCCCCCCAGAAAGGAGGATGGGCAGACAGGGAAGAGAAGCCGCAAGAGGGCTGGCAGCGCCCAGTGTCCCTGCTGCCAACCGCGCCAGCCGCCCCGTTCGGCGGGAGGCCCCTTTCCCTGCGGCCAGTGCAAACGGTGCGCAACTTCCTGCTCTTTCTGCTCCAACCTGTGCCTTGGCACTACAACAGGCTGACCCTTTGCAAAGGCGCCGCAGCGCAAGCTCAGGCCACTTGCACCATCGCCCCTCGCAGCCCTGCTCAAGCTTACAACCCACCTCAAACCCAAACAGCTCACTTCCAACCCAGCCTTCACAATGAAACCTTACCCTGCCCCAACAACACACACTGCATACAAGTAGCAACAGATCCATCAAAGCTTGCTTTGATGCTGCTGATCAAATTCCAAATAGGATGCAGCAAAAGGAGGAAGACATTTCAAGGCATTGAAACAAGAAAGATCCGACTCATGCTCTGATCAATTCACAATGTGCCACTGCCCAAAAAGACAGAAATTCATACTAAAAGGCAGATCTTGCCACTTGCTTTAATGATGTGTACTAAATTGAACAATGGATGGTTTGTTTCCTGTCTTCCAGGCTGTTTGAAACCATGCAGGAAAGGAACAAACACAGGAGAAGACATCGCCCTCGCAAAGAAGCAGAGCCTCTCCCCAAGAAGAAAAGACCAAATTAGACAAGCCTGCAGCTTGTCCAGCCAGGCCTAGCAAGGCTTAGGCGTCAATAGGACTAGATAGGAATAGGACTGGTTTTTAAGCTTTTAGACTTGTTCAAATTCTATTTAGTTAGTTTACATGACAGGAATCTCCTCAAATTCTTAGTTAAGGTACATGAGTATTATTCAAGATTCATTAGTAGGATTAGATTGATCAGTCAATGTAAGAGGCTTGGTGTTGGCTACGCTCCGTCTTTTGTCATTTTGCCTTTGTTGAGACACAATCTGTCTTTATCATTAAACCATGTTTGTTCCACTTTATCTTTTGGTCTGTATGAAATCACTGCGGCAATCAAAGACGGCACTTGCCCTGAGAGGAGAATCTGGGCACGCACGACCTCCCCAAGGCCCGGCCCCTTGCTCAGCTGGCAGGACTGGCAAAGGTGTGTCTCCTTTACTGCCAGGGAAAGAACGCTGGCGCTTCATCCTTTGACTCCTCAAAATCTCAGCTGCCACTGGAAAGGGAGGCTTTGTTTAATTCAATGAATTGGATCAAAATGAGTGCTCTGCTCTCACCATCATTTCTGCCCTAAAAGCAACAGCTTTAGTCCTTTTTGTAGCCCAGCAACAGAACTTTGCTTCATTTTGGGGCACTGATGCACCTGACCACCTTGGAAGACGTTTCTAGAACCCCTCCAATTCTATCCAATTCATATCCCATGCACCACAAAGGCATCAGTAGTTCAGTTTCAGTTTCTCTTGAAAGGAGCCCTCTCCCGCTCTGGGCCTCCACCAATCTCCTTAGCTAAAGCAGAGCGGCTGGGATCATTATCCTCTCTCTGGCTTCCCACAGCTTAGGTATTTGCACCAAAGAAGAAGCAAACTCCCTCTTTCATCTAGCCCAGCAAATGGCACTGCCCAGCAAGGCTTTGGTGGCAGGGGCTGTGCAGGGTGGAGAGGGGGCGAGGGAGGGGGCAATTGCCAGGCTGCTTCTGGGAAGCTCAGGGAAGCTTGCCCTTGTCTGATGGAGCCAGTGCAGCTGGGCTTTGGAGCCTACAAAGTATCTGCCTTGCAGTGGCACTTGTTACAGCTGCCCCCTCACTTTGCTGCCCTGTGGGCAACATGCAGCCCGGGAAGGAAGCAAGATTGGGACTGAAGCAAGATTTGCTTTGCCTTAACTATAGGCCGGGAAGCAGCAAAACTGGCTGGGTTTTGTCCTATCTTGCATCTAAGTATTAAAAGAAACGCCAAGGCCGTCAGTGTGGAAAGGTAATTCCATCAGTGTTCCTTTGTTAGAGGAATCCCTGAGTCTTTTGAGACAAACAGCTAGTTTCTCCAAGGGAGCTGGAAGAGGGATATACAAAGTCTGCATTCATGTTTGCTACAGAAATGCCACTGTGCTGTCCCTGTCTGTGTGTCCCCATCAGTTCCCCTGAGAAACATGCTGTTTCTCTAAGTTTCAAGGAAGGAGTGATGAGGTGAGTGACCAGCTCAGAGGCGCAAAGGAGGGAAAACATCAAGCGACATTATTGGGCACCAAAAGGAGATTTGAGAAAGGGGGCAGCATGAATGCCTCCACTTTGAGAGGAAGCTTTGGAGTTGCCTCTCGCCTGAACAACTTGCAAATTCTAGCTCCTCTCAGAGCTGGAGGAGAGCCAGCGGGAGGAGTCCTGCTGCTTCTGCAGGGCAGGAGATGAGGTTCTGGGCCCTTGGACACAGACAGACTCCTGGGCACGTTCAGCTGGAGGCACCTTGCAGAGAAGCACCCACAAGAGCCAGGGCTGTCCCTGCACTGCTTTTGCCCGTCTCCTCAGACGACTCAGGAGAAAAACCCAATGGAAGGGCTCTCAGAGCAAGCTTGCAGCAGCAGAAGTAAAAGGGGCAGAGGTGGCCCATGCCTCTTTCTGTCCCATGGCTCCCCTGGGGTTCTACATGGAATGTTGGGCTGTGCCCATAGCAACTGTCGTTGTCTCCTGCTCCTGCGGCCCTTGGTGGAACGCTGCTGGAGCAGCGCTGGAACAGCAGCAGCTGCAGGATCAGCTCCTGGGCTGTCCCTGACCAGCCACCTCCTGCACTCAGCGCCACACCCGGCCTCTGCACCCACATCCTCGTCTCCTCGGCTGCCTCCAGGCATCCCCACAGCACTTGGGGATCGTCCAAGGTAAGAAAATCCCCGTTTGACCTCAAAGCACTAACACAAGGGCACGAGGCTCCAGCTGCCTCTCCCGCCAACCACGACACACAGGCTGCCTGCTCACTTTCCCCACGCCACCTTCCACGTCAAAGCAAGCTTCAGCTTCTGAAGGAATCGTGTTGCCTCCCAGGCAAACACAGACCTTTCCATAGAGGATGTAGAGAGCTGTCCCAGTGCAGTTGCAGATCCTCCTCCACGGATCACCTGCTTCAAAGTTCTTGGCACCCATTGCAGTCCTAAACCTAGCTTGTGGGGACCCCAAAACAAATTGGTCATGCCTGAGGAGTTCAGGGCTTCAGTGTCAACAAATCCCCTTATGCCCTGACTCAGCTCACACCTGCTCCAAAGCTGCAAAAACCAGAATGATGGCACTTCTCCTCTGCGATCCCTCTCATTCAGGCCATGGAAGCATTTCACTGGGCTTGTCCTCAAACACAGCTGTTCAACTTCAAAAATCATCTGCTATCAGCAATCCTTATGTGCTTACATAGTTACTTCTCTGATAGATACATTCTATTTTCATATCCTGTAGATACTTCTTTCAATGCATGTAGGGCTGCTTCTACCTCATGCTCAGGGGCAGCTGTGAAATGCCATCTTCTCAAGAACACAATCACAGTACCAGAGAATTTTCTGGCTTGCAAGGGATTCTCAAAGATCACTGAGCCCAACTGCAGGGCCTGCCCGGGTCAGCCTCAACAATCACACCCTGTGCCCAAGAGCGCTGTCCAAACACTTTTGGAGCTCAGTCAGCCTTGGTGCTGGCACCCCTTCCCTGGAGAGCCTCTTCCAGTGGCCAAGCACCCTCTGGGTGAAGAGCCTTTTCCTTCTATCCACCCTAAGCCTGCACTGCCACATCTTGCAGCCCATTCTCTTGGCTCCTCCCAGTGGCCCCAGCACTGAAGACAGTAGTGCATGGCCTTCTGCTTCCCCTCCTCAGGAAGCTGCTGACTGCTAGAGGCTCCTGCCTAGGCAATTCCACCTCAAAAGCACGGCAATGACAGCAAAAAGAAAGGAGCTGGGACAGAGGAGCTCAGGGCTTGCAACCATGAGGTCGAGAAGGAAGGCTACTGACACATCCTGGGCGGAACGATTTCTAACTGGAGCATTGTTTGGATCTTTTTCAGGTGGAAAGGAGAGGCACAATGAAAAGGAAAGCAAGAGGCAACAATCAGCCGTGAGTTTTGGCCTAGCGTTAAAGGACAGCAAACTGGAGGAATGGCCAGGAGGAGAACTGCTCTTTCAGAGTCAGGCTGGGATTGCTTCAAGCCTGTGCAGCCACAGGAAGGCTCTCTCGAGCACTTGCCTTTCTTACCTTCACCTCTTTCTTCCTTTAGGCACATCAATGTTGGCAGCGACATTCAGGCTGTGCTCCCAGAGCTGCAGAGCAGAGCACCAAGTGAGGATGAAGAGCCTGCAAGCCTGGTCTGGAAGCCCTGGGGAGAAGATGACTCTGACATGGAAAAACCTGACAGAGGTAGCTTCTCTTCAAGCTTTTCTTCCACCCCTGACATACTTGGATCTTTCAAAGTCTCCTTTTGCATAGAAAGGCAGCTTCTTGCAGGCTCCGCTTCTCTCCCTGTCTCACGTGTCTTCCCATCTAGAAGTGTTAGAGGCAAGGAGAACGCTCTGCTTCTGCAGCAGAGCAGCAAAAAGAGCAAGCCTCTTGCTCTCCAAATCGGTCAGGCCCATTTGCCACTGCAAGAGAGGAGATTGGCCTCCACTTCTTCTACAAGAAGCTGCTCTGAAGGGAGAGCCAGCACTGCGGGGGCCCTTGCTTCAGCTGGCCCTGTCTTTACTCTCCTTTTCATGCTCTCCAAGCTGCTGCCTTTAGCTCCTGGCCTTTCCTTCCGCCTTGCATGGCAACCTTTGCTCTTGCTGGCCTCAAGGCTGACTTGGGCTGCCTTTTTGTTGTGCTTGCAGTAAGACAACTGCTGGACATGGCCAGCTCCCGTGGCATTGCCGGGCCAGCAGCTGACTTGGAGCGCGCCCTGCACTGCCTGCACCAGGCAGGCGGCAGCCTTCCGGTAAGAAGCCGCTCTGTGGGCGCACAGAAGAGGGCACAGGGAATGCACAAGGCCCGGCCACTGGCACAGCCTTTCCTGCCTGCTCCTTGATGAAGGCTCTTGACAGGGAGCAGAGCACCTGCTGCCTGCTGTGTCTCCTCCAGCTGCGTCAGGGCTGAGCCCAAACGGCTCCAGCAGGGAGAATCTCCCTCCTGCAGGCGGCGACGCAAGCTCCTGCAGCCTGCTGCCTTGGAAATCGCCTGCAGCTCTGGCTGCTCTAAGACATTTGGAGAGGAAATTCCCAGAAGCCTCACTCAGCTGAGGCCATTCTGGCTGCAGGAGCCCCAAAATCATTCGCTTGGGGAGCAAAATGCCACACTTGGGCACCAGCATCAAAGGGCTGGGCAGCAAAAACTAGGCACTGGGATCAAATCCCAGGCTTTCACATGGCATACAGTTGCTTGGATGTCTGAAGAGGCAAAGTAGCTGAAAGGTAGCATCTGTGCTTTTCGGCTCATTTTGGATGTGGTGGGGCGCCTAAAGCCTTTTCCCCTTGGATCTTGCAGGAGGCTCTGGAGATGTTGCTCTCAGGGGGGCCTGCAACAGCTCAAGGCCATCCCTTGGCTGATTATCATTACGCAGGTAAGCAAAGCAGAGCTTCTTCCTTCACTGACAGATGCTGCCGTCCCCTTCAGTGTTGTGGCAAGTGTTTCTGCTTCAACAAATTGTGCTTAACACCAGCACAAGGTCTTGTCTTCTCAGGGGCTGGCGAAAGCACCCAGCATCTAGTCCTTCAGCTTTACTTCTTTTCCAATCCTTTTCCCGGCGGAATGCCTGCTCTTGTCTTCATCACCTTCTGAGGCAGCAGACATGTACTCACACGGGAATGATGGTCTGCAACCATTTGCTTGCGGCGGCCAGTGGGATCTACTTCATGTGGATCGAGTGATCCATTTACCTGCTGCTTTTTATTGCCAGGCTCTGATAGATGGACACCTGAGGAGAAGGACTCCTTCCAAAAGGCTTTCCACACCTACGGCAAGGATTTTCATCTCATCCAGAAGCAGGTAAAGCCGCAGGACATTCTTTACCTGAGCAGATCATCAGGAGGAAAGCTTGCTTCTAGCTGGTAACAAACACTGGGCTTCGGTCTCTCTCTTCTCAAGTACCAAAACTGCTCAAGTAGTAACAAAACGGGACATCAAAGGCCTGTGTGAAAAGGATGATCCTGTCTCTCCAGCCCTTTTCTCCAAGCTCCTTTGGAATATGATGATTTATTCTCTCAGACTTGTCGCATGCCTCTGCTGCTGCTTCCACAAGACATTGTGCTGGCATAACTGGAGTGAACCCGGCAAAGAAGACCTGTGCTAGATGGATTTCTTGTTGATCTGTGCATTACGTGTGCTACCACCTAGCATGATACACCGTTTACAACATTGCATGATGCCTCTCTTTCTCCATCTTCATTTCATTTTACACCCTACTCCATTTACTTCATGATTTTACTTCCTACTTTACTCCATCTTCTACTTTTTCCCCAAAGCACCCTACAAAGGAATTTTAGATTCCTTCTTTTTCTCTTCACAACAGATCCAGACTAAGACTGTGGCACAGTGTGTGGAGTACTACTACACCTGGAAAAAGGAGCATAGAGTTGCTAGCACTCTTGCTCAGGTGAGGGGGAAGAAAATCCAGGCATGCCAGGAGGGTGGGGAAACTGGGAGAAGGGGAGAAAACCTGCTGGCCAGCCGTGCCAGACGCCGCTTTGCCAGGATCACATCATCCCATGCGCTGGCAAAGGCACAGCAGATGCTGCCCAGGCCTTCCTTCTGCTGCTGCCCTGAAATACGCCATTCTGGAGCCTAACTCTGAGCCAAAAAAGCCGCACCACCACCCAAATGGGCTTGGACTCTCTACAGATGGCTTTCTCAAGGGCTGCCACCTTTGCTGACTCCAATCAGACCCTTCATTCCCCACTTCACTCCTCCTGACATCTGCAATCCCTGTCTTCAGGGAGATGTTGCAGATTTTCAGGCAGTTTTTCTAGCATCCCAGCATACTCCCCAAGAAGCAGCTGCCAGTGCTGTGGCTCCCCTCAGACTTTCCTTACCAGCAAAGAGCAATTTGGTTGACAAGAGTGAGAGAGAGAGAGAGAGAAAGAGATAGAGAGATTATTCTGGGTTGTATCAAACGTCTAACCATGTGTCTTCCCTAATTTGACTGAATTTCCATCCCATTCCCTAGACATTTCTGCAGGAAAACCCAAGGGAAATAAATGTTAGGCAGAGAGGTAGAAATAAGAAATGTAGAATTCTAGATAGCCACACATTTATCCCACCCCTTTGGCCTGTAGGAAAGAGGAGCATTTCCCTCCAAGCTCTGCCTTGGCAGCCCGCCGCAGCCCACTGGCAAAGGCAGCCCTTTCCTCAGCTCTTCAGGCTTTGCAAGGATTTGCTTAGGCCAATAGATTTTTGTGCTGGACGCAGGCATTTCCAGCTTTCTGACGGGAAGGAAACATTGAAACAGGATTCTTTGATTTCCAGGCTGTGGGCGAAGGCAAGAGGAGCAAAAGCCCCCCCAGAAAGGAGGATGGGCAGACAGGGAAGAGAAGCCGCAAGAGGGCTGGCAGCGCCCAGTGTCCCTGCTGCCAACCGCGCCAGCCGCCCCGTTCGGCGGGAGGCCCCTTTCCCTGCGGCCAGTGCAAACGGTGCGCAACTTCCTGCTCTTTCTGCTCCAACCTGCGCCTTGGCGCTACAACAGGCTGACCCTTTGCAAAGGCGCCGCAGCGCAAGCTCAGGCCACTTGCACCATCGCCCCTCGCAGCCCTGCTCAAGCTTACAACCCACCTCAAACCCAAACAGCTCACTTCCAACCCAGCCTTCACAATGAAACCTTACCCTGCCCCAACAACACACACTGCATACAAGTAGCAACAGATCCATCAAAGCTTGCTTTGATGCTGCTGATCAAATTCCAAATAGGATGCAGCAAAAGGAGGAAGACATTTCAAGGCATTGAAACAAGAAAGATCCGACTCATGCTCTGATCAATTCACAATGTGCCACTGCCCAAAAAGACAGAAATTCATACTAAAAGGCAGATCTTGCCACTTGCTTTAATGATGTGTACTAAATTGAACAATGGATGGTTTGTTTCCTGTCTTCCAGGCTGTTTGAAACCATGAAGGAAAGGAACAAACACAGGAGAAGACATCGCCCTCGCAAAGAAGCAGAGCCTCTCCCCAAGAAGAAAAGACCAAATTAGACAAGCCTGCAGCTTGTCCAGCCAGGCCTAGCAAGGCTTAGGCGTCAATAGGACTAGATAGGAATAGGACTGGTTTTTAAGCTTTTAGACTTGTAGAAATTCTATTTAGTTAGTTTACATGATAGGAATCTCCTCAATTTCTTAGTTAAGGTACATGAGTATTATTCAAGATTCATTAGTAGGATTAGATTGATCAGTCAATGTAAGAGGCTTGGTGTTGGCTACGCTCCGTCTTTTGTCATTTTGCCTTTGTTGAGACACAATCTGTCTTTATCATTAAACCATGTTTGTTCCACTTTATCTTTTGGTCTGTATGAAATCACTGCGGCAATCAAAGACGGCACTTGCCCTGAGAGGAGAATCTGGGCACGCACGACCTCCCCAAGGCCCGGCCCCTTGCTCAGCTGGCAGGACTGGCAAAGGTGTGTCTCCTTTACTGCCAGGGAAATAATGCTGGCGCTTCATCCTTTGACTCCTCAAAATCTCAGCTGCCACTGGAAAGGGAGGCTTTGTTTAATTCAATGAATTGGATCAAAATGAGTGCTCTGCTCTCACCATCATTTCTGCCCTAAAAGCAACAGCTTTAGTCCTTTTTGTAGCCCAGCAACAGAACTTTGCTTCATTTTGGGGCACTGATGCACCTGACCACCTTGGAAGACGTTTCTAGAACCCCTCCAATTCTATCCAATTCATATTCCATGCACCACAAAGGCATCAGTAGTTCAGTTTCAGTTTCTCTTGAAAGGAGCCCTCTCCCGCTCTGGGCCTCCACCAATCTCCTTAGCTAAAGCAGAGCGGCTGGGATCATTATCCTCTCTCTGGCTTCCCACAGCTTAGGTATTTGCACCAAAGAAGAAGCAAACTCCCTCTTTCATCTAGCCCAGCAAATGGCACTGCCCAGCAAGGCTTTGGTGGCAGGGGCTGTGCAGGGTGGAGAGGGGGCGAGGGAGGGGGCAATTGCCAGGCTGCTTCTGGGAAGCTCAGGGAAGCTTGCCCTTGTCTGATGGAGCCAGTGCAGCTGGGCTTTGGAGCCTACAAAGTATCTGCCTTGCAGTGGCACTTGTTACAGCTGCCCCCTCACTCTGCTGCCCTGTGGGCAACATGCAGCCCGGGAAGGAAGCAAGATTGGGACTGAAGCAAGATTTGCTTTGCCTTAACTATAGGCCGGGAAGCAGCAAAACTGGCTGGGTTTTGTCCTATCTTGCATCTAAGTATTAAAAGAAACGCCAAGGCCATCAGTGTGGAAAGGTAATTCCATCAGTGTTCCTTTGTTAGAGGAATCCCTGAGTCTTTTGAGACAAACAGCTAGTTTCTCCAAGGGAGCTGGAAGAGGGATATACAAAGTCTGCATTCATGTTTGCTACAGAAATGCCACTGTGCTGTCCCTGTCTGTGTGTCCCCATCAGTTCCCCTGAGAAACATGCTGTTTCTCTAAGTTTCAAGGAAGGAGTGATGAGGTGAGTGACCAGCTCAGAGGCCCAAAGGAGGGAAAACATCAAGCGACATTATTGGGCACCAAAAGGACATTTGAGAAAGGGGGCAGCATGAATGCCTCCACTTTGAGAGGAAGCTTTGGAGTTGCCTCTCGCCTGAACAACTTGCAAATTCTAGCTCCTCTCAGAGCTGGAGGAGAGCCAGCGGGAGGAGTCCTGCTGCTTCTGCAGGGCAGGAGATGAGGTTCTGGGCCCTTGGACACAGACAGACTCCTGGGCACGTTCAGCTGGAGGCACCTTGCAGAGAAGCACCCACAAGAGCCAGGGCTGTCCCTGCACTGCTTTTGCCCGTCTCCTCAGACGACTCAGGAGAAAAACCCAATGGAAGGGCTCTCAGAGCAAGCTTGCAGCAGCAGAAGTAAAAGGGGCAGAGGTGGCCCATGCCTCTTTCTGTCCCATGGCTCCCCTGGGGTTCTACATGGAATGTTGGGCTGTGCCCATAGCAACTGTCGTTGTCTCCTGCTCCTGCGGCCCTTGGTGGAACGCTGCTGGAGCAGCGCTGGAGCAGCAGCTGCAGGATCAGCTCCTGGGCTGTCCCTGACCAGCCACCTCCTGCACTCAGCGCCACACCCGGCCTCTGCACCCACATCCTCGTCTCCTCGGCTGCCTCCAGGCATCCCCACAGCACTTGGGGATCGTCCAAGGTAAGAAAATCCCCGTTTGCCTTCAAAGCACTAACACAAGGGCACGAGGCTCCAGCTGCCTCTCCCGCCAACCACGACACACAGGCTGCCTGCTCACTTTCCCCACGCCACCTTCCACGTCAAAGCAAGCTTCAGCTTCTGAAGGAATCGTGTTGCCTTCCAGGCAAACACAGACCTTTCCATAGAGGATGTAGAGAGCTGTCCCAGTGCAGTTGCAGATCCTCCTCCACGGATCACCTGCTTCAAAGTTCTTGGCACCCATTGCAGCCCTAAACCTAGCTTGTGGGGCCCCAAAACAAATTGGTCATGCCTGAGGAGTTCAGGGCTTCAGTGTCAACAAATCCCCTTATGCCCTGACTCAGCTCACACCTGCTCCAAAGCTGCAAAAACCAGAATGATGGCACTTCTCCTCTGCGATCCCTCTCATTCAGGCCATGGAAGCATTTCACTGGGCTTGTCCTCAAACACAGCTGTTCAACTTCAAAAATCATCTGCTATCAGCAATCCTTATGTGCTTACATAGTTACTTCTCTGATAGATACATTCTATTTTCATATCCTGTAGATACTTCTTTCAATGCATGTAGGGCTGCTTCTACCTCATGCTCAGGGGCAGCTGTGAAATGCCATCTTCTCAAGAACACAATCACAGTACCAGAGAATTTTCTGGCTTGCAAGGGATTCTCAAAGATCACTGAGCCCAACTCCAGGGCCTGCCAGGGGCAGCCTCAACAATCACATGCCCAAGAGCGCTGTCCAAACACTTTTGGAGCTCAGTCAGCCTTGGTGCTGGCACCCCTTCCCTGGAGAGCCTCTTCCAGTGGCCAAGCACCCTCTGGGTGAAGAGCCTTTTCCTTCTATCCACCCTAAGCCTGCACTGCCACATCTTGCAGCCCATTCTCTTGGCTCCTCCCAGTGGCCCCAGCACTGAAGAGAGTAATGCATGGCCTTCTGCTTCCCCTCCTCAGGAAGCTGCTGACTGCTAGAGGCTCCTGCCTAGGCAATTCCACCTCAAAACCACGGCAATGACACCAAAAAGAAAGGAGCTGGGACAGAGGAGCTCAGGGTTTGCAACGATGAAGTTGAGAAGGAAGGCTACTGACACATCCTGGGCACAACGATTTCTAACTGGAGCATTGTTTGGATCTTTTTCAGGTGGAAAGGAGAGGCACAATGAAAAGGAAAGCAAGAGGCAACAATCAGCCGTGAGTTTTGGCCTAGCGTTAAAGGACAGCAAACTGGAGGAATGGCCAGGAGGAGAACTGCTCTTTCAGAGTCAGGCTGGGATTGCTTCAAGCCTGTGCAGCCACAGGAAGGCTCTCTCCAGCACTTGCCTTTCTTACCTTCACCTCTTTCTTCCTTTAGGCACATCAATGTTGGCAGCGACTTTCAGGCTGAGCTCCCAGAGCTGCAGAGCAGAGCACCAAGTGAGGATGAAGAGCCTGCAAGCCTGGTCTGGAAGCCCTGGGGAGAAGATGACTCTGACATGGAAAAACCTGACAGAGGTAGCTTCTCTTCAAGCTTTTCTTCCACCCCTGACATACTTGGATCTTTCAAAGTCTCCTTTTGCATAGAAAGGCAGCTTCTTGCAGCCTCCGCTTCTCTCCCTGTCTCACGTGTCTTCCCATCTAGAAGTGTTAGAGGCAAGGAGAAGGCTCTGCTTCTGCAGCAGAGCAGCAAAAAGAGCAAGCATCTTGCTCTCCAAATCGGTCAGGCCCATTTGCCACTGCAAGAGAGGAGATTGGCCTCCACTTCTTCTACAAGAAGCTGCTCTGAAGGGAGAGCCAGCACTGCGGGGGCCCTTGCTTCAGCTGGCCCTGTCTTTGCTCTCCTTTTCATGCTCTCCAAGTCGCTGCCTTTAGCTCCTGGCCTTTCCTTCCGCCTTGCATGGCAACCTTTGCTCTTGCTGGCCTCAAGGCTGACTTGGGCTGCCTTTTTGTTGTGCTTGCAGTAAGACAACTGCTGGACATGGCCAGCTCCCGTGGCATTGCCGGGCCAGCAGCTGACTTGGAGCGCGCCCTGCACTGCCTGCACCAGGCAGGCGGCAGCCTTCCGGTAAGAAGCCGCTCTGTGGGCGCACAGAAGAGGGCACAGGGAATGCACAAGGCCCGGCCACTGGCACAGCCTTTCCTGCCTGCTCCTTGATGAAGGCTCTTGACAGGGAGCAGAGCACCTGCTGCCTGCTGTGTCTCCTCCAGCTGCGTCAGGGCTGAGCCCAAACGGCTCCAGCAGGGAGAATCTCCCTCCTGCAGGCGGCGACGCAAGCTCCTGCAGCCTGCTGCCTTGGAAATCGCCTGCAGCTCTGGCTGCTCTAAGACATTTGGAGAGGAAATTCCCAGAAGCCTCACTCAGCTGAGGCCATTCTGGCTGCAGGAGCCCCAAAATCATTCGCTTGGGGAGCAAAATGCCACACTTGGGCACCAGCATCAAAGGGCTGGGCAGCAAAAACTAGGCACTGGGATCAAATCCCAGGCTTTCACATGGCATACAGTTGCTTGGATGTCTGAAGAGGCAAAGTAGCTGAAAGGTAGCATCTGTGCTTTTCGGCTCATTTTGGATGTGGTGGGGCGCCTAAAGCCTTTTCCCCTTGGATCTTGCAGGAGGCTCTGGAGATGTTGCTCTCAGGGGGGCCTGCAACAGCTCAAGGCCATCCCTTGGCTGATTATCATTACGCAGGTAAGCAAAGCAGAGCTTCTTCCTTCACTGACAGATGCTGCTGTCCCCTTCAGTGTTGTGGCAAGTGTTTCTGCTTCAACAAATTGTGCTTAACACCAGCACAAGGTCTTGTCTTCTCAGGGGCTGGCGAAAGCACCAGCATCTAGTCCTTCAGCTTTACTTCTTTTCCAATCCTTTTCCCGGCGGAATGCCTGCTCTTGTCTTCATCACCTTCTGAGGCAGCAGACATGTACTCACACGGGAATGATGGTCTGCAACCATTTGCTTGCGGCGGCCAGTGGGATCTACTTCATGTGGATCGAGTGATCCATTTACCTGCTGCTTTTTATTGCCAGGCTCTGATAGATGGACACCTGAGGAGAAGGACTCCTTCCAAAAGGCTTTCCACACCTACGGCAAGGATTTTCATCTCATCCAGAAGCAGGTAAAGCCGCAGGACATTCTTTACCTGAGCAGATCATCAGGAGGAAAGCTTGCTTCTAGCTGGTAACAAACACTGGGCTTCGGTCTCTCTCTTCTCAAGTACCAAAACTGCTCAAGTAGTAACAAAACGGGACATCAAAGGCCTGTGTGAAAAGGATGATCCTGTCTCTCCAGCCCTTTTCTCCAAGCTCCTTTGGAATATGATGATTTATTCTCTCAGACTTGTCGCATGCCTCTGCTGCTGCTTCCACAAGACATTGTGCTGGCATAACTGGAGTGAACCCGGCAAAGAAGACCTGTGCTAGATGGATTTCTTGTTGATCTGTGCATTACGTGTGCTACCACCTAGCATGATACACCGTTTACTACATTGCATGATGCCTCTCTTTCTCCATCTTCATTTCATTTTACACCCTACTCCATTTACTTCATGATTTTACTTCCTAGTTTACTCCATCTTCTACTTTTTCCCCAAAGCACCCTACAAAGGAATTTTAGATTCCTTCTTTTTCTCTTCACAACAGATCCAGACTAAGACTGTGGCACAGTGTGTGGAGTACTACTACACCTGGAAAAAGGAGCATAGAGTTGCTAGCACTCTTGCTCAGGTGAGGGGGAAGAAAATCCAGGCATGCCAGGAGGGTGGAGAAACTGGGAGAAGGGGAGAAAACCTGCTGGCCAGCCGTGCCAGACGCCGCTTTGCCAGGATCACATCATCCCATGCGCTGGCAAAGGCACAGCAGATGCTGCCCAGGCCTTCCTTCTGCTGCTGCCCTGAAATACGCCATTCTGGAGCCTAACTCTGAGCCAAAAAAGCCGCACCACCACCCAAATGGGCTTGGACTCTCTACAGATGGCTTTCTCAAGGGCTGCCACCTTTGCTGACTCCAATCAGACCCTTCATTCCCCACTTCACTCCTCCTGACATCTGCAATCCCTGTCTTCAGGGAGATGTTGCAGATTTTCAGGCAGTTTTTCTAGCATCCCAGCATACTCCCCAAGAAGCAGCTGCCAGTGCTGTGGCTCCCCTCAGACTTTCCTTACCAGCAAAGAGCAATTTGGTTGACAAGAGTGAGAGAGAGAGAGAGAGAAAGAGATAGAGAGATTATTCTGGGTTGTATCAAACGTCTAACCATGTGTCTTCCCTAATTTGACTGAATTTCCATCCCATTCCCTAGACATTTCTGCAGGAAAACCCAAGGGAAATAAATGTTAGGCAGAGAGGTAGAAATAAGAAATGTAGAATTCTAGATAGCCACACATTTATCCCACCCCTTTGGCCTGTAGGAAAGAGGAGCATTTCCCTCCAAGCTCTGCCTTGGCAGCCCGCCGCAGCCCACTGGCAAAGGCAGCCCTTTCCTCAGCTCTTCAGGCTTTGCAAGGATTTGCTTAGGCCAATAGATTTTTGTGCTGGACGCAGGCATTTCCAGCTTTCTGACGGGAAGGAAACATTGAAACAGGATTCTTTGATTTCCAGGCTGTGGGCGAAGGCAAGAGGAGCAAAAGCCCCCCCAGAAAGGAGGATGGGCAGACAGGGAAGAGAAGCCGCAAGAGGGCTGGCAGCGCCCAGTGTCCCTGCTGCCAACCGCGCCAGCCGCCCCGTTCGGCGGGAGGCCCCTTTCCCTGCGGCCAGTGCAAACGCTGCGCAACTTCCTGCTCTTTCTGCTCCAACCTGCGCCTTGGCACTACAACAGGCTGACCCTTTGCAAAGGCGCCGCAGCGCAAGCTCAGGCCACTTGCACCATCGCCCCTCGCAGCCCTGCTCAAGCTTACAACCCACCTCAAACCCAAACAGCTCACTTCCAACCCAGCCTTCACAATGAAACCTTACCCTGCCCCAACAACACACACTGCATACAAGTAGCAACAGATCCATCAAAGCTTGCTTTGATGCTGCTGATCAAATTCCAAATAGGATGCAGCAAAAGGAGGAAGACATTTCAAGGCATTGAAACAAGAAAGATCCGACTCATGCTCTGATCAATTCACAATGTGCCACTGCCCAAAAAGACAGAAATTCATACTAAAAGGCAGATCTTGCCACTTGCTTTAATGATGTGTACTAAATTGAACAATGGATGGTTTGTTTCCTGTCTTCCAGGCTGTTTGAAACCATGCAGGAAAGGAACAAACACAGGAGAAGAGATTGCCCTCGCAAAGAAGCAGAGCCTCTCCCCAAGAAGAAAAGACCAAATTAGACAAGCCTGCAGCTTGTCCAGCCAGGCCTAGCAAGGCTTAGGCGTCAATAGGACTAGATAGGAATAGGACTGGTTTTTAAGCTTTTAGACTTGTAGAAATTCTATTTAGTTAGTTTACATGATAGGAATCTCCTCAATTTCTTAGTTAAGGTACATGAGTATTATTCAAGATTCATTAGTAGGATTAGATTGATCAGTCAATGTAAGAGGCTTGGTGTTGGCTACGCTCCGTCTTTTGTCATTTTGCCTTTGTTGAGACACAATCTGTCTTTATCATTAAACCATGTTTGTTCCACTTTATCTTTTGGTCTGTATGAAATCACTGCGGCAATCAAAGACGGCACTTGCCCTGAGAGGAGAATCTGGGCACGCACGACCTCCCCAAGGCCCGGCCCCTTGCTCAGCTGGCAGGACTGGCAAAGGTATGTCTCCTTTACTGCCAGGGAAATAATGCTGGCACTTCATCCTTTGACTCCTCAAAATCTCAGCTGCCAGTGGAAAGGGAGGCTTTGTTTAATTCAATGAATTGGATCAAAATGAGTGCTCTGCTCTCACCATCATTTCTGCCCTAAAAGCAACAGCTTTAGTCCTTTTTGTAGCCGAGCAACAGAACTTTGCTTCATTTTGGGGCACTGATGCACCTGACCACCTTGGAAGACGTTTCTAGAACCCCTCCAATTCTATCCAATTCATATTCCATGCACCACAAAGGCATCAGTAGTTCAGTTTCAGTTTCTCTTGAAAGGAGCCCTCTCCCGCTCTGGGCCTCCACCAATCTCCTTAGCTAAAGCAGAGCGGCTGGGATCATTATCCTCTCTCTGGCTTCCCACAGCTTAGGTATTTGCACCAAAGAAGAAGCAAACTCCCTCTTTCATCTAGCCCAGCAAATGGCACTGCCCAGCAAGGCTTTGGTGGCAGGGGCTGTGCAGGGTGGAGAGGGGGCGAGGGAGGGGGCAATTGCCAGGCTGCTTCTGGGAAGCTCAGGGAAGCTTGCCCTTGTCTGATGGAGCCAGTGCAGCTGGGCTTTGGAGCCTACAAAGTATCTGCCTTGCAGTGGCACTTGTTACAGCTGCCCCCTCACTTTGCTGCCCTGTGGGCAACATGCAGCCCGGGAAGGAAGCAAGATTGGGACTGAAGCAAGATTTGCTTTGCCTTAACTATAGGCCGGGAAGCAGCAAAACTGGCTGGGTTTTGTCCTATCTGGCATCTAAGTATTAAAAGAAACGCCAAGGCCATCAGTGTGGAAAGGTAATTCCATCAGTGTTCCTTTGTTAGAGGAATCCCTGAGTCTTTTGAGACAAACAGCTAGTTTCTCCAAGGGAGCTGGAAGAGGGATATACAAAGTCTGCATTCATGTTTGCTACAGAAATGCCACTGTGCTGTCCCTGTCTGTGTGTCCCCATCAGTTCCCCTGAGAAACATGCTGTTTCTCTAAGTTTCAAGGAAGGAGTGATGAGGTGAGTGACCAGCTCAGAGGCGCAAAGGAGGGAAAACATCAAGCGACATTATTGGGCACCAAAAGGAGATTTGAGAAAGGGGGCAGCATGAATGCCTCCACTTTGAGAGGAAGCTTTGGAGTTGCCTCTCGCCTGAACAACTTGCAAATTCTAGCTCCTCTCAGAGCTGGAGGAGAGCCAGCGGGAGGAGTCCTGCTGCTTCTGCAGGGCAGGAGATGAGGTTCTGGGCCCTTGGACACAGACAGACTCCTTGGCACGTTCAGCTGGAGGCACCTTGCAGAGAAGCACCCACAAGAGCCAGGGCTGTCCCTGCACTGCTTTTGCCCGTCTCCTCAGACGACTCAGGAGAAAAACCCAATGGCAAGGCTCTCAGAGCAAGCTTGCAGCAGCAGAAGTAAAAGGGGCAGAGGTGGCCCATGCCTCTTTCTGTCCCATGGCTCCCCTGGGGTTCTACATGGAATGTTGGGCTGTGCCCATAGCAACTGTCGTTGTCTCCTGCTCCTGCGGCCCTTGGTGGAACGCTGCTGGAGCAGCGCTGGAGCAGCAGCTGCAGGATCAGCTCCTGGGCTGTCCCTGACCAGCCACCTCCTGCACTCAGCGCCACACCCGGCCTCTGCACCCACATCCTCGTCTCCTCGGCTGCCTCCAGGCATCCCCACAGCACTTGGGGATCGTCCAAGGTAAGAAAATCCCCGTTTGCCCTCAAAGCACTAACACAAGGGCACGAGGCTCCAGCTGCCTCTCCCGCCAACCACGACACACAGGCTGCCTGCTCACTTTCCCCACGCCACCTTCCACGTCAAAGCAAGCTTCAGCTTCTGAAGGAATCGTGTTGCCTTCCAGGCAAACACAGACCTTTCCATAGAGGATGTAGAGAGCTGTCCCAGTGCAGTTGCAGATCCTCCTCCACGGATCACCTGCTTCAAAGTTCTTGGCACCCATTGCAGCCCTAAACCTAGCTTGTGGGGACCCCAAAACAAATTGGTCATGCCTGAGGAGTTCAGGGCTTCAGTGTCAACAAATCCCCTTATGCCCTGACTCAGCTCACACCTGCTCCAAAGCTGCAAAAACCAGAATGATGGCACTTCTCCTCTGCGATCCCTCTCATTCAGGCCATGGAAGCATTTCACTGGGCTTGTCCTCAAACACAGCTGTTCAACTTCAAAAATCATCTGCTATCAGCAATCCTTATGTGCTTACATAGTTACTTCTCTGATAGATACATTCTATTTTCATATCCTGTAGATACTTCTTTCAATGCATGTAGGGCTGCTTCTACCTCATGCTCAGGGGCAGCTGTGAAATGCCATCTTCTCAAGAACACAATCACAGTACCAGAGAATTTTCTGGCTTGCAAGGGATTCTCAAAGATCACTGAGCCCAACTCCAGGGCCTGCCCGGGGCAGCCTCAACAATCACACCCTGTGCCCAAGAGCGCTGTCCAAACACTTTTGGAGCTCAGTCAGCCTTGGTGCTGGCACCCCTTCCCTGGAGAGCCTCTTCCAGTGGCCAAGCACCCTCTGGGTGAAGAGCCTTTTCCTTCTATCCACCCTAAGCCTGCACTGCCACATCTTGCAGCCCATTCTCTTGGCTCCTCCCAGTGGCCCCAGCACTGAAGACAGTAGTGCATGGCCTTCTGCTTCCCCTCCTCAGGAAGCTGCTGACTGCTAGAGGCTCCTGCCTAGGCAATTCCACCTCAAAAGCACGGCAATGACACCAAAAAGAAAGGAGCTGGGACAGAGGAGCTCAGGGCTTGCAACCATGAGGTCGAGAAGGAAGGCTACTGACACATCCTGGGCACAACGATTTCTAACTGGAGCATTGTTTGGATCTTTTTCAGGTGGAAAGGAGAGGCACAATGAAAAGGAAAGCAAGAGGCAACAATCAGCCGTGAGTTTTGGCCTAGCGTTAAAGGACAGCAAACTGGAGGAATGGCCAGGAGGAGAACTGCTCTTTCAGAGTCAGGCTGGGATTGCTTCAAGCCTGTGCAGCCACAGGAAGGCTCTCTCCAGCACTTGCCTTTCTTACCTTCACCTCTTTCTTCCTTTAGGCACATCAATGTTGGCAGCGACTTTCAGGCTGAGCTCCCAGAGCTGCAGAGCAGAGCACCAAGTGAGGATGAAGAGCCTGCAAGCCTGGTCTGGAAGCCCTGGGGAGAAGATGACTCTGACATGGAAAAACCTGACAGAGGTAGCTTCTCTTCAAGCTTTTCTTCCACCCCTGACATACTTGGATCTTTCAAAGTCTCCTTTTGCATAGAAAGGCAGCTTCTTGCAGGCTCCGCTTCTCTCCCTGTCTCACGTGTCTTCCCATCTAGAAGTGTTAGAGGCAAGGAGAAGGCTCTGCTTCTGCAGCAGAGCAGCAAAAAGAGCAAGCATCTTGCTCTCCAAATCGGTCAGGCCCATTTGCCACTGCAAGAGAGGAGATTGGCCTCCACTTCTTCTACAAGAAGCTGCTCTGAAGGGAGAGCCAGCACTGCGGGGGCCCTTGCTTCAGCTGGCCCTGTCTTTGCTCTCCTTTTCATGCTCTCCAAGCTGCTGCCTTTAGCTCCTGGCCTTTCCTTCCGCCTTGCATGGCAACCTTTGCTCTTGCTGGCCTCAAGGCTGACTTGGGCTGCCTTTTTGTTGTGCTTGCAGTAAGACAACTGCTGGACATGGCCAGCTCCCGTGGCATTGCCGGGCCAGCAGCTGACCTGGAGCGCGCCCTGCACTGCCTGCACCAGGCAGGCGGCAGCCTTCCGGTAAGAAGCCGCTCTGTGGGCGCACAGAAGAGGGCACAGGGAATGCACAAGGCCCGGCCACTGGCACAGCCTTTCCTGCCTGCTCCTTGATGAAGGCTCTTCACAGGGAGCAGAGCACCTGCTGCCTGCTGTGTCTCCTCCAGCTGGGTCAGGGCTGAGCCCAAACGGCTCCAGCAGGGAGAATCTCCCTCCTGCAGGCGGCGGCGCAAGCTCCTGCAGCCTGCTGCCTTGGAAATAGCCTGCAGCTCTGGCTGCTGTAAGATATCTGGAGAGGAAATTCCCAGAAGCCTCACTCAGCTGAGGCCATTCTGGCTGCAGGAGCCCCAAAATCATTCGCTTGGGGAGCAAAATGCCACACTTGGGCACCAGCATCAAAGAACTGGGCAGCAAAAACTAGGCACTGGGATCAAATCCCAGGCTTTCACATGGCATACAGTTGCTTGGATGTCTGAAGAGGCAAAGTAGCTGAAAGGTAGCATCTGTGCTTTTCGGCTCATTTTGGGTGTGGTGGGGCACCTAAAGCCTTTTCCCCTTGGATCTTGCAGGAGGCTCTGGAGATGTTGCTCTCAGGGGGGCCTGCAACAGCTCAAGGCCATCCCTTGGCTGATTATCATTACGCAGGTAAGCAAAGCAGAGCTTCTTCCTTCACTGACAGATGCTGCCGTCCCCTTCAGTGTTGTGGCAAGTGTTTCTGCTTCAACAAATTGTGCTTAACACCAGCACAAGGTCTTGTCTTCTCAGGGGCTGGCGAAAGCACCAGCATCTAGACCTTCAGCTTTACTTCTTTTCCAATCCTTTTCCCCGGCGGAATGCCTGCTCTTGTCTTCATCACCTTCTGAGGCAGCAGACATGTACTCACACGGGAATGATGGTCTGCAACCATTTGCTTGCGGCGGCCAGTGGGATCTACTTCATGTGGATCGAGTGATCCATTTACCTGCTGCTTTTTATTGCCAGGCTCTGATAGATGGACACCTGAGGAGAAGGACTCCTTCCAAAAGGCTTTCCACACCTACGGCAAGGATTTTCATCTCATCCAGAAGCAGGTAAAGCCGCAGGACATTCTTTACCTGAGCAGATCATCAGGAGGAAAGCTTGCTTCTAGCTGGTAACAAACACTGGGCTTCGGTCTCTCTCTTCTCAAGTACCAAAACTGCTCAAGTAGTAACAAAACGGGACATCAAAGGCCTGTGTGAAAAGGATGATCCTGTCTCTCCAGCCCTTTTCTCCAAGCTCCTTTGGAATATGATGATTTATTCTCTCAGACTTGTCGCATACCTCTGCTGCTGCTTCCACAAGACATTGTGCTGGCATAACTGGAGTGAACCCAGCAAAGAAGACCTGTGCTAGATGGATTTCTTGTTGATCTGTGCATTACGTGTGCTACCACCTAGCATGATACACGGTTTACAACATTGCATGATGCCTCTCTTTCTCCATCTTCATTTCATTTTACACCCTACTCCATTTACTTCATGATTTTACTTCCTACTTTACTCCATCTTCTACTTTTTCCCCAAAGCACCCTACAAAGGAATTTTAGATTCCTTCTTTTTCTCTTCACAACAGATCCAGACTAAGACTGTGGCACAGTGTGTGGAGTACTACTACACCTGGAAAAAGGAGCATAGAGTTGCTAGCACTCTTGCTCAGGTGAGGGGGAAGAAAATCCAGGCATGCCAGGAGGGTGGAGAAACTGGGAGAAGGGGAGAAAACCTGCTGGCCAGGCATGCCAGACACCGCTTTGCCAGGATCACATTGTCCCATGCGCTGGGAAAGGCGCAGCAGATGCTGCCCAGGCCTTCCTTCTGCTGCTGCCCTGAAATACACCATTCTGGAGCCTAACTCTGAGCCAAAAAAGCCGCACCACCACCCAAATGGGCTTGGACTCTCTACAGATGGCTTTCTCAAGGGCTGCCACCTTTGCTGACTCCAATCAGACCCTTCATTCCCCACTTCACTCCTCCTGACATCAGCAATCCCTGTCTTCAGGGAGATGTTGCAGATTTTCAGGCAGTTTTTCTAGCATCCCAGCATACTCCCCAAGAAGCAGCTGCCAGTGCTGTGGCTCCCCTCAGACTTTCCTTACCAGCAAAGAGCAATTTGGTTGACAAGAGTGAGAGAGAGAGAGAGAGAAAGAGATAGAGAGATTATTCTGGGTTGTATCAAACGTCTAACCATGTGTCTTCCCTAATTTGACTGAATTTCCATCCCATTCCCTAGACATTTCTGCAGGAAAACCCAAGGGAAATAAATGTTAGGCAGAGAGGTAGAAATAAGAAATGTAGAATTCTAGATAGCCACACATTTATCCCACCCCTTTGGCCTGTAGGAAAGAGGAGCATTTCCCTCCAAGCTCTGCCTTGGCAGCCCGCCGCAGCCCACTGGCAAAGGCAGCCCTTTCCTCAGCTCTTCAGGCTTTGCAAGGATTTGCTTAGGCCAATAGATTTTTGTGCTGGACGCAGGCATTTCCAGCTTTCTGACGGGAAGGAAACATTGAAACAGGATTCTTTGATTTCCAGGCTGTGGGCGAAGGCAAGAGGAGCAAAAGCCCCCCCAGAAAGGAGGATGGGCAGACAGGGAAGAGAAGCCGCAAGAGGGCTGGCAGCGCCCAGTGTCCCTGCTGCCAACCGCGCCAGCCGCCCCGTTCGGCGGGAGGCCCCTTTCCCTGCGGCCAGTGCAAACGGTGCGCAACTTCCTGCTCTTTCTGCTCCAACCTGCGCCTTGGCACTACAACAGGCTGACCCTTTGCAAAGGCGCCGCAGCGCAAGCTCAGGCCACTTGCACCATCGCCCCTCGCAGCCCTGCTCAAGCTTACAACCCACCTCAAACCCAAACAGCTCACTTCCAACCCAGCCTTCACAATGAAACCTTACCCTGCCCCAACAACACACACTGCATACAAGTAGCAACAGATCCATCAAAGCTTGCTTTGATGCTGCTGATCAAATTCCAAATAGGATGCAGCAAAAGGAGGAAGACATTTCAAGGCATTGAAACAAGAAAGATCCGACTCATGCTCTGATCAATTCACAATGTGCCACTGCCCAAAAAGACAGAAATTCATACTAAAAGGCAGATCTTGCCACTTGCTTTAATGATGTGTACTAAATTGAACAATGGATGGTTTGTTTCCTGTCTTCCAGGCTGTTTGAAACCATGCAGGAAAGGAACAAACACAGGAGAAGACATCGCCCTCGCAAAGAAGCAGAGCCTCTCCCCAAGAAGAAAAGACCAAATTAGACAAGCCTGCAGCTTGTCCAGCCAGGCCTAGCAAGGCTTAGGCGTCAATAGGACTAGATAGGAATAGGACTGGTTTTTAAGCTTTTAGACTTGTAGAAATTCTATTTAGTTAGTTTACATGATAGGAATCTCCTCAATTTCTTAGTTAAGGTACATGAGTATTATTCAAGATTCATCAGTAGGATTAGATTGATCAGTCAATGTAAGAGGCTTGGTGTTGGCTACGCTCCGTCTTTTGTCATTTTGCCTTTGTTGAGACACAATCTGTCTTTATCATTAAACCATGTTTGTTCCACTTTATCTTTTGGTCTGTATGAAATCACTGCGGCAATCAAAGACGGCACTTGCCCTGAGAGGAGAATCTGGGCACGCACGACCTCCCCAAGGCCCGGCCCCTTGCTCAGCTGGCAGGACTGGCAAAGGTATGTCTCCTTTACTGCCAGGGAAATAATGCTGGCACTTCATCCTTTGACTCCTCAAAATCTCAGCTGCCAGTGGAAAGGGAGGCTTTGTTTAATTCAATGAATTGGATCAAAATGAGTGCTCTGCTCTCACCATCATTTCTGCCCTAAAAGCAACAGCTTTAGTCCTTTTTGTAGCCGAGCAACAGAACTTTGCTTCATTTTGGGGCACTGATGCACCTGACCACCTTGGAAGACGTTTCTAGAACCCCTCCAATTCTATCCAATTCATATTCCATGCACCACAAAGGCATCAGTAGTTCAGTTTCAGTTTCTCTTGAAAGGAGCCCTCTCCCGCTCTGGGCCTCCACCAATCTCCTTAGCTAAAGCAGAGCGGCTGGGATCATTATCCTCTCTCTGGCTTCCCACAGCTTAGGTATTTGCACCAAAGAAGAAGCAAACTCCCTCTTTCATCTAGCCCAGCAAATGGCACTGCCCAGCAAGGCTTTGGTGGCAGGGGCTGTGCAGGGTGGAGAGGGGGCGAGGGAGGGGGCAATTGCCAGGCTGCTTCTGGGAAGCTCAGGGAAGCTTGCCCTTGTCTGATGGAGCCAGTGCAGCTGGGCTTTGGAGCCTACAAAGTATCTGCCTTGCAGTGGCACTTGTTACAGCTGCCCCCTCACTTTGCTGCCCTGTGGGCAACATGCAGCCCGGGAAGGAAGCAAGATTGGGACTGAAGCAAGATTTGCTTTGCCTTAACTATAGGCCGGGAAGCAGCAAAACTGGCTGGGTTTTGTCCTATCTTGCATCTAAGTATTAAAAGAAACGCCAAGGCCGTCAGTGTGGAAAGGTAATTCCATCAGTGTTCCTTTGTTAGAGGAATCCCTGAGTCTTTTGAGACAAACAGCTAGTTTCTCCAAGGGAGCTGGAAGAGGGATATACAAAGTCTGCATTCATGTTTGCTACAGAAATGCCACTGTGCTGTCCCTGTCTGTGTGTCCCCATCAGTTCCCCTGAGAAACATGCTGTTTCTCTAAGTTTCAAGGAAGGAGTGATGAGGTGAGTGACCAGCTCAGAGGCGCAAAGGAGGGAAAACATCAAGCGACATTATTGGGCACCAAAAGGAGATTTGAGAAAGGGGGCAGCATGAATGCCTCCACTTTGAGAGGAAGCTTTGGAGTTGCCTCTCGCCTGAACAACTTGCAAATTCTAGCTCCTCTCAGAGCTGGAGGAGAGCCAGCGGGAGGAGTCCTGCTGCTTCTGCAGGGCAGGAGATGAGGTTCTGGGCCCTTGGACACAGACAGACTCCTGGGCACGTTCAGCTGGAGGCACCTTGCAGAGAAGCACCCACAAGAGCCAGGGCTGTCCCTGCACTGCTTTTGCCCGTCTCCTCAGACGACTCAGGAGAAAAACCCAATGGCAAGGCTCTCAGAGCAAGCTTGCAGCAGCAGAAGTAAAAGGGGCAGAGGTGGCCCATGCCTCTTTCTGTCCCATGGCTCCCCTGGGGTTCTACATGGAATGTTGGGCTGTGCCCATAGCAACTGTCGTTGTCTCCTGCTCCTGCGGCCCTTGGTGGAACGCTGCTGGAGCAGCGCTGGAACAGCAGCTGCAGGATCAGCTCCTGGGCTGTCCCTGACCAGCCACCTCCTGCACTCAGCGCCACACCCGGCCTCTGCACCCACATCCTCGTCTCCTCGGCTGCCTCCAGGCATCCCCACAGCACTTGGGGATCGTCCAAGGTAAGAAAATCCCCGTTTGACCTCAAAGCACTAACACAAGGGCACGAGGCTCCAGCTGCCTCTCCCGCCAACCACGACACACAGGCTGCCTGCTCACTTTCCCCACGCCACCTTCCACGTCAAAGCAAGCTTCAGCTTCTGAAGGAATCGTGTTGCCTTCCAGGCAAACACAGACCTTTCCATAGAGGATGTAGAGAGCTGTCCCAGTGCAGTTGCAGATCCTCCTCCACGGATCACCTGCTTCAAAGTTCTTGGCACCCATTGCAGCCCTAAACCTAGCTTGTTGGGACCCCAAAACAAATTGGTCATGCCTGAGGAGTTCAGGGCTTCAGTGTCAACAAATCCCCTTATGCCCTGACTCAGCTCACACCTGCTCCAAAGCTGCAAAAACCAGAATGATGGCACTTCTCCTCTGCGATCCCTCTCATTCAGGCCATGGAAGCATTTCACTGGGCTTGTCCTCAAACACAGCTGTTCAACTTCAAAAATCATCTGCTATCAGCAATCCTTATGTGCTTACATAGTTACTTCTCTGATAGATACATTCTATTTTCATATCCTGTAGATACTTCTTTCAATGCATGTAGGGCTGCTTCTACCTCATGCTCAGGGGCAGCTGTGAAATACCATCTTCTCAAGAACACAATCACAGTACCAGAGAATTTTCTGGCTTGCAAGGGATTCTCAAAGATCACTGAGCCCAACTCCAGGGCCTGCCCGGGGCAGCCTCAACAATCACACCCTGTGCCCAAGAGCGCTGTCCAAACACTTTTGGAGCTCAGTCAGCCTTGGTGCTGGCACCCCTTCCCTGGAGAGCCTCTTCCAGTGGCCAAGCACCCTCTGGGTGAAGAGCCTTTTCCTTCTATCCACCCTAAGCCTGCACTGCCACATCTTGCAGCCCATTCTCTTGGCTCCTCCCAGTGGCCCCAGCACTGAAGACAGTAGTGCATGGCCTTCTGCTTCCCCTCCTCAGGAAGCTGCTGACTGCTAGAGGCTCCTGCCTAGGCAATTCCACCTCAAAACCACGGCAATGACACCAAAAAGAAAGGAGCTGGGACAGAGGAGCTCAGGGCTTGCAACCATGAGGTCGAGAAGGAAGGCTACTGACACATCCTGGGCACAACGATTTCTAACTGGAGCATTGTTTGGATCTTTTTCAGGTGGAAAGGAGAGGCACAATGAAAAGGAAAGCAAGAGGCAACAATCAGCCGTGAGTTTTGGCCTAGGGTTAAAGGACAGCAAACTGGAGGAATGGCCAGGAGGAGAACTGCTCTTTCAGAGTCAGGCTGGGATTGCTTCAAGCCTGTGCAGCCACAGGAAGGCTCTCTCCAGCACTTGCCTTTCTTACCTTCACCTCTTTCTTCCTTTAGGCACATCAATGTTGGCAGCGACTTTCAGGCTGAGCTCCCAGAGCTGCAGAGCAGAGCACCAAGTGAGGATGAAGAGCCTGCAAGCCTGGTCTGGAAGCCCTGGGGAGAAGATGACTCTGACATGGAAAAACCTGACAGAGGTAGCTTCTCTTCAAGCTTTTCTTCCACCCCTGACATACTTGGATCTTTCAAAGTCTCCTTTTGCATAGAAAGGCAGCTTCTTGCAGGCTCCGCTTCTCTCCCTGTCTCACGTGTCTTCCCATCTAGAAGTGTTAGAGGCAAGGAGAAGGCTCTGCTTCTGCAGCAGAGCAGCAAAAAGAGCAAGCATCTTGCTCTCCAAATCGGTCAGGCCCATTTGCCACTGCAAGAGAGGAGATTGGCCTCCACTTCTTCTACAAGAAGCTGCTCTGAAGGGAGAGCCAGCACTGCGGGGGCCCTTGCTTCAGCTGGCCCTGTCTTTGCTCTCCTTTTCATGCTCTCCAAGCTGCTGCCTTTAGCTCCTGGCCTTTCCTTCCGCCTTGCATGGCAACCTTTGCTCTTGCTGGCCTCAAGGCTGACTTGGGCTGCCTTTTTGTTGTGCTTGCAGTAAGAAAACTGCTGGACATGGCCAGCTCCCGTGGCATTGCCGGGCCAGCAGCTGACCTGGAGCGCGCCCTGCACTGCCTGCACCAGGCAGGCGGCAGCCTTCCGGTAAGAAGCCGCTCTGTGGGCGCACAGAAGAGGGCACAGGGAATGCACAAGGCCCGGCCACTGGCACAGCCTTTCCTGCCTGCTCCTTGATGAAGGCTCTTGACAGGGAGCAGAGCACCTGCTGCCTGCTGTGTCTCCTCCAGCTGGGTCAGGGCTGAGCCCAAACGGCTCCAGCAGGGAGAATCTCCCTCCTGCAGGCGGCGGCGCAAGCTCCTGCAGCCTGCTGCCTTGGAAATAGCCTGCAGCTCTGGCTGCTGTAAGATATCTGGAGAGGAAATTCCCAGAAGCCTCACTCAGCTGAGGCCATTCTGGCTGCAGGAGCCCCAAAATCATTCGCTTGGGGAGCAAAATGCCACTCTTGGGCACCAGCATCAAAGAACTGGGCAGCAAAAACTAGGCACTGGGATCAAATCCCAGGCTTTCACATGGCATACAGTTGCTTGGATGTCTGAAGAGGCAAAGTAGCTGAAAGGTAGCATCTGTGCTTTTCGGCTCATTTTGGATGTGGTGGGGCACCTAAAGCCTTTTCCCCTTGGATCTTGCAGGAGGCTCTGGAGATGTTGCTCTCAGGGGGGCCTGCAACAGCTCAAGGCCATCCCTTGGCTGATTATCATTACGCAGGTAAGCAAAGCAGAGCTTCTTCCTTCACTGACAGATGCTGCCGTCCCCTTCAGTGTTGTGGCAAGTGTTTCTGCTTCAACAAATTGTGCTTAACACCAGCACAAGGTCTTGTCTTCTCAGGGGCTGGCGAAAGCACCAGCATCTAGTCCTTCAGCTTTACTTCTTTTCCAATCCTTTTCCCCGGCGGAATGCCTGCTCTTGTCTTCATCACCTTCTGAGGCAGCAGACATGTACTCACACGGGAATGATGGTCTGCAACCATTTGCTTGCGGCGGCCAGTGGGATCTACTTCATGTGGATCGAGTGATCCATTTACCTGCTGCTTTTTATTGCCAGGCTCTGATAGATGGACACCTGAGGAGAAGGACTCCTTCCAAAAGGCTTTCCACACCTACGGCAAGGATTTTCATCTCATCCAGAAGCAGGTAAAGCCGCAGGACATTCTTTACCTGAGCAGATCATCAGGAGGAAAGCTTGCTTCTAGCTGGTAACAAACACTGGGCTTCGGTCTCTCTCTTCTCAAGTACCAAAACTGCTCAAGTAGTAACAAAACGGGACATCAAAGGCCTGTGTGAAAAGGATGATCCTGTCTCTCCAGCCCTTTTCTCCAAGCTCCTTTGGAATATGATGATTTATTCTCTCAGACTTGTCGCATACCTCTGCTGCTGCTTCCACAAGACATTGTGCTGGCATAACTGGAGTGAACCCAGCAAAGAAGACCTGTGCTAGATGGATTTCTTGTTGATCTGTGCATTACATGCGCTACCACCTAGCATGATACACCGTTTACAACATTGCATGATGCCTCTCTTTCTCCATCTTCATTTCATTTTACACCCTACTCCATTTACTTCATGATTTTACTTCCTACTTTACTCCATCTTCTACTTTTTCCCCAAAGCACCCTACAAAGGAATTTTAGATTCCTTCTTTTTCTCTTCACAACAGATCCAGACTAAGACTGTGGCACAGTGTGTGGAGTACTACTACACCTGGAAAAAGGAGCATAGAGTTGCTAGCACTCTTGCTCAGGTGAGGGGGAAGAAAATCCAGGCATGCCAGGAGGGTGGAGAAACTGGGAGAAGGGGAGAAAACCTGCTGGCCAGGCATGCCAGACACCGCTTTGCCAGGATCACATTGTCCCATGCGCTGGGAAAGGCGCAGCAGATGCTGCCCAGGCCTTCCTTCTGCTGCTGCCCTGAAATACACCATTCTGGAGCCTAACTCTGAGCCAAAAAAGCCGCACCACCACCCAAATGGGCTTGGACTCTCTACAGATGGCTTTCTCAAGGGCTGCCACCTTTGCTGACTCCAATCAGACCCTTCATTCCCCACTTCACTCCTCCTGACATCAGCAATCCCTGTCTTCAGGGAGATGTTGCAGATTTTCAGGCAGTTTTTCTAGCATCCCAGCATACTCCCCAAGAAGCAGCTGCCAGTGCTGTGGCTCCCCTCAGACTTTCCTTACCAGCAAAGAGCAATTTGGTTGACAAGAGTGAGAGAGAGAGAGAGAGAAAGAGAGAGAGAGATTATTCTGGGTTGTATCAAACGTCTAACCATGTGTCTTCCCTAATTTGACTGAATTTCCATCCCATTCCCTAGACATTTCTGCAGGAAAACCCAAGGGAAATAAATGTTAGGCAGAGAGGTAGAAATAAGAAATGTAGAATTCTAGATAGCCACACATTTATCCCACCCCTTTGGCCTGTAGGAAAGAGGAGCATTTCCCTCCAAGCTCTGCCTTGGCAGCCCGCCGCAGCCCACTGGCAAAGGCAGCCCTTTCCTCAGCTCTTGAGGCTTTGCAAGGATTTGCTTAGGCCAATAGATTTTTGTGCTGGACGCAGGCATTTCCAGCTTTCTGACGGGAAGGAAACATTGAAACAGGATTCTTTGATTTCCAGGCTGTGGGCGAAGGCAAGAGGAGCAAAAGCCCCCCCAGAAAGGAGGATGGGCAGACAGGGAAGAGAAGCCGCAAGAGGGCTGGCAGCGCCCAGTGTCCCTGCTGCCAACCGCGCCAGCCGCCCCGTTCGGCGGGAGGCCCCTTTCCCTGCGGCCAGTGCAAACGCTGCGCAACTTCCTGCTCTTTCTGCTCCAACCTGCGCCTTGGCACTACAACAGGCTGACCCTTTGCAAAGGCGCCGCAGCGCAAGCTCAGGCCACTTGCACCATCGCCCCTCGCAGCCCTGCTCAAGCTTACAACCCACCTCAAACCCAAACAGCTCACTTCAAACCCAGCCTTCACAATGAAACCTTACCCTGCCCCAACAACACACACTGCATACAAGTAGCAACAGATCCATCAAAGCTTGCTTTGATGCTGCTGATCAAATTCCAAATAGGATGCAGCAAAAGGAGGAAGACATTTCAAGGCATTGAAACAAGAAAGATCCGACTCATGCTCTGATCAATTCACAACGTGCCACGGCCCAAAAAGACAGAAATTCATACTAAAAGGCAGATCTTGCCACTTGCTTTAATGATGTGTACTAAACTGAACAATGGATGGTTTGTTTCCTGTCTTCCAGGCTGTTTGAAACCATGCAGGAAAGGAACAAACACAGGAGAAGACATCGTCCTCGCAAAGAAGCAGAGCCTCTCCCCAAGAAGAAAAGACCAAATTAGACAAGCCTGCAGCTTGTCCAGCCAGGCCTAGCAAGGCTTAGGCGTCAATAGGACTAGATAGGAATAGGACTGGCTTTTAAGCTTTTAGACTTTAAGAAATTCTATTTAGTTAGTTTACATGATAGGAATCTCCTCAAATTCTTAGTTAAGGTACATGAGTATTATTCAAGATTCATTAGTAGGATTAGATTGATCAGTCAATGTAAGAGGCTTGGTGTTGGCTACGCTCCGTCTTTTGTCATTTTGCCTTTGTTGAGACACAATCTGTCTTTATCATTAAACCATGTTTGTTCCACTTTATCTTTTGGTCTGTATGAAATCACTGCGGCAATCAAAGACGGCACTTGCCCTGAGAGGAGAATCTGGGCACGCACGACCTCCCCAAGGCCCGGCCCCTTGCTCAGCTGGCAGGACTGGCAAAGGTGTGTCTCCTTTACTGCCAGGGAAAGAACACTGGCGCTTCATCCTTTGATTCCTACAAATCTCAGCTGCCAGTGGAAAGGGAGGCTTTGTTTAATTCAATGAATTGGATCAAAATGAGTGCTCTGCTCTCACCATCATTTCTGCCCTAAAAGCAACAGCTTTAGTCCTTTTTGTAGCCCAGCAACAGAACTTTGCTTCATTTTGGGGCACTGATGCACCTGACCACCTTGGAAGACCTTTCTAGAACCCCTCCAATTCTATCCAATTCATATCCCATGCACCACAAAGGCATCAGTAGTTCAGTTTCAGTTTCTCTTGAAAGGAGCCCTCTCCCGCTCTGGGCCTCCACCAATCTCCTTAGCTAAAGCAGAGTGGCTGGGATCATTATCCTCTCTCTGGCTTCCCACAGCTTAGGTATTTGCACCAAAGAAGAAGCAAACTCCCTCTTTCATCTAGCCCAGCAAATGGCACTGCCCAGCAAGGCTTTGGTGGCAGGGGCTGTGCAGGGTGGAGAGGGGGTGAGGGAGGGGGCAATTGCCAGGCTGCTTCTGGGAAGCAGCGCAGGGAAGCTTGCCCTTGTCTGATGGAGCCAGTGCAGCTGGGCTTTGGAGCCTACAAAGTATCTGCCTTGCAGTGGCACTTGTTACAGCTGCCCCCTCACTCTGCTGCCCTGTGGGCAACATGCAGCCCGGGAAGGAAGCAAGATTGGGGCTGAAGCAAGATTTGCTTTGCCTTAACTATAGGCCGGGAAGCAGCAAAACTGGCTGGGTTTTGTCCTATCTGTCATCTAAGTATTAAAAGAAATGCCAAGGCCATCAGTGTGGAAAGGTAATTCCATCAGTGTTCCTTTGTTAGAGGAATCCCTGAGTCTTTTGAGACAAACAGCTAGTTTCTCCAAGGGAGCTGGAAGAGGGATATACAAAGTCTGCATTCATGTTTGCTACAGAAATGCCACTGTGCTGTCCCTGTCTGTGTGTCCCCATCAGTTCCCCTGAGAAACATGCTGTTTCTCTAAGTTTCAAGGAAGGAGTGATGAGGTGAGTGACCAGCTCAGAGGCCCAAAGGAGGGAAAACATCAAGCGGCATTATTGGGCACCAAAAGGAGATTTGAGAAAGGGGGCAGCATGAATGCCTCCACTTTGAGAGGAAGCTTTGGAGTTGCCTCTCGCCTGAACAACTTGCAAATTCTAGCTCCTCTCAGAGCTGGAGGAGAGCCAGCGGGAGGAGTCCTGCTGCTTCTGCAGGGCAGGAGATGAGGTTCTGGGCCCTTGGACACAGACAGACTCCTGGGCACGTTCAGCTGGAGACACCTTGCAGAGAAGCACCCACAAGAGCCAGGGCTGTCCCTGCACTGCTTTTGCCCGTCTCCTCAGGCGACTCAGGAGAAAAACCCAATGGCAAGGCTCTCAGAGCAAGCTTGCAGCAGCAGAAGTAAAAGGGGCAGAGGTGGCCCATGCCTCTTTCTGTCCCATGGCTCCCCTGGGGTTCTACATGGAATGTTGGGCTGTGCCCATAGCAACTGTCGTTGTCTCCTGCTCCTGCGGCCCTTGGTGGAACGCTGCTGGAGCAGCAGCTGCAGGATCAGCTCCTGGGCTGTCCCTGACCAGCCACCTCCCGCACTCAGCGCCACACCCGGCCTCTACACCCACATCCTCGTCTCCTCGGCTGCCTCCAGGCATCCCCACAGCACTTGGGGATCGTCCAAGGTAAGAAAATCCCCGTTTGCCTTCAAAGCACTAACACAAGGGCACGAGGCTCCAGCTGCCTCTCCCGCCAACCACGACACACAGGCTGCCTGCTCACTTTCCCCACACCACGTTCCACGTCAAAACAAGCTTCAGCTTCTGAAGGAATCGTGTTGCCTCCCAGGCAAACACAGACCTTTCCATAGAGGATGTAGAGAGCTGTCCCAGTGCAGTTGCAGATCCTCCTCCACGGATCACCTGCTTCAAAGTTCTTGGCACCCATTGCAGTCCTAAACCTAGCTTGTGGTGACCCCAAAACAAATTGGTCATGCCTGAGGAGTTCAGGGCTTCAGTGTCAACAAATCCCCTTATGCCCTGACTCAGCTCACACCTGCTCCAAAGCTGCAAAAACCAGAATGATGGCACTTCTCCTCTGCGATCCCTCTCATTCAGGCCATGGAAGCATTTCACTGGCCTTGTCCTCAAACACAGCTGTTCAACTTCAAAAATCATCTGCTATCAGCAATCCTTATGTGCTTACATAGTTACATCTCTGATAGATACATTCTATTTTCATATCCTGTAGATACTTCTTTCAATGCATGTAGGGCTGCTTCTACCTCATGCTCAGGGGCAGCTGTGAAATGCCATCTTCTCAAGAACACAATCACAGTACCAGAGAATTTTCTGGCTTGCAAGGGATTCTCAAAGATCACTGAGCCCAACTCCAGGGCCTGCCAGGGGCAGCCTCAACAATCACACCCTGTGCCCAAGAGCGCTGTCCAAACACTTTTGGAGCTCAGTCAGCCTTGGTGCCGGCACCCCTTCCCTGGAGAGCCTCTTCCAGTGGCCAAGCACCCTCTGGGTGAAGAGCCTTTTCCTTCTATCCACCCTAAGCCTGCACTGCCACATCTTGCAGCCCATTCTCTTGGCTCCTCCCAGTGGCCCCAGCACTGAAGACAGTAGTGCATGGCCTTCTGCTTCCCCTCCTCAGGAAGCTGCTGACTGCTAGAGGCTCCTGCCTAGGCAATTCCACCTCAAAACCACGGCAATGACACCAAAAAGAAAGGAGCTGGGACAGAGGAGCTCAGGGCTTGCAACGATGAGGTCGAGAAGGAAGGCTACTGACACATCCTGGGCGGAACGATTTCTAACTGGAGCATTGTTTGGATCTTTTTCAGGTGGAAAGGAGAGGCACAATGAAAAGGAAAGCAAGAGGCAACAATCAGCCGTGAGTTTTGGCCTAGGGTTAAAGGACAGCAAACTGGAGGAATGGCCAGGAGGAGAACTGCTCTTTCAGAGTCAGGCTGGGATTGCTTCAAGCCTGTGCAGCCACAGGAAGGCTCTCTCCAGCACTTGCCTTTCTTACCTTCACCTCTTTCTTCCTTTAGGCACATCAATGTTGGCAGCGACTTTCAGGCTGAGCTCCCAGAGCTGCAGAGCAGAGCACCAAGTGAGGATGAAGAGCCTGCAAGCCTGGTCTGGAAGCCCTGGGGAGAAGATGACTCTGACATGGAAAAACCTGACAGAGGTAGCTTCTCTTCAAGCTTTTCTTCCACCCCTGACATACTTGGATCTTTCAAAGTCTCCTTTTGCATAGAAAGGCAGCTTCTTGCAGCCTCCGCTTCTCTCCCTGTCTCACGTGTCTTCCCATCTAGAAGTGTTAGAGGCAAGGAGAAGGCTCTGCTTCTGCAGCAGAGCAGCAAAAAGAGCAAGCATCTTGCTCTCCAAATCGGTCAGGCCCATTTGCCACTGCAAGAGAGGAGATTGGCCTCCACTTCTTCTACAAGAAGCTGCTCTGAAGGGAGAGCCAGCACTGCGGGGGCCCTTGCTTCAGCTGGCCCTGTCTTTGCTCTCCTTTTCATGCTCTCCAAGCCGCTGACTTTAGCTCCTGGCCTTTCCTTCCGCCTTGCATGGCAACCTTTGCTCTTGCTGGCCTCAAGGCTGACTTGGGCTGCCTTTTTGTTGTGCTTGCAGTAAGACAACTGCTGGACATGGCCAGCTCCCGTGGCATTGCCGGGCCAGCAGCTGACCTGGAGCGCGCCCTGCACTGCCTGCACCAGGCAGGCGGCAGCCTTCCGGTAAGAAGCCGCTCTGTGGGCGCACAGAAGAGGGCACAGGGAATGCACAAGGCCCGGCCACTGGCACAGCCTTTCCTGCCTGCTCCTTGATGAAGGCTCTTGACAGGGAGCAGAGCACCTGCTGCCTGCTGTGTCTCCTCCAGCTGCGTCAGGGCTGAGCCCAAACGGCTCCAGCAGGGAGAATCTCCCTCCTGCAGGCGGCGGCGCCAGCTCCTGCAGCCTGCTGCCTTGGAAATCGCCTGCAGCTCTGGCTGCTCTAAGACATCTGGAGAGGAAATTCCCAGAAGCCTCACTCAGCTGAGGCCATTCTGGCTGCAGGAGCCCCAAAATCATTCGCTTGGGGAGCAAAATGCCACTCTTGGGCACCAGCATCAAAGGGCTGGGCAGCAAATCTAGGCACTGGGATCAAATCCCAGGCTTTCACATGGCATACAGTTGCTTGAATGTCTGAAGAGGCAAAGTAGCTGAAAGGCAGCATCTGTGCTTTTCGGCTCATTTTGGGTGTGGTGGGGCGCCTAAAGCCTTTTCCCCTTGGATCTTGCAGGAGGCTCTGGAGATGTTGCTCTCAGGGGGGCCTGCAACAGCTCAAGGCCATCCCTTGGCTGATTATCATTACGCAGGTAAGCAAAGCAGAGCTTCTTCCTTCACTGACAGATGCTGCCGTCCCCTTCAGTGTTGTGGCAAGTGTTTCTGCTTCAACAAATTGTGCTTAACACCAGCACAAGGTCTTGTCTTCTCAGGGGCTGGCGAAAGCACCAGCATCTAGTCCTTCAGCTTTACTTCTTTTCCAATCCTTTTCCCGGCGGAATGCCTGCTCTTGTCTTCGTCACCTTCTGAGGCAGCAGACATGTACTCACACGGGAATGATGGTCTGCAACCATTTGCTTGCGGCGGCCAGTGGGATCTACTTCATGTGGATCGAGTGATCCATTTACCTGCTGCTTTTTATTGCCAGGCTCTGATAGATGGACACCTGAGGAGAAGGACTCCTTCCAAAAGGCTTTCCACACCTATGGCAAGGATTTTCATCTCATCCAGAAGCAGGTAAAGCCGCAGGACATTCTTTACCTGAGCAGATCATCAGGAGGAAAGCTTGCTTCTAGCTGGTAACAAACACTGGGCTTCGGTCTCTCTCTTCTCAAGTACCAAAACTGCTCAAGTAGTAACAAAACGGGACATCAAAGGCCTGTGTGAAAAGGATGATCCTGTCTCTCCAGCCCTTTTCTCCAAGCTCCTTTGGAATATGATGATTTATTCTCTCAGACTTGTCGCATGCCTCTGCTGCTGCTTCCACAAGACATTGTGCTGGCATAACTGGAGTGAACCGGCAAAGAAGACCTGTGCTAGATGGATTTCTTGTTGATCTGTGCATTACATGCGCTACCACCTAGCATGATACACGGTTTACTACATTGCATGATGCCTCTCTTTCTCCATCTTCATTTCATTTTACACCCTACTCCATTTACTTCATGATTTTACTTCCTACTTTACTCCGTCATCTACTTTTTCCCCAAAGCACCCTACAAAGGAATTTTAGATTCCTTCTTTTTCTCTTCACAACAGATCCAGACTAAGACCGTGGCACAGTGTGTGGAGTACTACTACACCTGGAAAAAGGAGCATAGAGTTGCTAGCACTCTTGCTCAGGTGAGGGGGAAGAAAATCCAGGCATGCCAGGAGGGTGGAGAAACTGGGAGAAGGGGAGAAAACCTGCTGGCCAGGCATGCCAGACACCGCTTTGCCAGGATCACATTGTCCCATGCGCTGGGAAAGGCACAGCAGATGCTGCCCAGGCCTTCCTTCTGCTGCTGCCCTGAAATACGCCATTCTGGAGCCTAACTCTGAGCCAAAAAAGCCGCACCACCACCCAAATGGGCTTGGACTCTCTACAGATGGCTTTCTCAAGGGCTGCCACCTTTGCTGACTCCAATCAGACCCTTCATTCCCCACTTCACTCCTCCTGACATCAGCAATCCCTGTCTTCAGGGAGATGTTGCAGATTTTCAGGCAGTTTTTCTAGCATCCCAGCATACTCCCCAAGAAGCAGCTGCCAGTGCTGTGGCTCCCCTCAGACTTTCCTTACCAGCAAAGAGCAATTTGGTTGGCAAGAGTGAGAGAGAGAGAGAGAAAGAGAGAGAGACATTATTCTGGGTTGTAGAAAAGGTCTAACCATGTGTCTTCCCTAATTTGGCTGAATTTCCATCCCATTCCCTAGACATTTCTGCAGGAAAACCCAAGGGAAATAAATGTTAGGCAGAGAGGTAGAAATAAGAAATGTAGAATTCTAGATAGCCACACATTTATCCCACCCCTCTGGCCTGTAGCAAAGAGGAGCATTTCCCTCCAAGCTCTGCCTTGGCAGCCCGCCGCAGCCCACTGGCAAAGGCAGCCCTTTCCTCAGCTCTTGAGGCTTTGCAAGGATTTGCTTAGGCCAATAGATTTTTGTGCTGGACGCAGGCATTTCCAGCTTTCTGATGGGAAGGAAACCTTGAAACAGGATTCTTTGACTTCCAGGCTGTGGGCGAAGGCAAGAGGAGCAAAAGCCCCCCCAGAAAGGAGGATGGGCAGACAGGGAAGAGAAGCCGCAAGAGGGCTGGCAGCGCCCAGTGTCCCTGCTGCCAACCGCGCCAGCCGCCCCGTTCGGCGGGAGGCCCCTTTCCCTGCGGCCAGTGCAAACGGTGCGCAACTTCCTGCTCTTTCTGCTCCAACCTGCGCCTTGGCACTACAACAGGCTGACCCTTTGCAAAGGCGCCGCAGCGCAAGCTCAGGCCACTTGCACCATCGCCCCTCGCAGCCCTGCTCAAGCTTACAACCCACCTCAAACCCAAACAGCTCACTTCAAACCCAGCCTTCACAATGAAACCTTACCCTGCCCCAACAACACACACTGCATACAAGTAGCAACAGATCCATCAAAGCTTGCTTTGATGCTGCTGATCAAATTCCAAATAGGATGCAGCAAAAGGAGGAAGACATTTCAAGGCATTGAAGCAAGAAAGATCCGACTCATGCTCTGATCAATTCACAACGTGCCACTGCCCAAAAAGACAGAAATTCATACTAAAAGGCAGATCTTGCCACTTGCTGTAATGATGTGTACTAAATTGAACAATGGATGGTTTGTTTCCTGTCTTCCAGGCTGTTTGAAACCATGCAGGAAAGGAACAAACACAGGAGAAGACATCGCCCTCGCAAAGAAGCAGAGCCTCTCCCCAAGAAGAAAAGACCAAATTAGACAAGCCTGCAGCTTGTCCAGCCAGGCCTAGCAAGGCTTAGGACTAGATAGGAATAGGACTGGTTTTTAAGCTTCGATAACGTCAATAGAACTAGATAGGAATAGGACTGGTTTTTAAGCTTTTAGACTTGTTCAAATTCTATTTAGTTAGTTTACATGATAGGAATCTCCTCAAATTCTTAGTTAAGGTACATGAGTATTATTCAAGATTCATTAGTAGGATTAGATTGATCAGTCAATGTAAGAGGCTTGGTGTTGGCTACGCTCCGTCTTTTGTCATTTTGCCTTTGTTGAGACACAATCTGTCTTTATCATTAAACCATGTTTGTTCCACTTTATCTTTTGGTCTGTATGAAATCACTGCGGCAATCAAAGACGGCACTTGCCCTGAGAGGAGAATCTGGGCACGCACGACCTCCCCAAGGCCCGGCCCCTTGCTCAGCTGGCAGGACTGGCAAAGGTGTGTCTCCTTTACTGTCAGGGAAAGAACGCTGGCGCTTCATCCTTTGATTCCTACAAATCTCAGCTGCCAGTGGAAAGGGAGGCTTTGTTTAATTCAATGAATTGGATCAAAATGAGTGCTCTGCTCTCACCATCATTTCTGCCCTAAAAGCAACAGCTTTAGTCCTTTTTGTAGCCCAGCAACAGAACTTTGCTTCATTTTGGGGCACTGATGCACCTGACCACCTTGGAAGACGTTTCTAGAACCCCTCCAATTCTATCTAATTCATATCCCATGCACCACAAAGGCATCAGTAGTTCAGTTTCAGTTCCTCTTGAAAGGACCCCTCTCCCGCTCTGGGCCTCCACCAATCTCCTTAGCTAAAGCAGAGCGGCTGGGATCATTATCCTCTCTCTGGCTTCCCACAGCTTAGGTATTTGCACCAAAGAAGAAGCAAACTCCCTCTTTCATCTAGCCCAGCAAATGGCACTGCCCAGCAAGGCTTTGGTGGCAGGGGCTGTGCAGGGTGGAGAGGGGGCGAGGGAGGGGGCAATTGCCAGGCTGCTTCTGGGAAGCTCAGGGAAGCTTGCCCTTGTCTGATGGAGCCAGTGCAGCTGGGCTTTGGAGCCTACAAAGTATCTGCCTTGCAGAGGCACTTGTTACAGCTGCCCCCTCACTCTACTGCCCTGTGGGCAACATGCAGCCCGGGAAGGAAGCAAGATTGGGACTGAAGCAAGATTTGCTTTGCCTTAACTATAGGCCGGGAAGCAGCAAAACTGGCTGGGTTTTGTCCTATCTGGCATCTAAGTATTAAAAGAAACGCCAAGGCCGTCAGTGTGGAAAGGTAATTCCATCAGTGTTCCTTTGTTAGAGGAATCCCTGAGTCTTTTGAGACAAACAGCTAGTTTCTCCAAGGGAGCTGGAAGAGGGATATACAAAGTCGGCATTCATGTTTGCTACAGAAATGCCACTGTGCTGTCCCTGTCTGTGTGTCCCCATCAGTTCCCCTGAGAAACATGCTGTTTCTCTAAGTTTCAAGGAAGGAGTGACGAGGTGAGTGACCAGCTCAGAGGCCCAAAGGAGGGAAAACATCAAGCGACATTATTGGGCACCAAAAGGAGATTTGAGAAAGGGGGCAGCATGAATGCCTCCACTTTGAGAGGAAGCTTTGGAGTTGCCTCTCGCCTGAACAACTTGCAAATTCTAGCTCCTCTCAGAGCTGGAGGAGAGCCAGCGGGAGGAGTCCTGCTGCTTCTGCAGGGCAGGAGATGAGGTTCTGGGCCCTTGGACACAGACAGGCTCCTGGGCACGTTCAGCTGGAGACACCTTGCAGAGAAGCACCGACAAGAGCCAGGGCTGTCCCTGCACTGCTTTTGCCCGTCTCCTCAGGCGACTCAGGAGAAAAACCCAATGGCAAGGCTCTCAGAGCAACCTTGCAGCAGCAGAAGTAAAAGGGGCAGAGGTGGCCCATGCCTCTTTCTGTCCCATGGCTCCCCTGGGGTTCTACATGGAATGTTGGGCTGTGCCCATAGCAACTGTCGTTGTCTCCTGCTCCTGCGGCCCTTGGTGGAACGCTGCTGGAGCAGCGCTGGAGCAGCAGCTGCAGGATCAGCTCCTGGGCTGTCCCTGACCAGCCACCTCCTGCACTCAGCGCCACACCCGGCCTCTACACCCACATCCTCGTCTCCTCGGCTGCCTCCAGGCATCCCCACAGCACTTGGGGATCGTCCAAGGTAAGAAAATCCCCGTTTGCCCTCAAAGCACTAACACAAGGGCACGAGGCTCCAGCTGCCTCTCCCGCCAACCACGACACACAGGCTGCCTGCTCACTTTCCCCACACCACGTTCCACGTCAAAACAAGCTTCATCTTCTGAAGGAAAAGTGTTGCCTCCCAGGCAAACACAGACCTTTCCATAGAGGATGTAGAGAGCTGTCCCAGTGCAGTTGCAGATCCTCCTCCACGGATCACCTGCTTCAAAGTTCTTGGCACCCATTGCAGTCCTAAACCTAGCTTGTGGTGACCCCAAAACAAATTGGTCATGCCTGAGGAGTTCAGGGCTTCAGTGTCAACAAATCCCCTTATGCCCTGACTCAGCTCACACCTGCTCCAAAGCTGCAAAAACCAGAATGATGGCACTTCTCCTCTGGGATCCCTCTCATTCAGGCCATGGAAGCATTTCACTGGCCTTGTCCTCAAACACAGCTGTTCAACTTCAAAAATCATCTGCTATCAGCAATCCTTATGTGCTTACATAGTTACTTCTCTGATAGATACATTCTATTTTCATATCCTGTAGATACTTCTTTCAATGCATGTAGGGCTGCTTCTACCTCATGCTCAGGGGCAGCTGTGAAATGCCATCTTCTCAAGAACACAATCACAGTACCAGAGAATTTTCTGGCTTGCAAGGGATTCTCAAAGATCACTGAGCCCAACTCCAGGGCCTGCCCGGGGCAGCCTCAACAATCACATGCCCAAGAGCGCTGTCCAAACACTTTTGGAGCTCAGTCAGCCTTGGTGCTGGCACCCCTTCCCTGGAGAGCCTCTTCCAGTGGCCAAGCACCCTCTGGGTGAAGAGCCTTTTCCTTCTATCCACCCTAAGCCTGCACTGCCACATCTTGCAGCCCATTCTCTTGGCTCCTCCCAGTGGCCCCAGCACTGAAGACAGTAGTGCATGGCCTTCTGCTTCCCCTCCTCAGGAAGCTGCTGACTGCTAGAGGCTCCTGCCTAGGCAATTCCACCTCAAAACCACGGCAATGACACCAAAAAGAAAGGAGCTGGGACAGAGGAGCTCAGGGTTTGCAACGATGAAGTTGAGAAGGAAGGCTACTGACACATCCTGGGCACAACGATTTCTAACTGGAGCATTGTTTGGATCTTTTTCAGGTGGAAAGGAGAGGCACAATGAAAAGGAAAGCAAGAGGCAACAATCAGCCGTGAGTTTTGGCCTAGGGTTAAAGGACAGCAAACTGGAGGAATGGCCAGGAGGAGAACTGCTCTTTCAGAGTCAGGCTGGGATTGCTTCAAGCCTGTGCAGCCACAGGAAGGCTCTCTCCAGCACTTGCCTTTCTTACCTTCACCTCTTTCTTCCTTTAGGCACATCAATGTTGGCAGCGACTTTCAGGCTGAGCTCCCAGAGCTGCAGAGCAGAGCACCAAGTGAGGATGAAGAGCCTGCAAGCCTGGTCTGGAAGCCCTGGGGAGAAGATGACTCTGACATGGAAAAACCTGACAGAGGTAGCTTCTCTTCAAGCTTTTCTTCCACCCCTGACATACTTGGATCTTTCAAAGTCTCCTTTTGCATAGAAAGGCAGCTTCTTGCAGCCTCCGCTTCTCTCCCTGTCTCACCTGTCTTCCCATCTAGAAGTGTTAGAGGCAAGGAGAACGCTCTGCTTCTGCAGCAGAGCAGCAAAAAGAGCAAGCATCTTGCTCTCCAAATCGGTCAGGCCCATTTGCCACTGCAAGAGAGGAGATTGGCCTCCACTTCTTCTACAAGAAGCTGCTCTGAAGGGAGAGCCAGCACTGCGGGGGCCCTTGCTTCAGCTGGCCCTGTCTTTGCTCTCCTTTTCATGCTCTCCAAGCCGCTGCCTTTAGCTCCTGGCCTTTCCTTCCGCCTTGCATGGCAACCTTTGCTCTTGCTGGCCTCAAGGCTGACTTGGGCTGCCTTTTTGTTGTGCTTGCAGTAAGACAACTGCTGGACATGGCCAGCTCCCGTGGCATTGCCGGGCCAGCAGCTGACCTGGAGCGCGCCCTGCACTGCCTGCACCAGGCAGGCGGCAGCCTTCCGGTAAGAAGCCGCTCTGTGGGCGCACAGAAGAGGGCACAGGGAATGCACAAGGCCCGGCCAGTGGCACAGCCTTTCCTGCCTGCTCCTTGATGAAGGCTCTTGACAGGGAGCAGAGCACCTGCTGCCTGCTGTGCCTCTTCCAGCTGCGTCAGGGCTGAGCCCAAACGGCTCCAGCAGGGAGAATCTCCCTCCTGCAGGCGGCGGCGCCAGCTCCTGCAGCCTGCTGCCTTGGAAATCGCCTGCAGCTCTGGCTGCTCTAAGACATCTGGAGAGGAAATTCCCAGAAGCCTCACTCAGCTGAGGCCATTCTGGCTGCAGGAGCCCCAAAATCATTCGCTTGGGGAGCAAAATGCCACTCTTGGGCACCAGCATCAAAGGGCTGGGCAGCAAATCTAGGCACTGGGATCAAATCCCAGGCTTTCACATGGCATACAGTTGCTTGAATGTCTGAAGAGGCAAAGTAGCTGAAAGGCAGCATCTGTGCTTTTCGGCTCATTTTGGGTGTGGTGGGGCGCCTAAAGCCTTTTCCCCTTGGATCTTGCAGGAGGCTCTGGAGATGTTGCTCTCAGGGGGGCCTGCAACAGCTCAAGGCCATCCCTTGGCTGATTATCATTACGCAGGTAAGCAAAGCAGAGCTTCTTCCTTCACTGACAGATGCTGCCGTCCCCTTCAGTGTTGTGGCAAGTGTTTCTGCTTCAACAAATTGTGCTTAACACCAGCACAAGGTCTTGTCTTCTCAGGGGCTGGCGAAAGCACCAGCATCTAGTCCTTCAGCTTTACTTCTTTTCCAATCCTTTTCCCGGCGGAATGCCTGCTCTTGTCTTCGTCACCTTCTGAGGCAGCAGACATGTACTCACACGGGAATGATGGTCTGCAACCATTTGCTTGCGGCGGCCAGTGGGATCTACTTCATGTGGATCGAGTGATCCATTTACCTGCTGCTTTTTATTGCCAGGCTCTGATAGATGGACACCTGAGGAGAAGGACTCCTTCCAAAAGGCTTTCCACACCTACGGCAAGGATTTTCATCTCATCCAGAAGCAGGTAAAGCCGCAGGACATTCTTTACCTGAGCAGATCATCAGGAGGAAAGCTTGCTTCTAGCTGGTAACAAACACTGGGCTTCGGTCTCTCTCTTCTCAAGTACCAAAACTGCTCAAGTAGTAACAAAACGGGACATCAAAGGCCTGTGTGAAAAGGATGATCCTGTCTCTCCAGCCCTTTTCTCCAAGCTCCTTTGGAATATGATGATTTATTCTCTCAGACTTGTCGCACACCTCTGCTGCTGCTTCCACAAGACATTGTGCTGGCATAACTGGAGTGAACCCGGCAAAGAAGACCTGTGCTAGATGGATTTCTTGTTGATCTGTGCATTACATGCGCTACCACCTAGCATGATACACGGTTTACTACATTGCATGATGCCTCTCTTTCTCCATCTTCATTTCATTTTACACCCTACTCCATTTACTTCATGATTTTACTTCCTACTTTACTCCGTCATCTACTTTTTCCCCAAAGCACCCTACAAAGGAATTTTAGATTCCTTCTTTTTCTCTTCACAACAGATCCAGACTAAGACCGTGGCACAGTGTGTGGAGTACTACTACACCTGGAAAAAGGAGCATAGAGTTGCTAGCACTCTTGCTCAGGTGAGGGGGAAGAAAATCCAGGCATGCCAGGAGGGTGGAGAAACTGGGAGAAGGGGAGAAAACCTGCTGGCCAGGCATGCCAGACACCGCTTTGCCAGGATCACATTGTCCCATGCGCTGGGAAAGGCACAGCAGATGCTGCCCAGGCCTTCCTTCTGCTGCTGCCCTGAAATACGCCATTCTGGAGCCTAACTCTGAGCCAAAAAAGCCGCACCACCACCCAAATGGGCTTGGACTCTCTACAGATGGCTTTCTCAAGGGCTGCCACCTTTGCTGACTCCAATCAGACCCTTCATTCCCCACTTCACTCCTCCTGACATCAGCAATCCCTGTCTTCAGGGAGATGTTGCAGATTTTCAGGCAGTTTTTCTAGCATCCCAGCATACTCCCCAAGAAGCAGCTGCCAGTGCTGTGGCTCCCCTCAGACTTTCCTTACCAGCAAAGAGCAATTTGGTTGGCAAGAGTGAGAGAGAGAGAGAGAAAGAGAGAGAGACATTATTCTGGGTTGTAGAAAAGGTCTAACCATGTGTCTTCCCTAATTTGACTGAATTTCCATCCCATTCCCTAGACATTTCTGCAGGAAAACCCAAGGGAAATAAATGTTAGGCAGAGAGGTAGAAATAAGAAATGTAGAATTCTAGATAGCCACACATTTATCCCACCCCTCTGGCCTGTAGCAAAGAGGAGCATTTCCCTCCAAGCTCTGCCTTGGCAGCCCGCCGCAGCCCACTGGCAAAGGCAGCCCTTTCCTCAGCTCTTGAGGCTTTGCAAGGATTTGCTTAGGCCAATAGATTTTTGTGCTGGACGCAGGCATTTCCAGCTTTCTGATGGGAAGGAAACATTGAAACAGGATTCTTTGACTTCCAGGCTGTGGGCGAAGGCAAGAGGAGCAAAAGCCCCCCCAGAAAGGAGGATGGGCAGACAGGGAAGAGAAGCCGCAAGAGGGCTGGCAGCGCCCAGTGTCCCTGCTGCCAACCGCGCCAGCCGCCCCGTTCGGCGGGAGGCCCCTTTCCCTGCGGCCAGTGCAAACGGTGCGCAACTTCCTGCTCTTTCTGCTCCAACCTGCGCCTTGGCACTACAACAGGCTGACCCTTTGCAAAGGCGCCGCAGCGCAAGCTCAGGCCACTTGCACCATCGCCCCTCGCAGCCCTGCTCAAGCTTACAACCCACCTCAAACCCAAACAGCTCACTTCAAACCCAGCCTTCACAATGAAACCTTACCCTGCCCCAACAACACACACTGCATACAAGTAGCAACAGATCCATCAAAGCTTGCTTTGATGCTGCTGATCAAATTCCAAATAGGATGCAGCAAAAGGAGGAAGACATTTCAAGGCATTGAAGCAAGAAAGATCGGACTCATGCTCTGATCAATTCACAACGTGCCACTGCCCAAAAAGACAGAAATTCATACTAAAAGGCAGATCTTGCCACTTGCTGTAATGATGTGTACTAAATTGAACAATGGATGGTTTGTTTCCTGTCTTCCAGGCTGTTTGAAACCATGCAGGAAAGGAACAAACACAGGAGAAGACATCGCCCTTGCAAAGAAGCAGAGCCTCTCCCCAAGAAGAAAAGACCAAATTAGACAAGCCTGCAGCTTGTCCAGCCAGGCCTAGCAAGGCTTAGGACTAGATAGGAATAGGACTGGTTTTTAAGCTTCGATAACGTCAATAGAACTAGATAGGAATAGGACTGGTTTTTAAGCTTTTAGACTTGTTCAAATTCTATTTAGTTAGTTTACATGATAGGAATCTCCTCAAATTCTTAGTTAAGGTACATGAGTATTATTCAAGATTCATTAGTAGGATTAGATTGATCAGTCAATGTAAGAGGCTTGGTGTTGGCTACGCTCCGTCTTTTGTCATTTTGCCTTTGTTGAGACACAATCTGTCTTTATCATTAAACCATGTTTGTTCCACTTTATCTTTTGGTCTGTATGAAATCACTGCGGCAATCAAAGACGGCACTTGCCCTGAGAGGAGAATCTGGGCACGCACGACCTCCCCAAGGCCCGGCCCCTTGCTCAGCTGGCAGGACTGGCAAAGGTGTGTCTCCTTTACTGCCAGGGAAAGAACGCTGGCGCTTCATCCTTTGATTCCTACAAATCTCAGCTGCCAGTGGAAAGGGAGGCTTTGTTTAATTCAATGAATTGGATGAAAATGAGTGCTCTGCTCTCACCATCATTTCTGCCCTAAAAGCAACAGCTTTAGTCCTTTTTGTAGCCCAGCAACAGAACTTTGCTTCATTTTGGGGCACTGATGCACCTGACCACCTTGGAAGACGTTTCTAGAACCCCTCCAATTCTATCTAATTCATATCCCATGCACCAGAAAGGCATCAGTAGTTCAGTTTCAGTTCCTCTTGAAAGGACCCCTCTCCCGCTCTGGGCCTCCACCAATCTCCTTAGCTAAAGCAGAGCGGCTGGGATCATTATCCTCTCTCTGGCTTCCCACAGCTTAGGTATTTGCACCAAAGAAGAAGCAAACTCCCTCTTTCATCTAGCCCAGCAAATGGCACTGCCCAGCAAGGCTTTGGTGGCAGGGGCTGTGCAGGGTGGAGAGGGGGCGAGGGAGGGGGCAATTGCCAGGCTGCTTCTGGGAAGCTCAGGGAAGCTTGCCCTTGTCTGATGGAGCCAGTGCAGCTGGGCTTTGGAGCCTACAAAGTATCTGCCTTGCAGTGGCACTTGTTACAGCTGCCCCCTCACTTTGCTGCCCTGTGGGCAACATGCAGCCCGGGAAGGAAGCAAGATTGGGACTGAAGCAAGATTTGCTTTGCCTTAACTATAGGCTGGGAAGCAGCAAAACTGGCTGGGTTTTGTCCTATCTGGCATCTAAGTATTAAAAGAAACGCCAAGGCCGTCAGTGTGGAAAGGTAATTCCATCAGTGTTCCTTTGTTAGAGGAATGCCTGAGTCTTTTGAGACAAACAGCTAGTTTCTCCAAGGGAGCTGGGAGAGAGATATAAAAAGTCGGCATTCATGTTTGCTACAGAAATGCCACTGTGCTGTCCCTGTCTGTGTGTCCCCATCAGTTCCCCTGAGAAACATGCTGTTTCTCTAAGTTTCAAGGAAGGAGTGACGAGGTGAGTGACCAGCTCAGAGGCCCAAAGGAGGGAAAACATCAAGCGACATTATTGGGCACCAAAAGGAGATTTGAGAAAGGGGGCAGCATGAATGCCTCCACTTTGAGAGGAAGCTTTGGAGTTGCCTCTCGCCTGAACAACTTGCAAATTCTAGCTCCTCTCAGAGCTGGAGGAGAGCCAGCGGGAGGAGTCCTGCTGCTTCTGCAGGGCAGGAGATGAGGTTCTGGGCCCTTGGACACACACAGACTCCTGGGCACGTTCAGCTGGAGACACCTTGCAGAGAAGCACCGACAAGAGCCAGGGCTGTCCCTGCACTGCTTTTGCCCGTCTCCTGAGACGACTCAGGAGAAAAACCCAATGGCAAGGCTCTCAGAGCAAGCTTGCAGCAGCAGAAGTAAAAGGGGCAGAGGTGGCCCATGCCTCTTTCTGTCCCATGGCTCCCCTGGGGTTCTACATGGAATGTTGGGCTGTGCCCATAGCAACTGTCGTTGTCTCCTGCTCCTGCGGCCCTTGGTGGAACGCTGCTGGAGCAGCGCTGGAGCAGCAGCTGCAGGATCAGCTCCTGGGCTGTCCCTGACCAGCCACCTCCTGCACTCAGCGCCACACCCGGCCTCTGCACCCACATCCTCGTCTCCTCGGCTGCCTCCAGGCATCCCCACAGCACTTGGGGATCGTCCAAGGTAAGAAAATCCCCGTTTGCCCTCAAAGCACTAACACAAGGGCACGAGGCTCCAGCTGCCTCTCCCGCCAACCACGACACACAGGCTGCCTGCTCACTTTCCCCACACCACGTTCCACGTCAAAACAAGCTTCAGCTTCTGAAGGAATCGTGTTGCCTCCCAGGCAAACACAGACCTTTCCATAGAGGATGTAGAGAGCTGTCCCAGTGCAGTTGCAGATCCTCCTCCACGGATCACCTGCTTCAAAGTTCTTGGCACCCATTGCAGTCCTAAACCTAGCTTGTGGTGACCCCAAAACAAATTGGTCATGCCTGAGGAGTTCAGGGCTTCAGTGTCAACAAATCCCCTTATGCCCTGACTCAGCTCACACCTGCTCCAAAGCTGCAAAAACCAGAATGATGGCACTTCTCCTCTGCGATCCCTCTCATTCAGGCCATGGAAGCATTTCACTGGCCTTGTCCTCAAACACAGCTGTTCAACTTCAAAAATCATCTGCTATCAGCAATCCTTATGTGCTTACATAGTTACATCTCTGATAGATACATTCTATTTTCATATCCTGTAGATACTTCTTTCAATGCATGTAGGGCTGCTTCTACCTCATGCTCAGGGGCAGCTGTGAAATGCCATCTTCTCAAGAACACAATCACAGTACCAGAGAATTTTCTGGCTTGCAAGGGATTCTCAAAGATCACTGAGCCCAACTCCAGGGCCTGCCCGGGGCAGCCTCAATAATCACATGCCCAAGAGCGCTGTCCAAACACTTTTGGAGCTCAGTCAGCCTTGGTGCTGGCACCCCTTCCCTGGAGAGCCTCTTCCAGTGGCCAAGCACCCTCTGGGTGAAGAGCCTTTTCCTTCTATCCACCCTAAGCCTGCACTGCCACATCTTGCAGCCCATTCTCTTGGCTCCTCCCAGTGGCCCCAGCACTGAAGAGAGTAGTGCATGGCCTTCTGCTTCCCCTCCTCAGGAAGCTGCTGACTGCTAGAGGCTCCTGCCTAGGCAATTCCACCTCAAAACCACGGCAATGACAGCAAAAAGAAAGGAGCTGGGACAGAGGAGCTCAGGGTTTGCAACGATGAAGTTGAGAAGGAAGGCTACTGACACATCCTGGGCGGAACGATTTCTAACTGGAGCATTGTTTGGATCTTTTTCAGGTGGAAAGGAGAGGCACAATGAAAAGGAAAGCAAGAGGCAACAATCAGCCGTGAGTTTTGGCCTAGGGTTAAAGGACAGCAAACTGGAGGAATGGCCAGGAGGAGAACTGCTCTTTCAGAGTCAGGCTGGGATTGCTTCAAGCCTGTGCAGCCACAGGAAGGCTCTCTCCAGCACTTGCCTTTCTTACCTTCACCTCTTTCTTCCTTTAGGCACATCAGTGTTGGCAGCGACTTTCAGGCTGAGCTCCCAGAGCTGCAGAGCAGAGCACCAAGTGAGGATGAAGAGCCTGCAAGCCTGGTCTGGAAGCCCTGGGGAGAAGATGACTCTGACATGGAAAAACCTGACAGAGGTAGCTTCTCTTCAAGCTTTTCTTCCACCCCTGACATACTTGGATCTTTCAAAGTCTCCTTTTGCATAGAAAGGCAGCTTCTTGCAGCCTCCGCTTCTCTCCCTGTCTCACCTGTCTTCCCATCTAGAAGTGTTAGAGGCAAGGAGAAGGCTCTGCTTCTGCAGCAGAGCAGCAAAAAGAGCAAGCCTCTTGCTCTCCAAATCGGTCAGGCCCATTTGCCACTGCAAGAGAGGAGATTGGCCTCCACTTCTTCTACAAGAAGCTGCTCTGAAGGGAGAGCCAGCACTGCGGGGGCCCTTGCTTCAGCTGGCCCTGTCTTTGCTCTCCTTTTCATGCTCTCCAAGCCGCTGCCTTTAGCTCCTGGCCTTTCCTTCCGCCTTGCATGGCAACCTTTGCTCTTGCTGGCCTCAAGGCTGACTTGGGCTGCCTTTTTGTTGTGCTTGCAGTAAGACAACTGCTGGACATGGCCAGCTCCCGTGGCATTGCCGGGCCAGCAGCTGACCTGGAGCGCGCCCTGCACTGCCTGCACCAGGCAGGCGGCAGCCTTCCGGTAAGAAGCCGCTCTGTGGGCGCACAGAAGAGGGCACAGGGAATGCACAAGGCCCGGCCACTGGCACAGCCTTTCCTGCCTGCTCCTTGATGAAGGCTCTTGACAGGGAGCAGAGCACCTGCTGCCTGCTGTGTCTCCTCCAGCTGCGTCAGGGCTGAGCCCAAACGGCTCCAGCAGGGAGAATCTCCCTCCTGCAGGCGGCGGCGCCAGCTCCTGCAGCCTGCTGCCTTGGAAATCGCCTGCAGCTCTGGCTGCTCTAAGACATTTGGAGAGGAAATTCCCAGAAGCCTCACTCAGCTGAGGCCATTCTGGCTGCAGGAGCCCCAAAATCATTCGCTTGGGGAGCAAAATGCCACTCTTGGGCACCAGCATCAAAGGGCTGGGCAGCAAAAACTAGGCACTGGGATCAAATCCCAGGCTTTCACATGGCATACAGTTGCTTGAATGTCTGAAGAGGCAAAGTAGCTGAAAGGCAGCATCTGTGCTTTTCGGCTCATTTTGGGTGTGGTGGGGCGCCTAAAGCCTTTTCCCCTTGGATCTTGCAGGAGGCTCTGGAGATGTTGCTCTCAGGGGGGCCTGCAACAGCTCAAGGCCATCCCTTGGCTGATTATCATTACGCAGGTAAGCAAAGCAGAGCTTCTTCCTTCACTGACAGATGCTGCCGTCCCCTTCAGTGTTGTGGCAAGTGTTTCTGCTTCAACAAATTGTGCTTAACACCAGCACAAGGTCTTGTCTTCTCAGGGGCTGGCGAAAGCACCAGCATCTAGTCCTTCAGCTTTACTTCTTTTCCAATCCTTTTCCCGGCGGAATGCCTGCTCTTGTCTTCGTCACCTTCTGAGGCAGCAGACATGTACTCACACGGGAATGATGGTCTGCAACCATTTGCTTGCGGCGGCCAGTGGGATCTACTTCATGTGGATCGAGTGATCCATTTACCTGCTGCTTTTTATTGCCAGGCTCTGATAGATGGACACCTGAGGAGAAGGACTCCTTCCAAAAGGCTTTCCACACCTACGGCAAGGATTTTCATCTCATCCAGAAGCAGGTAAAGCCGCAGGACATTCTTTACCTGAGCAGATCATCAGGAGGAAAGCTTGCTTCTAGCTGGTAACAAACACTGGGCTTCGGTCTCTCTCTTCTCAAGTACCAAAACTGCTCAAGTAGTAACAAAACGGGACATCAAAGGCCTGTGTGAAAAGGATGATCCTGTCTCTCCAGCCCTTTTCTCCAAGCTCCTTTGGAATATGATGATTTATTCTCTCAGACTTGTCGCACACCTCTGCTGCTGCTTCCACAAGACATTGTGCTGGCATAACTGGAGTGAACCCGGCAAAGAAGACCTGTGCTAGATGGATTTCTTGTTGATCTGTGCATTACATGCGCTACCACCTAGCATGATACACGGTTTACTACATTGCATGATGCCTCTCTTTCTCCATCTTCATTTCATTTTACACCCTACTCCATTTACTTCATGATTTTACTTCCTACTTTACTCCGTCATCTACTTTTTCCCCAAAGCACCCTACAAAGGAATTTTAGATTCCTTCTTTTTCTCTTCACAACAGATCCAGACTAAGACCGTGGCACAGTGTGTGGAGTACTACTACACCTGGAAAAAGGAGCATAGAGTTGCTAGCACTCTTGCTCAGGTGAGGGGGAAGAAAATCCAGGCATGCCAGGAGGGTGGAGAAACTGGGAGAAGGGGAGAAAACCTGCTGGCCAGGCATGCCAGACACCGCTTTGCCAGGATCACATTGTCCCATGCGCTGGGAAAGGCACAGCAGATGCTGCCCAGGCCTTCCTTCTGCTGCTGCCCTGAAATACGCCATTCTGGAGCCTAACTCTGAGCCAAAAAAGCCGCACCACCACCCAAATGGGCTTGGACTCTCTACAGATGGCTTTCTCAAGGGCTGCCACCTTTGCTGACTCCAATCAGACCCTTCATTCCCCACTTCACTCCTCCTGACATCAGCAATCCCTGTCTTCAGGGAGATGTTGCAGATTTTCAGGCAGTTTTTCTAGCATCCCAGCATACTCCCCAAGAAGCAGCTGCCAGTGCTGTGGCTCCCCTCAGACTTTCCTTACCAGCAAAGAGCAATTTGGTTGGCAAGAGTGAGAGAGAGAGAGAGAAAGAGAGAGAGACATTATTCTGGGTTGTAGAAAAGGTCTAACCATGTGTCTTCCCTAATTTGACTGAATTTCCATCCCATTCCCTAGACATTTCTGCAGGAAAACCCAAGGGAAATAAATGTTAGGCAGAGAGGTAGAAATAAGAAATGTAGAATTCTAGATAGCCACACATTTATCCCACCCCTCTGGCCTGTAGCAAAGAGGAGCATTTCCCTCCAAGCTCTGCCTTGGCAGCCCGCCGCAGCCCACTGGCAAAGGCAGCCCTTTCCTCAGCTCTTGAGGCTTTGCAAGGATTTGCTTAGGCCAATAGATTTTTGTGCTGGACGCAGGCATTTCCAGCTTTCTGATGGGAAGGAAACATTGAAACAGGATTCTTTGACTTCCAGGCTGTGGGCGAAGGCAAGAGGAGCAAAAGCCCCCCCAGAAAGGAGGATGGGCAGACAGGGAAGAGAAGCCGCAAGAGGGCTGGCAGCGCCCAGTGTCCCTGCTGCCAACCGCGCCAGCCGCCCCGTTCGGCGGGAGGCCCCTTTCCCTGCGGCCAGTGCAAACGGTGCGCAACTTCCTGCTCTTTCTGCTCCAACCTGCGCCTTGGCACTACAACAGGCTGACCCTTTGCAAAGGCGCCGCAGCGCAAGCTCAGGCCACTTGCACCATCGCCCCTCGCAGCCCTGCTCAAGCTTACAACCCACCTCAAACCCAAACAGCTCACTTCAAACCCAGCCTTCACAATGAAACCTTACCCTGCCCCAACAACACACACTGCATACAAGTAGCAACAGATCCATCAAAGCTTGCTTTGATGCTGCTGATCAAATTCCAAATAGGATGCAGCAAAAGGAGGAAGACATTTCAAGGCATTGAAGCAAGAAAGATCCGACTCATGCTCTGATCAATTCACAATGTGCCACGGCCCAAAAAGACAGAAATTCATACTAAAAGGCAGATCTTGCCACTTGCTGTAATGATGTGTACTAAATTGAACAATGGATGGTTTGTTTCCTGTCTTCCAGGCTGTTTGAAACCATGCAGGAAAGGAACAAACACAGGAGAAGACATCGCCCTTGCAAAGAAGCAGAGCCTCTCCCCAAGAAGAAAAGACCAAATTAGACAAGCCTGCAGCTTGTCCAGCCAGGCCTAGCAAGGCTTAGGACTAGATAGGAATAGGACTGGTTTTTAAGCTTCGATAACGTCAATAGAACTAGATAGGAATAGGACTGGTTTTTAAGCTTTTAGACTTGTTCAAATTCTATTTAGTTAGTTTACATGATAGGAATCTCCTCAAATTCTTAGTTAAGGTACATGAGTATTATTCAAGATTCATTAGTAGGATTAGATTGATCAGTCAATGTAAGAGGCTTGGTGTTGGCTACGCTCCGTCTTTTGTCATTTTGCCTTTGTTGAGACACAATCTGTCTTTATCATTAAACCATGTTTGTTCCACTTTATCTTTTGGTCTGTATGAAATCACTGCGGCAATCAAAGACGGCACTTGCCCTGAGAGGAGAATCTGGGCACGCACGACCTCCCCAAGGCCCGGCCCCTTGCTCAGCTGGCAGGACTGGCAAAGGTGTGTCTCCTTTACTGCCAGGGAAAGAACGCTGGCGCTTCATCCTTTGATTCCTACAAATCTCAGCTGCCAGTGGAAAGGGAGGCTTTGTTTAATTCAATGAATTGGATGAAAATGAGTGCTCTGCTCTCACCATCATTTCTGCCCTAAAAGCAACAGCTTTAGTCCTTTTTGTAGCCCAGCAACAGAACTTTGCTTCATTTTGGGGCACTGATGCACCTGACCACCTTGGAAGACGTTTCTAGAACCCCTCCAATTCTATCTAATTCATATCCCATGCACCAGAAAGGCATCAGTAGTTCAGTTTCAGTTCCTCTTGAAAGGACCCCTCTCCCGCTCTGGGCCTCCACCAATCTCCTTAGCTAAAGCAGAGCGGCTGGGATCATTATCCTCTCTCTGGCTTCCCACAGCTTAGGTATTTGCACCAAAGAAGAAGCAAACTCCCTCTTTCATCTAGCCCAGCAAATGGCACTGCCCAGCAAGGCTTTGGTGGCAGGGGCTGTGCAGGGTGGAGAGGGGGCGAGGGAGGGGGCAATTGCCAGGCTGCTTCTGGGAAGCTCAGGGAAGCTTGCCCTTGTCTGATGGAGCCAGTGCAGCTGGGCTTTGGAGCCTACAAAGTATCTGCCTTGCAGTGGCACTTGTTACAGCTGCCCCCTCACTCTACTGCCCTGTGGGCAACATGCAGCCCGGGAAGGAAGCAAGATTGGGACTGAAGCAAGATTTGCTTTGCCTTAACTATAGGCTGGGAAGCAGCAAAACTGGCTGGGTTTTGTCCTATCTGGCATCTAAGTATTAAAAGAAACGCCAAGGCCGTCAGTGTGGAAAGGTAATTCCATCAGTGTTCCTTTGTTAGAGGAATGCCTGAGTCTTTTGAGACAAACAGCTAGTTTCTCCAAGGGAGCTGGGAGAGAGATATACAAAGTCGGCATTCATGTTTGCTACAGAAATGCCACTGTGCTGTCCCTGTCTGTGTGTCCCCATCAGTTCCCCTGAGAAACATGCTGTTTCTCTAAGTTTCAAGGAAGGAGTGACGAGGTGAGTGACCAGCTCAGAGGCCCAAAGGAGGGAAAACATCAAGCGACATTATTGGGCACCAAAAGGAGATTTGAGAAAGGGGGCAGCATGAATGCCTCCACTTTGAGAGGAAGCTTTGGAGTTGCCTCTCGCCTGAACAACTTGCAAATTCTAGCTCCTCTCAGAGCTGGAGGAGAGCCAGCGGGAGGAGTCCTGCTGCTTCTGCAGTGCAGGAGATGAGGTTCTGGGCCCTTGGACACACACAGACTCCTGGGCACGTTCAGCTGGAGACACCTTGCAGAGAAGCACCGACAAGAGCCAGGGCTGTCCCTGCACTGCTTTTGCCCGTCTCCTCAGGCGACTCAGGAGAAAAACCCAATGGCAAGGCTCTCAGAGCAAGCTTGCAGCAGCAGAAGTAAAAGGGGCAGAGGTGGCCCATGCCTCTTTCTGTCCCATGGCTCCCCTGGGGTTCTACATGGAATGTTGGGCTGTGCCCATAGCAACTGTCGTTGTCTCCTGCTCCTGCGGCCCTTGGTGGAACGCTGCTGGAGCAGCGCTGGAGCAGCAGCTGCAGGATCAGCTCCTGGGCTGTCCCTGACCAGCCACCTCCTGCACTCAGCGCCACACCTGGCCTCTGCACCCACATCCTCGTCTCCTCGGCTGCCTCCAGGCATCCCCACAGCACTTGGGGATCGTCAAAGGTAAGAAAATCCCCGTTTGCCCTCAAAGCACTAACACAAGGGCACGAGGCTCCAGCTGCCTCTCCCGCCAACCACGACACACAGGCTGCCTGCTCACTTTCCCCACACCACGTTCCACGTCAAAACAAGCTTCAGCTTCTGAAGGAATCGTGTTGCCTCCCAGGCAAACACAGACCTTTCCATAGAGGATGTAGAGAGCTGTCCCAGTGCAGTTGCAGATCCTCCTCCACGGATCACCTGCTTCAAAGTTCTTGGCACCCATTGCAGTCCTAAACCTAGCTTGTGGTGACCCCAAAACAAATTGGTCATGCCTGAGGAGTTCAGGGCTTCAGTGTCAACAAATCCCCTTATGCCCTGACTCAGCTCACACCTGCTCCAAAGCTGCAAAAACCAGAATGATGGCACTTCTCCTCTGCGATCCCTCTCATTCAGGCCATGGAAGCATTTCACTGGCCTTGTCCTCAAACACAGCTGTTCAACTTCAAAAATCATCTGCTATCAGCAATCCTTATGTGCTTACATAGTTACATCTCTGATAGATACATTCTATTTTCATATCCTGTAGATACTTCTTTCAATGCATGTAGGGCTGCTTCTACCTCATGCTCAGGGGCAGCTGTGAAATGCCATCTTCTCAAGAACACAATCACAGTACCAGAGAATTTTCTGGCTTGCAAGGGATTCTCAAAGATCACTGAGCCCAACTCCAGGGCCTGCCCGGGGCAGCCTCAATAATCACATGCCCAAGAGCGCTGTCCGAACACTTTTGGAGCTCAGTCAGCCTTGGTGCTGGCACCCCTTCCCTGGAGAGCCTCTTCCAGTGGCCAAGCACCCTCTGGGTGAAGAGCCTTTTCCTTCTATCCACCCTAAGCCTGCACTGCCACATCTTGCAGCCCATTCTCTTGGCTCCTCCCAGTGGCCCCAGCACTGAAGAGAGTAGTGCATGGCCTTCTGCTTCCCCTCCTCAGGAAGCTGCTGACTGCTAGAGGCTCCTGCCTAGGCAATTCCACCTCAAAACCACGGCAATGACAGCAAAAAGAAAGGAGCTGGGACAGAGGAGCTCAGGGTTTGCAACGATGAAGTTGAGAAGGAAGGCTACTGACACATCCTGGGCACAACGATTTCTAACTGGAGCATTGTTTGGATCTTTTTCAGGTGGAAAGGAGAGGCACAATGAAAAGGAAAGCAAGAGGCAACAATCAGCCGTGAGTTTTGGCCTAGGGTTAAAGGACAGCAAACTGGAGGAATGGCCAGGAGGAGAACTGCTCTTTCAGAGTCAGGCTGGGATTGCTTCAAGCCTGTGCAGCCACAGGAAGGCTCTCTCCAGCACTTGCCTTTCTTACCTTCACCTCTTTCTTCCTTTAGGCACATCAGTGTTGGCAGCGACTTTCAGGCTGAGCTCCCAGAGCTGCAGAGCAGAGCACCAAGTGAGGATGAAGAGCCTGCAAGCCTGGTCTGGAAGCCCTGGGGAGAAGATGACTCTGACATGGAAAAACCTGACAGAGGTAGCTTCTCTTCAAGCTTTTCTTCCACCCCTGACATACTTGGATCTTTCAAAGTCTCCTTTTGCATAGAAAGGCAGCTTCTTGCAGCCTCCGCTTCTCTCCCTGTCTCACCTGTCTTCCCATCTAGAAGTGTTAGAGGCAAGGAGAACGCTCTGCTTCTGCAGCAGAGCAGCAAAAAGAGCAAGCCTCTTGCTCTCCAAATCGGTCAGGCCCATTTGCCACTGCAAGAGAGGAGATTGGCCTCCACTTCTTCTACAAGAAGCTGCTCTGAAGGGAGAGCCAGCACTGCGGGGGCCCTTGCTTCAGCTGGCCCTGTCTTTGCTCTCCTTTTCATGCTCTCCAAGCCGCTGACTTTAGCTCCTGGCCTTTCCTTCCGCCTTGCATGGCAACCTTTGCTCTTGCTGGCCTCAAGGCTGACTTGGGCTGCCTTTTTGTTGTGCTTGCAGTAAGACAACTGCTGGACATGGCCAGCTCCCGTGGCATTGCCGGGCCAGCAGCTGACCTGGAGCGCGCCCTGCACTGCCTGCACCAGGCAGGCGGCAGCCTTCCGGTAAGAAGCCGCTCTGTGGGCGCACAGAAGAGGGCACAGGGAATGCACAAGGCCCGGCCACTGGCACAGCCTTTCCTGCCTGCTCCTTGATGAAGGCTCTTCACAGGGAGCAGAGCACCTGCTGCCTGCTGTGTCTCCTCCAGCTGGGTCAGGGCTGAGCCCAAACGGCTCCAGCAGGGAGAATCTCCCTCCTGCAGGCGGCGGCGCCAGCTCCTGCAGCCTGCTGCCTTGGAAATCGCCTGCAGCTCTGGCTGCTCTAAGACATCTGGAGAGGAAATTCCCAGAAGCCTCACTCAGCTGAGGCCATTCTGGCTGCAGGAGCCGCAAAATCATTCGCTTGGGGAGCAAAATGCCACTCTTGGGCACCAGCATCAAAGGGCTGGGCAGCAAAAACTAGGCACTGGGATCAAATCCCAGGCTTTCACATGGCATACAGTTGCTTGAATGTCTGAAGAGGCAAAGTAGCTGAAAGGCAGCATCTGTGCTTTTCGGCTCATTTTGGGTGTGGTGGGGCGCCTAAAGCCTTTTCCCCTTGGATCTTGCAGGAGGCTCTGGAGATGTTGCTCTCAGGGGGGCCTGCAACAGCTCAAGGCCATCCCTTGGCTGATTATCATTACGCAGGTAAGCAAAGCAGAGCTTCTTCCTTCACTGACAGATGCTGCCGTCCCCTTCAGTGTTGTGGCAAGTGTTTCTGCTTCAACAAATTGTGCTTAACACCAGCACAAGGTCTTGTCTTCTCAGGGGCTGGCGAAAGCACCAGCATCTAGTCCTTCAGCTTTACTTCTTTTCCAATCCTTTTCCCGGCGGAATGCCTGCTCTTGTCTTCGTCACCTTCTGAGGCAGCAGACATGTACTCACACGGGAATGATGGTCTGCAACCATTTGCTTGCGGCGGCCAGTGGGATCTACTTCATGTGGATCGAGTGATCCATTTACCTGCTGCTTTTTATTGCCAGGCTCTGATAGATGGACACCTGAGGAGAAGGACTCCTTCCAAAAGGCTTTCCACACCTACGGCAAGGATTTTCATCTCATCCAGAAGCAGGTAAAGCCGCAGGACATTCTTTACCTGAGCAGATCATCAGGAGGAAAGCTTGCTTCTAGCTGGTAACAAACACTGGGCTTCGGTCTCTCTCTTCTCAAGTACCAAAACTGCTCAAGTAGTAACAAAACGGGACATCAAAGGCCTGTGTGAAAAGGATGATCCTGTCTCTCCAGCCCTTTTCTCCAAGCTCCTTTGGAATATGATGATTTATTCTCTCAGACTTGTCGCACACCTCTGCTGCTGCTTCCACAAGACATTGTGCTGGCATAACTGGAGTGAACCCGGCAAAGAAGACCTGTGCTAGATGGATTTCTTGTTGATCTGTGCATTACATGCGCTACCACCTAGCATGATACACCGTTTACTACATTGCATGATGCCTCTCTTTCTCCATCTTCATTTCATTTTACACCCTACTCCATTTACTTCATGATTTTACTTCCTACTTTACTCCGTCATCTACTTTTTCCCCAAAGCACCCTACAAAGGAATTTTAGATTCCTTCTTTTTCTCTTCACAACAGATCCAGACTAAGACCGTGGCACAGTGTGTGGAGTACTACTACACCTGGAAAAAGGAGCATAGAGTTGCTAGCACTCTTGCTCAGGTGAGGGGGAAGAAAATCCAGGCATGCCAGGAGGGTGGAGAAACTGGGAGAAGGGGAGAAAACCTGCTGGCCAGGCATGCCAGACACCGCTTTGCCAGGATCACATTGTCCCATGCGCTGGGAAAGGCACAGCAGATGCTGCCCAGGCCTTCCTTCTGCTGCTGCCCTGAAATACGCCATTCTGGAGCCTAACTCTGAGCCAAAAAAGCCGCACCACCACCCAAATGGGCTTGGACTCTCTACAGATGGCTTTCTCAAGGGCTGCCACCTTTGCTGACTCCAATCAGACCCTTCATTCCCCACTTCACTCCTCCTGACATCAGCAATCCCTGTCTTCAGGGAGATGTTGCAGATTTTCAGGCAGTTTTTCTAGCATCCCAGCATACTCCCCAAGAAGCAGCTGCCAGTGCTGTGGCTCCCCTCAGACTTTCCTTACCAGCAAAGAGCAATTTGGTTGGCAAGAGTGAGAGAGAGAGAGAGAAAGAGAGAGAGACATTATTCTGGGTTGTAGAAAAGGTCTAACCATGTGTCTTCCCTAATTTGACTGAATTTCCATCCCATTCCCTAGACATTTCTGCAGGAAAACCCAAGGGAAATAAATGTTAGGCAGAGAGGTAGAAATAAGAAATGTAGAATTCTAGATAGCCACACATTTATCCCACCCCTCTGGCCTGTAGCAAAGAGGAGCATTTCCCTCCAAGCTCTGCCTTGGCAGCCCGCCGCAGCCCACTGGCAAAGGCAGCCCTTTCCTCAGCTCTTGAGGCTTTGCAAGGATTTGCTTAGGCCAATAGATTTTTGTGCTGGACGCAGGCATTTCCAGCTTTCTGATGGGAAGGAAACATTGAAACAGGATTCTTTGACTTCCAGGCTGTGGGCGAAGGCAAGAGGAGCAAAAGCCCCCCCAGAAAGGAGGATGGGCAGACAGGGAAGAGAAGCCGCAAGAGGGCTGGCAGCGCCCAGTGTCCCTGCTGCCAACCGCGCCAGCCGCCCCGTTCGGCGGGAGGCCCCTTTCCCTGCGGCCAGTGCAAACGGTGCGCAACTTCCTGCTCTTTCTGCTCCAACCTGCGCCTTGGCACTACAACAGGCTGACCCTTTGCAAAGGCGCCGCAGCGCAAGCTCAGGCCACTTGCACCATCGCCCCTCGCAGCCCTGCTCAAGCTTACAACCCACCTCAAACCCAAACAGCTCACTTCAAACCCAGCCTTCACAATGAAACCTTACCCTGCCCCAACAACACACACTGCATACAAGTAGCAACAGATCCATCAAAGCTTGCTTTGATGCTGCTGATCAAATTCCAAATAGGATGCAGCAAAAGGAGGAAGACATTTCAAGGCATTGAAGCAAGAAAGATCCGACTCATGCTCTGATCAATTCACAATTGCCCAAAAAGACAGAAATTCATACTAAAAGGCAGATCTTGCCACTTGCTGTAATGATGTGTACTAAATTGAACAATGGATGGTTTGTTTCCTGTCTTCCAGGCTGTTTGAAACCATGCAGGAAAGGAACAAACACAGGAGAAGACATCGCCCTCGCAAAGAAGCAGAGCCTCTCCCCAAGAAGAAAAGACCAAATTAGACAAGCCTGCAGCTTGTCCAGCCAGGCCTAGCAAGGCTTAGGACTAGATAGGAATAGGACTGGTTTTTAAGCTTCGATAACGTCAATAGAACTAGATAGGAATAGGACTGGTTTTTAAGCTTTTAGACTTGTTCAAATTCTATTTAGTTAGTTTACATGATAGGAATCTCCTCAAATTCTTAGTTAAGGTACATGAGTATTATTCAAGATTCATTAGTAGGATTAGATTGATCAGTCAATGTAAGAGGCTTGGTGTTGGCTACGCTCCGTCTTTTGTCATTTTGCCTTTGTTGAGACACAATCTGTCTTTATCATTAAACCATGTTTGTTCCACTTTATCTTTTGGTCTGTATGAAATCACTGCGGCAATCAAAGACGGCACTTGCCCTGAGAGGAGAATCTGGGCACGCACGACCTCCCCAAGGCCCGGCCCCTTGCTCAGCTGGCAGGACTGGCAAAGGTGTGTCTCCTTTACTGCCAGGGAAAGAACGCTGGCGCTTCATCCTTTGATTCCTACAAATCTCAGCTGCCAGTGGAAAGGGAGGCTTTGTTTAATTCAATGAATTGGATGAAAATGAGTGCTCTGCTCTCACCATCGTTTCTGCCCTAAAAGCAACAGCTTTAGTCCTTTTTGTAGCCCAGCAACAGAACTTTGCTTCATTTTGGGGCACTGATGCACCTGACCACCTTGGAAGACCTTTCTAGAACCCCTCCAATTCTATCCAATTCATATCCCATGCACCACAAAGGCATCAGTAGTTCAGTTTCAGTTTCTCTTGAAAGGAGCCCTCTCCCGCTCTGGGCCTCCACCAATCTCCTTAGCTAAAGCAGAGCGGCTGGGATCATTATCCTCTCTCTGGCTTCCCACAGCTTAGGTATTTGCACCAAAGAAGAAGCAAAGTCCCTCTTTCATCTAGCCCAGCAAATGGCACTGCCCAGCAAGGCTTTGGTGGCAGGGGCTGTGCAGGGTGGAGAGGGGGCGAGGGAGGGGGCAATTGCCAGGCTGCTTCTGGGAAGCTCAGGGAAGCTTGCCCTTGTCTGATGGAGCCAGTGCAGCTGGGCTTTGGAGCCTACAAAGTATCTGCCTTGCAGTGGCACTTGTTACAGCTGCCCCCTCACTCTGCTGCCCTGTGGGCAACATGCAGCCCGGGAAGGAAGCAAGATTGGGACTGAAGCAAGATTTGCTTTGCCTTAACTATAGGCCGGGAAGCAGCAAAACTGGCTGGGTTTTGTCCTATCTGGCATCTAAGTATTAAAAGAAACGCCAAGGCCATCAGTGTGGAAAGGTAATTCCATCAGTGTTCCTTTCTTAGAGGAATCCCTGAGTCTTTTGAGACAAACAGCTAGTTTCTCCAAGGGAGCTGGAAGAGGGATATACAAAGTCTGCATTCATGTTTGCTACAGAAATGCCACTGTGCTGTCCCTGTCTGTGTGTCCCCATCAGTTCCCCTGAGAAACATGCTGTTTCTCTAAGTTTCAAGGAAGGAGTGACGAGGTGAGTGACCAGCTCAGAGGCCCAAAGGAGGGAAAACATCAAGCGACATTATTGGGCACCAAAAGGAGATTTGAGAAAGGGGGCAGCATGAATGCCTCCACTTTGAGAGGAAGCTTTGGAGTTGCCTCTCGCCTGAACAACTTGCAAATTCTAGCTCCTCTCAGAGCTGGAGGAGAGCCAGCGGGAGGAGTCCTGCTGCTTCTCCAGGGCAGGAGATGAGGTTCTGGGCCCTTGGACACAGACAGGCTCCTGGGCACGTTCAGCTGGAGACACCTTGCAGAGAAGCACCCACAAGAGCCAGGGCTGTCCCTGCACTGCTTTTGCCCGTCTCCTCAGGCGACTCAGGAGAAAAACCCAATGGCAAGGCTCTCAGAGCAAGCTTGCAGCAGCAGAAGTAAAAGGGGCAGAGGTGGCCCATGCCTCTTTCTGTCCCATGGCTCCCCTGGGGTTCTACATGGAATGTTGGGCTGTGCCCATAGCAACTGTCGTTGTCTCCTGCTCCTGCGGCCCTTGGTGGAACGCTGCTGGAGCAGCGCTGGAGCAGCAGCTGCAGGATCAGCTCCTGGGCTGTCCCTGACCAGCCACCTCCTGCACTCAGCGCCACACCCGGCCTCTGCACCCACATCCTCGTCTCCTCGGCTGCCTCCAGGCATCCCCACAGCACTTGGGGATCGTCCAAGGTAAGAAAATCCCCGTTTGCCTTCAAAGCACTAACACAAGGGCACGAGGCTCCAGCTGCCTCTCCCGCCAACCACGACACACAGGCTGCCTGCTCACTTTCCCCACACCACGTTCCACGTCAAAACAAGCTTCAGCTTCTGAAGGAATCGTGTTGCCTCCCAGGCAAACACAGACCTTTCCATAGAGGATGTAGAGAGCTGTCCCAGTGCAGTTGCAGATCCTCCTCCACGGATCACCTGCTTCAAAGTTCTTGGCACCCATTGCAGTCCTAAACCTAGCTTGTGGTGACCCCAAAACAAATTGGTCATGCCTGAGGAGTTCAGGGCTTCAGTGTCAACAAATCCCCTTATGCCCTGACTCAGCTCACACCTGCTCCAAAGCTGCAAAAACCAGAATGATGGCACTTCTCCTCTGGGATCCCTCTCATTCAGGCCATGGAAGCATTTCACTGGCCTTGTCCTCAAACACAGCTGTTCAACTTCAAAAATCATCTGCTATCAGCAATCCTTATGTGCTTACATAGTTACATCTCTGATAGATACATTCTATTTTCATATCCTGTAGATACTTCTTTCAATGCATGTAGGGCTGCTTCTACCTCATGCTCAGGGGCAGCTGTGAAATGCCATCTTCTCAAGAACACAATCACAGTACCAGAGAATTTTCTGGCTTGCAAGGGATTCTCAAAGATCACTGAGCCCAACTCCAGGGCCTGCCCGGGGCAGCCTCAACAATCACATGCCCAAGAGCGCTGTCCAAACACTTTTGGAGCTCAGTCAGCCTTGGTGCTGGCACCCCTTCCCTGGAGAGCCTCTTCCAGTGGCCAAGCACCCTCTGGGTGAAGAGCCTTTTCCTTCTATCCACCCTAAGCCTGCACTGCCACATCTTGCAGCCCATTCTCTTGGCTCCTCCCAGTGGCCCCAGCACTGAAGACAGTAGTGCATGGCCTTCTGCTTCCCCTCCTCAGGAAGCTGCTGACTGCTAGAGGCTCCTGCCTAGGCAATTCCACCTCAAAACCACGGCAATGACAGCAAAAAGAAAGGAGCTGGGACAGAGGAGCTCAGGGTTTGCAACGATGAAGTTGAGAAGGAAGGCTACTGACACATCCTGGGCACAACGATTTCTAACTGGAGCATTGTTTGGATCTTTTTCAGGTGGAAAGGAGAGGCACAATGAAAAGGAAAGCAAGAGGCAACAATCAGCCGTGAGTTTTGGCCTAGGGTTAAAGGACAGCAAACTGGAGGAATGGCCAGGAGGAGAACTGCTCTTTCAGAGTCAGGCTGGGATTGCTTCAAGCCTGTGCAGCCACAGGAAGGCTCTCTCCAGCACTTGCCTTTCTTACCTTCACCTCTTTCTTCCTTTAGGCACATCAATGTTGGCAGCGACTTTCAGGCTGAGCTCCCAGAGCTGCAGAGCAGAGCACCAAGTGAGGATGAAGAGCCTGCAAGCCTGGTCTGGAAGCCCTGGGGAGAAGATGACTCTGACATGGAAAAACCTGACAGAGGTAGCTTCTCTTCAAGCTTTTCTTCCACCCCTGACATACTTGGATCTTTCAAAGTCTCCTTTTGCATAGAAAGGCAGCTTCTTGCAGCCTCCACTTCTCTCCCTGTCTCACGTGTCTTCCCATCTAGAAGTGTTAGAGGCAAGGAGAACGCTCTGCTTCTGCAGCAGAGCAGCAAAAAGAGCAAGCATCTTGCTCTCCAAATCGGTCAGGCCCATTAGCCACTGCAAGAGAGGAGATTGGCCTCCACTTCTTCTACAAGAAGCTGCTCTGAAGGGAGAGCCAGCACTGCGGGGGCCCTTGCTTCAGCTGGCCCTGTCTTTGCTCTCCTTTTCATGCTCTCCAAGCCGCTGCCTTTAGCTCCTGGCCTTTCCTTCCGCCTTGCATGGCAACCTTTGCTCTTGCTGGCCTCAAGGCTGACTTGGGCTGCCTTTTTGTTGTGCTTGCAGTAAGACAACTGCTGGACATGGCCAGCTCCCGTGGCATTGCCGGGCCAGCAGCTGACCTGGAGCGCGCCCTGCACTGCCTGCACCAGGCAGGCGGCAGCCTTCCGGTAAGAAGCCGCTCTGTGGGCGCACAGAAGAGGGCACAGGGAATGCACAAGGCCCGGCCACTGGCACAGCCTTTCCTGCCTGCTCCTTGATGAAGGCTCTTGACAGGGAGCAGAGCACCTGCTGCCTGCTGTGTCTCCTCCAGCTGCGTCAGGGCTGAGCCCAAACGGCTCCAGCAGGGAGAATCTCCCTCCTGCAGGCGGCGGCGCAAGCTCCTGCAGCCTGCTGCCTTGGAAATCGCCTGCAGCTCTGGCTGCTCTAAGACATTTGGAGAGGAAATTCCCAGAAGCCTCACTCAGCTGAGGCCATTCTGGCTGCAGGAGCCGCAAAATCATTCGCTTGGGGAGCAAAATGCCACTCTTGGGCACCAGCATCAAAGGACTGGGCAGCAAAAACTAGGCACTGGGATCAAATCCCAGGCTTTCACATGGCATACAGTTGCTTGAATGTCTGAAGAGGCAAAGTAGCTGAAAGGCAGCATCTGTGCTTTTCGGCTCATTTTGGGTGTGGTGGGGCGCCTAAAGCCTTTTCCCCTTGGATCTTGCAGGAGGCTCTGGAGATGTTGCTCTCAGGGGGGCCTGCAACAGCTCAAGGCCATCCCTTGGCTGATTATCATTACGCAGGTAAGCAAAGCAGAGCTTCTTCCTTCACTGACAGATGCTGCCGTCCCCTTCAGTGTTGTGGCAAGTGTTTCTGCTTCAACAAATTGTGCTTAACACCAGCACAAGGTCTTGTCTTCTCAGGGGCTGGCGAAAGAACCAGCATCTAGACCTTCAGCTTTACTTCTTTTCCAATCCTTTTCCCCGCGGAATGCCTGCTCTTGTCTTCATCACCTTCTGAGGCAGCAGACATGTACTCACACGGGAATGATGGTCTGCAACCATTTGCTTGCGGCGGCCAGTGGGATCTACTTCATGTGGATCGAGTGATCCATTTACCTGCTGCTTTTTATTGCCAGGCTCCGACAGATGGACACCTGAGGAGAAGGACTCCTTCCAAAAGGCTTTCCACACCTACGGCAAGGATTTTCATCTCATCCAGAAGCAGGTAAAGCCGCAGGACATTCTTTACCTGAGCAGATCATCAGGAGGAAAGCTTGCTTCTAGCTGGTAACAAACACTGGGCTTCGGTCTCTCTCTTCTCAAGTACCAAAACTGCTCAAGTAGTAACAAAACGGGACATCAAAGGCCTGTGTGAAAAGGATGATCCTGTCTCTCCAGCCCTTTTCTCCAAGCTCCTTTGGAATATGATGATTTATTCTCTCAGACTTGTCGCACACCTCTGCTGCTGCTTCCACAAGACATTGTGCTGGCATAACTGGAGTGAACCCGGCAAAGAAGACCTGTGCTAGATGGATTTCTTGTTGATCTGTGCATTACATGCGCTACCACCTAGCATGATACACGGTTTACTACATTGCATGATGCCTCTCTTTCTCCATCTTCATTTCATTTTACACCCTACTCCATTTACTTCATGATTTTACTTCCTACTTTACTCCGTCATCTACTTTTTCCCCAAAGCACCCTACAAAGGAATTTTAGATTCCTTCTTTTTCTCTTCACAACAGATCCAGACTAAGACCGTGGCACAGTGTGTGGAGTACTACTACACCTGGAAAAAGGAGCATAGAGTTGCTAGCACTCTTGCTCAGGTGAGGGGGAAGAAAATCCAGGCATGCCAGGAGGGTGGAGAAACTGGGAGAAGGGGAGAAAACCTGCTGGCCAGGCATGCCAGACACCGCTTTGCCAGGATCACATTGTCCCATGCGCTGGGAAAGGCACAGCAGATGCTGCCCAGGCCTTCCTTCTGCTGCTGCCCTGAAATACGCCATTCTGGAGCCTAACTCTGAGCCAAAAAAGCCGCACCACCACCCAAATGGGCTTGGACTCTCTACAGATGGCTTTCTCAAGGGCTGCCACCTTTGCTGACTCCAATCAGACCCTTCATTCCCCACTTCACTCCTCCTGACATCTGCAATCCCTGTCTTCAGGGAGATGTTGCAGATTTTCAGGCAGTTTTTCTAGCATCCCAGCATACTCCCCAAGAAGCAGCTGCCAGTGCTGTGGCTCCCCTCAGACTTTCCTTACCAGCAAAGAGCAATTTGGTTGGCAAGAGTGAGAGAGAGAGAGAGAAAGAGAGAGAGACATTATTCTGGGTTGTAGAAAAGGTCTAACCATGTGTCTTCCCTAATTTGACTGAATTTCCATCCCATTCCCTAGACATTTCTGCAGGAAAACCCAAGGGAAATAAATGTTAGGCAGAGAGGTAGAAATAAGAAATGTAGAATTCTAGATAGCCACACATTTATCCCACCCCTCTGGCCTGTAGCAAAGAGGAGCATTTCCCTCCAAGCTCTGCCTTGGCAGCCCGCCGCAGCCCACTGGCAAAGGCAGCCCTTTCCTCAGCTCTTGAGGCTTTGCAAGGATTTGCTTAGGCCAATAGACTTTTGTGCTGGACGCAGGCATTTCCAGCTTTCTGATGGGAAGGAAACATTGAAACAGGATTCTTTGACTTCCAGGCTGTGGGCGAAGGCAAGAGGAGCAAAAGCCCCCCCAGAAAGGAGGATGGGCAGACAGGGAAGAGAAGCCGCAAGAGGGCTGGCAGCGCCCAGTGTCCCTGCTGCCAACCGCGCCAGCCGCCCCGTTCGGCGGGAGGCCCCTTTCCCTGCGGCCAGTGCAAACGGTGCGCAACTTCCTGCTCTTTCTGCTCCAACCTGCGCCTTGGCACTACAACAGGCTGACCCTTTGCAAAGGCGCCGCAGCGCAAGCTCAGGCCACTTGCACCATCGCCCCTCGCAGCCCTGCTCAAGCTTACAACCCACCTCAAACCCAAACAGTTCACTTCCAACCCAGCCTTCACAATGAAACCTTACCCTGCCCCAACAACACACACTGCATACAAGTAGCAACAGATCCATCAAAGCTTGCTTTGATGCTGCTGATCAAATTCCAAATAGGATGCAGCAAAAGGAGGAAGACATTTCAAGGCATTGAAGCAAGAAAGATCCGACTCATGCTCTGATCAATTCACAATGTGCCACTGCCCAAAAAGACAGAAATTCATACTAAAAGGCAGATCTTGCCACTTGCTGTAATGATGTGTACTAAATTGAACAATGGATGGTTTGTTTCCTGTCTTCCAGGCTGTTTGAAACCATGCAGGAAAGGAACAAACACAGGAGAAGACATCGCCCTCGCAAAGAAGCAGAGCCTCTCCCCAAGAAGAAAAGACCAAATTAGACAAGCCTGCAGCTTGTCCAGCCAGGCCTAGCAAGGCTTAGGACTAGATAGGAATAGGACTGGTTTTTAAGCTTCGATAACGTCAATAGAACTAGATAGGAATAGGACTGGTTTTTAAGCTTTTAGACTTGTTCAAATTCTATTTAGTTAGTTTACATGATAGGAATCTCCTCAAATTCTTAGTTAAGGTACATGAGTATTATTCAAGATTCATTAGTAGGATTAGATTGATCAGTCAATGTAAGAGGCTTGGTGTTGGCTACGCTCCGTCTTTTGTCATTTTGCCTTTGTTGAGACACAATCTGTCTTTATCATTAAACCATGTTTGTTCCACATTATCTTTTGGTCTGTATGAAATCACTGCGGCAATCAAAGACGGCACTTGCCCTGAGAGGAGAATCTGGGCACGCACGACCTCCCCAAGGCCCGGCCCCTTGCTCAGCTGGCAGGACTGGCAAAGGTGTATCTCCTTTACTGCCAGGGAAACAACGCTGGTGCTTCATCCTTTGATTCCTACAAATCTCAGCTGCCAGTGGAAAGGGAGGCTTTGTTTAATTCAATGAATTGGATCAAAATGAGTGCTCTGCTCTCACCATCATTTCTGCCCTAAAAGCAACAGCTTTAGTCCTTTTTGTAGCCCAGCAACAGAACTTTGCTTCATTTTGGGGCACTGATGCACCTGACCACCTTGGAAGACGTTTCTAGAACCCCTCCAATTCTATCTAATTCATATCCCATGCACCACAAAGGCATCAGTAGTTCAGTTTCAGTTCCTCTTGAAAGGACCCCTCTCCTGCTCTGGGCCTCCACCAATCTCCTTAGCTAAAGCAGAGCGGCTGGGATCATTATCCTCTCTCTGGCTTCCCACAGCTTAGGTATTTGCACCAAAGAAGAAGCAAACTCCCTCTTTCATCTAGCCCAGCAAATGGCACTGCCCAGCAAGGCTTTGGTGGCAGGGGCTGTGCAGGGTGGAGAGGGGGCGAGGGAGGGGGCAATTGCCAGGCTGCTTCTGGGAAGCTCAGGGAAGCTTGCCCTTGTCTGATGGAGCCAGTGCAGCTGGGCTTTGGAGCCTACAAAGTATCTGCCTTGCAGTGGCACTTGTTACAGCTGCCCCCTCACTCTGCTGCCCTGTGGGCAACATGCAGCCCGGGAAGGAAGCAAGATTGGGACTGAAGCAAGATTTGCTTTGCCTTAACTATAGGCCGGGAAGCAGCAAAACTGGCTGGGTTTTGTCCTATCTGGCATCTAAGTATTAAAAGAAACGCCAAGGCCGTCAGTGTGGAAAGGTAATTCCATCAGTGTTCCTTTGTTAGAGGAATGCCTGAGTCTTTTGAGACAAACAGCTAGTTTCTCCAAGGGAGCTGGGAGAGAGATATACAAAGTCGGCATTCATGTTTGCTACAGAAATGCCACTGTGCTGTCCCTGTCTGTGTGTCCCCATCAGTTCCCCTGAGAAACATGCTGTTTCTCTAAGTTTCAAGGAAGGAGTGATGAGGTGAGTGACCAGCTCAGAGGCCCAAAGGAGGGAAAACATCAAGCGACATTATTGGGCACCAAAAGGAGATTTGAGAAAGGGGGCAGCATGAATGCCTCCACTTTGAGAGGAAGCTTTGGAGTTGCCTCTCGCCTGAACAACTTGCAAATTCTAGCTCCTCTCAGAGCTGGAGGAGAGCCAGCGGGAGGAGTCCTGCTGCTTCTGCAGGGCAGGAGATGAGGTTCTGGGCCCTTGGACACAGACAGGCTCCTGGGCACGTTCAGCTGGAGACACCTTGCAGAGAAGCACCGACAAGAGCCAGGGCTGTCCCTGCACTGCTTTTGCCCGTCTCCTCAGGCGACTCAGGAGAAAAACCCAATGGCAAGGCTCTCAGAGCAAGCTTGCAGCAGCAGAAGTAAAAGGGGCAGAGGTGGCCCATGCCTCTTTCTGTCCCATGGCTCCCCTGGGGTTCTACATGGAATGTTGGGCTGTGCCCATAGCAACTGTCGTTGTCTCCTGCTCCTGCGGCCCTTGGTGGAACGCTGCTGGAGCAGCGCTGGAGCAGCAGCTGCAGGATCAGCTCCTGGGCTGTCCCTGACCAGCCACCTCCTGCACTCAGCGCCACACCCGGCCTCTGCACCCACATCCTCGTCTCCTCGCCTGCCTCCAGGCATCCCCACAGCACTTGGGGATCGTCCAAGGTAAGAAAATCCCCGTTTGCCTTCAAAGCACTAACACAAGGGCACGAGGCTCCAGCTGCCTCTCCCGCCAACCACGACACACAGGCTGCCTGCTCACTTTCCCCACACCACGTTCCACGTCAAAACAAGCTTCAGCTTCTGAAGGAATCGTGTTGCCTCCCAGGCAAACACAGACCTTTCCATAGAGGATGTAGAGAGCTGTCCCAGTGCAGTTGCAGATCCTCCTCCACGGATCACCTGCTTCAAAGTTCTTGGCACCCATTGCAGTCCTAAACCTAGCTTGTGGTGACCCCAAAACAAATTGGTCATGCCTGAGGAGTTCAGGGCTTCAGTGTCAACAAATCCCCTTATGCCCTGACTCAGCTCACACCTGCTCCAAAGCTGCAAAAACCAGAATGATGGCACTTCTCCTCTGCGATCCCTCTCATTCAGGCCATGGAAGCATTTCACTGGCCTTGTCCTCAAACACAGCTGTTCAACTTCAAAAATCATCTGCTATCAGCAATCCTTATGTGCTTACATAGTTACATCTCTGATAGATACATTCTATTTTCATATCCTGTAGATACTTCTTTCAATGCATGTAGGGCTGCTTCTACCTCATGCTCAGGGGCAGCTGTGAAATGCCATCTTCTCAAGAACACAATCACAGTACCAGAGAATTTTCTGGCTTGCAAGGGATTCTCAAAGATCACTGAGCCCAACTCCAGGGCCTGCCCAGGGCAGCCTCAACAATCACATGCCCAAGAGCGCTGTCCAAACACTTTTGGAGCTCAGTCAGCCTTGGTGCCGGCACCCCTTCCCTGGAGAGCCTCTTCCAGTGGCCAAGCACCCTCTGGGTGAAGAGCCTTTTCTTTCTATCCACCCTAAGCCTGCACTGCCACATCTTGCAGCCCATTCTCTTGGCTCCTCCCAGTGGCCCCAGCACTGAAGACAGTAGTGCATGGCCTTCTGCTTCCCCTCCTCAGGAAGCTGCTGACTGCTAGAGGCTCCTGCCTAGGCAATTCCACCTCAAAACCACGGCAATGACACCAAAAAGAAAGGAGCTGGGACAGAGGAGCTCAGGGCTTGCAACGATGAGGTCGAGAAGGAAGGCTACTGACACATCCTGGGCACAACGATTTCTAACTGGAGCATTGTTTGGATCTTTTTCAGGTGGAAAGGAGAGGCACAATGAAAAGGAAAGCAAGAGGCAACAATCAGCCGTGAGTTTTGGCCTAGGGTTAAAGGACAGCAAACTGGAGGAATGGCCAGGAGGAGAACTGCTCTTTCAGAGTCAGGCTGGGATTGCTTCAAGCCTGTGCAGCCACAGGAAGGCTCTCTCCAGCACTTGCCTTTCTTACCTTCACCTCTTTCTTCCTTTAGGCACATCAATGTTGGCAGCGACTTTCAGGCTGAGCTCCCAGAGCTGCAGAGCAGAGCACCAAGTGAGGATGAAGAGCCTGCAAGCCTGGTCTGGAAGCCCTGGGGAGAAGATGACTCTGACATGGAAAAACCTGACAGAGGTAGCTTCTCTTCAAGCTTTTCTTCCACCCCTGACATACTTGGATCTTTCAAAGTCTCCTTTTGCATAGAAAGGCAGCTTCTTGCAGCCTCCGCTTCTCTCCCTGTCTCACGTGTCTTCCCATCTAGAAGTGTTAGAGGCAAGGAGAACGCTCTGCTTCTGCAGCAGAGCAGCAAAAAGAGCAAGCATCTTGCTCTCCAAATCGGTCAGGCCCATTTGCCACTGCAAGAGAGGAGATTGGCCTCCACTTCTTCTACAAGAAGCTGCTCTGAAGGGAGAGCCAGCACTGCGGGGGCCCTTGCTTCAGCTGGCCCTGTCTTTGCTCTCCTTTTCATGCTCTCCAAGCCGCTGCCTTTAGCTGCTGGCCTTTCCTTCCGCCTTGCATGGCAACCTTTGCTCTTGCTGGCCTCAAGGCTGACTTGGGCTGCCTTTTTGTTGTGCTTGCAGTAAGACAACTGCTGGACATGGCCAGCTCCCGTGGCATTGCCAGGCCAGCAGCTGACCTGGAGCGCGCCCTGCACTGCCTGCACCAGGCAGGCGGCAGCCTTCCGGTAAGAAGCCGCTCTGTGGGCGCACAGAAGAGGGCACAGGGAATGCACAAGGCCCGGCCACTGGCACAGCCTTTCCTGCCTGCTCCTTGATGAAGGCTCTTGACAGGGAGCAGAGCACCTGCTGCCTGCTGTGTCTCCTCCAGCTGCGTCAGGGCTGAGCCCAAACGGCTCCAGCAGGGAGAATCTCCCTCCTGCAGGCGGCGGCGCCAGCTCCTGCAGCCTGCTGCCTTGGAAATCGCCTGCAGCTCTGGCTGCTCTAAGACATCTGGAGAGGAAATTCCCAGAAGCCTCACTCAGCTGAGGCCATTCTGGCTGCAGGAGCCACAAAATCATTCGCTTGGGGAGCAAAATGCCACTCTTGGGCACCAGCATCAAAGGGCTGGGCAGCAAAAACTAGGCACTGGGATCAAATCCCAGGCTTTCACATGGCATACAGTTGCTTGAATGTCTGAAGAGGCAAAGTAGCTGAAAGGCAGCATCTGTGCTTTTCGGCTCATTTTGGGTGTGGTGGGGCGCCTAAAGCCTTTTCCCCTTGGATCTTGCAGGAGGCTCTGGAGATGTTGCTCTCAGGGGGGCCTGCAACAGCTCAAGGCCATCCCTTGGCTGATTATCATTACGCAGGTAAGCAAAGCAGAGCTTCTTCCTTCACTGACAGATGCTGCCGTCCCCTTCAGTGTTGTGGCAAGTGTTTCTGCTTCAACAAATTGTGCTTAACACCAGCACAAGGTCTTGTCTTCTCAGGGGCTGGCGAAAGCACCAGCATCTAGATCTTCAGCTTTACTTCTTTTCCAATCCTTTTCCCCGCGGAATGCCTGCTCTTGTCTTCATCACCTTCTGAGGCAGCAGACATGTACTCACACGGGAATGATGGTCTGCAACCATTTGCTTGCGGCGGCCAGTGGGATCTACTTCATGTGGATCGAGTGATCCATTTACCTGCTGCTTTTTATTGCCAGGCTCTGATAGATGGACACCTGAGGAGAAGGACTCCTTCCAAAAGGCTTTCCACACCTACGGCAAGGATTTTCATCTCATCCAGAAGCAGGTAAAGCCGCAGGACATTCTTTACCTGAGCAGATCATCAGGAGGAAAGCTTGCTTCTAGCTGGTAACAAACACTGGGCTTCGGTCTCTCTCTTCTCAAGTACCAAAACTGCTCAAGTAGTAACAAAACGGGACATCAAAGGCCTGTGTGAAAAGGATGATCCTGTCTCTCCAGCCCTTTTCTCCAAGCTCCTTTGGAATATGATGATTTATTCTCTCAGACTTGTCGCACACCTCTGCTGCTGCTTCCACAAGACATTGTGCTGGCATAACTGGAGTGAACCCGGCAAAGAAGACCTGTGCTAGATGGATTTCTTGTTGATCTGTGCATTACATGCGCTACCACCTAGCATGATACACGGTTTACTACATTGCATGATGCCTCTCTTTCTCCATCTTCATTTCATTTTACACCCTACTCCATTTACTTCATGATTTTACTTCCTACTTTACTCCGTCATCTACTTTTTCCCCAAAGCACCCTACAAAGGAATTTTAGATTCCTTCTTTTTCTCTTCACAACAGATCCAGACTAAGACCGTGGCACAGTGTGTGGAGTACTACTACACCTGGAAAAAGGAGCATAGAGTTGCTAGCACTCTTGCTCAGGTGAGGGGGAAGAAAATCCAGGCATGCCAGGAGGGTGGGGAAACTGGGAGAAGGGGAGAAAACCTGCTGGCCAGGCATGCCAGACACCGCTTTGCCAGGATCACATTGTCCCATGCGCTGGGAAAGGCACAGCAGATGCTGCCCAGGCCTTCCTTCTGCTGCTGCCCTGAAATACGCCATTCTGGAGCCTAACTCTGAGCCAAAAAAGCCGCACCACCACCCAAATGGGCTTGGACTCTCTACAGATGGCTTTCTCAAGGGCTGCCACCTTTGCTGACTCCAATCAGACCCTTCATTCCCCACTTCACTCCTCCTGACATCAGCAATCCCTGTCTTCAGGGAGATGTTGCAGATTTTCAGGCAGTTTTTCTAGCATCCCAGCATACTCCCCAAGAAGCAGCTGCCAGTGCTGTGGCTCCCCTCAGACTTTCCTTACCAGCAAAGAGCAATTTGGTTGGCAAGAGTGAGAGAGAGAGAGAGAAAGAGAGAGAGACATTATTCTGGGTTGTAGAAAAGGTCTAACCATGTGTCTTCCCTAATTTGACTGAATTTCCATCCCATTCCCTAGACATTTCTGCAGGAAAACCCAAGGGAAATAAATGTTAGGCAGAGAGGTAGAAATAAGAAATGTAGAATTCTAGATAGCCACACATTTATCCCACCCCTCTGGCCTGTAGCAAAGAGGAGCATTTCCCTCCAAGCTCTGCCTTGGCAGCCCGCCGCAGCCCACTGGCAAAGGCAGCCCTTTCTCAGCTCTTGAGGCTTTGCAAGGATTTGCTTAGGCCAATAGATTTTTGTGCTGGACGCAGGCATTTCCAGCTTTCTGATGGGAAGGAAACATTGAAACAGGATTCTTTGACTTCCAGGCTGTGGGCGAAGGCAAGAGGAGCAAAAGCCCCCCCAGAAAGGAGGATGGGCAGACAGGGAAGAGAAGCCGCAAGAGGGCTGGCAGCGCCCAGTGTCCCTGCTGCCAACCGCGCCAGCCGCCCCGTTCGGCGGGAGGCCCCTTTCCCTGCGGCCAGTGCAAACGGTGCGCAACTTCCTGCTCTTTCTGCTCCAACCTGTGCCTTGGCACTACAACAGGCTGACCCTTTGCAAAGGCGCCGCAGCGCAAGCTCAGGCCACTTGCACCATCGCCCCTCGCAGCCCTGCTCAAGCTTACAACCCACCTCAAACCCAAACAGCTCACTTCAAACCCAGCCTTCACAATGAAACCTTACCCTGCCCCAACAACACACACTGCATACAAGTAGCAACAGATCCATCAAAGCTTGCTTTGATGCTGCTGATCAAATTCCAAATAGGATGCAGCAAAAGGAGGAAGACATTTCAAGGCATTGAAGCAAGAAAGATCCGACTCATGCTCTGATCAATTCACAACGTGCCACTGCCCAAAAAGACAGAAATTCATACTAAAAGGCAGATCTTGCCACTTGCTGTAATGATGTGTACTAAATTGAACAATGGATGGTTTGTTTCCTGTCTTCCAGGCTGTTTGAAACCATGCAGGAAAGGAACAAACACAGGAGAAGACATCGCCCTTGCAAAGAAGCAGAGCCTCTCCCCAAGAAGAAAAGACCAAATTAGACAAGCCTGCAGCTTGTCCAGCCAGGCCTAGCAAGGCTTAGGACTAGATAGGAATAGGACTGGTTTTTAAACTTCGATAACGTCAATAGAACTAGATAGGAATAGGACTGGTTTTTAAGCTTTTAGACTTGTAGAAATTCTATTTAGTTAGTTTACATGATAGGAATCTCCTCAAATTCTTAGTTAAGGTACATGAGTATTATTCAAGATTCATTAGTAGGATTAGATTGATCAGTCAATGTAAGAGGCTTGGTGTTGGCTACGCTCCGTCTTTTGTCATTTTGCCTTTGTTGAGACACAATCTGTCTTTATCATTAAACCATGTTTGTTCCCTGCTGTCTTTTGGTCTGTATGAAATCACTGCGGCAATCAAAGACGGCACTTGCCCTGAGAGGAGTATCTGGGCACGCACGACCTCCCCAAGGCCCGGCCCCTTGCTCAGCTGGCAGGACTGGCAAAGGTGTGTCTCCTTTACTGCCAGGGAAAGAACGCTGGCGCTTCATCCTTTGATTCCTCAAAATCTCAGCTGCCAGTGGAAAGGGAGGCTTTGTTTAATTCAATGAATTGGATCAAAATGAGTGCTCTGCTCTCACCATCATTTCTGCCCTAAAAGCAACAGCTTTAGTCCTTTTTGTAGCCCAGCAACAGAACTTCGTTTCATTTTGGGGCACTGATGCACCTGACCACCTTGGAAGACGTTTCTAGAACCCCTCCAATTCTATCCAATTCATATCCCATGCACCACAAAGGCATCAGTAGTTCAGTTTCAGTTCCTCTTGAAAGGACCCCTCTCCCGCTCTGGGCCTCCACCAATCTCCTTAGCTAAAGCAGAGCGGCTGGGATCATTATCCTCTCTCTGGCTTCCCACAGCTTAGGTATTTGCACCAAAGAAGAAGCAAACTCCCTCTTTCATCTAGCCCAGCAAATGGCGCTGCCCAGCAAGGCTTTGGTGGCAGGGGCTGTGCAGGGTGGAGAGGGGGCGAGGGAGGGGGCAATTGCCAGGCTGCTTCTGGGAAGCTCAGGGAAGCTTGCCCTTGTCTGATGGAGCCAGTGCAGCTGGGCTTTGGAGCCTACAAAGTATCTGCCTTGCAGTGGCACTTGTTACAGCTGCCCCCTCACTTTGCTGCCCTGTGGGCAACATGCAGCCCGGTTAGGAAGCAAGATTGGGACTGAAGCAAGATTTGCTTTGCCTTAACTATAGGCCGGGACGCAGGAAACTGGCTGGGTTTTGTCCTATCTGGCATCTAAGTATTAAAAGAAATGCCAAGGCCATCAGTGTGGAAAGGTAATTCCATCAGTGTTCCTTTCTTAGAGGAATCCCTGAGTCTTTTGAGACAAACAGCTAGTTTCTCCAAGGGAGCTGGAAGAGGGATATACAAAGTCTGCATTCATGTTTGCTACAGAAATGCCACTGTGCTGTCCCTGTCTGTGTGTCCCCATCAGTTCCCCTGAGAAACATGCTGTTTCTCTAAGTTTCAAGGAAGGAGTGACGAGGTGAGTGACCAGCTCAGAGGCCCAAAGGAGGGAAAACATCAAGCGACATTATTGGGCACCAAAAGGAGATTTGAGAAAGGGGGCAGCATGAATGCCTCCACTTTGAGAGGAAGCTTTGGAGTTGCCTCTCGCCTGAACAACTTGCAAATTCTAGCTCCTCTCAGAGCTGGAGGAGAGCCAGCGGGAGGAGTCCTGCTGCTTCTCCAGGGCAGGAGATGAGGTTCTGGGCCCTTGGACACAGACAGACTCCTGGGCACGTTCAGCTGGAGACACCTTGCAGAGAAGCACCCACAAGAGCCAGGGCTGTCCCTGCACTGCTTTTGCCCGTCTCCTGAGACGACTCAGGAGAAAAACCCAATGGCAAGGCTCTCAGAGCAAGCTTGCAGCAGCAGAAGTAAAAGGGACAGAGGTGGCCCATGCCTCTTTCTGTCCCATGGCTCCCCTGGGGTTCTACATGGAATGTTGGGCTGTGCCCATAGCAACTGTCGTTGTCTCCTGCTCCTGCGGCCCTTGGTGGAACGCTGCTGGAGCAGCGCTGGAGCAGCAGCTGCAGGATCAGCTCCTGGGCTGTCCCTGACCAGCCACCTCCTGCACTCAGCGCCACTCCCGGCCTCTGCACCCACATCCTCGTCTCCTCGGCTGCCTCCAGGCATCCCCACAGCACTTGGGGATCTTCCAAGGTAAGAAAATCCCCGTTTGCCCTCAAAGCACTAACACAAGGGCACGAGGCTCCAGCTGCCTCTCCCGCCAACCACGACACACAGGCTGCGTGCTCACTTTCCCCACACCACGTTCCACGTCAAAGCGGGCTGCAGCTTCTGAAGGAATCGTGTTGCCTCCCAGGCAAACACAGACCTTTCCATAGAGGATGTAGAGAGCTGTCCCAGTGCAGTTGCAGATCCTCCTCCACGGATCACCTGCTTCAAAGTTCTTGGCACCCATTGCAGTCCTAAACCTAGCTTGTGGTGACCCCAAAACAAATTGGTCATGCCTGAGGAGTTCAGGGCTTCAGTGTCAACAAATCCCCTTATGCCCTGACTCAGCTCACACCTGCTCCAAAGCTGCAAAAACCAGAATGATGGCACTTCTCCTCTGCGATCCCTCTCATTCAGGCCATGGAAGCATTTCACTGGCCTTGTCCTCAAACACAGCTGTTCAACTTCAAAAATCATCTGCTATCAGCAATCCTTATGTGCTTACATAGTTACATCTCTGATAGATACATTCTATTTTCATATCCTGTAGATACTTCTTTCAATGCATGTAGGGCTGCTTCTACCTCATGCTCAGGGGCAGCTGTGAAATGCCATCTTCTCAAGAACACAATCACAGTACCAGAGAATTTTCTGGCTTGCAAGGGATTCTCAAAGATCACTGAGCCCAACTCCAGGGCCTGCCCGGGGCAGCCTCAACAATCACATGCCCAAGAGCGCTGTCCAAACACTTTTGGAGCTCAGTCAGCCTTGGTGCTGGCACCCCTTCCCTGGAGAGCCTCTTCCAGTGGCCAAGCACCCTCTGGGTGAAGAGCCTTTTCCTTCTATCCACCCTAAGCCTGCACTGCCACATCTTGCAGCCCATTCTCTTGGCTCCTCCCAGTGGCCCCAGCACTGAAGAGAGTAGTGCATGGCCTTCTGCTTCCCCTCCTCAGGAAGCTGCTGACTGCTAGAGGCTCCTGCCTAGGCAATTCCACCTCAAAACCACGGCAATGACACCAAAAAGAAAGGAGCTGGGACAGAGGAGCTCAGGGCTTGCAACAATGAGGTCGAGAAGGAAGGCTACTGACACATCCTGGGCGGAACGATTTCTAACTGGAGCATTGTTTGGATCTTTTTCAGGTGGAAAGGAGAGGCACAATGAAAAGGAAAGCAAGAGGCAACAATCAGCCGTGAGTTTTGGCCTAGGGTTAAAGGACAGCAAACTGGAGGAATGGCCAGGAGGAGAACTGCTCTTTCAGAGTCAGGCTGGGATTGCTTCAAGCCTGTGCAGCCACAGGAAGGCTCTCTCCAGCACTTGCCTTTCTTACCTTCACCTCTTTCTTCCTTTAGGCACATCAATGTTGGCAGCGACTTTCAGGCTGAGCTCCCAGAGCTGCAGAGCAGAGCACCAAGTGAGGATGAAGAGCCTGCAAGCCTGGTCTGGAAGCCCTGGGGAGAAGATGACTCTGACATGGAAAAACCTGACAGAGGTAGCTTCTCTTCAAGCTTTTCTTCCACCCCTGACATACTTGGATCTTTCAAAGTCTCCTTTTGCATAGAAAGGCAGCTTCTTGCAGCCTCCGCTTCTCTCCCTGTCTCACGTGTCTTCCCATCTAGAAGTGTTAGAGGCAAGGAGAACGCTCTGCTTCTGCAGCAGAGCAGCAAAAAGAGCAAGCCTCTTGCTCTCCAAATCGGTCAGGCCCATTTGCCACTGCAAGAGAGGAGATTGGCCTCCACTTCTTCTACAAGAAGCTGCTCTGAAGGGAGAGCCAGCACTGCGGGGGCCCTTGCTTCAGCTGGCCCTGTCTTTGCTCTCCTTTTCATGCGCTCCAAGCTGCTGCCTTTAGCTCCTGGCCTTTCCTTCCGCCTTGCATGGCAACCTTTGCTCTTGCTGGCCTCAAGGCTGACTTGGGCTGCCTTTTTGTTGTGCTTGCAGTAAGACAACTGCTGGACATGGCCAGCTCCCGTGGCATTGCCGGGCCAGCAGCTGACCTGGAGCGCGCCCTGCACTGCCTGCACCAGGCAGGCGGCAGCCTTCCGGTAAGAAGCCGCTCTGTGGGCGCACAGAAGAGGGCACAGGGAATGCACAAGGCCCGGCCACTGGCACAGCCTTTCCTGCCTGCTCCTTGATGAAGGCTCTTGACAGGGAGCAGAGCACCTGCTGCCTGCTGTGTCTCCTCCAGCTGGGTCAGGGCTGAGCCCAAACGGCTCCAGCAGGGAGAATCTCCCTCCTGCAGGCGGCGGCGCCAGCTCCTGCAGCCTGCTGCCTTGGAAATCGCCTGCAGCTCTGGCTGCTCTAAGACATCTGGAGAGGAAATTCCCAGAAGCCTCACTCAGCTGAGGCCATTCTGGCTGCAGGAGCCGCAAAATCATTCGCTTGGGGAGCAAAATGCCACACTTGGGCACCAGCATCAAAGGGCTGGGCAGCAAAAACTAGGCACTGGGATCAAATCCCAGGCTTTCACATGGCATACAGTTGCTTGGATGTCTGAAGAGGCAAAGTAGCTGAAAGGTAGCATCTGTGCTTTTCGGCTCATTTTGGATGTGGTGGGGCGCCTAAAGCCTTTTCCCCTTGGATCTTGCAGGAGGCTCTGGAGATGTTGCTCTCAGGGGGGCCTGCAACAGCTCAAGGCCATCCCTTGGCTGATTATCATTACGCAGGTAAGCAAAGCAGAGCTTCTTCCTTCACTGACAGATGCTGCCGTCCCCTTCAGTGTTGTGGCAAGTGTTTCTGCTTCAACAAATTGTGCTTAACACCAGCACCAGGTCTTGTCTTCTCAGGGGCTGGCGAAAGCACCAGCATCTAGTCCTTCAGCTTTACTTCTTTTCCAATCCTTTTCCCCGGCGGAATGCCTGCTCTTGTCTTCATCACCTTCTGAGGCAGCAGACATGTACTCACACGGGAATGATGGTCTGCAACCATTTGCTTGCGGCGGCCAGTGGGATCTACTTCATGTGGATCGAGTGATCCATTTACCTGCTGCTTTTTATTGCCAGGCTCTGATAGATGGACACCTGAGGAGAAGGACTCCTTCCAAAAGGCTTTCCACACCTACGGCAAGGATTTTCATCTCATCCAGAAGCAGGTAAAGCCGCAGGACATTCTTTACCTGAGCAGATCATCAGGAGGAAAGCTTGCTTCTAGCTGGTAACAAACACTGGGCTTCGGTCTCTCTCTTCTCAAGTACCAAAACTGCTCAAGTAGTAACAAAACGGGACATCAAAGGCCTGTGTGAAAAGGATGATCCTGTCTCTCCAGCCCTTTTCTCCAAGCTCCTTTGGAATATGATGATTTATTCTCTCAGACTTGTCGCATACCTCTGCTGCTGCTTCCACAAGACATTGTGCTGGCATAACTGGAGTGAACCCGGCAAAGAAGACCTGTGCTAGATGGATTTCTTGTTGATCTGTGCATTACGTGTGCTACCACCTAGCATGATACACCGTTTACTACATTGCATGATGTCTCTCTTTCTCCATCTTCATTTCATTTTACACCCTACTCCATTTACTTCATGATTTTACTTCCTACTTTACTCCGTCATCTACTTTTTCCCCAAAGCACCCTACAAAGGAATTTTAGATTCCTTCTTTTTCTCTTCACAACAGATCCAGACTAAGACCGTGGCACAGTGTGTGGAGTACTACTACACCTGGAAAAAGGAGCATAGAGTTGCTAGCACTCTTGCTCAGGTGAGGGGGAAGAAAATCCAGGCATGCCAGGAGGGTGGAGAAACTGGGAGAAGGGGAGAAAACCTGCTGGCCAGCCGTGCCAGACGCCGCTTTGCCAGGATCACATCGTCCCATGCGCTGGGAAAGGCACAGCAGATGCTGCCCAGGCCTTCCTTCTGCTGCTGCCCTGAAATACACCATTCTGGAGCCTAACTCTGAGCCAAAAAAGCCGCACCACCACCCAAATGGGCTTGGACTCTCTACAGATGGCTTTCTCAAGGGCTGCCACCTTTGCTGACTCCAATCAGACCCTTCATTCCCCACTTCACTCCTCCTGACATCAGCAATCCCTGTCTTCAGGGAGATGTTGCAGATTTTCAGGCAGTTTTTCTAGCATCCCAGCATACTCCCCAAGAAGCAGCTGCCAGTGCTGTGGCTCCCCTCAGACTTTCCTTACCAGCAAAGAGCAATTTGGTTGACAAGAGTGAGAGAGAGAGAGAGAGAAAGAGAGAGAGAGATTATTCTGGGTTGTATCAAACGTCTAACCATGTGTCTTCCCTAATTTGACTGAATTTCCATCCCATTCCCTAGACATTTCTGCAGGAAAACCCAAGGGAAATAAATGTTAGGCAGAGAGGTAGAAATAAGAAATGTAGAATTCTAGATAGCCACACATTTATCCCACCCCTTTGGCCTGTAGGAAAGAGGAGCATTTCCCTCCAAGCTCTGCCTTGGCAGCCCGCCGCAGCCCACTGGCAAAGGCAGCCCTTTCCTCAGCTCTTGAGGCTTTGCAAGGATTTGCTTAGGCCAATAGATTTTTGTGCTGGACGCAGGCATTTCCAGCTTTCTGACGGGAAGGAAACATTGAAACAGGATTCTTTGATTTCCAGGCTGTGGGCGAAGGCAAGAGGAGCAAAAGCCCCCCCAGAAAGGAGGATGGGCAGACAGGGAAGAGAAGCCGCAAGAGGGCTGGCAGCGCCCAGTGTCCCTGCTGCCAACCGCGCCAGCCGCCCCGTTCGGCGGGAGGCCCCTTTCCCTGCGGCCAGTGCAAACGGTGCGCAACTTCCTGCTCTTTCTGCTCCAACCTGCGCCTTGGCACTACAACAGGCTGACCCTTTGCAAAGGCGCCGCAGCGCAAGCTCAGGCCACTTGCACCATCGCCCCTCGCAGCCCTGCTCAAGCTTACAACCCACCTCAAACCCAAACAGCTCACTTCAAAGCCAGCCCTCACAATGAAACCTTACCCTGCCCCAACAACACACACTGCATACAAGTAGCAACAGATCCATCAAAGCTTGCTTTGATGCTGCTGATCAAATTCCAAATAGGATGCAGCAAAAGGAGGAAGACATTTCAAGGCATTGAAGCAAGAAAGATCGGACTCATGCTCTGATCAATTCACAACGTGCCACTGCCCAAAAAGACAGAAATTCATACTAAAAGGCAGATCTTGCCACTTGCTGTAATGATGTGTACTAAATTGAACAATGGATGGTTTGTTTCCTGTCTTCCAGGCTGTTTGAAACCATGCAGGAAAGGAACAAACACAGGAGAAGACATCGCCCTCGCAAAGAAGCAGAGCCTCTCCCCAAGAAGAAAAGACCAAATTAGACAAGCCTGCAGCTTGTCCAGCCAGGCCTAGCAAGGCTTAGGCGTCAATAGGACTAGATAGGAATAGGACTGGTTTTTAAGCTTTTAGACTTGTTCAAATTCTATTTAGTTAGTTTACATGATAGGAATCTCTTCAATTTCTTAGTTAAGGTACATGAGTATTATTCAAGATTCATTAGTAGGATTAGATTGATCAGTCAATGTAAGAGGCTTGGTGTTGGCTACGCTCCGTCTTTTGTCATTTTGCCTTTGTTGAGACACAATCTGTCTTTATCATTAAACCATGTTTGTTCCACTTTATCTTTTGGTCTGTATGAAATCACTGCGGCAATCAAAGACGGCACTTGCCCTGAGAGGAGAATCTGGGCACGCACGACCTCCCCAAGGCCCGGCCCCTTGCTCAGCTGGCAGGACTGGCAAAGGTGTGTCTCCTTTACTGCCAGGGAAAGAACACTGGCGCTTCATCCTTTGATTCCTACAAATCTCAGCTGCCAGTGGAAAGGGAGGCTTTGTTTAATTCAATGAATTGGATCAAAATGAGTGCTCTGCTCTCACCATCATTTCTGCCCTAAAAGCAACAGCTTTAGTCCTTTTTGTAGCCCAGCAACAGAACTTTGCTTCATTTTGGGGCACTGATGCACCTGACCACCTTGGAAGACGTTTCTAGAACCCCTCCAATTCTATCCAATTCATATCCCATGCACCACAAAGGCATCAGTAGTTCAGTTTCAGTTTCTCTTGAAAGGAGCCCTCTCCCGCTCTGGGCCTCCACCAATCTCCTTAGCTAAAGCAGAGCGGCTGGGATCATTATCCTCTCTCTGGCTTCCCACAGCTTAGGTATTTGCACCAAAGAAGAAGCAAACTCCCTCTTTCATCTAGCCCAGCAAATGGCACTGCCCAGCAAGGCTTTGGTGGCAGGGGCTGTGCAGGGTGGAGAGGGGGCGAGGGAGGGGGCAATTGCCAGGCTGCTTCTGGGAAGCTCAGGGAAGCTTGCCCTTGTCTGATGGAGCCAGTGCAGCTGGGCTTTGGAGCCTACAAAGTATCTGCCTTGCAGTGGCACTTGTTACAGCTGCCCCCTCACTCTGCTGCCCTGTGGGCAACATGCAGCCCGGGAAGGAAGCAAGATTGGGACTGAAGCAAGATTTGCTTTGCCTTAACTATAGGCCGGGAAGCAGCAAAACTGGCTGGGTTTTGTCCTATCTTGCATCTAAGTATTAAAAGAAACGCCAAGGCCGTCAGTGTGGAAAGGTAATTCCATCAGTGTTCCTTTGTTAGAGGAATCCCTGAGTCTTTTGAGACAAACAGCTAGTTTCTCCAAGGGAGCTGGAAGAGGGATATACAAAGTCTGCATTCATGTTTGCTACAGAAATGCCACTGTGCTGTCCCTGTCTGTGTGTCCCCATCAGTTCCCCTGAGAAACATGCTGTTTCTCTAAGTTTCAAGGAAGGAGTGATGAGGTGAGTGACCAGCTCAGAGGCCCAAAGGAGGGAAAACATCAAGCGACATTATTGGGCACCAAAAGGACATTTGAGAAAGGGGGCAGCATGAATGCCTCCACTTTGAGAGGAAGCTTTGGAGTTGCCTCTCGCCTGAACAACTTGCAAATTCTAGCTCCTCTCAGAGCTGGAGGAGAGCCAGCGGGAGGAGTCCTGCTGCTTCTCCAGGGCAGGAGATGAGGTTCTGGGCCCTTGGACACAGACAGACTCCTGGGCACGTTCAGCTGGAGGCACCTTGCAGAGAAGCACCCACAAGAGCCAGGGCTGTCCCTGCACTGCTTTTGCCCGTCTCCTCAGACGACTCAGGAGAAAAACCCAATGGAAGGGCTCTCAGAGCAAGCTTGCAGCAGCAGAAGTAAAAGGGGCAGAGGTGGCCCATGCCTCTTTCTGTCCCATGGCTCCCCTGGGGTTCTACATGGAATGTTGGGCTGTGCCCATAGCAACTGTCGTTGTCTCCTGCTCCTGCGGCCCTTGGTGGAACGCTGCTGGAGCAGCGCTGGAGCAGCAGCTGCAGGATCAGCTCCTGGGCTGTCCCTGACCAGCCACCTCCTGCACTCAGCGCCACACCCGGCCTCTGCACCCACATCCTCGTCTCCTCGGCTGCCTCCAGGCATCCCCACAGCACTTGGGGATCGTCCAAGGTAAGAAAATCCCCGTTTGACCTCAAAGCACTAACACAAGGGCACGAGGCTCCAGCTGCCTCTCCCGCCAACCACGACACACAGGCTGCGTGCTCACTTTCCCCACGCCACCTTCCACGTCAAAGCAAGCTTCAGCTTCTGAAGGAATCGTGTTGGCTTCCAGGCAAACACAGACCTTTCCATAGAGGACGTAGAGAGCTGTCCCAGTGCAGTTGCAGATCCTCCTCCACGGATCACCTGCTTCAAAGTTCTTGGCACCCATTGCAGTCCTAAACCTAGCTTGTGGGGACCCCAAAACAAATTGGTCATGCCTGAGGAGTTCAGGGCTTCAGTGTCAACAAATCCCCTTATGCCCTGACTCAGCTCACACCTGCTCCAAAGCTGCAAAAACCAGAATGATGGCACTTCTCCTCTGCGATCCCTCTCATTCAGGCCATGGAAGCATTTCACTGGGCTTGTCCTCAAACACAGCTGTTCAACTTCAAAAATCATCTGCTATCAGCAATCCTTATGTGCTTACATAGTTACTTCTCTGATAGATACATTCTATTTTCATATCCTGTAGATACTTCTTTCAATGCATGTAGGGCTGCTTCTACCTCATGCTCAGGGGCAGCTGTGAAATGCCATCTTCTCAAGAACACAATCACAGTACCAGAGAATTTTCTGGCTTGCAAGGGATTCTCAAAGATCACTGAGCCCAACTCCAGGGCCTGCCCGGGGCAGCCTCAACAATCACATGCCCAAGAGCGCTGTCCAAACATTTTTGGAGCTCAGTCAGCCTTGGTGCTGGCACCCCTTCCCTGGAGAGCCTCTTCCAGTGGCCAAGCACCCTCTGGGTGAAGAGCCTTTTCCTTCTATCCACCCTAAGCCTGCACTGCCACATCTTGCAGCCCATTCTCTTGGCTCCTCCCAGTGGCCCCAGCACTGAAGACAGTAGTGCATGGCCTTCTGCTTCCCCTCCTCAGGAAGCTGCTGACTGCTAGAGGCTCCTGCCTAGGCAATTCCACCTCAAAACCACGGCAATGACACCAAAAAGAAAGGAGCTGGGACAGAGGAGCTCAGGGTTTGCAACGATGAAGTTGAGAAGGAAGGCTACTGACACATCCTGGGCGGAACGATTTCTAACTGGAGCATTGTTTGGATCTTTTTCAGGTGGAAAGGAGAGGCACAATGAAAAGGAAAGCAAGAGGAAACAATCAGCCGTGAGTTTTGGCCTAGCGTTAAAGGACAGCAAACTGGAGGAATGGCCAGGAGGAGAACTGCTCTTTCAGAGTCAGGCTGGGATTGCTTCAAGCCTGTGCAGCCACAGGAAGATTCTCTCCAGCACTTGCCTTTCTTACCTTCACCTCTTTCTTCCTTTAGGCACATCAATGTTGGCAGCGACTTTCAGGCTGAGCTCCCAGAGCTGCAGAGCAGTGCACCAAGTGAGGATGAAGAGCCTGCAAGCCTGGTCTGGAAGCCCTGGGGAGAAGATGACTCTGACATGGAAAAACCTGACAGAGGTAGCTTCTCTTCAAGCTTTTCTTCCACCCCTGACATACTTGGATCTTTCAAAGTCTCCTTTTGCATGGAAAGGCAGCTTTTTGCAGCCTCCGCTTCTCTCCCTGTCTCACGTGTCTTCCCATCTAGAAGTGTTAGAGGCAAGGAGAACGCTCTGCTTCTGCAGCAGAGCAGCAAAAAGAGCAAGCATCTTGCTCTCCAAATCGGTCAGGCCCATTTGCCACTGCAAGAGAGGAGATTGGCCTCCACTTCTTCTACAAGAAGCTGCTCTGAAGGGAGAGCCAGCACTGCGGGGGCCCTTGCTTCAGCTGGCCCTGTCTTTGCTCTCCTTTTCATGCTCTCCAAGCCGCTGCCTTTAGCTCCTGGCCTTTCCTTCCGCCTTGCATGGCAACTTTTGCTCTTGCTGCCCTCAAGGCTGACTTGGGCTGCCTTTTTGTTGTGCTTGCAGTAAGACAACTGCTGGACATGGCCAGCTCCCGTGGCATTGCCGGGCCAGCAGCTGACCTGGAGCGCGCCCTGCACTGCCTGCACCAGGCAGGCGGCAGCCTTCCGGTAAGAAGCCGCTCTGTGGGCGCACAGAAGAGGGCACAGGGAATGCACAAGGCCCGGCCACTGGCACAGCCTTTCCTGCCTGCTCCTTGATGAAGGCTCTTGACAGGGAGCAGAGCACCTGCTGCCTGCTGTGTCTCCTCCAGCTGGGTCAGGGCTGAGCCCAAACGGCTCCAGCAGGGAGAATCTCCCTCCTGCAGGCGGCGGCGCCAGCTCCTGCAGCCTGCTGCCTTGGAAATCGCCTGCAGCTCTGGCTGCTCTAAGACATCTGGAGAGGAAATTCCCAGAAGCCTCACTCAGCTGAGGCCATTCTGGCTGCAGGAGCCGCAAAATCATTCGCTTGGGGAGCAAAATGCCACTCTTGGGCACCAGCATCAAAGGGCTGGGCAGCAAAAACTAGGCACTGGGATCAAATCCCAGGCTTTCACATGGCATACAGTTGCTTGAATGTCTGAAGAGGCAAAGTAGCTGAAAGGCAGCATCTGTGCTTTTCGGCTCATTTTGGGTGTGGTGGGGCGCCTAAAGCCTTTTCCCCTTGGATCTTGCAGGAGGCTCTGGAGATGTTGCTCTCAGGGGGGCCTGCAACAGCTCAAGGCCATCCCTTGGCTGATTATCATTACGCAGGTAAGCAAAGCAGAGCTTCTTCCTTCACTGACAGATGCTGCCGTCCCCTTCAGTGTTGTGGCAAGTGTTTCTGCTTCAACAAATTGTGCTTAACACCAGCACAAGGTCTTGTCTTCTCAGGGGCTGGCGAAAGCACCAGCATCTAGTCCTTCAGCTTTACTTCTTTTCCAATCCTTTTCCCGGCGGAATGCCTGCTCTTGTCTTCGTCACCTTCTGAGGCAGCAGACATGTACTCACACGGGAATGATGGTCTGCAACCATTTGCTTGCGGCGGCCAGTGGGATCTACTTCATGTGGATCGAGTGATCCATTTACCTGCTGCTTTTTATTGCCAGGCTCTGATAGATGGACACCTGAGGAGAAGGACTCCTTCCAAAAGGCTTTCCACACCTACGGCAAGGATTTTCATCTCATCCAGAAGCAGGTAAAGCCGCAGGACATTCTTTACCTGAGCAGATCATCAGGAGGAAAGCTTGCTTCTAGCTGGTAACAAACACTGGGCTTCGGTCTCTCTCTTCTCAAGTACCAAAACTGCTCAAGTAGTAACAAAACGGGACATCAAAGGCCTGTGTGAAAAGGATGATCCTGTCTCTCCAGCCCTTTTCTCCAAGCTCCTTTGGAATATGATGATTTATTCTCTCAGACTTGTCGCACACCTCTGCTGCTGCTTCCACAAGACATTGTGCTGGCATAACTGGAGTGAACCCGGCAAAGAAGACCTGTGCTAGATGGATTTCTTGTTGATCTGTGCATTACATGCGCTACCACCTAGCATGATACACGGTTTACTACATTGCATGATGCCTCTCTTTCTCCATCTTCATTTCATTTTACACCCTACTCCATTTACTTCATGATTTTACTTCCTACTTTACTCCGTCATCTACTTTTTCCCCAAAGCACCCTACAAAGGAATTTTAGATTCCTTCTTTTTCTCTTCACAACAGATCCAGACTAAGACCGTGGCACAGTGTGTGGAGTACTACTACACCTGGAAAAAGGAGCATAGAGTTGCTAGCACTCTTGCTCAGGTGAGGGGGAAGAAAATCCAGGCATGCCAGGAGGGTGGAGAAACTGGGAGAAGGGGAGAAAACCTGCTGGCCAGGCATGCCAGACACCGCTTTGCCAGGATCACATTGTCCCATGCGCTGGGAAAGGCACAGCAGATGCTGCCCAGGCCTTCCTTCTGCTGCTGCCCTGAAATACACCATTCTGGAGCCTAACTCTGAGCCAAAAAAGCCGCACCACCACCCAAATGGGCTTGGACTCTCTACAGATGGCTTTCTCAAGGGCTGCCACCTTTGCTGACTCCAATCAGACCCTTCATTCCCCACTTCACTCCTCCTGACATCAGCAATCTCTGTCTTCAGGGAGATGTTGCAGATTTTCAGGCAGTTTTTCTAGCATCCCAGCATACTCCCCAAGAAGCAGCTGCCAGTGCTGTGGCTCCCCTCAGACTTTCCTTACCAGCAAAGAGCAATTTGGTTGGCAAGAGTGAGAGAGAGAAAGAGAAAGAGAGAGAGAGAGATTATTCTGGGTTGTAGAAAAGGTCTAACCATGTGTCTTCCCTAATTTGACTGAATTTCCATCCCATTCCCTAGACATTTCTGCAGGAAAACCCAAGGGAAATAAATGTTAGGCAGAGAGGTAGAAATAAGAAATGTAGAATTCTAGATAGCCACACATTTATCCCACCCCTCTGGCCTGTAGGAAAGAGGAGCATTTCCCTCCAAGCTCTGCCTTTGCAGCCCGCCGCAGCCCACTGGCAAAGGCAGCCCTTTCCTCAGCTCTTGAGGCTTTGCAAGGATTTGCTTAGGCCAATAGACTTTTGTGCTGGACGCAGGCATTTCCAGCTTTCTGACGGGAAGGAAACCTTGAAACAGGATTCTTTGATTTCCAGGCTGTGGGCGAAGGCAAGAGGAGCAAAAGCCCCCCCAGAAAGGAGGATGGGCAGACAGGGAAGAGAAGCCGCAAGAGGGCTGGCAGCGCCGAGTGTCCCTGCTGCCAACCGCGCCAGCCGCCCCGTTCGGCGGGAGGCCCCTTTCCCTGCGGCCAGTGCAAACGGTGCGCAACTTCCTGCTCTTTCTGCTCCAACCTGCGCCTTGGCACTACAACAGGCTGACCCTTTGCAAAGGCGCCGCAGCGCAAGCTCAGGCCACTTGCACCATCGCCCCTCGCAGCCCTGCTCAAGCTTACAACCCACCTCAAACCCAAACAGCTCACTTCAAACCCAGCCTTCACAATGAAACCTTACCCTGCCCCAACAACACACACTGCATACAAGTAGCAACAGATCCATCAAAGCTTGCTTTGATGCTGCTGATCAAATTCCAAATAGGATGCAGCAAAAGGAGGAAGACATTTCAAGGCATTGAAGCAAGAAAGATCCGACTCATGCTCTGATCAATTCACAACGTGCCACTGCCCAAAAAGACAGAAATTCATACTAAAAGGCAGATCTTGCCACTTGCTGTAATGATGTGTACTAAATTGAACAATGGATGGTTTGTTTCCTGTCTTCCAGGCTGTTTGAAACCATGCAGGAAAGGAACAAACACAGGAGAAGACATCGCCCTCGCAAAGAAGCAGAGCCTCTCCCCAAGAAGAAAAGACCAAATTAGACAAGCCTGCAGCTTGTCCAGCCAGGCCTAGCAAGGCTTAGGACTAGATAGGAATAGGACTGGTTTTTAAGCTTCGATAACGTCAATAGAACTAGATAGGAATAGGACTGGTTTTTAAGCTTTTAGACTTGTTCAAATTCTATTTAGTTAGTTTACATGATAGGAATCTCCTCAAATTCTTAGTTAAGGTACATGAGTATTATTCAAGATTCATTAGTAGGATTAGATTGATCAGTCAATGTAAGAGGCTTGGTGTTGGCTACGCTCCGTCTTTTGTCATTTTGCCTTTGTTGAGACACAATCTGTCTTTATCATTAAACCATGTTTGTTCCCTGCTGTCTTTTGGTCTGTATGAAATCACTGCGGAAATCAAAGACGGCACTTGCCCTGAGAGGAGTATCTGGGCACGCACGACCTCCCCAAGGCCCGGCCCCTTGCTCAGCTGGCAGGACTGGCAAAGGTGTGTCTCCTTTACTGCCAGGGAAAGAACGCTGGCGCTTCATCCTTTGATTCCTACAAATCTCAGCTGCCAGTGGAAAGGGAGGCTTTGTTTAATTCAATGAATTGGATCAAAATGAGTGCTCGGCTCTCACCATCATTTCTGCCCTAAAAGCAACAGCTTTAGTCCTTTTTGTAGCCCAGCAACAGAACTTTGCTTCATTTTGGGGCACTGATGCACCTGACCACCTTGGAAGACCTTTCTAGAACCCCTCCAATTCTATCCAATTCATATCCCATGCACCACAAAGGCATCAGTAGTTCAGTTTCAGTTTCTCTTGAAAGGAGCCCTCTCCTGCTCTGGGCCTCCACCAATCTCCTTAGCTAAAGCAGAGCGGCTGGGATCATTATCCTCTCTCTGGCTTCCCACAGCTTAGGTATTTGCACCAAAGAAGAAGCAAACTCCCTCTTTCATCTAGCCCAGCAAATGGCACTGCCCAGCAAGGCTTTGGTGGCAGGGGCTGTGCAGGGTGGAGAGGGGGCGAGGGAGGGGACAATTGCCAGGCTGCTTCTGGGAAGCTCAGGGAAGCTTGCCCTTGTCTGATGGAGCCAGTGCAGCTGGGCTTTGGAGCCTACAAAGTATCTGCCTTGCAGTGGCACTTGTTACAGCTGCCCCCTCACTTTGCTGCCCTGTGGGCAACATGCAGCCCGGGAAGGAAGCAAGATTGGGACTGAAGCAAGATTTGCTTTGCCTTAACTATAGGCCGGGAAGCAGCAAAACTGGCTGGGTTTTGTCCTATCTGGCATCTAAGTATTAAAAGAAACGCCAAGGCCGTCAGTGTGGAAAGGTAATTCCATCAGTGTTCCTTTGTTAGAGGAATCCCTGAGTCTTTTGAGACAAACAGCTAGTTTCTCCAAGGGAGCTGGGAGAGAGATATACAAAGTCGGCATTCATGTTTGCTACAGAAATGCCACTGTGCTGTCCCTGTCTGTGTGTCCCCATCAGTTCCCCTGAGAAACATGCTGTTTCTCTAAGTTTCAAGGAAGGAGTGACGAGGTGAGTGACCAGCTCAGAGGCCCAAAGGAGGGAAAACATCAAGCGACATTATTGGGCACCAAAAGGAGATTTGAGAAAGGGGGCAGCATGAATGCCTCCACTTTGAGAGGAAGCTTTGGAGTTGCCTCTCGGCTGAACAACTTGCAAATTCTAGCTCCTCTCAGAGCTGGAGGAGAGCCAGCGGGAGGAGTCCTGCTGCTTCTGCAGGGCAGGAGATGAGGTTCTGGGCCCTTGGACACAGACAGGCTCCTGGGCACGTTCAGCTGGAGACACCTTGCAGAGAAGCACCCACAAGAGCCAGGGCTGTCCCTGCACTGCTTTTGCCCGTCTCCTCAGGCGACTCAGGAGAAAAACCCAATGGCAAGGCTCTCAGAGCAAGCTTGCAGCAGCAGAAGTAAAAGGGGCAGAGGTGGCCCATGCCTCTTTCTGTCCCATGGCTCCCCTGGGGTTCTACATGGAATGTTGGGCTGTGCCCATAGCAACTGTCGTTGTCTCCTGCTCCTGCGGCCCTTGGTGGAACGCTGCTGGAGCAGCGCTGGAGCAGCAGCTGCAGGATCAGCTCCTGGGCTGTCCCTGACCAGCCACCTCCCGCACTCAGCGCCACACCCGGCCTCTGCACCCACATCCTCGTCTCCTCGGCTGCCTCCAGGCATCCCCACAGCACTTGGGGATCGTCCAAGGTAAGAAAATCCCCGTTTGCCTTCAAAGCACTAACACAAGGGCACGAGGCTCCAGCTGCCTCTCCCGCCAACCACGACACACAGGCTGCGTGCTCACTTTCCCCACACCACGTTCCACGTCATAACAAGCTTCAGCTTCTGAAGGAATCGTGTTGCCTCCCAGGCAAACACAGACCTTTCCATAGAGGATGTAGAGAGCTGTCCCAGTGCAGTTGCAGATCCTCCTCCACGGATCACCTGCTTCAAAGTTCTTGGCACCCATTGCAGTCCTAAACCTAGCTTGTGGTGACCCCAAAACAAATTGGTCATGCCTGAGGAGTTCAGGGCTTCAGTGTCAACAAATCCCCTTATGCCCTGACTCAGCTCACACCTGCTCCAAAGCTGCAAAAACCAGAATGATGGCACTTCTCCTCTGGGATCCCTCTCATTCAGGCCATGGAAGCATTTCACTGGCCTTGTCCTCAAACACAGCTGTTCAACTTCAAAAATCATCTGCTATCAGCAATCCTTATGTGCTTACATAGTTACATCTCTGATAGATACATTCTATTTTCATATCCTGTAGATACTTCTTTCAATGCATGTAGGGCTGCTTCTACCTCATGCTCAGGGGCAGCTGTGAAATGCCATCTTCTCAAGAACACAATCACAGTACCAGAGAATTTTCTGGCTTGCAAGGGATTCTCAAAGATCACTGAGCCCAACTCCAGGGCCTGCCCGGGGCAGCCTCAACAATCACATGCCCAAGAGCGCTGTCCAAACACTTTTGGAGCTCAGTCAGCCTTGGTGCTGGCACCCCTTCCCTGGAGAGCCTCTTCCAGTGGCCAAGCACCCTCTGGGTGAAGAGCCTTTTCCTTCTATCCACCCTAAGCCTGCACTGCCACATCTTGCAGCCCATTCTCTTGGCTCCTCCCAGTGGCCCCAGCACTGAAGACAGTAGTGCATGGCCTTCTGCTTCCCCTCCTCAGGAAGCTGCTGACTGCTAGAGGCTCCTGCCTAGGCAATTCCACCTCAAAACCACGGCAATGACACCAAAAAGAAAGAAGCTGGGACAGAGGAGCTCAGGGCTTGCAACCATGAGGTCGAGAAGGAAGGCTACTGACACATCCTGGGCACAACGATTTCTAACTGGAGCATTGTTTGGATCTTTTTCAGGTGGAAAGGAGAGGCACAATGAAAAGGAAAGCAAGAGGCAACAATCAGCCGTGAGTTTTGGCCTAGGGTTAAAGGACAGCAAACTGGAGGAATGGCCAGGAGGAGAACTGCTCTTTCAGAGTCAGGCTGGGATTGCTTCAAGCCTGTGCAGCCACAGGAAGGCTCTCTCCAGCACTTGCCTTTCTTACCTTCACCTCTTTCTTCCTTTAGGCACATCAATGTTGGCAGCGACTTTCAGGCTGAGCTCCCAGAGCTGCAGAGCAGAGCACCAAGTGAGGATGAAGAGCCTGCAAGCCTGGTCTGGAAGCCCTGGGGAGAAGATGACTCTGACATGGAAAAACCTGACAGAGGTAGCTTCTCTTCAAGCTTTTCTTCCACCCCTGACATACTTGGATCTTTCAAAGTCTCCTTTTGCATAGAAAGGCAGCTTCTTGCAGCCTCCGCTTCTCTCCCTGTCTCACGTGTCTTCCCATCTAGAAGTGTTAGAGGCAAGGAGAACGCTCTGCTTCTGCAGCAGAGCAGCAAAAAGAGCAAGCATCTTGCTCTCCAAATCGGTCAGGCCCATTTGCCACTGCAAGAGAGGAGATTGGCCTCCACTTCTTCTACAAGAAGCTGCTCTGAAGGGACAGCCAGCACTGCGGGGGCCCTTGCTTCAGCTGGCCCTGTCTTTGCTCTCCTTTTCATGCTCTCCAAGCCGCTGACTTTAGCTCCTGGCCTTTCCTTCCGCCTTGCATGGCAACCTTTGCTCTTGCTGGCCTCAAGGCTGACTTGGGCTGCCTTTTTGTTGTGCTTGCAGTAAGACAACTGCTGGACATGGCCAGCTCCCGTGGCATTGCCGGGCCAGCAGCTGACCTGGAGCGCGCCCTGCACTGCCTGCACCAGGCAGGCGGCAGCCTTCCGGTAAGAAGCCGCTCTGTGGGCGCACAGAAGAGGGCACAGGGAATGCACAAGGCCCGGCCACTGGCACAGCCTTTCCTGCCTGCTCCTTGATGAAGGCTCTTCACAGGGAGCAGAGCACCTGCTGCCTGCTGTGTCTCCTCCAGCTGCGTCAGGGCTGAGCCCAAACGGCTCCAGCAGGGAGAATCTCCCTCCTGCAGGCGGCGGCGCAAGCTCCTGCAGCCTGCTGCCTTGGAAATCGCCTGCAGCTCTGGCTGCTCTAAGACATCTGGAGAGGAAATTCCCAGAAGCCTCACTCAGCTGAGGCCATTCTGGCTGCAGGAGCCGCAAAATCATTCGCTTGGGGAGCAAAATGCCACTCTTGGGCACCAGCATCAAAGGGCTGGGCAGCAAATCTAGGCACTGGGATCAAATCCCAGGCTTTCACATGGCATACAGTTGCTTGAATGTCTGAAGAGGCAAAGTAGCTGAAAGGCAGCATCTGTGCTTTTCGGCTCATTTTGGGTGTGGTGGGGCGCCTAAAGCCTTTTCCCCTTGGATCTTGCAGGAGGCTCTGGAGATGTTGCTCTCAGGGGGGCCTGCAACAGCTCAAGGCCATCCCTTGGCTGATTATCATTACGCAGGTAAGCAAAGCAGAGCTTCTTCCTTCACTGACAGATGCTGCCGTCCCCTTCAGTGTTGTGGCAAGTGTTTCTGCTTCAACAAATTGTGCTTAACACCAGCACAAGGTCTTGTCTTCTCAGGGGCTGGCGAAAGCACCAGCATCTAGTCCTTCAGCTTTACTTCTTTTCCAATCCTTTTCCCGGCGGAATGCCTGCTCTTGTCTTCGTCACCTTCTGAGGCAGCAGACATGTACTCACACGGGAATGATGGTCTGCAACCATTTGCTTGCGGCGGCCAGTGGGATCTACTTCATGTGGATCGAGTGATCCATTTACCTGCTGCTTTTTATTGCCAGGCTCTGATAGATGGACACCTGAGGAGAAGGACTCCTTCCAAAAGGCTTTCCACACCTACGGCAAGGATTTTCATCTCATCCAGAAGCAGGTAAAGCCGCAGGACATTCTTTACCTGAGCAGATCATCAGGAGGAAAGCTTGCTTCTAGCTGGTAACAAACACTGGGCTTCGGTCTCTCTCTTCTCAAGTACCAAAACTGCTCAAGTAGTAACAAAACGGGACATCGAAGGCCTGTGTGAAAAGGATGATCCTGTCTCTCCAGCCCTTTTCTCCAAGCTCCTTTGGAATATGATGATTTATTCTCTCAGACTTGTCGCACACCTCTGCTGCTGCTTCCACAAGACATTGTGCTGGCATAACTGGAGTGAACCCGGCAAAGAAGACCTGTGCTAGATGGATTTCTTGTTGATCTGTGCATTACATGCGCTACCACCTAGCATGATACACCGTTTACTACATTACATGATGCCTCTCTTTCTCCATCTTCATTTCATTTTACACCCTACTCCATTTACTTCATGATTTTACTTCCTACTTTACTCCGTCATCTACTTTTTCCCCAAAGCACCCTACAAAGGAATTTTAGATTCCTTCTTTTTCTCTTCACAACAGATCCAGACTAAGACCGTGGCACAGTGTGTGGAGTACTACTACACCTGGAAAAAGGAGCATAGAGTTGCTAGCACTCTTGCTCAGGTGAGGGGGAAGAAAATCCAGGCATGCCAGGAGGGTGGAGAAACTGGGAGAAGGGGAGAAAACCTGCTGGCCAGGCATGCCAGACACCGCTTTGCCAGGATCACATTGTCCCATGCGCTGGGAAAGGCACAGCAGATGCTGCCCAGGCCTTCCTTCTGCTGCTGCCCTGAAATACGCCATTCTGGAGCCTAACTCTGAGCCAAAAAAGCCGCACCACCACCCAAATGGGCTTGGACTCTCTACAGATGGCTTTCTCAAGGGCTGCCACCTTTGCTGACTCCAATCAGACCCTTCATTCCCCACTTCACTCCTCCTGACATCAGCAATCCCTGTCTTCAGGGAGATGTTGCAGATTTTCAGGCAGTTTTTCTAGCATCCCAGCATACTCCCCAAGAAGCAGCTGCCAGTGCTGTGGCTCCCCTCAGACTTTCCTTACCAGCAAAGAGCAATTTGGTTGGCAAGAGTGAGAGAGAGAGAGAGAAAGAGAGAGAGACATTATTCTGGGTTGTAGAAAAGGTCTAACCATGTGTCTTCCCTAATTTGACTGAATTTCCATCCCATTCCCTAGACATTTCTGCAGGAAAACCCAAGGGAAATAAATGTTAGGCAGAGAGGTAGAAATAAGAAATGTAGAATTCTAGATAGCCACACATTTATCCCACCCCTCTGGCCTGTAGCAAAGAGGAGCATTTCCCTCCAAGCTCTGCCTTGGCAGCCCGCCGCAGCCCACTGGCAAAGGCAGCCCTTTCCTCAGCTCTTGAGGCTTTGCAAGGATTTGCTTAGGCCAATAGACTTTTGTGCTGGACGCAGGCATTTCCAGCTTTCTGATGGGAAGGAAACATTGAAACAGGATTCTTTGACTTCCAGGCTGTGGGCGAAGGCAAGAGGAGCAAAAGCCCCCCCAGAAAGGAGGATGGGCAGACAGGGAAGAGAAGCCGCAAGAGGGCTGGCAGCGCCCAGTGTCCCTGCTGCCAACCGCGCCAGCCGCCCCGTTCGGCGGGAGGCCCCTTTCCCTGCGGCCAGTGCAAACGGTGCGCAACTTCCTGCTCTTTCTGCTCCAACCTGCGCCTTGGCATTAAAACAGGCTGACCCTTTGCAAAGGCGCCGCAGCGCAAGCTCAGGCCACTTGCACCATCGCCCCTCGCGGCCCTGCTCAAGCTTACAACCCACCTCAAACCCAAACAGCTCACTTCAAACCCAGCCTTCACAATGAAACCTTACCCTGCCCCAACAACACACACTGCATACAAGTAGCAACAGATCCATCAAAGCTTGCTTTGATGCTGCTGATCAAATTCCAAATAGGATGCAGCAAAAGGAGGAAGACATTTCAAGGCATTGAAGCAAGAAAGATCGGACTCATGCTCTGATCAATTCACAACGTGCCACTGCCCAAAAAGACAGAAATTCATACTAAAAGGCAGATCTTGCCACTTGCTGTAATGATGTGTACTAAATTGAACAATGGATGGTTTGTTTCCTGTCTTCCAGGCTGTTTGAAACCATGCAGGAAAGGAACAAACACAGGAGAAGACATCGCCCTCGCAAAGAAGCAGAGCCTCTCCCCAAGAAGAAAAGACCAAATTAGACAAGCCTGCAGCTTGTCCAGCCAGGCCTAGCAAGGCTTAGGACTAGATAGGAATAGGACTGGTTTTTAAGCTTCGATAACGTCAATAGAACTAGATAGGAATAGGACTGGTTTTTAAGCTTTTAGACTTGTTCAAATTCTATTTAGTTAGTTTACATGATAGGAATCTCCTCAATTTCTTAGTTAAGGTACATGAGTATTATTCAAGATTCATTAGTAGGATTAGATTGATCAGTCAATGTAAGAGGCTTGGTGTTGGCTACGCTCCGTCTTTTGTCATTTTGCCTTTGTTGAGACACAATCTGTCTTTATCATTAAACCATGTTTGTTCCACTTTATCTTTTGGTCTGTATGAAATCACTGCGGCAATCAAAGACGGCACTTGCCCTGAGAGGAGAATCTGGGCACGCACGACCTCCCCAAGGCCCGGCCCCTTGCTCAGCTGGCAGGACTGGCAAAGGTGTGTCTCCTTTACTGCCAGGGAAAGAACGCTGGCGCTTCATCCTTTGATTCCTACAAATCTCAGCTGCCAGTGGAAAGGGAGGCTTTGTTTAATTCAATGAATTGGATCAAAATGAGTGCTCTGCTCTCACCATCATTTCTGCCCTAAAAGCAACAGCTTTAGTCCTTTTTGTAGCCCAGCAACAGAACTTTGCTTCATTTTGGGGCACTGATGCACCTGACCACCTTGGAAGACGTTTCTAGAACCCCTCCAATTCTATCTAATTCATATTCCATGCACCACAAAGGCATCAGTAGTTCAGTTTCAGTTTCTCTTGAAAGGACCCCTCTCCCGCTCTGGGCCTCCACCAATCTCCTTAGCTAAAGCAGAGCGGCTGGGATCATTATCCTCTCTCTGGCTTCCCACAGCTTAGGTATTTGCACCAAAGAAGAAGCAAACTCCCTCTTTCATCTAGCCCAGCAAATGGCACTGCCCAGCAAGGCTTTGGTGGCAGGGGCTGTGCAGGGTGGAGAGGGGGCGAGGGAGGGGACAATTGCCAGGCTGCTTCTGGGAAGCGCAGGGAAGCTTGCCCTTGTCTGATGGAGCCAGTGCAGCTGGGCTTTGGAGTCTACAAAGTATCTGCCTTGCAGTGGCACTTGTTACAGCTGCCCCCTCACTTTGCTGCCCTGTGGGCAACATGCAGCCCGGGAAGGAAGCAAGATTGGGACTGAAGCAAGATTTGCTTTGCCTTAACTATAGGCCGGGAAGCAGCAAAACTGGCTGGGTTTTGTCCTATCTGGCATCTAAGTATTAAAAGAAACGCCAAGGCCGTCAGTGTGGAAAGGTAATTCCATCAGTGTTCCTTTGTTAGAGGAATGCCTGAGTCTTTTGAGACAAACAGCTAGTTTCTCCAAGGGAGCTGGGAGAGAGATATACAAAGTCGGCATTCATGTTTGCTACAGAAATGCCACTGTGCTGTCCCTGTCTGTGTGTCCCCATCAGTTCCCCTGAGAAACATGCTGTTTCTCTAAGTTTCAAGGAAGGAGTGACGAGGTGAGTGACCAGCTCAGAGGCCCAAAGGAGGGAAAACATCAAGCGACATTATTGGGCACCAAAAGGAGATTTGAGAAAGGGGGCAGCATGAATGCCTCCACTTTGAGAGGAAGCTTTGGAGTTGCCTCTCGCCTGAACAACTTGCAAATTCTAGCTCCTCTCAGAGCTGGAGGAGAGCCAGCGGGAGGAGTCCTGCTGCTTCTCCAGGGCAGGAGATGAGGTTCTGGGCCCTTGGACACAGACAGGCTCCTGGGCACGTTCAGCTGGAGACACCTTGCAGAGAAGCACTGACAAGAGCCAGGGCTGTCCCTGCACTGCTTTTGCCCGTCTCCTCAGGCGACTCAGGAGAAAAACCCAATGGCAAGGCTCTCAGAGCAAGCTTGCAGCAGCAGAAGTAAAAGGGGCAGAGGTGGCCCATGCCTCTTTCTGTCCCATGGCTCCCCTGGGGTTCTACATGGAATGTTGGGCTGTGCCCATAGCAACTGTCGTTGTCTCCTGCTCCTGCGGCCCTTGGTGGAACGCTGCTGGAGCAGCGCTGGAGCAGCAGCTGCAGGATCAGCTCCTGGGCTGTCCCTGACCAGCCACCTCCTGCACTCAGCGCCACACCCGGCCTCTGCACCCACATCCTCGTCTCCTCGGCTGCCTCCAGGCATCCCCACAGCACTTGGGGATCGTCCAAGGTAAGAAAATCCCCGTTTGCCTTCAAAGCACTAACACAAGGGCACGAGGCTCCAGCTGCCTCTCCCGCCAACCACGACACACAGGCTGCCTGCTCACTTTCCCCACACCACGTTCCACGTCAAAACAAGCTTCAGCTTCTGAAGGAATCTTGTTGCCTCCCAGGCAAACACAGACCTTTCCATAGAGGATGTAGAGAGCTGTCCCAGTGCAGTTGCAGATCCTCCTCCACGGATCACCTGCTTCAAAGTTCTTGGCACCCATTGCAGTCCTAAACCTAGCTTGTGGTGACCCCAAAACAAATTGGTCATGCCTGAGGAGTTCAGGGCTTCAGTGTCAACAAATCCCCTTATGCCCTGACTCAGCTCACACCTGCTCCAAAGCTGCAAAAACCAGAATGATGGCACTTCTCCTCTGGGATCCCTCTCATTCAGGCCATGGAAGCATTTCACTGGCCTTGTCCTCAAACACAGCTGTTCAACTTCAAAAATCATCTGCTATCAGCAATCCTTATGTGCTTACATAGTTACTTCTCTGATAGATACATTCTATTTTCATATCCTGTAGATACTTCTTTCAATGCATGTAGGGCTGCTTCTACCTCATGCTCAGGGGCAGCTGTGAAATGCCATCTTCTCAAGAACACAATCACAGTACCAGAGAATTTTCTGGCTTGCAAGGGATTCTCAAAGATCACTGAGCCCAACTCCAGGGCCTGCCCGGGGCAGCCTCAACAATCACATGCCCAAGAGCGCTGTCCAAACACTTTTGGAGCTCAGTCAGCCTTGGTGCTGGCACCCCTTCCCTGGAGAGCCTCTTCCAGTGGCCAAGCACCCTCTGGGTGAAGAGCCTTTTCCTTCTATCCACCCTAAGCCTGCACTGCCACATCTTGCAGCCCATTCTCTTGGCTCCTCCCAGTGGCCCCAGCACTGAAGACAGTAGTGCATGGCCTTCTGCTTCCCCTCCTCAGGAAGCTGCTGACTGCTAGAGGCTCCTGCCTAGGCAATTCCACCTCAAAACCACGGCAATGACACCAAAAAGAAAGGAGCTGGGACAGAGGAGCTCAGGGTTTGCAACGATGAAGTTGAGAAGGAAGGCTACTGACACATCCTGGGCACAACGATTTCTAACTGGAGCATTGTTTGGATCTTTTTCAGGTGGAAAGGAGAGGCACAATGAAAAGGAAAGCAAGAGGCAACAATCAGCCGTGAGTTTTGGCCTAGGGTTAAAGGACAGCAAACTGGAGGAATGGCCAGGAGGAGAACTGCTCTTTCAGAGTCAGGCTGGGATTGCTTCAAGCCTGTGCAGCCACAGGAAGGCTCTCTCCAGCACTTGCCTTTCTTACCTTCACCTCTTTCTTCCTTTAGGCACATCAATGTTGGCAGCGACTTTCAGGCTGAGCTCCCAGAGCTGCAGAGCAGAGCACCAAGTGAGGATGAAGAGCCTGCAAGCCTGGTCTGGAAGCCCTGGGGAGAAGATGACTCTGACATGGAAAAACCTGACAGAGGTAGCTTCTCTTCAAGCTTTTCTTCCACCCCTGACATACTTGGATCTTTCAAAGTCTCCTTTTGCATAGAAAGGCAGCTTCTTGCAGCCTCCGCTTCTCTCCCTGTCTCACGTGTCTTCCCATCTAGAAGTGTTAGAGGCAAGGAGAACGCTCTGCTTCTGCAGCAGAGCAGCAAAAAGAGCAAGCATCTTGCTCTCCAAATCGGTCAGGCCCATTTGCCACTGCAAGAGAGGAGATTGGCCTCCACTTCTTCTACAAGAAGCTGCTCTGAAGGGAGAGCCAGCACTGCGGGGGCCCTTGCTTCAGCTGGCCCTGTCTTTGCTCTCCTTTTCATGCTCTCCAAGCCGCTGCCTTTAGCTCCTGGCCTTTCCTTCCGCCTTGCATGGCAACCTTTGCTCTTGCTGGCCTCAAGGCTGACTTGGGCTGCCTTTTTGTTGTGCTTGCAGTAAGACAACTGCTGGACATGGCCAGCTCCCGTGGCATTGCCGGGCCAGCAGCTGACTTGGAGCGCGCCCTGCACTGCCTGCACCAGGCAGGCGGCAGCCTTGCGGTAAGAAGCCGCTCTGTGGGCGCACAGAAGAGGGCACAGGGAATGCACAAGGCCCGGCCACTGGCACAGCCTTTCCTGCCTGCTCCTTGATGAAGGCTCTTCACAGGGAGCAGAGCACCTGCTGCCTGCTGTGTCTCCTCCAGCTGCGTCAGGGCTGAGCCCAAACGGCTCCAGCAGGGAGAATCTCCCTCCTGCAGGCGGCGTCGCCAGCTCCTGCAGCCTGCTGCCTTGGAAATCGCCTGCAGCTCTGGCTGCTCTAAGACATCTGGAGAGGAAATTCCCAGAAGCCTCACTCAGCTGAGGCCATTCTGGCTGCAGGAGCCGCAAAATCATTCGCTTGGGGAGCAAAATGCCACTCTTGGGCACCAGCATCAAAGGGCTGGGCAGCAAATCTAGGCACTGGGATCAAATCCCAGGCTTTCACATGGCATACAGTTGCTTGAATGTCTGAAGAGGCAAAGTAGCTGAAAGGCAGCATCTGTGCTTTACGGCTCATTTTGGGTGTGGTGGGGCGCCTAAAGCCTTTTCCCCTTGGATCTTGCAGGAGGCTCTGGAGATGTTGCTCTCAGGGGGGCCTGCAACAGCTCAAGGCCATCCCTTGGCTGATTATCATTACGCAGGTAAGCAAAGCAGAGCTTCTTCCTTCACTGACAGATGCTGCCGTCCCCTTCAGTGTTGTGGCAAGTGTTTCTGCTTCAACAAATTGTGCTTAACACCAGCACAAGGTCTTGTCTTCTCAGGGGCTGGCGAAAGCACCAGCATCTAGTCCTTCAGCTTTACTTCTTTTCCAATCCTTTTCCCGGCGGAATGCCTGCTCTTGTCTTCGTCACCTTCTGAGGCAGCAGACATGTACTCACACGGGAATGATGGTCTGCAACCATTTGCTTGCGGCGGCCAGTGGGATCTACTTCATGTGGATCGAGTGATCCATTTACCTGCTGCTTTTTATTGCCAGGCTCTGATAGATGGACACCTGAGGAGAAGGACTCCTTCCAAAAGGCTTTCCACACCTACGGCAAGGATTTTCATCTCATCCAGAAGCAGGTAAAGCCGCAGGACATTCTTTACCTGAGCAGATCATCAGGAGGAAAGCTTGCTTCTAGCTGGTAACAAACACTGGGCTTCGGTCTCTCTCTTCTCAAGTACCAAAACTGCTCAAGTAGTAACAAAACGGGACATCAAAGGCCTGTGTGAAAAGGATGATCCTGTCTCTCCAGCCCTTTTCTCCAAGCTCCTTTGGAATATGATGATTTATTCTCTCAGACTTGTCGCACACCTCTGCTGCTGCTTCCACAAGACATTGTGCTGGCATAACTGGAGTGAACCCGGCAAAGAAGACCTGTGCTAGATGGATTTCTTGTTGATCTGTGCATTACATGCGCTACCACCTAGCATGATACACCGTTTACTACATTGCATGATGCCTCTCTTTCTCCATCTTCATTTCATTTTACACCCTACTCCATTTACTTCATGATTTTACTTCCTACTTTACTCCGTCATCTACTTTTTCCCCAAAGCACCCTACAAAGGAATTTTAGATTCCTTCTTTTTCTCTTCACAACAGATCCAGACTAAGACCGTGGCACAGTGTGTGGAGTACTACTACACCTGGAAAAAGGAGCATAGAGTTGCTAGCACTCTTGCTCAGGTGAGGGGGAAGAAAATCCAGGCATGCCAGGAGGGTGGAGAAACTGGGAGAAGGGGAGAAAACCTGCTGGCCAGGCATGCCAGACACCGCTTTGCCAGGATCACATTGTCCCATGCGCTGGGAAAGGCACAGCAGATGCTGCCCAGGCCTTCCTTCTGCTGCTGCCCTGAAATACGCCATTCTGGAGCCTAACTCTGAGCCAAAAAAGCCGCACCACCACCCAAATGGGCTTGGACTCTCTACAGATGGCTTTCTCAAGGGCTGCCACCTTTGCTGACTCCAATCAGACCCTTCATTCCCCACTTCATACCTCCTGACATCAGCAATCCCTGTCTTCAGGGAGATGTTGCAGATTTTCAGGCAGTTTTTCTAGCATCCCAGCATACTCCCCAAGAAGCAGCTGCCAGTGCTGTGGCTCCCCTCAGACTTTCCTTACCAGCAAAGAGCAATTTGGTTGGCAAGAGTGAGAGAGAGAGAGAGAAAGAGAGAGAGACATTATTCTGGGTTGTAGAAAAGGTCTAACCATGTGTCTTCCCTAATTTGACTGAATTTCCATCCCATTCCCTAGACATTTCTGCAGGAAAACCCAAGGGAAATAAATGTTAGGCAGAGAGGTAGAAATAAGAAATGTAGAATTCTAGATAGCCACACATTTATCCCACCCCTCTGGCCTGTAGCAAAGAGGAGCATTTCCCTCCAAGCTCTGCCTTGGCAGCCCGCCGCAGCCCACTGGCAAAGGCAGCCCTTTCCTCAGCTCTTCAGGCTTTGCAAGGATTTGCTTAGGCCAATAGATTTTTGTGCTGGACGCAGGCATTTCCAGCTTTCTGATGGGAAGGAAACACTGAAACAGGATTCTTTGACTTCCAGGCTGTGGGCGAAGGCAAGAGGAGCAAAAGCCCCCCCAGAAAGGAGGATGGGCAGACAGGGAAGAGAAGCCGCAAGAGGGCTGGCAGCGCCCAGTGTCCCTGCTGCCAACCGCGCCAGCCGCCCCGTTCGGCGGGAGGCCCCTTTCCCTGCGGCCAGTGCAAACGGTGCGCAACTTCCTGCTCTTTCTGCTCCAACCTGCGCCTTGGCATTAAAACAGGCTGACCCTTTGCAAAGGCGCCGCAGCGCAAGCTCAGGCCACTTGCACCATCGCCCCTCGCAGCCCTGCTCAAGCTTACAACCCACCTCAAACCCAAACAGCTCACTTCAAACCCAGCCTTCACAATGAAACCTTACCCTGCCCCAACAACACACACTGCATACAAGTAGCAACAGATCCATCAAAGCTTGCTTTGATGCTGCTGATCAAATTCCAAATAGGATGCAGCAAAAGGAGGAAGACATTTCAAGGCATTGAAGCAAGAAAGATCGGACTCATGCTCTGATCAATTCACAACGTGCCACTGCCCAAAAAGACAGAAATTCATACTAAAAGGCAGATCTTGCCACTTGCTGTAATGATGTGTACTAAATTGAACAATGGATGGTTTGTTTCCTGTCTTCCAGGCTGTTTGAAACCATGCAGGAAAGGAACAAACACAGGAGAAGACATCGCCCTCGCAAAGAAGCAGAGCCTCTCCCCAAGAAGAAAAGACCAAATTAGACAAGCCTGCAGCTTGTCCAGCCAGGCCTAGCAAGGCTTAGGACTAGATAGGAATAGGACTGGTTTTTAAGCTTCGATAACGTCAATAGAACTAGATAGGAATGGACTGGTTTTTAAGCTTTTAGACTTGTTCAAATTCTATTTAGTTAGTTTACATGATAGGAATCTCCTCAAATTCTTAGTTAAGGTACATGAGTATTATTCAAGATTCATTAGTAGGATTAGATTGATCAGTCAATGTAAGAGGCTTGGTGTTGGCTACGCTCCGTCTTTTGTCATTTTGCCTTTGTTGAGACACAATCTGTCTTTATCATTAAACCATGTTTGTTCCACTTTATCTTTTGGTCTGTATGAAATCACTGCGGCAATCAAAGACGGCACTTGCCCTGAGAGGAGAATCTGGGCACGCACGACCTCCCCAAGGCCCGGCCCCTTGCTCAGCTGGCAGGACTGGCAAAGGTGTGTCTCCTTTACTGCCAGGGAAAGAACGCTGGCGCTTCATCCTTTGATTCCTACAAATCTCAGCTGCCAGTGGAAAGGGAGGCTTTGTTTAATTCAATGAATTGGATCAAAATGAGTGCTCTGCTCTCACCATCATTTCTGCCCTAAAAGCAACAGCTTTAGTCCTTTTTGTAGCCCAGCAACAGAACTTTGCTTCATTTTGGGGCACTGATGCACCTGACCACCTTGGAAGACGTTTCTAGAACCCCTCCAATTCTATCTAATTCATATCCCATGCACCACAAAGGCATCAGTAGTTCAGTTTCAGTTCCTCTTGAAAGGACCCCTCTCCCGCTCTGGGCCTCCACCAATCTCCTTAGCTAAAGCAGAGCGGCTGGGATCATTATCCTCTCTCTGGCTTCCCACAGCTTAGGTATTTGCACCAAAGAAGAAGCAAACTCCCTCTTTCATCTAGCCCAGCAAATGGCACTGCCCAGCAAGGCTTTGGTGGCAGGGGCTGTGCAGGGTGGAGAGGGGGCGAGGGAGGGGGCAATTGCCAGGCTGCTTCTGGGAAGCAGCGCAGGGAAGCTTGCCCTTGTCTGATGGAGCCAGTGCAGCTGGGCTTTGGAGCCTACAAAGTATCTGCCTTGCAGTGGCACTTGTTACAGCTGCCCCCTCATTCTACTGCCCTGTGGGCAACATGCAGCCCGGGAAGGAAGCAAGATTGGGACTGAAGCAAGATTTGCTTTGCCTTAACTATAGGCCGGGAAGCAGCAAAACTGGCTGGGTTTTGTCCTATCTGGCATCTAAGTATTAAAAGAAACGCCAAGGCCGTCAGTGTGGAAAGGTAATTCCATCAGTGTTCCTTTGTTAGAGGAATGCCTGAGTCTTTTGAGACAAACAGCTAGTTTCTCCAAGGGAGCTGGGAGAGAGATATACAAAGTCGGCATTCATGTTTGCTACAGAAATGCCACTGTGCTGTCCCTGTCTGTGTGTCCCCATCAGTTCCCCTGAGAAACATGCTGTTTCTCTAAGTTTCAAGGAAGGAGTGATGAGGTGAGTGACCAGCTCAGAGGCCCAAAGGAGGGAAAACATCAAGCGACATTATTGGGCACCAAAAGGAGATTTGAGAAAGGGGGCAGCATGAATGCCTCCACTTTGAGAGGAAGCTTTGGAGTTGCCTCTCGCCTGAACAACTTGCAAATTCTAGCTCCTCTCAGAGCTGGAGGAGAGCCAGCGGGAGGAGTCCTGCTGCTTCTCCAGGGCAGGAGATGAGGTTCTGGGCCCTTGGACACAGACAGGCTCCTGGGCACGTTCAGCTGGAGACACCTTGCAGAGAAGCACCGACAAGAGCCAGGGCTGTCCCTGCACTGCTTTTGCCCGTCTCCTCAGGCGACTCAGGAGAAAAACCCAATGGCAAGGCTCTCAGAGCAAGCTTGCAGCAGCAGAAGTAAAAGGGGCAGAGGTGGCCCATGCCTCTTTCTGTCCCATGGCTCCCCTGGGGTTCTACATGGAATGTTGGGCTGTGCCCATAGCAACTGTCGTTGTCTCCTGCTCCTGCGGCCCTTGGTGGAACGCTGCTGGAGCAGCGCTGGAGCAGCAGCTGCAGGATCAGCTCCTGGGCTGTCCCTGACCAGCCACCTCCTGCACTCAGCGCCACACCCGGCCTCTGCACCCACATCCTCGTCTCCTCGGCTGCCTCCAGGCATCCCCACAGCACTTGGGGATCGTCCAAGGTAAGAAAATCCCCGTTTGCCCTCAAAGCACTAACACAAGGGCACGAGGCTCCAGCTGCCTCTCCCGCCAACCACGACACACAGGCTGCCTGCTCACTTTCCCCACACCACGTTCCACGTCAAAACAAGCTTCAGCTTCTGAAGGAATCGTGTTGCCTCCCAGGCAAACACAGACCTTTCCATAGAGGATGTAGAGAGCTGTCCCAGTGCAGTTGCAGATCCTCCTCCACGGATCACCTGCTTCAAAGTTCTTGGCACCCATTGCAGTCCTAAACCTAGCTTGTGGTGACCCCAAAACAAATTGGTCATGCCTGAGGAGTTCAGGGCTTCAGTGTCAACAAATCCCCTTATGCCCTGACTCAGCTCACACCTGCTCCAAAGCTGCAAAAACCAGAATGATGGCACTTCTCCTCTGGGATCCCTCTCATTCAGGCCATGGAAGCATTTCACTGGCCTTGTCCTCAAACACAGCTGTTCAACTTCAAAAATCATCTGCTATCAGCAATCCTTATGTGCTTACATAGTTACTTCTCTGATAGATACATTCTATTTTCATATCCTGTAGATACTTCTTTCAATGCATGTAGGGCTGCTTCTACCTCATGCTCAGGGGCAGCTGTGAAATGCCATCTTCTCAAGAACACAATCACAGTACCAGAGAATTTTCTGGCTTGCAAGGGATTCTCAAAGATCACTGAGCCCAACTCCAGGGCCTGCCCGGGGCAGCCTCAACAATCACATGCCCAAGAGCGCTGTCCAAACACTTTTGGAGCTCAGTCAGCCTTGGTGCTGGCACCCCTTCCCTGGAGAGCCTGTTCCAGTGGCCAAGCACCCTCTGGGTGAAGAGCCTTTTCCTTCTATCCACCCTAAGCCTGCACTGCCACATCTTGCAGCCCATTCTCTTGGCTCCTCCCAGTGGCCCCAGCACTGAAGACAGTAGTGCATGGCCTTCTGCTTCCCCTCCTCAGGAAGCTGCTGACTGCTAGAGGCTCCTGCCTAGGCAATTCCACCTCAAAACCACGGCAATGACACCAAAAAGAAAGGAGCTGGGACAGAGGAGCTCAGGGTTTGCAACGATGAAGTTGAGAAGGAAGGCTACTGACACATCCTGGGCACAACGATTTCTAACTGGAGCATTGTTTGGATCTTTTTCAGGTGGAAAGGAGAGGCACAATGAAAAGGAAAGCAAGAGGCAACAATCAGCCGTGAGTTTTGGCCTAGGGTTAAAGGACAGCAAACTGGAGGAATGGCCAGGAGGAGAACTGCTCTTTCAGAGTCAGGCTGGGATTGCTTCAAGCCTGTGCAGCCACAGGAAGGCTCTCTCCAGCACTTGCCTTTCTTACCTTCACCTCTTTCTTCCTTTAGGCACATCAATGTTGGCAGCGACTTTCAGGCTGAGCTCCCAGAGCTGCAGAGCAGAGCACCAAGTGAGGATGAAGAGCCTGCAAGCCTGGTCTGGAAGCCCTGGGGAGAAGATGACTCTGACATGGAAAAACCTGACAGAGGTAGCTTCTCTTCAAGCTTTTCTTCCACCCCTGACATACTTGGATCTTTCAAAGTCTCCTTTTGCATAGAAAGGCAGCTTCTTGCAGCCTCCGCTTCTCTCCCTGTCTCACGTGTCTTCCCATCTAGAAGTGTTAGAGGCAAGGAGAACGCTCTGCTTCTGCAGCAGAGCAGCAAAAAGAGCAAGCATCTTGCTCTCCAAATCGGTCAGGCCCATTTGCCACTGCAAGAGAGGAGATTGGCCTCCACTTCTTCTACAAGAAGCTGCTCTGAAGGGAGAGCCAGCACTGCGGGGGCCCTTGCTTCAGCTGGCCCTGTCTTTGCTCTCCTTTTCATGCTCTCCAAGCCGCTGCCTTTAGCTGCTGGCCTTTCTTTCCGCCTTGCATGGCAACCTTTGCTCTTGCTGGCCTCAAGGCTGACTTGGGCTGCCTTTTTGTTGTGCTTGCAGTAAGACAACTGCTGGACATGGCCAGCTCCCGTGGCATTGCCGGGCCAGCAGCTGACCTGGAGCGCGCCCTGCACTGCCTGCACCAGGCAGGCGGCAGCCTTCCGGTAAGAAGCCGCTCTGTGGGCGCACAGAAGAGGGCACAGGGAATGCACAAGGCCCGGCCACTGGCACAGCCTTTCCTGCCTGCTCCTTGATGAAGGCTCTTCACAGGGAGCAGAGCACCTGCTGCCTGCTGTGTCTCCTCCAGCTGCGTCAGGGCTGAGCCCAAACGGCTCCAGCAGGGAGAATCTCCCTCCTGCAGGCGGCGGCGCCAGCTCCTGCAGCCTGCTGCCTTGGAAATCGCCTGCAGCTCTGGCTGCTCTAAGACATCTGGAGAGGAAATTCCCAGAAGCCTCACTCAGCTGAGGCCATTCTGGCTGCAGGAGCCGCAAAATCATTCGCTTGGGGAGCAAAATGCCACTCTTGGGCACCAGCATCAAAGGGCTGGGCAGCAAATCTAGGCACTGGGATCAAATCCCAGGCTTTCACATGGCATACAGTTGCTTGAATGTCTGAAGAGGCAAAGTAGCTGAAAGGCAGCATCTGTGCTTTTCGGCTCATTTTGGGTGTGGTGGGGCGCCTAAAGCCTTTTCCCCTTGGATCTTGCAGGAGGCTCTGGAGATGTTGCTCTCAGGGGGGCCTGCAACAGCTCAAGGCCATCCCTTGGCTGATTATCATTACGCAGGTAAGCAAAGCAGAGCTTCTTCCTTCACTGACAGATGCTGCCGTCCCCTTCAGTGTTGTGGCAAGTGTTTCTGCTTCAACAAATTGTGCTTAACACCAGCACAAGGTCTTGTCTTCTCAGGGGCTGGCGAAAGCACCAGCATCTAGTCCTTCAGCTTTACTTCTTTTCCAATCCTTTTCCCGGCGGAATGCCTGCTCTTGTCTTCGTCACCTTCTGAGGCAGCAGACATGTACTCACACGGGAATGATGGTCTGCAACCATTTGCTTGCGGCGGCCAGTGGGATCTACTTCATGTGGATCGAGTGATCCATTTACCTGCTGCTTTTTATTGCCAGGCTCTGATAGATGGACACCTGAGGAGAAGGACTCCTTCCAAAAGGCTTTCCACACCTACGGCAAGGATTTTCATCTCATCCAGAAGCAGGTAAAGCCGCAGGACATTCTTTACCTGAGCAGATCATCAGGAGGAAAGCTTGCTTCTAGCTGGTAACAAACACTGGGCTTCGGTCTCTCTCTTCTCAAGTACCAAAACTGCTCAAGTAGTAACAAAACGGGACATCAAAGGCCTGTGTGAAAAGGATGATCCTGTCTCTCCAGCCCTTTTCTCCAAGCTCCTTTGGAATATGATGATTTATTCTCTCAGACTTGTCGCACACCTCTGCTGCTGCTTCCACAAGACATTGTGCTGGCATAACTGGAGTGAACCCGGCAAAGAAGACCTGTGCTAGATGGATTTCTTGTTGATCTGTGCATTACATGCGCTACCACCTAGCATGATACACCGTTTACTACATTGCATGATGCCTCTCTTTCTCCATCTTCATTTCATTTTACACCCTACTCCATTTACTTCATGATTTTACTTCCTACTTTACTCCGTCATCTACTTTTTCCCCAAAGCACCCTACAAAGGAATTTTAGATTCCTTCTTTTTCTCTTCACAACAGATCCAGACTAAGACCGTGGCACAGTGTGTGGAGTACTACTACACCTGGAAAAAGGAGCATAGAGTTGCTAGCACTCTTGCTCAGGTGAGGGGGAAGAAAATCCAGGCATGCCAGGAGGGTGGAGAAACTGGGAGAAGGGGAGAAAACCTGCTGGCCAGGCATGCCAGACACCGCTTTGCCAGGATCACATTGTCCCATGCGCTGGGAAAGGCACAGCAGATGCTGCCCAGGCCTTCCTTCTGCTGCTGCCCTGAAATACGCCATTCTGGAGCCTAACTCTGAGCCAAAAAAGCCGCACCACCACCCAAATGGGCTTGGACTCTCTACAGATGGCTTTCTCAAGGGCTGCCACCTTTGCTGACTCCAATCAGACCCTTCATTCCCCACTTCACTCCTCCTGACATCAGCAATCCCTGTCTTCAGGGAGATGTTGCAGATTTTCAGGCAGTTTTTCTAGCATCCCAGCATACTCCCCAAGAAGCAGCTGCCAGTGCTGTGGCTCCCCTCAGACTTTCCTTACCAGCAAAGAGCAATTTGGTTGGCAAGAGTGAGAGAGAGAGAGAGAAAGAGAGAGAGACATTATTCTGGGTTGTAGAAAAGGTCTAACCATGTGTCTTCCCTAATTTGACTGAATTTCCATCCCATTCCCTAGACATTTCTGCAGGAAAACCCAAGGGAAATAAATGTTAGGCAGAGAGGTAGAAATAAGAAATGTAGAATTCTAGATAGCCACACATTTATCCCACCCCTCTGGCCTGTAGCAAAGAGCAGCATTTCCCTCCAAGCTCTGCCTTGGCAGCCCGCCGCAGCCCACTGGCAAAGGCAGCCCTTTCCTCAGCTCTTGAGGCTTTGCAAGGATTTGCTTAGGCCAATAGATTTTTGTGCTGGACGCAGGCATTTCCAGCTTTCTGATGGGAAGGAAACATTGAAACAGGATTCTTTGACTTCCAGGCTGTGGGCGAAGGCAAGAGGAGCAAAAGCCCCCCCAGAAAGGAGGATGGGCAGACAGGGAAGAGAAGCCGCAAGAGGGCTGGCAGCGCCCAGTGTCCCTGCTGCCAACCGCGCCAGCCGCCCCGTTCGGCGGGAGGCCCCTTTCCCTGCGGCCAGTGCAAACGGTGCGCAACTTCCTGCTCTTTCTGCTCCAACCTGCGCCTTGGCACTAAAACAGGCTGACCCTTTGCAAAGGCGCCGCAGCGCAAGCTCAGGCCACTTGCACCATCGCCCCTCGCAGCCCTGCTCAAGCTTACAACCCACCTCAAACCCAAACAGCTCACTTCAAACCCAGCCTTCACAATGAAACCTTACCCTGCCCCAACAACACACACTGCATACAAGTAGCAACAGATCCATCAAAGCTTGCTTTGATGCTGCTGATCAAATTCCAAATAGGATGCAGCAAAAGGAGGAAGACATTTCAAGGCATTGAAGCAAGAAAGATCCGACTCATGCTCTGATCAATTCACAACGTGCCACTGCCCAAAAAGACAGAAATTCATACTAAAAGGCAGATCTTGCCACTTGCTGTAATGATGTGTACTAAATTGAACAATGGATGGTTTGTTTCCTGTCTTCCAGGCTGTTTGAAACCATGCAGGAAAGGAACAAACACAGGAGAAGACATCGCCCTCGCAAAGAAGCAGAGCCTCTCCCCAAGAAGAAAAGACCAAATTAGACAAGCCTGCAGCTTGTCCAGCCAGGCCTAGCAAGGCTTAGGACTAGATAGGAATAGGACTGGTTTTTAAGCTTCGATAACGTCAATAGAACTAGATAGGAATGGACTGGTTTTTAAGCTTTTAGACTTGTTCAAATTCTATTTAGTTAGTTTACATGATAGGAATCTCCTCAAATTCTTAGTTAAGGTACATGAGTATTATTCAAGATTCATTAGTAGGATTAGATTGATCAGTCAATGTAAGAGGCTTGGTGTTGGCTACGCTCCGTCTTTTGTCATTTTGCCTTTGTTGAGACACAATCTGTCTTTATCATTAAACCATGTTTGTTCCACTTTATCTTTTGGTCTGTATGAAATCACTGCGGCAATCAAAGACGGCACTTGCCCTGAGAGGAGAATCTGGGCACGCACGACCTCCCCAAGGCCCGGCCCCTTGCTCAGCTGGCAGGACTGGCAAAGGTGTGTCTCCTTTACTGCCAGGGAAAGAACGCTGGCGCTTCATCCTTTGATTCCTCAAAATCTCAGCTGCCAGTGGAAAGGGAGGCTTTGTTTAATTCAATGAATTGGATCAAAATGAGTGCTCTGCTCTCACCATCATTTCTGCCCTAAAAGCAACAGCTTTAGTCCTTTTTGTAGCCCAGCAACAGAACTTTGCTTCATTTTGGGGCACTGATGCACCTGACCACCTTGGAAGACGTTTCTAGAACCCCTCCAATTCTATCTAATTCATATCCCATGCACCACAAAGGCATCAGTAGTTCAGTTTCAGTTCCTCTTGAAAGGACCCCTCTCCCGCTCTGGGCCTCCACCAATCTCCTTAGCTAAAGCAGAGCGGCTGGGATCATTATCCTCTCTCTGGCTTCCCACAGCTTAGGTATTTGCACCAAAGAAGAAGCAAAGTCCCTCTTTCATCTAGCCCAGCAAATGGCACTGCCCAGCAAGGCTTTGGTGGCAGGGGCTGTGCAGGGTGGAGAGGGGGCGAGGGAGGGGGCAATTGCCAGGCTGCTTCTGGGAAGCAGCGCAGGGAAGCTTGCCCTTGTCTGATGGAGCCAGTGCAGCTGGGCTTTGGAGCCTACAAAGTATCTGCCTTGCAGTGGCACTTGTTACAGCTGCCCCCTCACTCTACTGCCCTGTGGGCAACATGCAGCCCGGGAAGGAAGCAAGATTGGGACTGAAGCAAGATTTGCTTTGCCTTAACTATAGGCCGGGAAGCAGCAAAACTGGCTGGGTTTTGTCCTATCTGGCATCTAAGTATTAAAAGAAACGCCAAGGCCGTCAGTGTGGAAAGGTAATTCCATCAGTGTTCCTTTGTTAGAGGAATGCCTGAGTCTTTTGAGACAAACAGCTAGTTTCTCCAAGGGAGTTTGGAGAGAGATATACAAAGTCGGCATTCATGTTTGCTACAGAAATGCCACTGTGCTGTCCCTGTCTGTGTGTCCCCATCAGTTCCCCTGAGAAACATGCTGTTTCTCTAAGTTTCAAGGAAGGAGTGACGAGGTGAGTGACCAGCTCAGAGGCCCAAAGGAGGGAAAACATCAAGCGACATTATTGGGCACCAAAAGGACATTTGAGAAAGGGGGCAGCATGAATGCCTCCACTTTGAGAGGAAGCTTTGGAGTTGCCTCTCGCCTGAACAACTTGCAAATTCTAGCTCCTCTCAGAGCTGGAGGAGAGCCAGCGGGAGGAGTCCTGCTGCTTCTCCAGGGCAGGAGATGAGGTTCTGGGCCCTTGGACACAGACAGGCTCCTGGGCACGTTCAGCTGGAGACACCTTGCAGAGAAGCACCGACAAGAGCCAGGGCTGTCCCTGCACTGCTTTTGCCCGTCTCCTCAGGCGACTCAGGAGAAAAACCCAATGGCAAGGCTCTCAGAGCAAGCTTGCAGCAGCAGAAGTAAAAGGGGCAGAGGTGGCCCATGCCTCTTTCTGTCCCATGGCTCCCCTGGGGTTCTACATGGAATGTTGGGCTGTGCCCATAGCAACTGTCGTTGTCTCCTGCTCCTGCGGCCCTTGGTGGAACGCTGCTGGAGCAGCGCTGGAGCAGCAGCTGCAGGATCAGCTCCTGGGCTGTCCCTGACCAGCCACCTCCTGCACTCAGCGCCACACCCGGCCTCTGCACCCACATCCTCGTCTCCTCGGCTGCCTCCAGGCATCCCCACAGCACTTGGGGATCGTCCAAGGTAAGAAAATCCCCGTTTGCCCTCAAAGCACTAACACAAGGGCACGAGGCTCCAGCTGCCTCTCCCGCCAACCACGACACACAGGCTGCCTGCTCACTTTCCCCACACCACGTTCCACGTCAAAACAAGCTTCAGCTTCTGAAGGAATCGTGTTGCCTCCCAGGCAAACACAGACCTTTCCATAGAGGATGTAGAGAGCTGTCCCAGTGCAGTTGCAGATCCTCCTCCACGGATCACCTGCTTCAAAGTTCTTGGCACCCATTGCAGTCCTAAACCTAGCTTGTGGTGACCCCAAAACAAATTGGTCATGCCTGAGGAGTTCAGGGCTTCAGTGTCAACAAATCCCCTTATGCCCTGACTCAGCTCACACCTGCTCCAAAGCTGCAAAAACCAGAATGATGGCACTTCTCCTCTGGGATCCCTCTCATTCAGGCCATGGAAGCATTTCACTGGCCTTGTCCTCAAACACAGCTGTTCAACTTCAAAAATCATCTGCTATCAGCAATCCTTATGTGCTTACAGAGTTACATCTCTGATAGATACATTCTATTTTCATATCCTGTAGATACTTCTTTCAATGCATGTAGGGCTGCTTCTACCTCATGCTCAGGGGCAGCTGTGAAATGCCATCTTCTCAAGAACACAATCACAGTACCAGAGAATTTTCTGGCTTGCAAGGGATTCTCAAAGATCACTGAGCCCAACTCCAGGGCCTGCCCGGGGCAGCCTCAACAATCACATGCCCAAGAGCGCTGTCCAAACACTTTTGGAGCTCAGTCAGCCTTGGTGCTGGCACCCCTTCCCTGGAGAGCCTCTTCCAGTGGCCAAGCACCCTCTGGGTGAAGAGCCTTTTCCTTCTATCCACCCTAAGCCTGCACTGCCACATCTTGCAGCCCATTCTCTTGGCTCCTCCCAGTGGCCCCAGCACTGAAGACAGTAGTGCATGGCCTTCTGCTTCCCCTCCTCAGGAAGCTGCTGACTGCTAGAGGCTCCTGCCTAGGCAATTCCACCTCAAAACCACGGCAATGACACCAAAAAGAAAGGAGCTGGGACAGAGGAGCTCAGGGTTTGCAACGATGAAGTTGAGAAGGAAGGCTACTGACACATCCTGGGCACAACGATTTCTAACTGGAGCATTGTTTGGATCTTTTTCAGGTGGAAAGGAGAGGCACAATGAAAAGGAAAGCAAGAGGCAACAATCAGCCGTGAGTTTTGGCCTAGGGTTAAAGGACAGCAAACTGGAGGAATGGCCAGGAGGAGAACTGCTCTTTCAGAGTCAGGCTGGGATTGCTTCAAGCCTGTGCAGCCACAGGAAGGCTCTCTCCAGCACTTGCCTTTCTTACCTTCACCTCTTTCTTCCTTTAGGCACATCAATGTTGGCAGCGACTTTCAGGCTGAGCTCCCAGAGCTGCAGAGCAGAGCACCAAGTGAGGATGAAGAGCCTGCAAGCCTGGTCTGGAAGCCCTGGGGAGAAGATGACTCTGACATGGAAAAACCTGACAGAGGTAGCTTCTCTTCAAGCTTTTCTTCCACCCCTGACATACTTGGATCTTTCAAAGTCTCCTTTTGCATAGAAAGGCAGCTTCTTGCAGCCTCCGCTTCTCTCCCTGTCTCACGTGTCTTCCCATCTAGAAGTGTTAGAGGCAAGGAGAACGCTCTGCTTCTGCAGCAGAGCAGCAAAAAGAGCAAGCCTCTTGCTCTCCAAATCGGTCAGGCCCATTTGCCACTGCAAGAGAGGAGATTGGCCTCCACTTCTTCTACAAGAAGCTGCTCTGAAGGGAGAGCCAGCACTGCGGGGGCCCTTGCTTCAGCTGGCCCTGTCTTTGCTCTCCTTTTCATGCTCTCCAAGCCGCTGCCTTTAGCTCCTGGCCTTTCCTTCCGCCTTGCATGGCAACCTTTGCTCTTGCTGGCCTCAAGGCTGACTTGGGCTGCCTTTTTGTTGTGCTTGCAGTAAGACAACTGCTGGACATGGCCAGCTCCCGTGGCATTGCCGGGCCAGCAGCTGACCTGGAGCGCGCCCTGCACTGCCTGCACCAGGCAGGCGGCAGCCTTCCGGTAAGAAGCCGCTCTGTGGGCGCACAGAAGAGGGCACAGGGAATGCACAAGGCCCGGCCACTGGCACAGCCTTTCCTGCCTGCTCCTTGATGAAGGCTCTTCACAGGGAGCAGAGCACCTGCTGCCTGCTGTGTCTCCTCCAGCTGCGTCAGGGCTGAGCCCAAACGGCTCCAGCAGGGAGAATCTCCCTCCTGCAGGCGGCGGCGCCAGCTCCTGCAGCCTGCTGCCTTGGAAATCGCCTGCAGCTCTGGCTGCTCTAAGACATCTGGAGAGGAAATTCCCAGAAGCCTCACTCAGCTGAGGCCATTCTGGCTGCAGGAGCCGCAAAATCATTCGCTTGGGGAGCAAAATGCCACACTTGGGCACCAGCATCAAAGGGCTGGGCAGCAAATCTAGGCACTGGGATCAAATCCCAGGCTTTCACATGGCATACAGTTGCTTGGATGTCTGAAGAGGCAAAGTAGCTGAAAGGCAGCATCTGTGCTTTTCGGCTCATTTTGGGTGTGGTGGGGCGCCTAAAGCCTTTTCCCCTTGGATCTTGCAGGAGGCTCTGGAGATGTTGCTCTCAGGCGGGCCTGCAACAGCTCAAGGCCATCCCTTGGCTGATTATCATTACGCAGGTAAGCAAAGCAGAGCTTCTTCCTTCACTGACAGATGCTGCCGTCCCCTTCAGTGTTGTGGCAAGTGTTTCTGCTTCAACAAATTGTGCTTAACACCAGCACAAGGTCTTCTCTTCTCAGGGGCTGGCGAAAGCACCAGCATCTAGTCCTTCAGCTTTACTTCTTTTCCAATCCTTTTCCCGGCGGAATGCCTGCTCTTGTCTTCGTCACCTTCTGAGGCAGCAGACATGTACTCACACGGGAATGATGGTCTGCAACCATTTGCTTGCGGCGGCCAGTGGGATCTACTTCATGTGGATCGAGTGATCCATTTACCTGCTGCTTTTTATTGCCAGGCTCTGATAGATGGACACCTGAGGAGAGGGACTCCTTCCAAAAGGCTTTCCACACCTACGGCAAGGATTTTCATCTCATCCAGAAGCAGGTAAAGCCGCAGGATATTCTTTACCTGAGCAGATCATCAGGAGGAAAGCTTGCTTCTAGCTGGTAACAAACACTGGGCTTCGGTCTCTCTCTTCTCAAGTACCAAAACTGCTCAAGTAGTAACAAAACGGGACATCAAAGGCCTGTGTGAAAAGGATGATCCTGTCTCTCCAGCCCTTTTCTCCAAGCTCCTTTGGAATATGATGATTTATTCTCTCAGACTTGTCGCACACCTCTGCTGCTGCTTCCACAAGACATTGTGCTGGCATAACTGGAGTGAACCCGGCAAAGAAGACCTGTGCTAGATGGATTTCTTGTTGATCTGTGCATTACATGCGCTACCACCTAGCATGATACACGGTTTACTACATTGCATGATGCCTCTCTTTCTCCATCTTCATTTCATTTTACACCCTACTCCATTTACTTCATGATTTTACTTCCTACTTTACTCCGTCATCTACTTTTTCCCCAAAGCACCCTACAAAGGAATTTTAGATTCCTTCTTTTTCTCTTCACAACAGATCCAGACTAAGACCGTGGCACAGTGTGTGGAGTACTACTACACCTGGAAAAAGGAGCATAGAGTTGCTAGCACTCTTGCTCAGGTGAGGGGGAAGAAAATCCAGGCATGCCAGGAGGGTGGAGAAACTGGGAGAAGGGGAGAAAACCTGCTGGCCAGGCATGCCAGACACCGCTTTGCCAGGATCACATTGTCCCATGCGCTGGGAAAGGCACAGCAGATGCTGCCCAGGCCTTCCTTCTGCTGCTGCCCTGAAATACGCCATTCTGGAGCCTAACTCTGAGCCAAAAAAGCCGCACCACCACCCAAATGGGCTTGGACTCTCTACAGATGGCTTTCTCAAGGGCTGCCACCTTTGCTGACTCCAATCAGACCCTTCATTCCCCACTTCACTCCTCCTGACATCAGCAATCCCTGTCTTCAGGGAGATGTTGCAGATTTTCAGGCAGTTTTTCTAGCATCCCAGCATACTCCCCAAGAAGCAGCTGCCAGTGCTGTGGCTCCCCTCAGACTTTCCTTACCAGCAAAGAGCAATTTGGTTGGCAAGAGTGAGAGAGAGAGAGAGAAAGAGAGAGAGACATTATTCTGGGTTGTAGAAAAGGTCTAACCATGTGTCTTCCCTAATTTGACTGAATTTCCATCCCATTCCCTAGACATTTCTGCAGGAAAACCCAAGGGAAATAAATGTTAGGCAGAGAGGTAGAAATAAGAAATGTAGAATTCTAGATAGCCACACATTTATCCCACCCCTCTGGCCTGTAGCAAAGAGGAGCATTTCCCTCCAAGCTCTGCCTTGGCAGCCCGCCGCAGCCCACTGGCAAAGGCAGCCCTTTCCTCAGCTCTTGAGGCTTTGCAAGGATTTGCTTAGGCCAATAGATTTTTGTGCTGGACGCAGGCATTTCCAGCTTTCTGATGGGAAGGAAACATTGAAACAGGATTCTTTGACTTCCAGGCTGTGGGCGAAGGCAAGAGGAGCAAAAGCCCCCCCAGAAAGGAGGATGGGCAGACAGGGAAGAGAAGCCGCAAGAGGGCTGGCAGCGCCCAGTGTCCCTGCTGCCAACCGCGCCAGCCGCCCCGTTCGGCGGGAGGCCCCTTTCCCTGCGGCCAGTGCAAACGGTGCGCAACTTCCTGCTCTTTCTGCTCCAACCTGCGCCTTGGCACTACAACAGGCTGACCCTTTGCAAAGGCGCCGCAGCGCAAGCTCAGGCCACTTGCACCATCGCCCCTCGCAGCCCTGCTCAAGCTTACAACCCACCTCAAACCCAAACAGCTCACTTCCAACCCAGCCTTCACAATGAAACCTTACCCTGCCCCAACAACACACACTGCATACAAGTAGCAACAGATCCATCAAAGCTTGCTTTGATGCTGCTGATCAAATTCCAAATAGGATGCAGCAAAAGGAGGAAGACATTTCAAGGCATTGAAGCAAGAAAGATCGGACTCATGCTCTGATCAATTCACAACGTGCCACTGCCCAAAAAGACAGAAATTCATACTAAAAGGCAGATCTTGCCACTTGCTGTAATGATGTGTACTAAATTGAACAATGGATGGTTTGTTTCCTGTCTTCCAGGCTGTTTGAAACCATGCAGGAAAGGAACAAACACAGGAGAAGACATCGCCCTCGCAAAGAAGCAGAGCCTCTCCCCAAGAAGAAAAGACCAAATTAGACAAGCCTGCAGCTTGTCCAGCCAGGCCTAGCAAGGCTTAGGACTAGATAGGAATAGGACTGGTTTTTAAGCTTCGATAACGTCAATAGAACTAGATAGGAATAGGACTGGTTTTTAAGCTTTTAGACTTGTTCAAATTCTATTTAGTTAGTTTACATGATAGGAATCTCCTCAAATTCTTAGTTAAGGTACATGAGTATTATTCAAGATTCATTAGTAGGATTAGATTGATCAGTCAATGTAAGAGGCTTGGTGTTGGCTACGCTCCGTCTTTTGTCATTTTGCCTTTGTTGAGACACAATCTGTCTTTATCATTAAACCATGTTTGTTCCACTTTATCTTTTGGTCTGTATGAAATCACTGCGGCAATCAAAGACGGCACTTGCCCTGAGAGGAGAATCTGGGCACGCACGACCTCCCCAAGGCCCGGCCCCTTGCTCAGCTGGCAGGACTGGCAAAGGTGTGTCTCCTTTACTGCCAGGGAAAGAACGCTGGCGCTTCATCCTTTGATTCCTACAAATCTCAGCTGCCAGTGGAAAGGGAGGCTTTGTTTAATTCAATGAATTGGATCAAAATGAGTGCTCTGCTCTCACCATCATTTCTGCCCTAAAAGCAACAGCTTTAGTCCTTTTTGTAGCCCAGCAACAGAACTTTGCTTCATTTTGGGGCACTGATGCACATGACCACCTTGGAAGACGTTTCTAGAACCCCTCCAATTCTATCTAATTCATATCCCATGCACCACAAAGGCATCAGTAGTTCAGTTTCAGTTTCTCTTGAAAGGAGCCCTCTCCCGCTCTGGGCCTCCACCAATCTCCTTAGCTAAAGCAGAGCGGCTGGGATCATTATCCTCTCTCTGGCTTCCCACAGCTTAGGTATTTGCACCAAAGAAGAAGCAAACTCCCTCTTTCATCTAGCCCAGCAAATGGCACTGCCCAGCAAGGCTTTGGTGGCAGGGGCTGTGCAGGGTGGAGAGGGGGCGAGGGAGGGGGCAATTGCCAGGCTGCTTCTGGGAAGCTCAGGGAAGCTTGCCCTTGTCTGATGGAGCCAGTGCAGCTGGGCTTTGGAGCCTACAAAGTATCTGCCTTGCAGTGGCACTTGTTACTGCTGCCCCCTCACTCTACTGCCCTGTGGGCAACATGCAGCCCGGGAAGGAAGCAAGACTGGGACTGAAGCAAGATTTGCTTTGCCTTAACTATAGGCCGGGAAGCAGCAAAACTGGCTGGGTTTTGTCCTATCTGGCATCTAAGTATTAAAAGAAACGCCAAGGCCGTCAGTGTGGAAAGGTAATTCCATCAGTGTTCCTTTGTTAGAGGAATGCCTGAGTCTTTTGAGACAAACAGCTAGTTTCTCCAAGGGAGCTGGGAGAGAGATATACAAAGTCGGCATTCATGTTTGCTACAGAAATGCCACTGTGCTGTCCCTGTCTGTGTGTCCCCATCAGTTCCCCTGAGAAACATGCTGTTTCTCTAAGTTTCAAGGAAGGAGTGACGAGGTGAGTGACCAGCTCAGAGGCCCAAAGGAGGGAAAACATCAAGCGACATTATTGGGCACCAAAAGGAGATTTGAGAAAGGGGGCAGCATGAATGCCTCCACTTTGAGAGGAAGCTTTGGAGTTGCCTCTCGCCTGAACAACTTGCAAATTCTAGCTCCTCTCAGAGCTGGAGGAGAGCCAGCGGGAGGAGTCCTGCTGCTTCTCCAGGGCAGGAGATGAGGTTCTGGGCCCTTGGACACAGACAGGCTCCTGGGCACGTTCAGCTGGAGACACCTTGCAGAGAAGCACCGACAAGAGCCAGGGCTGTCCCTGCACTGCTTTTGCCCGTCTCCTCAGGCGACTCAGGAGAAAAACCCAATGGCAAGGCTCTCAGAGCAAGCTTGCAGCAGCAGAAGTAAAAGGGGCAGAGGTGGCCCATGCCTCTTTCTGTCCCATGGCTCCCCTGGGGTTCTACATGGAATGTTGGGCTGTGCCCATAGCAACTGTCGTTGTCTCCTGCTCCTGCGGCCCTTGGTGGAACGCTGCTGGAGCAGCGCTGGAGCAGCAGCTGCAGGATCAGCTCCTGGGCTGTCCCTGACCAGCCACCTCCTGCACTCAGCGCCACACCCGGCCTCTGCACCCACATCCTCGTCTCCTCGGCTGCCTCCAGGCATCCCCACAGCACTTGGGGATCGTCCAAGGTAAGAAAATCCCCGTTTGCCCTCAAAGCACTAACACAAGGGCAAGAGGCTCCAGCTGCCTCTCCCGCCAACCACGACACACAGGCTGCCTGCTCACTTTCCCCACACCACGTTCCACGTCAAAACAAGCTTCAGCTTCTGAAGGAATCGTGTTGCCTCCCAGGCAAACACAGACCTTTCCATAGAGGATGTAGAGAGCTGTCCCAGTGCAGTTGCAGATCCTCCTCCACGGATCACCTGCTTCAAAGTTCTTGGCACCCATTGCAGTCCTAAACCTAGCTTGTGGTGACCCCAAAACAAATTGGTCATGCCTGAGGAGTTCAGGGCTTCAGTGTCAACAAATCCCCTTATGCCCTGACTCAGCTCACACCTGCTCCAAAGCTGCAAAAACCAGAATGATGGCACTTCTCCTCTGGGATCACTCTCATTCAGGCCATGGAAGCATTTCACTGGCCTTGTCCTCAAACACAGCTGTTCAACTTCAAAAATCATCTGCTATCAGCAATCCTTATGTGCTTACAGAGTTACATCTCTGATAGATACATTCTATTTTCATATCCTGTAGATACTTCTTTCAATGCATGTAGGGCTGCTTCTACCTCATGCTCAGGGGCAGCTGTGAAATGCCATCTTCTCAAGAACACAATCACAGTACCAGAGAATTTTCTGGCTTGCAAGGGATTCTCAAAGATCACTGAGCCCAACTCCAGGGCCTGCCCGGGGCAGCCTCAACAATCACATGCCCAAGAGCGCTGTCCGAACACTTTTGGAGCTCAGTCAGCCTTGGTGCTGGCACCCCTTCCCTGGAGAGCCTCTTCCAGTGGCCAAGCACCCTCTGGGTGAAGAGCCTTTTCCTTCTATCCACCCTAAGCCTGCACTGCCACATCTTGCAGCCCATTCTCTTGGCTCCTCCCAGTGGCCCCAGCACTGAAGACAGTAGTGCATGGCCTTCTGCTTCCCCTCCTCAGGAAGCTGCTGACTGCTAGAGGCTCCTGCCTAGGCAATTCCACCTCAAAACCACGGCAATGACACCAAAAAGAAAGGAGCTGGGACAGAGGAGCTCAGGGCTTGCAACCATGAGGTCGAGAAGGAAGGCTACTGACACATCCTGGGCACAACGATTTCTAACTGGAGCATTGTTTGGATCTTTTTCAGGTGGAAAGGAGAGGCACAATGAAAAGGAAAGCAAGAGGCAACAATCAGCCGTGAGTTTTGGCCTAGCGTTAAAGGACAGCAAACTGGAGGAATGGCCAGGAGGAGAACTGCTCTTTCAGAGTCAGGCTGGGATTGCTTCAAGCCTGTGCAGCCACAGGAAGGCTCTCTCCAGCACTTGCCTTTCTTACCTTCACCTCTTTCTTCCTTTAGGCACATCAATGTTGGCAGCGACTTTCAGGCTGAGCTCCCAGAGCTGCAGAGCAGAGCACCAAGTGAGGATGAAGAGCCTGCAAGCCTGGTCTGGAAGCCCTGGGGAGAAGATGACTCTGACATGGAAAAACCTGACAGAGGTAGCTTCTCTTCAAGCTTTTCTTCCACCCCTGACATACTTGGATCTTTCAAAGTCTCCTTTTGCATAGAAAGGCAGCTTCTTGCAGCCTCCGCTTCTCTCCCTGTCTCACGTGTCTTCCCATCTAGAAGTGTTAGAGGCAAGGAGAAGGCTCTGCTTCTGCAGCAGAGCAGCAAAAAGAGCAAGCCTCTTGCTCTCCAAATCGGTCAGGCCCATTTGCCACTGCAAGAGAGGAGATTGGCCTCCACTTCTTCTACAAGAAGCTGCTCTGAAGGGAGAGCCAGCACTGCGGGGGCCCTTGCTTCAGCTGGCCCTGTCTTTGCTCTCCTTTTCATGCTCTCCAAGCCGCTGCCTTTAGCTGCTGGCCTTTCCTTCCGCCTTGCATGGCAACCTTTGCTCTTGCTGGCCTCAAGGCTGACTTGGGCTGCCTTTTTGTTGTGCTTGCAGTAAGACAACTGCTGGACATGGCCAGCTCCCGTGGCATTGCCGGGCCAGCAGCTGACCTGGAGCGCGCCCTGCACTGCCTGCACCAGGCAGGCGGCAGCCTTCCGGTAAGAAGCCGCTCTGTGGGCGCACAGAAGAGGGCACAGGGAATGCACAAGGCCCGGCCACTGGCACAGCCTTTCCTGCCTGCTCCTTGATGAAGGCCCTTGACAGGGAGCAGAGCACCTGCTGCCTGCTGTGTCTCCTCCAGCTGCGTCAGGGCTGAGCCCAAACGGCTCCAGCAGGGAGAATCTCCCTCCTGCAGGCGGCGGCGCCAGCTCCTGCAGCCTGCTGCCTTGGAAATCGCCTGCAGCTCTGGCTGCTCTAAGACATCTGGAGAGGAAATTCCCAGAAGCCTCACTCAGCTGAGGCCATTCTGGCTGCAGGAGCCGCAAAATCATTCGCTTGGGGAGCAAAATGCCACACTTGGGCACCAGCATCAAAGGGCTGGGCAGCAAATCTAGGCACTGGGATCAAATCCCAGGCTTTCACATGGCATACAGTTGCTTGAATGTCTGAAGAGGCAAAGTAGCTGAAAGGCAGCATCTGTGCTTTTCGGCTCATTTTGGGTGTGGTGGGGCGCCTAAAGCCTTTTCCCCTTGGATCTTGCAGGAGGCTCTGGAGATGTTGCTCTCAGGGGGGCCTGCAACAGCTCAAGGCCATCCCTTGGCTGATTATCATTACGCAGGTAAGCAAAGCAGAGCTTCTTCCTTCACTGACAGATGCTGCCGTCCCCTTCAGTGTTGTGGCAAGTGTTTCTGCTTCAACAAATTGTGCTTAACACCAGCACAAGGTCTTGTCTTCTCAGGGGCTGGCGAAAGCACCAGCATCTAGTCCTTCAGCTTTACTTCTTTTCCAATCCTTTTCCCGGCGGAATGCCTGCTCTTGTCTTCGTCACCTTCTGAGGCAGCAGACATGTACTCACACGGGAATGATGGTCTGCAACCATTTGCTTGCGGCGGCCAGTGGGATCTACTTCATGTGGATCGAGTGATCCATTTACCTGCTGCTTTTTATTGCCAGGCTCTGATAGATGGACACCTGAGGAGAAGGACTCCTTCCAAAAGGCTTTCCACACCTACGGCAAGGATTTTCATCTCATCCAGAAGCAGGTAAAGCCGCAGGACATTCTTTACCTGAGCAGATCATCAGGAGGAAAGCTTGCTTCTAGCTGGTAACAAACACTGGGCTTCGGTCTCTCTCTTCTCAAGTACCAAAACTGCTCAAGTAGTAACAAAACGGGACATCAAAGGCCTGTGTGAAAAGGATGATCCTGTCTCTCCAGCCCTTTTCTCCAAGCTCCTTTGGAATATGATGATTTATTCTCTCAGACTTGTCGCACACCTCTGCTGCTGCTTCCACAAGACATTGTGCTGGCATAACTGGAGTGAACCCGGCAAAGAAGACCTGTGCTAGATGGATTTCTTGTTGATCTGTGCATTACATGCGCTACCACCTAGCATGATACACGGTTTACTACATTGCATGATGCCTCTCTTTCTCCATCTTCATTTCATTTTACACCCTACTCCATTTACTTCATGATTTTACTTCCTACTTTACTCCGTCATCTACTTTTTCCCCAAAGCACCCTACAAAGGAATTTTAGATTCCTTCTTTTTCTCTTCACAACAGATCCAGACTAAGACCGTGGCACAGTGTGTGGAGTACTACTACACCTGGAAAAAGGAGCATAGAGTTGCTAGCACTCTTGCTCAGGTGAGGGGGAAGAAAATCCAGGCATGCCAGGAGGGTGGAGAAACTGGGAGAAGGGGAGAAAACCTGCTGGCCAGGCATGCCAGACACCGCTTTGCCAGGATCACATTGTCCCATGCGCTGGGAAAGGCACAGCAGATGCTGCCCAGGCCTTCCTTCTGCTGCTGCCCTGAAATACGCCATTCTGGAGCCTAACTCTGAGCCAAAAAAGCCGCACCACCACCCAAATGGGCTTGGACTCTCTACAGATGGCTTTCTCAAGGGCTGCCACCTTTGCTGACTCCAATCAGACCCTTCATTCCCCACTTCACTCCTCCTGACATCAGCAATCCCTGTCTTCAGGGAGATGTTGCAGATTTTCAGGCAGTTTTTCTAGCATCCCAGCATACTCCCCAAGAAGCAGCTGCCAGTGCTGTGGCTCCCCTCAGACTTTCCTTACCAGCAAAGAGCAATTTGGTTGGCAAGAGTGAGAGAGAGAGAGAGAAAGAGAGAGAGACATTATTCTGGGTTGTAGAAAAGGTCTAACCATGTGTCTTCCCTAATTTGACTGAATTTCCATCCCATTCCCTAGACATTTCTGCAGGAAAACCCAAGGGAAATAAATGTTAGGCAGAGAGGTAGAAATAAGAAATGTAGAATTCTAGATAGCCACACATTTATCCCACCCCTCTGGCCTGTAGCAAAGAGGAGCATTTCCCTCCAAGCTCTGCCTTGGCAGCCCGCCGCAGCCCACTGGCAAAGGCAGCCCTTTCCTCAGCTCTTGAGGCTTTGCAAGGATTTGCTTAGGCCAATAGATTTTTGTGCTGGACGCAGGCATTTCCAGCTTTCTGATGGGAAGGAAACATTGAAACAGGATTCTTTGACTTCCAGGCTGTGGGCGAAGGCAAGAGGAGCAAAAGCCCCCCCAGAAAGGAGGATGGGCAGACAGGGAAGAGAAGCCGCAAGAGGGCTGGCAGCGCCCAGTGTCCCTGCTGCCAACCGCGCCAGCCGCCCCGTTCGGCGGGAGGCCCCTTTCCCTGCGGCCAGTGCAAACGGTGCGCAACTTCCTGCTCTTTCTGCTCCAACCTGCGCCTTGGCACTACAACAGGCTGACCCTTTGCAAAGGCGCCGCAGCGCAAGCTCAGGCCACTTGCACCATCGCCCCTCGCAGCCCTGCTCAAGCTTACAACCCACCTCAAACCCAAACAGCTCACTTCCAACCCAGCCTTCACAATGAAACCTTACCCTGCCCCAACAACACACACTGCATACAAGTAGCAACAGATCCATCAAAGCTTGCTTTGATGCTGCTGATCAAATTCCAAATAGGATGCAGCAAAAGGAGGAAGACATTTCAAGGCATTGAAGCAAGAAAGATCCGACTCATGCTCTGATCAATTCACAACGTGCCACTGCCCAAAAAGACAGAAATTCATACTAAAAGGCAGATCTTGCCACTTGCTGTAATGATGTGTACTAAATTGAACAATGGATGGTTTGTTTCCTGTCTTCCAGGCTGTTTGAAACCATGCAGGAAAGGAACAAACACAGGAGAAGACATCGCCCTCGCAAAGAAGCAGAGCCTCTCCCCAAGAAGAAAAGACCAAATTAGACAAGCCTGCAGCTTGTCCAGCCAGGCCTAGCAAGGCTTAGGACTAGATAGGAATAGGACTGGTTTTTAAGCTTCGATAACGTCAATAGAACTAGATAGGAATAGGACTGGTTTTTAAGCTTTTAGACTTGTTCAAATTCTATTTAGTTAGTTTACATGATAGGAATCTCCTCAAATTCTTAGTTAAGGTACATGAGTATTATTCAAGATTCATTAGTAGGATTAGATTGATCAGTCAATGTAAGAGGCTTGGTGTTGGCTACGCTCCGTCTTTTGTCATTTTGCCTTTGTTGAGACACAATCTGTCTTTATCATTAAACCATGTTTGTTCCACTTTATCTTTTGGTCTGTATGAAATCACTGCGGCAATCAAAGACGGCACTTGCCCTGAGAGGAGAATCTGGGCACGCACGACCTCCCCAAGGCCCGGCCCCTTGCTCAGCTGGCAGGACTGGCAAAGGTGTGTCTCCTTTACTGCCAGGGAAAGAACGCTGGCGCTTCATCCTTTGATTCCTACAAATCTCAGCTGCCAGTGGAAAGGGAGGCTTTGTTTAATTCAATGAATTGGATCAAAATGAGTGCTCTGCTCTCACCATCATTTCTGCCCTAAAAGCAACAGCTTTAGTCCTTTTTGTAGCCCAGCAACAGAACTTTGCTTCATTTTGGGGCACTGATGCACATGACCACCTTGGAAGACGTTTCTAGAACCCCTCCAATTCTATCTAATTCATATCCCATGCACCACAAAGGCATCAGTAGTTCAGTTTCAGTTTCTCTTGAAAGGAGCCCTCTCCCGCTCTGGGCCTCCACCAATCTCCTTAGCTAAAGCAGAGCGGCTGGGATCATTATCCTCTCTCTGGCTTCCCACAGCTTAGGTATTTGCACCAAAGAAGAAGCAAACTCCCTCTTTCATCTAGCCCAGCAAATGGCACTGCCCAGCAAGGCTTTGGTGGCAGGGGCTGTGCAGGGTGGAGAGGGGGCGAGGGAGGGGGCAATTGCCAGGCTGCTTCTGGGAAGCTCAGGGAAGCTTGCCCTTGTCTGATGGAGCCAGTGCAGCTGGGCTTTGGAGCCTACAAAGTATCTGCCTTGCAGTGGCACTTGTTACTGCTGCCCCCTCACTCTACTGCCCTGTGGGCAACATGCAGCCCGGGAAGGAAGCAAGACTGGGACTGAAGCAAGATTTGCTTTGCCTTAACTATAGGCCGGGAAGCAGCAAAACTGGCTGGGTTTTGTCCTATCTGGCATCTAAGTATTAAAAGAAACGCCAAGGCCGTCAGTGTGGAAAGGTAATTCCATCAGTGTTCCTTTGTTAGAGGAATGCCTGAGTCTTTTGAGACAAACAGCTAGTTTCTCCAAGGGAGCTGGGAGAGAGATATACAAAGTCGGCATTCATGTTTGCTACAGAAATGCCACTGTGCTGTCCCTGTCTGTGTGTCCCCATCAGTTCCCCTGAGAAACATGCTGTTTCTCTAAGTTTCAAGGAAGGAGTGACGAGGTGAGTGACCAGCTCAGAGGCCCAAAGGAGGGAAAACATCAAGCGACATTATTGGGCACCAAAAGGAGATTTGAGAAAGGGGGCAGCATGAATGCCTCCACTTTGAGAGGAAGCTTTGGAGTTGCCTCTCGCCTGAACAACTTGCAAATTCTAGCTCCTCTCAGAGCTGGAGGAGAGCCAGCGGGAGGAGTCCTGCTGCTTCTCCAGGGCAGGAGATGAGGTTCTGGGCCCTTGGACACAGACAGGCTCCTGGGCACGTTCAGCTGGAGACACCTTGCAGAGAAGCACCGACAAGAGCCAGGGCTGTCCCTGCACTGCTTTTGCCCGTCTCCTCAGGCGACTCAGGAGAAAAACCCAATGGCAAGGCTCTCAGAGCAAGCTTGCAGCAGCAGAAGTAAAAGGGGCAGAGGTGGCCCATGCCTCTTTCTGTCCCATGGCTCCCCTGGGGTTCTACATGGAATGTTGGGCTGTGCCCATAGCAACTGTCGTTGTCTCCTGCTCCTGCGGCCCTTGGTGGAACGCTGCTGGAGCAGCGCTGGAGCAGCAGCTGCAGGATCAGCTCCTGGGCTGTCCCTGACCAGCCACCTCCTGCACTCAGCGCCACACCCGGCCTCTGCACCCACATCCTCGTCTCCTCGGCTGCCTCCAGGCATCCCCACAGCACTTGGGGATCGTCCAAGGTAAGAAAATCCCCGTTTGCCCTCAAAGCACTAACACAAGGGCAAGAGGCTCCAGCTGCCTCTCCCGCCAACCACGACACACAGGCTGCCTGCTCACTTTCCCCACACCACGTTCCACGTCAAAACAAGCTTCAGCTTCTGAAGGAATCGTGTTGCCTCCCAGGCAAACACAGACCTTTCCATAGAGGATGTAGAGAGCTGTCCCAGTGCAGTTGCAGATCCTCCTCCACGGATCACCTGCTTCAAAGTTCTTGGCACCCATTGCAGTCCTAAACCTAGCTTGTGGTGACCCCAAAACAAATTGGTCATGCCTGAGGAGTTCAGGGCTTCAGTGTCAACAAATCCCCTTATGCCCTGACTCAGCTCACACCTGCTCCAAAGCTGCAAAAACCAGAATGATGGCACTTCTCCTCTGGGATCACTCTCATTCAGGCCATGGAAGCATTTCACTGGCCTTGTCCTCAAACACAGCTGTTCAACTTCAAAAATCATCTGCTATCAGCAATCCTTATGTGCTTACAGAGTTACATCTCTGATAGATACATTCTATTTTCATATCCTGTAGATACTTCTTTCAATGCATGTAGGGCTGCTTCTACCTCATGCTCAGGGGCAGCTGTGAAATGCCATCTTCTCAAGAACACAATCACAGTACCAGAGAATTTTCTGGCTTGCAAGGGATTCTCAAAGATCACTGAGCCCAACTCCAGGGCCTGCCCGGGGCAGCCTCAACAATCACATGCCCAAGAGCGCTGTCCGAACACTTTTGGAGCTCAGTCAGCCTTGGTGCTGGCACCCCTTCCCTGGAGAGCCTCTTCCAGTGGCCAAGCACCCTCTGGGTGAAGAGCCTTTTCCTTCTATCCACCCTAAGCCTGCACTGCCACATCTTGCAGCCCATTCTCTTGGCTCCTCCCAGTGGCCCCAGCACTGAAGACAGTAGTGCATGGCCTTCTGCTTCCCCTCCTCAGGAAGCTGCTGACTGCTAGAGGCTCCTGCCTAGGCAATTCCACCTCAAAACCACGGCAATGACACCAAAAAGAAAGGAGCTGGGACAGAGGAGCTCAGGGCTTGCAACCATGAGGTCGAGAAGGAAGGCTACTGACACATCCTGGGCACAACGATTTCTAACTGGAGCATTGTTTGGATCTTTTTCAGGTGGAAAGGAGAGGCACAATGAAAAGGAAAGCAAGAGGCAACAATCAGCCGTGAGTTTTGGCCTAGCGTTAAAGGACAGCAAACTGGAGGAATGGCCAGGAGGAGAACTGCTCTTTCAGAGTCAGGCTGGGATTGCTTCAAGCCTGTGCAGCCACAGGAAGGCTCTCTCCAGCACTTGCCTTTCTTACCTTCACCTCTTTCTTCCTTTAGGCACATCAATGTTGGCAGCGACTTTCAGGCTGAGCTCCCAGAGCTGCAGAGCAGAGCACCAAGTGAGGATGAAGAGCCTGCAAGCCTGGTCTGGAAGCCCTGGGGAGAAGATGACTCTGACATGGAAAAACCTGACAGAGGTAGCTTCTCTTCAAGCTTTTCTTCCACCCCTGACATACTTGGATCTTTCAAAGTCTCCTTTTGCATAGAAAGGCAGCTTCTTGCAGCCTCCGCTTCTCTCCCTGTCTCACGTGTCTTCCCATCTAGAAGTGTTAGAGGCAAGGAGAAGGCTCTGCTTCTGCAGCAGAGCAGCAAAAAGAGCAAGCCTCTTGCTCTCCAAATCGGTCAGGCCCATTTGCCACTGCAAGAGAGGAGATTGGCCTCCACTTCTTCTACAAGAAGCTGCTCTGAAGGGAGAGCCAGCACTGCGGGGGCCCTTGCTTCAGCTGGCCCTGTCTTTGCTCTCCTTTTCATGCTCTCCAAGCCGCTGCCTTTAGCTGCTGGCCTTTCCTTCCGCCTTGCATGGCAACCTTTGCTCTTGCTGGCCTCAAGGCTGACTTGGGCTGCCTTTTTGTTGTGCTTGCAGTAAGACAACTGCTGGACATGGCCAGCTCCCGTGGCATTGCCGGGCCAGCAGCTGACCTGGAGCGCGCCCTGCACTGCCTGCACCAGGCAGGCGGCAGCCTTCCGGTAAGAAGCCGCTCTGTGGGCGCACAGAAGAGGGCACAGGGAATGCACAAGGCCCGGCCACTGGCACAGCCTTTCCTGCCTGCTCCTTGATGAAGGCCCTTGACAGGGAGCAGAGCACCTGCTGCCTGCTGTGTCTCCTCCAGCTGCGTCAGGGCTGAGCCCAAACGGCTCCAGCAGGGAGAATCTCCCTCCTGCAGGCGGCGGCGCCAGCTCCTGCAGCCTGCTGCCTTGGAAATCGCCTGCAGCTCTGGCTGCTCTAAGACATCTGGAGAGGAAATTCCCAGAAGCCTCACTCAGCTGAGGCCATTCTGGCTGCAGGAGCCGCAAAATCATTCGCTTGGGGAGCAAAATGCCACACTTGGGCACCAGCATCAAAGGGCTGGGCAGCAAATCTAGGCACTGGGATCAAATCCCAGGCTTTCACATGGCATACAGTTGCTTGAATGTCTGAAGAGGCAAAGTAGCTGAAAGGCAGCATCTGTGCTTTTCGGCTCATTTTGGGTGTGGTGGGGCGCCTAAAGCCTTTTCCCCTTGGATCTTGCAGGAGGCTCTGGAGATGTTGCTCTCAGGGGGGCCTGCAACAGCTCAAGGCCATCCCTTGGCTGATTATCATTACGCAGGTAAGCAAAGCAGAGCTTCTTCCTTCACTGACAGATGCTGCCGTCCCCTTCAGTGTTGTGGCAAGTGTTTCTGCTTCAACAAATTGTGCTTAACACCAGCACAAGGTCTTGTCTTCTCAGGGGCTGGCGAAAGCACCAGCATCTAGTCCTTCAGCTTTACTTCTTTTCCAATCCTTTTCCCGGCGGAATGCCTGCTCTTGTCTTCGTCACCTTCTGAGGCAGCAGACATGTACTCACACGGGAATGATGGTCTGCAACCATTTGCTTGCGGCGGCCAGTGGGATCTACTTCATGTGGATCGAGTGATCCATTTACCTGCTGCTTTTTATTGCCAGGCTCTGATAGATGGACACCTGAGGAGAAGGACTCCTTCCAAAAGGCTTTCCACACCTACGGCAAGGATTTTCATCTCATCCAGAAGCAGGTAAAGCCGCAGGACATTCTTTACCTGAGCAGATCATCAGGAGGAAAGCTTGCTTCTAGCTGGTAACAAACACTGGGCTTCGGTCTCTCTCTTCTCAAGTACCAAAACTGCTCAAGTAGTAACAAAACGGGACATCAAAGGCCTGTGTGAAAAGGATGATCCTGTCTCTCCAGCCCTTTTCTCCAAGCTCCTTTGGAATATGATGATTTATTCTCTCAGACTTGTCGCACACCTCTGCTGCTGCTTCCACAAGACATTGTGCTGGCATAACTGGAGTGAACCCGGCAAAGAAGACCTGTGCTAGATGGATTTCTTGTTGATCTGTGCATTACATGCGCTACCACCTAGCATGATACACGGTTTACTACATTGCATGATGCCTCTCTTTCTCCATCTTCATTTCATTTTACACCCTACTCCATTTACTTCATGATTTTACTTCCTACTTTACTCCGTCATCTACTTTTTCCCCAAAGCACCCTACAAAGGAATTTTAGATTCCTTCTTTTTCTCTTCACAACAGATCCAGACTAAGACCGTGGCACAGTGTGTGGAGTACTACTACACCTGGAAAAAGGAGCATAGAGTTGCTAGCACTCTTGCTCAGGTGAGGGGGAAGAAAATCCAGGCATGCCAGGAGGGTGGAGAAACTGGGAGAAGGGGAGAAAACCTGCTGGCCAGGCATGCCAGACACCGCTTTGCCAGGATCACATTGTCCCATGCGCTGGGAAAGGCACAGCAGATGCTGCCCAGGCCTTCCTTCTGCTGCTGCCCTGAAATACGCCATTCTGGAGCCTAACTCTGAGCCAAAAAAGCCGCACCACCACCCAAATGGGCTTGGACTCTCTACAGATGGCTTTCTCAAGGGCTGCCACCTTTGCTGACTCCAATCAGACCCTTCATTCCCCACTTCACTCCTCCTGACATCAGCAATCCCTGTCTTCAGGGAGATGTTGCAGATTTTCAGGCAGTTTTTCTAGCATCCCAGCATACTCCCCAAGAAGCAGCTGCCAGTGCTGTGGCTCCCCTCAGACTTTCCTTACCAGCAAAGAGCAATTTGGTTGGCAAGAGTGAGAGAGAGAGAGAGAAAGAGAGAGAGACATTATTCTGGGTTGTAGAAAAGGTCTAACCATGTGTCTTCCCTAATTTGACTGAATTTCCATCCCATTCCCTAGACATTTCTGCAGGAAAACCCAAGGGAAATAAATGTTAGGCAGAGAGGTAGAAATAAGAAATGTAGAATTCTAGATAGCCACACATTTATCCCACCCCTCTGGCCTGTAGCAAAGAGGAGCATTTCCCTCCAAGCTCTGCCTTGGCAGCCCGCCGCAGCCCACTGGCAAAGGCAGCCCTTTCCTCAGCTCTTGAGGCTTTGCAAGGATTTGCTTAGGCCAATAGATTTTTGTGCTGGACGCAGGCATTTCCAGCTTTCTGATGGGAAGGAAACATTGAAACAGGATTCTTTGACTTCCAGGCTGTGGGCGAAGGCAAGAGGAGCAAAAGCCCCCCCAGAAAGGAGGATGGGCAGACAGGGAAGAGAAGCCGCAAGAGGGCTGGCAGCGCCCAGTGTCCCTGCTGCCAACCGCGCCAGCCGCCCCGTTCGGCGGGAGGCCCCTTTCCCTGCGGCCAGTGCAAACGGTGCGCAACTTCCTGCTCTTTCTGCTCCAACCTGCGCCTTGGCACTACAACAGGCTGACCCTTTGCAAAGGCGCCGCAGCGCAAGCTCAGGCCACTTGCACCATCGCCCCTCGCAGCCCTGCTCAAGCTTACAACCCACCTCAAACCCAAACAGCTCACTTCAAACCCAGCCTTCACAATGAAACCTTACCCTGCCCCAACAACACACACTGCATACAAGTAGCAACAGATCCATCAAAGCTTGCTTTGATGCTGCTGATCAAATTCCAAATAGGATGCAGCAAAAGGAGGAAGACATTTCAAGGCATTGAAGCAAGAAAGATCCGACTCATGCTCTGATCAATTCACAACGTGCCACTGCCCAAAAAGACAGAAATTCATACTAAAAGGCAGATCTTGCCACTTGCTGTAATGATGTGTACTAAATTGAACAATGGATGGTTTGTTTCCTGTCTTCCAGGCTGTTTGAAACCATGCAGGAAAGGAACAAACACAGGAGAAGACATCGCCCTCGCAAAGAAGCAGAGCCTCTCCCCAAGAAGAAAAGACCAAATTAGACAAGCCTGCAGCTTGTCCAGCCAGGCCTAGCAAGGCTTAGGACTAGATAGGAATAGGACTGGTTTTTAAGCTTCGATAACGTCAATAGAACTAGATAGGAATAGGACTGGTTTTTAAGCTTTTAGACTTGTTCAAATTCTATTTAGTTAGTTTACATGATAGGAATCTCCTCAAATTCTTAGTTAAGGTACATGAGTATTATTCAAGATTCATTAGTAGGATTAGATTGATCAGTCAATGTAAGAGGCTTGGTGTTGGCTACGCTCCGTCTTTTGTCATTTTGCCTTTGTTGAGACACAATCTGTCTTTATCATTAAACCATGTTTGTTCCCTGCTGTCTTTTGGTCTGTATGAAATCACTGCGGCAATCAAAGACGGCACTTGCCCTGAGAGGAGAATCTGGGCACGCACGACCTCCCCAAGGCCCGGCCCCTTGCTCAGCTGGCAGGACTGGCAAAGGTGTATCTCCTTTACTGCCAGGGAAAGAACGCTGGCGCTTCATCCTTTGATTCCTACAAATCTCAGCTGCCAGTGGAAAGGGAGGCTTTGTTTAATTCAATGAATTGGATCAAAATGAGTGCTCTGCTCTCACCATCATTTCTGCCCTAAAAGCAACAGCTTTAGTCCTTTTTGTAGCCCAGCAACAGAACTTTGCTTCATTTTGGGGCACTGATGCACCTGACCACCTTGGAAGACGTTTCTAGAACCCCTCCAATTCTATCTAATTCATATCCCATGCACCACAAAGGCATCAGTAGTTCAGTTTCAGTTCCTCTTGAAAGGAGCCCTCTCCCGCTCTGGGCCTCCACCAATCTCCTTAGCTAAAGCAGAGCGGCTGGGATCATTATCCTCTCTCTGGCTTCCCACAGCTTAGGTATTTGCACCAAAGAAGAAGCAAACTCCCTCTTTCATCTAGCCCAGCAAATGGCACTGCCCAGCAAGGCTTTGGTGGCAGGGGCTGTGCAGGGTGGAGAGGGGGCGAGGGAGGGGGCAATTGCCAGGCTGCTTCTGGGAAGCTCAGGGAAGCTTGCCCTTGTCTGATGGAGCCAGTGCAGCTGGGCTTTGGAGCCTACAAAGTATCTGCCTTGCAGTGGCACTTGTTACAGCTGCCCCCTCACTCTGCTGCCCTGTGGGCAACATGCAGCCCGGGAAGGAAGCAAGATTGGGACTGAAGCAAGATTTGCTTTGCCTTAACTATAGGCCGGGAAGCAGCAAAACTGGCTGGGTTTTGTCCTATCTGGCATCTAAGTATTAAAAGAAACGCCAAGGCCGTCAGTGTGGAAAGGTAATTCCATCAGTGTTCCTTTGTTAGAGGAATGCCTGAGTCTTTTGAGACAAACAGCTAGTTTCTCCAAGGGAGCTGGGAGAGAGATATACAAAGTCTGCATTCATGTTTGCTACAGAAATGCCACTGTGCTGTCCCTGTCTGTGTGTCCCCATCAGTTCCCCTGAGAAACATGCTGTTTCTCTAAGTTTCAAGGAAGGAGTGACGAGGTGAGTGACCAGCTCAGAGGCCCAAAGGAGGGAAAACATCAAGCGACATTATTGGGCACCAAAAGGAGATTTGAGAAAGGGGGCAGCATGAATGCCTCCACTTTGAGAGGAAGCTTTGGAGTTGCCTCTCGCCTGAACAACTTGCAAATTCTAGCTCCTCTCAGAGCTGGAGGAGAGCCAGCGGGAGGAGTCCTGCTGCTTCTCCAGGGCAGGAGATGAGGTTCTGGGCCCTTGGACACAGACAGGCTCCTGGGCACGTTCAGCTGGAGACACCTTGCAGAGAAGCACCGACAAGAGCCAGGGCTGTCCCTGCACTGCTTTTGCCCGTCTCCTCAGGCGACTCAGGAGAAAAACCCAATGGCAAGGCTCTCAGAGCAAGCTTGCAGCAGCAGAAGTAAAAGGGGCAGAGGTGGCCCATGCCTCTTTCTGTCCCATGGCTCCCCTGGGGTTCTACATGGAATGTTGGGCTGTGCCCATAGCAACTGTCGTTGTCTCCTGCTCCTGCGGCCCTTGGTGGAACGCTGCTGGAGCAGCGCTGGAGCAGCAGCTGCAGGATCAGCTCCTGGGCTGTCCCTGACCAGCCACCTCCTGCACTCAGCGCCACACCCGGCCTCTGCACCCACATCCTCGTCTCCTCGGCTGCCTCCAGGCATCCCCACAGCACTTGGGGATCGTCCAAGGTAAGAAAATCCCCGTTTGCCTTCAAAGCACTAACACAAGGGCACGAGGCTCCAGCTGCCTCTCCCGCCAACCACGACACACAGGCTGCCTGCTCACTTTCCCCACGCCACCTTCCACGTCAAAGCAAGCTTCAGCTTCTGAAGGAATCGTGTTGCCTCCCAGGCAAACACAGACCTTTCCATAGAGGATGTAGAGAGCTGTCCCAGTGCAGTTGCAGATCCTCCTCCACGGATCACCTGCTTCAAAGTTCTTGGCACCCACTGCAGTCCTAAACCTAGCTTGTGGTGACCCCAAAACAAATTGGTCATGCCTGAGGAGTTCAGGGCTTCAGTGTCAACAAATCCCCTTATGCCCTGACTCAGCTCACACCTGCTCCAAAGCTGCAAAAACCAGAATGATGGCACTTCTCCTCTGCGATCCCTCTCATTCAGGCCATGGAAGCATTTCACTGGCCTTGTCCTCAAACACAGCTGTTCAACTTCAAAAATCATCTGCTATCAGCAATCCTTATGTGCTTACATAGTTACATCTCTGATAGATACATTCTATTTTCATATCCTGTAGATACTTCTTTCAATGCATGTAGGGCTGCTTCTACCTCATGCTCAGGGGCAGCTGTGAAATGCCATCTTCTCAAGAACACAATCACAGTACCAGAGAATTTTCTGGCTTGCAAGGGATTCTCAAAGATCACTGAGCCCAACTGCAGGGCCTGCCCGGGGCAGCCTCAACAATCACATGCCCAAGAGCGCTGTCCAAACACTTTTGGAGCTCAGTCAGCCTTGGTGCTGGCACCCCTTCCCTGGAGAGCCTCTTCCAGTGGCCAAGCACCCTCTGGGTGAAGAGCCTTTTCCTTCTATCCACCCTAAGCCTGCACTGCCACATCTTGCAGCCCATTCTCTTGGCTCCTCCCAGTGGCCCCAGCACTGAAGACAGTAGTGCATGGCCTTCTGCTTCCCCTCCTCAGGAAGCTGCTGACTGCTAGAGGCTCCTGCCTAGGCAATTCCACCTCAAAACCATGGCAATGACACCAAAAAGAAAGGAGCTGGGACAGAGGAGCTCAGGGTTTGCAACGATGAAGTTGAGAAGGAAGGCTACTGACACATCCTGGGCACAACGATTTCTAACTGGAGCATTGTTTGGATCTTTTTCAGGTGGAAAGGAGAGGCACAATGAAAAGGAAAGCAAGAGGCAACAATCAGCCGTGAGTTTTGGCCTAGCGTTAAAGGACAGCAAACTGGAGGAATGGCCAGGAGGAGAACTGCTCTTTCAGAGTCAGGCTGGGATTGCTTCAAGCCTGTGCAGCCACAGGAAGGCTCTCTCCAGCACTTGCCTTTCTTACCTTCACCTCTTTCTTCCTTTAGGCACATCAATGTTGGCAGCGACTTTCAGGCTGAGCTCCCAGAGCTGCAGAGCAGAGCACCAAGTGAGGATGAAGAGCCTGCAAGCCTGGTCTGGAAGCCCTGGGGAGAAGATGACTCTGACATGGAAAAACCTGACAGAGGTAGCTTCTCTTCAAGCTTTTCTTCCACCCCTGACATACTTGGATCTTTCAAAGTCTCCTTTTGCATAGAAAGGCAGCTTCTTGCAGCCTCCGCTTCTCTCCCTGTCTCACGTGTCTTCCCATCTAGAAGTGTTAGAGGCAAGGAGAACGCTCTGCTTCTGCAGCAGAGCAGCAAAAAGAGCAAGCATCTTGCTCTCCAAATCGGTCAGGCCCATTAGCCACTGCAAGAGAGGAGATTGGCCTCCAATTCTTCTACAAGAAGCTGCTCTGAAGGGAGAGCCAGCACTGCGGGGGCCCTTGCTTCAGCTGGCCCTGTCTTTGCTCTCCTTTTCATGCTCTCCAAGCCGCTGCCTTTAGCTCCTGGCCTTTCCTTCCGCCTTGCATGGCAACCTTTGCTCTTGCTGGCCTCAAGGCTGACTTGGGCTGCCTTTTTGTTGTGCTTGCAGTAAGACAACTGCTGGACATGGCCAGCTCCCGTGGCATTGCCGGGCCAGCAGCTGACCTGGAGCGCGCCCTGCACTGCCTGCACCAGGCAGGCGGCAGCCTTCCGGTAAGAAGCCGCTCTGTGGGCGCACAGAAGAGGGCACAGGGAATGCACAAGGCCCGGCCACTGGCACAGCCTTTCCTGCCTGCTCCTTGATGAAGGCTCTTCACAGGGAGCAGAGCACCTGCTGCCTGCTGTGTCTCCTCCAGCTGCGTCAGGGCTGAGCCCAAACGGCTCCAGCAGGGAGAATCTCCCTCCTGCAGGCGGCGGCGCCAGCTCCTGCAGCCTGCTGCCTTGGAAATCGCCTGCAGCTCTGGCTGCTCTAAGACATCTGGAGAGGAAATTCCCAGAAGCCTCACTCAGCTGAGGCCATTCTGGCTGCAGGAGCCGCAAAATCATTCGCTTGGGGAGCAAAATGCCACTCTTGGGCACCAGCATCAAAGGGCTGGGCAGCAAATCTAGGCACTGGGATCAAATCCCAGGCTTTCACATGGCATACAGTTGCTTGAATGTCTGAAGAGGCAAAGTAGCTGAAAGGCAGCATCTGTGCTTTTCGGCTCATTTTGGGTGTGGTGGGGCGCCTAAAGCCTTTTCCCCTTGGATCTTGCAGGAGGCTCTGGAGATGTTGCTCTCAGGGGGGCCTGCAACAGCTCAAGGCCATCCCTTGGCTGATTATCATTACGCAGGTAAGCAAAGCAGAGCTTCTTCCTTCACTGACAGATGCTGCCGTCCCCTTCAGTGTTGTGGCAAGTGTTTCTGCTTCAACAAATTGTGCTTAACACCAGCACAAGGTCTTGTCTTCTCAGGGGCTGGCGAAAGCACCAGCATCTAGTCCTTCAGCTTTACTTCTTTTCCAATCCTTTTCCCGGCGGAATGCCTGCTCTTGTCTTCGTCACCTTCTGAGGCAGCAGACATGTACTCACACGGGAATGATGGTCTGCAACCATTTGCTTGCGGCGGCCAGTGGGATCTACTTCATGTGGATCGAGTGATCCATTTACCTGCTGCTTTTTATTGCCAGGCTCTGATAGATGGACACCTGAGGAGAAGGACTCCTTCCAAAAGGCTTTCCACACCTACGGCAAGGATTTTCATCTCATCCAGAAGCAGGTAAAGCCGCAGGACATTCTTTACCTGAGCAGATCATCAGGAGGAAAGCTTGCTTCTAGCTGGTAACAAACACTGGGCTTCGGTCTCTCTCTTCTCAAGTACCAAAACTGCTCAAGTAGTAACAAAACGGGACATCAAAGGCCTGTGTGAAAAGGATGATCCTGTCTCTCCAGCCCTTTTCTCCAAGCTCCTTTGGAATATGATGATTTATTCTCTCAGACTTGTCGCACACCTCTGCTGCTGCTTCCACAAGACATTGTGCTGGCATAACTGGAGTGAACCCGGCAAAGAAGACCTGTGCTAGATGGATTTCTTGTTGATCTGTGCATTACATGCGCTACCACCTAGCATGATACACGGTTTACTACATTGCATGATGCCTCTCTTTCTCCATCTTCATTTCATTTTACACCCTACTCCATTTACTTCATGATTTTACTTCCTACTTTACTCCGTCATCTACTTTTTCCCCAAAGCACCCTACAAAGGAATTTTAGATTCCTTCTTTTTCTCTTCACAACAGATCCAGACTAAGACCGTGGCACAGTGTGTGGAGTACTACTACACCTGGAAAAAGGAGCATAGAGTTGCTAGCACTCTTGCTCAGGTGAGGGGGAAGAAAATCCAGGCATGCCAGGAGGGTGGAGAAACTGGGAGAAGGGGAGAAAACCTGCTGGCCAGGCATGCCAGACACCGCTTTGCCAGGATCACATTGTCCCATGCGCTGGGAAAGGCACAGCAGATGCTGCCCAGGCCTTCCTTCTGCTGCTGCCCTGAAATACGCCATTCTGGAGCCTAACTCTGAGCCAAAAAAGCCGCACCACCACCCAAATGGGCTTGGACTCTCTACAGATGGCTTTCTCAAGGGCTGCCACCTTTGCTGACTCCAATCAGACCCTTCATTCCCCACTTCACTCCTCCTGACATCAGCAATCCCTGTCTTCAGGGAGATGTTGCAGATTTTCAGGCAGTTTTTCTAGCATCCCAGCATACTCCCCAAGAAGCAGCTGCCAGTGCTGTGGCTCCCCTCAGACTTTCCTTACCAGCAAAGAGCAATTTGGTTGGCAAGAGTGAGAGAGAGAGAGAGAAAGAGAGAGAGACATTATTCTGGGTTGTAGAAAAGGTCTAACCATGTGTCTTCCCTAATTTGACTGAATTTCCATCCCATTCCCTAGACATTTCTGCAGGAAAACCCAAGGGAAATAAATGTTAGGCAGAGAGGTAGAAATAAGAAATGTAGAATTCTAGATAGCCACACATTTATCCCACCCCTCTGGCCTGTAGCAAAGAGGAGCATTTCCCTCCAAGCTCTGCCTTGGCAGCCCGCCGCAGCCCACTGGCAAAGGCAGCCCTTTCCTCAGCTCTTGAGGCTTTGCAAGGATTTGCTTAGGCCAATAGATTTTTGTGCTGGACGCAGGCATTTCCAGCTTTCTGATGGGAAGGAAACATTGAAACAGGATTCTTTGACTTCCAGGCTGTGGGCGAAGGCAAGAGGAGCAAAAGCCCCCCCAGAAAGGAGGATGGGCAGACAGGGAAGAGAAGCCGCAAGAGGGCTGGCAGCGCCCAGTGTCCCTGCTGCCAACCGCGCCAGCCGCCCCGTTCGGCGGGAGGCCCCTTTCCCTGCGGCCAGTGCAAACGGTGCGCAACTTCCTGCTCTTTCTGCTCCAACCTGCGCCTTGGCACTACAACAGGCTGACCCTTTGCAAAGGCGCCGCAGCGCAAGCTCAGGCCACTTGCACCATCGCCCCTCGCAGCCCTGCTCAAGCTTACAACCCACCTCAAACCCAAACAGCTCACTTCAAACCCAGCCTTCACAATGAAACCTTACCCTGCCCCAACAACACACACTGCATACAAGTAGCAACAGATCCATCAAAGCTTGCTTTGATGCTGCTGATCAAATTCCAAATAGGATGCAGCAAAAGGAGGAAGACATTTCAAGGCATTGAAGCAAGAAAGATCGGACTCATGCTCTGATCAATTCACAACGTGCCACTGCCCAAAAAGACAGAAATTCATACTAAAAGGCAGATCTTGCCACTTGCTGTAATGATGTGTACTAAATTGAACAATGGATGGTTTGTTTCCTGTCTTCCAGGCTGTTTGAAACCATGCAGGAAAGGAACAAACACAGGAGAAGACATCGCCCTCGCAAAGAAGCAGAGCCTCTCCCCAAGAAGAAAAGACCAAATTAGACAAGCCTGCAGCTTGTCCAGCCAGGCCTAGCAAGGCTTAGGACTAGATAGGAATAGGACTGGTTTTTAAGCTTCGATAACGTCAATAGAACTAGATAGGAATAGGACTGGTTTTTAAGCTTTTAGACTTGTTCAAATTCTATTTAGTTAGTTTACATGATAGGAATCTCCTCAAATTCTTAGTTAAGGTACATGAGTATTATTCAAGATTCATTAGTAGGATTAGATTGATCAGTCAATGTAAGAGGCTTGGTGTTGGCTACGCTCCGTCTTTTGTCATTTTGCCTTTGTTGAGACACAATCTGTCTTTATCATTAAACCATGTTTGTTCCACTTTATCTTTTGGTCTGTATGAAATCACTGCGGCAATCAAAGACGGCACTTGCCCTGAGAGGAGAATCTGGGCACGCACGACCTCCCCAAGGCCCGGCCCCTTGCTCAGCTGGCAGGACTGGCAAAGGTGTGTCTCCTTTACTGCCAGGGAAAGAACGCTGGCGCTTCATCCTTTGATTCCTACAAATCTCAGCTGCCAGTGGAAAGGGAGGCTTTGTTTAATTCAATGAATTGGATCAAAATGAGTGCTCTGCTCTCACCATCATTTCTGCCCTAAAAGCAACAGCTTTAGTCCTTTTTGTAGCCCAGCAACAGAACTTTGCTTCATTTTGGGGCACTGATGCACCTGACCACCTTGGAAGACGTTTCTAGAACCCCTCCAATTCTATCTAATTCATATCCCATGCACCACAAAGGCATCAGTAGTTCAGTTTCAGTTCCTCTTGAAAGGAGCCCTCTCCCGCTCTGGGCCTCCACCAATCTCCTTAGCTAAAGCAGAGCGGCTGGGATCATTATCCTCTCTCTGGCTTCCCACAGCTTAGGTATTTGCACCAAAGAAGAAGCAAACTCCCTCTTTCATCTAGCCCAGCAAATGGCACTGCCCAGCAAGGCTTTGGTGGCAGGGGCTGTGCAGGGTGGAGAGGGGGCGAGGGAGGGGGCAATTGCCAGGCTGCTTCTGGGAAGCTCAGGGAAGCTTGCCCTTGTCTGATGGAGCCAGTGCAGCTGGGCTTTGGAGCCTACAAAGTATCTGCCTTGCAGTGGCACTTGTTACAGCTGCCCCCTCACTTTGCTGCCCTGTGGGCAACATGCAGCCCGGGAAGGAAGCAAGATTGGGACTGAAGCAAGATTTGCTTTGCCTTAACTATAGGCCGGGAAGCAGCAAAACTGGCTGGGTTTTGTCCTATCTGGCATCTAAGTATTAAAAGAAACGCCAAGGCCGTCAGTGTGGAAAGGTAATTCCATCAGTGTTCCTTTGTTAGAGGAATGCCTGAGTCTTTTGAGACAAACAGCTAGTTTCTCCAAGGGAGCTGGAAGAGAGATATACAAAGTCGGCATTCATGTTTGCTACAGAAATGCCACTGTGCTGTCCCTGTCTGTGTGTCCCCATCAGTTCCCCTGAGAAACATGCTGTTTCTCTAAGTTTCAAGGAAGGAGTGACGAGGTGAGTGACCAGCTCAGAGGCCCAAAGGAGGGAAAACATCAAGCGACATTATTGGGCACCAAAAGGAGATTTGAGAAAGGGGGCAGCATGAATGCCTCCACTTTGAGAGGAAGCTTTGGAGTTGCCTCTCGCCTGAACAACTTGCAAATTCTAGCTCCTCTCAGAGCTGGAGGAGAGCCAGCGGGAGGAGTCCTGCTGCTTCTCCAGGGCAGGAGATGAGGTTCTGGGCCCTTGGACACAGACAGGCTCCTGGGCACGTTCAGCTGGAGACACCTTGCAGAGAAGCACCGACAAGAGCCAGGGCTGTCCCTGCACTGCTTTTGCCCGTCTCCTCAGGCGACTCAGGAGAAAAACCCAATGGCAAGGCTCTCAGAGCAAGCTTGCAGCAGCAGAAGTAAAAGGGGCAGAGGTGGCCCATGCTTCTTTCTGTCCCATGGCTCCCCTGGGGTTCTACATGGAATGTTGGGCTGTGCCCATAGCAACTGTCGTTGTCTCCTGCTCCTGCGGCCCTTGGTGGAACGCTGCTGGAGCAGCGCTGGAGCAGCAGCTGCAGGATCAGCTCCTGGGCTGTCCCTGACCAGCCACCTCCTGCACTCAGCGCCACACCCGGCCTCTGCACCCACATCCTCGTCTCCTCGGCTGCCTCCAGGCATCCCCACAGCACTTGGGGATCGTCCAAGGTAAGAAAATCCCCGTTTGCCTTCAAAGCACTAACACAAGGGCACGAGGCTCCAGCTGCCTCTCCCGCCAACCACGACACACAGGCTGCCTGCTCACTTTCCCCACGCCACCTTCCACGTCAAAGCAAGCTTCAGCTTCTGAAGGAATCGTGTTGCCTCCCAGGCAAACACAGACCTTTCCATAGAGGATGTAGAGAGCTGTCCCAGTGCAGTTGCAGATCCTCCTCCACGGATCACCTGCTTCAAAGTTCTTGGCACCCACTGCAGTCCTAAACCTAGCTTGTGGTGACCCCAAAACAAATTGGTCATGCCTGAGGAGTTCAGGGCTTCAGTGTCAACAAATCCCCTTATGCCCTGACTCAGCTCACACCTGCTCCAAAGCTGCAAAAACCAGAATGATGGCACTTCTCCTCTGGGATCCCTCTCATTCAGGCCATGGAAGCATTTCACTGGCCTTGTCCTCAAACACAGCTGTTCAACTTCAAAAATCATCTGCTATCAGCAATCCTTATGTGCTTACATAGTTACATCTCTGATAGATACATTCTATTTTCATATCCTGTAGATACTTCTTTCAATGCATGTAGGGCTGCTTCTACCTCATGCTCAGGGGCAGCTGTGAAATGCCATCTTCTCAAGAACACAATCACAGTACCAGAGAATTTTCTGGCTTGCAAGGGATTCTCAAAGATCACTGAGCCCAACTCCAGGGCCTGCCCGGGGCAGCCTCAACAATCACATGCCCAAGAGCGCTGTCCAAACACTTTTGGAGCTCAGTCAGCCTTGGTGCTGGCACCCCTTCCCTGGAGAGCCTCTTCCAGTGGCCAAGCACCCTCTGGGTGAAGAGCCTTTTCCTTCTATCCACCCTAAGCCTGCACTGCCACATCTTGCAGCCCATTCTCTTGGCTCCTCCCAGTGGCCCCAGCACTGAAGACAGTAGTGCATGGCCTTCTGCTTCCCCTCCTCAGGAAGCTGCTGACTGCTAGAGGCTCCTGCCTAGGCAATTCCACCTCAAAACCATGGCAATGACACCAAAAAGAAAGGAGCTGGGACAGAGGAGCTCAGGGTTTGCAACGATGAAGTTGAGAAGGAAGGCTACTGACACATCCTGGGCACAACGATTTCTAACTGGAGCATTGTTTGGATCTTTTTCAGGTGGAAAGGAGAGGCACAATGAAAAGGAAAGCAAGAGGCAACAATCAGCCGTGAGTTTTGGCCTAGGGTTAAAGGACAGCAAACTGGAGGAATGGCCAGGAGGAGAACTGCTCTTTCAGAGTCAGGCTGGGATTGCTTCAAGCCTGTGCAGCCACAGGAAGGCTCTCTCCAGCACTTGCCTTTCTTACCTTCACCTCTTTCTTCCTTTAGGCACATCAATGTTGGCAGCGACTTTCAGGCTGAGCTCCCAGAGCTGCAGAGCAGAGCACCAAGTGAGGATGAAGAGCCTGCAAGCCTGGTCTGGAAGCCCTGGGGAGAAGATGACTCTGACATGGAAAAACCTGACAGAGGTAGCTTCTCTTCAAGCTTTTCTTCCACCCCTGACATACTTGGATCTTTCAAAGTCTCCTTTTGCATAGAAAGGCAGCTTCTTGCAGCCTCCGCTTCTCTCCCTGTCTCACGTGTCTTCCCATCTAGAAGTGTTAGAGGCAAGGAGAACGCTCTGCTTCTGCAGCAGAGCAGCAAAAAGAGCAAGCATCTTGCTCTCCAAATCGGTCAGGCCCATTTGCCACTGCAAGAGAGGAGATTGGCCTCCACTTCTTCTACAAGAAGCTGCTCTGAAGGGAGAGCCAGCACTGCGGGGGCCCTTGCTTCAGCTGGCCCTGTCTTTGCTCTCCTTTTCATGCTCTCCAAGCCGCTGCCTTTAGCTCCTGGCCTTTCCTTCCGCCTTGCATGGCAACCTTTGCTCTTGCTGGCCTCAAGGCTGACTTGGGCTGCCTTTTTGTTGTGCTTGCAGTAAGACAACTGCTGGACATGGCCAGCTCCCGTGGCATTGCCGGGCCAGCAGCTGACCTGGAGCGCGCCCTGCACTGCCTGCACCAGGCAGGCGGCAGCCTTCCGGTAAGAAGCCGCTCTGTGGGCGCACAGAAGAGGGCACAGGGAATGCACAAGGCCCGGCCACTGGCACAGCCTTTCCTGCCTGCTCCTTGATGAAGGCTCTTCACAGGGAGCAGAGCACCTGCTGCCTGCTGTGTCTCCTCCAGCTGCGTCAGGGCTGAGCCCAAACGGCTCCAGCAGGGAGAATCTCCCTCCTGCAGGCGGCGGCGCCAGCTCCTGCAGCCTGCTGCCTTGGAAATCGCCTGCAGCTCTGGCTGCTCTAAGACATTTGGAGAGGAAATTCCCAGAAGCCTCACTCAGCTGAGGCCATTCTGGCTGCAGGAGCCGCAAAATCATTCGCTTGGGGAGCAAAATGCCACTCTTGGGCACCAGCATCAAAGGGCTGGGCAGCAAATCTAGGCACTGGGATCAAATCCCAGGCTTTCACATGGCATACAGTTGCTTGAATGTCTGAAGAGGCAAAGTAGCTGAAAGGCAGCATCTGTGCTTTTCGGCTCATTTTGGGTGTGGTGGGGCGCCTAAAGCCTTTTCCCCTTGGATCTTGCAGGAGGCTCTGGAGATGTTGCTCTCAGGGGGGCCTGCAACAGCTCAAGGCCATCCCTTGGCTGATTATCATTACGCAGGTAAGCAAAGCAGAGCTTCTTCCTTCACTGACAGATGCTGCCGTCCCCTTCAGTGTTGTGGCAAGTGTTTCTGCTTCAACAAATTGTGCTTAACACCAGCACAAGGTCTTGTCTTCTCAGGGGCTGGCGAAAGCACCAGCATCTAGTCCTTCAGCTTTACTTCTTTTCCAATCCTTTTCCCGGCGGAATGCCTGCTCTTGTCTTCGTCACCTTCTGAGGCAGCAGACATGTACTCACACGGGAATGATGGTCTGCAACCATTTGCTTGCGGCGGCCAGTGGGATCTACTTCATGTGGATCGAGTGATCCATTTACCTGCTGCTTTTTATTGCCAGGCTCTGATAGATGGACACCTGAGGAGAAGGACTCCTTCCAAAAGGCTTTCCACACCTACGGCAAGGATTTTCATCTCATCCAGAAGCAGGTAAAGCCGCAGGACATTCTTTACCTGAGCAGATCATCAGGAGGAAAGCTTGCTTCTAGCTGGTAACAAACACTGGGCTTCGGTCTCTCTCTTCTCAAGTACCAAAACTGCTCAAGTAGTAACAAAACGGGACATCAAAGGCCTGTGTGAAAAGGATGATCCTGTCTCTCCAGCCCTTTTCTCCAAGCTCCTTTGGAATATGATGATTTATTCTCTCAGACTTGTCGCACACCTCTGCTGCTGCTTCCACAAGACATTGTGCTGGCATAACTGGAGTGAACCCGGCAAAGAAGACCTGTGCTAGATGGATTTCTTGTTGATCTGTGCATTACATGCGCTACCACCTAGCATGATACACGGTTTACTACATTGCATGATGCCTCTCTTTCTCCATCTTCATTTCATTTTACACCCTACTCCATTTACTTCATGATTTTACTTCCTACTTTACTCCGTCATCTACTTTTTCCCCAAAGCACCCTACAAAGGAATTTTAGATTCCTTCTTTTTCTCTTCACAACAGATCCAGACTAAGACCGTGGCACAGTGTGTGGAGTACTACTACACCTGGAAAAAGGAGCATAGAGTTGCTAGCACTCTTGCTCAGGTGAGGGGGAAGAAAATCCAGGCATGCCAGGAGGGTGGGGAAACTGGGAGAAGGGGAGAAAACCTGCTGGCCAGGCATGCCAGACACCGCTTTGCCAGGATCACATTGTCCCATGCGCTGGGAAAGGCACAGCAGATGCTGCCCAGGCCTTCCTTCTGCTGCTGCCCTGAAATACGCCATTCTGGAGCCTAACTCTGAGCCAAAAAAGCCGCACCACCACCCAAATGGGCTTGGACTCTCTACAGATGGCTTTCTCAAGGGCTGCCACCTTTGCTGACTCCAATCAGACCCTTCATTCCCCACTTCACTCCTCCTGACATCAGCAATCCCTGTCTTCAGGGAGATGTTGCAGATTTTCAGGCAGTTTTTCTAGCATCCCAGCATACTCCCCAAGAAGCAGCTGCCAGTGCTGTGGCTCCCCTCAGACTTTCCTTACCAGCAAAGAGCAATTTGGTTGGCAAGAGTGAGAGAGAGAGAGAGAAAGAGAGAGAGACATTATTCTGGGTTGTAGAAAAGGTCTAACCATGTGTCTTCCCTAATTTGACTGAATTTCCATCCCATTCCCTAGACATTTCTGCAGGAAAACCCAAGGGAAATAAATGTTAGGCAGAGAGGTAGAAATAAGAAATGTAGAATTCTAGATAGCCACACATTTATCCCACCCCTCTGGCCTGTAGCAAAGAGCAGCATTTCCCTCCAAGCTCTGCCTTGGCAGCCCGCCGCAGCCCACTGGCAAAGGCAGCCCTTTCCTCAGCTCTTCAGGCTTTGCAAGGATTTGCTTAGGCCAATAGATTTTTGTGCTGGACGCAGGCATTTCCAGCTTTCTGATGGGAAGGAAACATTGAAACAGGATTCTTTGACTTCCAGGCTGTGGGCGAAGGCAAGAGGAGCAAAAGCCCCCCCAGAAAGGAGGATGGGCAGACAGGGAAGAGAAGCCGCAAGAGGGCTGGCAGCGCCCGGTGTCCCTGCTGCCAACCGCGCCAGCCGCCCCGTTCGGCGGGAGGCCCCTTTCCCTGCGGCCAGTGCAAACGGTGCGCAACTTCCTGCTCTTTCTGCTCCAACCTGCGCCTTGGCATTAAAACAGGCTGACCCTTTGCAAAGGCGCCGCAGCGCAAGCTCAGGCCACTTGCACCATCGCCCCTCGCAGCCCTGCTCAAGCTTACAACCCACCTCAAACCCAAACAGCTCACTTCCAACCCAGCCTTCACAATGAAACCTTACCCTGCCCCAACAACACACACTGCATACAAGTAGCAACAGATCCATCAAAGCTTGCTTTGATGCTGCTGATCAAATTCCAAATAGGATGCAGCAAAAGGAGGAAGACATTTCAAGGCATTGAAGCAAGAAAGATCGGACTCATGCTCTGATCAATTCACAACGTGCCACTGCCCAAAAAGACAGAAATTCATACTAAAAGGCAGATCTTGCCACTTGCTGTAATGATGTGTACTAAATTGAACAATGGATGGTTTGTTTCCTGTCTTCCAGGCTGTTTGAAACCATGCAGGAAAGGAACAAACACAGGAGAAGACATCGCCCTCGCAAAGAAGCAGAGCCTCTCCCCAAGAAGAAAAGACCAAATTAGACAAGCCTGCAGCTTGTCCAGCCAGGCCTAGCAAGGCTTAGGACTAGATAGGAATAGGACTGGTTTTTAAGCTTCGATAACGTCAATAGAACTAGATAGGAATAGGACTGGTTTTTAAGCTTTTAGACTTGTTCAAATTCTATTTAGTTAGTTTACATGATAGGAATCTCCTCAAATTCTTAGTTAAGGTACATGAGTATTATTCAAGATTCATTAGTAGGATTAGATTGATCAGTCAATGTAAGAGGCTTGGTGTTGGCTACGCTCCGTCTTTTGTCATTTTGCCTTTGTTGAGACACAATCTGTCTTTATCATTAAACCATGTTTGTTCCCTGCTGTCTTTTGGTCTGTATGAAATCACTGCGGCAATCAAAGACGGCACTTGCCCTGAGAGGAGAATCTGGGCACGCACGACCTCCCCAAGGCCCGGCCCCTTGCTCAGCTGGCAGGACTGGCAAAGGTGTGTCTCCTTTACTGCCAGGGAAAGAACGCTGGCGCTTCATCCTTTGATTCCTACAAATCTCAGCTGCCAGTGGAAAGGGAGGCTTTGTTTAATTCAATGAATTGGATCAAAATGAGTGCTCTGCTCTCACCATCATTTCTGCCCTAAAAGCAACAGCTTTAGTCCTTTTTGTAGCCCAGCAACAGAACTTTGCTTCATTTTGGGGCACTGATGCACCTGACCACCTTGGAAGACGTTTCTAGAACCCCTCCAATTCTATCTAATTCATATCCCATGCACCACAAAGGCATCAGTAGTTCAGTTTCAGTTCCTCTTGAAAGGACCCCTCTCCCGCTCTGGGCCTCCACCAATCTCCTTAGCTAAAGCAGAGCGGCTGGGATCATTATCCTCTCTCTGGCTTCCCACAGCTTAGGTATTTGCACCAAAGAAGAAGCAAACTCCCTCTTTCATCTAGCCCAGCAAATGGCACTGCCCAGCAAGGCTTTGGTGGCAGGGGCTGTGCAGGGTGGAGAGGGGGCGAGGGAGGGGGCAATTGCCAGGCTGCTTCTGGGAAGCTCAGGGAAGCTTGCCCTTGTCTGATGGAGCCAGTGCAGCTGGGCTTTGGAGCCTACAAAGTATCTGCCTTGCAGTGGCACTTGTTACAGCTGCCCCCTCACTCTGCTGCCCTGTGGGCAACATGCAGCCCGGGAAGGAAGCAAGATTGGGACTGAAGCAAGATTTGCTTTGCCTTAACTATAGGCCGGGAAGCAGCAAAACTGGCTGGGTTTTGTCCTATCTGGCATCTAAGTATTAAAAGAAACGCCAAGGCCGTCAGTGTGGAAAGGTAATTCCATCAGTGTTCCTTTGTTAGAGGAATGCCTGAGTCTTTTGAGACAAACAGCTAGTTTCTCCAAGGGAGCTGGGAGAGAGATATACAAAGTCGGCATTCATGTTTGCTACAGAAATGCCACTGTGCTGTCCCTGTCTGTGTGTCCCCATCAGTTCCCCTGAGAAACATGCTGTTTCTCTAAGTTTCAAGGAAGGAGTGACGAGGTGAGTGACCAGCTCAGAGGCCCAAAGGAGGGAAAACATCAAGCGACATTATTGGGCACCAAAAGGAGATTTGAGAAAGGGGGCAGCATGAATGCCTCCACTTTGAGAGGAAGCTTTGGAGTTGCCTCTCGCCTGAACAACTTGCAAATTCTAGCTCCTCTCAGAGCTGGAGGAGAGCCAGCGGGAGGAGTCCTGCTGCTTCTCCAGGGCAGGAGATGAGGTTCTGGGCCCTTGGACACAGACAGGCTCCTGGGCACGTTCAGCTGGAGACACCTTGCAGAGAAGCACCGACAAGAGCCAGGGCTGTCCCTGCACTGCTTTTGCCCGTCTCCTCAGGCGACTCAGGAGAAAAACCCAATGGCAAGGCTCTCAGAGCAAGCTTGCAGCAGCAGAAGTAAAAGGGGCAGAGGTGGCCCATGCCTCTTTCTGTCCCATGGCTCCCCTGGGGTTCTACATGGAATGTTGGGCTGTGCCCATAGCAACTGTCGTTGTCTCCTGCTCCTGCGGCCCTTGGTGGAACGCTGCTGGAGCAGCGCTGGAGCAGCAGCTGCAGGATCAGCTCCTGGGCTGTCCCTGACCAGCCACCTCCTGCACTCAGCGCCACACCCGGCCTCTGCACCCACATCCTCGTCTCCTCGGCTGCCTCCAGGCATCCCCACAGCACTTGGGGATCGTCCAAGGTAAGAAAATCCCCGTTTGCCTTCAAAGCACTAACACAAGGGCACGAGGCTCCAGCTGCCTCTCCCGCCAACCACGACACACAGGCTGCCTGCTCACTTTCCCCACGCCACCTTCCACGTCAAAGCAAGCTTCAGCTTCTGAAGGAATCGTGTTGCCTCCCAGGCAAACACAGACCTTTCCATAGAGGATGTAGAGAGCTGTCCCAGTGCAGTTGCAGATCCTCCTCCACGGATCACCTGCTTCAAAGTTCTTGGCACCCATTGCAGCCCTAAACCTAGCTTGTGGGGACCCCAAAACAAATTGGTCATGCCTGAGGAGTTCAGGGCTTCAGTGTCAACAAATCCCCTTATGCCCTGACTCAGCTCACACCTGCTCCAAAGCTGCAAAAACCAGAATGATGGCACTTCTCCTCTGGGATCCCTCTCATTCAGGCCATGGAAGCATTTCACTGGCCTTGTCCTCAAACACAGCTGTTCAACTTCAACAATCATCTGCTATCAGCAATCCTTATGTGCTTACATAGTTACATCTCTGATAGATACATTCTATTTTCATATCCTGTAGATACTTCTTTCAATGCATGTAGGGCTGCTTCTACCTCATGCTCAGGGGCAGCTGTGAAATGCCATCTTCTCAAGAACACAATCACAGTACCAGAGAATTTTCTGGCTTGCAAGGGATTCTCAAAGATCACTGAGCCCAACTCCAGGGCCTGCCCGGGGCAGCCTCAACAATCACATGCCCAAGAGCGCTGTCCAAACACTTTTGGAGCTCAGTCAGCCTTGGTGCTGGCACCCCTTCCCTGGAGAGCCTCTTCCAGTGGCCAAGCACCCTCTGGGTGAAGAGCCTTTTCCTTCTATCCACCCTAAGCCTGCACTGCCACATCTTGCAGCCCATTCTCTTGGCTCCTCCCAGTGGCCCCAGCACTGAAGACAGTAGTGCATGGCCTTCTGCTTCCCCTCCTCAGGAAGCTGCTGACTGCTAGAGGCTCCTGCCTAGGCAATTCCACCTCAAAACCATGGCAATGACACCAAAAAGAAAGGAGCTGGGACAGAGGAGCTCAGGGTTTGCAACGATGAAGTTGAGAAGGAAGGCTACTGACACATCCTGGGCACAATGATTTCTAACTGGAGCATTGTTTGGATCTTTTTCAGGTGGAAAGGAGAGGCACAATGAAAAGGAAAGCAAGAGGCAACAATCAGCCGTGAGTTTTGGCCTAGGGTTAAAGGACAGCAAACTGGAGGAATGGCCAGGAGGAGAACTGCTCTTTCAGAGTCAGGCTGGGATTGCTTCAAGCCTGTGCAGCCACAGGAAGGCTCTCTCCAGCACTTGCCTTTCTTACCTTCACCTCTTTCTTCCTTTAGGCACATCAATGTTGGCAGCGACTTTCAGGCTGAGCTCCCAGAGCTGCAGAGCAGAGCACCAAGTGAGGATGAAGAGCCTGCAAGCCTGGTCTGGAAGCCCTGGGGAGAAGATGACTCTGACATGGAAAAACCTGACAGAGGTAGCTTCTCTTCAAGCTTTTCTTCCACCCCTGACATACTTGGATCTTTCAAAGTCTCCTTTTGCATAGAAAGGCAGCTTCTTGCAGCCTCCGCTTCTCTCCCTGTCTCACGTGTCTTCCCATCTAGAAGTGTTAGAGGCAAGGAGAACGCTCTGCTTCTGCAGCAGAGCAGCAAAAAGAGCAAGCCTCTTGCTCTCCAAATCGGTCAGGCCCATTTGCCACTGCAAGAGAGGAGATTGGCCTCCACTTCTTCTACAAGAAGCTGCTCTGAAGGGAGAGCCAGCACTGCGGGGGCCCTTGCTTCAGCTGGCCCTGTCTTTGCTCTCCTTTTCATGCTCTCCAAGCCGCTGCCTTTAGCTCCTGGCCTTTCCTTCCGCCTTGCATGGCAACCTTTGCTCTTGCTGGCCTCAAGGCTGACTTGGGCTGCCTTTTTGTTGTGCTTGCAGTAAGACAACTGCTGGACATGGCCAGCTCCCGTGGCATTGCCGGGCCAGCAGCTGACCTGGAGCGCGCCCTGCACTGCCTGCACCAGGCAGGCGGCAGCCTTCCGGTAAGAAGCCGCTCTGTGGGCGCACAGAAGAGGGCACAGGGAATGCACAAGGCCCGGCCACTGGCACAGCCTTTCCTGCCTGCTCCTTGATGAAGGCTCTTGACAGGGAGCAGAGCACCTGCTGCCTGCTGTGTCTCCTCCAGCTGCGTCAGGGCTGAGCCCAAACGGCTCCAGCAGGGAGAATCTCCCTCCTGCAGGCGGCGGCGCCAGCTCCTGCAGCCTGCTGCCTTGGAAATCGCCTGCAGCTCTGGCTGCTCTAAGACATCTGGAGAGGAAATTCCCAGAAGCCTCACTCAGCTGAGGCCATTCTGGCTGCAGGAGCCGCAAAATCATTCGCTTGGGGAGCAAAATGCCACTCTTGGGCACCAGCATCAAAGGGCTGGGCAGCAAAAACTAGGCACTGGGATCAAATCCCAGGCTTTCACATGGCATACAGTTGCTTGAATGTCTGAAGAGGCAAAGTAGCTGAAAGGCAGCATCTGTGCTTTTCGGCTCATTTTGGGTGTGGTGGGGCGCCTAAAGCCTTTTCCCCTTGGATCTTGCAGGAGGCTCTGGAGATGTTGCTCTCAGGGGGGCCTGCAACAGCTCAAGGCCATCCCTTGGCTGATTATCATTACGCAGGTAAGCAAAGCAGAGCTTCTTCCTTCACTGACAGATGCTGCCGTCCCCTTCAGTGTTGTGGCAAGTGTTTCTGCTTCAACAAATTGTGCTTAACACCAGCACAAGGTCTTGTCTTCTCAGGGGCTGGCGAAAGCACCAGCATCTAGTCCTTCAGCTTTACTTCTTTTCCAATCCTTTTCCCGGCGGAATGCCTGCTCTTGTCTTCGTCACCTTCTGAGGCAGCAGACATGTACTCACACGGGAATGATGGTCTGCAACCATTTGCTTGCGGCGGCCAGTGGGATCTACTTCATGTGGATCGAGTGATCCATTTACCTGCTGCTTTTTATTGCCAGGCTCTGATAGATGGACACCTGAGGAGAAGGACTCCTTCCAAAAGGCTTTCCACACCTACGGCAAGGATTTTCATCTCATCCAGAAGCAGGTAAAGCCGCAGGACATTCTTTACCTGAGCAGATCATCAGGAGGAAAGCTTGCTTCTAGCTGGTAACAAACACTGGGCTTCGGTCTCTCTCTTCTCAAGTACCAAAACTGCTCAAGTAGTAACAAAACGGGACATCAAAGGCCTGTGTGAAAAGGATGATCCTGTCTCTCCAGCCCTTTTCTCCAAGCTCCTTTGGAATATGATGATTTATTCTCTCAGACTTGTCGCACACCTCTGCTGCTGCTTCCACAAGACATTGTGCTGGCATAACTGGAGTGAACCCGGCAAAGAAGACCTGTGCTAGATGGATTTCTTGTTGATCTGTGCATTACATGCGCTACCACCTAGCATGATACACCGTTTACTACATTGCATGATGCCTCTCTTTCTCCATCTTCATTTCATTTTACACCCTACTCCATTTACTTCATGATTTTACTTCCTACTTTACTCCGTCATCTACTTTTTCCCCAAAGCACCCTACAAAGGAATTTTAGATTCCTTCTTTTACTCTTCACAACAGATCCAGACTAAGACCGTGGCACAGTGTGTGGAGTACTACTACACCTGGAAAAAGGAGCATAGAGTTGCTAGCACTCTTGCTCAGGTGAGGGGGAAGAAAATCCAGGCATGCCAGGAGGGTGGAGAAACTGGGAGAAGGGGAGAAAACCTGCTGGCCAGGCATGCCAGACACCGCTTTGCCAGGATCACATTGTCCCATGCGCTGGGAAAGGCACAGCAGATGCTGCCCAGGCCTTCCTTCTGCTGCTGCCCTGAAATACGCCATTCTGGAGCCTAACTCTGAGCCAAAAAAGCCGCACCACCACCCAAATGGGCTTGGACTCTCTACAGATGGCTTTCTCAAGGGCTGCCACCTTTGCTGACTCCAATCAGACCCTTCATTCCCCACTTCACTCCTCCTGACATCAGCAATCCCTGTCTTCAGGGAGATGTTGCAGATTTTCAGGCAGTTTTTCTAGCATCCCAGCATACTCCCCAAGAAGCAGCTGCCAGTGCTGTGGCTCCCCTCAGACTTTCCTTACCAGCAAAGAGCAATTTGGTTGGCAAGAGTGAGAGAGAGAGAGAGAAAGAGAGAGAGACATTATTCTGGGTTGTAGAAAAGGTCTAACCATGTGTCTTCCCTAATTTGACTGAATTTCCATCCCATTCCCTAGACATTTCTGCAGGAAAACCCAAGGGAAATAAATGTTAGGCAGAGAGGTAGAAATAAGAAATGTAGAATTCTAGATAGCCACACATTTATCCCACCCCTCTGGCCTGTAGCAAAGAGCAGCATTTCCCTCCAAGCTCTGCCTTGGCAGCCCGCCGCAGCCCACTGGCAAAGGCAGCCCTTTCCTCAGCTCTTGAGGCTTTGCAAGGATTTGCTTAGGCCAATAGATTTTTGTGCTGGACGCAGGCATTTCCAGCTTTCTGATGGGAAGGAAACATTGAAACAGGATTCTTTGACTTCCAGGCTGTGGGCGAAGGCAAGAGGAGCAAAAGCCCCCCCAGAAAGGAGGATGGGCAGACAGGGAAGAGAAGCCGCAAGAGGGCTGGCAGCGCCCAGTGTCCCTGCTGCCAACCGCGCCAGCCGCCCCGTTCGGCGGGAGGCCCCTTTCCCTGCGGCCAGTGCAAACGGTGCGCAACTTCCTGCTCTTTCTGCTCCAACCTGCGCCTTGGCACTACAACAGGCTGACCCTTTGCAAAGGCGCCGCAGCGCAAGCTCAGGCCACTTGCACCATCGCCCCTCGCAGCCCTGCTCAAGTTTACAACCCACCTCAAACCCAAACAGCTCACTTCAAACCCAGCCTTCACAATGAAACCTTACCCTGCCCCAACAACACACACTGCATACAAGTAGCAACAGATCCATCAAAGCTTGCTTTGATGCTGCTGATCAAATTCCAAATAGGATGCAGCAAAAGGAGGAAGACATTTCAAGGCATTGAAGCAAGAAAGATCGGACTCATGCTCTGATCAATTCACAACGTGCCACTGCCCAAAAAGACAGAAATTCATACTAAAAGGCAGATCTTGCCACTTGCTGTAATGATGTGTACTAAATTGAACAATGGATGGTTTGTTTCCTGTCTTCCAGGCTGTTTGAAACCATGCAGGAAAGGAACAAACACAGGAGAAGACATCGCCCTCGCAAAGAAGCAGAGCCTCTCCCCAAGAAGAAAAGACCAAATTAGACAAGCCTGCAGCTTGTCCAGCCAGGCCTAGCAAGGCTTAGGACTAGATAGGAATAGGACTGGTTTTTAAGCTTCGATAACGTCAATAGAACTAGATAGGAATAGGACTGGTTTTTAAGCTTTTAGACTTGTTCAAATTCTATTTAGTTAGTTTACATGATAGGAATCTCCTCAAATTCTTAGTTAAGGTACATGAGTATTATTCAAGATTCATTAGTAGGATTAGATTGATCAGTCAATGTAAGAGGCTTGGTGTTGGCTACGCTCCGTCTTTTGTCATTTTGCCTTTGTTGAGACACAATCTGTCTTTATCATTAAACCATGTTTGTTCCACTTTATCTTTTGGTCTGTATGAAATCACTGCGGCAATCAAAGACGGCACTTGCCCTGAGAGGAGAATCTGGGCACGCACGACCTCCCCAAGGCCCGGCCCCTTGCTCAGCTGGCAGGACTGGCAAAGGTGTGTCTCCTTTACTGCCAGGGAAAGAACGCTGGCGCTTCATCCTTTGATTCCTACAAATCTCAGCTGCCAGTGGAAAGGGAGGCTTTGTTTAATTCAATGAATTGGATCAAAATGAGTGCTCTGCTCTCACCATCATTTCTGCCCTAAAAGCAACAGCTTTAGTCCTTTTTGTAGCCCAGCAACAGAACTTTGCTTCATTTTGGGGCACTGATGCACCTGACCACCTTGGAAGACGTTTCTAGAACCCCTCCAATTCTATCTAATTCATATCCCATGCACCACAAAGGCATCAGTAGTTCAGTTTCAGTTCCTCTTGAAAGGACCCCTCTCCCGCTCTGGGCCTCCACCAATCTCCTTAGCTAAAGCAGAGCGGGTGGGATCATTATCCTCTCTCTGGCTTCCCACAGCTTAGGTATTTGCACCAAAGAAGAAGCAAACTCCCTCTTTCATCTAGCCCAGCAAATGGCACTGCCCAGCAAGGCTTTGGTGGCAGGGGCTGTGCAGGGTGGAGAGGGGGCGAGGGAGGGGGCAATTGCCAGGCTGCTTCTGGGAAGCTCAGGGAAGCTTGCCCTTGTCTGATGGAGCCAGTGCAGCTGGGCTTTGGAGCCTACAAAGTATCTGCCTTGCAGTGGCACTTGTTACAGCTGCCCCCTCACTCTACTGCCCTGTGGGCAACATGCAGCCCGGGAAGGAAGCAAGATTGGGACTGAAGCAAGATTTGCTTTGCCTTAACTATAGGCTGGGAAGCAGCAAAACTGGCTGGGTTTTGTCCTATCTGGCATCTAAGTATTAAAAGAAACGCCAAGGCCGTCAGTGTGGAAAGGTAATTCCATCAGTGTTCCTTTGTTAGAGGAATGCCTGAGTCTTTTGAGACAAACAGCTAGTTTCTCCAAGGGAGCTGGGAGAGAGATATACAAAGTCGGCATTCATGTTTGCTACAGAAATGCCCCTGTGCTGTCCCTGTCTGTGTGTCCCCATCAGTTCCCCTGAGAAACATGCTGTTTCTCTAAGTTTCAAGGAAGGAGTGACGAGGTGAGTGACCAGCTCAGAGGCCCAAAGGAGGGAAAACATCAAGCGACATTATTGGGCACCAAAAGGAGATTTGAGAAAGGGGGCAGCATGAATGCCTCCACTTTGAGAGGAAGCTTTGGAGTTGCCTCTCGCCTGAACAACTTGCAAATTCTAGCTCCTCTCAGAGCTGGAGGAGAGCCAGCGGGAGGAGTCCTGCTGCTTCTCCAGGGCAGGAGATGAGGTTCTGGGCCCTTGGACACAGACAGGCTCCTGGGCACGTTCAGCTGGAGACACCTTGCAGAGAAGCACCCACAAGAGCCAGGGCTGTCCCTGCACTGCTTTTGCCCGTCTCCTCAGACGACTCAGGAGAAAAACCCAATGGCAAGGCTCTCAGAGCAAGCTTGCAGCAGCAGAAGTAAAAGGGGCAGAGGTGGCCCATGCCTCTTTCTGTCCCATGGCTCCCCTGGGGTTCTACATGGAATGTTGGGCTGTGCCCATAGCAACTGTCGTTGTCTCCTGCTCCTGCGGCCCTTGGTGGAACGCTGCTGGAGCAGCGCTGGAGCAGCAGCTGCAGGATCAGCTCCTGGGCTGTCCCTGACCAGCCACCTCCTGCACTCAGCGCCACACCCGGCCTCTGCACCCACATCCTCGTCTCCTCGGCTGCCTCCAGGCATCCCCACAGCACTTGGGGATCGTCCAAGGTAAGAAAATCCCCGTTTGCCTTCAAAGCACTAACACAAGGGCACGAGGCTCCAGCTGCCTCTCCCACCAACCACGACACACAGGCTGCCTGCTCACTTTCCCCACACCACGTTCCACGTCAAAACAAGCTTCAGCTTCTGAAGGAATCGTGTTGCCTTCCAGGCAAACACAGACCTTTCCATAGAGGATGTAGAGAGCTGTCCCAGTGCAGTTGCAGATCCTCCTCCACGGATCACCTGCTTCAAAGTTCTTGGCACCCATTGCAGCCCTAAACCTAGCTTGTGGGGACCCCAAAACAAATTGGTCATGCCTGAGGAGTTCAGGGCTTCAGTGTCAACAAATCCCCTTATGCCCTGACTCAGCTCACACCTGCTCCAAAGCTGCAAAAACCAGAATGATGGCACTTCTCCTCTGGGATCCCTCTCATTCAGGCCATGGAAGCATTTCACTGGCCTTGTCCTCAAACACAGCTGTTCAACTTCAAAAATCATCTGCTATCAGCAATCCTTATGTGCTTACATAGTTACATCTCTGATAGATACATTCTATTTTCATATCCTGTAGATACTTCTTTCAATGCATGTAGGGCTGCTTCTACCTCATGCTCAGGGGCAGCTGTGAAATGCCATCTTCTCAAGAACACAATCACAGTACCAGAGAATTTTCTGGCTTGCAAGGGATTCTCAAAGATCACTGAGCCCAACTCCAGGGCCTGCCCGGGGCAGCCTCAACAATCACATGCCCAAGAGCGCTGTCCAAACACTTTTGGAGCTCAGTCAGCCTTGGTGCTGGCACCCCTTCCCTGGAGAGCCTCTTCCAGTGGCCAAGCACCCTCTGGGTGAAGAGCCTTTTCCTTCTATCCACCCTAAGCCTGCACTGCCACATCTTGCAGCCCATTCTCTTGGCTCCTCCCAGTGGCCCCAGCACTGAAGACAGTAGTGCATGGCCTTCTGCTTCCCCTCCTCAGGAAGCTGCTGACTGCTAGAGGCTCCTGCCTAGGCAATTCCACCTCAAAACCACGGCAATGACACCAAAAAGAAAGGAGCTGGGACAGAGGAGCTCAGGGTTTGCAACGATGAAGTTGAGAAGGAAGGCTACTGACACATCCTGGGCACAACGATTTCTAACTGGAGCATTGTTTGGATCTTTTTCAGGTGGAAAGGAGAGGCACAATGAAAAGGAAAGCAAGAGGCAACAATCAGCCGTGAGTTTTGGCCTAGCGTTAAAGGACAGCAAACTGGAGGAATGGCCAGGAGGAGAACTGCTCTTTCAGAGTCAGGCTGGGATTGCTTCAAGCCTGTGCAGCCACAGGAAGGCTCTCTCCAGCACTTGCCTTTCTTACCTTCACCTCTTTCTTCCTTTAGGCACATCAATGTTGGCAGCGACTTTCAGGCTGAGCTCCCAGAGCTGCAGAGCAGAGCACCAAGTGAGGATGAAGAGCCTGCAAGCCTGGTCTGGAAGCCCTGGGGAGAAGATGACTCTGACATGGAAAAACCTGACAGAGGTAGCTTCTCTTCAAGCTTTTCTTCCACCCCTGACATACTTGGATCTTTCAAAGTCTCCTTTTGCATGGAAAGGCAGCTTTTTGCAGCCTCCGCTTCTCTCCCTGTCTCACGTGTCTTCCCATCTAGAAGTGTTAGAGGCAAGGAGAAGGCTCTGCTTCTGCAGCAGAGCAGCAAAAAGAGCAAGCATCTTGCTCTCCAAATCGGTCAGGCCCATTTGCCACTGCAAGAGAGGAGATTGGCCTCCACTTCTTCTACAAGAAGCTGCTCTGAAGGGAGAGCCAGCACTGCGGGGGCCCTTGCTTCAGCTGGCCCTGTCTTTGCTCTCCTTTTCATGCTCTCCAAGCCGCTGCCTTTAGCTCCTGGCCTTTCCTTCCGCCTTGCATGGCAACCTTTGCTCTTGCTGGCCTCAAGGCTGACTTGGGCTGCCTTTTTGTTGTGCTTGCAGTAAGACAACTGCTGGACATGGCCAGCTCCCGTGGCATTGCCAGGCCAGCAGCTGACCTGGAGCGCGCCCTGCACTGCCTGCACCAGGCAGGCGGCAGCCTTCCGGTAAGAAGCCGCTCTGTGGGCGCACAGAAGAGGGCACAGGGAATGCACAAGGCCCGGCCACTGGCACAGCCTTTCCTGCCTGCTCCTTGATGAAGGCTCTTCACAGGGAGCAGAGCACCTGCTGCCTGCTGTGTCTCCTCCAGCTGCGTCAGGGCTGAGCCCAAACGGCTCCAGCAGGGAGAATCTCCCTCCTGCAGGCGGCGGCGCCAGCTCCTGCAGCCTGCTGCCTTGGAAATCGCCTGCAGCTCTGGCTGCTCTAAGACATCTGGAGAGGAAATTCCCAGAAGCCTCACTCAGCTGAGGCCATTCTGGCTGCAGGAGCCGCAAAATCATTCGCTTGGGGAGCAAAATGCCACTCTTGGGCACCAGCATCAAAGGGCTGGGCAGCAAAAACTAGGCACTGGGATCAAATCCCAGGCTTTCACATGGCATACAGTTGCTTGAATGTCTGAAGAGGCAAAGTAGCTGAAAGGCAGCATCTGTGCTTTTCGGCTCATTTTGGGTGTGGTGGGGCGCCTAAAGCCTTTTCCCCTTGGATCTTGCAGGAGGCTCTGGAGATGTTGCTCTCAGGGGGGCCTGCAACAGCTCAAGGCCATCCCTTGGCTGATTATCATTACGCAGGTAAGCAAAGCAGAGCTTCTTCCTTCACTGACAGATGCTGCCGTCCCCTTCAGTGTTGTGGCAAGTGTTTCTGCTTCAACAAATTGTGCTTAACACCAGCACAAGGTCTTGTCTTCTCAGGGGCTGGCGAAAGCACCAGCATCTAGTCCTTCAGCTTTACTTCTTTTCCAATCCTTTTCCCGGCGGAATGCCTGCTCTTGTCTTCGTCACCTTCTGAGGCAGCAGACATGTACTCACACGGGAATGATGGTCTGCAACCATTTGCTTGCGGCGGCCAGTGGGATCTACTTCATGTGGATCGAGTGATCCATTTACCTGCTGCTTTTTATTGCCAGGCTCTGATAGATGGACACCTGAGGAGAAGGACTCCTTCCAAAAGGCTTTCCACACCTACGGCAAGGATTTTCATCTCATCCAGAAGCAGGTAAAGCCGCAGGACATTCTTTACCTGAGCAGATCATCAGGAGGAAAGCTTGCTTCTAGCTGGTAACAAACACTGGGCTTCGGTCTCTCTCTTCTCAAGTACCAAAACTGCTCAAGTAGTAACAAAACGGGACATCAAAGGCCTGTGTGAAAAGGATGATCCTGTCTCTCCAGCCCTTTTCTCCAAGCTCCTTTGGAATATGATGATTTATTCTCTCAGACTTGTCGCACACCTCTGCTGCTGCTTCCACAAGACATTGTGCTGGCATAACTGGAGTGAACCCGGCAAAGAAGACCTGTGCTAGATGGATTTCTTGTTGATCTGTGCATTACATGCGCTACCACCTAGCATGATACACGGTTTACTACATTGCATGATGCCTCTCTTTCTCCATCTTCATTTCATTTTACACCCTACTCCATTTACTTCATGATTTTACTTCCTACTTTACTCCGTCATCTACTTTTTCCCCAAAGCACCCTACAAAGGAATTTTAGATTCCTTCTTTTTCTCTTCACAACAGATCCAGACTAAGACCGTGGCACAGTGTGTGGAGTACTACTACACCTGGAAAAAGGAGCATAGAGTTGCTAGCACTCTTGCTCAGGTGAGGGGGAAGAAAATCCAGGCATGCCAGGAGGGTGGAGAAACTGGGAGAAGGGGAGAAAACCTGCTGGCCAGGCATGCCAGACACCGCTTTGCCAGGATCACATTGTCCCATGCGCTGGGAAAGGCACAGCAGATGCTGCCCAGGCCTTCCTTCTGCTGCTGCCCTGAAATACGCCATTCTGGAGCCTAACTCTGAGCCAAAAAAGCCGCACCACCACCCAAATGGGCTTGGACTCTCTACAGATGGCTTTCTCAAGGGCTGCCACCTTTGCTGACTCCAATCAGACCCTTCATTCCCCACTTCACTCTTCCTGACATCAGCAATCCCTGTCTTCAGGGAGATGTTGCAGATTTTCAGGCAGTTTTTCTAGCATCCCAGCATACTCCCCAAGAAGCAGCTGCCAGTGCTGTGGCTCCCCTCAGACTTTCCTTACCAGCAAAGAGCAATTTGGTTGGCAAGAGTGAGAGAGAGAGAGAGAAAGAGAGAGAGACATTATTCTGGGTTGTAGAAAAGGTCTAACCATGTGTCTTCCCTAATTTGACTGAATTTCCATCCCATTCCCTAGACATTTCTGCAGGAAAACCCAAGGGAAAGAAATGTTAGGCAGAGAGGTAGAAATAAGAAATGTAGAATTCTAGATAGCCACACATTTATCCCACCCCTCTGGCCTGTAGCAAAGAGCAGCATTTCCCTCCAAGCTCTGCCTTGGCAGCCCGCCGCAGCCCACTGGCAAAGGCAGCCCTTTCCTCAGCTCTTGAGGCTTTGCAAGGATTTGCTTAGGCCAATAGATTTTTGTGCTGGACGCAGGCATTTCCAGCTTTCTGACGGGAAGGAAACATTGAAACAGGATTCTTTGATTTCCAGGCTGTGGGCGAAGGCAAGAGGAGCAAAAGCCCCCCCAGAAAGGAGGATGGGCAGACAGGGAAGAGAAGCCGCAAGAGGGCTGGCAGCGCCGAGTGTCCCTGCTGCCAACCGCGCCAGCCGCCCCGTTCGGCGGGAGGCCCCTTTCCCTGCGGCCAGTGCAAATGGTGCGCAACTTCCTGCTCTTTCTGCTCCAACCTGCGCCTTGGCACTACAACAGGCTGACCCTTTGCAAAGGCGCCGCAGCGCAAGCTCAGGCCACTTGCACCATCGCCCCTCGCAGCCCTGCTCAAGCTTACAACCCACCTCAAACCCAAACAGCTCACTTCAAACCCAGCCTTCACAATGAAACCTTACCCTGCCCCAACAACACACACTGCATACAAGTAGCAACAGATCCATCAAAGCTTGCTTTGATGCTGCTGATCAAATTCCAAATAGGATGCAGCAAAAGGAGGAAGACATTTCAAGGCATTGAAACAAGAAAGATTGGACTCATGTTCTGATCGATTCACAACGTGCCACTGCCCAAAAAGACAGAAATTCATACTAAAAGGCAGATCTTGCCACTTGCTGTAATGGTGTGTACTAAATTGAACAATGGATGGTTTGTTTCCTGTCTTCCAGGCTGTTTGAAACCATGCAGGAAAGGAACAAACACAGGAGAAGACATCGCCCTCGCAAAGATGCAGAGCCTCTCCCCAAGAAGAAAAGACCAAATTAGACAAGCCTGCAGCTTGTCCAGCCAGGCCTAGCAAGGCTTAGGCGTCAATAGGACTAGATAGGAATAGGACTGGTTTTTAAGCTTTTAGACTTGTAGAAATTCTATTTAGTTAGTTTACATGATAGGAATCTCCTCAATTTCTTAGTTAAGGTACATGAGTATTATTCAAGATTCATTAGTAGGATTAGATTGATCAGTCAATGTAAGAGGCTTGGTGTTGGCTACGCTCCGTCTTTTGTCATTTTGCCTTTGTTGAGACACAATCTGTCTTTATCATTAAACCATGTTTGTTCCCTGCTGTCTTTTGGTCTGTATGAAATCACTGCGGCAATCAAAGACGGCACTTGCCCTGAGAGGAGAATCTGGGCACGCACGACCTCCCCAAGGCCCGGCCCCTTGCTCAGCTGGCAGCACTGGCAAAAGTGTGTCTCCTTTACTGCCAGGGAAAGAACGCTGGCGCTTCATCCTTTGATTCCTACAAATCTCAGCTGCCAGTGGAAAGGGAGGCTTTGTTTAATTCAATGAATTGGATCAAAATGAGTGCTCTGCTCTCACCATCATTTCTGCCCTAAAAGCAACCGCTTTAGTCCTTTTTGTAGCCCAGCAACAGAACTTTGCTTCATTTTGGGGCACTGATGCACCTGACCACCTTGGAAGACGTTTCTAGAACCCCTCCAATTCTATCCAATTCATATCCCATGCACCACAAAGGCATCAGTAGTTCAGTTTCAGTTTCTCTTGAAAGGAGCCGTCTCCCGCTCTGGGCCTCCACCAATCTCCTTAGCTAAAGCAGAGCGGGTGGGATCATTATCCTCTCTCTGGCTTCCCACAGCTTAGGTATTTGCACCAAAGAAGAAGCAAACTCCCTCTTTCATCTAGCCCAGCAAATGGCACTGCCCAGCAAGGCTTTGGTGGCAGGGGCTGTGCAGGGTGGAGAGGGGGCGAGGGAGGGGGCAATTGCCAGGCTGCTTCTGGGAAGCGCAGGGAAGCTTGCCCTTGTCTGATGGAGCCAGTGCAGCTGGGCTTTGGAGCCTACAAAGTATCTGCCTTGCAGTGGCACTTGTTACAGCTGCCCCCTCACTTTGCTGCCCTGTGGGCAACATGCAGCCCGGGAAGGAAGCAAGATTGGGACTGAAGCAAGATTTGCTTTGCTTAACTATAGGCCGGGAAGCAGCAAAACTGGCTGGGTTTTGTCCTATCTGGCATCTAAGTATTAAAAGAAACGCCAAGGCCGTCAGTGTGGAAAGGTAATTCCATCAGTGTTCCTTTGTTAGAGGAATGCCTGAGTCTTTTGAGACAAACAGCTAGTTTCTCCAAGGGAGCTGGAAGAGGGATATAAAAAGTCTGCATTCATGTTTGCTACAGAAATGCCACTGTGCTGTCCCTGTCTGTGTGTCCCCATCAGTTCCCCTGAGAAACATGCTGTTTCTCTAAGTTTCAAGGAAGGAGTGATGAGGTGAGTGACTAGCTCAGAGGTCCAAAGGAGGGAAAACATCAAGCGACATTATTGGGCACCAAAAGGAGATTTGAGAAAGGGGGCAGCATGAATGCCTCCACTTTGAGAGGAAGCTTTGGAGTTGCCTCTCGCCTGAACAACTTGCAAATTCTAGCTCCTCTCAGAGCTGGAGGAGAGCCAGCGGGAGGAGTCCTGCTGCTTCTGCAGGGCAGGAGATGAGGTTCTGGGCCCTTGGACACAGACAGACTCCTGGGCACGTTCAGCTGGAGACACCTTGCAGAGAAGCACCCACAAGAGCCAGGGCTGTCCCTGCACTGCTTTTGCCCGTCTCCTCAGACGACTCAGGAGAAAAACCCAATGGAAGGGCTCTCAGAGCAAGCTTGCAGCAGCAGAAGTAAAAGGGGCAGAGGTGGCCCATGCCTCTTTCTGTCCCATGGCTCCCCTGGGGTTCTACATGGAATGTTGGGCTGTGCCCATAGCAACTGTCGTTGTCTCCTGCTCCTGCGGCCCTTGGTGGAACGCTGCTGGAGCAGCGCTGGAGCAGCAGCTGCAGGATCAGCTCCTGGGCTGTCCCTGACCAGCCACCTCCTGCACTCAGCGCCACACCCGGCCTCTGCACCCACATCCTCGTCTCCTCGGCTGCCTCCAGGCATCCCCACAGCACTTGGGGATCGTCCAAGGTAAGAAAATCCCCGTTTGACCTCAAAGCACTAACACAAGGGCACGAGGCTCCAGCTGCCTCTCCCGCCAACCACGACACACAGGCTGCCTGCTCACTTTCCCCACGCCACCTTCCACGTCAAAGCAAGCTTCAGCTTCTGAAGGAATCGTGTTGCCTTCCAGGCAAACACAGACCTTTCCATAGAGGATGTAGAGAGCTGTCCCAGTGCAGTTGCAGATCCTCCTCCACGGATCACCTGCTTCAAAGTTCTTGGCACCCATTGCAGCCCTAAACCTAGCTTGTGGGGACCCCAAAACAAATTGGTCATGCCTGAGGAGTTCAGGGCTTCAGTGTCAACAAATCCCCTTATGCCCTGACTCAGCTCACACCTGCTCCAAAGCTGCAAAAACCAGAATGATGGCACTTCTCCTCTGCGATCCCTCTCATTCAGGCCATGGAAGCATTTCACTGGGCTTGTCCTCAAACACCGCTGTTCAACTTCAAAAATCATCTGCTATCAGCAATCCTTATGTGCTTACATAGTTACATCTCTGATAGATACATTCTATTTTCATATCCTGTAGAGACTTCTTTCAATGCATGTAGGGCTGCTTCTACCTCATGCTCAGGGGCAGCTGTGAAATGCCATCTTCTCAAGAACACAATCACAGTACCAGAGAATTTTCTGGCTTGCAAGGGATTCTCAAAGATCACTGAGCCCAACTCCAGGGCCTGCCCGGGGCAGCCTCAACAATCACACCCTGTGCCCAAGAGCGCTGTCCAAACACTTTTGGAGCTCAGTCAGCCTTGGTGCTGGCACCCCTTCCCTGGAGAGCCTCTTCCAGTGGCCAAGCACCCTCTGGGTGAAGAGCCTTTTCCTTCTATCCACCCTAAGCCTGCACTGCCACATCTTGCAGCCCATTCTCTTGGCTCCTCCCAGTGGCCCCAGCACTGAAGACAGTAGTGCATGGCCTTCTGCTTCCCCTCCTCAGGAAGCTGCTGACTGCTAGAGGCTCCTGCCTAGGCAATTCCACCTCAAAACCACGGCAATGACAGCAAAAAGAAAGGAGCTGGGACAGAGGAGCTCAGGGCTTGCAACCATGAGGTCGAGAAGGAAGGCTACTGACACATCCTGGGCGGAACGATTTCTAACTGGAGCATTGTTTGGATCTTTTTCAGGTGGAAAGGAGAGGCACAATGAAAAGGAAAGCAAGAGGCAACAATCAGCCGTGAGTTTTGGCCTAGGGTTAAAGGACAGCAAACTGGAGGAATGGCCAGGAGGAGAACTGCTCTTTCAGAGTCAGGCTGGGATTGCTTCAAGCCTGTGCAGCCACAGGAAGGCTCTCTCCAGCACTTGCCTTTCTTACCTTCACCTCTTTCTTCCTTTAGGCACATCAATGTTGGCAGCGACTTTCAGGCTGAGCTCCCAGAGCTGCAGAGCAGAGCACCAAGTGAGGATGAAGAGCCTGCAAGCCTGGTCTGGAAGCCCTGGGGAGAAGATGACTCTGACATGGAAAAACCTGACAGAGGTAGCTTCTCTTCAAGCTTTTCTTCCACCCCTGACATACTTGGATCTTTCAAAGTCTCCTTTTGCATAGAAAGGCAGCTTCTTGCAGCCTCCGCTTCTCTCCCTGTCTCACGTGTCTTCCCATCTAGAAGTGTTAGAGGCAAGGAGAAGGCTCTGCTTCTGCAGCAGAGCAGCAAAAAGAGCAAGCCTCTTGCTCTCCAAATCGGTCAGGCCCATTTGCCACTGCAAGAGAGGAGATTGGCCTCCACTTCTTCTACAAGAAGCTGCTCTGAAGGGAGAGCCAGCACTGCGGGGGCCCTTGCTTCAGCTGGCCCTGTCTTTGCTCTCCTTTTCATGCTCTCCAAGCCGCTGCCTTTAGCTCCTGGCCTTTCCTTCCGCCTTGCATGGCAACCTTTGCTCTTGCTGGCCTCAAGGCTGACTTGGGCTGCCTTTTTGTTGTGCTTGCAGTAAGACAACTGCTGGACATGGCCAGCTCCCGTGGCATTGCCGGGCCAGCAGCTGACTTGGAGCGCGCCCTGCACTGCCTGCACCAGGCAGGCGGCAGCCTTCCGGTAAGAAGCCGCTCTGTGGGCGCACAGAAGAGGGCACAGGGAATGCACAAGGCCCGGCCACTGGCACAGCCTTTCCTGCCTGCTCCTTGATGAAGGCTCTTGACAGGGAGCAGAGCACCTGCTGCCTGCTGTGTCTCCTCCAGCTGGGTCAGGGCTGAGCCCAAACGGCTCCAGCAGGGAGAATCTCCCTCCTGCAGGCGGCGACGCAAGCTCCTGCAGCCTGCTGCCTTGGAAATCGCCTGCAGCTCTGGCTGCTCTAAGACATTTGGAGAGGAAATTCCCAGAAGCCTCACTCAGCTGAGGCCATTCTGGCTGCAGGAGCCGCAAAATCATTCGCTTGGGGAGCAAAATGCCACACTTGGGCACCAGCATCAAAGGGCTGGGCAGCAAAAACTAGGCACTGGGATCAAATCCCAGGCTTTCACATGGCATACAGTTGCTTGGATGTCTGAAGAGGCAAAGTAGCTGAAAGGTAGCATCTGTGCTTTTCGGCTCATTTTGGATGTGGTGGGGCGCCTAAAGCCTTTTCCCCTTGGATCTTGCAGGAGGCTCTGGAGATGTTGCTCTCAGGGGGGCCTGCAACAGCTCAAGGCCATCCCTTGGCTGATTATCATTATGCAGGTAAGCAAAGCAGAGCTTCTTCCTTCACTGACAGATGCTGCCGTCCCCTTCAGTGTTGTGGCAAGTGTTTCTGCTTCAACAAATTGTGCTTAACACCAGCACAAGGTCTTGTCTTCTCAGGGGCTGGCGAAAGCACCAGCATCTAGACCTTCAGCTTTACTTCTTTTCCAATCCTTTTCCCCGGCGGAATGCCTGCTCTTGTCTTCATCACCTTCTGAGGCAGCAGACATGTACTCACACGGGAATGATGGTCTGCAACCATTTGCTTGCGGCGGCCAGTGGGATCTACTTCATGTGGATCGAGTGATCCATTTACCTGCTGCTTTTTATTGCCAGGCTCTGATAGATGGACACCTGAGGAGAAGGACTCCTTCCAAAAGGCTTTCCACACCTACGGCAAGGATTTTCATCTCATCCAGAAGCAGGTAAAGCCGCAGGACATTCTTTACCTGAGCAGATCATCAGGAGGAAAGCTTGCTTCTAGCTGGTAACAAACACTGGGCTTCGGTCTCTCTCTTCTCAAGTACCAAAACTGCTCAAGTAGTAACAAAACGGGACATCAAAGGCCTGTGTGAAAAGGATGATCCTGTCTCTCCAGCCCTTTTCTCCAAGCTCCTTTGGAATATGATGATTTATTCTCTCAGACTTGTCGCACACCTCTGCTGCTGCTTCCACAAGACATTGTGCTGGCATAACTGGAGTGAACCCGGCAAAGAAGACCTGTGCTAGATGGATTTCTTGTTGATCTGTGCATTACGTGTGCTACCACCTAGCATGATACACCGTTTACTACATTGCATGATGCCTCTCTTTCTCCATCTTCATTTCATTTTACACCCTACTCCATTTACTTCATGATTTTACTTCCTAGTTTACTCCATCTTCTACTTTTTCCCCAAAGCACCCTACAAAGGAATTTTAGATTCCTTCTTTTTCTCTTCACAACAGATCCAGACTAAGACTGTGGCACAGTGTGTGGAGTACTACTACACCTGGAAAAAGGAGCATAGAGTTGCTAGCACTCTTGCTCAGGTGAGGGGGAAGAAAATCCAGGCATGCCAGGAGGGTGGGGAAACTGGGAGAAGGGGAGACAACCTGCTGGCCAGCCGTGCCAGACGCCGCTTTGCCAGGATCACATCATCCCATGCGCTGGCAAAGGCACAGCAGATGCTGCCCAGGCCTTCCTTCTGCTGCTGCCCTGAAATACGCCATTCTGGAGCCTAACTCTGAGCCAAAAAAGCCGCACCACCACCCAAATGGGCTTGGACTCTCTACAGATGGCTTTCTCAAGGGCTGCCACCTTTGCTGACTCCAATCAGACCCTTCATTCCCCACTTCACTCCTCCTGACATCAGCAATCCCTGTCTTCAGGGAGATGTTGCAGATTTTCAGGCAGTTTTTCTAGCATCCCAGCATACTCCCCAAGAAGCAGCTGCCAGTGCTGTGGCTCCCCTCAGACTTTCCTTACCAGCAAAGAGCAATTTGGTTGACAAGAGTGAGAGAGAGAGAGAGAGAAAGAGATAGAGAGATTATTCTGGGTTGTATCAAACGTCTAACCATGTGTCTTCCCTAATTTGACTGAATTTCCATCCCATTCCCTAGACATTTCTGCAGGAAAACCCAAGGGAAATAAATGTTAGGCAGAGAGGTAGAAATAAGAAATGTAGAATTCTAGATAGCCACACATTTATCCCACCCCTTTGGCCTGTAGCAAAGAGGAGCATTTCCCTCCAAGCTCTGCCTTGGCAGCCCGCCGCAGCCCACTGGCAAAGGCAGCCCTTTCCTCAGCTCTTGAGGCTTTGCAAGGATTTGCTTAGGCCAATAGATTTTTGTGCTGGACGCAGGCATTTCCAGCTTTCTGACGGGAAGGAAACATTGAAACAGGATTCTTTGATTTCCAGGCTGTGGGCGAAGGCAAGAGGAGCAAAAGCCCCCCCAGAAAGGAGGATGGGCAGACAGGGAAGAGAAGCCGCAAGAGGGCTGGCAGCGCCCAGTGTCCCTGCTGCCAACCGCGCCAGCCGCCCCGTTCGGCGGGAGGCCCCTTTCCCTGCGGCCAGTGCAAACGGTGCGCAACTTCCTGCTCTTTCTGCTCCAACCTGCGCCTTGGCACTACAACAGGCTGACCCTTTGCAAAGGCGCCGCAGCGCAAGCTCAGGCCACTTGCACCATCGCCCCTCGCAGCCCTGCTCAAGCTTACAACCCACCTCAAACCCAAACAGCTCACTTCCAACCCAGCCTTCACAATGAAACCTTACCCTGCCCCAACAACACACACTGCATACAAGTAGCAACAGATCCATCAAAGCTTGCTTTGATGCTGCTGATCAAATTCCAAATAGGATGCAGCAAAAGGAGGAAGACATTTCAAGGCATTGAAACAAGAAAGATCCGACTCATGCTCTGATCAATTCACAACGTGCCACTGCCCAAAAAGACAGAAATTCATACTAAAAGGCAGATCTTGCCACTTGCTGTAATGATGTGTACTAAATTGAACAATGGATGGTTTGTTTCCTGTCTTCCAGGCTGTTTGAAACCATGCAGGAAAGGAACAAACACAGGAGAAGACATCGCCCTCGCAAAGAAGCAGAGCCTCTCCCCAAGAAGAAAAGACCAAATTAGACAAGCCTGCAGCTTGTCCAGCCAGGCCTAGCAAGGCTTAGGCGTCAATAGGCCTAGATAGGAATAGGACTGGTTTTTAAGCTTTTAGACTTGTTCAAATTCTATTTAGTTAGTTTACATGATAGGAATCTCTTCAATTTCTTAGTTAAGGTACATGAGTATTATTCAAGATTCATTAGTAGGATTAGATTTATCAGTCAATGTAAGAGGCTTGGTGTTGGCTACGCTCCGTCTTTTGTCATTTTGCCTTTGTTGAGACACAATCTGTCTTTATCATTAAACCATGTTTGTTCCCTGCTGTCTTTTGGTCTGTATGAAATCACTGCGGCAATCAAAGACGGCACTTGCCCTGAGAGGAGAATCTGGGCACGCACGACCTCCCCAAGGCCCGGCCCCTTGCTCAGCTGGCAGGACTGGCAAAGGTATGTCTCCTTTACTGCCAGGGAAATAATGCTGGCACTTCATCCTTTGACTCCTCAAAATCTCAGCTGCCAGTGGAAAGGGAGGCTTTGTTTAATTCAATGAATTGGATCAAAATGAGTGCTCTGCTCTCACCATCATTTCTGCCCTAAAAGCAACAGCTTTAGTCCTTTTTGTAGCCCAGCAACAGAACTTTGCTTCATTTTGGGGCACTGATGCACCTGACCACCTTGGAAGACGTTTCTAGAACCCCTCCAATTCTATCCAATTCATATCCCATGCACCACAAAGGCATCAGTAGTTCAGTTTCAGTTCCTCTTGAAAGGACCCCTCTCCTGCTCTGGGCCTCCACCAATCTCCTTAGCTAAAGCAGAGCGGGTGGGATCATTATCCTCTCTCTGGCTTCCCACAGCTTAGGTATTTGCACCAAAGAAGAAGCAAACTCCCTCTTTCATCTAGCCCAGCAAATGGCACTGCCCAGCAAGGCTTTGGTGGCAGGGGCTGTGCAGGGTGGAGAGGGGGCGAGGGAGGGGGCAATTGCCAGGCTGCTTCTGGGAAGCTCAGGGAAGCTTGCCCTTGTCTGATGGAGCCAGTGCAGCTGGGCTTTGGAGCCTACAAAGTATCTGCCTTGCAGTGGCACTTGTTACAGCTGCCCCCTCACTTTGCTGCCCTGTGGGCAACATGCAGCCCGGGAAGGAAGCAAGATTGGGACTGAAGCAAGATTTGCTTTGCCTTAACTATAGGCCAGGAAGCAGCAAAACTGGCTGGGTTTTGTCCTATCTTGCATCTAAGTATTAAAAGAAACGCCAAGGCCGTCAGTGTGGAAAGGTAATTCCATCAGTGTTCCTTTGTTAGAGGAATCCCTGAGTCTTTTGAGACAAACAGCTAGTTTCTCCAAGGGAGCTGGAAGAGGGATATACAAAGTCTGCATTCATGTTTGCTACAGAAATGCCACTGTGCTGTCCCTGTCTGTGTGTCCCCATCAGTTCCCCTGAGAAACATGCTGTTTCTCTAAGTTTCAAGGAAGGAGTGATGAGGTGAGTGACCAGCTCAGAGGCGCAAAGGAGGGAAAACATCAAGCGACATTATTGGGCACCAAAAGGAGATTTGAGAAAGGGGGCAGCATGAATGCCTCCACTTTGAGAGGAAGCTTTGGAGTTGCCTCTCGCCTGAACAACTTGCAAATTCTAGCTCCTCTCAGAGCTGGAGGAGAGCCAGCGGGAGGAGTCCTGCTGCTTCTGCAGGGCAGGAGATGAGGTTCTGGGCCCTTGGACACAGACAGGCTCCTGGGCACGTTCAGCTGGAGACACCTTGCAGAGAAGCACCCACAAGAGCCAGGGCTGTCCCTGCACTGCTTTTGCCCGTCTCCTCAGGCGACTCAGGAGAAAAACCCAATGGCAAGGCTCTCAGAGCAAGCTTGCAGCAGCAGAAGTAAAAGGGGCAGAGGTGGCCCATGCCTCTTTCTGTCCCATGGCTCCCCTGGGGTTCTACATGGAATGTTGGGCTGTGCCCATAGCAACTGTCGTTGTCTCCTGCTCCTGCGGCCCTTGGTGGAACGCTGCTGGAGCAGCGCTGGAGCAGCAGCTGCAGGATCAGCTCCTGGGCTGTCCCTGACCAGCCACTTCCTGCACTCAGCGCCACACCCGGCCTCTGCACCCACATCCTCGTCTCCTCGGCTGCCTCCAGGCATCCCCACAGCACTTGGGGATCGTCCAAGGTAAGAAAATCCCCGTTTGCCCTCAAAGCACTAACACAAGGGCACGAGGCTCCAGCTGCCTCTCCCGCCAACCACGACACACAGGCTGCCTGCTCACTTTCCCCACGCCACCTTCCACGTCAAAGCAAGCTTCATCTTCTGAAGGAATCGTGTTGCCTTCCAGGCAAACACAGACCTTTCCATAGAGGATGTAGAGAGCTGTCCCAGTGCAGTTGCAGATCCTCCTCCACGGATCACCTGCTTCAAAGTTCTTGGCACCCATTGCAGCCCTAAACCTAGCTTGTGGGGACCCCAAAACAAATTGGTCATGCCTGAGGAGTTCAGGGCTTCAGTGTCAACAAATCCCCTTATGCCCTGACTCAGCTCACACCTGCTCCAAAGCTGCAAAAACCAGAATGATGGCACTTCTCCTCTGGGATCCCTCTCATTCAGGCCATGGAAGCATTTCACTGGCCTTGTCCTCAAACACAGCTGTTCAACTTCAAAAATCATCTGCTATCAGCAATCCTTATGTGCTTACATAGTTACTTCTCTGATAGATACATTCTATTTTCATATCCTGTAGATACTTCTTTCAATGCATGTAGGGCTGCTTCTACCTCATGCTCAGGGGCAGCTGTGAAATGCCATCTTCTCAAGAACACAATCACAGTACCAGAGAATTTTCTGGCTTGCAAGGGATTCTCAAAGATCACTGAGCCCAACTCCAGGGCCTGCCCGGGGCAGCCTCAACAATCACACCCTGTGCCCAAGAGCGCTGTCCAAACACTTTTGGAGCTCAGTCAGCCTTGGTGCTGGCACCCCTTCCCTGGAGAGCCTCTTCCAGTGGCCAAGCACCCTCTGGGTGAAGAGCCTTTTCCTTCTATCCACCCTAAGCCTGCACTGCCACATCTTGCAGCCCATTCTCTTGGCTCCTCCCAGTGGCCCCAGCACTGAAGACAGTAGTGCATGGCCTTCTGCTTCCCCTCCTCAGGAAGCTGCTGACTGCTAGAGGCTCCTGCCTAGGCAATTCCACCTCAAAACCACGGCAATGACAGCAAAAAGAAAGGAGCTGGGACAGAGGAGCTCAGGGCTTGCAACCATGAGGTCAAGAAGGAAGGCTACTGACACATCCTGGGCGGAACGATTTCTAACTGGAGCATTGTTTGGATCTTTTTCAGGTGGAAAGGAGAGGCACAATGAAAAGGAAAGCAAGAGGCAACAATCAGCCGTGAGTTTTGGCCTAGGGTTAAAGGACAGCAAACTGGAGGAATGGCCAGGAGGAGAACTGCTCTTTCAGAGTCAGGCTGGGATTGCTTCAAGCCTGTGCAGCCACAGGAAGGCTCTCTCCAGCACTTGCCTTTCTTACCTTCACCTCTTTCTTCCTTTAGGCACATCAATGTTGGCAGCGACTTTCAGGCTGAGCTCCCAGAGCTGCAGAGCAGAGCACCAAGTGAGGATGAAGAGCCTGCAAGCCTGGTCTGGAAGCCCTGGGGAGAAGATGACTCTGACATGGAAAAACCTGACAGAGGTAGCTTCTCTTCAAGCTTTTCTTCCACCCCTGACATACTTGGATCTTTCAAAGTCTCCTTTTGCATAGAAAGGCAGCTTCTTGCAGCCTCCGCTTCTCTCCCTGTCTCACGTGTCTTCCCATCTAGAAGTGTTAGAGGCAAGGAGAAGGCTCTGCTTCTGCAGCAGAGCAGCAAAAAGAGCAAGCATCTTGCTCTCCAAATCGGTCAGGCCCATTTGCCACTGCAAGAGAGGAGATTGGCCTCCACTTCTTCTACAAGAAGCTGCTCTGAAGGGAGAGCCAGCACTGCGGGGGCCCTTGCTTCAGCTGGCCCTGTCTTTGCTCTCCTTTTCATGCTCTCCAAGCCGCTGCCTTTAGCTCCTGGCCTTTCCTTCCGCCTTGCATGGCAACCTTTGCTCTTGCTGGCCTCAAGGCTGACTTGGGCTGCCTTTTTGTTGTGCTTGCAGTAAGACAACTGCTGGACATGGCCAGCTCCCGTGGCATTGCCGGGCCAGCAGCTGACTTGGAGCGCGCCCTGCACTGCCTGCACCAGGCAGGCGGCATCCTTCCGGTAAGAAGCCGCTCTGTGGGCGCACAGAAGAGGGCACAGGGAATGCACAAGGCCCGGCCACTGGCACAGCCTTTCCTGCCTGCTCCTTGATGAAGGCTCTTGACAGGGAGCAGAGCACCTGCTGCCTGCTGTGTCTCCTCCAGCTGCGTCAGGGCTGAGCCCAAACGGCTCCAGCAGGGAGAATCTCCCTCCTGCAGGCAGCGGCGCCAGCTCCTGCAGCCTGCTGCCTTGGAAATCGCCTGCAGCTCTGGCTGCTCTAAGACATTTGGAGAGGAAATTCCCAGAAGCCTCACTCAGCTGAGGCCATTCTGGCTGCAGGAGCCGCAAAATCATTCGCTTGGGGAGCAAAATGCCACTCCTGGGCACCAGCATCAAAGGGCTGGGCAGCAAATCTAGGCACTGGGATCAAATCCCAGGCTTTCACATGGCATACAGTTGCTTGGATGTCTGAAGAGGCAAAGTAGCTGAAAGGTAGCATCTGTGCTTTTCGGCTCATTTTGGATGTGGTGGGGCGCCTAAAGCCTTTTCCCCTTGGATCTTGCAGGAGGCTCTGGAGATGTTGCTCTCAGGGGGGCCTGCAACAGCTCAAGGCCATCCCTTGGCTGATTATCATTACGCAGGTAAGCAAAGCAGAGCTTCTTCCTTCACTGACAGATGCTGCCGTCCCCTTCAGTGTTGTGGCAAGTGTTTCTGCTTCAACAAATTGTGCTTAACACCAGCACAAGGTCTTGTCTTCTCAGGGGCTGGCGAAAGCACCAGCATCTAGACCTTCAGCTTTACTTCTTTTCCAATCCTTTTCCCCGGCGGAATGCCTGCTCTTGTCTTCATCACCTTCTGAGGCAGCAGACATGTACTCACACGGGAATGATGGTCTGCAACCATTTGCTTGCGGCGGCCAGTGGGATCTACTTCATGTGGATCGAGTGATCCATTTACCTGCTGCTTTTTATTGCCAGGCTCTGATAGATGGACACCTGAGGAGAAGGACTCCTTCCAAAAGGCTTTCCACACCTACGGCAAGGATTTTCATCTCATCCAGAAGCAGGTAAAGCCGCAGGACATTCTTTACCTGAGCAGATCATCAGGAGGAAAGCTTGCTTCTAGCTGGTAACAAACACTGGGCTTCGGTCTCTCTCTTCTCAAGTACCAAAACTGCTCAAGTAGTAACAAAACGGGACATCAAAGGCCTGTGTGAAAAGGATGATCCTGTCTCTCCAGCCCTTTTCTCCAAGCTCCTTTGGAATATGATGATTTATTCTCTCAGACTTGTCGCATGCCTCTGCTGCTGCTTCCACAAGACATTGTGCTGGCATAACTGGAGTGAACCCGGCAAAGAAGACCTGTGCTAGATGGATTTCTTGTTGATCTGTGCATTACGTGTGCTACCACCTAGCATGATACACCGTTTACTACATTGCATGATGCCTCTCTTTCTCCATCTTCATTTCATTTTACACCCTACTCCATTTACTTCATGATTTTACTTCCTACTTTACTCCATCTTCTACTTTTTCCCCAAAGCACCCTACAAAGGAATTTTAGATTCCTTCTTTTTCTCTTCACAACAGATCCAGACTAAGACTGTGGCACAGTGTGTGGAGTACTACTACACCTGGAAAAAGGAGCATAGAGTTGCTAGCACTCTTGCTCAGGTGAGGGGGAAGAAAATCCAGGCATGCCAGGAGGGTGGGGAAACTGGGAGAAGGGGAGAAAACCTGCTGGCCAGCCGTGCCAGACGCCGCTTTGCCAGGATCACATCATCCCATGCGCTGGCAAAGGCACAGCAGATGCTGCCCAGGCCTTCCTTCTGCTGCTGCCCTGAAATACGCCATTCTGGAGCCTAACTCTGAGCCAAAAAAGCCGCACCACCACCCAAATGGGCTTGGACTCTCTACAGATGGCTTTCTCAAGGGCTGCCACCTTTGCTGACTCCAATCAGACCCTTCATTCCCCACTTCACTCCTCCTGACATCTGCAATCCCTGTCTTCAGGGAGATGTTGCAGATTTTCAGGCAGTTTTTCTAGCATCCCAGCATACTCCCCAAGAAGCAGCTGCCAGTGCTGTGGCTCCCCTCAGACTTTCCTTACCAGCAAAGAGCAATTTGGTTGACAAGAGTGAGAGAGAGAGAGAGAGAAAGAGATAGAGAGATTATTCTGGGTTGTATCAAACGTCTAACCATGTGTCTTCCCTAATTTGACTGAATTTCCATCCCATTCCCTAGACATTTCTGCAGGAAAACCCAAGGGAAATAAATGTTAGGCAGAGAGGTAGAAATAAGAAATGTAGAATTCTAGATAGCCACACATTTATCCCACCCCTTTGGCCTGTAGCAAAGAGGAGCATTTCCCTCCAAGCTCTGCCTTGGCAGCCCGCCGCAGCCCACTGGCAAAGGCAGCCCTTTCTCAGCTCTTCAGGCTTTGCAAGGATTTGCTTAGGCCAATAGATTTTTGTGCTGGACGCAGGCATTTCCAGCTTTCTGACGGGAAGGAAACATTGAAACAGGATTCTTTGATTTCCAGGCTGTGGGCGAAGGCAAGAGGAGCAAAAGCCCCCCCAGAAAGGAGGATGGGCAGACAGGGAAGAGAAGCCGCAAGAGGGCTGGCAGCGCCCAGTGTCCCTGCTGCCAACCGCGCCAGCCGCCCCGTTCGGCGGGAGGCCCCTTTCCCTGCGGCCAGTGCAAACGGTGCGCAACTTCCTGCTCTTTCTGCTCCAACCTGCGCCTTGGCACTACAACAGGCTGACCCTTTGCAAAGGCGCCGCAGCGCAAGCTCAGGCCACTTGCACCATCGCCCCTCGCAGCCCTGCTCAAGCTTACAACCCACCTCAAACCCAAACAGCTCACTTCCAACCCAGCCTTCACAATGAAACCTTACCCTGCCCCAACAACACACACTGCATACAAGTAGCAACAGATCCATCAAAGCTTGCTTTGATGCTGCTGATCAAATTCCAAATAGGATGCAGCAAAAGGAGGAAGACATTTCAAGGCATTGAAACAAGAAAGATCCGACTCATGCTCTGATCAATTCACAATGTGCCACTGCCCAAAAAGACAGAAATTCATACTAAAAGGCAGATCTTGCCACTTGCTTTAATGATGTGTACTAAATTGAACAATGGATGGTTTGTTTCCTGTCTTCCAGGCTGTTTGAAACCATGCAGGAAAGGAACAAACACAGGAGAAGACATCGCCCTCGCAAAGAAGCAGAGCCTCTCCCCAAGAAGAAAAGACCAAATTAGACAAGCCTGCAGCTTGTCCAGCCAGGCCTAGCAAGGCTTAGGCGTCAATAGGACTAGATAGGAATAGGACTGGTTTTTAAGCTTTTAGACTTGTAGAAATTCTATTTAGTTAGTTTACATGATAGGAATCTCTTCAATTTCTTAGTTAAGGTACATGAGTATTATTCAAGATTCATTAGTAGGATTAGATTGATCAGTCAATGTAAGAGGCTTGGTGTTGGCTACGCTCCGTCTTTTGTCATTTTGCCTTTGTTGAGACACAATCTGTCTTTATCATTAAACCATGTTTGTTCCCTGCTGTCTTTTGGTCTGTATGAAATCACTGCGGCAGTCAAAGACGGCACTTGCCCTGAGAGGAGAATCTGGGCACGCACGACCTCCCCAAGGCCCGGCCCCTTGCTCAGCTGGCAGGACTGGCAAAGGTGTGTCTCCTTTACTGCCAGGGAAAGAACGCTGGCGCTTCATCCTTTGATTCCTACAAATCTCAGCTGCCAGTGGAAAGGGAGGCTTTGTTTAATTCAATGAATTGGATCAAAATGAGTGCTCTGCTCTCACCATCATTTCTGCCCTAAAAGCAACAGCTTTAGTCCTTTTTGTAGCCCAGCAACAGAACTTTGCTTCATTTTGGGGCACTGATGCACCTGACCACCTTGGAAGACGTTTCTAGAACCCCTCCAATTCTATCCAATTCATATCCCATGCACCACAAAGGCATCAGTAGTTCAGTTTCAGTTTCTCTTGAAAGGAGCCCTCTCCCGCTCTGGGCCTCCACCAATCTCCTTAGCTAAAGCAGAGCGGCTGGGATCATTATCCTCTCTCTGGCTTTCCACAGCTTAGGTATTTGCACCAAAGAAGAAGCAAACTCCCTCTTTCATCTAGCCCAGCAAATGGCACTGCCCAGCAAGGCTTTGGTGGCAGGGGCTGTGCAGGGTGGAGAGGGGGCGAGGGAGGGGGCAATTGCCAGGCTGCTTCTGGGAAGCTCAGGGAAGCTTGCCCTTGTCTGATGGAGCCAGTGCAGCTGGGCTTTGGAGCCTACAAAGTATCTGCCTTGCAGTGGCACTTGTTACAGCTGCCCCCTCACTTTGCTGCCCTGTGGGCAACATGCAGCCCGGGAAGGAAGCAAGATTGGGACTGAAGCAAGATTTGCTTTGCCTTAACTATAGGCCAGGAAGCAGCAAAACTGGCTGGGTTTTGTCCTATCTTGCATCTAAGTATTAAAAGAAACGCCAAGGCCGTCAGTGTGGAAAGGTAATTCCATCAGTGTTCCTTTGTTAGAGGAATCCCTGAGTCTTTTGAGACAAACAGCTAGTTTCTCCAAGGGAGCTGGAAGAGGGATATACAAAGTCTGCATTCATGTTTGCTACAGAAATGCCACTGTGCTGTCCCTGTCTGTGTGTCCCCATCAGTTCCCCTGAGAAACATGCTGTTTCTCTAAGTTTCAAGGAAGGAGTGATGAGGTGAGTGACCAGCTCAGAGGCGCAAAGGAGGGAAAACATCAAGCGACATTATTGGGCACCAAAAGGAGATTTGAGAAAGGGGGCAGCATGAATGCCTCCACTTTGAGAGGAAGCTTTGGAGTTGCCTCTCGCCTGAACAACTTGCAAATTCTAGCTCCTCTCAGAGCTGGAGGAGAGCCAGCGGGAGGAGTCCTGCTGCTTCTGCAGGGCAGGAGATGAGGTTCTGGGCCCTTGGACACAGACAGACTCCTGGGCACGTTCAACTGGAGGCACCTTGCAGAGAAGCACCCACAAGAGCCAGGGCTGTCCCTGCACTGCTTTTGCCCGTCTCCTCAGACGACTCAGGAGAAAAACCCAATGGCAAGGCTCTCAGAGCAAGCTTGCAGCAGCAGAAGTAAAAGGGGCAGAGGTGGCCCATGCCTCTTTCTGTCCCATGGCTCCCCTGGGGTTCTACATGGAATGTTGGGCTGTGCCCATAGCAACTGTCGTTGTCTCCTGCTCCTGCGGCCCTTGGTGGAACGCTGCTGGAGCAGCGCTGGAGCAGCAGCTGCAGGATCAGCTCCTGGGCTGTCCCTGACCAGCCACTTCCTGCACTCAGCGCCACACCCGGCCTCTGCACCCACATCCTCGTCTCCTCGGCTGCCTCCAGGCATCCCCACAGCACTTGGGGATCGTCCAAGGTAAGAAAATCCCCGTTTGACCTCAAAGCACTAACACAAGGGCACGAGGCTCCAGCTGCCTCTCCCGCCAACCACGACACACAGGCTGCCTGCTCACTTTCCCCACGCCACCTTCCACGTCAAAGCAAGCTTCATCTTCTGAAGGAATCGTGTTGCCTTCCAGGCAAACACAGACCTTTCCATAGAGGATGTAGAGAGCTGTCCCAGTGCAGTTGCAGATCCTCCTCCACGGATCACCTGCTTCAAAGTTCTTGGCACCCATTGCAGCCCTAAACCTAGCTTGTGGGGACCCCAAAACAAATTGGTCATGCCTGAGGAGTTCAGGGCTTCAGTGTCAACAAATCCCCTTATGCCCTGACTCAGCTCACACCTGCTCCAAAGCTGCAAAAACCAGAATGATGGCACTTCTCCTCTGGGATCCCTCTCATTCAGGCCATGGAAGCATTTCACTGGCCTTGTCCTCAAACACAGCTGTTCAACTTCAAAAATCATCTGCTATCAGCAATCCTTATGTGCTTACATAGTTACTTCTCTGATAGATACATTCTATTTTCATATCCTGTAGATACTTCTTTCAATGCATGTAGGGCTGCTTCTACCTCATGCTCAGGGGCAGCTGTGAAATGCCATCTTCTCAAGAACACAATCACAGTACCAGAGAATTTTCTGGCTTGCAAGGGATTCTCAAAGATCACTGAGCCCAACTCCAGGGCCTGCCCGGGGCAGCCTCAACAATCACACCCTGTGCCCAAGAGCGCTGTCCAAACACTTTTGGAGCTCAGTCAGCCTTGGTGCTGGCACCCCTTCCCTGGAGAGCCTCTTCCAGTGGCCAAGCACCCTCTGGGTGAAGAGCCTTTTCCTTCTATCCACCCTAAGCCTGCACTGCCACATCTTGCAGCCCATTCTCTTGGCTCCTCCCAGTGGCCCCAGCACTGAAGACAGTAGTGCATGGCCTTCTGCTTCCCCTCCTCAGGAAGCTGCTGACTGCTAGAGGCTCCTGCCTAGGCAATTCCACCTCAAAACCACGGCAATGACAGCAAAAAGAAAGGAGCTGGGACAGAGGAGCTCAGGGCTTGCAACCATGAGGTCGAGAAGGAAGGCTACTGACACATCCTGGGCGGAACGATTTCTAACTGGAGCATTGTTTGGATCTTTTTCAGGTGGAAAGGAGAGGCACAATGAAAAGGAAAGCAAGAGGCAACAATCAGCCGTGAGTTTTGGCCTAGGGTTAAAGGACAGCAAACTGGAGGAATGGCCAGGAGGAGAACTGCTCTTTCAGAGTCAGGCTGGGATTGCTTCAAGCCTGTGCAGCCACAGGAAGGCTCTCTCCAGCACTTGCCTTTCTTACCTTCACCTCTTTCTTCCTTTAGGCACATCAATGTTGGCAGCGACTTTCAGGCTGAGCTCCCAGAGCTGCAGAGCAGAGCACCAAGTGAGGATGAAGAGCCTGCAAGCCTGGTCTGGAAGCCCTGGGGAGAAGATGACTCTGACATGGAAAAACCTGACAGAGGTAGCTTCTCTTCAAGCTTTTCTTCCACCCCTGACATACTTGGATCTTTCAAAGTCTCCTTTTGCATAGAAAGGCAGCTTCTTGCAGCCTCCGCTTCTCTCCCTGTCTCACGTGTCTTCCCATCTAGAAGTGTTAGAGGCAAGGAGAACGCTCTGCTTCTGCAGCAGAGCAGCAAAAAGAGCAAGCATCTTGCTCTCCAAATCGGTCAGGCCCATTTGCCACTGCAAGAGAGGAGATTGGCCTCCACTTCTTCTACAAGAAGCTGCTCTGAAGGGAGAGCCAGCACTGCGGGGGCCCTTGCTTCAGCTGGCCCTGTCTTTGCTCTCCTTTTCATGCTCTCCAAGCCGCTGCCTTTAGCTCCTGGCCTTTCCTTCCGCCTTGCATGGCAACCTTTGCTCTTGCTGGCCTCAAGGCTGACTTGGGCTGGCTTTTTGTTGTGCTTGCAGTAAGACAACTGCTGGACATGGCCAGCTCCCGTGGCATTGCCGGGCCAGCAGCTGACTTGGAGCGCGCCCTGCACTGCCTGCACCAGGCAGGCGGCAGCCTTCCGGTAAGAAGCCGCTCTGTGGGCGCACAGAAGAGGGCACAGGGAATGCACAAGGCCCGGCCACTGGCACAGCCTTTCCTGCCTGCTCCTTGATGAAGGCTCTTGACAGGGAGCAGAGCACCTGCTGCCTGCTGTGTCTCCTCCAGCTGGGTCAGGGCTGAGCCCAAACGGCTCCAGCAGGGAGAATCTCCCTCCTGCAGGCGGCGGCGCCAGCTCCTGCAGCCTGCTGCCTTGGAAATCGCCTGCAGCTCTGGCTGCTCTAAGACATTTGGAGAGGAAATTCCCAGAAGCCTCACTCAGCTGAGGCCATTCTGGCTGCAGGAGCCCCAAAATCATTCGCTTGGGGAGCAAAATGCCACTCTTGGGCACCAGCATCAAAGAACTGGGCAGCAAAAACTAGGCACTGGGATCAAATCCCAGGCTTTCACATGGCATACAGTTGCTTGGATGTCTGAAGAGGCAAAGTAGCTGAAAGGTAGCATCTGTGCTTTTCGGCTCATTTTGGATGTGGTGGGGCACCTAAAGCCTTTTCCCCTTGGATCTTGCAGGAGGCTCTGGAGATGTTGCTCTCAGGGGGGCCTGCAACAGCTCAAGGCCATCCCTTGGCTGATTATCATTACGCAGGTAAGCAAAGCAGAGCTTCTTCCTTCACTGACAGATGCTGCCGTCCCCTTCAGTGTTGTGGCAAGTGTTTCTGCTTCAACAAATTGTGCTTAACACCAGCACAAGGTCTTGTCTTCTCAGGGGCTGGCGAAAGCACCAGCATCTAGACCTTCAGCTTTACTTCTTTTCCAATCCTTTTCCCCGGCGGAATGCCTGCTCTTGTCTTCATCACCTTCTGAGGCAGCAGACATGTACTCACACGGGAATGATGGTCTGCAACCATTTGCTTGCGGCGGCCAGTGGGATCTACTTCATGTGGATCGAGTGATCCATTTACCTGCTGCTTTTTATTGCCAGGCTCTGATAGATGGACACCTGAGGAGAAGGACTCCTTCCAAAAGGCTTTCCACACCTACGGCAAGGATTTTCATCTCATCCAGAAGCAGGTAAAGCCGCAGGACATTCTTTACCTGAGCAGATCATCAGGAGGAAAGCTTGCTTCTAGCTGGTAACAAACACTGGGCTTCGGTCTCTCTCTTCTCAAGTACCAAAACTGCTCAAGTAGTAACAAAACGGGACATCAAAGGCCTGTGTGAAAAGGATGATCCTGTCTCTCCAGCCCTTTTCTCCAAGCTCCTTTGGAATATGATGATTTATTCTCTCAGACTTGTCGCACGCCTATGCTGCTGCTTCCACAAGACATTGTGCTGGCATAACTGGAGTGAACCCGGCAAAGAAGACCTGTGCTAGATGGATTTCTTGTTGATCTGTGCATTACGTGTGCTACCACCTAGCATGATACACCGTTTACTACATTGCATGATGCCTCTCTTTCTCCATCTTCATTTCATTTTACACCCTACTCCATTTACTTCATGATTTTACTTCCTACTTTACTCCATCTTCTACTTTTTCCCCAAAGCACCCTACAAAGGAATTTTAGATTCCTTCTTTTTCTCTTCACAACAGATCCAGACTAAGACTGTGGCACAGTGTGTGGAGTACTACTACACCTGGAAAAAGGAGCATAGAGTTGCTAGCACTCTTGCTCAGGTGAGGGGGAAGAAAATCCAGGCATGCCAGGAGGGTGGGGAAACTGGGAGAAGGGGAGAAAACCTGCTGGCCAGGCATGCCAGACACCGCTTTGCCAGGATCACATCATCCCATGCGCTGGCAAAGGCACAGCAGATGCTGCCCAGGCCTTCCTTCTGCTGCTGCCCTGAAATACGCCATTCTGGAGCCTAACTCTGAGCCAAAAAAGCCGCACCACCACCCAAATGGGCTTGGACTCTCTACAGATGGCTTTCTCAAGGGCTGCCACCTTTGCTGACTCCAATCAGACCCTTCATTCCCCACTTCACTCCTCCTGACATCTGCAATCCCTGTCTTCAGGGAGATGTTGCAGATTTTCAGGCAGTTTTTCTAGCATCCCAGCATACTCCCCAAGAAGCAGCTGCCAGTGCTGTGGCTCCCCTCAGACTTTCCTTACCAGCAAAGAGCAATTTGGTTGACAAGAGTGAGAGAGAGAGAGAGAGAAAGAGATAGAGAGATTATTCTGGGTTGTATCAAACGTCTAACCATGTGTCTTCCCTAATTTGACTGAATTTCCATCCCATTCCCTAGACATTTCTGCAGGAAAACCCAAGGGAAATAAATGTTAGGCAGAGAGGTAGAAATAAGAAATGTAGAATTCTAGATAGCCACACATTTATCCCACCCCTTTGGCCTGTAGCAAAGAGGAGCATTTCCCTCCAAGCTCTGCCTTGGCAGCCTGCCGCAGCCCACTGGCAAAGGCAGCCCTTTCTCAGCTCTTCAGGCTTTGCAAGGATTTGCTTAGGCCAATAGATTTTTGTGCTGGACGCAGGCATTTCCAGCTTTCTGACGGGAAGGAAACATTGAAACAGGATTCTTTGATTTCCAGGCTGTGGGCGAAGGCAAGAGGAGCAAAAGCCCCCCCAGAAAGGAGGATGGGCAGACAGGGAAGAGAAGCCGCAAGAGGGCTGGCAGCGCCCAGTGTCCCTGCTGCCAACCGCGCCAGCCGCCCCGTTCGGCGGGAGGCCCCTTTCCCTGCGGCCAGTGCAAACGGTGCGCAACTTCCTGCTCTTTCTGCTCCAACCTGCGCCTTGGCACTACAACAGGCTGACCCTTTGCAAAGGCGCCGCAGCGCAAGCTCAGGCCACTTGCACCATCGCCCCTCGCAGCCCTGCTCAAGCTTACAACCCACCTCAAACCCAAACAGCTCACTTCCAACCCAGCCTTCACAATGAAACCTTACCCTGCCCCAACAACACACACTGCATACAAGTAGCAACAGATCCATCAAAGCTTGCTTTGATGCTGCTGATCAAATTCCAAATAGGATGCAGCAAAAGGAGGAAGACATTTCAAGGCATTGAAACAAGAAAGATCCGACTCATGCTCTGATCAATTCACAATGTGCCACTGCCCAAAAAGACAGAAATTCATACTAAAAGGCAGATCTTGCCACTTGCTTTAATGATGTGTACTAAATTGAACAATGGATGGTTTGTTTCCTGTCTTCCAGGCTGTTTGAAACCATGCAGGAAAGGAACAAACACAGGAGAAGACATCGCCCTCGCAAAGAAGCAGAGCCTCTCCCCAAGAAGAAAAGACCAAATTAGACAAGCCTGCAGCTTGTCCAGCCAGGCCTAGCAAGGCTTAGGACTAGATAGGAATAGGACTGGTTTTTAAGCTTCGATAACGTCAATAGAACTAGATAGGAATAGGACTGGTTTTTAAGCTTTTAGACTTGTTCAAATTCTATTTAGTTAGTTTACATGATAGGAATCTCCTCAATTTCTTAGTTAAGGTACATGAGTGTTATTCAAGATTCATTAGTAGGATTAGATTTATCAGTCAATGTAAGAGGCTTGGTGTTGGCTACGCTCCGTCTTTTGTCATTTTGCCTTTGTTGAGACACAATCTGTCTTTATCATTAAACCATGTTTGTTCCACTTTATCTTTTGGTCTGTATGAAATCACTGCGGCAATCAAAGACGGCACTTGCCCTGAGAGGAGAATCTGGGCACGCACGACCTCCCCAAGGCCCGGCCCCTTGCTCAGCTGGCAGGACTGGCGAAGGTGTGTCTCCTTTACTGCCAGGGAAAGAACGCTGGCGCTTCATCCTTTGATTCCTACAAATCTCAGCTGCCAGTGGAAAGGGAGGCTTTGTTTAATTCAATGAATTGGATCAAAATGAGTGCTCTGCTCTCACCATCATTTCTGCCCTAAAAGCAACAGCTTTAGTCCTTTTTGTAGCCCAGCAACAGAACTTTGCTTCATTTTGGGGCACTGATGCACCTGACCACCTTGGAAGACGTTTCTAGAACCCCTCCAATTCTATCCAATTCATATCCCATGCACCACAAAGGCATCAGTAGTTCAGTTTCAGTTCCTCTTGAAAGGAGCCCTCTCCCGCTCTGGGCCTCCACCAATCTCCTTAGCTAAAGCAGAGCAGCTGGGATCATTATCCTCTCTCTGGCTTCCCACAGCTTAGGTATTTGCACCAAAGAAGAAGCAAACTCCCTCTTTCATCTAGCCCAGCAAATGGCACTGCCCAGCAAGGCTTTGGTGGCAGGGGCTGTGCAGGGTGGAGAGGGGGCGAGGGAGGGGGCAATTGCCAGGCTGCTTCTGGGAAGCAGCGCAGGGAAGCTTGCCCTTGTCTGATGGAGCCAGTGCAGCTGGGCTTTGGAGCCTACAATGTATCTGCCTTGCAGTGGCACTTGTTACAGCTGCCCCCTCACTTTGCTGCCCTGTGGGCAACATGCAGCCTGGGAAGGAAGCAAGATTGGGACTGAAGCAAGATTTGCTTTGCCTTAACTATAGGCCGGGAAGCAGCAAAACTGGCTGGGTTTTGTCCTATCTGGCATCTAAGTATTAAAAGAAACGCCAAGGCCGTCAGTGTGGAAAGGTAATTCCATCAGTGTTCCTTTGTTAGAGGAATGCCTGAGTCTTTTGAGACAAACAGCTAGTTTCTCCAAGGGAGCTGGGAGAGAGATATACAAAGTTGGCATTCATGTTTGCTACAGAAATGCCACTGTGCTGTCCCTGTCTGTGTGTCCCCATCAGTTCCCCTGAGAAACATGCTGTTTCTCTAAGTTTCAAGGAAGGAGTGATGAGGTGAGTGACCAGCTCAGAGGCCCAAAGGAGGGAAAACATCAAGCGACATTATTGGGCACCAAAAGGACATTTGAGAAAGGGGGCAGCATGAATGCCTCCACTTTGAGAGGAAGCTTTGGAGTTGCCTCTCGCCTGAACAACTTGCAAATTCTAGCTCCTCTCAGAGCTGGAGGAGAGCCAGCGGGAGGAGTCCTGCTGCTTCTGCAGGGCAGGAGATGAGGTTCTGGGCCCTTGGACACAGACAGACTCCTGGGCACGTTCAGCTGGAGACACCCTGCAGAGAAGCACCCACAAGAGCCAGGGCTGTCCCTGCTGCTTTTGCCCGTCTCCTCAGACGACTCAGGAGAAAAACCCAATGGCAAGGCTCTCAGAGCAAGCTTGCAGCAGCAGAAGTAAAAGGGGCAGAGGTGGCCCATGCCTCTTTCTGTCCCATGGCTCCCCTGGGGTTCTACATGGAATGTTGGGCTGTGCCCATAGCAACTGTCGTTGTCTCCTGCTCCTGCGGCCCTTGGTGGAACGCTGCTGGAGCAGCGCTGGAGCAGCAGCTGCAGGATCAGCTCCTGGGCTGTCCCTGACCAGCCACCTCCTGCACTCAGCGCCACACCCGGCCTCTGCACCCACATCCTCGTCTCCTCGGCTGCCTCCAGGCATCCCCACAGCACTTGGGGATCGTCCAAGGTAAGAAAATCCCCGTTTGCCTTCAAAGCACTAACACAAGGGCACGAGGCTCCAGCTGCCTCTCCCGCCAACCACGACACACAGGCTGCCTGCTCACTTTCCCCACACCAGGTTCCACGTCAAAGCAAGCTTCAGCTTCTGAAGGAATCATGTTGCCTCCCAGGCAAACACAGACCTTTCCATAGAGGATGTAGAGAGCTGTCCCAGTGCAGTTGCAGATCCTCCTCCACGGATCACCTGCTTCAAAGTTCTTGGCACCCATTGCAGCCCTAAACCTAGCTTGTGGTGACCCCAAAACAAATTGGTCATGCCTGAGGAGTTCAGGGCTTCAGTGTCAACAAATCCCCTTATGCCCTGACTCAGCTCACACCTGCTCCAAAGCTGCAAAAACCAGAATGATGGCACTTCTCCTCTGCGATCCCTCTCATTCAGGCCATGGAAGCATTTCACTGGCCTTGTCCTCAAACACAGCTGTTCAACTTCAAAAATCATCTGCTATCAGCAATCCTTATGTGCTTACATAGTTACATCTCTGATAGATACATTCTATTTTCATATCCTGTAGATACTTCTTTCAATGCATGTAGGGCTGCTTCTACCTCATGCTCAGAGGCAGCTGTGAAATGCCATCTTCTCAAGAACACAATCACAGTACCAGAGAATTTTCTGGCTTGCAAGGGATTCTCAAAGATCACTGAGCCCAACTCCAGGGCCTGCCCGGGGCAGCCTCAACAATCACATGCCCAAGACCGCTGTCCAAACACTTTTGGAGCTCAGTCAGCCTTGGTGCTGGCACCCCTTCCCTGGAGAGCCTCTTCCAGTGGCCAAGCACCCTCTGGGTGAAGAGCCTTTTCCTTCTATCCACCCTAAGCCTGCACTGCCACATCTTGCAGCCCATTCTCTTGGCTCCTCCCAGTGGCCCCAGCACTGAAGACAGTAGTGCATGGCCTTCTGCTTCCCCTCCTCAGGAAGCTGCTGACTGCTAGAGGCTCCTGCCTAGGCAATTCCACCTCAAAACCACGGCAATGACACCAAAAAGAAAGGAGCTGGGACAGAGGAGCTCAGGGTTTGCAACAATGAAGTCGAGAAGGAAGGCTACTGACACATCCTGGGCGGAACGATTTCTAACTGGAGCATTGTTTGGATCTTTTTCAGGTGGAAAGGAGAGGCACAATGAAAAGGAAAGCAAGAGGCAACAATCAGCCGTGAGTTTTGGCCTAGGGTTAAAGGACAGCAAACTGGAGGAATGGCCAGGAGGAGAACTGCTCTTTCAGAGTCAGGCTGGGATTGCTTCAAGCCTGTGCAGCCACAGGAAGGCTCTCTCCAGCACTTGCCTTTCTTACCTTCACCTCTTTCTTCCTTTAGGACACATCAATGTTGGCAGCGACTTTCAGGCTGAGCTCCCAGAGCTGCAGAGCAGAGCACCAAGTGAGGATGAAGAGCCTGCAAGCCTGGTCTGGAAGCCCTGGGGAGAAGATGACTCTGACATGGAAAAACCTGACAGAGGTAGCTTCTCTTCAAGCTTTTCTTCCACCCCTGACATACTTGGATCTTTCAAAGTCTCCTTTTGCATAGAAAGGCAGCTTCTTGCAGCCTCCGCTTCTCTCCCTGTCTCACGTGTCTTCCCATCTAGAAGTGTTAGAGGCAAGGAGAATGCTCTGCTTCTGCAGCAGAGCAGCAAAAAGAGCAAGCATCTTGCTCTCCAAATCGGTCAGGCCCATTAGCCACTGCAAGAGAGGAGATTGGCCTCCACTTCTTCTACAAGAAGCTGCTCTGAAGGGAGAGCCAGCACTGCGGGGGCCCTTGCTTCAGCTGGCCCTGTCTTTGCTCTCCTTTTCATGCTCTCCAAGCTGCTGCCTTTAGCTCCTGGCCTTTCCTTCCGCCTTGCATGGCAACCTTTGCTCTTGCTGCCCTCAAGGATGACTTGGGCTGCCTTTTTGTTGTGCTTGCAGTAAGACAACTGCTGGACATGGCCAGCTCCCGTGGCATTGCCGGGCCAGCAGCTGACCTGGAGCGCGCCCTGCACTGCCTGCACCAGGCAGGCGGCAGCCTTCCGGTAAGAAGCCGCTCTGTGGGCGCACAGAAGAGGGCACAGGGAATGCACAAGGCCCGGCCACTGGCACAGCCTTTCCTGCCTGCTCCTTGATGAAGGCTCTTCACAGGGAGCAGAGCACCTGCTGCCTGCTGTGTCTCCTCCAGCTGCGTCAGGGCTGAGCCCAAACGGCTCCAGCAGGGAGAATCTCCCTCCTGCAGGCGGCGGCGCAAGCTCCTGCAGCCTGCTGCCTTGGAAATCGCCTGCAGCTCTGGCTGCTCTAAGACATCAGGAGAGGAAATTCCCAGAAGCCTCACTCAGCTGAGGCCATTCTGAGAGAGAGATAATTCTGGGTTGTATAAAACGTCTAACCATGTGTCTTCCCTAATTTGATTGAATTTCCATCCTATTCCCTAGACATTTCTGCCGGAAAACCCAAGGGAAATAAATGTTAGGCAGAGAGGTAGAAATAAGAAATGTAGAATTCTAGATAGCCACACATTTATCCCACCCCTCTGGCCTGTAGCAAAGAGCAGCATTTCCCTCCAAGCTCTGCCTTGGCAGCCCGCCGCAGCCCACTGGCAAAGGCAGCCCTTTCCTCAGCTCTTGAGGCTTTGCAAGGATTTGCTTAGGCCAATAGATTTTTGTGCTGGACGCAGGCATTTCCAGCTTTCTGACGGGAAGGAAACATTGAAACAGGATTCTTTGATTTCCAGGCTGTGGGCGAAGGCAAGAGGAGCAAAAGCCCCCCCAGAAAGGAGGATGGGCAGACAGGGAAGAGAAGCCGCAAGAGGGCTGGCAGCGCCCAGTGTCCCTGCTGCCAACCGCGCCAGCCGCCCCGTTCGGCGGGAGGCCCCTTTCCCTGCGGCCAGTGCAAACGGTGCGCAACTTCCTGCTCTTTCTGCTCCAACCTGCGCCTTGGCACTACAACAGGCTGACCCTTTGCAAAGGCGCCGCAGCGCAAGCTCAGGCCACTTGCACCATCGCCCCTCGCAGCCCTGCTCAAGCTTACAACCCACCTCAAACCCAAACAGCTCACTTCCAACCCAGCCTTCACAATGAAACCTTACCCTGCCCCAACAACACACACTGCATACAAGTAGCAACAGATCCATCAAAGCTTGCTTTGATGCTGCTGATCAAATTCCAAATAGGATGCAGCAAAAGGAGGAAGACATTTCAAGGCATTGAAACAAGAAAGATCCGACTCATGCTCTGATCAATTCACAACGTGCCACGGCCCAAAAAGACAGAAATTCATACTAAAAGGCAGATCTTGCCACTTGCTTTAATGATGTGTACTAAATTGAACAATGGATGGTTTGTTTCCTGTCTTCCAGGCTGTTTGAAACCATGCAGGAAAGGAACAAACACAGGAGAAGACATCGCCCTCGCAAAGAAGCAGAGCCTCTCCCCAAGAAGAAAAGACCAAATTAGACAAGCCTGCAGCTTGTCCAGCCAGGCCTAGCAAGGCTTAGGCGTCAATAGGACTAGATAGGAATAGGACTGGTTTTTAAGCTTTTAGACTTGTTCAAATTCTATTTAGTTAGTTTACATGATAGGAATCTCCTCAATTTCTTAGTTAAGGTACATGAGTATTATTCAAGATTCATTAGTAGGATTAGATTGATCAGTCAATGTAAGAGGCTTGGTGTTGGCTACGCTCCGTCTTTTGTCATTTTGCCTTTGTTGAGACACAATCTGTCTTTATCATTAAACCATGTTTGTTCCACTTTATCTTTTGGTCTGTATGAAATCACTGCGGCAATCAAAGACGGCACTTGCCCTGAGAGGAGAATCTGGGCACGCACGACCTCCCCAAGGCCCGGCCCCTTGCTCAGCTGGCAGGACTGGCAAAGGTATGTCTCCTTTACTGCCAGGGAAATAATGCTGTCACTTCATCCTTTGACTCCTCAAAATCTCAGCTGCCACTGGAAAGGGAGGCTTTGTTTAATTCAATGAATTGGATCAAAATGAGTGCTCTGCTCTCACCATCATTTCTGCCCTAAAAGCAACAGCTTTAGTCCTTTTTGTAGCCCAGCAACAGAACTTTGCTTCATTTTGGGGCACTGATGCACCTGACCACCTTGGAAGACGTTTCTAGAACCCCTCCAATTCTATCCAATTCATATCCCATGCACCACAAAGGCATCAGTAGTTCAGTTTCAGTTTCTCTTGAAAGGAGCCCTCCCCCGCTCTGGGCCTCCACCAATCTCCTTAGCTAAAGCAGAGCGGCTGGGATCATTATCCTCTCTCTGGCTTCCCACAGCTTAGGTATTTGCACCAAAGAAGAAGCAAACTCCCTCTTTCATCTAGCCCAGCAAATGGCACTGCCCAGCAAGGCTTTGGTGGCAGGGGCTGTGCAGGGTGGAGAGGGGGCGAGGGAGGGGGCAATTGCCAGGCTGCTTCTGGGAAGCTCAGGGAAGCTTGCCCTTGTCTGATGGAGCCAGTGCAGCTGGGCTTTGGAGCCTACAAAGTATCTGCCTTGCAGTGGCACTTGTTACAGCTGCCCCCTCACTCTGCTGCCCTGTGGGCAACATGCAGCCCGGGAAGGAAGCAAGATTGGGACTGAAGCAAGATTTGCTTTGCCTTAACTATAGGCCGGGAAGCAGCAAAACTGGCTGGGTTTTGTCCTATCTTGCATCTAAGTATTAAAAGAAACGCCAAGGCCGTCAGTGTGGAAAGGTAATTCCATCAGTGTTCCTTTGTTAGAGGAATGCCTGAGTCTTTTGAGACAAACAGCTAGTTTCTCCAAGGGAGCTGGAAGAGGGATATACAAAGTCTGCATTCATGTTTGCTACAGAAATGCCACTGTGCTGTCCCTGTCTGTGTGTCCCCATCAGTTCCCCTGAGAAACATGCTGTTTCTCTAAGTTTCAAGGAAGGAGTGATGAGGTGAGTGACCAGCTCAGAGGCGCAAAGGAGGGAAAACATCAAGCGACATTATTGGGCACCAAAATGAGATTTGAGAAAGGGGGCAGCATGAATGCCTCCACTTTGAGAGGAAGCTTTGGAGTTGCCTCTCGCCTGAACAACTTGCAAATTCTAGCTCCTCTCAGAGCTGGAGGAGAGCCAGCGGGAGGAGTCCTGCTGCTTCTGCAGGGCAGGAGATGAGGTTCTGGGCCCTTGGACACAGACAGACTCCTGGGCACGTTCAGCTGGAGACACCTTGCAGAGAAGCACCCACAAGAGCCAGGGCTGTCCCTGCACTGCTTTTGCCCGTCTCCTCAGGCGACTCAGGAGAAAAACCCAATGGAAGGGCTCTCAGAGCAAGCTTGCAGCAGCAGAAGTAAAAGGGGCAGAGGTGGCCCATGCCTCTTTCTGTCCCATGGCTCCCCTGGGGTTCTACATGGAATGTTGGGCTGTCCCCATAGCAACTGTCGTTGTCTCCTGCTCCTGCGGCCCTTGGTGGAACGCTGCTGGAGCAGCGCTGGAGCAGCAGCTGCAGGATCAGCTCCTGGGCTGTCCCTGACCAGCCACCTCCTGCACTCAGCGCCACACCCGGCCTCTGCACCCACATCCTCGTCTCCTCGGCTGCCTCCAGGCATCCCCACAGCACTTGGGGATCGTCCAAGGTAAGAAAATCCCCGTTTGACCTCAAAGCACTAACACAAGGGCACGAGGCTCCAGCTGCCTCTCCCACCAACCATGACACACAGGCTGCCTGCTCACTTTCCCCACGCCACCTTCCACGTCAAAGCAAGCTTCAGCTTCTGAAGGAATCGTGTTGCCTTCCAGGCAAACACAGACCTTTCCATAGAGGATGTAGAGAGCTGTCCCAGTGCAGTTGCAGATCCTCCTCCACGGATCACCTGCTTCAAAGTTCTTGGCACCCATTGCAGCCCTAAACCTAGCTTGTGGGGACCCCAAAACAAATTGGTCATGCCTGAGGAGTTCAGGGCTTCAGTGTCAACAAATCCCCTTATGCCCTGACTCAGCTCACACCTGCTCCAAAGCTGCAAAAACCAGAATGATGGCACTTCTCCTCTGGGATCCCTCTCATTCAGGCCATGGAAGCATTTCACTGGCCTTGTCCTCAAACACAGCTGTTCAACTTCAAAAATCATCTGCTATCAGCAATCCTTATGTGCTTACATAGTTACTTCTCTGATAGATACATTCTATTTTCATATCCTGTAGATACTTCTTTCAATGCATGTAGGGCTGCTTCTACCTCATGCTCAGGGGCAGCTGTGAAATGCCATCTTCTCAAGAACACAATCACAGTACCAGAGAATTTTCTGGCTTGCAAGGGATTCTCAAAGATCACTGAGCCCAACTCCAGGGCCTGCCCGGGGCAGCCTCAACAATCACACCCTGTGCCCAAGAGCGCTGTCCAAACACTTTTGGAGCTCAGTCAGCCTTGGTGCTGGCACCCCTTCCCTGGAGAGCCTCTTCCAGTGGCCAAGCACCCTCTGGGTGAAGAGCCTTTTCCTTCTATCCACCCTAAGCCTGCACTGCCACATCTTGCAGCCCATTCTCTTGGCTCCTCCCAGTGGCCCCAGCACTGAAGACAGTAGTGCATGGCCTTCTGCTTCCCCTCCTCAGGAAGCTGCTGACTGCTAGAGGCTCCTGCCTAGGCAATTCCACCTCAAAAGCACGGCAATGACAGCAAAAAGAAAGGAGCTGGGACAGAGGAGCTCAGGGCTTGCAACCATGAGGTCAAGAAGGAAGGCTACTGACACATCCTGGGCGGAACGATTTCTAACTGGAGCATTGTTTGGATCTTTTTCAGGTGGAAAGGAGAGGCACAATGAAAAGGAAAGCAAGAGGCAACAATCAGCCGTGAGTTTTGGCCTAGGGTTAAAGGACAGCAAACTGGAGGAATGGCCAGGAGGAGAACTGCTCTTTCAGAGTCAGGCTGGGATTGCTTCAAGCCTGTGCAGCCACAGGAAGGCTCTCTCCAGCACTTGCCTTTCTTACCTTCACCTCTTTCTTCCTTTAGGCACATCAATGTTGGCAGCGACTTTCAGGCTGAGCTCCCAGAGCTGCAGAGCAGAGCACCAAGTGAGGATGAAGAGCCTGCAAGCCTGGTCTGGAAGCCCTGGGGAGAAGATGACTCTGACATGGAAAAACCTGACAGAGGTAGCTTCTCTTCAAGCTTTTCTTCCACCCCTGACATACTTGGATCTTTCAAAGTCTCCTTTTGCATAGAAAGGCAGCTTCTTGCAGCCTCCGCTTCTCTCCCTGTCTCACGTGTCTTCCCATCTAGAAGTGTTAGAGGCAAGGAGAAGGCTCTGCTTCTGCAGCAGAGCAGCAAAAAGAGCAAGCATCTTGCTCTCCAAATCGGTCAGGCCCATTTGCCACTGCAAGAGAGGAGATTGGCCTCCACTTCTTCTACAAGAAGCTGCTCTGAAGGGAGAGCCAGCACTGCGGGGGCCCTTGCTTCAGCTGGCCCTGTCTTTGCTCTCCTTTTCATGCTCTCCAAGCTGCTGCCTTTAGCTCCTGGCCTTTCCTTCCGCCTTGCATGGCAACCTTTGCTCTTGCTGGCCTCAAGGCTGACTTGGGCTGCCTTTTTGTTGTGCTTGCAGTAAGACAACTGCTGGACATGGCCAGCTCCCGTGGCATTGCCGGGCCAGCAGCTGACTTGGAGCGCGCCCTGCACTGCCTGCACCAGGCAGGCGGCAGCCTTCCGGTAAGAAGCCGCTCTGTGGGCGCACAGAAGAGGGCACAGGGAATGCACAAGGCCCGGCCACTGGCACAGCCTTTCCTGCCTGCTCCTTGATGAAGGCTCTTCACAGGGAGCAGAGCACCTGCTGCCTGCTGTGTCTCCTCCAGCTGCGTCAGGGCTGAGCCCAAACGGCTCCAGCAGGGAGAATCTCCCTCCTGCAGGCGGCGACGCAAGCTCCTGCAGCCTGCTGCCTTGGAAATCGCCTGCAGCTCTGGCTGCTCTAAGACATCTGGAGAGGAAATTCCCAGAAGCCTCACTCAGCTGAGGCCATTCTGGCTGCAGGAGCCCCAAAATCATTCGCTTGGGGAGCAAAATGCCACACTTGGGCACCAGCATCAAAGGGCTGGGCAGCAAAAACTAGGCACTGGGATCAAATCCCAGGCTTTCACATGGCATACAGTTGCTTGGATGTCTGAAGAGGCAAAGTAGCTGAAAGGTAGCATCTGTGCTTTTCGGCTCATTTTGGATGTGGTGGGGCGCCTAAAGCCTTTTCCCCTTGGATCTTGCAGGAGGCTCTGGAGATGTTGCTCTCAGGGGGGCCTGCAACAGCTCAAGGCCATCCCTTGGCTGATTATCATTACGCAGGTAAGCAAAGCAGAGCTTCTTCCTTCACTGACAGATGCTGCCGTCCCCTTCAGTGTTGTGGCAAGTGTTTCTGCTTCAACAAATTGTGCTTAACACCAGCACAAGGTCTTGTCTTCTCAGGGGCTGGCGAAAGCACCAGCATCTAGACCTTCAGCTTTACTTCTTTTCCAATCCTTTTCCCCGGCGGAATGCCTGCTCTTGTCTTCATCACCTTCTGAGGCAGCAGACATGTACTCACACGGGAATGATGGTCTGCAACCATTTGCTTGCGGCGGCCAGTGGGATCTACTTCATGTGGATCGAGTGATCCATTTACCTGCTGCTTTTTATTGCCAGGCTCCGACAGATGGACACCTGAGGAGAAGGACTCCTTCCAAAAGGCTTTCCACACCTACGGCAAGGATTTTCATCTCATCCAGAAGCAGGTAAAGCCGCAGGACATTCTTTACCTGAGCAGATCATCAGGAGGAAAGCTTGCTTCTAGCTGGTAACAAACACTGGGCTTCGGTCTCTCTCTTCTCAAGTACCAAAACTGCTCAAGTAGTAACAAAACGGGACATCAAAGGCCTGTGTGAAAAGGATGATCCTGTCTCTCCAGCCCTTTTCTCCAAGCTCCTTTGGAATATGATGATTTATTCTCTCAGACTTGTCGCATGCCTCTGCTGCTGCTTCCACAAGACATTGTGCTGGCATAACTGGAGTGAACCCGGCAAAGAAGACCTGTGCTAGATGGATTTCTTGTTGATCTGTGCATTACGTGTGCTACCACCTAGCATGATACACCGTTTACTACATTGCATGATGCCTCTCTTTCTCCATCTTCATTTCATTTTACACCCTACTCCATTTACTTCATGATTTTACTTCCTACTTTACTCCATCTTCTACTTTTTCCCCAAAGCACCCTACAAAGGAATTTTAGATTCCTTCTTTTTCTCTTCACAACAGATCCAGACTAAGACTGTGGCACAGTGTGTGGAGTACTACTACACCTGGAAAAAGGAGCATAGAGTTGCTAGCACTCTTGCTCAGGTGAGGGGGAAGAAAATCCAGGCATGCCAGGAGGGTGGGGAAACTGGGAGAAGGGGAGAAAACCTGCTGGCCAGCCGTGCCAGACGCCGCTTTGCCAGGATCACATCATCCCATGCGCTGGCAAAGGCACAGCAGATGCTGCCCAGGCCTTCCTTCTGCTGCTGCCCTAAAATACGCCATTCTGGAGCCTAACTCTGAGCCAAAAAAGCCGCACCACCACCCAAATGGGCTTGGACTCTCTACAGATGGCTTTCTCAAGGGCTGCCACCTTTGCTGACTCCAATCAGACCCTTCATTCCCCACTTCACTCCTCCTGACATCTGCAATCCCTGTCTTCAGGGAGATGTTGCAGATTTTCAGGCAGTTTTTCTAGCATCCCAGCATACTCCCCAAGAAGCAGCTGCCAGTGCTGTGGCTCCCCTCAGACTTTCCTTACCAGCAAAGAGCAATTTGGTTGACAAGAGTGAGAGAGAGAGAGAGAGAAAGAGATAGAGAGATTATTCTGGGTTGTATCAAACGTCTAACCATGTGTCTTCCCTAATTTGACTGAATTTCCATCCCATTCCCTAGACATTTCTGCAGGAAAACCCAAGGGAAATAAATGTTAGGCAGAGAGGTAGAAATAAGAAATGTAGAATTCTAGATAGCCACACATTTATCCCACCCCTTTGGCCTGTAGCAAAGAGGAGCATTTCCCTCCAAGCTCTGCCTTGGCAGCCCGCCGCAGCCCACTGGCAAAGGCAGCCCTTTCCTCAGCTCTTGAGGCTTTGCAAGGATTTGCTTAGGCCAATAGATTTTTGTGCTGGACGCAGGCATTTCCAGCTTTCTGACGGGAAGGAAACATTGAAACAGGATTCTTTGACTTCCAGGCTGTGGGCGAAGGCAAGAGGAGCAAAAGCCCCCCCAGAAAGGAGGATGGGCAGACAGGGAAGAGAAGCCGCAAGAGGGCTGGCAGCGCCCAGTGTCCCTGCTGCCAACCGCGCCAGCCGCCCCGTTCGGCGGGAGGCCCCTTTCCCTGCGGCCAGTGCAAACGGTGCGCAACTTCCTGCTCTTTCTGCTCCAACCTGCGCCTTGGCACTAAAACAGGCTGACCCTTTGCAAAGGCGCCGCAGCGCAAGCTCAGGCCACTTGCACCATCGCCCCTCGCAGCCCTGCTCAAGCTTACAACCCACCTCAAACCCAAACAGCTCACTTCAAACCCAGCCTTCACAATGAAACCTTACCCTGCCCCAACAACACACACTGCATACAAGTAGCAACAGATCCATCAAAGCTTGCTTTGATGCTGCTGATCAAATTCCAAATAGGATGCAGCAAAAGGAGGAAGACATTTCAAGGCATTGAAACAAGAAAGATCCGACTCATGCTCTGATCAATTCACAACGTGCCACGGCCCAAAAAGACAGAAATTCATACTAAAAGGCAGATCTTGCCACTTGCTTTAATGATGTGTACTAAACTGAACAATGGATGGTTTGTTTCCTGTCTTCCAGGCTGTTTGAAACCATGCAGGAAAGGAACAAACACAGGAGAAGACATCGTCCTCGCAAAGAAGCAGAGCCTCTCCCCAAGAAGAAAAGACCAAATTAGACAAGCCTGCAGCTAGTCCAGCCAGGCCTAGCAAGGCTTAGGCGTCAATAGGACTAGATAGGAATAGGACTGGCTTTTAAGCTTTTAGACTTGTAGAAATTCTATTTAGTTAGTTTACATGATAGGAATCTCCTCAAATTCTTAGTTAAGGTACATGAGTATTATTCAAGATTCATTAGTAGGATTAGATTGATCAGTCAATGTAAGAGGCTTGGTGTTGGCTACGCTCCGTCTTTTGTCATTTTGCCTTTGTTGAGACACAATCTGTCTTTATCATTAAACCATGTTTGTTCCACTTTATCTTTTGGTCTGTATGAAATCACTGCGGCAATCAAAGACGGCACTTGCCCTGAGAGGAGAATCTGGGCACGCACGACCTCCCCAAGGCCCGGCCCCTTGCTCAGCTGGCAGGACTGGCAAAGGTGTGTCTCCTTTACTGCCAGGGAAAGAACGCTGGCGCTTCATCCTTTGATTCCTACAAATCTCAGCTGCCAGTGGAAAGGGAGGCTTTGTTTAATTCAATGAATTGGATCAAAATGAGTGCTCTGCTCTCACCATCATTTCTGCCCTAAAAGCAACAGCTTTAGTCCTTTTTGTAGCCCAGCAACAGAACTTTGCTTCATTTTGGGGCACTGATGCACCTGACCACCTTGGAAGACGTTTCTAGAACCCCTCCAATTCTATCTAATTCATATCCCATGCACCACAAAGGCATCAGTAGTTCAGTTTCAGTTTCTCTTGAAAGGACCCCTCTCCCGCTCTGGGCCTCCACCAATCTCCTTAGCTAAAGCAGAGCGGCTGGGATCATTATCCTCTCTCTGGCTTCCCACAGCTTAGGTATTTGCACCAAAGAAGAAGCAAACTCCCTCTTTCATCTAGCCCAGCAAATGGCACTGCCCAGCAAGGCTTTGGTGGCAGGGGCTGTGCAGGGTGGAGAGGGGGCGAGGGAGGGGACAATTGCCAGGCTGCTTCTGGGAAGCGCAGGGAAGCTTGCCCTTGTCTGATGGAGCCAGTGCAGCTGGGCTTTGGAGCCTACAAAGTATCTGCCTTGCAGTGGCACTTGTTACAGCTGCCCACTCACTTTGCTGCCCTGTGGGCAACATGCAGCCCGGGAAGGAAGCAAGATTGGGACTGAAGCAAGATTTGCTTTGCCTTAACTATAGGCCGGGAAGCAGCAAAACTGGCTGGGTTTTGTCCTATCTGGCATCTAAGTATTAAAAGAAACGCCAAGGCCGTCAGTGTGGAAAGGTAATTCCATCAGTGTTCCTTTGTTAGAGGAATGCCTGAGTCTTTTGAGACAAACAGCTAGTTTCTCCAAGGGAGCTGGGAGAGAGATATACAAAGTCGGCATTCATGTTTGCTACAGAAATGCCACTGTGCTGTCCCTGTCTGTGTGTCCCCATCAGTTCCCCTGAGAAACATGCTGTTTCTCTAAGTTTCAAGGAAGGAGTGACGAGGTGAGTGACCAGCTCAGAGGCCCAAAGGAGGGAAAACATCAAGCGACATTATTGGGCACCAAAAGGAGATTTGAGAAAGGGGGCAGCATGAATGCCTCCACTTTGAGAGGAAGCTTTGGAGTTGCCTCTCGCCTGAACAACTTGCAAATTCTAGCTCCTCTCAGAGCTGGAGGAGAGCCAGCGGGAGGAGTCCTGCTGCTTCTGCAGGGCAGGAGATGAGGTTCTGGGCCCTTGGACACAGACAGACTCCTGGGCACGTTCAGCTGGAGACACCTTGCAGAGAAGCACCCACAAGAGCCAGGGCTGTCCCTGCACTGCTTTTGCCCGTCTCCTCAGGCGACTCAGGAGAAAAACCCAATGGCAAGGCTCTCAGAGCAAGCTTGCAGCAGCAGAAGTAAAAGGGGCAGAGGTGGCCCATGCCTCTTTCTGTCCCATGGCTCCCCTGGGGTTCTACATGGAATGTTGGGCTGTGCCCATAGCAACTGTCGTTGTCTCCTGCTCCTGCGGCCCTTGGTGGAACGCTGCTGGAGCAGCGCTGGAGCAGCAGCTGCAGGATCAGCTCCTGAGCTGTCCCTGACCAGCCACCTCCCGCACTCAGCGCCACACCCGGCCTCTGCACCCACATCCTCGTCTCCTCGGCTGCCTCCAGGCATCCCCACAGCACTTGGGGATCGTCCAAGGTAAGAAAATCCCCGTTTGCCTTCAAAGCACTAACACAAGGGCACGAGGCTCCAGCTGCCTCTCCCGCCAACCACGACACACAGGCTGCCTGCTCACTTTCCCCACACCACGTTCCACGTCAAAACAAGCTTCAGCTTCTGAAGGAATCGTGTTGCCTCCCAGGCAAACACAGACCTTTCCATAGAGGATGTAGAGAGCTGTCCCAGTGCAGTTGCAGATCCTCCTCCACGGATCACCTGCTTCAAAGTTCTTGGCACCCATTGCAGTCCTAAACCTAGCTTGTGGTGACCCCAAAACAAATTGGTCATGCCTGAGGAGTTCAGGGCTTCAGTGTCAACAAATCCCCTTATGCCCTGACTCAGCTCACACCTGCTCCAAAGCTGCAAAAGCCAGAATGATGGCACTTCTCCTCTGGGATCCCTCTCATTCAGGCCATGGAAGCATTTCACTGGCCTTGTCCTCAAACACAGCTGTTCAACTTCAAAAATCATCTGCTATCAGCAATCCTTATGTGCTTACATAGTTACATCTCTGATAGATACATTCTATTTTCATATCCTGTAGATACTTCTTTCAATGCATGTAGGGCTGCTTCTACCTCGTGCTCAGGGGCAGCTGTGAAATGCCATCTTCTCAAGAACACAATCACAGTACCAGAGAATTTTCTGGCTTGCAAGGGATTCTCAAAGATCACTGAGCCCAACTCCAGGGCCTGCCCGGGGCAGCCTCAACAATCACATGCCCAAGAGCGCTGTCCAAACACTTTTGGAGCTCAGTCAGCCTTGGTGCTGGCACCCCTTCCCTGGAGAGCCTCTTCCAGTGGCCAAGCACCCTCTGGGTGAAGAGCCTTTTCCTTCTATCCACCCTAAGCCTGCACTGCCACATCTTGCAGCCCATTCTCTTGGCTCCTCCCAGTGGCCCCAGCACTGAAGACAGTAGTGCATGGCCTTCTGCTTCCCCTCCTCAGGAAGCTGCTGACTGCTAGAGGCTCCTGCCTAGGCAATTCCACCTCAAAACCACGGCAATGACACCAAAAAGAAAGAAGCTGGGACAGAGGAGCTCAGGGCTTGCAACCATGAGGTCGAGAAGGAAGGCTACTGACACACCCTGGGCGGAATGATTTCTAACTGGAGCATTGTTTGGATCTTTTTCAGGTGGAAAGGAGAGGCACAATGAAAAGGAAAGCAAGAGGCAACAATCAGCCGTGAGTTTTGGCCTAGGGTTAAAGGACGGCAAACTGGAGGAATGGCCAGGAGGAGAACTGCTCTTTCAGAGTCAGGCTGGGATTGCTTCAAGCCTGTGCAGCCACAGGAAGGCTCTCTCCAGCACTTGCCTTTCTTACCTTCACCTCTTTCTTCCTTTAGGCACATCAATGTTGGCAGCGACTTTCAGGCTGAGCTCCCAGAGCTGCAGAGCAGAGCACCAAGTGAGGATGAAGAGCCTGCAAGCCTGGTCTGGAAGCCCTGGGGAGAAGATGACTCTGACATGGAAAAACCTGACAGAGGTAGCTTCTCTTCAAGCTTTTCTTCCACCCCTGACATACTTGGATCTTTCAAAGTCTCCTTTTGCATAGAAAGGCAGCTTCTTGCAGCCTCCGCTTCTCTCCCTGTCTCACGTGTCTTCCCATCTAGAAGTGTTAGAGGCAAGGAGAAGGCTCTGCTTCTGCAGCAGAGCAGCAAAAAGAGCAAGCATCTTGCTCTCCAAATCGGTCAGGCCCATTTGCCACTGCAAGAGAGGAGATTGGCCTCCACTTCTTCTACAAGAAGCTGCTCTGAAGGGAGAGCCAGCACTGCGGGGGCCCTTGCTTCAGCTGGCCCTGTCTTTGCTCTCCTTTTCATGCTCTCCAAGCCGCTGCCTTTAGCTCCTGGCCTTTCCTTCCGCCTTGCATGGCAACCTTTGCTCTTGCTGGCCTCAAGGCTGACTTGGGCTGGCTTTTTGTTGTGCTTGCAGTAAGACAACTGCTGGACATGGCCAGCTCCCGTGGCATTGCCGGGCCAGCAGCTGACCTGGAGCGCGCCCTGCACTGCCTGCACCAGGCAGGCGGCAGCCTTCCGGTAAGAAGCCGCTCTGTGGGCGCACAGAAGAGGGCACAGGGAATGCACAAGGCCCGGCCACTGGCACAGCCTTTCCTGCCTGCTCCTTGATGAAGGCTCTTCACAGGGAGCAGAGCACCTGCTGCCTGCTGTGTCTCCTCCAGCTGCGTCAGGGCTGAGCCCAAACGGCTCCAGCAGGGAGAATCTCCCTCCTGCAGGCGGCGGCGCCAGCTCCTGCAGCCTGCTGCCTTGGAAATCGCCTGCAGCTCTGGCTGCTCTAAGACATTTGGAGAGGAAATTCCCAGAAGCCTCACTCAGCTGAGGCCATTCTGGCTGCAGGAGCCCCAAAATCATTCGCTTGGGGAGCAAAATGCCACTCTTGGGCACCAGCATCAAAGGGCTGGGCAGCAAATCTAGGCACTGGGATCAAATCCCAGGCTTTCACATGGCATACAGTTGCTTGAATGTCTGAAGAGGCAAAGTAGCTGAAAGGCAGCATCTGTGCTTTTCGGCTCATTTTGGGTGTGGTGGGGCGCCTAAAGCCTTTTCCCCTTGGATCTTGCAGGAGGCTCTGGAGATGTTGCTCTCAGGGGGGCCGGCAACAGCTCAAGGCCATCCCTTGGCTGATTATCATTACGCAGGTAAGCAAAGCAGAGCTTCTTCCTTCACTGACAGATGCTGCCGTCCCCTTCAGTGTTGTGGCAAGTGTTTCTGCTTCAACAAATTGTGCTTAACACCAGCACAAGGTCTTGTCTTCTCAGGGGCTGGCGAAAGCACCAGCATCTAGTCCTTCAGCTTTACTTCTTTTCCAATCCTTTTCCCGGCGGAATGCCTGCTCTTGTCTTCGTCACCTTCTGAGGCAGCAGACATGTACTCACACGGGAATGATGGTCTGCAACCATTTGCTTGCGGCGGCCAGTGGGATCTACTTCATGTGGATCGAGTGATCCATTTACCTGCTGCTTTTTATTGCCAGGCTCTGATAGATGGACACCTGAGGAGAAGGACTCCTTCCAAAAGGCTTTCCACACCTACGGCAAGGATTTTCATCTCATCCAGAAGCAGGTAAAGCCGCAGGACATTCTTTACCTGAGCAGATCATCAGGAGGAAAGCTTGCTTCTAGCTGGTAACAAACACTGGGCTTCGGTCTCTCTCTTCTCAAGTACCAAAACTGCTCAAGTAGTAACAAAACGGGACATCAAAGGCCTGTGTGAAAAGGATGATCCTGTCTCTCCAGCCCTTTTCTCCAAGCTCCTTTGGAATATGATGATTTATTCTCTCAGACTTGTCGCACACCTCTGCTGCTGCTTCCACAAGACATTGTGCTGGCATAACTGGAGTGAACCCGGCAAAGAAGACCTGTGCTAGATGGATTTCTTGTTGATCTGTGCATTACATGCGCTACCACCTAGCATGATACACCGCTTACTACATTGCATGATGCCTCTCTTTCTCCATCTTCATTTCATTTTACACCCTACTCCATTTACTTCATGATTTTACTTCCTACTTTACTCCGTCATCTACTTTTTCCCCAAAGCACCCTACAAAGGAATTTTAGATTCCTTCTTTTTCTCTTCACAACAGATCCAGACTAAGACCGTGGCACAGTGTGTGGAGTACTACTACACCTGGAAAAAGGAGCATAGAGTTGCTAGCACTCTTGCTCAGGTGAGGGGGAAGAAAATCCAGGCATGCCAGGAGGGTGGGGAAACTGGGAGAAGGGGAGAAAACCTGCTGGCCAGGCATGCCAGACACCGCTTTGCCAGGATCACATTGTCCCATGCGCTGGGAAAGGCACAGCAGATGCTGCCCAGGCCTTCCTTCTGCTGCTGCCCTGAAATACGCCATTCTGGAGCCTAACTCTGAGCCAAAAAAGCCGCACCACCACCCAAATGGGCTTGGACTCTCTACAGATGGCTTTCTCAAGGGCTGCCACCTTTGCTGACTCCAATCAGACCCTTCATTCCCCACTTCACTCCTCCTGACATCAGCAATCCCTGTCTTCAGGGAGATGTTGCAGATTTTCAGGCAGTTTTTCTAGCATCCCAGCATACTCCCCAAGAAGCAGCTGCCAGTGCTGTGGCTCCCCTCAGACTTTCCTTACCAGCAAAGAGCAATTTGGTTGGCAAGAGTGAGAGAGAGAGAGAGAAAGAGAGAGAGACATTATTCTGGGTTGTAGAAAAGGTCTAACCATGTGTCTTCCCTAATTTGACTGAATTTCCATCCCATTCCCTAGACATTTCTGCAGGAAAACCCAAGGGAAATAAATGTTAGGCAGAGAGGTAGAAATAAGAAATGTAGAATTCTAGATAGCCACACATTTATCCCACCCCTCTGGCCTGTAGCAAAGAGGAGCATTTCCCTCCAAGCTCTGCCTTGGCAGCCCGCCGCAGCCCACTGGCAAAGGCAGCCCTTTCCTCAGCTCTTCAGGCTTTGCAAGGATTTGCTTAGGCCAATAGATTTTTGTGCTGGACGCAGGCATTTCCAGCTTTCTGACGGGAAGGAAACATTGAAACAGGATTCTTTGACTTCCAGGCTGTGGGCGAAGGCAAGAGGAGCAAATGCCCCCCCAGAAAGGAGGATGGGCAGACAGGGAAGAGAAGCCGCAAGAGGGCTGGCAGCGCCCAGTGTCCCTGCTGCCAACCGCGCCAGCCGCCCCGTTCGGCGGGAGGCCCCTTTCCCTGCGGCCAGTGCAAACGGTGCGCAACTTCCTGCTCTTTCTGCTCCAACCTGCGCCTTGGCGCTACAACAGGCTGACCCTTTGCAAAGGCGCCGCAGCGCAAGCTCAGGCCACTTGCACCATCGCCCCTCGCAGCCCTGCTCAAGCTTACAACCCACCTCAAACCCAAACAGCTCACTTCAAACCCAGCCTTCACAATGAAACCTTACCCTGCCCCAACAACACACACTGCATACAAGTAGCAACAGATCCATCAAAGCTTGCTTTGATGCTGCTGATCAAATTCCAAATAGGATGCAGCAAAAGGAGGAAGACATTTCAAGGCATTGAAGCAAGAAAGATCGGACTCATGCTCTGATCAATTCACAACGTGCCACTGCCCAAAAAGACAGAAATTCATACTAAAAGGCAGATCTTGCCACTTGCTGTAATGATGTGTACTAAATTGAACAATGGATGGTTTGTTTCCTGTCTTCCAGGCTGTTTGAAACCATGCAGGAAAGGAACAAACACAGGAGAAGACATCGCCCTCGCAAAGAAGCAGAGCCTCTCCCCAAGAAGAAAAGACCAAATTAGACAAGCCTGCAGCTTGTCCAGCCAGGCCTAGCAAGGCTTAGGACTAGATAGGAATAGGACTGGTTTTTAAGCTTCGATAACGTCAATAGAACTAGATAGGAATAGGACTGGTTTTTAAGCTTTTAGACTTGTTCAAATTCTATTTAGTTAGTTTACATGATAGGAATCTCCTCAAATTCTTAGTTAAGGTACATGAGTATTATTCAAGATTCATTAGTAGGATTAGATTGATCAGTCAATGTAAGAGGCTTGGTGTTGGCTACGCTCCGTCTTTTGTCATTTTGCCTTTGTTGAGACACAATCTGTCTTTATCATTAAACCATGTTTGTTCCACTTTATCTTTTGGTCTGTATGAAATCACTGCGGCAATCAAAGACGGCACTTGCCCTGAGAGGAGAATCTGGGCACGCACGACCTCCCCAAGGCCCGGCCCCTTGCTCAGCTGGCAGGACTGGCAAAGGTGTGTCTCCTTTACTGCCAGGGAAAGAACGCTGGCGCTTCATCCTTTGATTCCTACAAATCTCAGCTGCCAGTGGAAAGGGAGGCTTTGTTTAATTCAATGAATTGGATCAAAATGAGTGCTCTGCTCTCACCATCATTTCTGCCCTAAAAGCAACAGCTTTAGTCCTTTTTGTAGCCCAGCAACAGAACTTTGCTTCATTTTGGGGCACTGATGCACATGACCACCTTGGAAGACGTTTCTAGAACCCCTCCAATTCTATCTAATTCATATCCCATGCACCACAAAGGCATCAGTAGTTCAGTTTCAGTTCCTCTTGAAAGGACCCCTCTCCCGCTCTGGGCCTCCACCAATCTCCTTAGCTAAAGCAGAGCGGCTGGGATCATTATCCTCTCTCTGGCTTCCCACAGCTTAGGTATTTGCACCAAAGAAGAAGCAAACTCCCTCTTTCATCTAGCCCAGCAAATGGCACTGCCCAGCAAGGCTTTGGTGGCAGGGGCTGTGCAGGGTGGAGAGGGGGCGAGGGAGGGGGCAATTGCCAGGCTGCTTCTGGGAAGCTCAGGGAAGCTTGCCCTTGTCTGATGGAGCCAGTGCAGCTGGGCTTTGGAGCCTACAAAGTATCTGCCTTGCAGTGGCACTTGTTACAGCTGCCCCCTCACTCTGCTGCCCTGTGGGCAACATGCAGCCCGGGAAGGAAGCAAGATTGGGACTGAAGCAAGATTTGCTTTGCCTTAACTATAGGCCGGGAAGCAGCAAAACTGGCTGGGTTTTGTCCTATCTGGCATCTAAGTATTAAAAGAAACACCAAGGCCGTCAGTGTGGAAAGGTAATTCCATCAGTGTTCCTTTGTTAGAGGAATGCCTGAGTCTTTTGAGACAAACAGCTAGTTTCTCCAAGGGAGCTGGGAGAGAGATATACAAAGTCGGCATTCATGTTTGCTACAGAAATGCCACTGTGCTGTCCCTGTCTGTGTGTCCCCATCAGTTCCCCTGAGAAACATGCTGTTTCTCTAAGTTTCAAGGAAGGAGTGACGAGGTGAGTGACCAGCTCAGAGGCCCAAAGGAGGGAAAACATCAAGCGACATTATTGGGCACCAAAAGGAGATTTGAGAAAGGGGGCAGCATGAATGCCTCCACTTTGAGAGGAAGCTTTGGAGTTGCCTCTCGCCTGAACAACTTGCAAATTCTAGCTCCTCTCAGAGCTGGAGGAGAGCCAGCGGGAGGAGTCCTGCTGCTTCTCCAAGGCAGGAGATGAGGTTCTGGGCCCTTGGACACAGACAGGCTCCTGGGCACGTTCAGCTGGAGACACCTTGCAGAGAAGCACCCACAAGAGCCAGGGCTGTCCCTGCACTGCTTTTGCCCGTCTCCTCAGGCGACTCAGGAGAAAAACCCAATGGCAAGGCTCTCAGAGCAAGCTTGCAGCAGCAGAAGTAAAAGGGGCAGAGGTGGCCCATGCCTCTTTCTGTCCCATGGCTCCCCTGGGGTTCTACATGGAATGTTGGGCTGTGCCCATAGCAACTGTCGTTGTCTCCTGCTCCTGCGGCCCTTGGTGGAACGCTGCTGGAGCAGCGCTGGAGCAGCAGCTGCAGGATCAGCTCCTGGGCTGTCCCTGACCAGCCACCTCCTGCACTCAGCGCCACACCCGGCCTCTGCACCCACATCCTCGTCTCCTCGGCTGCCTCCAGGCATCCCCACAGCACTTGGGGATCGTCCAAGGTAAGAAAATCCCCGTTTGCCTTCAAAGCACTAACACAAGGGCACGAGGCTCCAGCTGCCTCTCCCGCCAACCACGACACACAGGCTGCCTGCTCACTTTCCCCACACCACGTTCCACGTCAAAACAAGCTTCAGCTTCTGAAGGAATCTTGTTGCCTCCCAGGCAAACACAGACCTTTCCATAGAGGATGTAGAGAGCTGTCCCAGTGCAGTTGCAGATCCTCCTCCACGGATCACCTGCTTCAAAGTTCTTGGCACCCATTGCAGTCCTAAACGTAGCTTGTGGTGACCCCAAAACAAATTGGTCATGCCTGAGGAGTTCAGGGCTTCAGTGTCAACAAATCCCCTTATGCCCTGACTCAGCTCACACCTGCTCCAAAGCTGCAAAAACCAGAATGATGGCACTTCTCCTCTGCGATCCCTCTCATTCAGGCCATGGAAGCATTTCACTGGCCTTGTCCTCAAACACAGCTGTTCAACTTCAAAAATCATCTGCTATCAGCAATCCTTATGTGCTTACATAGTTACATCTCTGATAGATACATTCTATTTTCATATCCTGTAGATACTTCTTTCAATGCATGTAGGGCTGCTTCTACCTCATGCTCAGGGGCAGCTGTGAAATGCCATCTTCTCAAGAACACAATCACAGTACCAGAGAATTTTCTGGCTTGCAAGGGATTCTCAAAGATCACTGAGCCCAACTCCAGGGCCTGCCCGGGGCAGCCTCAACAATCACATGCCCAAGAGCGCTGTCCAAACACTTTTGGAGCTCAGTCAGCCTTGGTGCTGGCACCCCTTCCCTGGAGAGCCTCTTCCAGTGGCCAAGCACCCTCTGGGTGAAGAGCCTTTTCCTTCTATCCACCCTAAGCCTGCACTGCCACATCTTGCAGCCCATTCTCTTGGCTCCTCCCAGTGGCCCCAGCACTGAAGACAGTAGTGCATGGCCTTCTGCTTCCCCTCCTCAGGAAGCTGCTGACTGCTAGAGGCTCCTGCCTAGGCAATTCCACCTCAAAACCACGGCAATGACACCAAAAAGAAAGGAGCTGGGACAGAGGAGCTCAGGGTTTGCAACGATGAAGTTGAGAAGGAAGGCTACTGACACATCCTGGGCACAACGATTTCTAACTGGAGCATTGTTTGGATCTTTTTCAGGTGGAAAGGAGAGGCACAATGAAAAGGAAAGCAAGAGGCAACAATCAGCCGTGAGTTTTGGCCTAGGGTTAAAGGACAGCAAACTGGAGGAATGGCCAGGAGGAGAACTGCTCTTTCAGAGTCAGGCTGGGATTGCTTCAAGCCTGTGCAGCCACAGGAAGGCTCTCTCCAGCACTTGCCTTTCTTACCTTCACCTCTTTCTTCCTTTAGGCACATCAATGTTGGCAGCGACTTTCAGGCTGAGCTCCCAGAGCTGCAGAGCAGAGCACCAAGTGAGGATGAAGAGCCTGCAAGCCTGGTCTGGAAGCCCTGGGGAGAAGATGACTCTGACATGGAAAAACCTGACAGAGGTAGCTTCTCTTCAAGCTTTTCTTCCACCCCTGACATACTTGGATCTTTCAAAGTCTCCTTTTGCATAGAAAGGCAGCTTCTTGCAGCCTCCGCTTCTCTCCCTGTCTCACGTGTCTTCCCATCTAGAAGTGTTAGAGGCAAGGAGAACGCTCTGCTTCTGCAGCAGAGCAGCAAAAAGAGCTAGCCTCTTGCTCTCCAAATCGGTCAGGCCCATTAGCCACTGCAAGAGAGGAGATTGGCCTCCACTTCTTCTACAAGAAGCTGCTCTGAAGGGAGAGCCAGCACTGCGGGGGCCCTTGCTTCAGCTGGCCCTGTCTTTGCTCTCCTTTTCATGCTCTCCAAGCCGCTGCCTTTAGCTCCTGGCCTTTCCTTCCGCCTTGCATGGCAACCTTTGCTCTTGCTGGCCTCAAGGCTGACTTGGGCTGCCTTTTTGTTGTGCTTGCAGTAAGACAACTGCTGGACATGGCCAGCTCCCGTGGCATTGCCGGGCCAGCAGCTGACCTGGAGCGCACCCTGCACTGCCTGCACCAGGCAGGCGGCAGCCTTCCGGTAAGAAGCCGCTCTGTGGGCGCACAGAAGAGGGCACAGGGAATGCACAAGGCCCGGCCACTGGCACAGCCTTTCCTGCCTGCTCCTTGATGAAGGCTCTTCACAGGGAGCAGAGCACCTGCTGCCTGCTGTGTCTCCTCCAGCTGCGTCAGGGCTGAGCCCAAACGGCTCCAGCAGGGAGAATCTCCCTCCTGCAGGCGGCGGCGCCAGCTCCTGCAGCCTGCTGCCTTGGAAATCGCCTGCAGCTCTGGCTGCTCTAAGACATTTGGAGAGGAAATTCCCAGAAGCCTCACTCAGCTGAGGCCATTCTGGCTGCAGGAGCCGCAAAATCATTCGCTTGGGGAGCAAAATGCCACTCTTGGGCACCAGCATCAAAGGGCTGGGCAGCAAATCTAGGCACTGGGATCAAATCCCAGGCTTTCACATGGCATACAGTTGCTTGAATGTCTGAAGAGGCAAAGTAGCTGAAAGGCAGCATCTGTGCTTTTCGGCTCATTTTGGGTGTGGTGGGGCGCCTAAAGCCTTTTCCCCTTGGATCTTGCAGGAGGCTCTGGAGATGTTGCTCTCAGGGGGGCCGGCAACAGCTCAAGGCCATCCCTTGGCTGATTATCATTACGCAGGTAAGCAAAGCAGAGCTTCTTCCTTCACTGACAGATGCTGCCGTCCCCTTCAGTGTTGTGGCAAGTGTTTCTGCTTCAACAAATTGTGCTTAACACCAGCACAAGGTCTTGTCTTCTCAGGGGCTGGCGAAAGCACCAGCATCTAGTCCTTCAGCTTTACTTCTTTTCCAATCCTTTTCCCGGCGGAATGCCTGCTCTTGTCTTCGTCACCTTCTGAGGCAGCAGACATGTACTCACACGGGAATGATGGTCTGCAACCATTTGCTTGCGGCGGCCAGTGGGATCTACTTCATGTGGATCGAGTGATCCATTTACCTGCTGCTTTTTATTGCCAGGCTCTGATAGATGGACACCTGAGGAGAAGGACTCCTTCCAAAAGGCTTTCCACACCTACGGCAAGGATTTTCATCTCATCCAGAAGCAGGTAAAGCCGCAGGACATTCTTTACCTGAGCAGATCATCAGGAGGAAAGCTTGCTTCTAGCTGGTAACAAACACCGGGCTTCGGTCTCTCTCTTCTCAAGTACCAAAACTGCTCAAGTAGTAACAAAACGGGACATCAAAGGCCTGTGTGAAAAGGATGATCCTGTCTCTCCAGCCCTTTTCTCCAAGCTCCTTTGGAATATGATGATTTATTCTCTCAGACTTGTCGCACACCTCTGCTGCTGCTTCCACAAGACATTGTGCTGGCATAACTGGAGTGAACCCGGCAAAGAAGACCTGTGCTAGATGGATTTCTTGTTGATCTGTGCATTACATGCGCTACCACCTAGCATGATACACGGTTTACTACATTGCATGATGCCTCTCTTTCTCCATCTTCATTTCATTTTACACCCTACTCCATTTACTTCATGATTTTACTTCCTACTTTACTCCGTCATCTACTTTTTCCCCAAAGCACCCTACAAAGGAATTTTAGATTCCTTCTTTTTCTCTTCACAACAGATCCAGACTAAGACCGTGGCACAGTGTGTGGAGTACTACTACACCTGGAAAAAGGAGCATAGAGTTGCTAGCACTCTTGCTCAGGTGAGGGGGAAGAAAATCCAGGCATGCCAGGAGGGTGGAGAAACTGGGAGAAGGGGAGAAAACCTGCTGGCCAGGCATGCCAGACACCGCTTTGCCAGGATCACATTGTCCCATGCGCTGGGAAAGGCACAGCAGATGCTGCCCAGGCCTTCCTTCTGCTGCTGCCCTGAAATACGCCATTCTGGAGCCTAACTCTGAGCCAAAAAAGCCGCACCACCACCCAAATGGGCTTGGACTCTCTACAGATGGCTTTCTCAAGGGCTGCCACCTTTGCTGACTCCAATCAGACCCTTCATTCCCCACTTCACTCCTCCTGACATCAGCAATCCCTGTCTTCAGGGAGATGTTGCAGATTTTCAGGCAGTTTTTCTAGCATCCCAGCATACTCCCCAAGAAGCAGCTGCCAGTGCTGTGGCTCCCCTCAGACTTTCCTTACCAGCAAAGAGCAATTTGGTTGGCAAGAGTGAGAGAGAGAGAGAGAAAGAGAGAGAGACATTATTCTGGGTTGTAGAAAAGGTCTAACCATGTGTCTTCCCTAATTTGACTGAATTTCCATCCCATTCCCTAGACATTTCTGCAGGAAAACCCAAGGGAAATAAATGTTAGGCAGAGAGGTAGAAATAAGAAATGTAGAATTCTAGATAGCCACACATTTATCCCACCCCTCTGGCCTGTAGCAAAGAGGAGCATTTCCCTCCAAGCTCTGCCTTGGCAGCCCGCCGCAGCCCACTGGCAAAGGCAGCCCTTTCCTCAGCTCTTCAGGCTTTGCAAGGATTTGCTTAGGCCAATAGATTTTTGTGCTGGACGCAGGCATTTCCAGCTTTCTGATGGGAAGGAAACATTGAAACAGGATTCTTTGACTTCCAGGCTGTGGGCGAAGGCAAGAGGAGCAAAAGCCCCCCCAGAAAGGAGGATGGGCAGACAGGGAAGAGAAGCCGCAAGAGGGCTGGCAGCGCCCAGTGTCCCTGCTGCCAACCGCGCCAGCCGCCCCGTTCGGCGGGAGGCCCCTTTCCCTGCGGCCAGTGCAAACGGTGCGCAACTTCCTGCTCTTTCTGCTCCAACCTGCGCCTTGGCACTACAACAGGCTGACCCTTTGCAAAGGCGCCGCAGCGCAAGCTCAGGCCACTTGCACCATCGCCCCTCGCAGCCCTGCTCAAGCTTACAACCCACCTCAAACCCAAACAGCTCACTTCAAACCCAGCCTTCACAATGAAACCTTACCCTGCCCCAACAACACACACTGCATACAAGTAGCAACAGATCCATCAAAGCTTGCTTTGATGCTGCTGATCAAATTCCAAATAGGATGCAGCAAAAGGAGGAAGACATTTCAAGGCATTGAAGCAAGAAAGATCGGACTCATGCTCTGATCAATTCACAACGTGCCACTGCCCAAAAAGACAGAAATTCATACTAAAAGGCAGATCTTGCCACTTGCTGTAATGATGTGTACTAAATTGAACAATGGATGGTTTGTTTCCTGTCTTCCAGGCTGTTTGAAACCATGCAGGAAAGGAACAAACACAGGAGAAGACATCACCCTCGCAAAGAAGCAGAGCCTCTCCCCAAGAAGAAAAGACCAAATTAGACAAGCCTGCAGCTTGTCCAGCCAGGCCTAGCAAGGCTTAGGACTAGATAGGAATAGGACTGGTTTTTAAGCTTCGATAACGTCAATAGAACTAGATAGGAATAGGACTGGTTTTTAAGCTTTTAGACTTGTTCAAATTCTATTTAGTTAGTTTACATGATAGGAATCTCCTCAAATTCTTAGTTAAGGTACATGAGTATTATTCAAGATTCATTAGTAGGATTAGATTGATCAGTCAATGTAAGAGGCTTGGTGTTGGCTACGCTCCGTCTTTTGTCATTTTGCCTTTGTTGAGACACAATCTGTCTTTATCATTAAACCATGTTTGTTCCACTTTATCTTTTGGTCTGTATGAAATCACTGCGGCAATCAAAGACGGCACTTGCCCTGAGAGGAGAATCTGGGCACGCACGACCTCCCCAAGGCCCGGCCCCTTGCTCAGCTGGCAGGACTGGCAAAGGTGTGTCTCCTTTACTGCCAGGGAAAGAACGCTGGCGCTTCATCCTTTGATTCCTACAAATCTCAGCTGCCAGTGGAAAGGGAGGCTTTGTTTAATTCAATGAATTGGATCAAAATGAGTGCTCTGCTCTCACCATCATTTCTGCCCTAAAAGCAACAGCTTTAGTCCTTTTTGTAGCCCAGCAACAGAACTTTGCTTCATTTTGGGGCACTGATGCACCTGACCACCTTGGAAGACGTTTCTAGAACCCCTCCAATTCTATCTAATTCATATCCCATGCACCAGAAAGGCATCAGTAGTTCAGTTTCAGTTCCTCTTGAAAGGACCCCTCTCCCGCTCTGGGCCTCCACCAATCTCCTTAGCTAAAGCAGAGCGGCTGGGATCATTATCCTCTCTCTGGCTTCCCACAGCTTAGGTATTTGCACCAAAGAAGAAGCAAACTCCCTCTTTCATCTAGCCCAGCAAATGGCACTGCCCAGCAAGGCTTTGGTGGCAGGGGCTGTGCAGGGTGGAGAGGGGGCGAGGGAGGGGGCAATTGCCAGGCTGCTTCTGGGAAGCTCAGGGAAGCTTGCCCTTGTCTGATGGAGCCAGTGCAGCTGGGCTTTGGAGCCTACAAAGTATCTGCCTTGCAGTGGCACTTGTTACAGCTGCCCCCTCACTTTGCTGCCCTGTGGGCAACATGCAGCCCGGGAAGGAAGCAAGATTGGGACTGAAGCAAGATTTGCTTTGCCTTAACTATAGGCCGGGAAGCAGCAAAACTGGCTGGGTTTTGTCCTATCTGGCATCTAAGTATTAAAAGAAACGCCAAGGCCGTCAGTGTGGAAAGGTAATTCCATCAGTGTTCCTTTGTTAGAGGAATGCCTGAGTCTTTTGAGACAAACAGCTAGTTTCTCCAAGGGAGCTGGGAGAGAGATATACAAAGTCGGCATTCATGTTTGCTACAGAAATGCCACTGTGCTGTCCCTGTCTGTGTGTCCCCATCAGTTCCCCTGAGAAACATGCTGTTTCTCTAAGTTTCAAGGAAGGAGTGACGAGGTGAGTGACCAGCTCAGAGGCCCAAAGGAGGGAAAACATCAAGCGACATTATTGGGCACCAAAAGGAGATTTGAGAAAGGGGGCAGCATGAATGCCTCCACTTTGAGAGGAAGCTTTGGAGTTGCCTCTCGCCTGAACAACTTGCAAATTCTAGCTCCTCTCAGAGCTGGAGGAGAGCCAGCGGGAGGAGTCCTGCTGCTTCTGCAGGGCAGGAGATGAGGTTCTGGGCCCTTGGACACAGACAGGCTCCTGGGCACGTTCAGCTGGAGACACCTTGCAGAGAAGCACCGACAAGAGCCAGGGCTGTCCCTGCACTGCTTTTGCCCGTCTCCTCAGGCGACTCAGGAGAAAAACCCAATGGCAAGGCTCTCAGAGCAAGCTTGCAGCAGCAGAAGTAAAAGGGGCAGAGGTGGCCCATGCCTCTTTCTGTCCCATGGCTCCCCTGGGGTTCTACATGGAATGTTGGGCTGTGCCCATAGCAACTGTCGTTGTCTCCTGCTCCTGCGGCCCTTGGTGGAACGCTGCTGGAGCAGCGCTGGAGCAGCAGCTGCAGGATCAGCTCCTGGGCTGTCCCTGACCAGCCACCTCCTGCACTCAGCGCCACACCCGGCCTCTGCACCCACATCCTCGTCTCCTCGGCTGCCTCCAGGCATCCCCACAGCACTTGGGGATCGTCCAAGGTAAGAAAATCCCCGTTTGACCTCAAAGCACTAACACAAGGGCACGAGGCTCCAGCTGCCTCTCCCACCAACCACGACACACAGGCTGCCTGCTCACTTTCCCCACACCACGTTCCACGTCAAAACAAGCTTCAGCTTCTGAAGGAATCGTGTTGCCTCCCAGGCAAACACAGACCTTTCCATAGAGGATGTAGAGAGCTGTCCCAGTGCAGTTGCAGATCCTCCTCCACGGATCACCTGCTTCAAAGTTCTTGGCACCCATTGCAGTCCTAAACCTAGCTTGTGGTGACCCCAAAACAAATTGGTCATGCCTGAGGAGTTCAGGGCTTCAGTGTCAACAAATCCCCTTATGCCCTGACTCAGCTCACACCTGCTCCAAAGCTGCAAAAACCAGAATGATGGCACTTCTCCTCTGCGATCCCTCTCATTCAGGCCATGGAAGCATTTCACTGGCCTTGTCCTCAAACACAGCTGTTCAACTTCAAAAATCATCTGCTATCAGCAATCCTTATGTGCTTACATAGTTACATCTCTGATAGATACATTCTATTTTCATATCCTGTAGATACTTCTTTCAATGCATGTAGGGCTGCTTCTACCTCATGCTCAGGGGCAGCTGTGAAATGCCATCTTCTCAAGAACACAATCACAGTACCAGAGAATTTTCTGGCTTGCAAGGGATTCTCAAAGATCACTGAGCCAACTCCAGGGCCTGCCCAGGGCAGCCTCAAAAATCACATGCCCAAGAGCGCTGTCCAAACACTTTTGGAGCTCAGTCAGCCTTGGTGCTGGCACCCCTTCCCTGGAGAGCCTCTTCCAGTGGCCAAGCACCCTCTGGGTGAAGAGCCTTTTCCTTCTATCCACCCTAAGCCTGCACTGCCACATCTTGCAGCCCATTCTCTTGGCTCCTCCCAGTGGCCCCAGCACTGAAGACAGTAGTGCATGGCCTTCTGCTTCCCCTCCTCAGGAAGCTGCTGACTGCTAGAGGCTCCTGCCTAGGCAATTCCACCTCAAAACCACGGCAATGACACCAAAAAGAAAGGAGCTGGGACAGAGGAGCTCAGGGTTTGCAACGATGAAGTTGAGAAGGAAGGCTACTGACACATCCTGGGCACAACGATTTCTAACTGGAGCATTGCTTGGATCTTTTTCAGGTGGAAAGGAGAGGCACAATGAAAAGGAAAGCAAGAGGCAACAATCAGCCGTGAGTTTTGGCCTAGGGTTAAAGGACAGCAAACTGGAGGAATGGCCAGGAGGAGAACTGCTCTTTCAGAGTCAGGCTGGGATTGCTTCAAGCCTGTGCAGCCACAGGAAGGCTCTCTCCAGCACTTGCCTTTCTTACCTTCACCTCTTTCTTCCTTTAGGCACATCAATGTTGGCAGCGACTTTCAGGCTGAGCTCCCAGAGCTGCAGAGCAGAGCACCAAGTGAGGATGAAGAGCCTGCAAGCCTGGTCTGGAAGCCCTGGGGAGAAGATGACTCTGACATGGAAAAACCTGACAGAGGTAGCTTCTCTTCAAGCTTTTCTTCCACCCCTGACATACTTGGATCTTTCAAAGTCTCCTTTTGCATAGAAAGGCAGCTTCTTGCAGCCTCCGCTTCTCTCCCTGTCTCACGTGTCTTCCCATCTAGAAGTGTTAGAGGCAAGGAGAACGCTCTGCTTCTGCAGCAGAGCAGCAAAAAGAGCAAGCATCTTGCTCTCCAAATCGGTCAGGCCCATTTGCCACTGCAAGAGAGGAGATTGGCCTCCACTTCTTCTACAAGAAGCTGCTCTGAAGGGAGAGCCAGCACTGCGGGGGCCCTTGCTTCAGCTGGCCCTGTCTTTGCTCTCCTTTTCATGCTCTCCAAGCCGCTGCCTTTAGCTCCTGGCCTTTCCTTCCGCCTTGCATGGCAACCTTTGCTCTTGCTGGCCTCAAGGCTGACTTGGGCTGCCTTTTTGTTGTGCTTGCAGTAAGACAACTGCTGGACATGGCCAGCTCCCGTGGCATTGCCGGGCCAGCAGCTGACCTGGAGCGCGCCCTGCACTGCCTGCACCAGGCAGGCGGCAGCCTTCCGGTAAGAAGCCGCTCTGTGGGCGCACAGAAGAGGGCACAGGGAATGCACAAGGCCCGGCCACTGGCACAGCCTTTCCTGCCTGCTCCTTGATGAAGGCTCTTCACAGGGAGCAGAGCACCTGCTGCCTGCTGTGTCTCCTCCAGCTGCGTCAGGGCTGAGCCCAAACGGCTCCAGCAGGGAGAATCTCCCTCCTGCAGGCGGCGGCGCCAGCTCCTGCAGCCTGCTGCCTTGGAAATCGCCTGCAGCTCTGGCTGCTCTAAGACATCTGGAGAGGAAATTCCCAGAAGCCTCACTCAGCTGAGGCCATTCTGGCTGCAGGAGCCGCAAAATCATTCGCTTGGGGAGCAAAATGCCACTCTTGGGCACCAGCATCAAAGGGCTGGGCAGCAAATCTAGGCACTGGGATCAAATCCCAGGCTTTCACATGGCATACAGTTGCTTGAATGTCTGAAGAGGCAAAGTAGCTGAAAGGCAGCATCTGTGCTTTTCGGCTCATTTTGGGTGTGGTGGGGCGCCTAAAGCCTTTTCCCCTTGGATCTTGCAGGAGGCTCTGGAGATGTTGCTCTCAGGGGGGCCTGCAACAGCTCAAGGCCATCCCTTGGCTGATTATCATTACGCAGGTAAGCAAAGCAGAGCTTCTTCCTTCACTGACAGATGCTGCCGTCCCCTTCAGTGTTGTGGCAAGTGTTTCTGCTTCAACAAATTGTGCTTAACACCAGCACAAGGTCTTGTCTTCTCAGGGGCTGGCGAAAGCACCAGCATCTAGTCCTTCAGCTTTACTTCTTTTCCAATCCTTTTCCCGGCGGAATGCCTGCTCTTGTCTTCGTCACCTTCTGAGGCAGCAGACATGTACTCACACGGGAATGATGGTCTGCAACCATTTGCTTGCGGCGGCCAGTGGGATCTACTTCATGTGGATCGAGTGATCCATTTACCTGCTGCTTTTTATTGCCAGGCTCTGATAGATGGACACCTGAGGAGAAGGACTCCTTCCAAAAGGCTTTCCACACCTACGGCAAGGATTTTCATCTCATCCAGAAGCAGGTAAAGCCGCAGGACATTCTTTACCTGAGCAGATCATCAGGAGGAAAGCTTGCTTCTAGCTGGTAACAAACACTGGGCTTCGGTCTCTCTCTTCTCAAGTACCAAAACTGCTCAAGTAGTAACAAAACGGGACATCAAAGGCCTGTGTGAAAAGGATGATCCTGTCTCTCCAGCCCTTTTCTCCAAGCTCCTTTGGAATATGATGATTTATTCTCTCAGACTTGTCGCACACCTCTGCTGCTGCTTCCACAAGACATTGTGCTGGCATAACTGGAGTGAACCCGGCAAAGAAGACCTGTGCTAGATGGATTTCTTGTTGATCTGTGCATTACGTGTGCTACCACCTAGCATGATACACCGTTTACTACATTGCATGATGCCTCTCTTTCTCCATCTTCATTTCATTTTACACCCTACTCCATTTACTTCATGATTTTACTTCCTACTTTACTCCGTCATCTACTTTTTCCCCAAAGCACCCTACAAAGGAATTTTAGATTCCTTCTTTTTCTCTTCACAACAGATCCAGACTAAGACCGTGGCACAGTGTGTGGAGTACTACTACACCTGGAAAAAGGAGCATAGAGTTGCTAGCACTCTTGCTCAGGTGAGGGGGAAGAAAATCCAGGCATGCCAGGAGGGTGGAGAAACTGGGAGAAGGGGAGAAAACCTGCTGGCCAGGCATGCCAGACACCGCTTTGCCAGGATCACATTGTCCCATGCGCTGGGAAAGGCACAGCAGATGCTGCCCAGGCCTTCCTTCTGCTGCTGCCCTGAAATACGCCATTCTGGAGCCTAACTCTGAGCCAAAAAAGCCGCACCACCACCCAAATGGGCTTGGACTCTCTACAGATGGCTTTCTCAAGGGCTGCCACCTTTGCTGACTCCAATCAGACCCTTCATTCCCCACTTCACTCCTCCTGACATCAGCAATCCCTGTCTTCAGGGAGATGTTGCAGATTTTCAGGCAGTTTTTCTAGCATCCCAGCATACTCCCCAAGAAGCAGCTGCCAGTGCTGTGGCTCCCCTCAGACTTTCCTTACCAGCAAAGAGCAATTTGGTTGGCAAGAGTGAGAGAGAGAGAGAGAAAGAGAGAGAGACATTATTCTGGGTTGTAGAAAAGGTCTAACCATGTGTCTTCCCTAATTTGACTGAATTTCCATCCCATTCCCTAGACATTTCTGCAGGAAAACCCAAGGGAAATAAATGTTAGGCAGAGAGGTAGAAATAAGAAATGTAGAATTCTAGATAGCCACACATTTATCCCACCCCTCTGGCCTGTAGCAAAGAGGAGCATTTCCCTCCAAGCTCTGCCTTGGCAGCCCGCCGCAGCCCACTGGCAAAGGCAGCCCTTTCTCAGCTCTTCAGGCTTTGCAAGGATTTGCTTAGGCCAATAGATTTTTGTGCTGGACGCAGGCATTTCCAGCTTTCTGATGGGAAGGAAACATTGAAACAGGATTCTTTGACTTCCAGGCTGTGGGCGAAGGCAAGAGGAGCAAAAGCCCCCCCAGAAAGGAGGATGGGCAGACAGGGAAGAGAAGCCGCAAGAGGGCTGGCAGCGCCCAGTGTCCCTGCTGCCAACCACGCCAGCCGCCCCGTTCGGCGGGAGGCCCCTTTCCCTGCGGCCAGTGCAAACGGTGCGCAACTTCCTGCTCTTTCTGCTCCAACCTGCGCCTTGGCATTAAAACAGGCTGACCCTTTGCAAAGGCGCCGCAGCGCAAGCTCAGGCCACTTGCACCATCGCCCCTCGCAGCCCTGCTCAAGCTTACAACCCACCTCAAACCCAAACAGCTCACTTCCAACCCAGCCTTCACAATGAAACCTTACCCTGCCCCAACAACACACACTGCATACAAGTAGCAACAGATCCATCAAAGCTTGCTTTGATGCTGCTGATCAAATTCCAAATAGGATGCAGCAAAAGGAGGAAGACATTTCAAGGCATTGAAGCAAGAAAGATCGGACTCATGCTCTGATCAATTCACAACGTGCCACTGCCCAAAAAGACAGAAATTCATACTAAAAGGCAGATCTTGCCACTTGCTGTAATGATGTGTACTAAATTGAACAATGGATGGTTTGTTTCCTGTCTTCCAGGCTGTTTGAAACCATGCAGGAAAGGAACAAACACAGGAGAAGACATCGCCCTCGCAAAGAAGCAGAGCCTCTCCCCAAGAAGAAAAGACCAAATTAGACAAGCCTGCAGCTTGTCCAGCCAGGCCTAGCAAGGCTTAGGACTAGATAGGAATAGGACTGGTTTTTAAGCTTCGATAACGTCAATAGAACTAGATAGGAATAGGACTGGTTTTTAAGCTTTTAGACTTGTTCAAATTCTATTTAGTTAGTTTACATGATAGGAATCTCCTCAAATTCTTAGTTAAGGTACATGAGTATTATTCAAGATTCATTAGTAGGATTAGATTGATCAGTCAATGTAAGAGGCTTGGTGTTGGCTACGCTCCGTCTTTTGTCATTTTGCCTTTGTTGAGACACAATCTGTCTTTATCATTAAACCATGTTTGTTCCACTTTATCTTTTGGTCTGTATGAAATCACTGCGGCAATCAAAGACGGCACTTGCCCTGAGAGGAGAATCTGGGCACGCACGACCTCCCCAAGGCCCGGCCCCTTGCTCAGCTGGCAGGACTGGCAAAGGTGTGTCTCCTTTACTGCCAGGGAAAGAACGCTGGCGCTTCATCCTTTGATTCCTACAAATCTCAGCTGCCAGTGGAAAGGGAGGCTTTGTTTAATTCAATGAATTGGATCAAAATGAGTGCTCTGCTCTCACCATCATTTCTGCCCTAAAAGCAACAGCTTTAGTCCTTTTTGTAGCCCAGCAACAGAACTTTGCTTCATTTTGGGGCACTGATGCACCTGACCACCTTGGAAGACGTTTCTAGAACCCCTCCAATTCTATCTAATTCATATCCCATGCACCACAAAGGCATCAGTAGTTCAGTTTCAGTTCCTCTTGAAAGGACCCCTCTCCCGCTCTGGGCCTCCACCAATCTCCTTAGCTAAAGCAGAGCGGCTGGGATCATTATCCTCTCTCTGGCTTCCCACAGCTTAGGTATTTGCACCAAAGAAGAAGCAAACTCCCTCTTTCATCTAGCCCAGCAAATGGCACTGCCCAGCAAGGCTTTGGTGGCAGGGGCTGTGCAGGGTGGAGAGGGGGCGAGGGAGGGGGCAATTGCCAGGCTGCTTCTGGGAAGCTCAGGGAAGCTTGCCCTTGTCTGATGGAGCCAGTGCAGCTGGGCTTTGGAGCCTACAAAGTATCTGCCTTGCAGTGGCACTTGTTACAGCTGCCCCCTCACTCTGCTGCCCTGTGGGCAACATGCAGCCCGGGAAGGAAGCAAGATTGGGACTGAAGCAAGATTTGCTTTGCCTTAACTATAGGCCGGGAAGCAGCAAAACTGGCTGGGTTTTGTCCTATCTGGCATCTAAGTATTAAAAGAAACACCAAGGCCGTCAGTGTGGAAAGGTAATTCCATCAGTGTTCCTTTGTTAGAGGAATGCCTGAGTCTTTTGAGACAAACAGCTAGTTTCTCCAAGGGAGCTGGGAGAGAGATATACAAAGTCGGCATTCATGTTTGCTACAGAAATGCCACTGTGCTGTCCCTGTCTGTGTGTCCCCATCAGTTCCCCTGAGAAACATGCTGTTTCTCTAAGTTTCAAGGAAGGAGTGACGAGGTGAGTGACCAGCTCAGAGGCCCAAAGGAGGGAAAACATCAAGCGACATTATTGGGCACCAAAAGGAGATTTGAGAAAGGGGGCAGCATGAATGCCTCCACTTTGAGAGGAAGCTTTGGAGTTGCCTCTCGCCTGAACAACTTGCAAATTCTAGCTCCTCTCAGAGCTGGAGGAGAGCCAGCGGGAGGAGTCCTGCTGCTTCTGCAGGGCAGGAGATGAGGTTCTGGGCCCTTGGACACAGACAGGCTCCTGGGCACGTTCAGCTGGAGACACCTTGCAGAGAAGCACCGACAAGAGCCAGGGCTGTCCCTGCACTGCTTTTGCCCGTCTCCTCAGGCGACTCAGGAGAAAAACCCAATGGCAAGGCTCTCAGAGCAAGCTTGCAGCAGCAGAAGTAAAAGGGGCAGAGGTGGCCCATGCCTCTTTCTGTCCCATGGCTCCCCTGGGGTTCTACATGGAATGTTGGGCTGTGCCCATAGCAACTGTCGTTGTCTCCTGCTCCTGCGGCCCTTGGTGGAACGCTGCTGGAGCAGCGCTGGAGCAGCAGCTGCAGGATCAGCTCCTGGGCTGTCCCTGACCAGCCACCTCCTGCACTCAGCGCCACACCCGGCCTCTGCACCCACATCCTCGTCTCCTCGCCTGCCTCCAGGCATCCCCACAGCACTTGGGGATCGTCCAAGGTAAGAAAATCCCCGTTTGCCTTCAAAGCACTAACACAAGGGCACGAGGCTCCAGCTGCCTCTCCCGCCAACCACGACACACAGGCTGCCTGCTCACTTTCCCCACACCACGTTCCACGTCAAAACAAGCTTCAGCTTCTGAAGGAATCGTGTTGCCTTCCAGGCAAACACAGACCTTTCCATAGAGGATGTAGAGAGCTGTCCCAGTGCAGTTGCAGATCCTCCTCCACGGATCACCTGCTTCAAAGTTCTTGGCACCCATTGCAGTCCTAAACCTAGCTTGTGGTGACCCCAAAACAAATTGGTCATGCCTGAGGAGTTCAGGGCTTCAGTGTCAACAAATCCCCTTATGCCCTGACTCAGCTCACACCTGCTCCAAAGCTGCAAAAACCAGAATGATGGCACTTCTCCTCTGGGATCCCTCTCATTCAGGCCATGGAAGCATTTCACTGGCCTTGTCCTCAAACACAGCTGTTCAACTTCAAAAATCATCTGCTATCAGCAATCCTTATGTGCTTACATAGTTACATCTCTGATAGATACATTCTATTTTCATATCCTGTAGATACTTCTTTCAATGCATGTAGGGCTGCTTCTACCTCATGCTCAGGGGCAGCTGTGAAATGCCATCTTCTCAAGAACACAATCACAGTACCAGAGAATTTTCTGGCTTGCAAGGGATTCTCAAAGATCACTGAGCCCAACTCCAGGGCCTGCCCGGGGCAGCCTCAACAATCACATGCCCAAGAGCGCTGTCCAAACACTTTTGGAGCTCAGTCAGCCTTGGTGCTGGCACCCCTTCCCTGGAGAGCCTCTTCCAGTGGCCAAGCACCCTCTGGGTGAAGAGCCTTTTCCTTCTATCCACCCTAAGCCTGCACTGCCACATCTTGCAGCCCATTCTCTTGGCTCCTCCCAGTGGCCCCAGCACTGAAGACAGTAGTGCATGGCCTTCTGCTTCCCCTCCTCAGGAAGCTGCTGACTGCTAGAGGCTCCTGCCTAGGCAATTCCACCTCAAAACCATGGCAATAACACCAAAAAGAAAGGAGTTGGAACAGAGGAGCTCAGGGTTTGCAACGATGAAGTTGAGAAGGAAGGCTACTGACACATCCTGGGCACAACGATTTCTAACTGGAGCATTGTTTGGATCTTTTTCAGGTGGAAAGGAGAGGCACAATGAAAAGGAAAGCAAGAGGCAACAATCAGCCGTGAGTTTTGGCCTAGGGTTAAAGGACAGCAAACTGGAGGAATGGCCAGGAGGAGAACTGCTCTTTCAGAGTCAGGCTGGGATTGCTTCAAGCCTGTGCAGCCACAGGAAGGCTCTCTCCAGCACTTGCCTTTCTTACCTTCACCTCTTTCTTCCTTTAGGCACATCAATGTTGGCAGCGACTTTCAGGCTGAGCTCCCAGAGCTGCAGAGCAGAGCACCAAGTGAGGATGAAGAGCCTGCAAGCCTGGTCTGGAAGCCCTGGGGAGAAGATGACTCTGACATGGAAAAACCTGACAGAGGTATCTTCTCTTCAAGCTTTTCTTCCACCCCTGACATACTTGGATCTTTCAAAGTCTCCTTTTGCATAGAAAGGCAGCTTCTTGCAGGCTCCGCTTCTCTCCCTGTCTCACGTGTCTTCCCATCTAGAAGTGTTAGAGGCAAGGAGAACGCTCTGCTTCTGCAGCAGAGCAGCAAAAAGAGCAAGCATCTTGCTCTCCAAATCGGTCAGGCCCATTTGCCACTGCAAGAGAGGAGATTGGCCTCCACTTCTTCTACAAGAAGCTGCTCTGAAGGGAGAGCCAGCACTGCGGGGGCCCTTGCTTCAGCTGGCCCTGTCTTTGCTCTCCTTTTCATGCTCTCCAAGCCGCTGCCTTTAGCTCCTGGCCTTTCCTTCCGCCTTGCATGGCAACCTTTGCTCTTGCTGGCCTCAAGGCTGACTTGGGCTGCCTTTTTGTTGTGCTTGCAGTAAGACAACTGCTGGACATGGCCAGCTCCCGTGGCATTGCCGGGCCAGCAGCTGACCTGGAGCGCGCCCTGCACTGCCTGCACCAGGCAGGCGGCAGCCTTCCGGTAAGAAGCCGCTCTGTGGGCGCACAGAAGAGGGCACAGGGAATGCACAAGGCCCGGCCACTGGCACAGCCTTTCCTGCCTGCTCCTTGATGAAGGCTCTTCACAGGGAGCAGAGCACCTGCTGCCTGCTGTGTCTCCTCCAGCTGCGTCAGGGCTGAGCCCAAACGGCTCCAGCAGGGAGAATCTCCCTCCTGCAGGCGGCGGCGCAAGCTCCTGCAGCCTGCTGCCTTGGAAATCGCCTGCAGCTCTGGCTGCTCTAAGACATCTGGAGAGGAAATTCCCAGAAGCCTCACTCAGCTGAGGCCATTCTGGCTGCAGGAGCCGCAAAATCATTCGCTTGGGGAGCAAAATGCCACTCTTGGGCACCAGCATCAAAGGGCTGGGCAGCAAATCTAGGCACTGGGATCAAATCCCAGGCTTTCACATGGCATACAGTTGCTTGAATGTCTGAAGAGGCAAAGTAGCTGAAAGGCAGCATCTGTGCTTTTCGGCTCATTTTGGGTGTGGTGGGGCGCCTAAAGCCTTTTCCCCTTGGATCTTGCAGGAGGCTCTGGAGATGTTGCTCTCAGGGGGGCCTGCAACAGCTCAAGGCCATCCCTTGGCTGATTATCATTACGCAGGTAAGCAAAGCAGAGCTTCTTCCTTCACTGACAGATGCTGCCGTCCCCTTCAGTGTTGTGGCAAGTGTTTCTGCTTCAACAAATTGTGCTTAACACCAGCACAAGGTCTTGTCTTCTCAGGGGCTGGCGAAAGCACCAGCATCTAGTCCTTCAGCTTTACTTCTTTTCCAATCCTTTTCCCGGCGGAATGCCTGCTCTTGTCTTCGTCACCTTCTGAGGCAGCAGACATGTACTCACACGGGAATGATGGTCTGCAACCATTTGCTTGCGGCGGCCAGTGGGATCTACTTCATGTGGATCGAGTGATCCATTTACCTGCTGCTTTTTATTGCCAGGCTCTGATAGATGGACACCTGAGGAGAAGGACTCCTTCCAAAAGGCTTTCCACACCTACGGCAAGGATTTTCATCTCATCCAGAAGCAGGTAAAGCCGCAGGACATTCTTTACCTGAGCAGATCATCAGGAGGAAAGCTTGCTTCTAGCTGGTAACAAACACTGGGCTTCGGTCTCTCTCTTCTCAAGTACCAAAACTGCTCAAGTAGTAACAAAACGGGACATCAAAGGCCTGTGTGAAAAGGATGATCCTGTCTCTCCAGCCCTTTTCTCCAAGCTCCTTTGGAATATGATGATTTATTCTCTCAGACTTGTCGCACACCTCTGCTGCTGCTTCCACAAGACATTGTGCTGGCATAACTGGAGTGAACCCGGCAAAGAAGACCTGTGCTAGATGGATTTCTTGTTGATCTGTGCATTACATGCGCTACCACCTAGCATGATACACCGCTTACTACATTGCATGATGCCTCTCTTTCTCCATCTTCATTTCATTTTACACCCTACTCCATTTACTTCATGATTTTACTTCCTACTTTACTCCGTCATCTACTTTTTCCCCAAAGCACCCTACAAAGGAATTTTAGATTCCTTCTTTTTCTCTTCACAACAGATCCAGACTAAGACCGTGGCACAGTGTGTGGAGTACTACTACACCTGGAAAAAGGAGCATAGAGTTGCTAGCACTCTTGCTCAGGTGAGGGGAAAGAAAATCCAGGCATGCCAGGAGGGTGGGGAAACTGGGAGAAGGGGAGAAAACCTGCTGGCCAGGCATGCCAGACACCGCTTTGCCAGGATCACATTGTCCCATGCGCTGGGAAAGGCACAGCAGATGCTGCCCAGGCCTTCCTTCTGCTGCTGCCCTGAAATACGCCATTCTGGAGCCTAACTCTGAGCCAAAAAAGCCGCACCACCACCCAAATGGGCTTGGACTCTCTACAGATGGCTTTCTCAAGGGCTGCCACCTTTGCTGACTCCAATCAGACCCTTCATTCCCCACTTCACTCCTCCTGACATCAGCAATCCCTGTCTTCAGGGAGATGTTGCAGATTTTCAGGCAGTTTTTCTAGCATCCCAGCATACTCCCCAAGAAGCAGCTGCCAGTGCTGTGGCTCCCCTCAGACTTTCCTTACCAGCAAAGAGCAATTTGGTTGGCAAGAGTGAGAGAGAGAGAGAGAAAGAGAGAGAGACATTATTCTGGGTTGTAGAAAAGGTCTAACCATGTGTCTTCCCTAATTTGACTGAATTTCCATCCCATTCCCTAGACATTTCTGCAGGAAAACCCAAGGGAAATAAATGTTAGGCAGAGAGGTAGAAATAAGAAATGTAGAATTCTAGATAGCCACACATTTATCCCACCCCTCTGGCCTGTAGCAAAGAGGAGCATTTCCCTCCAAGCTCTGCCTTGGCAGCCCGCCGCAGCCCACTGGCAAAGGCAGCCCTTTCCTCAGCTCTTGAGGCTTTGCAAGGATTTGCTTAGGCCAATAGATTTTTTGTGCTGGACGCAGGCATTTCCAGCTTTCTGATGGGAAGGAAACATTGAAACAGGATTCTTTGATTTCCAGGCTGTGGGCGAAGGCAAGAGGAGCAAAAGCCCCCCCAGAAAGGAGGATGGGCAGACAGGGAAGAGAAGCCGCAAGAGGGCTGGCAGCGCCCAGTGTCCCTGCTGCCAACCGCGCCAGCCGCCCCGTTCGGCGGGAGGCCCCTTTCCCTGCGGCCAGTGCAAACGGTGCGCAACTTCCTGCTCTTTCTGCTCCAACCTGCGCCTTGGCACTACAACAGGCTGACCCTTTGCAAAGGCGCCGCAGCGCAAGCTCAGGCCACTTGCACCATCGCCCCTCGCAGCCCTGCTCAAGCTTACAACCCACCTCAAACCCAAACAGCTCACTTCAAACCCAGCCTTCACAATGAAACCTTACCCTGCCCCAACAACACACACTGCATACAAGTAGCAACAGATCCATCAAAGCTTGCTTTGATGCTGCTGATCAAATTCCAAATAGGATGCAGCAAAAGGAGGAAGACATTTCAAGGCATTGAAGCAAGAAAGATCGGACTCATGCTCTGATCAATTCACAACGTGCCACTGCCCAAAAAGACAGAAATTCATACTAAAAGGCAGATCTTGCCACTTGCTGTAATGATGTGTACTAAATTGAACAATGGATGGTTTGTTTCCTGTCTTCCAGGCTGTTTGAAACCATGCAGGAAAGGAACAAACACAGGAGAAGACATCGCCCTCGCAAAGAAGCAGAGCCTCTCCCCAAGAAGAAAAGACCAAATTAGACAAGCCTGCAGCTTGTCCAGCCAGGCCTAGCAAGGCTTAGGACTAGATAGGAATAGGACTGGTTTTTAAGCTTCGATAACGTCAATAGAACTAGATAGGAATAGGACTGGTTTTTAAGCTTTTAGACTTGTTCAAATTCTATTTAGTTAGTTTACATGATAGGAATCTCCTCAAATTCTTAGTTAAGGTACATGAGTATTATTCAAGATTCATTAGTAGGATTAGATTTATCAGTCAATGTAAGAGGCTTGGTGTTGGCTACGCTCCGTCTTTTGTCATTTTGCCTTTGTTGAGACACAATCTGTCTTTATCATTAAACCATGTTTGTTCCACTTTATCTTTTGGTCTGTATGAAATCACTGCGGCAATCAAAGACGGCACTTGCCCTGAGAGGAGAATCTGGGCACGCACGACCTCCCCAAGGCCCGGCCCCTTGCTCAGCTGGCAGGACTGGCAAAGGTGTGTCTCCTTTACTGCCAGGGAAAGAACGCTGGCGCTTCATCCTTTGATTCCTACAAATCTCAGCTGCCAGTGGAAAGGGAGGCTTTGTTTAATTCAATGAATTGGATCAAAATGAGTGCTCTGCTCTCACCATCATTTCTGCCCTAAAAGCAACAGCTTTAGTCCTTTTTGTAGCCCAGCAACAGAACTTTGCTTCATTTTGGGGCACTGATGCACCTGACCACCTTGGAAGACGTTTCTAGAACCCCTCCAATTCTATCTAATTCATATCCCATGCACCACAAAGGCATCAGTAGTTCAGTTTCAGTTCCTCTTGAAAGGACCCCTCTCCCGCTCTGGGCCTCCACCAATCTCCTTAGCTAAAGCAGAGCGGCTGGGATCATTATCCTCTCTCTGGCTTCCCACAGCTTAGGTATTTGCACCAAAGAAGAAGCAAACTCCCTCTTTCATCTAGCCCAGCAAATGGCACTGCCCAGCAAGGCTTTGGTGGCAGGGGCTGTGCAGGGTGGAGAGGGGGCGAGGGAGGGGGCAATTGCCAGGCTGCTTCTGGGAAGCTCAGGGAAGCTTGCCCTTGTCTGATGGAGCCAGTGCAGCTGGGCTTTGGAGCCTACAAAGTATCTGCCTTGCAGTGGCACTTGTTACAGCTGCCCCCTCACTCTGCTGCCCTGTGGGCAACATGCAGCCCGGGAAGGAAGCAAGATTGGGACTGAAGCAAGATTTGCTTTGCCTTAACTATAGGCCGGGAAGCAGCAAAACTGGCTGGGTTTTGTCCTATCTGGCATCTAAGTATTAAAAGAAACGCCAAGGCCGTCAGTGTGGAAAGGTAATTCCATCAGTGTTCCTTTGTTAGAGGAATGCCTGAGTCTTTTGAGACAAACAGCTAGTTTCTCCAAGGGAGCTGGGAGAGAGATATACAAAGTCGGCATTCATGTTTGCTACAGAAATGCCACTGTGCTGTCCCTGTCTGTGTGTCCCCATCAGTTCCCCTGAGAAACATGCTGTTTCTCTAAGTTTCAAGGAAGGAGTGACGAGGTGAGTGACCAGCTCAGAGGCCCAAAGGAGGGAAAACATCAAGCGACATTATTGGGCACCAAAAGGAGATTTGAGAAAGGGGGCAGCATGAATGCCTCCACTTTGAGAGGAAGCTTTGGAGTTGCCTCTCGCCTGAACAACTTGCAAATTCTAGCTCCTCTCAGAGCTGGAGGAGAGCCAGCGGGAGGAGTCCTGCTGCTTCTGCAGGGCAGGAGATGAGGTTCTGGGCCCTTGGACACAGACAGGCTCCTGGGCACGTTCAGCTGGAGACACCTTGCAGAGAAGCACCGACAAGAGCCAGGGCTGTCCCTGCACTGCTTTTGCCCGTCTCCTCAGGCGACTCAGGAGAAAAACCCAATGGCAAGGCTCTCAGAGCAAGCTTGCAGCAGCAGAAGTAAAAGGGGCAGAGGTGGCCCATGCCTCTTTCTGTCCCATGGCTCCCCTGGGGTTCTACATGGAATGTTGGGCTGTGCCCATAGCAACTGTCATTGTCTCCTGCTCCTGCGGCCCTTGGTGGAACGCTGCTGGAGCAGCGCTGGAGCAGCAGCTGCAGGATCAGCTCCTGGGCTGTCCCTGACCAGCCACCTCCTGCACTCAGCGCCACACCCGGCCTCTGCACCCACATCCTCGTCTCCTCGGCTGCCTCCAGGCATCCCCACAGCACTTGGGGATCGTCCAAGGTAAGAAAATCCCCGTTTGCCTTCAAAGCACTAACACAAGGGCACGAGGCTCCAGCTGCCTCTCCCACCAACCACGACACACAGGCTGCCTGCTCACTTTCCCCACACCACGTTCCACGTCAAAACAAGCTTCAGCTTCTGAAGGAATCGTGTTGCCTCCCAGGCAAACACAGACCTTTCCATAGAGGATGTAGAGAGCTGTCCCAGTGCAGTTGCAGATCCTCCTCCACGGATCACCTGCTTCAAAGTTCTTGGCACCCATTGCAGTCCTAAACCTAGCTTGTGGTGACCCCAAAACAAATTGGTCATGCCTGAGGAGTTCAGGGCTTCAGTGTCAACAAATCCCCTTATGCCCTGACTCAGCTCACACCTGCTCCAAAGCTGCAAAAACCAGAATGATGGCACTTCTCCTCTGGGATCCCTCTCATTCAGGCCATGGAAGCATTTCACTGGCCTTGTCCTCAAACACAGCTGTTCAACTTCAAAAATCATCTGCTATCAGCAATCCTTATGTGCTTACATAGTTACATCTCTGATAGATACATTCTATTTTCATATCCTGTAGATACTTCTTTCAATGCATGTAGGGCTGCTTCTACCTCATGCTCAGGGGCAGCTGTGAAATGCCATCTTCTCAAGAACACAATCACAGTACCAGAGAATTTTCTGGCTTGCAAGGGATTCTCAAAGATCACTGAGCCCAACTCCAGGGCCTGCCCGGGGCAGCCTCAACAATCACATGCCCAAGAGCGCTGTCCAAACACTTTTGGAGCTCAGTCAGCCTTGGTGCTGGCACCCCTTCCCTGGAGAGCCTCTTCCAGTGGCCAAGCACCCTCTGGGTGAAGAGCCTTTTCCTTCTATCCACCCTAAGCCTGCACTGCCACATCTTGCAGCCCATTCTCTTGGCTCCTCCCAGTGGCCCCAGCACTGAAGACAGTAGTGCATGGCCTTCTGCTTCCCCTCCTCAGGAAGCTGCTGACTGCTAGAGGCTCCTGCCTAGGCAATTCCACCTCAAAACCACGGCAATGACACCAAAAAGAAAGGAGCTGGGACAGAGGAGCTCAGGGTTTGCAACGATGAAGTTGAGAAGGAAGGCTACTGACACATCCTGGGCACAACGATTTCTAACTGGAGCATTGTTTGGATCTTTTTCAGGTGGAAAGGAGAGGCACAATGAAAAGGAAAGCAAGAGGCAACAATCAGCCGTGAGTTTTGGCCTAGGGTTAAAGGACAGCAAACTGGAGGAATGGCCAGGAGGAGAACTGCTCTTTCAGAGTCAGGCTGGGATTGCTTCAAGCCTGTGCAGCCACAGGAAGGCTCTCTCCAGCACTTGCCTTTCTTACCTTCACCTCTTTCTTCCTTTAGGCACATCAATGTTGGCAGCGACTTTCAGGCTGAGCTCCCAGAGCTGCAGAGCAGAGCACCAAGTGAGGATGAAGAGCCTGCAAGCCTGGTCTGGAAGCCCTGGGGAGAAGATGACTCTGACATGGAAAAACCTGACAGAGGTAGCTTCTCTTCAAGCTTTTCTTCCACCCCTGACATACTTGGATCTTTCAAAGTCTCCTTTTGCATAGAAAGGCAGCTTCTTGCAGCCTCCGCTTCTCTCCCTGTCTCACGTGTCTTCCCATCTAGAAGTGTTAGAGGCAAGGAGAACGCTCTGCTTCTGCAGCAGAGCAGCAAAAAGAGCAAGCATCTTGCTCTCCAAATCGGTCAGGCCCATTTGCCACTGCAAGAGAGGAGATTGGCCTCCACTTCTTCTACAAGAAGCTGCTCTGAAGGGAGAGCCAGCACTGCGGGGGCCCTTGCTTCAGCTGGCCCTGTCTTTGCTCTCCTTTTCATGCTCTCCAAGCCGCTGACTTTAGCTCCTGGCCTTTCCTTCCGCCTTGCATGGCAACCTTTGCTCTTGCTGGCCTCAAGGCTGACTTGGGCTGCCTTTTTGTTGTGCTTGCAGTAAGACAACTGCTGGACATGGCCAGCTCCCGTGGCATTGCCGGGCCAGCAGCTGACCTGGAGCGCGCCCTGCACTGCCTGCACCAGGCAGGCGGCAGCCTTCCGGTAAGAAGCCGCTCTGTGGGCGCACAGAAGAGGGCACAGGGAATGCACAAGGCCCGGCCACTGGCACAGCCTTTCCTGCCTGCTCCTTGATGAAGGCTCTTGACAGGGAGCAGAGCACCTGCTGCCTGCTGTGTCTCCTCCAGCTGGGTCAGGGCTGAGCCCAAACGGCTCCAGCAGGGAGAATCTCCCTCCTGCAGGCGGCGGCGCCAGCTCCTGCAGCCTGCTGCCTTGGAAATCGCCTGCAGCTCTGGCTGCTCTAAGACATCTGGAGAGGAAATTCCCAGAAGCCTCACTCAGCTGAGGCCATTCTGGCTGCAGGAGCCGCAAAATCATTCGCTTGGGGAGCAAAATGCCACTCTTGGGCACCAGCATCAAAGGGCTGGGCAGCAAAAACTAGGCACTGGGATCAAATCCCAGGCTTTCACATGGCATACAGTTGCTTGAATGTCTGAAGAGGCAAAGTAGCTGAAAGGCAGCATCTGTGCTTTTCGGCTCATTTTGGGTGTGGTGGGGCGCCTAAAGCCTTTTCCCCTTGGATCTTGCAGGAGGCTCTGGAGATGTTGCTCTCAGGGGGGCCTGCAACAGCTCAAGGCCATCCCTTGGCTGATTATCATTACGCAGGTAAGCAAAGCAGAGCTTCTTCCTTCACTGACAGATGCTGCCGTCCCCTTCAGTGTTGTGGCAAGTGTTTCTGCTTCAACAAATTGTGCTTAACACCAGCACAAGGTCTTGTCTTCTCAGGGGCTGGCGAAAGCACCAGCATCTAGTCCTTCAGCTTTACTTCTTTTCCAATCCTTTTCCCGGCGGAATGCCTGCTCTTGTCTTCATCACCTTCTGAGGGAGCAGACATGTACTCACACGGGAATGATGGTCTGCAACCATTTGCTTGCGGCGGCCAGTGGGATCTACTTCATGTGGATCGAGTGATCCATTTACCTGCTGCTTTTTATTGCCAGGCTCTGATAGATGGACACCTGAGGAGAAGGACTCCTTCCAAAAGGCTTTCCACACCTACGGCAAGGATTTTCATCTCATCCAGAAGCAGGTAAAGCCGCAGGACATTCTTTACCTGAGCAGATCATCAGGAGGAAAGCTTGCTTCTAGCTGGTAACAAACACTGGGCTTCGGTCTCTCTCTTCTCAAGTACCAAAACTGCTCAAGTAGTAACAAAACGGGACATCAAAGGCCTGTGTGAAAAGGATGATCCTGTCTCTCCAGCCCTTTTCTCCAAGCTCCTTTGGAATATGATGATTTATTCTCTCAGACTTGTCGCACACCTCTGCTGCTGCTTCCACAAGACATTGTGCTGGCATAACTGGAGTGAACCCGGCAAAGAAGACCTGTGCTAGATGGATTTCTTGTTGATCTGTGCATTACATGCGCTACCACCTAGCATGATACACCGTTTACTACATTGCATGATGCCTCTCTTTCTCCATCTTCATTTCATTTTACACCCTACTCCATTTACTTCATGATTTTACTTCCTACTTTACTCCGTCATCTACTTTTTCCCCAAAGCACCCTACAAAGGAATTTTAGATTCCTTCTTTTTCTCTTCACAACAGATCCAGACTAAGACCGTGGCACAGTGTGTGGAGTACTACTACACCTGGAAAAAGGAGCATAGAGTTGCTAGCACTCTTGCTCAGGTGAGGGGGAAGAAAATCCAGGCATGCCAGGAGGGTGGGGAAACTGGGAGAAGGGGAGAAAACCTGCTGGCCAGGCATGCCAGACACCGCTTTGCCAGGATCACATTGTCCCATGCGCTGGGAAAGGCACAGCAGATGCTGCCCAGGCCTTCCTTCTGCTGCTGCCCTGAAATACGCCATTCTGGAGCCTAACTCTGAGCCAAAAAAGCCGCACCACCACCCAAATGGGCTTGGACTCTCTACAGATGGCTTTCTCAAGGGCTGCCACCTTTGCTGACTCCAATCAGACCCTTCATTCCCCACTTCACTCCTCCTGACATCAGCAATCCCTGTCTTCAGGGAGATGTTGCAGATTTTCAGGCAGTTTTTCTAGCATCCCAGCATACTCCCCAAGAAGCAGCTGCCAGTGCTGTGGCTCCCCTCAGACTTTCCTTACCAGCAAAGAGCAATTTGGTTGGCAAGAGTGAGAGAGAGAGAGAGAAAGAGAGAGAGACATTATTCTGGGTTGTAGAAAAGGTCTAACCATGTGTCTTCCCTAATTTGACTGAATTTCCATCCCATTCCCTAGACATTTCTGCAGGAAAACCCAAGGGAAATAAATGTTAGGCAGAGAGGTAGAAATAAGAAATGTAGAATTCTAGATAGCCACACATTTATCCCACCCCTCTGGCCTGTAGCAAAGAGGAGCATTTCCCTCCAAGCTCTGCCTTGGCAGCCCGCCGCAGCCCACTGGCAAAGGCAGCCCTTTCCTCAGCTCTTGAGGCTTTGCAAGGATTTGCTTAGGCCAATAGATTTTTGTGCTGGACGCAGGCATTTCCAGCTTTCTGATGGGAAGGAAACATTGAAACAGGATTCTTTGACTTCCAGGCTGTGGGCGAAGGCAAGAGGAGCAAAAGCCCCCCCAGAAAGGAGGATGGGCAGACAGGGAAGAGAAGCCGCAAGAGGGCTGGCAGCGCCCAGTGTCCCTGCTGCCAACCGCGCCAGCCGCCCCGTTCGGCGGGAGGCCCCTTTCCCTGCGGCCAGTGCAAACGCTGCGCAACTTCCTGCTCTTTCTGCTCCAACCTGCGCCTTGGCACTACAACAGGCTGACCCTTTGCAAAGGCGCCGCAGCGCAAGCTCAGGCCACTTGCACCATCGCCCCTCGCAGCCCTGCTCAAGCTTACAACCCACCTCAAACCCAAACAGCTCACTTCAAACCCAGCCTTCACAATGAAACCTTACCCTGCCCCAACAACACACACTGCATACAAGTAGCAACAGATCCATCAAAGCTTGCTTTGATGCTGCTGATCAAATTCCAAATAGGATGCAGCAAAAGGAGGAAGACATTTCAAGGCATTGAAACAAGAAAGATCCGACTCATGCTCTGATCAATTCACAACGTGCCACTGCCCAAAAAGACAGAAATTCATACTAAAAGGCAGATCTTGCCACTTGCTGTAATGATGTGTACTAAATTGAACAATGGATGGTTTGTTTCCTGTCTTCCAGGCTGTTTGAAACCATGCAGGAAAGGAACAAACACAGGAGAAGACATCGCCCTCGCAAAGAAGCAGAGCCTCTCCCCAAGAAGAAAAGACCAAATTAGACAAGCCTGCAGCTTGTCCAGCCAGGCCTAGCAAGGCTTAGGACTAGATAGGAATAGGACTGGTTTTTAAACTTCGATAACGTCAATAGCACTAGATAGGAATAGGACTGGTTTTTAAGCTTTTAGACTTGTAGAAATTCTATTTAGTTAGTTTACATGATAGGAATCTCCTCAATTTCTTAGTTAAGGTACATGAGTATTATTCAAGATTCATTAGTAGGATTAGATTTATCAGTCAATGTAAGAGGCTTGGTGTTGGCTACGCTCCGTCTTTTGTCATTTTGCCTTTGTTGAGACACAATCTGTCTTTATCATTAAACCATGTTTGTTCCCTGCTGTCTTTTGGTCTGTATGAAATCACTGCGGCAATCAAAGACGGCACTTGCCCTGAGAGGAGAATCTGGGCACGCACGACCTCCCCAAGGCCCGGCCCCTTGCTCAGCTGGCAGGACTGGCAAAGGTGTGTCTCCTTTACTGCCAGGGAAAGAACGCTGGCGCTTCATCCTTTGATTCCTCAAAATCTCAGCTGCCAGTGGAAAGGGAGGCTTTGTTTAATTCAATGAATTGGATCAAAATGAGTGCTCTGCTCTCACCATCATTTCTGCCCTAAAAGCAACAGCTTTAGTCCTTTTTGTAGCCCAGCAACAGAACTTCGTTTCATTTTGGGGCACTGATGCACCTGACCACCTTGGAAGACGTTTCTAGAACCCCTCCAATTCTATCTAATTCATATCCCATGCACCACAAAGGCATCAGTAGTTCAGTTTCAGTTCCTCTTGAAAGGACCCCTCTCCCGCTCTGGGCCTCCACCAATCTCCTTAGCTAAAGCAGAGCGGCTGGGATCATTATCCTCTCTCTGGCTTCCCACAGCTTAGGTATTTGCACCAAAGAAGAAGCAAACTCCCTCTTTCATCTAGCCCAGCAAAGGGCACTGCCCAGCAAGGCTTTGGTGGCAGGGGCTGTGCAGGGTGGAGAGGGGGCGAGGGAGGGGGCAATTGCCAGGCTGCTTCTGGGAAGCTCAGGGAAGCTTGCCCTTGTCTGATGGAGCCAGTGCAGCTGGGCTTTGGAGCCTACAAAGTATCTGCCTTGCAGTGGCACTTGTTACAGCTGCCCACTCACTTTGCTGCCCTGTGGGCAACATGCAGCCCGGTTAGGAAGCAAGATTGGGACTGAAGCAAGATTTGCTTTGCCTTAACTATAGGCCGGGACGCAGGAAACTGGCTGGGTTTTGTCCTATCTGGCATCTAAGTATTAAAAGAAACGCCAAGGCCGTCAGTGTGGAAAGGTAATTCCATCAGTGTTCCTTTCTTAGAGGAATCCCTGAGTCTTTTGAGACAAACAGCTAGTTTTTCCAAGGGAGCTGGAAGAGGGATATACAAAGTCTGCATTCATGTTTGCTACAGAAATGCCACTGTGCTGTCCCTGTCTGTGTGTCCCCATCAGTTCCCCTGAGAAACATGCTGTTTCTCTAAGTTTCAAGGAAGGAGTGACGAGGTGAGTGACCAGCTCAGAGGCCCAAAGGAGGGAAAACATCAAGCGACATTATTGGGCACCAAAAGGAGATTTGAGAAAGGGGGCAGCATGAATGCCTCCACTTTGAGAGGAAGCTTTGGAGTTGCCTCTCGCCTGAACAACTTGCAAATTCTAGCTCCTCTCAGAGCTGGAGGAGAGCCAGCGGGAGGAGTCCTGCTGCTTCTGCAGGGCAGGAGATGAGGTTCTGGGCCCTTGGACACAGACAGGCTCCTGGGCACGTTCAGCTGGAGACACCTTGCAGAGAAGCACCGACAAGAGCCAGGGCTGTCCCTGCACTGCTTTTGCCCGTCTCCTCAGGCGACTCAGGAGAAAAACCCAATGGCAAGGCTCTCAGAGCAAGCTTGCAGCAGCAGAAGTAAAAGGGGCAGAGGTGGCCCATGCCTCTTTCTGTCCCATGGCTCCCCTGGGGTTCTACATGGAATGTTGGGCTGTGCCCATAGCAACTGTCGTTGTCTCCTGCTCCTGCGGCCCTTGGTGGAACGCTGCTGGAGCAGCGCTGGAGCAGCAGCTGCAGGATCAGCTCCTGGGCTGTCCCTGACCAGCCACCTCCTGCACTCAGCGCCACACCCGGCCTCTGCACCCACATCCTCGTCTCCTCGGCTGCCTCCAGGCATCCCCACAGCACTTGGGGATCGTCCAAGGTAAGAAAATCCCCGTTTGCCTTCAAAGCACTAACACAAGGGCACGAGGCTCCAGCTGCCTCTCCCACCAACCACGACACACAGGCTGCCTGCTCACTTTCCCCACACCACGTTCCACGTCAAAACAAGCTTCAGCTTCTGAAGGAATCGTGTTGCCTCCCAGGCAAACACAGACCTTTCCATAGAGGATGTAGAGAGCTGTCCCAGTGCAGTTGCAGATCCTCCTCCACGGATCACCTGCTTCAAAGTTCTTGGCACCCATTGCAGTCCTAAACCTAGCTTGTGGTGACCCCAAAACAAATTGGTCATGCCTGAGGAGTTCAGGGCTTCAGTGTCAACAAATCCCCTTATGCCCTGACTCAGCTCACACCTGCTCCAAAGCTGCAAAAACCAGAATGATGGCACTTCTCCTCTGGGATCCCTCTCATTCAGGCCATGGAAGCATTTCACTGGCCTTGTCCTCAAACACAGCTGTTCAACTTCAAAAATCATCTGCTATCAGCAATCCTTATGTGCTTACATAGTTACATCTCTGATAGATACATTCTATTTTCATATCCTGTAGATACTTCTTTCAATGCATGTAGGGCTGCTTCTACCTCATGCTCAGGGGCAGCTGTGAAATGCCATCTTCTCAAGAACACAATCACAGTACCAGAGAATTTTCTGGCTTGCAAGGGATTCTCAAAGATCACTGAGCCCAACTCCAGGGCCTGCCCGGGGCAGCCTCAACAATCACATGCCCAAGAGCGCTGTCCAAACACTTTTGGAGCTCAGTCAGCCTTGGTGCTGGCACCCCTTCCCTGGAGAGCCTCTTCCAGTGGCCAAGCACCCTCTGGGTGAAGAGCCTTTTCCTTCTATCCACCCTAAGCCTGCACTGCCACATCTTGCAGCCCATTCTCTTGGCTCCTCCCAGTGGCCCCAGCACTGAAGACAGTAGTGCATGGCCTTCTGCTTCCCCTCCTCAGGAAGCTGCTGACTGCTAGAGGCTCCTGCCTAGGCAATTCCACCTCAAAACCACGGCAATGACACCAAAAAGAAAGGAGCTGGGACAGAGGAGCTCAGGGTTTGCAACGATGAAGTTGAGAAGGAAGGCTACTGACACATCCTGGGCACAACGATTTCTAACTGGAGCATTGTTTGGATCTTTTTCAGGTGGAAAGGAGAGGCACAATGAAAAGGAAAGCAAGAGGCAACAATCAGCCGTGAGTTTTGGCCTAGGGTTAAAGGACAGCAAACTGGAGGAATGGCCAGGAGGAGAACTGCTCTTTCAGAGTCAGGCTGGGATTGCTTCAAGCCTGTGCAGCCACAGGAAGGCTCTCTCCAGCACTTGCCTTTCTTACCTTCACCTCTTTCTTCCTTTAGGCACATCAATGTTGGCAGCGACTTTCAGGCTGAGCTCCCAGAGCTGCAGAGCAGAGCACCAAGTGAGGATGAAGAGCCTGCAAGCCTGGTCTGGAAGCCCTGGGGAGAAGATGACTCTGACATGGAAAAACCTGACAGAGGTAGCTTCTCTTCAAGCTTTTCTTCCACCCCTGACATACTTGGATCTTTCAAAGTCTCCTTTTGCATAGAAAGGCAGCTTCTTGCAGCCTCCGCTTCTCTCCCTGTCTCACGTGTCTTCCCATCTAGAAGTGTTAGAGGCAAGGAGAACGCTCTGCTTCTGCAGCAGAGCAGCAAAAAGAGCAAGCATCTTGCTCTCCAAATCGGTCAGGCCCATTTGCCACTGCAAGAGAGGAGATTGGCCTCCACTTCTTCTACAAGAAGCTGCTCTGAAGGGAGAGCCAGCACTGCGGGGGCCCTTGCTTCAGCTGGCCCTGTCTTTGCTCTCCTTTTCATGCTCTCCAAGCCGCTGACTTTAGCTCCTGGCCTTTCCTTCCGCCTTGCATGGCAACCTTTGCTCTTGCTGGCCTCAAGGCTGACTTGGGCTGCCTTTTTGTTGTGCTTGCAGTAAGACAACTGCTGGACATGGCCAGCTCCCGTGGCATTGCCGGGCCAGCAGCTGACCTGGAGCGCGCCCTGCACTGCCTGCACCAGGCAGGCGGCAGCCTTCCGGTAAGAAGCCGCTCTGTGGGCGCACAGAAGAGGGCACAGGGAATGCACAAGGCCCGGCCACTGGCACAGCCTTTCCTGCCTGCTCCTTGATGAAGGCTCTTGACAGGGAGCAGAGCACCTGCTGCCTGCTGTGTCTCCTCCAGCTGGGTCAGGGCTGAGCCCAAACGGCTCCAGCAGGGAGAATCTCCCTCCTGCAGGCGGCGGCGCCAGCTCCTGCAGCCTGCTGCCTTGGAAATCGCCTGCAGCTCTGGCTGCTCTAAGACATCTGGAGAGGAAATTCCCAGAAGCCTCACTCAGCTGAGGCCATTCTGGCTGCAGGAGCCGCAAAATCATTCGCTTGGGGAGCAAAATGCCACTCTTGGGCACCAGCATCAAAGGGCTGGGCAGCAAAAACTAGGCACTGGGATCAAATCCCAGGCTTTCACATGGCATACAGTTGCTTGAATGTCTGAAGAGGCAAAGTAGCTGAAAGGCAGCATCTGTGCTTTTCGGCTCATTTTGGGTGTGGTGGGGCGCCTAAAGCCTTTTCCCCTTGGATCTTGCAGGAGGCTCTGGAGATGTTGCTCTCAGGGGGGCCTGCAACAGCTCAAGGCCATCCCTTGGCTGATTATCATTACGCAGGTAAGCAAAGCAGAGCTTCTTCCTTCACTGACAGATGCTGCCGTCCCCTTCAGTGTTGTGGCAAGTGTTTCTGCTTCAACAAATTGTGCTTAACACCAGCACAAGGTCTTGTCTTCTCAGGGGCTGGCGAAAGCACCAGCATCTAGTCCTTCAGCTTTACTTCTTTTCCAATCCTTTTCCCGGCGGAATGCCTGCTCTTGTCTTCATCACCTTCTGAGGGAGCAGACATGTACTCACACGGGAATGATGGTCTGCAACCATTTGCTTGCGGCGGCCAGTGGGATCTACTTCATGTGGATCGAGTGATCCATTTACCTGCTGCTTTTTATTGCCAGGCTCTGATAGATGGACACCTGAGGAGAAGGACTCCTTCCAAAAGGCTTTCCACACCTACGGCAAGGATTTTCATCTCATCCAGAAGCAGGTAAAGCCGCAGGACATTCTTTACCTGAGCAGATCATCAGGAGGAAAGCTTGCTTCTAGCTGGTAACAAACACTGGGCTTCGGTCTCTCTCTTCTCAAGTACCAAAACTGCTCAAGTAGTAACAAAACGGGACATCAAAGGCCTGTGTGAAAAGGATGATCCTGTCTCTCCAGCCCTTTTCTCCAAGCTCCTTTGGAATATGATGATTTATTCTCTCAGACTTGTCGCACACCTCTGCTGCTGCTTCCACAAGACATTGTGCTGGCATAACTGGAGTGAACCCGGCAAAGAAGACCTGTGCTAGATGGATTTCTTGTTGATCTGTGCATTACATGCGCTACCACCTAGCATGATACACCGTTTACTACATTGCATGATGCCTCTCTTTCTCCATCTTCATTTCATTTTACACCCTACTCCATTTACTTCATGATTTTACTTCCTACTTTACTCCGTCATCTACTTTTTCCCCAAAGCACCCTACAAAGGAATTTTAGATTCCTTCTTTTTCTCTTCACAACAGATCCAGACTAAGACCGTGGCACAGTGTGTGGAGTACTACTACACCTGGAAAAAGGAGCATAGAGTTGCTAGCACTCTTGCTCAGGTGAGGGGGAAGAAAATCCAGGCATGCCAGGAGGGTGGGGAAACTGGGAGAAGGGGAGAAAACCTGCTGGCCAGGCATGCCAGACACCGCTTTGCCAGGATCACATTGTCCCATGCGCTGGGAAAGGCACAGCAGATGCTGCCCAGGCCTTCCTTCTGCTGCTGCCCTGAAATACGCCATTCTGGAGCCTAACTCTGAGCCAAAAAAGCCGCACCACCACCCAAATGGGCTTGGACTCTCTACAGATGGCTTTCTCAAGGGCTGCCACCTTTGCTGACTCCAATCAGACCCTTCATTCCCCACTTCACTCCTCCTGACATCAGCAATCCCTGTCTTCAGGGAGATGTTGCAGATTTTCAGGCAGTTTTTCTAGCATCCCAGCATACTCCCCAAGAAGCAGCTGCCAGTGCTGTGGCTCCCCTCAGACTTTCCTTACCAGCAAAGAGCAATTTGGTTGGCAAGAGTGAGAGAGAGAGAGAGAAAGAGAGAGAGACATTATTCTGGGTTGTAGAAAAGGTCTAACCATGTGTCTTCCCTAATTTGACTGAATTTCCATCCCATTCCCTAGACATTTCTGCAGGAAAACCCAAGGGAAATAAATGTTAGGCAGAGAGGTAGAAATAAGAAATGTAGAATTCTAGATAGCCACACATTTATCCCACCCCTCTGGCCTGTAGCAAAGAGGAGCATTTCCCTCCAAGCTCTGCCTTGGCAGCCCGCCGCAGCCCATTGGCAAAGGCAGCCCTTTCCTCAGCTCTTGAGGCTTTGCAAGGATTTGCTTAGGCCAATAGATTTTTGTGCTGGACGCAGGCATTTCCAGCTTTCTGATGGGAAGGAAACATTGAAACAGGATTCTTTGACTTCCAGGCTGTGGGCGAAGGCAAGAGGAGCAAAAGCCCCCCCAGAAAGGAGGATGGGCAGACAGGGAAGAGAAGCCGCAAGAGGGCTGGCAGCGCCCAGTGTCCCTGCTGCCAACCGCGCCAGCCGCCCCGTTCGGCGGGAGGCCCCTTTCCCTGCGGCCAGTGCAAACGCTGCGCAACTTCCTGCTCTTTCTGCTCCAACCTGCGCCTTGGCACTACAACAGGCTGACCCTTTGCAAAGGCGCCGCAGCGCAAGCTCAGGCCACTTGCACCATCGCCCCTCGCAGCCCTGCTCAAGCTTACAACCCACCTCAAACCCAAACAGCTCACTTCAAACCCAGCCTTCACAATGAAACCTTACCCTGCCCCAACAACACACACTGCATACAAGTAGCAACAGATCCATCAAAGCTTGCTTTGATGCTGCTGATCAAATTCCAAATAGGATGCAGCAAAAGGAGGAAGACATTTCAAGGCATTGAAACAAGAAAGATCCGACTCATGCTCTGATCAATTCACAACGTGCCACTGCCCAAAAAGACAGAAATTCATACTAAAAGGCAGATCTTGCCACTTGCTGTAATGATGTGTACTAAATTGAACAATGGATGGTTTGTTTCCTGTCTTCCAGGCTGTTTGAAACCATGCAGGAAAGGAACAAACACAGGAGAAGACATCGCCCTCGCAAAGAAGCAGAGCCTCTCCCCAAGAAGAAAAGACCAAATTAGACAAGCCTGCAGCTTGTCCAGCCAGGCCTAGCAAGGCTTAGGACTAGATAGGAATAGGACTGGTTTTTAAACTTCGATAACGTCAATAGCACTAGATAGGAATAGGACTGGTTTTTAAGCTTTTAGACTTGTAGAAATTCTATTTAGTTAGTTTACATGATAGGAATCTCCTCAATTTCTTAGTTAAGGTACATGAGTATTATTCAAGATTCATTAGTAGGATTAGATTGATCAGTCAATGTAAGAGGCTTGGTGTTGGCTACGCTCCGTCTTTTGTCATTTTGCCTTTGTTGAGACACAATCTGTCTTTATCATTAAACCATGTTTGTTCCCTGCTGTCTTTTGGTCTGTATGAAATCACTGCGGCAATCAAAGACGGCACTTGCCCTGAGAGGAGAATCTGGGCACGCACGACCTCCCCAAGGCCCGGCCCCTTGCTCAGCTGGCAGGACTGGCAAAGGTGTGTCTCCTTTACTGCCAGGGAAAGAACGCTGGCGCTTCATCCTTTGATTCCTCAAAATCTCAGCTGCCAGTGGAAAGGGAGGCTTTGTTTAATTCAATGAATTGGATCAAAATGAGTGCTCTGCTCTCACCATCATTTCTGCCCTAAAAGCAACAGCTTTAGTCCTTTTTGTAGCCCAGCAACAGAACTTCGTTTCATTTTGGGGCACTGATGCACCTGACCACCTTGGAAGACGTTTCTAGAACCCCTCCAATTCTATCCAATTCATATCCCATGCACCACAAAGGCATCAGTAGTTCAGTTTCAGTTCCTCTTGAAAGGACCCCTCTCCCGCTCTGGGCCTCCACCAATCTCCTTAGCTAAAGCAGAGCGGCTGGGATCATTATCCTCTCTCTGGCTTCCCACAGCTTAGGTATTTGCACCAAAGAAGAAGCAAACTCCCTCTTTCATCTAGCCCAGCAAAGGGCACTGCCCAGCAAGGCTTTGGTGGCAGGGGCTGTGCAGGGTGGAGAGGGGGCGAGGGAGGGGGCAATTGCCAGGCTGCTTCTGGGAAGCTCAGGGAAGCTTGCCCTTGTCTGATGGAGCCAGTGCAGCTGGGCTTTGGAGCCTACAAAGTATCTGCCTTGCAGTGGCACTTGTTACAGCTGCCCACTCACTTTGCTGCCCTGTGGGCAACATGCAGCCCGGTTAGGAAGCAAGATTGGGACTGAAGCAAGATTTGCTTTGCCTTAACTATAGGCCGGGACGCAGGAAACTGACTGGGTTTTGTCCTATCTGGCATCTAAGTATTAAAAGAAACGCCAAGGCCGTCAGTGTGGAAAGGTAATTCCATCAGTGTTCCTTTCTTAGAGGAATCCCTGAGTCTTTTGAGACAAACAGCTAGTTTTTCCAAGGGAGCTGGAAGAGGGATATACAAAGTCTGCATTCATGTTTGCTACAGAAATGCCACTGTGCTGTCCCTGTCTGTGTGTCCCCATCAGTTCCCCTGAGAAACATGCTGTTTCTCTAAGTTTCAAGGAAGGAGTGACGAGGTGAGTGACCAGCTCAGAGGCCCAAAGGAGGGAAAACATCAAGCGACATTATTGGGCACCAAAAGGAGATTTGAGAAAGGGGGCAGCATGAATGCCTCCACTTTGAGAGGAAGCTTTGGAGTTGCCTCTCGCCTGAACAACTTGCAAATTCTAGCTCCTCTCAGAGCTGGAGGAGAGCCAGCGGGAGGAGTCCTGCTGCTTCTGCAGGGCAGGAGATGAGGTTCTGGGCCCTTGGACACAGACAGGCTCCTGGGCACGTTCAGCTGGAGACACCTTGCAGAGAAGCACCGACAAGAGCCAGGGCTGTCCCTGCACTGCTTTTGCCCGTCTCCTCAGGCGACTCAGGAGAAAAACCCAATGGCAAGGCTCTCAGAGCAAGCTTGCAGCAGCAGAAGTAAAAGGGGCAGAGGTGGCCCATGCCTCTTTCTGTCCCATGGCTCCCCTGGGGTTCTACATGGAATGTTGGGCTGTGCCCATAGCAACTGTCGTTGTCTCCTGCTCCTGCGGCCCTTGGTGGAACGCTGCTGGAGCAGCGCTGGAGCAGCAGCTGCAGGATCAGCTCCTGGGCTGTCCCTGACCAGCCACCTCCTGCACTCAGCGCCACACCCGGCCTCTGCACCCACATCCTCGTCTCCTCGGCTGCCTCCAGGCATCCCCACAGCACTTGGGGATCGTCCAAGGTAAGAAAATCCCCGTTTGCCTTCAAAGCACTAACACAAGGGCACGAGGCTCCAGCTGCCTCTCCCACCAACCACGACACACAGGCTGCCTGCTCACTTTCCCCACACCACGTTCCACGTCAAAACAAGCTTCAGCTTCTGAAGGAATCGTGTTGCCTCCCAGGCAAACACAGACCTTTCCATAGAGGATGTAGAGAGCTGTCCCAGTGCAGTTGCAGATCCTCCTCCACGGATCACCTGCTTCAAAGTTCTTGGCACCCATTGCAGTCCTAAACCTAGCTTGTGGTGACCCCAAAACAAATTGGTCATGCCTGAGGAGTTCAGGGCTTCAGTGTCAACAAATCCCCTTATGCCCTGACTCAGCTCACACCTGCTCCAAAGCTGCAAAAACCAGAATGATGGCACTTCTCCTCTGGGATCCCTCTCATTCAGGCCATGGAAGCATTTCACTGGCCTTGTCCTCAAACACAGCTGTTCAACTTCAAAAATCATCTGCTATCAGCAATCCTTATGTGCTTACATAGTTACATCTCTGATAGATACATTCTATTTTCATATCCTGTAGATACTTCTTTCAATGCATGTAGGGCTGCTTCTACCTCATGCTCAGGGGCAGCTGTGAAATGCCATCTTCTCAAGAACACAATCACAGTACCAGAGAATTTTCTGGCTTGCAAGGGATTCTCAAAGATCACTGAGCCCAACTCCAGGGCCTGCCCGGGGCAGCCTCAACAATCACATGCCCAAGAGCGCTGTCCAAACACTTTTGGAGCTCAGTCAGCCTTGGTGCTGGCACCCCTTCCCTGGAGAGCCTCTTCCAGTGGCCAAGCACCCTCTGGGTGAAGAGCCTTTTCCTTCTATCCACCCTAAGCCTGCACTGCCACATCTTGCAGCCCATTCTCTTGGCTCCTCCCAGTGGCCCCAGCACTGAAGACAGTAGTGCATGGCCTTCTGCTTCCCCTCCTCAGGAAGCTGCTGACTGCTAGAGGCTCCTGCCTAGGCAATTCCACCTCAAAACCACGGCAATGACACCAAAAAGAAAGGAGCTGGGACAGAGGAGCTCAGGGTTTGCAACGATGAAGTTGAGAAGGAAGGCTACTGACACATCCTGGGCACAACGATTTCTAACTGGAGCATTGTTTGGATCTTTTTCAGGTGGAAAGGAGAGGCACAATGAAAAGGAAAGCAAGAGGCAACAATCAGCCGTGAGTTTTGGCCTAGGGTTAAAGGACAGCAAACTGGAGGAATGGCCAGGAGGAGAACTGCTCTTTCAGAGTCAGGCTGGGATTGCTTCAAGCCTGTGCAGCCACAGGAAGGCTCTCTCCAGCACTTGCCTTTCTTACCTTCACCTCTTTCTTCCTTTAGGCACATCAATGTTGGCAGCGACTTTCAGGCTGAGCTCCCAGAGCTGCAGAGCAGAGCACCAAGTGAGGATGAAGAGCCTGCAAGCCTGGTCTGGAAGCCCTGGGGAGAAGATGACTCTGACATGGAAAAACCTGACAGAGGTAGCTTCTCTTCAAGCTTTTCTTCCACCCCTGACATACTTGGATCTTTCAAAGTCTCCTTTTGCATAGAAAGGCAGCTTCTTGCAGCCTCCGCTTCTCTCCCTGTCTCACGTGTCTTCCCATCTAGAAGTGTTAGAGGCAAGGAGAACGCTCTGCTTCTGCAGCAGAGCAGCAAAAAGAGCAAGCATCTTGCTCTCCAAATCGGTCAGGCCCATTTGCCACTGCAAGAGAGGAGATTGGCCTCCACTTCTTCTACAAGAAGCTGCTCTGAAGGGAGAGCCAGCACTGCGGGGGCCCTTGCTTCAGCTGGCCCTGTCTTTGCTCTCCTTTTCATGCTCTCCAAGCCGCTGACTTTAGCTCCTGGCCTTTCCTTCCGCCTTGCATGGCAACCTTTGCTCTTGCTGGCCTCAAGGCTGACTTGGGCTGCCTTTTTGTTGTGCTTGCAGTAAGACAACTGCTGGACATGGCCAGCTCCCGTGGCATTGCCGGGCCAGCAGCTGACCTGGAGCGCGCCCTGCACTGCCTGCACCAGGCAGGCGGCAGCCTTCCGGTAAGAAGCCGCTCTGTGGGCGCACAGAAGAGGGCACAGGGAATGCACAAGGCCCGGCCACTGGCACAGCCTTTCCTGCCTGCTCCTTGATGAAGGCTCTTGACAGGGAGCAGAGCACCTGCTGCCTGCTGTGTCTCCTCCAGCTGGGTCAGGGCTGAGCCCAAACGGCTCCAGCAGGGAGAATCTCCCTCCTGCAGGCGGCGGCGCCAGCTCCTGCAGCCTGCTGCCTTGGAAATCGCCTGCAGCTCTGGCTGCTCTAAGACATCTGGAGAGGAAATTCCCAGAAGCCTCACTCAGCTGAGGCCATTCTGGCTGCAGGAGCCGCAAAATCATTCGCTTGGGGAGCAAAATGCCACTCTTGGGCACCAGCATCAAAGGGCTGGGCAGCAAAAACTAGGCACTGGGATCAAATCCCAGGCTTTCACATGGCATACAGTTGCTTGAATGTCTGAAGAGGCAAAGTAGCTGAAAGGCAGCATCTGTGCTTTTCGGCTCATTTTGGGTGTGGTGGGGCGCCTAAAGCCTTTTCCCCTTGGATCTTGCAGGAGGCTCTGGAGATGTTGCTCTCAGGGGGGCCTGCAACAGCTCAAGGCCATCCCTTGGCTGATTATCATTACGCAGGTAAGCAAAGCAGAGCTTCTTCCTTCACTGACAGATGCTGCCGTCCCCTTCAGTGTTGTGGCAAGTGTTTCTGCTTCAACAAATTGTGCTTAACACCAGCACAAGGTCTTGTCTTCTCAGGGGCTGGCGAAAGCACCAGCATCTAGTCCTTCAGCTTTACTTCTTTTCCAATCCTTTTCCCGGCGGAATGCCTGCTCTTGTCTTCATCACCTTCTGAGGGAGCAGACATGTACTCACACGGGAATGATGGTCTGCAACCATTTGCTTGCGGCGGCCAGTGGGATCTACTTCATGTGGATCGAGTGATCCATTTACCTGCTGCTTTTTATTGCCAGGCTCTGATAGATGGACACCTGAGGAGAAGGACTCCTTCCAAAAGGCTTTCCACACCTACGGCAAGGATTTTCATCTCATCCAGAAGCAGGTAAAGCCGCAGGACATTCTTTACCTGAGCAGATCATCAGGAGGAAAGCTTGCTTCTAGCTGGTAACAAACACTGGGCTTCGGTCTCTCTCTTCTCAAGTACCAAAACTGCTCAAGTAGTAACAAAACGGGACATCAAAGGCCTGTGTGAAAAGGATGATCCTGTCTCTCCAGCCCTTTTCTCCAAGCTCCTTTGGAATATGATGATTTATTCTCTCAGACTTGTCGCACACCTCTGCTGCTGCTTCCACAAGACATTGTGCTGGCATAACTGGAGTGAACCCGGCAAAGAAGACCTGTGCTAGATGGATTTCTTGTTGATCTGTGCATTACATGCGCTACCACCTAGCATGATACACGGTTTACTACATTGCATGATGCCTCTCTTTCTCCATCTTCATTTCATTTTACACCCTACTCCATTTACTTCATGATTTTACTTCCTACTTTACTCCGTCATCTACTTTTTCCCCAAAGCACCCTACAAAGGAATTTTAGATTCCTTCTTTTTCTCTTCACAACAGATCCAGACTAAGACCGTGGCACAGTGTGTGGAGTACTACTACACCTGGAAAAAGGAGCATAGAGTTGCTAGCACTCTTGCTCAGGTGAGGGGGAAGAAAATCCAGGCATGCCAGGAGGGTGGGGAAACTGGGAGAAGGGGAGAAAACCTGCTGGCCAGGCATGCCAGACACCGCTTTGCCAGGATCACATTGTCCCATGCGCTGGGAAAGGCACAGCAGATGCTGCCCAGGCCTTCCTTCTGCTGCTGCCCTGAAATACGCCATTCTGGAGCCTAACTCTGAGCCAAAAAAGCCGCACCACCACCCAAATGGGCTTGGACTCTCTACAGATGGCTTTCTCAAGGGCTGCCACCTTTGCTGACTCCAATCAGACCCTTCATTCCCCACTTCACTCCTCCTGACATCAGCAATCCCTGTCTTCAGGGAGATGTTGCAGATTTTCAGGCAGTTTTTCTAGCATCCCAGCATACTCCCCAAGAAGCAGCTGCCAGTGCTGTGGCTCCCCTCAGACTTTCCTTACCAGCAAAGAGCAATTTGGTTGGCAAGAGTGAGAGAGAGAGAGAGAAAGAGAGAGAGACATTATTCTGGGTTGTAGAAAAGGTCTAACCATGTGTCTTCCCTAATTTGACTGAATTTCCATCCCATTCCCTAGACATTTCTGCAGGAAAACCCAAGGGAAATAAATGTTAGGCAGAGAGGTAGAAATAAGAAATGTAGAATTCTAGATAGCCACACATTTATCCCACCCCTCTGGCCTGTAGCAAAGAGGAGCATTTCCCTCCAAGCTCTGCCTTGGCAGCCCGCCGCAGCCCACTGGCAAAGGCAGCCCTTTCCTCAGCTCTTGAGGCTTTGCAAGGATTTGCTTAGGCCAATAGATTTTTGTGCTGGACGCAGGCATTTCCAGCTTTCTGATGGGAAGGAAACATTGAAACAGGATTCTTTGACTTCCAGGCTGTGGGCGAAGGCAAGAGGAGCAAAAGCCCCCCCAGAAAGGAGGATGGGCAGACAGGGAAGAGAAGCCGCAAGAGGGCTGGCAGCGCCCAGTGTCCCTGCTGCCAACCGCGCCAGCCGCCCCGTTCGGCGGGAGGCCCCTTTCCCTGCGGCCAGTGCAAACGGTGCGCAACTTCCTGCTCTTTCTGCTCCAACCTGCGCCTTGGCACTACAACAGGCTGACCCTTTGCAAAGGCGCCGCAGCGCAAGCTCAGGCCACTTGCACCATCGCCCCTCGCAGCCCTGCTCAAGCTTACAACCCACCTCAAACCCAAACAGCTCACTTCAAACCCAGCCTTCACAATGAAACCTTACCCTGCCCCAACAACACACACTGCATACAAGTAGCAACAGATCCATCAAAGCTTGCTTTGATGCTGCTGATCAAATTCCAAATAGGATGCAGCAAAAGGAGGAAGACATTTCAAGGCATTGAAACAAGAAAGATCCGACTCATGCTCTGATCAATTCACAACGTGCCACTGCCCAAAAAGACAGAAATTCATACTAAAAGGCAGATCTTGCCACTTGCTGTAATGATGTGTACTAAATTGAACAATGGATGGTTTGTTTCCTGTCTTCCAGGCTGTTTGAAACCATGCAGGAAAGGAACAAACACAGGAGAAGACATCGCCCTCGCAAAGAAGCAGAGCCTCTCCCCAAGAAGAAAAGACCAAATTAGACAAGCCTGCAGCTTGTCCAGCCAGGCCTAGCAAGGCTTAGGACTAGATAGGAATAGGACTGGTTTTTAAACTTCGATAACGTCAATAGCACTAGATAGGAATAGGACTGGTTTTTAAGCTTTTAGACTTGTAGAAATTCTATTTAGTTAGTTTACATGATAGGAATCTCCTCAATTTCTTAGTTAAGGTACATGAGTATTATTCAAGATTCATTAGTAGGATTAGATTTATCAGTCAATGTAAGAGGCTTGGTGTTGGCTACGCTCCGTCTTTTGTCATTTTGCCTTTGTTGAGACACAATCTGTCTTTATCATTAAACCATGTTTGTTCCCTGCTGTCTTTTGGTCTGTATGAAATCACTGCGGCAATCAAAGACGGCACTTGCCCTGAGAGGAGAATCTGGGCACGCACGACCTCCCCAAGGCCCGGCCCCTTGCTCAGCTGGCAGGACTGGCAAAGGTGTGTCTCCTTTACTGCCAGGGAAAGAACGCTGGCGCTTCATCCTTTGATTCCTCAAAATCTCAGCTGCCAGTGGAAAGGGAGGCTTTGTTTAATTCAATGAATTGGATCAAAATGAGTGCTCTGCTCTCACCATCATTTCTGCCCTAAAAGCAACAGCTTTAGTCCTTTTTGTAGCCCAGCAACAGAACTTCGTTTCATTTTGGGGCACTGATGCACCTGACCACCTTGGAAGACGTTTCTAGAACCCCTCCAATTCTATCTAATTCATATCCCATGCACCACAAAGGCATCAGTAGTTCAGTTTCAGTTCCTCTTGAAAGGACCCCTCTCCCGCTCTGGGCCTCCACCAATCTCCTTAGCTAAAGCAGAGCGGCTGGGATCATTATCCTCTCTCTGGCTTCCCACAGCTTAGGTATTTGCACCAAAGAAGAAGCAAACTCCCTCTTTCATCTAGCCCAGCAAAGGGCACTGCCCAGCAAGGCTTTGGTGGCAGGGGCTGTGCAGGGTGGAGAGGGGGCGAGGGAGGGGGCAATTGCCAGGCTGCTTCTGGGAAGCTCAGGGAAGCTTGCCCTTGTCTGATGGAGCCAGTGCAGCTGGGCTTTGGAGCCTACAAAGTATCTGCCTTGCAGTGGCACTTGTTACAGCTGCCCACTCACTTTGCTGCCCTGTGGGCAACATGCAGCCCGGTTAGGAAGCAAGATTGGGACTGAAGCAAGATTTGCTTTGCCTTAACTATAGGCCGGGACGCAGGAAACTGGCTGGGTTTTGTCCTATCTGGCATCTAAGTATTAAAAGAAACGCCAAGGCCGTCAGTGTGGAAAGGTAATTCCATCAGTGTTCCTTTCTTAGAGGAATCCCTGAGTCTTTTGAGACAAACAGCTAGTTTTTCCAAGGGAGCTGGAAGAGGGATATACAAAGTCTGCATTCATGTTTGCTACAGAAATGCCACTGTGCTGTCCCTGTCTGTGTGTCCCCATCAGTTCCCCTGAGAAACATGCTGTTTCTCTAAGTTTCAAGGAAGGAGTGACGAGGTGAGTGACCAGCTCAGAGGCCCAAAGGAGGGAAAACATCAAGCGACATTATTGGGCACCAAAAGGAGATTTGAGAAAGGGGGCAGCATGAATGCCTCCACTTTGAGAGGAAGCTTTGGAGTTGCCTCTCGCCTGAACAACTTGCAAATTCTAGCTCCTCTCAGAGCTGGAGGAGAGCCAGCGGGAGGAGTCCTGCTGCTTCTGCAGGGCAGGAGATGAGGTTCTGGGCCCTTGGACACAGACAGGCTCCTGGGCACGTTCAGCTGGAGACACCTTGCAGAGAAGCACCGACAAGAGCCAGGGCTGTCCCTGCACTGCTTTTGCCCGTCTCCTCAGGCGACTCAGGAGAAAAACCCAATGGCAAGGCTCTCAGAGCAAGCTTGCAGCAGCAGAAGTAAAAGGGGCAGAGGTGGCCCATGCCTCTTTCTGTCCCATGGCTCCCCTGGGGTTCTACATGGAATGTTGGGCTGTGCCCATAGCAACTGTCGTTGTCTCCTGCTCCTGCGGCCCTTGGTGGAACGCTGCTGGAGCAGCGCTGGAGCAGCAGCTGCAGGATCAGCTCCTGGGCTGTCCCTGACCAGCCACCTCCTGCACTCAGCGCCACACCCGGCCTCTGCACCCACATCCTCGTCTCCTCGGCTGCCTCCAGGCATCCCCACAGCACTTGGGGATCGTCCAAGGTAAGAAAATCCCCGTTTGCCTTCAAAGCACTAACACAAGGGCACGAGGCTCCAGCTGCCTCTCCCACCAACCACGACACACAGGCTGCCTGCTCACTTTCCCCACACCACGTTCCACGTCAAAACAAGCTTCAGCTTCTGAAGGAATCGTGTTGCCTCCCAGGCAAACACAGACCTTTCCATAGAGGATGTAGAGAGCTGTCCCAGTGCAGTTGCAGATCCTCCTCCACGGATCACCTGCTTCAAAGTTCTTGGCACCCATTGCAGTCCTAAACCTAGCTTGTGGTGACCCCAAAACAAATTGGTCATGCCTGAGGAGTTCAGGGCTTCAGTGTCAACAAATCCCCTTATGCCCTGACTCAGCTCACACCTGCTCCAAAGCTGCAAAAACCAGAATGATGGCACTTCTCCTCTGGGATCCCTCTCATTCAGGCCATGGAAGCATTTCACTGGCCTTGTCCTCAAACACAGCTGTTCAACTTCAAAAATCATCTGCTATCAGCAATCCTTATGTGCTTACATAGTTACATCTCTGATAGATACATTCTATTTTCATATCCTGTAGATACTTCTTTCAATGCATGTAGGGCTGCTTCTACCTCATGCTCAGGGGCAGCTGTGAAATGCCATCTTCTCAAGAACACAATCACAGTACCAGAGAATTTTCTGGCTTGCAAGGGATTCTCAAAGATCACTGAGCCCAACTCCAGGGCCTGCCCGGGGCAGCCTCAACAATCACATGCCCAAGAGCGCTGTCCAAACACTTTTGGAGCTCAGTCAGCCTTGGTGCTGGCACCCCTTCCCTGGAGAGCCTCTTCCAGTGGCCAAGCACCCTCTGGGTGAAGAGCCTTTTCCTTCTATCCACCCTAAGCCTGCACTGCCACATCTTGCAGCCCATTCTCTTGGCTCCTCCCAGTGGCCCCAGCACTGAAGACAGTAGTGCATGGCCTTCTGCTTCCCCTCCTCAGGAAGCTGCTGACTGCTAGAGGCTCCTGCCTAGGCAATTCCACCTCAAAACCACGGCAATGACACCAAAAAGAAAGGAGCTGGGACAGAGGAGCTCAGGGTTTGCAACGATGAAGTTGAGAAGGAAGGCTACTGACACATCCTGGACGCAAAGATTTCTAACTGGAGCATTGTTTGGATCTTTTTCAGGTGGAAAGGAGAGGCACAATGAAAAGGAAAGCAAGAGGCAACAATCAGCCGTGAGTTTTGGCCTAGGGTTAAAGGACAGCAAACTGGAGGAATGGCCAGGAGGAGAACTGCTCTTTCAGAGTCAGGCTGGGATTGCTTCAAGCCTGTGCAGCCACAGGAAGGCTCTCTCCAGCACTTGCCTTTCTTACCTTCACCTCTTTCTTCCTTTAGGCACATCAATGTTGGCAGCGACTTTCAGGCTGAGCTCCCAGAGCTGCAGAGCAGAGCACCAAGTGAGGATGAAGAGCCTGCAAGCCTGGTCTGGAAGCCCTGGGGAGAAGATGACTCTGACATGGAAAAACCTGACAGAGGTAGCTTCTCTTCAAGCTTTTCTTCCACCCCTGACATACTTGGATCTTTCAAAGTCTCCTTTTGCATAGAAAGGCAGCTTCTTGCAGCCTCCGCTTCTCTCCCTGTCTCACGTGTCTTCCCATCTAGAAGTGTTAGAGGCAAGGAGAACGCTCTGCTTCTGCAGCAGAGCAGCAAAAAGAGCAAGCATCTTGCTCTCCAAATCGGTCAGGCCCATTTGCCACTGCAAGAGAGGAGATTGGCCTCCACTTCTTCTACAAGAAGCTGCTCTGAAGGGAGAGCCAGCACTGCGGGGGCCCTTGCTTCAGCTGGCCCTGTCTTTGCTCTCCTTTTCATGCTCTCCAAGCCGCTGACTTTAGCTCCTGGCCTTTCCTTCCGCCTTGCATGGCAACCTTTGCTCTTGCTGGCCTCAAGGCTGACTTGGGCTGCCTTTTTGTTGTGCTTGCAGTAAGACAACTGCTGGACATGGCCAGCTCCCGTGGCATTGCCGGGCCAGCAGCTGACCTGGAGCGCGCCCTGCACTGCCTGCACCAGGCAGGCGGCAGCCTTGCGGTAAGAAGCCGCTCTGTGGGCGCACAGAAGAGGGCACAGGGAATGCACAAGGCCCGGCCACTGGCACAGCCTTTCCTGCCTGCTCCTTGATGAAGGCTCTTCACAGGGAGCAGAGCACCTGCTGCCTGCTGTGTCTCCTCCAGCTGCGTCAGGGCTGAGCCCAAACGGCTCCAGCAGGGAGAATCTCCCTCCTGCAGGCGGCGGCGCCAGCTCCTGCAGCCTGCTGCCTTGGAAATCGCCTGCAGCTCTGGCTGCTCTAAGACATCTGGAGAGGAAATTCCCAGAAGCCTCACTCAGCTGAGGCCATTCTGGCTGCAGGAGCCGCAAAATCATTCGCTTGGGGAGCAAAATGCCACTCTTGGGCACCAGCATCAAAGGGCTGGGCAGCAAAAACTAGGCACTGGGATCAAATCCCAGGCTTTCACATGGCATACAGTTGCTTGAATGTCTGAAGAGGCAAAGTAGCTGAAAGGCAGCATCTGTGCTTTTCGGCTCATTTTGGGTGTGGTGGGGCGCCTAAAGCCTTTTCCCCTTGGATCTTGCAGGAGGCTCTGGAGATGTTGCTCTCAGGGGGGCCTGCAACAGCTCAAGGCCATCCCTTGGCTGATTATCATTACGCAGGTAAGCAAAGCAGAGCTTCTTCCTTCACTGACAGATGCTGCCGTCCCCTTCAGTGTTGTGGCAAGTGTTTCTGCTTCAACAAATTGTGCTTAACACCAGCACAAGGTCTTGTCTTCTCAGGGGCTGGCGAAAGCACCAGCATCTAGTCCTTCAGCTTTACTTCTTTTCCAATCCTTTTCCCGGCGGAATGCCTGCTCTTGTCTTCATCACCTTCTGAGGGAGCAGACATGTACTCACACGGGAATGATGGTCTGCAACCATTTGCTTGCGGCGGCCAGTGGGATCTACTTCATGTGGATCGAGTGATCCATTTACCTGCTGCTTTTTATTGCCAGGCTCTGATAGATGGACACCTGAGGAGAAGGACTCCTTCCAAAAGGCTTTCCACACCTACGGCAAGGATTTTCATCTCATCCAGAAGCAGGTAAAGCCGCAGGACATTCTTTACCTGAGCAGATCATCAGGAGGAAAGCTTGCTTCTAGCTGGTAACAAACACTGGGCTTCGGTCTCTCTCTTCTCAAGTACCAAAACTGCTCAAGTAGTAACAAAACGGGACATCAAAGGCCTGTGTGAAAAGGATGATCCTGTCTCTCCAGCCCTTTTCTCCAAGCTCCTTTGGAATATGATGATTTATTCTCTCAGACTTGTCGCACACCTCTGCTGCTGCTTCCACAAGACATTGTGCTGGCATAACTGGAGTGAACCCGGCAAAGAAGACCTGTGCTAGATGGATTTCTTGTTGATCTGTGCATTACATGCGCTACCACCTAGCATGATACACCGTTTACTACATTGCATGATGCCTCTCTTTCTCCATCTTCATTTCATTTTACACCCTACTCCATTTACTTCATGATTTTACTTCCTACTTTACTCCGTCATCTACTTTTTCCCCAAAGCACCCTACAAAGGAATTTTAGATTCCTTCTTTTTCTCTTCACAACAGATCCAGACTAAGACCGTGGCACAGTGTGTGGAGTACTACTACACCTGGAAAAAGGAGCATAGAGTTGCTAGCACTCTTGCTCAGGTGAGGGGGAAGAAAATCCAGGCATGCCAGGAGGGTGGGGAAACTGGGAGAAGGGGAGAAAACCTGCTGGCCAGGCATGCCAGACACCGCTTTGCCAGGATCACATTGTCCCATGCGCTGGGAAAGGCACAGCAGATGCTGCCCAGGCCTTCCTTCTGCTGCTGCCCTGAAATACGCCATTCTGGAGCCTAACTCTGAGCCAAAAAAGCCGCACCACCACCCAAATGGGCTTGGACTCTCTACAGATGGCTTTCTCAAGGGCTGCCACCTTTGCTGACTCCAATCAGACCCTTCATTCCCCACTTCACTCCTCCTGACATCAGCAATCCCTGTCTTCAGGGAGATGTTGCAGATTTTCAGGCAGTTTTTCTAGCATCCCAGCATACTCCCCAAGAAGCAGCTGCCAGTGCTGTGGCTCCCCTCAGACTTTCCTTACCAGCAAAGAGCAATTTGGTTGGCAAGAGTGAGAGAGAGAGAGAGAAAGAGAGAGAGACATTATTCTGGGTTGTAGAAAAGGTCTAACCATGTGTCTTCCCTAATTTGACTGAATTTCCATCCCATTCCCTAGACATTTCTGCAGGAAAACCCAAGGGAAATAAATGTTAGGCAGAGAGGTAGAAATAAGAAATGTAGAATTCTAGATAGCCACACATTTATCCCACCCCTCTGGCCTGTAGCAAAGAGGAGCATTTCCCTCCAAGCTCTGCCTTGGCAGCCCGCCGCAGCCCACTGGCAAAGGCAGCCCTTTCCTCAGCTCTTGAGGCTTTGCAAGGATTTGCTTAGGCCAATAGATTTTTGTGCTGGACGCAGGCATTTCCAGCTTTCTGATGGGAAGGAAACATTGAAACAGGATTCTTTGACTTCCAGGCTGTGGGCGAAGGCAAGAGGAGCAAAAGCCCCCCCAGAAAGGAGGATGGGCAGACAGGGAAGAGAAGCCGCAAGAGGGCTGGCAGCGCCCAGTGTCCCTGCTGCCAACCGCGCCAGCCGCCCCGTTCGGCGGGAGGCCCCTTTCCCTGCGGCCAGTGCAAAAGCTGCGCAACTTCCTGCTCTTTCTGCTCCAACCTGCGCCTTGGCACTACAACAGGCTGACCCTTTGCAAAGGCGCCGCAGCGCAAGCTCAGGCCACTTGCACCATCGCCCCTCGCAGCCCTGCTCAAGCTTACAACCCACCTCAAACCCAAACAGCTCACTTCAAACCCAGCCTTCACAATGAAACCTTACCCTGCCCCAACAACACACACTGCATACAAGTAGCAACAGATCCATCAAAGCTTGCTTTGATGCTGCTGATCAAATTCCAAATAGGATGCAGCAAAAGGAGGAAGACATTTCAAGGCATTGAAACAAGAAAGATCCGACTCATGCTCTGATCAATTCACAACGTGCCACTGCCCAAAAAGACAGAAATTCATACTAAAAGGCAGATCTTGCCACTTGCTGTAATGATGTGTACTAAATTGAACAATGGATGGTTTGTTTCCTGTCTTCCAGGCTGTTTGAAACCATGCAGGAAAGGAACAAACACAGGAGAAGACATCGCCCTCGCAAAGAAGCAGAGCCTCTCCCCAAGAAGAAAAGACCAAATTAGACAAGCCTGCAGCTTGTCCAGCCAGGCCTAGCAAGGCTTAGGACTAGATAGGAATAGGACTGGTTTTTAAACTTCGATAACGTCAATAGCACTAGATAGGAATAGGACTGGTTTTTAAGCTTTTAGACTTGTAGAAATTCTATTTAGTTAGTTTACATGATAGGAATCTCCTCAATTTCTTAGTTAAGGTACATGAGTATTATTCAAGATTCATTAGTAGGATTAGATTGATCAGTCAATGTAAGAGGCTTGGTGTTGGCTACACTCCGTCTTTTGTCATTTTGCCTTTGTTGAGACACAATCTGTCTTTATCATTAAACCATGTTTGTTCCCTGCTGTCTTTTGGTCTGTATGAAATCACTGCGGCAATCAAAGACGGCACTTGCCCTGAGAGGAGTATCTGGGCACGCACGACCTCCCCAAGGCCCGGCCCCTTGCTCAGCTGGCAGGACTGGCAAAGGTGTGTCTCCTTTACTGCCAGGGAAAGAACGCTGGCGCTTCATCCTTTGATTCCTCAAAATCTCAGCTGCCAGTGGAAAGGGAGGCTTTGTTTAATTCAATGAATTGGATCAAAATGAGTGCTCTGCTCTCACCATCATTTCTGCCCTAAAAGCAACAGCTTTAGTCCTTTTTGTAGCCCAGCAACAGAACTTCGTTTCATTTTGGGGCACTGATGCACCTGACCACCTTGGAAGACCTTTCTAGAACCCCTCCAATTCTATCCAATTCATATCCCATGCACCACAAAGGCATCAGTAGTTCAGTTTCAGTTCCTCTTGAAAGGAGCCCTCTCCCGCTCTGGGCCTCCACCAATCTCCTTAGCTAAAGCAGAGCGGCTGGGATCATTATCCTCTCTCTGGCTTCCCACAGCTTAGGTATTTGCACCAAAGAAGAAGCAAACTCCCTCTTTCATCTAGCCCAGCAAATGGCACTGCCCAGCAAGGCTTTGGTGGCAGGGGCTGTGCAGGGTGGAGAGGGGGCGAGGGAGGGGGCAATTGCCAGGCTGCTTCTGGGAAGCTCAGGGAAGCTTGCCCTTGTCTGATGGAGCCAGTGCAGCTGGGCTTTGGAGCCTACAAAGTATCTGCCTTGCAGTGGCACTTGTTACAGCTGCCCACTCACTTTGCTGCCCTGTGGGCAACATGCAGCCCGGTTAGGAAGCAAGATTGGGACTGAAGCAAGATTTGCTTTGCCTTAACTATAGGCCGGGACGCAGGAAACTGGCTGGGTTTTGTCCTATCTGGCATCTAAGTATTAAAAGAAACGCCAAGGCCGTCAGTGTGGAAAGGTAATTCCATCAGTGTTCCTTTCTTAGAGGAATCCCTGAGTCTTTTGAGACAAACAGCTAGTTTCTCCAAGGGAGCTGGAAGAGGGATATACAAAGTCTGCATTCATGTTTGCTACAGAAATGCCACTGTGCTGTCCCTGTCTGTGTGTCCCCATCAGTTCCCCTGAGAAACATGCTGTTTCTCTAAGTTTCAAGGAAGGAGTGATGAGGTGAGTGACCAGCTCAGAGGCCCAAAGGAGGGAAAACATCAAGCGACATTATTGGGCACCAAAAGGAGATTTGAGAAAGGGGGCAGCATGAATGCCTCCACTTTGAGAGGAAGCTTTGGAGTTGCCTCTCGCCTGAACAACTTGCAAATTCTAGCTCCTCTCAGAGCTGGAGGAGAGCCAGCGGGAGGAGTCCTGCTGCTTCTCCAGGGCAGGAGATGAGGTTCTGGGCCCTTGGACACAGACAGACTCCTGGGCACGTTCAGCTGGAGACACCTTGCAGAGAAGCACCCACAAGAGCCAGGGCTGTCCCTGCACTGCTTTTGCCCGTCTCCTCAGACGACTCAGGAGAAAAACCCAATGGCAAAGCTCTCAGAGCAAGCTTGCAGCAGCAGAAGTAAAAGGGGCAGAGGTGGCCCATGCCTCTTTCTGTCCCATGGCTCCCCTGGGGTTCTACATGGAATGTTGGGCTGTGCCCATAGCAACTGTCGTTGTCTCCTGCTCCTGCGGCCCTTGGTGGAACGCTGCTGGAGCAGCGCTGGAGCAGCAGCTGCAGGATCAGCTCCTGGGCTGTCCCTGACCAGCCACCTCCTGCACTCAGCGCCACACCCGGCCTCTGCACCCACATCCTCGTCTCCTCGGCTGCCTCCAGGCATCCCCACAGCACTTGGGGATCGTCCAAGGTAAGAAAATCCCCGTTTGCCCTCAAAGCACTAACACAAGGGCACGAGGCTCCAGCTGCCTCTCCCGCCAACCACGACACACAGGCTGCCTGCTCACTTTCCCCACACCACGTTCCACGTCAAAACAAGCTTCAGCTTCTGAAGGAATCGTGTTGCCTCCCAGGCAAACACAGACCTTTCCATAGAGGATGTAGAGAGCTGTCCCAGTGCAGTTGCAGATCCTCCTCCACGGATCACCTGCTTCAAAGTTCTTGGCACCCATTGCAGTCCTAAACCTAGCTTGTGGGGACCCCAAAACAAATTGGTCATGCCTGAGGAGTTCAGGGCTTCAGTGTCAACAAATCCCCTTATGCCCTGACTCAGCTCACACCTGCTCCAAAGCTGCAAAAACCAGAATGATGGCACTTCTCCTCTGGGATCCCTCTCATTCAGGCCATGGAAGCATTTCTCTGGGCTTGTCCTCAAACACAGCTGTTCAACTTCAAAAATCATCTGCTATCAGCAATCCTTATGTGCTTACATAGTTACTTCTCTGATAGATACATTCTATTTTCATATCCTGTAGATACTTCTTTCAATGCATGTAGGGCTGCTTCTACCTCATGCTCAGGGGCAGCTGTGAAATGCCATCTTCTCAAGAACACAATCACAGTACCAGAGAATTTTCTGGCTTGCAAGGGATTCTCAAAGATCACTGAGCCCAACTCCAGGGCCTGCCCGGGGCAGCCTCAACAATCACATGCCCAAGAGCGCTGTCCAAACACTTTTGGAGCTCAGTCAGCCTTGGTGCTGGCACCCCTTCCCTGGAGAGCCTCTTCCAGTGGCCAAGCACCCTCTGGGTGAAGAGCCTTTTCCTTCTATCCACCCTAAGCCTGCACTGCCACATCTTGCAGCCCATTCTCTTGGCTCCTCCCAGTGGCCCCAGCACTGAAGACAGTAGTGCATGGCCTTCTGCTTCCCCTCCTCAGGAAGCTGCTGACTGCTAGAGGCTCCTGCCTAGGCAATTCCACCTCAAAACCACGGTAATGACACCAAAAAGAAAGAAGCTGGGACAGAGGAGCTCAGGGCTTGCAACCATGAGGTCGAGAAGGAAGGCTACTGACACATCCTGGGCACAACGATTTCTAACTGGAGCATTGTTTGGATCTTTTTCAGGTGGAAAGGAGAGGCACAATGAAAAGGAAAGCAAGAGGCAACAATCAGCCGTGAGTTTTGGCCTAGGGTTAAAGGACAGCAAACTGGAGGAATGGCCAGGAGGAGAACTGCTCTTTCAGAGTCAGGCTGGGATTGCTTCAAGCCTGTGCAGCCACAGGAAGGCTCTCTCCAGCACTTGCCTTTCTTACCTTCACCTCTTTCTTCCTTTAGGCACATCAATGTTGGCAGCGACTTTCAGGCTGAGCTCCCAGAGCTGCAGAGCAGAGCACCAAGTGAGGATGAAGAGCCTGCAAGCCTGGTCTGGAAGCCCTGGGGAGAAGATGACTCTGACATGGAAAAACCTGACAGAGGTAGCTTCTCTTCAAGCTTTTCTTCCACCCCTGACATACTTGGATCTTTCAAAGTCTCCTTTTGCATAGAAAGGCAGCTTCTTGCAGCCTCCGCTTCTCTCCCTGTCTCACGTGTCTTCCCATCTAGAAGTGTTAGAGGCAAGGAGAACGCTCTGCTTCTGCAGCAGAGCAGCAAAAAGAGCAAGCATCTTGCTCTCCAAATCGGTCAGGCCCATTTGCCACTGCAAGAGAGGAGATTGGCCTCCACTTCTTCTACAAGAAGCTGCTCTGAAGGGAGAGCCAGCACTGCGGGGGCCCTTGCTTCAGCTGGCCCTGTCTTTGCTCTCCTTTTCATGCTCTCCAAGCCGCTGCCTTTAGCTGCTGGCCTTTCCTTCCGCCTTGCATGGCAACCTTTGCTCTTGCTGGCCTCAAGGCTGACTTGGGCTGCCTTTTTGTTGTGCTTGCAGTAAGACAACTGCTGGACATGGCCAGCTCCCGTGGCATTGCCGGGCCAGCAGCTGACCTGGAGCGCGCCCTGCACTGCCTGCACCAGGCAGGCGGCAGCCTTCCGGTAAGAAGCCGCTCTGTGGGCGCACAGAAGAGGGCACAGGGAATGCACAAGGCCCGGCCACTGGCACAGCCTTTCCTGCCTGCTCCTTGATGAAGGCTCTTGACAGGGAGCAGAGCACCTGCTGCCTGCTGTGTCTCCTCCAGCTGCGTCAGGGCTGAGCCCAAACGGCTCCAGCAGGGAGAATCTCCCTCCTGCAGGCGGCGGCGCAAGCTCCTGCAGCCTGCTGCCTTGGAAATCGCCTGCAGCTCTGGCTGCTCTAAGACATCTGGAGAGGAAATTCCCAGAAGCCTCACTCAGCTGAGGCCATTCTGGCTGCAGGAGCCCCAAAATCATTCGCTTGGGGAGCAAAATGCCACACTTGGGCACCAGCATCAAAGGGCTGGGCAGCAAAAACTAGGCACTGGGATCAAATCCCAGGCTTTCACATGGCATACAGTTGCTTGGATGTCTGAAGAGGCAAAGTAGCTGAAAGGTAGCATCTGTGCTTTTCGGCTCATTTTGGATGTGGTGGGGCACCTAAAGCCTTTTCCCCTTGGATCTTGCAGGAGGCTCTGGAGATGTTGCTCTCAGGGGGGCCTGCAACAGCTCAAGGCCATCCCTTGGCTGATTATCATTACGCAGGTAAGCAAAGCAGAGCTTCTTCCTTCACTGACAGATGCTGCCGACCCCTTCAGTGTTGTGGCAAGTGTTTCTGCTTCAACAAATTGTGCTTAACACCAGCACAAGGTCTTGTCTTCTCAGGGGCTGGCGAAAGCACCAGCATCTAGTCCTTCAGCTTTACTTCTTTTCCAATCCTTTTCCCCGGCGGAATGCCTGCTCTTGACTTCATCACCTTCTGAGGCAGCAGACATGTACTCACACGGGAATGATGGTCTGCAACCATTTGCTTGCGGCGGCCAGTGGGATCTACTTCATGTGGATCGAGTGATCCATTTACCTGCTGCTTTTTATTGCCAGGCTCTGATAGATGGACACCTGAGGAGAAGGACTCCTTCCAAAAGGCTTTCCACACCTACGGCAAGGATTTTCATCTCATCCAGAAGCAGGTAAAGCCGCAGGACATTCTTTACCTGAGCAGATCATCAGGAGGAAAGCTTGCTTCTAGCTGGTAACAAACACTGGGCTTCGGTCTCTCTCTTCTCAAGTACCAAAACTGCTCAAGTAGTAACAAAACGGGACATCAAAGGCCTGTGTGAAAAGGATGATCCTGTCTCTCCAGCCCTTTTCTCCAAGCTCCTTTGGAATATGACGATTTATTCTCTCAGACTTGTCGCATACCTCTGCTGCTGCTTCCACAAGACATTGTGCTGGCATAACTGGAGTGAACCCGGCAAAGAAGACCTGTGCTAGATGGATTTCTTGTTGATCTGTGCATTACGTGTGCTACCACCTAGCATGATACACCGTTTACTACATTGCATGATGCCTCTCTTTCTCCATCTTCATTTCATTTTACACCCTACTCCATTTACTTCATGATTTTACTTCCTACTTTACTCCATCTTCTACTTTTTCCCCAAAGCACCCTACAAAGGAATTTTAGATTCCTTCTTTTTCTCTTCACAACAGATCCAGACTAAGACTGTGGCACAGTGTGTGGAGTACTACTACACCTGGAAAAAGGAGCATAGAGTTGCTAGCACTCTTGCTCAGGTGAGGGGGAAGAAAATCCAGGCATGCCAGGAGGGTGGGGAAACTGGGAGAAGGGGAGAAAACCTGCTGGCCAGCCGTGCCAGACGCCGCTTTGCCAGGATCACATCGTCCCATGCGCTGGCAAAGGCACAGCAGATGCTGCCCAGGCCTTCCTTCTGCTGCTGCCCTGAAATACGCCATTCTGGAGCCTAACTCTGAGCCAAAAAAGCCGCACCACCACCCAAATGGGCTTGGACTCTCTACAGATGGCTTTCTCAAGGGCTGCCACCTTTGCTGACTCCAATCAGACCCTTCATTCCCCACTTCACTCCTCCTGACATCTGCAATCCCTGTCTTCAGGGAGATGTTGCAGATTTTCAGGCAGTTTTTCTAGCATCCCAGCATACTCCCCAAGAAGCAGCTGCCAGTGCTGTGGCTGCCCTCAGACTTTCCTTACCAGCAAAGAGCAATTTGGTTGACAAGAGAGAGAGAGAGAGAGAGAGAAAGAGAGAGAGAGATTATTCTGGGTTGTATCAAACGTCTAACCATGTGTCTTCCCTAATTTGACTGAATTTCCATCCCATTCCCTAGACATTTCTGCAGGAAAACCCAAGGGAAATAAATGTTAGGCAGAGAGGTAGAAATAAGAAATGTAGAATTCTAGATAGCCACACATTTATCCCACCCCTCTGGCCTGTAGCAAAGAGGAGCATTTCCCTCCAAGCTCTGCCTTGGCAGCCCGCCGCAGCCCACTGGCAAAGGCAGCCCTTTCCTCAGCTCTTGAGGCTTTGCAAGGATTTGCTTAGGCCAATAGACTTTTGTGCTGGACGCAGGCATTTCCAGCTTTCTGACGGGAAGGAAACATTGAAACAGGATTCTTTGATTTCCAGGCTGTGGGCGAAGGCAAGAGGAGCAAATGCCCCCCCAGAAAGGAGGATGGGCAGACAGGGAAGAGAAGCCGCAAGAGGGCTGGCAGCGCCCAGTGTCCCTGCTGCCAACCGCGCCAGCCGCCCCGTTCGGCGGGAGGCCCCTTTCCCTGCGGCCAGTGCAAACGGTGCGCAACTTCCTGCTCTTTCTGCTCCAACCTGCGCCTTGGCACTACAACAGGCTGACCCTTTGCAAAGGCGCCGCAGCGCAAGCTCAGGCCACTTGCACCATCGCCCCTCGCAGCCCTGCTCAAGCTTACAACCCACCTCAAACCCAAACAGCTCACTTCAAACCCAGCCTTCACAATGAAACCTTACCCTGCCCCAACAACACACACTGCATACAAGTAGCAACAGATCCATCAAAGCTTGCTTTGATGCTGCTGATCAAATTCCAAATAGGATGCAGCAAAAGGAGGAAGACATTTCAAGGCATTGAAGCAAGAAAGATCGGACTCATGCTCTGATCAATTCACAACGTGCCACTGCCCAAAAAGACAGAAATTCATACTAAAAGGCAGATCTTGCCACTTGCTGTAATGATGTGTACTAAATTGAACAATGGATGGTTTGTTTCCTGTCTTCCAGGCTGTTTGAAACCATGCAGGAAAGGAACAAACACAGGAGAAGACATCGCCCTCGCAAAGAAGCAGAGCCTCTCCCCAAGAAGAAAAGACCAAATTAGACAAGCCTGCAGCTTGTCCAGCCAGGCCTAGCAAGGCTTAGGACTAGATAGGAATAGGACTGGTTTTTAAGCTTCGATAACGTCAATAGAACTAGATAGGAATAGGACTGGTTTTTAAGCTTTTAGACTTGTTCAAATTCTATTTAGTTAGTTTACATGATAGGAATCTCCTCAAATTCTTAGTTAAGGTACATGAGTATTATTCAAGATTCATTAGTAGGATTAGATTGATCAGTCAATGTAAGAGGCTTGGTGTTGGCTACGCTCCGTCTTTTGTCATTTTGCCTTTGTTGAGACACAATCTGTCTTTATCATTAAACCATGTTTGTTCCACTTTATCTTTTGGTCTGTATGAAATCACTGCGGCAATCAAAGACGGCACTTGCCCTGAGAGGAGAATCTGGGCACGCACGACCTCCCCAAGGCCCGGCCCCTTGCTCAGCTGGCAGGACTGGCAAAGGTGTGTCTCCTTTACTGCCAGGGAAAGAACGCTGGCGCTTCATCCTTTGATTCCTACAAATCTCAGCTGCCAGTGGAAAGGGAGGCTTTGTTTAATTCAATGAATTGGATCAAAATGAGTGCTCTGCTCTCACCATCATTTCTGCCCTAAAAGCAACAGCTTTAGTCCTTTTTGTAGCCCAGCAACAGAACTTTGCTTCATTTTGGGGCACTGATGCACCTGACCACCTTGGAAGACCTTTCTAGAACCCCTCCAATTCTATCCAATTCATATCCCATGCACCACAAAGGCATCAGTAGTTCAGTTTCAGTTTCTCTTGAAAGGAGCCCTCTCCCGCTCTGGGCCTCCACCAATCTCCTTAGCTAAAGCAGAGCGGCTGGGATCATTATCCTCTCTCTGGCTTCCCACAGCTTAGGTATTTGCACCAAAGAAGAAGCAAACTCCCTCTTTCATCTAGCCCAGCAAATGGCACTGCCCAGCAAGGCTTTGGTGGCAGGGGCTGTGCAGGGTGGAGAGGGGGCGAGGGAGGGGACAATTGCCAGGCTGCTTCTGGGAAGCTCAGGGAAGCTTGCCCTTGTCTGATGGAGCCAGTGCAGCTGGGCTTTGGAGCCTACAAAGTATCTGCCTTGCAGTGGCACTTGTTACAGCTGCCCCCTCACTTTGCTGCCCTGTGGGCAACATGCAGCCCGGGAAGGAAGCAAGATTGGGACTGAAGCAAGATTTGCTTTGCCTTAACTATAGGCCGGGAAGCAGCAAAACTGGCTGGGTTTTGTCCTATCTGGCATCTAAGTATTAAAAGAAACGCCAAGGCCGTCAGTGTGGAAAGGTAATTCCATCAGTGTTCCTTTGTTAGAGGAATGCCTGAGTCTTTTGAGACAAACAGCTAGTTTCTCCAAGGGAGCTGGGAGAGAGATATACAAAGTCGGCATTCATGTTTGCTACAGAAATGCCACTGTGCTGTCCCTGTCTGTGTGTCCCCATCAGTTCCCCTGAGAAACATGCTGTTTCTCTAAGTTTCAAGGAAGGAGTGACGAGGTGAGTGACCAGCTCAGAGGCCCAAAGGAGGGAAAACATCAAGCGACATTATTGGGCACCAAAAGGAGATTTGAGAAAGGGGGCAGCATGAATGCCTCCACTTTGAGAGGAAGCTTTGGAGTTGCCTCTCGCCTGAACAACTTGCAAATTCTAGCTCCTCTCAGAGCTGGAGGAGAGCCAGCGGGAGGAGTCCTGCTGCTTCTGCAGGGCAGGAGATGAGGTTCTGGGCCCTTGGACACACACAGACTCCTGGGCACGTTCAGCTGGAGACACCTTGCAGAGAAGCACCCACAAGAGCCAGGGCTGTCCCTGCACTGCTTTTGCCCGTCTCCTCAGGCGACTCAGGAGAAAAACCCAATGGCAAGGCTCTCAGAGCAAGCTTGCAGCAGCAGAAGTAAAAGGGGCAGAGGTGGCCCATGCCTCTTTCTGTCCCATGGCTCCCCTGGGGTTCTACATGGAATGTTGGGCTGTGCCCATAGCAACTGTCGTTGTCTCCTGCTCCTGCGGCCCTTGGTGGAACGCTGCTGGAGCAGCGCTGGAGCAGCAGCTGCAGGATCAGCTCCTGGGCTGTCCCTGACCAGCCACCTCCCGCACTCAGCGCCACACCCGGCCTCTGCACCCACATCCTCGTCTCCTCGGCTGCCTCCAGGCATCCCCACAGCACTTGGGGATCGTCCAAGGTAAGAAAATCCCCGTTTGCCTTCAAAGCACTAACACAAGGGCACGAGGCTCCAGCTGCCTCTCCCGCCAACCACGACACACAGGCTGCCTGCTCACTTTCCCCATACCACGTTCCACGTCAAAACAAGCTTCAGCTTCTGAAGGAATCGTGTTGCCTCCCAGGCAAACACAGACCTTTCCATAGAGGATGTAGAGAGCTGTCCCAGTGCAGTTGCAGATCCTCCTCCACGGATCACCTGCTTCAAAGTTCTTGGCACCCATTGCAGCCCTAAACCTAGCTTGTGGTGACCCCAAAACAAATTGGTCATGCCTGAGGAGTTCAGGGCTTCAGTGTCAACAAATCCCCTTATGCCCTGACTCAGCTCACACCTGCTCCAAAGCTGCAAAAACCAGAATGATGGCACTTCTCCTCTGGGATCCCTCTCATTCAGGCCATGGAAGCATTTCACTGGCCTTGTCCTCAAACACAGCTGTTCAACTTCAAAAATCATCTGCTATCAGCAATCCTTATGTGCTTACATAGTTACTTCTCTGATAGATACATTCTGTTTTCATATCCTGTAGATACTTCTTTCAATGCATGTAGGGCTGCTTCTACCTCATGCTCAGGGGCAGCTGTGAAATGCCATCTTCTCAAGAACACAATCACAGTACCAGAGAATTTTCTGGCTTGCAAGGGATTCTCAAAGATCACTGAGCCCAACTCCAGGGCCTGCCCGGGGCAGCCTCAACAATCACATGCCCAAGAGCGCTGTCCAAACACTTTTGGAGCTCAGTCAGCCTTGGTGCTGGCACCCCTTCCCTGGAGAGCCTCTTCCAGTGGCCAAGCACCCTCTGGGTGAAGAGCCTTTTCCTTCTATCCACCCTAAGCCTGCACTGCCACATCTTGCAGCCCATTCTCTTGGCTCCTCCCAGTGGCCCCAGCACTGAAGACAGTAGTGCATGGCCTTCTGCTTCCCCTCCTCAGGAAGCTGCTGACTGCTAGAGGCTCCTGCCTAGGCAATTCCACCTCAAAACCACGGTAATGACACCAAAAAGAAAGAAGCTGGGACAGAGGAGCTCAGGGCTTGCAACCATGAGGTCGAGAAGGAAGGCTACTGACACATCCTGGGCACAACGATTTCTAACTGGAGCATTGTTTGGATCTTTTTCAGGTGGAAAGGAGAGGCACAATGAAAAGGAAAGCAAGAGGCAACAATCAGCCGTGAGTTTTGGCCTAGGGTTAAAGGACAGCAAACTGGAGGAATGGCCAGGAGGAGAACTGCTCTTTCAGAGTCAGGCTGGGATTGCTTCAAGCCTGTGCAGCCACAGGAAGGCTCTCTCCAGCACTTGCCTTTCTTACCTTCACCTCTTTCTTCCTTTAGGCACATCAATGTTGGCAGCGACTTTCAGGCTGAGCTCCCAGAGCTGCAGAGCAGAGCACCAAGTGAGGATGAAGAGCCTGCAAGCCTGGTCTGGAAGCCCTGGGGAGAAGATGACTCTGACATGGAAAAACCTGACAGAGGTAGCTTCTCTTCAAGCTTTTCTTCCACCCCTGACATACTTGGATCTTTCAAAGTCTCCTTTTGCATAGAAAGGCAGCTTCTTGCAGCCTCCGCTTCTCTCCCTGTCTCACGTGTCTTCCCATCTAGAAGTGTTAGAGGCAAGGAGAACGCTCTGCTTCTGCAGCAGAGCAGCAAAAAGAGCAAGCATCTTGCTCTCCAAATCGGTCAGGCCCATTTGCCACTGCAAGAGAGGAGATTGGCCTCCACTTCTTCTACAAGAAGCTGCTCTGAAGGGAGAGCCAGCACTGCGGGGGCCCTTGCTTCAGCTGGCCCTGTCTTTGCTCTCCTTTTCATGCTCTCCAAGCCGCTGACTTTAGCTCCTGGCCTTTCCTTCCGCCTTGCATGGCAACCTTTGCTCTTGCTGGCCTCAAGGCTGACTTGGGCTGCCTTTTTGTTGTGCTTGCAGTAAGACAACTGCTGGATATGGCCAGCTCCCGTGGCATTGCCGGGCCAGCAGCTGACCGGGAGCGCGCCCTGCACTGCCTGCACCAGGCAGGCGGCAGCCTTCCGGTAAGAAGCCGCTCTGTGGGCGCACAGAAGAGGGCACAGGGAATGCACAAGGCCCGGCCACTGGCACAGCCTTTCCTGCCTGCTCCTTGATGAAGGCTCTTCACAGGGAGCAGAGCACCTGCTGCCTGCTGTGTCTCCTCCAGCTGCGTCAGGGCTGAGCCCAAACGGCTCCAGCAGGGAGAATCTCCCTCCTGCAGGCGGCGGCGCAAGCTCCTGCAGCCTGCTGCCTTGGAAATCGCCTGCAGCTCTGGCTGCTGTAAGACATCTGGAGAGGAAATTCCCAGAAGCCTCACTCAGCTGAGGCCATTCTGGCTGCAGGAGCCCCAAAATCATTCGCTTGGGGAGCAAAATGCCACTCTTGGGCACCAGCATCAAAGGGCTGGGCAGCAAAAACTAGGCACTGGGATCAAATCCCAGGCTTTCACATGGCATACAGTTGCTTGAATGTCTGAAGAGGCAAAGTAGCTGAAAGGCAGCATCTGTGCTTTTCGGCTCATTTTGGGTGTGGTGGGGCGCCTAAAGCCTTTTCCCCTTGGATCTTGCAGGAGGCTCTGGAGATGTTGCTCTCAGGGGGGCCTGCAACAGCTCAAGGCCATCCCTTGGCTGATTATCATTACGCAGGTAAGCAAAGCAGAGCTTCTTCCTTCACTGACAGATGCTGCCGTCCCCTTCAGTGTTGTGGCAAGTGTTTCTGCTTCAACAAATTGTGCTTAACACCAGCACAAGGTCTTGTCTTCTCAGGGGCTGGCGAAAGCACCAGCATCTAGTCCTTCAGCTTTACTTCTTTTCCAATCCTTTTCCCGGCGGAATGCCTGCTCTTGTCTTCATCACCTTCTGAGGCAGCAGACATGTACTCACACGGGAATGATGGTCTGCAACCATTTGCTTGCGGCGGCCAGTGGGATCTACTTCATGTGGATCGAGTGATCCATTTACCTGCTGCTTTTTATTGCCAGGCTCTGATAGATGGACACCTGAGGAGAAGGACTCCTTCCAAAAGGCTTTCCACACCTACGGCAAGGATTTTCATCTCATCCAGAAGCAGGTAAAGCCGCAGGACATTCTTTACCTGAGCAGATCATCAGGAGGAAAGCTTGCTTCTAGCTGGTAACAAACACTGGGCTTCGGTCTCTCTCTTCTCAAGTACCAAAACTGCTCAAGTAGTAACAAAACGGGACATCAAAGGCCTGTGTGAAAAGGATGATCCTGTCTCTCCAGCCCTTTTCTCCAAGCTCCTTTGGAATATGATGATTTATTCTCTCAGACTTGTCGCACACCTCTGCTGCTGCTTCCACAAGACATTGTGCTGGCATAACTGGAGTGAACCCGGCAAAGAAGACCTGTGCTAGATGGATTTCTTGTTGATCTGTGCATTACATGCGCTACCACCTAGCATGATACACGGTTTACTACATTGCATGATGCCTCTCTTTCTCCATCTTCATTTCATTTTACACCCTACTCCATTTACTTCATGATTTTACTTCCTACTTTACTCCGTCATCTACTTTTTCCCCAAAGCACCCTACAAAGGAATTTTAGATTCCTTCTTTTTCTCTTCACAACAGATCCAGACTAAGACCGTGGCACAGTGTGTGGAGTACTACTACACCTGGAAAAAGGAGCATAGAGTTGCTAGCACTCTTGCTCAGGTGAGGGGGAAGAAAATCCAGGCATGCCAGGAGGGTGGAGAAACTGGGAGAAGGGGAGAAAACCTGCTGGCCAGGCATGCCAGACACCGCTTTGCCAGGATCACATTGTCCCATGCGCTGGGAAAGGCACAGCAGATGCTGCCCAGGCCTTCCTTCTGCTGCTGCCCTGAAATACGCCATTCTGGAGCCTAACTCTGAGCCAAAAAAGCCGCACCACCACCCAAATGGGCTTGGACTCTCTACAGATGGCTTTCTCAAGGGCTGCCACCTTTGCTGACTCCAATCAGACCCTTCATTCCCCACTTCACTCCTCCTGACATCAGCAATCCCTGTCTTCAGGGAGATGTTGCAGATTTTCAGGCAGTTTTTCTAGCATCCCAGCATACTCCCCAAGAAGCAGCTGCCAGTGCTGTGGCTCCCCTCAGACTTTCCTTACCAGCAAAGAGCAATTTGGTTGGCAAGTGTGAGAGAGAGAAAGAGAAAGAGAGAGAGAGACATTATTCTGGGTTGTAGAAAAGGTCTAACCATGTGTCTTCCCTAATTTGACTGAATTTCCATCCCATTCCCTAGACATTTCTGCAGGAAAACCCAAGGGAAAGAAATGTTAGGCAGAGAGGTAGAAATAAGAAATGTAGAATTCTAGATAGCCACACATTTATCCCACCCCTCTGGCCTGTAGCAAAGAGGAGCATTTCCCTCCAAGCTCTGCCTTGGCAGCCCGCCGCAGCCCACTGGCAAAGGCAGCCCTTTCCTCAGCTCTTGAGGCTTTGCAAGGATTTGCTTAGGCCAATAGATTTTTGTGCTGGACGCAGGCATTTCCAACTTTCTGATGGGAAGGAAACATTGAAACAGGATTCTTTGATTTCCAGGCTGTGGGCGAAGGCAAGAGGAGCAAAAGCCCCCCCAGAAAGGAGGATGGGCAGACAGGGAAGAGAAGCCGCAAGAGGGCTGGCAGCGCCCAGTGTCCCTGCTGCCAACCGCGCCAGCCGCCCCGTTCGGCGGGAGGCCCCTTTCCCTGCGGCCAGTGCAAACGGTGCGCAACTTCCTGCTCTTTCTGCTCCAACCTGCGCCTTGGCGCTACAACAGGCTGACCCTTTGCAAAGGCGCCGCAGCGCAAGCTCAGGCCACTTGCACCATCGCCCCTCGCAGCCCTGCTCAAGCTTACAACCCACCTCAAACCCAAACAGCTCACTTCAAACCCAGCCTTCACAATGAAACCTTACCCTGCCCCAACAACACACACTGCATACAAGTAGCAACAGATCCATCAAAGCTTGCTTTGATGCTGCTGATCAAATTCCAAATAGGATGCAGCAAAAGGAGGAAGACATTTCAAGGCATTGAAGCAAGAAAGATCGGACTCATGCTCTGATCAATTCACAACGTGCCACTGCCCAAAAAGACAGAAATTCATACTAAAAGGCAGATCTTGCCACTTGCTCTAATGATGTGTACTAAATTGAACAATGGATGGTTTGTTTCCTGTCTTCCAGGCTGTTTGAAACCATGCAGGAAAGGAACAAACACAGGAGAAGACATCGCCCTCGCAAAGAAGCAGAGCCTCTCCCCAAGAAGAAAAGACCAAATTAGACAAGCCTGCAGCTTGTCCAGCCAGGCCTAGCAAGGCTTAGGACTAGATAGGAATAGGACTGGTTTTTAAGCTTCGATAACGTCAATAGAACTAGATAGGAATAGGACTGGTTTTTAAGCTTTTAGACTTGTTCAAATTCTATTTAGTTAGTTTACATGATAGGAATCTCCTCAAATTCTTAGTTAAGGTACATGAGTATTATTCAAGATTCATTAGTAGGATTAGATTGATCAGTCAATGTAAGAGGCTTGGTGTTGGCTACGCTCCGTCTTTTGTCATTTTGCCTTTGTTGAGACACAATCTGTCTTTATCATTAAACCATGTTTGTTCCACTTTATCTTTTGGTCTGTATGAAATCACTGCGGCAATCAAAGACGGCACTTGCCCTGAGAGGAGAATCTGGGCACGCACGACCTCCCCAAGGCCCGGCCCCTTGCTCAGCTGGCAGGACTGGCAAAGGTGTGTCTCCTTTACTGCCAGGGAAAGAACGCTGGCGCTTCATCCTTTGATTCCTACAAATCTCAGCTGCCAGTGGAAAGGGAGGCTTTGTTTAATTCAATGAATTGGATCAAAATGAGTGCTCGGCTCTCACCATCATTTCTGCCCTAAAAGCAACAGCTTTAGTCCTTTTTGTAGCCCAGCAACAGAACTTTGCTTCATTTTGGGGCACTGATGCACCTGACCACCTTGGAAGACCTTTCTAGAACCCCTCCAATTCTATCCAATTCATATTCCATGCACCACAAAGGCATCAGTAGTTCAGTTTCAGTTTCTCTTGAAAGGAGCCCTCTCCCGCTCTGGGCCTCCACCAATCTCCTTAGCTAAAGCAGAGCGGCTGGGATCATTATCCTCTCTCTGGCTTCCCACAGCTTAGGTATTTGCACCAAAGAAGAAGCAAACTCCCTCTTTCATCTAGCCCAGCAAATGGCACTGCCCAGCAAGGCTTTGGTGGCAGGGGCTGTGCAGGGTGGAGAGGGGGCGAGGGAGGGGACAATTGCCAGGCTGCTTCTGGGAAGCTCAGGGAAGCTTGCCCTTGTCTGATGGAGCCAGTGCAGCTGGGCTTTGGAGCCTACAAAGTATCTGCCTTGCAGTGGCACTTGTTACAGCTGCCCCCTCACTTTGCTGCCCTGTGGGCAACATGCAGCCCGGGAAGGAAGCAAGATTGGGACTGAAGCAAGATTTGCTTTGCCTTAACTATAGGCCGGGAAGCAGCAAAACTGGCTGGGTTTTGTCCTATCTGGCATCTAAGTATTAAAAGAAACGCCAAGGCCGTCAGTGTGGAAAGGTAATTCCATCAGTGTTCCTTTGTTAGAGGAATGCCTGAGTCTTTTGAGACAAACAGCTAGTTTCTCCAAGGGAGCTGGGAGAGAGATATACAAAGTCGGCATTCATGTTTGCTACAGAAATGCCACTGTGCTGTCCCTGTCTGTGTGTCCCCATCAGTTCCCCTGAGAAACATGCTGTTTCTCTAAGTTTCAAGGAAGGAGTGACGAGGTGAGTGACCAGCTCAGAGGCCCAAAGGAGGGAAAACATCAAGCGACATTATTGGGCACCAAAAGGAGATTTGAGAAAGGGGGCAGCATGAATGCCTCCACTTTGAGAGGAAGCTTTGGAGTTGCCTCTCGCCTGAACAACTTGCAAATTCTAGCTCCTCTCAGAGCTGGAGGAGAGCCAGCGGGAGGAGTCCTGCTGCTTCTCCAGGGCAGGAGATGAGGTTCTGGGCCCTTGGACACACACAGACTCCTGGGCACGTTCAGCTGGAGACACCTTGCAGAGAAGCACCCACAAGAGCCAGGGCTGTCCCTGCACTGCTTTTGCCCGTCTCCTCAGGCGACTCAGGAGAAAAACCCAATGGCAAGGCTCTCAGAGCAAGCTTGCAGCAGCAGAAGTAAAAGGGGCAGAGGTGGCCCATGCCTCTTTCTGTCCCATGGCTCCCCTGGGGTTCTACATGGAATGTTGGGCTGTGCCCATAGCAACTGTCGTTGTCTCCTGCTCCTGCGGCCCTTGGTGGAACGCTGCTGGAGCAGCGCTGGAGCAGCAGCTGCAGGATCAGCTCCTGGGCTGTCCCTGACCAGCCACCTCCCGCACTCAGCGCCACACCCGGCCTCTGCACCCACATCCTCGTCTCCTCGGCTGCCTCCAGGCATCCCCACAGCACTTGGGGATCGTCCAAGGTAAGAAAATCCCCGTTTGCCTTCAAAGCACTAACACAAGGGCACGAGGCTCCAGCTGCCTCTCCCGCCAACCACGACACACAGGCTGCCTGCTCACTTTCCCCATACCACGTTCCACGTCAAAACAAGCTTCAGCTTCTGAAGGAATCGTGTTGCCTCCCAGGCAAACACAGACCTTTCCATAGAGGATGTAGAGAGCTGTCCCAGTGCAGTTGCAGATCCTCCTCCACGGATCACCTGCTTCAAAGTTCTTGGCACCCATTGCAGCCCTAAACCTAGCTTGTGGTGACCCCAAAACAAATTGGTCATGCCTGAGGAGTTCAGGGCTTCAGTGTCAACAAATCCCCTTATGCCCTGACTCAGCTCACACCTGCTCCAAAGCTGCAAAAACCAGAATGATGGCACTTCTCCTCTGGGATCCCTCTCATTCAGGCCATGGAAGCATTTCACTGGCCTTGTCCTCAAACACAGCTGTTCAACTTCAAAAATCATCTGCTATCAGCAATCCTTATGTGCTTACATAGTTACATCTCTGATAGATACATTCTGTTTTCATATCCTGTAGATACTTCTTTCAATGCATGTAGGGCTGCTTCTACCTCATGCTCAGGGGCAGCTGTGAAATGCCATCTTCTCAAGAACACAATCACAGTACCAGAGAATTTTCTGGCTTGCAAGGGATTCTCAAAGATCACTGAGCCCAACTCCAGGGCCTGCCCGGGGCAGCCTCAACAATCACATGCCCAAGAGCGCTGTCCAAACACTTTTGGAGCTCAGTCAGCCTTGGTGCTGGCACCCCTTCCCTGGAGAGCCTCTTCCAGTGGCCAAGCACCCTCTGGGTGAAGAGCCTTTTCCTTCTATCCACCCTAAGCCTGCACTGCCACATCTTGCAGCCCATTCTCTTGGCTCCTCCCAGTGGCCCCAGCACTGAAGACAGTAGTGCATGGCCTTCTGCTTCCCCTCCTCAGGAAGCTGCTGACTGCTAGAGGCTCCTGCCTAGGCAATTCCACCTCAAAACCACGGTAATGACACCAAAAAGAAAGAAGCTGGGACAGAGGAGCTCAGGGCTTGCAACCATGAGGTCGAGAAGGAAGGCTACTGACACATCCTGGGCACAACGATTTCTAACTGGAGCATTGTTTGGATCTTTTTCAGGTGGAAAGGAGAGGCACAATGAAAAGGAAAGCAAGAGGCAACAATCAGCCGTGAGTTTTGGCCTAGCGTTAAAGGACAGCAAACTGGAGGAATGGCCAGGAGGAGAACTGCTCTTTCAGAGTCAGGCTGGGATTGCTTCAAGCCTGTGCAGCCACAGGAAGGCTCTCTCCAGCACTTGCCTTTCTTACCTTCACCTCTTTCTTCCTTTAGGCACATCAATGTTGGCAGCGACTTTCAGGCTGAGCTCCCAGAGCTGCAGAGCAGAGCACCAAGTGAGGATGAAGAGCCTGCAAGCCTGGTCTGGAAGCCCTGGGGAGAAGATGACTCTGACATGGAAAAACCTGACAGAGGTAGCTTCTCTTCAAGCTTTTCTTCCACCCCTGACATACTTGGATCTTTCAAAGTCTCCTTTTGCATAGAAAGGCAGCTTCTTGCAGCCTCCGCTTCTCTCCCTGTCTCACGTGTCTTCCCATCTAGAAGTGTTAGAGGCAAGGAGAAGGCTCTGCTTCTGCAGCAGAGCAGCAAAAAGAGCAAGCATCTTGCTCTCCAAATCGGTCAGGCCCATTTGCCACTGCAAGAGAGGAGATTGGCCTCCACTTCTTCTACAAGAAGCTGCTCTGAAGGGAGAGCCAGCACTGCGGGGGCCCTTGCTTCAGCTGGCCCTGTCTTTGCTCTCCTTTTCATGCTCTCCAAGCCGCTGACTTTAGCTCCTGGCCTTTCCTTCCGCCTTGCATGGCAACCTTTGCTCTTGCTGGCCTCAAGGCTGACTTGGGCTGCCTTTTTGTTGTGCTTGCAGTAAGACAACTGCTGGACATGGCCAGCTCCCGTGGCATTGCCGGGCCAGCAGCTGACCTGGAGCGCGCCCTGCACTGCCTGCACCAGGCAGGCGGCAGCCTTCCGGTAAGAAGCCGCTCTGTGGGCGCACAGAAGAGGGCACAGGGAATGCACAAGGCCCGGCCACTGGCACAGCCTTTCCTGCCTGCTCCTTGATGAAGGCTCTTCACAGGGAGCAGAGCACCTGCTGCCTGCTGTGTCTCCTCCAGCTGCGTCAGGGCTGAGCCCAAACGGCTCCAGCAGGGAGAATCTCCCTCCTGCAGGCGGCGGCGCAAGCTCCTGCAGCCTGCTGCCTTGGAAATCGCCTGCAGCTCTGGCTGCTCTAAGACATCTGGAGAGGAAATTCCCAGAAGCCTCACTCAGCTGAGGCCATTCTGGCTGCAGGAGCCCCAAAATCATTCGCTTGGGGAGCAAAATGCCACTCTTGGGCACCAGCATCAAAGGGCTGGGCAGCAAAAACTAGGCACTGGGATCAAATCCCAGGCTTTCACATGGCATACAGTTGCTTGAATGTCTGAAGAGGCAAAGTAGCTGAAAGGCAGCATCTGTGCTTTTCGGCTCATTTTGGGTGTGGTGGGGCGCCTAAAGCCTTTTCCCCTTGGATCTTGCAGGAGGCTCTGGAGATGTTGCTCTCAGGGGGGCCTGCAACAGCTCAAGGCCATCCCTTGGCTGATTATCATTACGCAGGTAAGCAAAGCAGAGCTTCTTCCTTCACTGACAGATGCTGCCGTCCCCTTCAGTGTTGTGGCAAGTGTTTCTGCTTCAACAAATTGTGCTTAACACCAGCACAAGGTCTTGTCTTCTCAGGGGCTGGCGAAAGCACCAGCATCTAGTCCTTCAGCTTTACTTCTTTTCCAATCCTTTTCCCGGCGGAATGCCTGCTCTTGTCTTCATCACCTTCTGAGGCAGCAGACATGTACTCACACGGGAATGATGGTCTGCAACCATTTGCTTGCGGCGGCCAGTGGGATCTACTTCATGTGGATCGAGTGATCCATTTACCTGCTGCTTTTTATTGCCAGGCTCTGATAGATGGACACCTGAGGAGAAGGACTCCTTCCAAAAGGCTTTCCACACCTACGGCAAGGATTTTCATCTCATCCAGAAGCAGGTAAAGCCGCAGGACATTCTTTACCTGAGCAGATCATCAGGAGGAAAGCTTGCTTCTAGCTGGTAACAAACACTGGGCTTCGGTCTCTCTCTTCTCAAGTACCAAAACTGCTCAAGTAGTAACAAAACGGGACATCAAAGGCCTGTGTGAAAAGGATGATCCTGTCTCTCCAGCCCTTTTCTCCAAGCTCCTTTGGAATATGATGATTTATTCTCTCAGACTTGTCGCACACCTCTGCTGCTGCTTCCACAAGACATTGTGCTGGCATAACTGGAGTGAACCCGGCAAAGAAGACCTGTGCTAGATGGATTTCTTGTTGATCTGTGCATTACATGCGCTACCACCTAGCATGATACACGGTTTACTACATTGCATGATGCCTCTCTTTCTCCATCTTCATTTCATTTTACACCCTACTCCATTTACTTCATGATTTTACTTCCTACTTTACTCCGTCATCTACTTTTTCCCCAAAGCACCCTACAAAGGAATTTTAGATTCCTTCTTTTTCTCTTCACAACAGATCCAGACTAAGACCGTGGCACAGTGTGTGGAGTACTACTACACCTGGAAAAAGGAGCATAGAGTTGCTAGCACTCTTGCTCAGGTGAGGGGGAAGAAAATCCAGGCATGCCAGGAGGGTGGAGAAACTGGGAGAAGGGGAGAAAACCTGCTGGCCAGGCATGCCAGACACCGCTTTGCCAGGATCACATTGTCCCATGCGCTGGGAAAGGCACAGCAGATGCTGCCCAGGCCTTCCTTCTGCTGCTGCCCTGAAATACGCCATTCTGGAGCCTAACTCTGAGCCAAAAAAGCCGCACCACCACCCAAATGGGCTTGGACTCTCTACAGATGGCTTTCTCAAGGGCTGCCACCTTTGCTGACTCCAATCAGACCCTTCATTCCCCACTTCACTCCTCCTGACATCAGCAATCCCTGTCTTCAGGGAGATGTTGCAGATTTTCAGGCAGTTTTTCTAGCATCCCAGCATACTCCCCAAGAAGCAGCTGCCAGTGCTGTGGCTCCCCTCAGACTTTCCTTACCAGCAAAGAGCAATTTGGTTGGCAAGTGTGAGAGAGAGAAAGAGAAAGAGAGAGAGAGACATTATTCTGGGTTGTAGAAAAGGTCTAACCATGTGTCTTCCCTAATTTGACTGAATTTCCATCCCATTCCCTAGACATTTCTGCAGGAAAACCCAAGGGAAAGAAATGTTAGGCAGAGAGGTAGAAATAAGAAATGTAGAATTCTAGATAGCCACACATTTATCCCACCCCTCTGGCCTGTAGCAAAGAGGAGCATTTCCCTCCAAGCTCTGCCTTGGCAGCCCGCCGCAGCCCACTGGCAAAGGCAGCCCTTTCCTCAGCTCTTCAGGCTTTGCAAGGATTTGCTTAGGCCAATAGATTTTTGTGCTGGACGCAGGCATTTCCAACTTTCTGATGGGAAGGAAACATTGAAACAGGATTCTTTGATTTCCAGGCTGTGGGCGAAGGCAAGAGGAGCAAAAGCCCCCCCAGAAAGGAGGATGGGCAGACAGGGAAGAGAAGCCGCAAGAGGGCTGGCAGCGCCCAGTGTCCCTGCTGCCAACCGCGCCAGCCGCCCCGTTCGGCGGGAGGCCCCTTTCCCTGCGGCCAGTGCAAACGGTGCGCAACTTCCTGCTCTTTCTGCTCCAACCTGCGCCTTGGCGCTACAACAGGCTGACCCTTTGCAAAGGCGCCGCAGCGCAAGCTCAGGCCACTTGCACCATCGCCCCTCGCAGCCCTGCTCAAGCTTACAACCCACCTCAAACCCAAACAGCTCACTTCAAACCCAGCCTTCACAATGAAACCTTACCCTGCCCCAACAACACACACTGCATACAAGTAGCAACAGATCCATCAAAGCTTGCTTTGATGCTGCTGATCAAATTCCAAATAGGATGCAGCAAAAGGAGGAAGACATTTCAAGGCATTGAAGCAAGAAAGATCGGACTCATGCTCTGATCAATTCACAACGTGCCACTGCCCAAAAAGACAGAAATTCATACTAAAAGGCAGATCTTGCCACTTGCTCTAATGATGTGTACTAAATTGAACAATGGATGGTTTGTTTCCTGTCTTCCAGGCTGTTTGAAACCATGCAGGAAAGGAACAAACACAGGAGAAGACATCGCCCTCGCAAAGAAGCAGAGCCTCTCCCCAAGAAGAAAAGACCAAATTAGACAAGCCTGCAGCTTGTCCAGCCAGGCCTAGCAAGGCTTAGGACTAGATAGGAATAGGACTGGTTTTTAAGCTTCGATAACGTCAATAGAACTAGATAGGAATAGGACTGGTTTTTAAGCTTTTAGACTTGTTCAAATTCTATTTAGTTAGTTTACATGATAGGAATCTCCTCAAATTCTTAGTTAAGGTACATGAGTATTATTCAAGATTCATTAGTAGGATTAGATTGATCAGTCAATGTAAGAGGCTTGGTGTTGGCTACGCTCCGTCTTTTGTCATTTTGCCTTTGTTGAGACACAATCTGTCTTTATCATTAAACCATGTTTGTTCCACTTTATCTTTTGGTCTGTATGAAATCACTGCGGCAATCAAAGACGGCACTTGCCCTGAGAGGAGAATCTGGGCACGCACGACCTCCCCAAGGCCCGGCCCCTTGCTCAGCTGGCAGGACTGGCAAAGGTGTGTCTCCTTTACTGCCAGGGAAAGAACGCTGGCGCTTCATCCTTTGATTCCTACAAATCTCAGCTGCCAGTGGAAAGGGAGGCTTTGTTTAATTCAATGAATTGGATCAAAATGAGTGCTCGGCTCTCACCATCATTTCTGCCCTAAAAGCAACAGCTTTAGTCCTTTTTGTAGCCCAGCAACAGAACTTTGCTTCATTTTGGGGCACTGATGCACCTGACCACCTTGGAAGACCTTTCTAGAACCCCTCCAATTCTATCCAATTCATATTCCATGCACCACAAAGGCATCAGTAGTTCAGTTTCAGTTTCTCTTGAAAGGAGCCCTCTCCCGCTCTGGGCCTCCACCAATCTCCTTAGCTAAAGCAGAGCGGCTGGGATCATTATCCTCTCTCTGGCTTCCCACAGCTTAGGTATTTGCACCAAAGAAGAAGCAAACTCCCTCTTTCATCTAGCCCAGCAAATGGCACTGCCCAGCAAGGCTTTGGTGGCAGGGGCTGTGCAGGGTGGAGAGGGGGCGAGGGAGGGGACAATTGCCAGGCTGCTTCTGGGAAGCTCAGGGAAGCTTGCCCTTGTCTGATGGAGCCAGTGCAGCTGGGCTTTGGAGCCTACAAAGTATCTGCCTTGCAGTGGCACTTGTTACAGCTGCCCCCTCACTTTGCTGCCCTGTGGGCAACATGCAGCCCGGGAAGGAAGCAAGATTGGGACTGAAGCAAGATTTGCTTTGCCTTAACTATAGGCCGGGAAGCAGCAAAACTGGCTGGGTTTTGTCCTATCTGGCATCTAAGTATTAAAAGAAACGCCAAGGCCGTCAGTGTGGAAAGGTAATTCCATCAGTGTTCCTTTGTTAGAGGAATGCCTGAGTCTTTTGAGACAAACAGCTAGTTTCTCCAAGGGAGCTGGGAGAGAGATATACAAAGTCGGCATTCATGTTTGCTACAGAAATGCCACTGTGCTGTCCCTGTCTGTGTGTCCCCATCAGTTCCCCTGAGAAACATGCTGTTTCTCTAAGTTTCAAGGAAGGAGTGACGAGGTGAGTGACCAGCTCAGAGGCCCAAAGGAGGGAAAACATCAAGCGACATTATTGGGCACCAAAAGGAGATTTGAGAAAGGGGGCAGCATGAATGCCTCCACTTTGAGAGGAAGCTTTGGAGTTGCCTCTCGCCTGAACAACTTGCAAATTCTAGCTCCTCTCAGAGCTGGAGGAGAGCCAGCGGGAGGAGTCCTGCTGCTTCTCCAGGGCAGGAGATGAGGTTCTGGGCCCTTGGACACACACAGACTCCTGGGCACGTTCAGCTGGAGACACCTTGCAGAGAAGCACCCACAAGAGCCAGGGCTGTCCCTGCACTGCTTTTGCCCGTCTCCTCAGGCGACTCAGGAGAAAAACCCAATGGCAAGGCTCTCAGAGCAAGCTTGCAGCAGCAGAAGTAAAAGGGGCAGAGGTGGCCCATGCCTCTTTCTGTCCCATGGCTCCCCTGGGGTTCTACATGGAATGTTGGGCTGTGCCCATAGCAACTGTCGTTGTCTCCTGCTCCTGCGGCCCTTGGTGGAACGCTGCTGGAGCAGCGCTGGAGCAGCAGCTGCAGGATCAGCTCCTGGGCTGTCCCTGACCAGCCACCTCCCGCACTCAGCGCCACACCCGGCCTCTGCACCCACATCCTCGTCTCCTCGGCTGCCTCCAGGCATCCCCACAGCACTTGGGGATCGTCCAAGGTAAGAAAATCCCCGTTTGCCTTCAAAGCACTAACACAAGGGCACGAGGCTCCAGCTGCCTCTCCCGCCAACCACGACACACAGGCTGCCTGCTCACTTTCCCCATACCACGTTCCACGTCAAAACAAGCTTCAGCTTCTGAAGGAATCGTGTTGCCTCCCAGGCAAACACAGACCTTTCCATAGAGGATGTAGAGAGCTGTCCCAGTGCAGTTGCAGATCCTCCTCCACGGATCACCTGCTTCAAAGTTCTTGGCACCCATTGCAGCCCTAAACCTAGCTTGTGGTGACCCCAAAACAAATTGGTCATGCCTGAGGAGTTCAGGGCTTCAGTGTCAACAAATCCCCTTATGCCCTGACTCAGCTCACACCTGCTCCAAAGCTGCAAAAACCAGAATGATGGCACTTCTCCTCTGGGATCCCTCTCATTCAGGCCATGGAAGCATTTCACTGGCCTTGTCCTCAAACACAGCTGTTCAACTTCAAAAATCATCTGCTATCAGCAATCCTTATGTGCTTACATAGTTACATCTCTGATAGATACATTCTGTTTTCATATCCTGTAGATACTTCTTTCAATGCATGTAGGGCTGCTTCTACCTCATGCTCAGGGGCAGCTGTGAAATGCCATCTTCTCAAGAACACAATCACAGTACCAGAGAATTTTCTGGCTTGCAAGGGATTCTCAAAGATCACTGAGCCCAACTCCAGGGCCTGCCCGGGGCAGCCTCAACAATCACATGCCCAAGAGCGCTGTCCAAACACTTTTGGAGCTCAGTCAGCCTTGGTGCTGGCACCCCTTCCCTGGAGAGCCTCTTCCAGTGGCCAAGCACCCTCTGGGTGAAGAGCCTTTTCCTTCTATCCACCCTAAGCCTGCACTGCCACATCTTGCAGCCCATTCTCTTGGCTCCTCCCAGTGGCCCCAGCACTGAAGACAGTAGTGCATGGCCTTCTGCTTCCCCTCCTCAGGAAGCTGCTGACTGCTAGAGGCTCCTGCCTAGGCAATTCCACCTCAAAACCACGGTAATGACACCAAAAAGAAAGAAGCTGGGACAGAGGAGCTCAGGGCTTGCAACCATGAGGTCGAGAAGGAAGGCTACTGACACATCCTGGGCACAACGATTTCTAACTGGAGCATTGTTTGGATCTTTTTCAGGTGGAAAGGAGAGGCACAATGAAAAGGAAAGCAAGAGGCAACAATCAGCCGTGAGTTTTGGCCTAGGGTTAAAGGACAGCAAACTGGAGGAATGGCCAGGAGGAGAACTGCTCTTTCAGAGTCAGGCTGGGATTGCTTCAAGCCTGTGCAGCCACAGGAAGGCTCTCTCCAGCACTTGCCTTTCTTACCTTCACCTCTTTCTTCCTTTAGGCACATCAATGTTGGCAGCGACTTTCAGGCTGAGCTCCCAGAGCTGCAGAGCAGAGCACCAAGTGAGGATGAAGAGCCTGCAAGCCTGGTCTGGAAGCCCTGGGGAGAAGATGACTCTGACATGGAAAAACCTGACAGAGGTAGCTTCTCTTCAAGCTTTTCTTCCACCCCTGACATACTTGGATCTTTCAAAGTCTCCTTTTGCATAGAAAGGCAGCTTCTTGCAGCCTCCGCTTCTCTCCCTGTCTCACGTGTCTTCCCATCTAGAAGTGTTAGAGGCAAGGAGAAGGCTCTGCTTCTGCAGCAGAGCAGCAAAAAGAGCAAGCATCTTGCTCTCCAAATCGGTCAGGCCCATTTGCCACTGCAAGAGAGGAGATTGGCCTCCACTTCTTCTACAAGAAGCTGCTCTGAAGGGAGAGCCAGCACTGCGGGGGCCCTTGCTTCAGCTGGCCCTGTCTTTGCTCTCCTTTTCATGCTCTCCAAGCCGCTGACTTTAGCTCCTGGCCTTTCCTTCCGCCTTGCATGGCAACCTTTGCTCTTGCTGGCCTCAAGGCTGACTTGGGCTGCCTTTTTGTTGTGCTTGCAGTAAGACAACTGCTGGACATGGCCAGCTCCCGTGGCATTGCCGGGCCAGCAGCTGACCTGGAGCGCGCCCTGCACTGCCTGCACCAGGCAGGCGGCAGCCTTCCGGTAAGAAGCCGCTCTGTGGGCGCACAGAAGAGGGCACAGGGAATGCACAAGGCCCGGCCACTGGCACAGCCTTTCCTGCCTGCTCCTTGATGAAGGCTCTTCACAGGGAGCAGAGCACCTGCTGCCTGCTGTGTCTCCTCCAGCTGCGTCAGGGCTGAGCCCAAACGGCTCCAGCAGGGAGAATCTCCCTCCTGCAGGCGGCGGCGCAAGCTCCTGCAGCCTGCTGCCTTGGAAATCGCCTGCAGCTCTGGCTGCTCTAAGACATCTGGAGAGGAAATTCCCAGAAGCCTCACTCAGCTGAGGCCATTCTGGCTGCAGGAGCCCCAAAATCATTCGCTTGGGGAGCAAAATGCCACTCTTGGGCACCAGCATCAAAGGGCTGGGCAGCAAAAACTAGGCACTGGGATCAAATCCCAGGCTTTCACATGGCATACAGTTGCTTGAATGTCTGAAGAGGCAAAGTAGCTGAAAGGCAGCATCTGTGCTTTTCGGCTCATTTTGGGTGTGGTGGGGCGCCTAAAGCCTTTTCCCCTTGGATCTTGCAGGAGGCTCTGGAGATGTTGCTCTCAGGGGGGCCTGCAACAGCTCAAGGCCATCCCTTGGCTGATTATCATTACGCAGGTAAGCAAAGCAGAGCTTCTTCCTTCACTGACAGATGCTGCCGTCCCCTTCAGTGTTGTGGCAAGTGTTTCTGCTTCAACAAATTGTGCTTAACACCAGCACAAGGTCTTGTCTTCTCAGGGGCTGGCGAAAGCACCAGCATCTAGTCCTTCAGCTTTACTTCTTTTCCAATCCTTTTCCCGGCGGAATGCCTGCTCTTGTCTTCATCACCTTCTGAGGCAGCAGACATGTACTCACACGGGAATGATGGTCTGCAACCATTTGCTTGCGGCGGCCAGTGGGATCTACTTCATGTGGATCGAGTGATCCATTTACCTGCTGCTTTTTATTGCCAGGCTCTGATAGATGGACACCTGAGGAGAAGGACTCCTTCCAAAAGGCTTTCCACACCTACGGCAAGGATTTTCATCTCATCCAGAAGCAGGTAAAGCCGCAGGACATTCTTTACCTGAGCAGATCATCAGGAGGAAAGCTTGCTTCTAGCTGGTAACAAACACTGGGCTTCGGTCTCTCTCTTCTCAAGTACCAAAACTGCTCAAGTAGTAACAAAACGGGACATCAAAGGCCTGTGTGAAAAGGATGATCCTGTCTCTCCAGCCCTTTTCTCCAAGCTCCTTTGGAATATGATGATTTATTCTCTCAGACTTGTCGCACACCTCTGCTGCTGCTTCCACAAGACATTGTGCTGGCATAACTGGAGTGAACCCGGCAAAGAAGACCTGTGCTAGATGGATTTCTTGTTGATCTGTGCATTACATGCGCTACCACCTAGCATGATACACGGTTTACTACATTGCATGATGCCTCTCTTTCTCCATCTTCATTTCATTTTACACCCTACTCCATTTACTTCATGATTTTACTTCCTACTTTACTCCGTCATCTACTTTTTCCCCAAAGCACCCTACAAAGGAATTTTAGATTCCTTCTTTTTCTCTTCACAACAGATCCAGACTAAGACCGTGGCACAGTGTGTGGAGTACTACTACACCTGGAAAAAGGAGCATAGAGTTGCTAGCACTCTTGCTCAGGTGAGGGGGAAGAAAATCCAGGCATGCCAGGAGGGTGGAGAAACTGGGAGAAGGGGAGAAAACCTGCTGGCCAGGCATGCCAGACACCGCTTTGCCAGGATCACATTGTCCCATGCGCTGGGAAAGGCACAGCAGATGCTGCCCAGGCCTTCCTTCTGCTGCTGCCCTGAAATACGCCATTCTGGAGCCTAACTCTGAGCCAAAAAAGCCGCACCACCACCCAAATGGGCTTGGACTCTCTACAGATGGCTTTCTCAAGGGCTGCCACCTTTGCTGACTCCAATCAGACCCTTCATTCCCCACTTCACTCCTCCTGACATCAGCAATCCCTGTCTTCAGGGAGATGTTGCAGATTTTCAGGCAGTTTTTCTAGCATCCCAGCATACTCCCCAAGAAGCAGCTGCCAGTGCTGTGGCTCCCCTCAGACTTTCCTTACCAGCAAAGAGCAATTTGGTTGGCAAGTGTGAGAGAGAGAAAGAGAAAGAGAGAGAGAGACATTATTCTGGGTTGTAGAAAAGGTCTAACCATGTGTCTTCCCTAATTTGACTGAATTTCCATCCCATTCCCTAGACATTTCTGCAGGAAAACCCAAGGGAAATAAATGTTAGGCAGAGAGGTAGAAATAAGAAATGTAGAATTCTAGATAGCCACACATTTATCCCACCCCTCTGGCCTGTAGCAAAGAGGAGCATTTCCCTCCAAGCTCTGCCTTGGCAGCCCGCCGCAGCCCACTGGCAAAGGCAGCCCTTTCCTCAGCTCTTGAGGCTTTGCAAGGATTTGCTTAGGCCAATAGATTTTTGTGCTGGACGCAGGCATTTCCAGCTTTCTGATGGGAAGGAAACATTGAAACAGGATTCTTTGACTTCCAGGCTGTGGGCGAAGGCAAGAGGAGCAAAAGCCCCCCCAGAAAGGAGGATGGGCAGACAGGGAAGAGAAGCCGCAAGAGGGCTGGCAGCGCCCAGTGTCCCTGCTGCCAACCGCGCCAGCCGCCCCGTTCGGTGGGAGGCCCCTTTCCCTGCGGCCAGTGCAAACGGTGCGCAACTTCCTGCTCTTTCTGCTCCAACCTGCGCCTTGGCGCTACAACAGGCTGACCCTTTGCAAAGGCGCCGCAGCGCAAGCTCAGGCCACTTGCACCATCGCCCCTCGCAGCCCTGCTCAAGCTTACAACCCACCTCAAACCCAAACAGCTCACTTCAAACCCAGCCTTCACAATGAAACCTTACCCTGCCCCAACAACACACACTGCATACAAGTAGCAACAGATCCATCAAAGCTTGCTTTGATGCTGCTGATCAAATTCCAAATAGGATGCAGCAAAAGGAGGAAGACATTTCAAGGCATTGAAGCAAGAAAGATCGGACTCATGCTCTGATCAATTCACAACGTGCCACTGCCCAAAAAGACAGAAATTCATACTAAAAGGCAGATCTTGCCACTTGCTGTAATGATGTGTACTAAATTGAACAATGGATGGTTTGTTTCCTGTCTTCCAGGCTGTTTGAAACCATGCAGGAAAGGAACAAACACAGGAGAAGACATCGCCCTCGCAAAGAAGCAGAGCCTCTCCCCAAGAAGAAAAGACCAAATTAGACAAGCCTGCAGCTTGTCCAGCCAGGCCTAGCAAGGCTTAGGACTAGATAGGAATAGGACTGGTTTTTAAGCTTCGATAACGTCAATAGAACTAGATAGGAATAGGACTGGTTTTTAAGCTTTTAGACTTGTTCAAATTCTATTTAGTTAGTTTACATGATAGGAATCTCCTCAAATTCTTAGTTAAGGTACATGAGTATTATTCAAGATTCATTAGTAGGATTAGATTGATCAGTCAATGTAAGAGGCTTGGTGTTGGCTACGCTCCGTCTTTTGTCATTTTGCCTTTGTTGAGACACAATCTGTCTTTATCATTAAACCATGTTTGTTCCACTTTATCTTTTGGTCTGTATGAAATCACTGCGGCAATCAAAGACGGCACTTGCCCTGAGAGGAGAATCTGGGCACGCACGACCTCCCCAAGGCCCGGCCCCTTGCTCAGCTGGCAGGACTGGCAAAGGTGTGTCTCCTTTACTGCCAGGGAAAGAACGCTGGCGCTTCATCCTTTGATTCCTACAAATCTCAGCTGCCAGTGGAAAGGGAGGCTTTGTTTAATTCAATGAATTGGATGAAAATGAGTGCTCGGCTCTCACCATCATTTCTGCCCTAAAAGCAACAGCTTTAGTCCTTTTTGTAGCCCAGCAACAGAACTTTGCTTCATTTTGGGGCACTGATGCACCTGACCACCTTGGAAGACCTTTCTAGAACCCCTCCAATTCTATCCAATTCATATTCCATGCACCACAAAGGCATCAGTAGTTCAGTTTCAGTTTCTCTTGAAAGGAGCCCTCTCCCGCTCTGGGCCTCCACCAATCTCCTTAGCTAAAGCAGAGCGGCTGGGATCATTATCCTCTCTCTGGCTTCCCACAGCTTAGGTATTTGCACCAAAGAAGAAGCAAACTCCCTCTTTCATCTAGCCCAGCAAATGGCACTGCCCAGCAAGGCTTTGGTGGCAGGGGCTGTGCAGGGTGGAGAGGGGGCGAGGGAGGGGACAATTGCCAGGCTGCTTCTGGGAAGCTCAGGGAAGCTTGCCCTTGTCTGATGGAGCCAGTGCAGCTGGGCTTTGGAGCCTACAAAGTATCTGCCTTGCAGTGGCACTTGTTACAGCTGCCCCCTCACTTTGCTGCCCTGTGGGCAACATGCAGCCCGGGAAGGAAGCAAGATTGGGACTGAAGCAAGATTTGCTTTGCCTTAACTATAGGCCGGGAAGCAGCAAAACTGGCTGGGTTTTGTCCTATCTGGCATCTAAGTATTAAAAGAAACGCCAAGGCCGTCAGTGTGGAAAGGTAATTCCATCAGTGTTCCTTTGTTAGAGGAATGCCTGAGTCTTTTGAGACAAACAGCTAGTTTCTCCAAGGGAGCTGGGAGAGAGATATACAAAGTCGGCATTCATGTTTGCTACAGAAATGCCACTGTGCTGTCCCTGTCTGTGTGTCCCCATCAGTTCCCCTGAGAAACATGCTGTTTCTCTAAGTTTCAAGGAAGGAGTGACGAGGTGAGTGACCAGCTCAGAGGCCCAAAGGAGGGAAAACATCAAGCGACATTATTGGGCACCAAAAGGAGATTTGAGAAAGGGGGCAGCATGAATGCCTCCACTTTGAGAGGAAGCTTTGGAGTTGCCTCTCGCCTGAACAACTTGCAAATTCTAGCTCCTCTCAGAGCTGGAGGAGAGCCAGCGGGAGGAGTCCTGCTGCTTCTGCAGGGCAGGAGATGAGGTTCTGGGCCCTTGGACACACACAGACTCCTGGGCACGTTCAGCTGGAGACACCTTGCAGAGAAGCACCCACAAGAGCCAGGGCTGTCCCTGCACTGCTTTTGCCCGTCTCCTCAGGCGACTCAGGAGAAAAACCCAATGGCAAGGCTCTCAGAGCAAGCTTGCAGCAGCAGAAGTAAAAGGGGCAGAGGTGGCCCATGCCTCTTTCTGTCCCATGGCTCCCCTGGGGTTCTACATGGAATGTTGGGCTGTGCCCATAGCAACTGTCGTTGTCTCCTGCTCCTGCGGCCCTTGGTGGAACGCTGCTGGAGCAGCGCTGGAGCAGCAGCTGCAGGATCAGCTCCTGGGCTGTCCCTGACCAGCCACCTCCCGCACTCAGCGCCACACCCGGCCTCTGCACCCACATCCTCGTCTCCTCGGCTGCCTCCAGGCATCCCCACAGCACTTGGGGATCGTCCAAGGTAAGAAAATCCCCGTTTGCCTTCAAAGCACTAACACAAGGGCACGAGGCTCCAGCTGCCTCTCCCGCCAACCACGACACACAGGCTGCCTGCTCACTTTCCCCATACCACGTTCCACGTCAAAACAAGCTTCAGCTTCTGAAGGAATCGTGTTGCCTCCCAGGCAAACACAGACCTTTCCATAGAGGATGTAGAGAGCTGTCCCAGTGCAGTTGCAGATCCTCCTCCACGGATCACCTGCTTCAAAGTTCTTGGCACCCATTGCAGCCCTAAACCTAGCTTGTGGTGACCCCAAAACAAATTGGTCATGCCTGAGGAGTTCAGGGCTTCAGTGTCAACAAATCCCCTTATGCCCTGACTCAGCTCACACCTGCTCCAAAGCTGCAAAAACCAGAATGATGGAACTTCTCCTCTGGGATCCCTCTCATTCAGGCCATGGAAGCATTTCACTGGCCTTGTCCTCAAACACAGCTGTTCAACTTCAAAAATCATCTGCTATCAGCAATCCTTATGTGCTTACATAGTTACATCTCTGATAGATACATTCTGTTTTCATATCCTGTAGATACTTCTTTCAATGCATGTAGGGCTGCTTCTACCTCATGCTCAGGGGCAGCTGTGAAATGCCATCTTCTCAAGAACACAATCACAGTACCAGAGAATTTTCTGGCTTGCAAGGGATTCTCAAAGATCACTGAGCCCAACTCCAGGGCCTGCCCGGGGCAGCCTCAACAATCACATGCCCAAGAGCGCTGTCCAAACACTTTTGGAGCTCAGTCAGCCTTGGTGCTGGCACCCCTTCCCTGGAGAGCCTCTTCCAGTGGCCAAGCACCCTCTGGGTGAAGAGCCTTTTCCTTCTATCCACCCTAAGCCTGCACTGCCACATCTTGCAGCCCATTCTCTTGGCTCCTCCCAGTGGCCCCAGCACTGAAGACAGTAGTGCATGGCCTTCTGCTTCCCCTCCTCAGGAAGCTGCTGACTGCTAGAGGCTCCTGCCTAGGCAATTCCACCTCAAAACCACGGTAATGACACCAAAAAGAAAGAAGCTGGGACAGAGGAGCTCAGGGCTTGCAACCATGAGGTCGAGAAGGAAGGCTACTGACACATCCTGGGCACAACGATTTCTAACTGGAGCATTGTTTGGATCTTTTTCAGGTGGAAAGGAGAGGCACAATGAAAAGGAAAGCAAGAGGCAACAATCAGCCGTGAGTTTTGGCCTAGGGTTAAAGGACAGCAAACTGGAGGAATGGCCAGGAGGAGAACTGCTCTTTCAGAGTCAGGCTGGGATTGCTTCAAGCCTGTGCAGCCACAGGAAGGCTCTCTCCAGCACTTGCCTTTCTTACCTTCACCTCTTTCTTCCTTTAGGCACATCAATGTTGGCAGCGACTTTCAGGCTGAGCTCCCAGAGCTGCAGAGCAGAGCACCAAGTGAGGATGAAGAGCCTGCAAGACTGGTCTGGAAGCCCTGGGGAGAAGATGACTCTGACATGGAAAAACCTGACAGAGGTAGCTTCTCTTCAAGCTTTTCTTCCACCCCTGACATACTTGGATCTTTCAAAGTCTCCTTTTGCATAGAAAGGCAGCTTCTTGCAGCCTCCGCTTCTCTCCCTGTCTCACGTGTCTTCCCATCTAGAAGTGTTAGAGGCAAGGAGAACGCTCTGCTTCTGCAGCAGAGCAGCAAAAAGAGCAAGCATCTTGCTCTCCAAATCGGTCAGGCCCATTTGCCACTGCAAGAGAGGAGATTGGCCTCCACTTCTTCTACAAGAAGCTGCTCTGAAGGGAGAGCCAGCACTGCGGGGGCCCTTGCTTCAGCTGGCCCTGTCTTTGCTCTCCTTTTCATGCTCTCCAAGCCGCTGACTTTAGCTCCTGGCCTTTCCTTCCGCCTTGCATGGCAACCTTTGCTCTTGCTGGCCTCAAGGCTGACTTGGGCTGCCTTTTTGTTGTGCTTGCAGTAAGACAACTGCTGGATATGGCCAGCTCCCGTGGCATTGCCGGGCCAGCAGCTGACCTGGAGCGCGCCCTGCACTGCCTGCACCAGGCAGGCGGCAGCCTTCCGGTAAGAAGCCGCTCTGTGGGCGCACAGAAGAGGGCACAGGGAATGCACAAGGCCCGGCCACTGGCACAGCCTTTCCTGCCTGCTCCTTGATGAAGGCTCTTGACAGGGAGCAGAGCACCTGCTGCCTGCTGTGTCTCCTCCAGCTGCGTCAGGGCTGAGCCCAAACGGCTCCAGCAGGGAGAATCTCCCTCCTGCAGGCGGCGGCGCAAGCTCCTGCAGCCTGCTGCCTTGGAAATCGCCTGCAGCTCTGGCTGCTCTAAGACATCTGGAGAGGAAATTCCCAGAAGCCTCACTCAGCTGAGGCCATTCTGGCTGCAGGAGCCGCAAAATCATTCGCTTGGGGAGCAAAATGCCACTCTTGGGCACCAGCATCAAAGGGCTGGGCAGCAAAAACTAGGCACTGGGATCAAATCCCAGGCTTTCACATGGCATACAGTTGCTTGAATGTCTGAAGAGGCAAAGTAGCTGAAAGGCAGCATCTGTGCTTTTCGGCTCATTTTGGATGTGGTGGGGCGCCTAAAGCCTTTTCCCCTTGGATCTTGCAGGAGGCTCTGGAGATGTTGCTCTCAGGGGGGCCTGCAACAGCTCAAGGCCATCCCTTGGCTGATTATCATTACGCAGGTAAGCAAAGCAGAGCTTCTTCCTTCACTGACAGATGCTGCCGTCCCCTTCAGTGTTGTGGCAAGTGTTTCTGCTTCAACAAATTGTGCTTAACACCAGCACAAGGTCTTGTCTTCTCAGGGGCTGGCGAAAGCACCAGCATCTAGTCCTTCAGCTTTACTTCTTTTCCAATCCTTTTCCCGGCGGAATGCCTGCTCTTGTCTTCGTCACCTTCTGAGGCAGCAGACATGTACTCACACGGGAATGATGGTCTGCAACCATTTGCTTGCGGCGGCCAGTGGGATCTACTTCATGTGGATCGAGTGATCCATTTACCTGCTGCTTTTTATTGCCAGGCTCTGATAGATGGACACCTGAGGAGAAGGACTCCTTCCAAAAGGCTTTCCACACCTACGGCAAGGATTTTCATCTCATCCAGAAGCAGGTAAAGCCGCAGGACATTCTTTACCTGAGCAGATCATCAGGAGGAAAGCTTGCTTCTAGCTGGTAACAAACACTGGGCTTCGGTCTCTCTCTTCTCAAGTACCAAAACTGCTCAAGTAGTAACAAAACGGGACATCAAAGGCCTGTGTGAAAAGGATGATCCTGTCTCTCCAGCCCTTTTCTCCAAGCTCCTTTGGAATATGATGATTTATTCTCTCAGACTTGTCGCACACCTCTGCTGCTGCTTCCACAAGACATTGTGCTGGCATAACTGGAGTGAACCCGGCAAAGAAGACCTGTGCTAGATGGATTTCTTGTTGATCTGTGCATTACATGCGCTACCACCTAGCATGATACACCGTTTACTACATTGCATGATGCCTCTCTTTCTCCATCTTGATTTCATTTTACACCCTACTCCATTTACTTCATGATTTTACTTCCTACTTTACTCCGTCATCTACTTTTTCCCCAAAGCACCCTACAAAGGAATTTTAGATTCCTTCTTTTTCTCTTCACAACAGATCCAGACTAAGACCGTGGCACAGTGTGTGGAGTACTACTACACCTGGAAAAAGGAGCATAGAGTTGCTAGCACTCTTGCTCAGGTGAGGGGGAAGAAAATCCAGGCATGCCAGGAGGGTGGAGAAACTGGGAGAAGGGGAGAAAACCTGCTGGCCAGGCATGCCAGACACCGCTTTGCCAGGATCACATTGTCCCATGCGCTGGGAAAGGCACAGCAGATGCTGCCCAGGCCTTCCTTCTGCTGCTGCCCTGAAATACGCCATTCTGGAGCCTAACTCTGAGCCAAAAAAGCCGCACCACCACCCAAATGGGCTTGGACTCTCTACAGATGGCTTTCTCAAGGGCTGCCACCTTTGCTGACTCCAATCAGACCCTTCATTCCCCACTTCACTCCTCCTGACATCTGCAATCCCTGTCTTCAGGGAGATGTTGCAGATTTTCAGGCAGTTTTTCTAGCATCCCAGCATACTCCCCAAGAAGCAGCTGCCAGTGCTGTGGCTCCCCTCAGACTTTCCTTACCAGCAAAGAGCAATTTGGTTGGCAAGTGTGAGAGAGAGAAAGAGAAAGAGAGAGAGAGACATTATTCTGGGTTGTAGAAAAGGTCTAACCATGTGTCTTCCCTAATTTGACTGAATTTCCATCCCATTCCCTAGACATTTCTGCAGGAAAACCCAAGGGAAATAAATGTTAGGCAGAGAGGTAGAAATAAGAAATGTAGAATTCTAGATAGCCACACATTTATCCCACCCCTCTGGCCTGTAGCAAAGAGGAGCATTTCCCTCCAAGCTCTGCCTTGGCAGCCCGCCGCAGCCCACTGGCAAAGGCAGCCCTTTCCTCAGCTCTTGAGGCTTTGCAAGGATTTGCTTAGGCCAATAGATTTTTGTGCTGGACGCAGGCATTTCCAGCTTTCTGACGGGAAGGAAACATTGAAACAGGATTCTTTGATTTCCAGGCTGTGGGCGAAGGCAAGAGGAGCAAAAGCCCCCCCAGAAAGGAGGATGGGCAGACAGGGAAGAGAAGCCGCAAGAGGGCTGGCAGCGCCCAGTGTCCCTGCTGCCAACCGCGCCAGCCGCCCCGTTCGGCGGGAGGCCCCTTTCCCTGCGGCCAGTGCAAACGGTGCGCAACTTCCTGCTCTTTCTGCTCCAACCTGCGCCTTGGCACTAAAACAGGCTGACCCTTTGCAAAGGCGCCGCAGCGCAAGCTCAGGCCACTTGCACCATCGCCCCTCGCAGCCCTGCTCAAGCTTACAACCCACCTCAAACCCAAACAGCTCACTTCAAACCCAGCCTTCACAATGAAACCTTACCCTGCCCCAACAACACACACTGCATACAAGTAGCAACAGATCCATCAAAGCTTGCTTTGATGCTGCTGATCAAATTCCAAATAGGATGCAGCAAAAGGAGGAAGACATTTCAAGGCATTGAAGCAAGAAAGATCGGACTCATGCTCTGATCAATTCACAACGTGCCACTGCCCAAAAAGACAGAAATTCATACTAAAAGGCAGATCTTGCCACTTGCTTTAATGATGTGTACTAAATTGAACAATGGATGGTTTGTTTCCTGTCTTCCAGGCTGTTTGAAACCATGCAGGAAAGGAACAAACACAGGAGAAGACATCGCCCTCGCAAAGAAGCAGAGCCTCTCCCCAAGAAGAAAAGACCAAATTAGACAAGCCTGCAGCTTGTCCAGCCAGGCCTAGCAAGGCTTAGGACTAGATAGGAATAGGACTGGTTTTTAAGCTTCGATAACGTCAATAGAACTAGATAGGAATAGGACTGGTTTTTAAGCTTTTAGACTTGTTCAAATTCTATTTAGTTAGTTTACATGATAGGAATCTCCTCAAATTCTTAGTTAAGGTACATGAGTATTATTCAAGATTCATTAGTAGGATTAGATTGATCAGTCAATGTAAGAGGCTTGGTGTTGGCTACGCTCCGTCTTTTGTCATTTTGCCTTTGTTGAGACACAATCTGTCTTTATCATTAAACCATGTTTGTTCCACTTTATCTTTTGGTCTGTATGAAATCACTGCGGCAATCAAAGACGGCACTTGCCCTGAGAGGAGAATCTGGGCACGCACGACCTCCCCAAGGCCCGGCCCCTTGCTCAGCTGGCAGGACTGGCAAAGGTGTGTCTCCTTTACTGCCAGGGAAAGAACGCTGGCGCTTCATCCTTTGATTCCTACAAATCTCAGCTGCCAGTGGAAAGGGAGGCTTTGTTTAATTCAATGAATTGGATCAAAATGAGTGCTCGGCTCTCACCATCATTTCTGCCCTAAAAGCAACAGCTTTAGTCCTTTTTGTAGCCCAGCAACAGAACTTTGCTTCATTTTGGGGCACTGATGCACCTGACCACCTTGGAAGACCTTTCTAGAACCCCTCCAATTCTATCCAATTCATATCCCATGCACCACAAAGGCATCAGTAGTTCAGTTTCAGTTTCTCTTGAAAGGAGCCCTCTCCCGCTCTGGGCCTCCACCAATCTCCTTAGCTAAAGCAGAGCGGCTGGGATCATTATCCTCTCTCTGGCTTCCCACAGCTTAGGTATTTGCACCAAAGAAGAAGCAAACTCCCTCTTTCATCTAGCCCAGCAAATGGCACTGCCCAGCAAGGCTTTGGTGGCAGGGGCTGTGCAGGGTGGAGAGGGGGCGAGGGAGGGGACAATTGCCAGGCTGCTTCTGGGAAGCGCAGGGAAGCTTGCCCTTGTCTGATGGAGCCAGTGCAGCTGGGCTTTGGAGCCTACAAAGTATCTGCCTTGCAGTGGCACTTGTTACAGCTGCCCCCTCACTTTGCTGCCCTGTGGGCAACATGCAGCCCGGGAAGGAAGCAAGATTGGGACTGAAGCAAGATTTGCTTTGCCTTAACTATAGGCCGGGAAGCAGCAAAACTGGCTGGGTTTTGTCCTATCTGGCATCTAAGTATTAAAAGAAACGCCAAGGCCGTCAGTGTGGAAAGGTAATTCCATCAGTGTTCCTTTGTTAGAGGAATGCCTGAGTCTTTTGAGACAAACAGCTAGTTTCTCCAAGGGAGCTGGGAGAGAGATATACAAAGTCGGCATTCATGTTTGCTACAGAAATGCCACTGTGCTGTCCCTGTCTGTGTGTCCCCATCAGTTCCCCTGAGAAACATGCTGTTTCTCTAAGTTTCAAGGAAGGAGTGACGAGGTGAGTGACCAGCTCAGAGGCCCAAAGGAGGGAAAACATCAAGCGACATTATTGGGCACCAAAAGGAGATTTGAGAAAGGGGGCAGCATGAATGCCTCCACTTTGAGAGGAAGCTTTGGAGTTGCCTCTCGCCTGAACAACTTGCAAATTCTAGCTCCTCTCAGAGCTGGAGGAGAGCCAGCGGGAGGAGTCCTGCTGCTTCTCCAGGGCAGGAGATGAGGTTCTGGGCCCTTGGACACAGACAGGCTCCTGGGCACGTTCAGCTGGAGACACCTTGCAGAGAAGCACCGACAAGAGCCAGGGCTGTCCCTGCACTGCTTTTGCCCGTCTCCTCAGGCGACTCAGGAGAAAAACCCAATGGCAAGGCTCTCAGAGCAAGCTTGCAGCAGCAGAAGTAAAAGGGGCAGAGGTGGCCCATGCCTCTTTCTGTCCCATGGCTCCCCTGGGGTTCTACATGGAATGTTGGGCTGTGCCCATAGCAACTGTCGTTGTCTCCTGCTCCTGCGGCCCTTGGTGGAACGCTGCTGGAGCAGCGCTGGAGCAGCAGCTGCAGGATCAGCTCCTGGGCTGTCCCTGACCAGCCACCTCCTGCACTCAGCGCCACACCCGGCCTCTGCACCCACATCCTCGTCTCCTCGCCTGCCTCCAGGCATCCCCACAGCACTTGGGGATCGTCCAAGGTAAGAAAATCCCCGTTTGCCTTCAAAGCACTAACACAAGGGCACGAGGCTCCAGCTGCCTCTCCCGCCAACCACGACACACAGGCTGCCTGCTCACTTTCCCCACACCACGTTCCACGTCAAAACAAGCTTCAGCTTCTGAAGGAATCGTGTTGCCTCCCAGGCAAACACAGACCTTTCCATAGAGGATGTAGAGAGCTGTCCCAGTGCAGTTGCAGATCCTCCTCCACGGATCACCTGCTTCAAAGTTCTTGGCACCCATTGCAGCCCTAAACCTAGCTTGTGGTGACCCCAAAACAAATTGGTCATGCCTGAGGAGTTCAGGGCTTCAGTGTCAACAAATCCCCTTATGCCCTGACTCAGCTCACACCTGCTCCAAAGCTGCAAAAACCAGAATGATGGCACTTCTCCTCTGGGATCCCTCTCATTCAGGCCATGGAAGCATTTCACTGGCCTTGTCCTCAAACACAGCTGTTCAACTTCAAAAATCATCTGCTATCAGCAATCCTTATGTGCTTACATAGTTACATCTCTGATAGATACATTCTATTTTCATATCCTGTAGATACTTCTTTCAATGCATGTAGGGCTGCTTCTACCTCATGCTCAGGGGCAGCTGTGAAATGCCATCTTCTCAAGAACACAATCACAGTACCAGAGAATTTTCTGGCTTGCAAGGGATTCTCAAAGATCACTGAGCCCAACTCCAGGGCCTGCCCGGGGCAGCCTCAACAATCACATGCCCAAGAGCGCTGTCCAAACACTTTTGGAGCTCAGTCAGCCTTGGTGCTGGCACCCCTTCCCTGGAGAGCCTCTTCCAGTGGCCAAGCACCCTCTGGGTGAAGAGCCTTTTCCTTCTATCCACCCTAAGCCTGCACTGCCACATCTTGCAGCCCATTCTCTTGGCTCCTCCCAGTGGCCCCAGCACTGAAGACAGTAGTGCATGGCCTTCTGCTTCCCCTCCTCAGGAAGCTGCTGACTGCTAGAGGCTCCTGCCTAGGCAATTCCACCTCAAAACCACGGTAATGACACCAAAAAGAAAGAAGCTGGGACAGAGGAGCTCAGGGCTTGCAACCATGAGGTCGAGAAGGAAGGCTACTGACACATCCTGGGCACAACGATTTCTAACTGGAGCATTGTTTGGATCTTTTTCAGGTGGAAAGGAGAGGCACAATGAAAAGGAAAGCAAGAGGCAACAATCAGCCGTGAGTTTTGGCCTAGCGTTAAAGGACAGCAAACTGGAGGAATGGCCAGGAGGAGAACTGCTCTTTCAGAGTCAGGCTGGGATTGCTTCAAGCCTGTGCAGCCACAGGAAGGCTCTCTCCAGCACTTGCCTTTCTTACCTTCACCTCTTTCTTCCTTTAGGCACATCAATGTTGGCAGCGACTTTCAGGCTGAGCTCCCAGAGCTGCAGAGCAGAGCACCAAGTGAGGATGAAGAGCCTGCAAGCCTGGTCTGGAAGCCCTGGGGAGAAGATGACTCTGACATGGAAAAACCTGACAGAGGTAGCTTCTCTTCAAGCTTTTCTTCCACCCCTGACATACTTGGATCTTTCAAAGTCTCCTTTTGCATAGAAAGGCAGCTTCTTGCAGCCTCCGCTTCTCTCCCTGTCTCACGTGTCTTCCCATCTAGAAGTGTTAGAGGCAAGGAGAACGCTCTGCTTCTGCAGCAGAGCAGCAAAAAGAGCAAGCATCTTGCTCTCCAAATCGGTCAGGCCCATTTGCCACTGCAAGAGAGGAGATTGGCCTCCACTTCTTCTACAAGAAGCTGCTCTGAAGGGAGAGCCAGCACTGCGGGGGCCCTTGCTTCAGCTGGCCCTGTCTTTGCTCTCCTTTTCATGCTCTCCAAGCCGCTGACTTTAGCTCCTGGCCTTTCCTTCCGCCTTGCATGGCAACCTTTGCTCTTGCTGGCCTCAAGGCTGACTTGGGCTGCCTTTTTGTTGTGCTTGCAGTAAGACAACTGCTGGACATGGCCAGCTCCCGTGGCATTGCCGGGCCAGCAGCTGACCTGGAGCGCGCCCTGCACTGCCTGCACCAGGCAGGCGGCAGCCTTCCGGTAAGAAGCCGCTCTGTGGGCGCACAGAAGAGGGCACAGGGAATGCACAAGGCCCGGCCACTGGCACAGCCTTTCCTGCCTGCTCCTTGATGAAGGCTCTTGACAGGGAGCAGAGCACCTGCTGCCTGCTGTGTCTCCTCCAGCTGCGTCAGGGCTGAGCCCAAACGGCTCCAGCAGGGAGAATCTCCCTCCTGCAGGCGGCGGCGCAAGCTCCTGCAGCCTGCTGCCTTGGAAATCGCCTGCAGCTCTGGCTGCTCTAAGACATCTGGAGAGGAAATTCCCAGAAGCCTCACTCAGCTGAGGCCATTCTGGCTGCAGGAGCCGCAAAATCATTCGCTTGGGGAGCAAAATGCCACTCTTGGGCACCAGCATCAAAGGGCTGGGCAGCAAACACTAGGCACTGGGATCAAATCCCAGGCTTTCACATGGCATACAGTTGCTTGAATGTCTGAAGAGGCAAAGTAGCTGAAAGGCAGCATCTGTGCTTTTCGGCTCATTTTGGATGTGGTGGGGCGCCTAAAGCCTTTTCCCCTTGGATCTTGCAGGAGGCTCTGGAGATGTTGCTCTCAGGGGGGCCTGCAACAGCTCAAGGCCATCCCTTGGCTGATTATCATTACGCAGGTAAGCAAAGCAGAGCTTCTTCCTTCACTGACAGATGCTGCCGTCCCCTTCAGTGTTGTGGCAAGTGTTTCTGCTTCAACAAATTGTGCTTAACACCAGCACAAGGTCTTGTCTTCTCAGGGGCTGGCGAAAGCACCAGCATCTAGTCCTTCAGCTTTACTTCTTTTCCAATCCTTTTCCCGGCGGAATGCCTGCTCTTGTCTTCGTCACCTTCTGAGGCAGCAGACATGTACTCACACGGGAATGATGGTCTGCAACCATTTGCTTGCGGCGGCCAGTGGGATCTACTTCATGTGGATCGAGTGATCCATTTACCTGCTGCTTTTTATTGCCAGGCTCTGATAGATGGACACCTGAGGAGAAGGACTCCTTCCAAAAGGCTTTCCACACCTACGGCAAGGATTTTCATCTCATCCAGAAGCAGGTAAAGCCGCAGGACATTCTTTACCTGAGCAGATCATCAGGAGGAAAGCTTGCTTCTAGCTGGTAACAAACACTGGGCTTCGGTCTCTCTCTTCTCAAGTACCAAAACTGCTCAAGTAGTAACAAAACGGGACATCAAAGGCCTGTGTGAAAAGGATGATCCTGTCTCTCCAGCCCTTTTCTCCAAGCTCCTTTGGAATATGATGATTTATTCTCTCAGACTTGTCGCACACCTCTGCTGCTGCTTCCACAAGACATTGTGCTGGCATAACTGGAGTGAACCCGGCAAAGAAGACCTGTGCTAGATGGATTTCTTGTTGATCTGTGCATTACATGCGCTACCACCTAGCATGATACACGGTTTACTACATTGCATGATGCCTCTCTTTCTCCATCTTCATTTCATTTTACACCCTACTCCATTTACTTCATGATTTTACTTCCTACTTTACTCCGTCATCTACTTTTTCCCCAAAGCACCCTACAAAGGAATTTTAGATTCCTTCTTTTTCTCTTCACAACAGATCCAGACTAAGACCGTGGCACAGTGTGTGGAGTACTACTACACCTGGAAAAAGGAGCATAGAGTTGCTAGCACTCTTGCTCAGGTGAGGGGGAAGAAAATCCAGGCATGCCAGGAGGGTGGAGAAACTGGGAGAAGGGGAGAAAACCTGCTGGCCAGGCATGCCAGACACCGCTTTGCCAGGATCACATTGTCCCATGCGCTGGGAAAGGCACAGCAGATGCTGCCCAGGCCTTCCTTCTGCTGCTGCCCTGAAATACGCCATTCTGGAGCCTAACTCTGAGCCAAAAAAGCCGCACCACCACCCAAATGGGCTTGGACTCTCTACAGATGGCTTTCTCAAGGGCTGCCACCTTTGCTGACTCCAATCAGACCCTTCATTCCCCACTTCACTCCTCCTGACATCTGCAATCCCTGTCTTCAGGGAGATGTTGCAGATTTTCAGGCAGTTTTTCTAGCATCCCAGCATACTCCCCAAGAAGCAGCTGCCAGTGCTGTGGCTCCCCTCAGACTTTCCTTACCAGCAAAGAGCAATTTGGTTGGCAAGTGTGAGAGAGAGAAAGAGAAAGAGAGAGAGAGACATTATTCTGGGTTGTAGAAAACGTCTAACCATGTGTCTTCCCTAATTTGACTGAATTTCCATCCCATTCCCTAGACATTTCTGCAGGAAAACCCAAGGGAAATAAATGTTAGGCAGAGAGGTAGAAATAAGAAATGTAGAATTCTAGATAGCCACACATTTATCCCACCCCTCTGGCCTGTAGCAAAGAGGAGCATTTCCCTCCAAGCTCTGCCTTGGCAGCCCGCCGCAGCCCACTGGCAAAGGCAGCCCTTTCCTCAGCTCTTGAGGCTTTGCAAGGATTTGCTTAGGCCAATAGACTTTTGTGCTGGACGCAGGCATTTCCAGCTTTCTGACGGGAAGGAAACATTGAAACAGGATTCTTTGATTTCCAGGCTGTGGGCGAAGGCAAGAGGAGCAAAAGCCCCCCCAGAAAGGAGGATGGGCAGACAGGGAAGAGAAGCCGCAAGAGGGCTGGCAGCGCCCAGTGTCCCTGCTGCCAACCGCGCCAGCCGCCCCGTTCGGCGGGAGGCCCCTTTCCCTGCGGCCAGTGCAAACGGTGCGCAACTTCCTGCTCTTTCTGCTCCAACCTGCGCCTTGGCACTACAACAGGCTGACCCTTTGCAAAGGCGCCGCAGCGCAAGCTCAGGCCACTTGCACCATCGCCCCTCGCAGCCCTGCTCAAGCTTACAACCCACCTCAAACCCAAACAGCTCACTTCAAACCCAGCCTTCACAATGAAACCTTACCCTGCCCCAACAACACACACTGCATACAAGTAGCAACAGATCCATCAAAGCTTGCTTTGATGCTGCTGATCAAATTCCAAATAGGATGCAGCAAAAGGAGGAAGACATTTCAAGGCATTGAAGCAAGAAAGATCGGACTCATGCTCTGATCAATTCACAACGTGCCACTGCCCAAAAAGACAGAAATTCATACTAAAAGGCAGATCTTGCCACTTGCTGTAATGATGTGTACTAAATTGAACAATGGATGGTTTGTTTCCTGTCTTCCAGGCTGTTTGAAACCATGCAGGAAAGGAACAAACACAGGAGAAGACATCGCCCTCGCAAAGAAGCAGAGCCTCTCCCCAAGAAGAAAAGACCAAATTAGACAAGCCTGCAGCTTGTCCAGCCAGGCCTAGCAAGGCTTAGGACTAGATAGGAATAGGACTGGTTTTTAAGCTTCGATAACGTCAATAGAACTAGATAGGAATAGGACTGGTTTTTAAGCTTTTAGACTTGTTCAAATTCTATTTAGTTAGTTTACATGATAGGAATCTCCTCAAATTCTTAGTTAAGGTACATGAGTATTATTCAAGATTCATTAGTAGGATTAGATTGATCAGTCAATGTAAGAGGCTTGGTGTTGGCTACGCTCCGTCTTTTGTCATTTTGCCTTTGTTGAGACACAATCTGTCTTTATCATTAAACCATGTTTGTTCCACTTTATCTTTTGGTCTGTATGAAATCACTGCGGCAATCAAAGACGGCACTTGCCCTGAGAGGAGAATCTGGGCACGCACGACCTCCCCAAGGCCCGGCCCCTTGCTCAGCTGGCAGGACTGGCAAAGGTGTGTCTCCTTTACTGCCAGGGAAAGAACGCTGGCGCTTCATCCTTTGATTCCTACAAATCTCAGCTGCCAGTGGAAAGGGAGGCTTTGTTTAATTCAATGAATTGGATCAAAATGAGTGCTCGGCTCTCACCATCATTTCTGCCCTAAAAGCAACAGCTTTAGTCCTTTTTGTAGCCCAGCAACAGAACTTTGCTTCATTTTGGGGCACTGATGCACCTGACCACCTTGGAAGACCTTTCTAGAACCCCTCCAATTCTATCCAATTCATATCCCATGCACCACAAAGGCATCAGTAGTTCAGTTTCAGTTTCTCTTGAAAGGAGCCCTCTCCCGCTCTGGGCCTCCACCAATCTCCTTAGCTAAAGCAGAGCGGCTGGGATCATTATCCTCTCTCTGGCTTCCCACAGCTTAGGTATTTGCACCAAAGAAGAAGCAAACTCCCTCTTTCATCTAGCCCAGCAAATGGCACTGCCCAGCAAGGCTTTGGTGGCAGGGGCTGTGCAGGGTGGAGAGGGGGCGAGGGAGGGGCAATTGCCAGGCTGCTTCTGGGAAGCAGCGCAGGGAAGCTTGCCCTTGTCTGATGGAGCCAGTGCAGCTGGGCTTTGGAGCCTACAAAGTATCTGCCTTGCAGTGGCACTTGTTACAGCTGCCCCCTCACTTTGCTGCCCTGTGGGCAACATGCAGCCCGGGAAGGAAGCAAGATTGGGACTGAAGCAAGATTTGCTTTGCCTTAACTATAGGCCGGGAAGCAGCAAAACTGGCTGGGTTTTGTCCTATCTGGCATCTAAGTATTAAAAGAAACGCCAAGGCCGTCAGTGTGGAAAGGTAATTCCATCAGTGTTCCTTTGTTAGAGGAATGCCTGAGTCTTTTGAGACAAACAGCTAGTTTCTCCAAGGGAGCTGGGAGAGAGATATACAAAGTCGGCATTCATGTTTGCTACAGAAATGCCACTGTGCTGTCCCTGTCTGTGTGTCCCCATCAGTTCCCCTGAGAAACATGCTGTTTCTCTAAGTTTCAAGGAAGGAGTGACGAGGTGAGTGACCAGCTCAGAGGCCCAAAGGAGGGAAAACATCAAGCGACATTATTGGGCACCAAAAGGAGATTTGAGAAAGGGGGCAGCATGAATGCCTCCACTTTGAGAGGAAGCTTTGGAGTTGCCTCTCGCCTGAACAACTTGCAAATTCTAGCTCCTCTCAGAGCTGGAGGAGAGCCAGCGGGAGGAGTCCTGCTGCTTCTCCAGGGCAGGAGATGAGGTTCTGGGCCCTTGGACACAGACAGGCTCCTGGGCACGTTCAGCTGGAGACACCTTGCAGAGAAGCACCGACAAGAGCCAGGGCTGTCCCTGCACTGCTTTTGCCCGTCTCCTCAGGCGACTCAGGAGAAAAACCCAATGGCAAGGCTCTCAGAGCAAGCTTGCAGCAGCAGAAGTAAAAGGGGCAGAGGTGGCCCATGCCTCTTTCTGTCCCATGGCTCCCCTGGGGTTCTACATGGAATGTTGGGCTGTGCCCATAGCAACTGTCGTTGTCTCCTGCTCCTGCGGCCCTTGGTGGAACGCTGCTGGAGCAGCGCTGGAGCAGCAGCTGCAGGATCAGCTCCTGGGCTGTCCCTGACCAGCCACCTCCTGCACTCAGCGCCACACCCGGCCTCTGCACCCACATCCTCGTCTCCTCGCCTGCCTCCAGGCATCCCCACAGCACTTGGGGATCGTCCAAGGTAAGAAAATCCCCGTTTGCCTTCAAAGCACTAACACAAGGGCACGAGGCTCCAGCTGCCTCTCCCGCCAACCACGACACACAGGCTGCCTGCTCACTTTCCCCACACCACGTTCCACGTCAAAACAAGCTTCAGCTTCTGAAGGAATCGTGTTGCCTCCCAGGCAAACACAGACCTTTCCATAGAGGATGTAGAGAGCTGTCCCAGTGCAGTTGCAGATCCTCCTCCACGGATCACCTGCTTCAAAGTTCTTGGCACCCATTGCAGCCCTAAACCTAGCTTGTGGTGACCCCAAAACAAATTGGTCATGCCTGAGGAGTTCAGGGCTTCAGTGTCAACAAATCCCCTTATGCCCTGACTCAGCTCACACCTGCTCCAAAGCTGCAAAAACCAGAATGATGGCACTTCTCCTCTGGGATCCCTCTCATTCAGGCCATGGAAGCATTTCACTGGCCTTGTCCTCAAACACAGCTGTTCAACTTCAAAAATCATCTGCTATCAGCAATCCTTATGTGCTTACATAGTTACATCTCTGATAGATACATTCTATTTTCATATCCTGTAGATACTTCTTTCAATGCATGTAGGGCTGCTTCTACCTCATGCTCAGGGGCAGCTGTGAAATGCCATCTTCTCAAGAACACAATCACAGTACCAGAGAATTTTCTGGCTTGCAAGGGATTCTCAAAGATCACTGAGCCCAACTCCAGGGCCTGCCCGGGGCAGCCTCAACAATCACATGCCCAAGAGCGCTGTCCAAACACTTTTGGAGCTCAGTCAGCCTTGGTGCTGGCACCCCTTCCCTGGAGAGCCTCTTCCAGTGGCCAAGCACCCTCTGGGTGAAGAGCCTTTTCCTTCTATCCACCCTAAGCCTGCACTGCCACATCTTGCAGCCCATTCTCTTGGCTCCTCCCAGTGGCCCCAGCACTGAAGACCGTAGTGCATGGCCTTCTGCTTCCCCTCCTCAGGAAGCTGCTGACTGCTAGAGGCTCCTGCCTAGGCAATTCCACCTCAAAACCACGGTAATGACACCAAAAAGAAAGAAGCTGGGACAGAGGAGCTCAGGGCTTGCAACCATGAGGTCGAGAAGGAAGGCTACTGACACATCCTGGGCACAACGATTTCTAACTGGAGCATTGTTTGGATCTTTTTCAGGTGGAAAGGAGAGGCACAATGAAAAGGAAAGCAAGAGGCAACAATCAGCCGTGAGTTTTGGCCTAGCGTTAAAGGACAGCAAACTGGAGGAATGGCCAGGAGGAGAACTGCTCTTTCAGAGTCAGGCTGGGATTGCTTCAAGCCTGTGCAGCCACAGGAAGGCTCTCTCCAGCACTTGCCTTTCTTACCTTCACCTCTTTCTTCCTTTAGGCACATCAATGTTGGCAGCGACTTTCAGGCTGAGCTCCCAGAGCTGCAGAGCAGAGCACCAAGTGAGGATGAAGAGCCTGCAAGCCTGGTCTGGAAGCCCTGGGGAGAAGATGACTCTGACATGGAAAAACCTGACAGAGGTAGCTTCTCTTCAAGCTTTTCTTCCACCCCTGACATACTTGGATCTTTCAAAGTCTCCTTTTGCATAGAAAGGCAGCTTCTTGCAGCCTCCGCTTCTCTCCCTGTCTCACGTGTCTTCCCATCTAGAAGTGTTAGAGGCAAGGAGAACGCTCTGCTTCTGCAGCAGAGCAGCAAAAAGAGCAAGCATCTTGCTCTCCAAATCGGTCAGGCCCATTTGCCACTGCAAGAGAGGAGATTGGCCTCCACTTCTTCTACAAGAAGCTGCTCTGAAGGGAGAGCCAGCACTGCGGGGGCCCTTGCTTCAGCTGGCCCTGTCTTTGCTCTCCTTTTCATGCTCTCCAAGCCGCTGACTTTAGCTCCTGGCCTTTCCTTCCGCCTTGCATGGCAACCTTTGCTCTTGCTGGCCTCAAGGCTGACTTGGGCTGCCTTTTTGTTGTGCTTGCAGTAAGACAACTGCTGGACATGGCCAGCTCCCGTGGCATTGCCGGGCCAGCAGCTGACCTGGAGCGCGCCCTGCACTGCCTGCACCAGGCAGGCGGCAGCCTTCCGGTAAGAAGCCGCTCTGTGGGCGCACAGAAGAGGGCACAGGGAATGCACAAGGCCCGGCCACTGGCACAGCCTTTCCTGCCTGCTCCTTGATGAAGGCTCTTGACAGGGAGCAGAGCACCTGCTGCCTGCTGTGTCTCCTCCAGCTGCGTCAGGGCTGAGCCCAAACGGCTCCAGCAGGGAGAATCTCCCTCCTGCAGGCGGCGGCGCAAGCTCCTGCAGCCTGCTGCCTTGGAAATCGCCTGCAGCTCTGGCTGCTCTAAGACATCTGGAGAGGAAATTCCCAGAAGCCTCACTCAGCTGAGGCCATTCTGGCTGCAGGAGCCGCAAAATCATTCGCTTGGGGAGCAAAATGCCACTCTTGGGCACCAGCATCAAAGGGCTGGGCAGCAAACACTAGGCACTGGGATCAAATCCCAGGCTTTCACATGGCATACAGTTGCTTGAATGTCTGAAGAGGCAAAGTAGCTGAAAGGCAGCATCTGTGCTTTTCGGCTCATTTTGGATGTGGTGGGGCGCCTAAAGCCTTTTCCCCTTGGATCTTGCAGGAGGCTCTGGAGATGTTGCTCTCAGGGGGGCCTGCAACAGCTCAAGGCCATCCCTTGGCTGATTATCATTACGCAGGTAAGCAAAGCAGAGCTTCTTCCTTCACTGACAGATGCTGCCGTCCCCTTCAGTGTTGTGGCAAGTGTTTCTGCTTCAACAAATTGTGCTTAACACCAGCACAAGGTCTTGTCTTCTCAGGGGCTGGCGAAAGCACCAGCATCTAGTCCTTCAGCTTTACTTCTTTTCCAATCCTTTTCCCGGCGGAATGCCTGCTCTTGTCTTCGTCACCTTCTGAGGCAGCAGACATGTACTCACACGGGAATGATGGTCTGCAACCATTTGCTTGCGGCGGCCAGTGGGATCTACTTCATGTGGATCGAGTGATCCATTTACCTGCTGCTTTTTATTGCCAGGCTCTGATAGATGGACACCTGAGGAGAAGGACTCCTTCCAAAAGGCTTTCCACACCTACGGCAAGGATTTTCATCTCATCCAGAAGCAGGTAAAGCCGCAGGACATTCTTTACCTGAGCAGATCATCAGGAGGAAAGCTTGCTTCTAGCTGGTAACAAACACTGGGCTTCGGTCTCTCTCTTCTCAAGTACCAAAACTGCTCAAGTAGTAACAAAACGGGACATCAAAGGCCTGTGTGAAAAGGATGATCCTGTCTCTCCAGCCCTTTTCTCCAAGCTCCTTTGGAATATGATGATTTATTCTCTCAGACTTGTCGCACACCTCTGCTGCTGCTTCCACAAGACATTGTGCTGGCATAACTGGAGTGAACCCGGCAAAGAAGACCTGTGCTAGATGGATTTCTTGTTGATCTGTGCATTACATGCGCTACCACCTAGCATGATACACGGTTTACTACATTGCATGATGCCTCTCTTTCTCCATCTTCATTTCATTTTACACCCTACTCCATTTACTTCATGATTTTACTTCCTACTTTACTCCGTCATCTACTTTTTCCCCAAAGCACCCTACAAAGGAATTTTAGATTCCTTCTTTTTCTCTTCACAACAGATCCAGACTAAGACTGTGGCACAGTGTGTGGAGTACTACTACACCTGGAAAAAGGAGCATAGAGTTGCTAGCACTCTTGCTCAGGTGAGGGGGAAGAAAATCCAGGCATGCCAGGAGGGTGGAGAAACTGGGAGAAGGGGAGAAAACCTGCTGGCCAGGCATGCCAGACACCGCTTTGCCAGGATCACATTGTCCCATGCGCTGGGAAAGGCACAGCAGATGCTGCCCAGGCCTTCCTTCTGCTGCTGCCCTGAAATACGCCATTCTGGAGCCTAACTCTGAGCCAAAAAAGCCGCACCACCACCCAAATGGGCTTGGACTCTCTACAGATGGCTTTCTCAAGGGCTGCCACCTTTGCTGACTCCAATCAGACCCTTCATTCCCCACTTCACTCCTCCTGACATCTGCAATCCCTGTCTTCAGGGAGATGTTGCAGATTTTCAGGCAGTTTTTCTAGCATCCCAGCATACTCCCCAAGAAGCAGCTGCCAGTGCTGTGGCTCCCCTCAGACTTTCCTTACCAGCAAAGAGCAATTTGGTTGGCAAGTGTGAGAGAGAGAAAGAGAAAGAGAGAGAGAGACATTATTCTGGGTTGTAGAAAACGTCTAACCATGTGTCTTCCCTAATTTGACTGAATTTCCATCCCATTCCCTAGACATTTCTGCAGGAAAACCCAAGGGAAATAAATGTTAGGCAGAGAGGTAGAAATAAGAAATGTAGAATTCTAGATAGCCACACATTTATCCCACCCCTCTGGCCTGTAGCAAAGAGGAGCATTTCCCTCCAAGCTCTGCCTTGGCAGCCCGCCGCAGCCCACTGGCAAAGGCAGCCCTTTCCTCAGCTCTTGAGGCTTTGCAAGGATTTGCTTAGGCCAATAGACTTTTGTGCTGGACGCAGGCATTTCCAGCTTTCTGACGGGAAGGAAACATTGAAACAGGATTCTTTGATTTCCAGGCTGTGGGCGAAGGCAAGAGGAGCAAAAGCCCCCCCAGAAAGGAGGATGGGCAGACAGGGAAGAGAAGCCGCAAGAGGGCTGGCAGCGCCCAGTGTCCCTGCTGCCAACCGCGCCAGCCGCCCCGTTCGGCGGGAGGCCCCTTTCCCTGCGGCCAGTGCAAACGGTGCGCAACTTCCTGCTCTTTCTGCTCCAACCTGCGCCTTGGCACTACAACAGGCTGACCCTTTGCAAAGGCGCCGCAGCGCAAGCTCAGGCCACTTGCACCATCGCCCCTCGCAGCCCTGCTCAAGCTTACAACCCACCTCAAACCCAAACAGCTCACTTCAAACCCAGCCTTCACAATGAAACCTTACCCTGCCCCAACAACACACACTGCATACAAGTAGCAACAGATCCATCAAAGCTTGCTTTGATGCTGCTGATCAAATTCCAAATAGGATGCAGCAAAAGGAGGAAGACATTTCAAGGCATTGAAGCAAGAAAGATCGGACTCATGCTCTGATCAATTCACAACGTGCCACTGCCCAAAAAGACAGAAATTCATACTAAAAGGCAGATCTTGCCACTTGCTGTAATGATGTGTACTAAATTGAACAATGGATGGTTTGTTTCCTGTCTTCCAGGCTGTTTGAAACCATGCAGGAAAGGAACAAACACAGGAGAAGACATCGCCCTCGCAAAGAAGCAGAGCCTCTCCCCAAGAAGAAAAGACCAAATTAGACAAGCCTGCAGCTTGTCCAGCCAGGCCTAGCAAGGCTTAGGACTAGATAGGAATAGGACTGGTTTTTAAGCTTCGATAACGTCAATAGAACTAGATAGGAATAGGACTGGTTTTTAAGCTTTTAGACTTGTTCAAATTCTATTTAGTTAGTTTACATGATAGGAATCTCCTCAAATTCTTAGTTAAGGTACATGAGTATTATTCAAGATTCATTAGTAGGATTAGATTGATCAGTCAATGTAAGAGGCTTGGTGTTGGCTACGCTCCGTCTTTTGTCATTTTGCCTTTGTTGAGACACAATCTGTCTTTATCATTAAACCATGTTTGTTCCACTTTATCTTTTGGTCTGTATGAAATCACTGCGGCAATCAAAGACGGCACTTGCCCTGAGAGGAGAATCTGGGCACGCACGACCTCCCCAAGGCCCGGCCCCTTGCTCAGCTGGCAGGACTGGCAAAGGTGTGTCTCCTTTACTGCCAGGGAAAGAACGCTGGCGCTTCATCCTTTGATTCCTACAAATCTCAGCTGCCAGTGGAAAGGGAGGCTTTGTTTAATTCAATGAATTGGATCAAAATGAGTGCTCGGCTCTCACCATCATTTCTGCCCTAAAAGCAACAGCTTTAGTCCTTTTTGTAGCCCAGCAACAGAACTTTGCTTCATTTTGGGGCACTGATGCACCTGACCACCTTGGAAGACCTTTCTAGAACCCCTCCAATTCTATCCAATTCATATCCCATGCACCACAAAGGCATCAGTAGTTCAGTTTCAGTTTCTCTTGAAAGGAGCCCTCTCCCGCTCTGGGCCTCCACCAATCTCCTTAGCTAAAGCAGAGCGGCTGGGATCATTATCCTCTCTCTGGCTTCCCACAGCTTAGGTATTTGCACCAAAGAAGAAGCAAACTCCCTCTTTCATCTAGCCCAGCAAATGGCACTGCCCAGCAAGGCTTTGGTGGCAGGGGCTGTGCAGGGTGGAGAGGGGGCGAGGGAGGGGACAATTGCCAGGCTGCTTCTGGGAAGCTCAGGGAAGCTTGCCCTTGTCTGATGGAGCCAGTGCAGCTGGGCTTTGGAGCCTACAAAGTATCTGCCTTGCAGTGGCACTTGTTACAGCTGCCCCCTCACTTTGCTGCCCTGTGGGCAACATGCAGCCCGGGAAGGAAGCAAGATTGGGACTGAAGCAAGATTTGCTTTGCCTTAACTATAGGCCGGGAAGCAGCAAAACTGGCTGGGTTTTGTCCTATCTGGCATCTAAGTATTAAAAGAAACGCCAAGGCCGTCAGTGTGGAAAGGTAATTCCATCAGTGTTCCTTTGTTAGAGGAATGCCTGAGTCTTTTGAGACAAACAGCTAGTTTCTCCAAGGGAGCTGGGAGAGAGATATACAAAGTCGGCATTCATGTTTGCTACAGAAATGCCACTGTGCTGTCCCTGTCTGTGTGTCCCCATCAGTTCCCCTGAGAAACATGCTGTTTCTCTAAGTTTCAAGGAAGGAGTGACGAGGTGAGTGACCAGCTCAGAGGCCCAAAGGAGGGAAAACATCAAGCGACATTATTGGGCACCAAAAGGAGATTTGAGAAAGGGGGCAGCATGAATGCCTCCACTTTGAGAGGAAGCTTTGGAGTTGCCTCTCGCCTGAACAACTTGCAAATTCTAGCTCCTCTCAGAGCTGGAGGAGAGCCAGCGGGAGGAGTCCTGCTGGTTCTGCAGGGCAGGAGATGAGGTTCTGGGCCCTTGGACACACACAGACTCCTGGGCACGTTCAGCTGGAGACACCTTGCAGAGAAGCACCCACAAGAGCCAGGGCTGTCCCTGCACTGCTTTTGCCCGTCTCCTCAGGCGACTCAGGAGAAAAACCCAATGGCAAGGCTCTCAGAGCAAGCTTGCAGCAGCAGAAGTAAAAGGGGCAGAGGTGGCCCATGCCTCTTTCTGTCCCATGGCTCCCCTGGGGTTCTACATGGAATGTTGGGCTGTGCCCATAGCAACTGTCGTTGTCTCCTGCTCCTGCGGCCCTTGGTGGAACGCTGCTGGAGCAGCGCTGGAGCAGCAGCTGCAGGATCAGCTCCTGGGCTGTCCCTGACCAGCCACCTCCCGCACTCAGCGCCACACCCGGCCTCTGCACCCACATCCTCGTCTCCTCGGCTGCCTCCAGGCATCCCCACAGCACTTGGGGATCGTCCAAGGTAAGAAAATCCCCGTTTGCCTTCAAAGCACTAACACAAGGGCACGAGGCTCCAGCTGCCTCTCCCGCCAACCACGACACACAGGCTGCCTGCTCACTTTCCCCACACCACGTTCCACGTCAAAACAAGCTTCAGCTTCTGAAGGAATCTTGTTGCCTCCCAGGCAAACACAGACCTTTCCATAGAGGATGTAGAGAGCTGTCCCAGTGCAGTTGCAGATCCTCCTCCACGGATCACCTGCTTCAAAGTTCTTGGCACCCATTGCAGCCCTAAACCTAGCTTGTGGTGACCCCAAAACAAATTGGTCATGCCTGAGGAGTTCAGGGCTTCAGTGTCAACAAATCCCCTTATGCCCTGACTCAGCTCACACCTGCTCCAAAGCTGCAAAAACCAGAATGATGGCACTTCTCCTCTGGGATCCCTCTCATTCAGGCCATGGAAGCATTTCACTGGCCTTGTCCTCAAACACAGCTGTTCAACTTCAAAAATCATCTGCTATCAGCAATCCTTATGTGCTTACATAGTTACATCTCTGATAGATACATTCTATTTTCATATCCTGTAGATACTTCTTTCAATGCATGTAGGGCTGCTTCTACCTCATGCTCAGGGGCAGCTGTGAAATGCCATCTTCTCAAGAACACAATCACAGTACCAGAGAATTTTCTGGCTTGCAAGGGATTCTCAAAGATCACTGAGCCCAACTCCAGGGCCTGCCCGGGGCAGCCTCAACAATCACATGCCCAAGAGCGCTGTCCAAACACTTTTGGAGCTCAGTCAGCCTTGGTGCTGGCACCCCTTCCCTGGAGAGCCTCTTCCAGTGGCCAAGCACCCTCTGGGTGAAGAGCCTTTTCCTTCTATCCACCCTAAGCCTGCACTGCCACATCTTGCAGCCCATTCTCTTGGCTCCTCCCAGTGGCCCCAGCACTGAAGACAGTAGTGCATGGCCTTCTGCTTCCCCTCCTCAGGAAGCTGCTGACTGCTAGAGGCTCCTGCCTAGGCAATTCCACCTCAAAACCACGGTAATGACACCAAAAAGAAAGAAGCTGGGACAGAGGAGCTCAGGGCTTGCAACCATGAGGTCGAGAAGGAAGGCTACTGACACATCCTGGGCACAACGATTTCTAACTGGAGCATTGTTTGGATCTTTTTCAGGTGGAAAGGAGAGGCACAATGAAAAGGAAAGCAAGAGGCAACAATCAGCCGTGAGTTTTGGCCTAGGGTTAAAGGACAGCAAACTGGAGGAATGGCCAGGAGGAGAACTGCTCTTTCAGAGTCAGGCTGGGATTGCTTCAAGCCTGTGCAGCCACAGGAAGGCTCTCTCCAGCACTTGCCTTTCTTACCTTCACCTCTTTCTTCCTTTAGGCACATCAATGTTGGCAGCGACTTTCAGGCTGAGCTCCCAGAGCTGCAGAGCAGAGCACCAAGTGAGGATGAAGAGCCTGCAAGCCTGGTCTGGAAGCCCTGGGGAGAAGATGACTCTGACATGGAAAAACCTGACAGAGGTAGCTTCTCTTCAAGCTTTTCTTCTACCCCTGACATACTTGGATCTTTCAAAGTCTCCTTTTGCATAGAAAGGCAGCTTCTTGCAGCCTCCGCTTCTCTCCCTGTCTCACGTGTCTTCCCATCTAGAAGTGTTAGAGGCAAGGAGAACGCTCTGCTTCTGCAGCAGAGCAGCAAAAAGAGCAAGCATCTTGCTCTCCAAATCGGTCAGGCCCATTTGCCACTGCAAGAGAGGAGATTGGCCTCCACTTCTTCTACAAGAAGCTGCTCTGAAGGGAGAGCCAGCACTGCGGGGGCCCTTGCTTCAGCTGGCCCTGTCTTTGCTCTCCTTTTCATGCTCTCCAAGCCGCTGCCTTTAGCTCCTGACCTTTCCTTCCGCCTTGCATGGCAACCTTTGCTCTTGCTGGCCTCAAGGCTGACTTGGGCTGCCTTTTTGTTGTGCTTGCAGTAAGACAACTGCTGGACATGGCCAGCTCCCGTGGCATTGCCGGGCCAGCAGCTGACCTGGAGCGCGCCCTGCACTGCCTGCACCAGGCAGGCGGCAGCCTTCCGGTAAGAAGCCGCTCTGTGGGCGCACAGAAGAGGGCACAGGGAATGCACAAGGCCCGGCCACTGGCACAGCCTTTCCTGCCTGCTCCTTGATGAAGGCTCTTCACAGGGAGCAGAGCACCTGCTGCCTGCTGTGTCTCCTCCAGCTGCGTCAGGGCTGAGCCCAAACGGCTCCAGCAGGGAGAATCTCCCTCCTGCAGGCGGCGGCGCAAGCTCCTGCAGCCTGCTGCCTTGGAAATCGCCTGCAGCTCTGGCTGCTCTAAGACATCTGGAGAGGAAATTCCCAGAAGCCTCACTCAGCTGAGGCCATTCTGGCTGCAGGAGCCGCAAAATCATTCGCTTGGGGAGCAAAATGCCACTCTTGGGCACCAGCATCAAAGGGCTGGGCAGCAAACACTAGGCACTGGGATCAAATCCCAGGCTTTCACATGGCATACAGTTGCTTGAATGTCTGAAGAGGCAAAGTAGCTGAAAGGCAGCATCTGTGCTTTTCGGCTCATTTTGGATGTGGTGGGGCGCCTAAAGCCTTTTCCCCTTGGATCTTGCAGGAGGCTCTGGAGATGTTGCTCTCAGGGGGGCCTGCAACAGCTCAAGGCCATCCCTTGGCTGATTATCATTACGCAGGTAAGCAAAGCAGAGCTTCTTCCTTCACTGACAGATGCTGCCGTCCCCTTCAGTGTTGTGGCAAGTGTTTCTGCTTCAACAAATTGTGCTTAACACCAGCACAAGGTCTTGTCTTCTCAGGGGCTGGCGAAAGCACCAGCATCTAGTCCTTCAGCTTTACTTCTTTTCCAATCCTTTTCCCGGCGGAATGCCTGCTCTTGTCTTCGTCACCTTCTGAGGCAGCAGACATGTACTCACACGGGAATGATGGTCTGCAACCATTTGCTTGCGGCGGCCAGTGGGATCTACTTCATGTGGATCGAGTGATCCATTTACCTGCTGCTTTTTATTGCCAGGCTCTGATAGATGGACACCTGAGGAGAAGGACTCCTTCCAAAAGGCTTTCCACACCTACGGCAAGGATTTTCATCTCATCCAGAAGCAGGTAAAGCCGCAGGACATTCTTTACCTGAGCAGATCATCAGGAGGAAAGCTTGCTTCTAGCTGGTAACAAACACTGGGCTTCGGTCTCTCTCTTCTCAAGTACCAAAACTGCTCAAGTAGTAACAAAACGGGACATCAAAGGCCTGTGTGAAAAGGATGATCCTGTCTCTCCAGCCCTTTTCTCCAAGCTCCTTTGGAATATGATGATTTATTCTCTCAGACTTGTCGCACACCTCTGCTGCTGCTTCCACAAGACATTGTGCTGGCATAACTGGAGTGAACCCGGCAAAGAAGACCTGTGCTAGATGGATTTCTTGTTGATCTGTGCATTACATGCGCTACCACCTAGCATGATACACCGCTTACTACATTGCATGATGCCTCTCTTTCTCCATCTTCATTTCATTTTACACCCTACTCCATTTACTTCATGATTTTACTTCCTACTTTACTCCGTCATCTACTTTTTCCCCAAAGCACCCTACAAAGGAATTTTAGATTCCTTCTTTTTCTCTTCACAACAGATCCAGACTAAGACCGTGGCACAGTGTGTGGAGTACTACTACACCTGGAAAAAGGAGCATAGAGTTGCTAGCACTCTTGCTCAGGTGAGGGGGAAGAAAATCCAGGCATGCCAGGAGGGTGGAGAAACTGGGAGAAGGGGAGAAAACCTGCTGGCCAGGCATGCCAGACACCGCTTTGCCAGGATCACATTGTCCCATGCGCTGGGAAAGGCACAGCAGATGCTGCCCAGGCCTTCCTTCTGCTGCTGCCCTGAAATACGCCATTCTGGAGCCTAACTCTGAGCCAAAAAAGCCGCACCACCACCCAAATGGGCTTGGACTCTCTACAGATGGCTTTCTCAAGGGCTGCCACCTTTGCTGACTCCAATCAGACCCTTCATTCCCCACTTCACTCCTCCTGACATCTGCAATCCCTGTCTTCAGGGAGATGTTGCAGATTTTCAGGCAGTTTTTCTAGCATCCCAGCATACTCCCCAAGAAGCAGCTGCCAGTGCTGTGGCTCCCCTCAGACTTTCCTTACCAGCAAAGAGCAATTTGGTTGGCAAGTGTGAGAGAGAGAAAGAGAAAGAGAGAGAGAGACATTATTCTGGGTTGTAGAAAACGTCTAACCATGTGTCTTCCCTAATTTGACTGAATTTCCATCCCATTCCCTAGACATTTCTGCAGGAAAACCCAAGGGAAAGAAATGTTAGGCAGAGAGGTAGAAATAAGAAATGTAGAATTCTAGATAGCCACACATTTATCCCACCCCTCTGGCCTGTAGCAAAGAGGAGCATTTCCCTCCAAGCTCTGCCTTGGCAGCCCGCCGCAGCCCACTGGCAAAGGCAGCCCTTTCCTCAGCTCTTGAGGCTTTGCAAGGATTTGCTTAGGCCAATAGACTTTTGTGCTGGACGCAGGCATTTCCAGCTTTCTGACGGGAAGGAAACATTGAAACAGGATTCTTTGATTTCCAGGCTGTGGGCGAAGGCAAGAGGAGCAAAAGCCCCCCCAGAAAGGAGGATGGGCAGACAGGGAAGAGAAGCCGCAAGAGGGCTGGCAGCGCCCAGTGTCCCTGCTGCCAACCGCGCCAGCCGCCCCGTTCGGCGGGAGGCCCCTTTCCCTGCGGCCAGTGCAAACGGTGCGCAACTTCCTGCTCTTTCTGCTCCAACCTGCGCCTTGGCACTACAACAGGCTGACCCTTTGCAAAGGCGCCGCAGCGCAAGCTCAGGCCACTTGCACCATCGCCCCTCGCAGCCCTGCTCAAGCTTACAACCCACCTCAAACCCAAACAGCTCACTTCAAACCCAGCCTTCACAATGAAACCTTACCCTGCCCCAACAACACACACTGCATACAAGTAGCAACAGATCCATCAAAGCTTGCTTTGATGCTGCTGATCAAATTCCAAATAGGATGCAGCAAAAGGAGGAAGACATTTCAAGGCATTGAAGCAAGAAAGATCGGACTCATGCTCTGATCAATTCACAACGTGCCACTGCCCAAAAAGACAGAAATTCATACTAAAAGGCAGATCTTGCCACTTGCTTTAATGATGTGTACTAAATTGAACAATGGATGGTTTGTTTCCTGTCTTCCAGGCTGTTTGAAACCATGCAGGAAAGGAACAAACACAGGAGAAGACATCGCCCTCGCAAAGAAGCAGAGCCTCTCCCCAAGAAGAAAAGACCAAATTAGACAAGCCTGCAGCTTGTCCAGCCAGGCCTAGCAAGGCTTAGGACTAGATAGGAATAGGACTGGTTTTTAAGCTTCGATAACGTCAATAGAACTAGATAGGAATAGGACTGGTTTTTAAGCTTTTAGACTTGTTCAAATTCTATTTAGTTAGTTTACATGATAGGAATCTCCTCAAATTCTTAGTTAAGGTACATGAGTATTATTCAAGATTCATTAGTAGGATTAGATTGATCAGTCAATGTAAGAGGCTTGGTGTTGGCTACGCTCCGTCTTTTGTCATTTTGCCTTTGTTGAGACACAATCTGTCTTTATCATTAAACCATGTTTGTTCCACTTTATCTTTTGGTCTGTATGAAATCACTGCGGCAATCAAAGACGGCACTTGCCCTGAGAGGAGAATCTGGGCACGCACGACCTCCCCAAGGCCCGGCCCCTTGCTCAGCTGGCAGGACTGGCAAAGGTGTGTCTCCTTTACTGCCAGGGAAAGAACGCTGGCGCTTCATCCTTTGATTCCTACAAATCTCAGCTGCCAGTGGAAAGGGAGGCTTTGTTTAATTCAATGAATTGGATGAAAATGAGTGCTCGGCTCTCACCATCATTTCTGCCCTAAAAGCAACAGCTTTAGTCCTTTTTGTAGCCCAGCAACAGAACTTTGCTTCATTTTGGGGCACTGATGCACCTGACCACCTTGGAAGACCTTTCTAGAACCCCTCCAATTCTATCCAATTCATATCCCATGCACCACAAAGGCATCAGTAGTTCAGTTTCAGTTTCTCTTGAAAGGAGCCCTCTCCCGCTCTGGGCCTCCACCAATCTCCTTAGCTAAAGCAGAGCGGCTGGGATCATTATCCTCTCTCTGGCTTCCCACAGCTTAGGTATTTGCACCAAAGAAGAAGCAAACTCCCTCTTTCATCTAGCCCAGCAAATGGCACTGCCCAGCAAGGCTTTGGTGGCAGGGGCTGTGCAGGGTGGAGAGGGGGCGAGGGAGGGGACAATTGCCAGGCTGCTTCTGGGAAGCTCAGGGAAGCTTGCCCTTGTCTGATGGAGCCAGTGCAGCTGGGCTTTGGAGCCTACAAAGTATCTGCCTTGCAGTGGCACTTGTTACAGCTGCCCCCTCACTTTGCTGCCCTGTGGGCAACATGCAGCCCGGGAAGGAAGCAAGATTGGGACTGAAGCAAGATTTGCTTTGCCTTAACTATAGGCCGGGAAGCAGCAAAACTGGCTGGGTTTTGTCCTATCTGGCATCTAAGTATTAAAAGAAACGCCAAGGCCGTCAGTGTGGAAAGGTAATTCCATCAGTGTTACTTTGTTAGAGGAATGCCTGAGTCTTTTGAGACAAACAGCTAGTTTCTCCAAGGGAGCTGGGAGAGAGATATACAAAGTCGGCATTCATGTTTGCTACAGAAATGCCACTGTGCTGTCCCTGTCTGTGTGTCCCCATCAGTTCCCCTGAGAAACATGCTGTTTCTCTAAGTTTCAAGGAAGGAGTGACGAGGTGAGTGACCAGCTCAGAGGCCCAAAGGAGGGAAAACATCAAGCGACATTATTGGGCACCAAAAGGAGATTTGAGAAAGGGGGCAGCATGAATGCCTCCACTTTGAGAGGAAGCTTTGGAGTTGCCTCTCGCCTGAACAACTTGCAAATTCTAGCTCCTCTCAGAGCTGGAGGAGAGCCAGCGGGAGGAGTCCTGCTGCTTCTGCAGGGCAGGAGATGAGGTTCTGGGCCCTTGGACACAGACAGGCTCCTGGGCACGTTCAGCTGGAGACACCTTGCAGAGAAGCACCCACAAGAGCCAGGGCTGTCCGTGCACTGCTTTTGCCCGTCTCCTCAGGCGACTCAGGAGAAAAACCCAATGGCAAGGCTCTCAGAGCAAGCTTGCAGCAGCAGAAGTAAAAGGGGCAGAGGTGGCCCATGCCTCTTTCTGTCCCATGGCTCCCCTGGGGTTCTACATGGAATGTTGGGCTGTGCCCATAGCAACTGTCGTTGTCTCCTGCTCCTGCGGCCCTTGGTGGAACGCTGCTGGAGCAGCGCTGGAGCAGCAGCTGCAGGATCAGCTCCTGGGCTGTCCCTGACCAGCCACCTCCCGCACTCAGCGCCACACCCGGCCTCTGCACCCACATCCTCGTCTCCTCGGCTGCCTCCAGGCATCCCCACAGCACTTGGGGATCGTCCAAGGTAAGAAAATCCCCGTTTGCCTTCAAAGCACTAACACAAGGGCACGAGGCTCCAGCTGCCTCTCCCGCCAACCACGACACACAGGCTGCCTGCTCACTTTCCCCACACCACGTTCCACGTCAAAACAAGCTTCAGCTTCTGAAGGAATCTTGTTGCCTCCCAGGCAAACACAGACCTTTCCATAGAGGATGTAGAGAGCTGTCCCAGTGCAGTTGCAGATCCTCCTCCACGGATCACCTGCTTCAAAGTTCTTGGCACCCATTGCAGCCCTAAACCTAGCTTGTGGTGACCCCAAAACAAATTGGTCATGCCTGAGGAGTTCAGGGCTTCAGTGTCAACAAATCCCCTTATGCCCTGACTCAGCTCACACCTGCTCCAAAGCTGCAAAAACCAGAATGATGGCACTTCTCCTCTGGGATCCCTCTCATTCAGGCCATGGAAGCATTTCACTGGCCTTGTCCTCAAACACAGCTGTTCAACTTCAAAAATCATCTGCTATCAGCAATCCTTATGTGCTTACATAGTTACATCTCTGATAGATACATTCTATTTTCATATCCTGTAGATACTTCTTTCAATGCATGTAGGGCTGCTTCTACCTCATGCTCAGGGGCAGCTGTGAAATGCCATCTTCTCAAGAACACAATCACAGTACCAGAGAATTTTCTGGCTTGCAAGGGATTCTCAAAGATCACTGAGCCCAACTCCAGGGCCTGCCCGGGGCAGCCTCAACAATCACATGCCCAAGAGCGCTGTCCAAACACTTTTGGAGCTCAGTCAGCCTTGGTGCTGGCACCCCTTCCCTGGAGAGCCTCTTCCAGTGGCCAAGCACCCTCTGGGTGAAGAGCCTTTTCCTTCTATCCACCCTAAGCCTGCACTGCCACATCTTGCAGCCCATTCTCTTGGCTCCTCCCAGTGGCCCCAGCACTGAAGACAGTAGTGCATGGCCTTCTGCTTCCCCTCCTCAGGAAGCTGCTGACTGCTAGAGGCTCCTGCCTAGGCAATTCCACCTCAAAACCACGGTAATGACACCAAAAAGAAAGAAGCTGGGACAGAGGAGCTCAGGGCTTGCAACCATGAGGTCGAGAAGGAAGGCTACTGACACATCCTGGGCACAACGATTTCTAACTGGAGCATTGTTTGGATCTTTTTCAGGTGGAAAGGAGAGGCACAATGAAAAGGAAAGCAAGAGGCAACAATCAGCCGTGAGTTTTGGCCTAGGGTTAAAGGACAGCAAACTGGAGGAATGGCCAGGAGGAGAACTGCTCTTTCAGAGTCAGGCTGGGATTGCTTCAAGCCTGTGCAGCCACAGGAAGGCTCTCTCCAGCACTTGCCTTTCTTACCTTCACCTCTTTCTTCCTTTAGGCACATCAATGTTGGCAGCGACTTTCAGGCTGAGCTCCCAGAGCTGCAGAGCAGAGCACCAAGTGAGGATGAAGAGCCTGCAAGCCTGGTCTGGAAGCCCTGGGGAGAAGATGACTCTGACATGGAAAAACCTGACAGAGGTAGCTTCTCTTCAAGCTTTTCTTCCACCCCTGACATACTTGGATCTTTCAAAGTCTCCTTTTGCATAGAAAGGCAGCTTCTTGCAGGCTCCGCTTCTCTCCCTGTCTCACGTGTCTTCCCATCTAGAAGTGTTAGAGGCAAGGAGAACGCTCTGCTTCTGCAGCAGAGCAGCAAAAAGAGCAAGCATCTTGCTCTCCAAATCGGTCAGGCCCATTTGCCACTGCAAGAGAGGAGATTGGCCTCCACTTCTTCTACAAGAAGCTGCTCTGAAGGGAGAGCCAGCACTGCGGGGGCCCTTGCTTCAGCTGGCCCTGTCTTTGCTCTCCTTTTCATGCTCTCCAAGCCGCTGCCTTTAGCTGCTGGCCTTTCCTTCCGCCTTGCATGGCAACCTTTGCTCTTGCTGGCCTCAAGGCTGACTTGGGCTGCCTTTTTGTTGTGCTTGCAGTAAGACAACTGCTGGACATGGCCAGCTCCCGTGGCATTGCCGGGCCAGCAGCTGACCTGGAGCGCGCCCTGCACTGCCTGCACCAGGCAGGCGGCAGCCTTCCGGTAAGAAGCCGCTCTGTGGGCGCACAGAAGAGGGCACAGGGAATGCACAAGGCCCGGCCACTGGCACAGCCTTTCCTGCCTGCTCCTTGATGAAGGCTCTTCACAGGGAGCAGAGCACCTGCTGCCTGCTGTGTCTCCTCCAGCTGCGTCAGGGCTGAGCCCAAACGGTTCCAGCAGGGAGAATCTCCCTCCTGCAGGCGGCGGCGCAAGCTCCTGCAGCCTGCTGCCTTGGAAATCGCCTGCAGCTCTGGCTGCTCTAAGACATTTGGAGAGGAAATTCCCAGAAGCCTCACTCAGCTGAGGCCATTCTGGCTGCAGGAGCCGCAAAATCATTCGCTTGGGGAGCAAAATGCCACTCTTGGGCACCAGCATCAAAGGGCTGGGCAGCAAAAACTAGGCACTGGGATCAAATCCCAGGCTTTCACATGGCATACAGTTGCTTGAATGTCTGAAGAGGCAAAGTAGCTGAAAGGCAGCATCTGTGCTTTTCGGCTCATTTTGGATGTGGTGGGGCGCCTAAAGCCTTTTCCCCTTGGATCTTGCAGGAGGCTCTGGAGATGTTGCTCTCAGGGGGGCCTGCAACAGCTCAAGGCCATCCCTTGGCTGATTATCATTACGCAGGTAAGCAAAGCAGAGCTTCTTCCTTCACTGACAGATGCTGCCGTCCCCTTCAGTGTTGTGGCAAGTGTTTCTGCTTCAACAAATTGTGCTTAACACCAGCACAAGGTCTTGTCTTCTCAGGGGCTGGCGAAAGCACCAGCATCTAGTCCTTCAGCTTTACTTCTTTTCCAATCCTTTTCCCGGCGGAATGCCTGCTCTTGTCTTCGTCACCTTCTGAGGCAGCAGACATGTACTCACACGGGAATGATGGTCTGCAACCATTTGCTTGCGGCGGCCAGTGGGATCTACTTCATGTGGATCGAGTGATCCATTTACCTGCTGCTTTTTATTGCCAGGCTCTGATAGATGGACACCTGAGGAGAAGGACTCCTTCCAAAAGGCTTTCCACACCTACGGCAAGGATTTTCATCTCATCCAGAAGCAGGTAAAGCCGCAGGACATTCTTTACCTGAGCAGATCATCAGGAGGAAAGCTTGCTTCTAGCTGGTAACAAACACTGGGCTTCGGTCTCTCTCTTCTCAAGTACCAAAACTGCTCAAGTAGTAACAAAACGGGACATCAAAGGCCTGTGTGAAAAGGATGATCCTGTCTCTCCAGCCCTTTTCTCCAAGCTCCTTTGGAATATGATGATTTATTCTCTCAGACTTGTCGCACACCTCTGCTGCTGCTTCCACAAGACATTGTGCTGGCATAACTGGAGTGAACCCGGCAAAGAAGACCTGTGCTAGATGGATTTCTTGTTGATCTGTGCATTACATGCGCTACCACCTAGCATGATACACCGCTTACTACATTGCATGATGCCTCTCTTTCTCCATCTTCATTTCATTTTACACCCTACTCCATTTACTTCATGATTTTACTTCCTACTTTACTCCGTCATCTACTTTTTCCCCAAAGCACCCTACAAAGGAATTTTAGATTCCTTCTTTTTCTCTTCACAACAGATCCAGACTAAGACCGTGGCACAGTGTGTGGAGTACTACTACACCTGGAAAAAGGAGCATAGAGTTGCTAGCACTCTTGCTCAGGTGAGGGGGAAGAAAATCCAGGCATGCCAGGAGGGTGGAGAAACTGGGAGAAGGGGAGAAAACCTGCTGGCCAGGCATGCCAGACACCGCTTTGCCAGGATCACATTGTCCCATGCGCTGGGAAAGGCACAGCAGATGCTGCCCAGGCCTTCCTTCTGCTGCTGCCCTGAAATACGCCATTCTGGAGCCTAACTCTGAGCCAAAAAAGCCGCACCACCACCCAAATGGGCTTGGACTCTCTACAGATGGCTTTCTCAAGGGCTGCCACCTTTGCTGACTCCAATCAGACCCTTCATTCCCCACTTCACTCCTCCTGACATCAGCAATCCCTGTCTTCAGGGAGATGTTGCAGATTTTCAGGCAGTTTTTCTAGCATCCCAGCATACTCCCCAAGAAGCAGCTGCCAGTGCTGTGGCTCCCCTCAGACTTTCCTTACCAGCAAAGAGCAATTTGGTTGGCAAGTGTGAGAGAGAGAAAGAGAAAGAGAGAGAGAGACATTATTCTGGGTTGTAGAAAAGGTCTAACCATGTGTCTTCCCTAATTTGACTGAATTTCCATCCCATTCCCTAGACATTTCTGCAGGAAAACCCAAGGGAAAGAAATGTTAGGCAGAGAGGTAGAAATAAGAAATGTAGAATTCTAGATAGCCACACATTTATCCCACCCCTCTGGCCTGTAGCAAAGAGGAGCATTTCCCTCCAAGCTCTGCCTTGGCAGCCCGCCGCAGCCCACTGGCAAAGGCAGCCCTTTCCTCAGCTCTTGAGGCTTTGCAAGGATTTGCTTAGGCCAATAGACTTTTGTGCTGGACGCAGGCATTTCCAGCTTTCTGACGGGAAGGAAACATTGAAACAGGATTCTTTGATTTCCAGGCTGTGGGCGAAGGCAAGAGGAGCAAAAGCCCCCCCAGAAAGGAGGATGGGCAGACAGGGAAGAGAAGCCGCAAGAGGGCTGGCAGCGCCCAGTGTCCCTGCTGCCAACCGCGCCAGCCGCCCCGTTCGGCGGGAGGCCCCTTTCCCTGCGGCCAGTGCAAACGGTGCGCAACTTCCTGCTCTTTCTGCTCCAACCTGCGCCTTGGCATTAAAACAGGCTGACCCTTTGCAAAGGCACCGCAGCGCAAGCTCAGGCCACTTGCACCATCGCCCCTCGCAGCCCTGCTCAAGCTTACAACCCACCTCAAACCCAAACAGCTCACTTCAAACCCAGCCTTCACAATGAAACCTTACCCTGCCCCAACAACACACACTGCATACAAGTAGCAACAGATCCATCAAAGCTTGCTTTGATGCTGCTGATCAAATTCCAAATAGGATGCAGCAAAAGGAGGAAGACATTTCAAGGCATTGAAGCAAGAAAGATCGGACTCATGCTCTGATCAATTCACAACGTGCCACTGCCCAAAAAGACAGAAATTCATACTAAAAGGCAGATCTTGCCACTTGCTGTAATGATGTGTACTAAATTGAACAATGGATGGTTTGTTTCCTGTCTTCCAGGCTGTTTGAAACCATGCAGGAAAGGAACAAACACAGGAGAAGACATCGCCCTCGCAAAGAAGCAGAGCCTCTCCCCAAGAAGAAAAGACCAAATTAGACAAGCCTGCAGCTTGTCCAGCCAGGCCTAGCAAGGCTTAGGACTAGATAGGAATAGGACTGGTTTTTAAGCTTCGATAACGTCAATAGAACTAGATAGGAATAGGACTGGTTTTTAAGCTTTTAGACTTGTTCAAATTCTATTTAGTTAGTTTACATGATAGGAATCTCCTCAAATTCTTAGTTAAGGTACATGAGTATTATTCAAGATTCATTAGTAGGATTAGATTGATCAGTCAATGTAAGAGGCTTGGTGTTGGCTACGCTCCGTCTTTTGTCATTTTGCCTTTGTTGAGACACAATCTGTCTTTATCATTAAACCATGTTTGTTCCACTTTATCTTTTGGTCTGTATGAAATCACTGCGGCAATCAAAGACGGCACTTGCCCTGAGAGGAGAATCTGGGCACGCACGACCTCCCCAAGGCCCGGCCCCTTGCTCAGCTGGCAGGACTGGCAAAGGTGTGTCTCCTTTACTGCCAGGGAAAGAACGCTGGCGCTTCATCCTTTGATTCCTACAAATCTCAGCTGCCAGTGGAAAGGGAGGCTTTGTTTAATTCAATGAATTGGATCAAAATGAGTGCTCGGCTCTCACCATCATTTCTGCCCTAAAAGCAACAGCTTTAGTCCTTTTTGTAGCCCAGCAACAGAACTTTGCTTCATTTTGGGGCACTGATGCACCTGACCACCTTGGAAGACCTTTCTAGAACCCCTCCAATTCTATCCAATTCATATCCCATGCACCACAAAGGCATCAGTAGTTCAGTTTCAGTTTCTCTTGAAAGGAGCCCTCTCCCGCTCTGGGCCTCCACCAATCTCCTTAGCTAAAGCAGAGCGGCTGGGATCATTATCCTCTCTCTGGCTTCCCACAGCTTAGGTATTTGCACCAAAGAAGAAGCAAACTCCCTCTTTCATCTAGCCCAGCAAATGGCACTGCCCAGCAAGGCTTTGGTGGCAGGGGCTGTGCAGGGTGGAGAGGGGGCGAGGGAGGGGACAATTGCCAGGCTGCTTCTGGGAAGCAGCGCAGGGAAGCTTGCCCTTGTCTGATGGAGCCAGTGCAGCTGGGCTTTGGAGCCTACAAAGTATCTGCCTTGCAGTGGCACTTGTTACAGCTGCCCCCTCACTTTGCTGCCCTGTGGGCAACATGCAGCCCGGGAAGGAAGCAAGATTGGGACTGAAGCAAGATTTGCTTTGCCTTAACTATAGGCCGGGAAGCAGCAAAACTGGCTGGGTTTTGTCCTATCTGGCATCTAAGTATTAAAAGAAACGCCAAGGCCGTCAGTGTGGAAAGGTAATTCCATCAGTGTTCCTTTGTTAGAGGAATGCCTGAGTCTTTTGAGACAAACAGCTAGTTTCTCCAAGGGAGCTGGGAGAGAGATATACAAAGTCGGCATTCATGTTTGCTACAGAAATGCCACTGTGCTGTCCCTGTCTGTGTGTCCCCATCAGTTCCCCTGAGAAACATGCTGTTTCTCTAAGTTTCAAGGAAGGAGTGACGAGGTGAGTGACCAGCTCAGAGGCCCAAAGGAGGGAAAACATCAAGCGACATTATTGGGCACCAAAAGGAGATTTGAGAAAGGGGGCAGCATGAATGCCTCCACTTTGAGAGGAACCTTTGGAGTTGCCTCTCGCCTGAACAACTTGCAAATTCTAGCTCCTCTCAGAGCTGGAGGAGAGCCAGCGGGAGGAGTCCTGCTGCTTCTGCAGGGCAGGAGATGAGGTTCTGGGCCCTTGGACACAGACAGGCTCCTGGGCACGTTCAGCTGGAGACACCTTGCAGAGAAGCACCCACAAGAGCCAGGGCTGTCCCTGCACTGCTTTTGCCCGTCTCCTCAGGCGACTCAGGAGAAAAACCCAATGGCAAGGCTCTCAGAGCAAGCTTGCAGCAGCAGAAGTAAAAGGGGCAGAGGTGGCCCATGCCTCTTTCTGTCCCATGGCTCCCCTGGGGTTCTACATGGAATGTTGGGCTGTGCCCATAGCAACTGTCGTTGTCTCCTGCTCCTGCGGCCCTTGGTGGAACGCTGCTGGAGCAGCGCTGGAGCAGCAGCTGCAGGATCAGCTCCTGGGCTGTCCCTGACCAGCCACCTCCCGCACTCAGCGCCACACCCGGCCTCTGCACCCACATCCTCGTCTCCTCGGCTGCCTCCAGGCATCCCCACAGCACTTGGGGATCGTCCAAGGTAAGAAAATCCCCGTTTGCCTTCAAAGCACTAACACAAGGGCACGAGGCTCCAGCTGCCTCTCCCGCCAACCACGACACACAGGCTGCCTGCTCACTTTCCCCACACCACGTTCCACGTCAAAACAAGCTTCAGCTTCTGAAGGAATCGTGTTGCCTCCCAGGCAAACACAGACCTTTCCATAGAGGATGTAGAGAGCTGTCCCAGTGCAGTTGCAGATCCTCCTCCACGGATCACCTGCTTCAAAGTTCTTGGCACCCATTGCAGCCCTAAACCTAGCTTGTGGTGACCCCAAAACAAATTGGTCATGCCTGAGGAGTTCAGGGCTTCAGTGTCAACAAATCCCCTTATGCCCTGACTCAGCTCACACCTGCTCCAAAGCTGCAAAAACCAGAATGATGGCACTTCTCCTCTGGGATCCCTCTCATTCAGGCCATGGAAGCATTTCACTGGCCTTGTCCTCAAACACAGCTGTTCAACTTCAAAAATCATCTGCTATCAGCAATCCTTATGTGCTTACATAGTTACATCTCTGATAGATACATTCTATTTTCATATCCTGTAGATACTTCTTTCAATGCATGTAGGGCTGCTTCTACCTCATGCTCAGGGGCAGCTGTGAAATGCCATCTTCTCAAGAACACAATCACAGTACCAGAGAATTTTCTGGCTTGCAAGGGATTCTCAAAGATCACTGAGCCCAACTCCAGGGCCTGCCCGGGGCAGCCTCAACAATCACATGCCCAAGAGCGCTGTCCAAACACTTTTGGAGCTCAGTCAGCCTTGGTGCTGGCACCCCTTCCCTGGAGAGCCTCTTCCAGTGGCCAAGCACCCTCTGGGTGAAGAGCCTTTTCCTTCTATCCACCCTAAGCCTGCACTGCCACATCTTGCAGCCCATTCTCTTGGCTCCTCCCAGTGGCCCCAGCACTGAAGACAGTAGTGCATGGCCTTCTGCTTCCCCTCCTCAGGAAGCTGCTGACTGCTAGAGGCTCCTGCCTAGGCAATTCCACCTCAAAACCACGGTAATGACACCAAAAAGAAAGAAGCTGGGACAGAGGAGCTCAGGGCTTGCAACCATGAGGTCGAGAAGGAAGGCTACTGACACATCCTGGGCACAACGATTTCTAACTGGAGCATTGTTTGGATCTTTTTCAGGTGGAAAGGAGAGGCACAATGAAAAGGAAAGCAAGAGGCAACAATCAGCCGTGAGTTTTGGCCTAGGGTTAAAGGACAGCAAACTGGAGGAATGGCCAGGAGGAGAACTGCTCTTTCAGAGTCAGGCTGGGATTGCTTCAAGCCTGTGCAGCCACAGGAAGGCTCTCTGCAGCACTTGCCTTTCTTACCTTCACCTCTTTCTTCCTTTAGGCACATCAATGTTGGCAGCGACTTTCAGGCTGAGCTCCCAGAGCTGCAGAGCAGAGCACCAAGTGAGGATGAAGAGCCTGCAAGCCTGGTCTGGAAGCCCTGGGGAGAAGATGACTCTGACATAGAAAAACCTGACAGAGGTAGCTTCTCTTCAAGCTTTTCTTCCACCCCTGACATACTTGGATCTTTCAAAGTCTCCTTTTGCATAGAAAGGCAGCTTCTTGCAGCCTCCGCTTCTCTCCCTGTCTCACGTGTCTTCCCATCTAGAAGTGTTAGAGGCAAGGAGAACGCTCTGCTTCTGCAGCAGAGCAGCAAAAAGAGCAAGCATCTTGCTCTCCAAATCGGTCAGGCCCATTTGCCACTGCAAGAGAGGAGATTGGCCTCCACTTCTTCTACAAGAAGCTGCTCTGAAGGGAGAGCCAGCACTGCGGGGGCCCTTGCTTCAGCTGGCCCTGTCTTTGCTCTCCTTTTCATGCTCTCCAAGCCGCTGCCTTTAGCTGCTGGCCTTTCCTTCCGCCTTGCATGGCAACCTTTGCTCTTGCTGGCCTCAAGGCTGACTTGGGCTGCCTTTTTGTTGTGCTTGCAGTAAGACAACTGCTGGACATGGCCAGCTCCCGTGGCATTGCCGGGCCAGCAGCTGACCTGGAGCGCGCCCTGCACTGCCTGCACCAGGCAGGCGGCAGCCTTCCGGTAAGAAGCCGCTCTGTGGGCGCACAGAAGAGGGCACAGGGAATGCACAAGGCCCGGCCACTGGCACAGCCTTTCCTGCCTGCTCCTTGATGAAGGCTCTTCACAGGGAGCAGAGCACCTGCTGCCTGCTGTGTCTCCTCCAGCTGCGTCAGGGCTGAGCCCAAACGGTTCCAGCAGGGAGAATCTCCCTCCTGCAGGCGGCGACGCAAGCTCCTGCAGCCTGCTGCCTTGGAAATCGCCTGCAGCTCTGGCTGCTCTAAGACATCTGGAGAGGAAATTCCCAGAAGCCTCACTCAGCTGAGGCCATTCTGGCTGCAGGAGCCGCAAAATCATTCGCTTAGGGAGCAAAATGCCACTCTTGGGCACCAGCATCAAAGGGCTGGGCAGCAAATCTAGGCACTGGGATCAAATCCCAAGCTTTCACATGGCATACAGTTGCTTGAATGTCTGAAGAGGCAAAGTAGCTGAAAGGCAGCATCTGTGCTTTTCGGCTCATTTTGGATGTGGTGGGGCGCCTAAAGCCTTTTCCCCTTGGATCTTGCAGGAGGCTCTGGAGATGTTGCTCTCAGGGGGGCCTGCAACAGCTCAAGGCCATCCCTTGGCTGATTATCATTACGCAGGTAAGCAAAGCAGAGCTTCTTCCTTCACTGACAGATGCTGCCGTCCCCTTCAGTGTTGTGGCAAGTGTTTCTGCTTCAACAAATTGTGCTTAACACCAGCACAAGGTCTTGTCTTCTCAGGGGCTGGCGAAAGCACCAGCATCTAGTCCTTCAGCTTTACTTCTTTTCCAATCCTTTTCCCGGCGGAATGCCTGCTCTTGTCTTCGTCACCTTCTGAGGCAGCAGACATGTACTCACACGGGAATGATGGTCTGCAACCATTTGCTTGCGGCGGCCAGTGGGATCTACTTCATGTGGATCGAGTGATCCATTTACCTGCTGCTTTTTATTGCCAGGCTCTGATAGATGGACACCTGAGGAGAAGGACTCCTTCCAAAAGGCTTTCCACACCTACGGCAAGGATTTTCATCTCATCCAGAAGCAGGTAAAGCCGCAGGACATTCTTTACCTGAGCAGATCATCAGGAGGAAAGCTTGCTTCTAGCTGGTAACAAACACTGGGCTTCGGTCTCTCTCTTCTCAAGTACCAAAACTGCTCAAGTAGTAACAAAACGGGACATCAAAGGCCTGTGTGAAAAGGATGATCCTGTCTCTCCAGCCCTTTTCTCCAAGCTCCTTTGGAATATGATGATTTATTCTCTCAGACTTGTCGCACACCTCTGCTGCTGCTTCCACAAGACATTGTGCTGGCATAACTGGAGTGAACCCGGCAAAGAAGACCTGTGCTAGATGGATTTCTTGTTGATCTGTGCATTACATGCGCTACCACCTAGCATGATACACGGTTTACTACATTGCATGATGCCTCTCTTTCTCCATCTTCATTTCATTTTACACCCTACTCCATTTACTTCATGATTTTACTTCCTACTTTACTCCGTCATCTACTTTTTCCCCAAAGCACCCTACAAAGGAATTTTAGATTCCTTCTTTTTCTCTTCACAACAGATCCAGACTAAGACCGTGGCACAGTGTGTGGAGTACTACTACACCTGGAAAAAGGAGCATAGAGTTGCTAGCACTCTTGCTCAGGTGAGGGGGAAGAAAATCCAGGCATGCCAGGAGGGTGGAGAAACTGGGAGAAGGGGAGAAAACCTGCTGGCCAGGCATGCCAGACACCGCTTTGCCAGGATCACATTGTCCCATGCGCTGGGAAAGGCACAGCAGATGCTGCCCAGGCCTTCCTTCTGCTGCTGCCCTGAAATACGCCATTCTGGAGCCTAACTCTGAGCCAAAAAAGCCGCACCACCACCCAAATGGGCTTGGACTCTCTACAGATGGCTTTCTCAAGGGCTGCCACCTTTGCTGACTCCAATCAGACCCTTCATTCCCCACTTCACTCCTCCTGACATCAGCAATCCCTGTCTTCAGGGAGATGTTGCAGATTTTCAGGCAGTTTTTCTAGCATCCCAGCATACTCCCCAAGAAGCAGCTGCCAGTGCTGTGGCTCCCCTCAGACTTTCCTTACCAGCAAAGAGCAATTTGGTTGGCAAGTGTGAGAGAGAGAAAGAGAAAGAGAGAGAGAGACATTATTCTGGGTTGTAGAAAACGTCTAACCATGTGTCTTCCCTAATTTGACTGAATTTCCATCCCATTCCCTAGACATTTCTGCAGGAAAACCCAAGGGAAAGAAATGTTAGGCAGAGAGGTAGAAATAAGAAATGTAGAATTCTAGATAGCCACACATTTATCCCACCCCTCTGGCCTGTAGCAAAGAGGAGCATTTCCCTCCAAGCTCTGCCTTGGCAGCCCGCCGCAGCCCACTGGCAAAGGCAGCCCTTTCCTCAGCTCTTGAGGCTTTGCAAGGATTTGCTTAGGCCAATAGATTTTTGTGCTGGACGCAGGCATTTCCAGCTTTCTGACGGGAAGGAAACATTGAAACAGGATTCTTTGATTTCCAGGCTGTGGGCGAAGGCAAGAGGAGCAAAAGCCCCCCCAGAAAGGAGGATGGGCAGACAGGGAAGAGAAGCCGCAAGAGGGCTGGCAGCGCCCAGTGTCCCTGCTGCCAACCGCGCCAGCCGCCCCGTTCGGCGGGAGGCCCCTTTCCCTGCGGCCAGTGCAAACGGTGCGCAACTTCCTGCTCTTTCTGCTCCAACCTGCGCCTTGGCATTAAAACAGGCTGACCCTTTGCAAAGGCACCGCAGCGCAAGCTCAGGCCACTTGCACCATCGCCCCTCGCAGCCCTGCTCAAGCTTACAACCCACCTCAAACCCAAACAGCTCACTTCAAACCCAGCCTTCACAATGAAACCTTACCCTGCCCCAACAACACACACTGCATACAAGTAGCAACAGATCCATCAAAGCTTGCTTTGATGCTGCTGATCAAATTCCAAATAGGATGCAGCAAAAGGAGGAAGACATTTCAAGGCATTGAAGCAAGAAAGATCGGACTCATGCTCTGATCAATTCACAACGTGCCACTGCCCAAAAAGACAGAAATTCATACTAAAAGGCAGATCTTGCCACTTGCTGTAATGATGTGTACTAAATTGAACAATGGATGGTTTGTTTCCTGTCTTCCAGGCTGTTTGAAACCATGCAGGAAAGGAACAAACACAGGAGAAGACATCGCCCTCGCAAAGAAGCAGAGCCTCTCCCCAAGAAGAAAAGACCAAATTAGACAAGCCTGCAGCTTGTCCAGCCAGGCCTAGCAAGGCTTAGGACTAGATAGGAATAGGACTGGTTTTTAAGCTTCGATAACGTCAATAGAACTAGATAGGAATAGGACTGGTTTTTAAGCTTTTAGACTTGTTCAAATTCTATTTAGTTAGTTTACATGATAGGAATCTCCTCAAATTCTTAGTTAAGGTACATGAGTATTATTCAAGATTCATTAGTAGGATTAGATTGATCAGTCAATGTAAGAGGCTTGGTGTTGGCTACGCTCCGTCTTTTGTCATTTTGCCTTTGTTGAGACACAATCTGTCTTTATCATTAAACCATGTTTGTTCCACTTTATCTTTTGGTCTGTATGAAATCACTGCGGCAATCAAAGACGGCACTTGCCCTGAGAGGAGAATCTGGGCACGCACGACCTCCCCAAGGCCCGGCCCCTTGCTCAGCTGGCAGGACTGGCAAAGGTGTGTCTCCTTTACTGCCAGGGAAAGAACGCTGGCGCTTCATCCTTTGATTCCTACAAATCTCAGCTGCCAGTGGAAAGGGAGGCTTTGTTTAATTCAATGAATTGGATCAAAATGAGTGCTCGGCTCTCACCATCATTTCTGCCCTAAAAGCAACAGCTTTAGTCCTTTTTGTAGCCCAGCAACAGAACTTTGCTTCATTTTGGGGCACTGATGCACCTGACCACCTTGGAAGACCTTTCTAGAACCCCTCCAATTCTATCCAATTCATATCCCATGCACCACAAAGGCATCAGTAGTTCAGTTTCAGTTTCTCTTGAAAGGAGCCCTCTCCCGCTCTGGGCCTCCACCAATCTCCTTAGCTAAAGCAGAGCGGCTGGGATCATTATCCTCTCTCTGGCTTCCCACAGCTTAGGTATTTGCACCAAAGAAGAAGCAAACTCCCTCTTTCATCTAGCCCAGCAAATGGCACTGCCCAGCAAGGCTTTGGTGGCAGGGGCTGTGCAGGGTGGAGAGGGGGCGAGGGAGGGGACAATTGCCAGGCTGCTTCTGGGAAGCAGCGCAGGGAAGCTTGCCCTTGTCTGATGGAGCCAGTGCAGCTGGGCTTTGGAGCCTACAAAGTATCTGCCTTGCAGTGGCACTTGTTACAGCTGCCCCCTCACTTTGCTGCCCTGTGGGCAACATGCAGCCCGGGAAGGAAGCAAGATTGGGACTGAAGCAAGATTTGCTTTGCCTTAACTATAGGCCGGGAAGCAGCAAAACTGGCTGGGTTTTGTCCTATCTGGCATCTAAGTATTAAAAGAAACGCCAAGGCCGTCAGTGTGGAAAGGTAATTCCATCAGTGTTCCTTTGTTAGAGGAATGCCTGAGTCTTTTGAGACAAACAGCTAGTTTCTCCAAGGGAGCTGGGAGAGAGATATACAAAGTCGGCATTCATGTTTGCTACAGAAATGCCACTGTGCTGTCCCTGTCTGTGTGTCCCCATCAGTTCCCCTGAGAAACATGCTGTTTCTCTAAGTTTCAAGGAAGGAGTGACGAGGTGAGTGACCAGCTCAGAGGCCCAAAGGAGGGAAAACATCAAGCGACATTATTGGGCACCAAAAGGAGATTTGAGAAAGGGGGCAGCATGAATGCCTCCACTTTGAGAGGAACCTTTGGAGTTGCCTCTCGCCTGAACAACTTGCAAATTCTAGCTCCTCTCAGAGCTGGAGGAGAGCCAGCGGGAGGAGTCCTGCTGCTTCTGCAGGGCAGGAGATGAGGTTCTGGGCCCTTGGACACACACAGACTCCTGGGCACGTTCAGCTGGAGACACCTTGCAGAGAAGCACCCACAAGAGCCAGGGCTGTCCCTGCACTGCTTTTGCCCGTCTCCTCAGGCGACTCAGGAGAAAAACCCAATGGCAAGGCTCTCAGAGCAAGCTTGCAGCAGCAGAAGTAAAAGGGGCAGAGGTGGCCCATGCCTCTTTCTGTCCCATGGCTCCCCTGGGGTTCTACATGGAATGTTGGGCTGTGCCCATAGCAACTGTCGTTGTCTCCTGCTCCTGCGGCCCTTGGTGGAACGCTGCTGGAGCAGCGCTGGAGCAGCAGCTGCAGGATCAGCTCCTGGGCTGTCCCTGACCAGCCACCTCCTGCACTCAGCGCCACACCCGGCCTCTGCACCCACATCCTCGTCTCCTCGGCTGCCTCCAGGCATCCCCACAGCACTTGGGGATCGTCCAAGGTAAGAAAATCCCCGTTTGCCCTCAAAGCACTAACACAAGGGCACGAGGCTCCAGCTGCCTCTCCCGCCAACCACGACACACAGGCTGCCTGCTCACTTTCCCCACACCACGTTCCACGTCAAAACAAGCTTCAGCTTCTGAAGGAATCGTGTTGCCTCCCAGGCAAACACAGACCTTTCCATAGAGGATGTAGAGAGCTGTCCCAGTGCAGTTGCAGATCCTCCTCCACGGATCACCTGCTTCAAAGTTCTTGGCACCCATTGCAGCCCTAAACCTAGCTTGTGGTGACCCCAAAACAAATTGGTCATGCCTGAGGAGTTCAGGGCTTCAGTGTCAACAAATCCCCTTATGCCCTGACTCAGCTCACACCTGCTCCAAAGCTGCAAAAACCAGAATGATGGCACTTCTCCTCTGGGATCCCTCTCATTCAGGCCATGGAAGCATTTCACTGGCCTTGTCCTCAAACACAGCTGTTCAACTTCAAAAATCATCTGCTATCAGCAATCCTTATGTGCTTACATAGTTACATCTCTGATAGATACATTCTATTTTCATATCCTGTAGATACTTCTTTCAATGCATGTAGGGCTGCTTCTACCTCATGCTCAGGGGCAGCTGTGAAATGCCATCTTCTCAAGAACACAATCACAGTACCAGAGAATTTTCTGGCTTGCAAGGGATTCTCAAAGATCACTGAGCCCAACTCCAGGGCCTGCCCGGGGCAGCCTCAACAATCACATGCCCAAGAGCGCTGTCCAAACACTTTTGGAGCTCAGTCAGCCTTGGTGCTGGCACCCCTTCCCTGGAGAGCCTCTTCCAGTGGCCAAGCACCCTCTGGGTGAAGAGCCTTTTCCTTCTATCCACCCTAAGCCTGCACTGCCACATCTTGCAGCCCATTCTCTTGGCTCCTCCCAGTGGCCCCAGCACTGAAGACAGTAGTGCATGGCCTTCTGCTTCCCCTCCTCAGGAAGCTGCTGACTGCTAGAGGCTCCTGCCTAGGCAATTCCACCTCAAAACCACGGTAATGACACCAAAAAGAAAGAAGCTGGGACAGAGGAGCTCAGGGCTTGCAACCATGAGGTCGAGAAGGAAGGCTACTGACACATCCTGGGCACAACGATTTCTAACTGGAGCATTGTTTGGATCTTTTTCAGGTGGAAAGGAGAGGCACAATGAAAAGGAAAGCAAGAGGCAACAATCAGCCGTGAGTTTTGGCCTAGGGTTAAAGGACAGCAAACTGGAGGAATGGCCAGGAGGAGAACTGCTCTTTCAGAGTCAGGCTGGGATTGCTTCAAGCCTGTGCAGCCACAGGAAGGCTCTCTCCAGCACTTGCCTTTCTTACCTTCACCTCTTTCTTCCTTTAGGCACATCAATGTTGGCAGCGACTTTCAGGCTGAGCTCCCAGAGCTGCAGAGCAGAGCACCAAGTGAGGATGAAGAGCCTGCAAGCCTGGTCTGGAAGCCCTGGGGAGAAGATGACTCTGACATGGAAAAACCTGACAGAGGTAGCTTCTCTTCAAGCTTTTCTTCCACCCCTGACATACTTGGATCTTTCAAAGTCTCCTTTTGCATAGAAAGGCAGCTTCTTGCAGCCTCCGCTTCTCTCCCTGTCTCACGTGTCTTCCCATCTAGAAGTGTTAGAGGCAAGGAGAACGCTCTGCTTCTGCAGCAGAGCAGCAAAAAGAGCAAGCATCTTGCTCTCCAAATCGGTCAGGCCCATTTGCCACTGCAAGAGAGGAGATTGGCCTCCACTTCTTCTACAAGAAGCTGCTCTGAAGGGAGAGCCAGCACTGCGGGGGCCCTTGCTTCAGCTGGCCCTGTCTTTGCTCTCCTTTTCATGCTCTCCAAGCCGCTGCCTTTAGCTGCTGGCCTTTCCTTCCGCCTTGCATGGCAACCTTTGCTCTTGCTGGCCTCAAGGCTGACTTGGGCTGCCTTTTTGTTGTGCTTGCAGTAAGACAACTGCTGGACATGGCCAGCTCCCATGGCATTGCCGGGCCAGCAGCTGACCTGGAGCGCGCCCTGCACTGCCTGCACCAGGCAGGCGGCAGCCTTCCGGTAAGAAGCCGCTCTGTGGGCGCACAGAAGAGGGCACAGGGAATGCACAAGGCCCGGCCACTGGCACAGCCTTTCCTGCCTGCTCCTTGATGAAGGCTCTTCACAGGGAGCAGAGCACCTGCTGCCTGCTGTGTCTCCTCCAGCTGCGTCAGGGCTGAGCCCAAACGGCTCCAGCAGGGAGAATCTCCCTCCTGCAGGCGGCGGCGCAAGCTCCTGCAGCCTGCTGCCTTGGAAATCGCCTGCAGCTCTGGCTGCTCTAAGACATTTGGAGAGGAAATTCCCAGAAGCCTCACTCAGCTGAGGCCATTCTGGCTGCAGGAGCCGCAAAATCATTCGCTTGGGGAGCAAAATGCCACTCTTGGGCACCAGCATCAAAGGGCTGGGCAGCAAAAACTAGGCACTGGGATCAAATCCCAGGCTTTCACATGGCATACAGTTGCTTGAATGTCTGAAGAGGCAAAGTAGCTGAAAGGCAGCATCTGTGCTTTTCGGCTCATTTTGGGTGTGGTGGGGCGCCTAAAGCCTTTTCCCCTTGGATCTTGCAGGAGGCTCTGGAGATGTTGCTCTCAGGGGGGCCTGCAACAGCTCAAGGCCATCCCTTGGCTGATTATCATTACGCAGGTAAGCAAAGCAGAGCTTCTTCCTTCACTGACAGATGCTGCCGTCCCCTTCAGTGTTGTGGCAAGTGTTTCTGCTTCAACAAATTGTGCTTAACACCAGCACAAGGTCTTGTCTTCTCAGGGGCTGGCGAAAGCACCAGCATCTAGTCCTTCAGCTTTACTTCTTTTCCAATCCTTTTCCCGGCGGAATGCCTGCTCTTGTCTTCGTCACCTTCTGAGGCAGCAGACATGTACTCACACGGGAATGATGGTCTGCAACCATTTGCTTGCGGCGGCCAGTGGGATCTACTTCATGTGGATCGAGTGATCCATTTACCTGCTGCTTTTTATTGCCAGGCTCTGATAGATGGACACCTGAGGAGAAGGACTCCTTCCAAAAGGCTTTCCACACCTACGGCAAGGATTTTCATCTCATCCAGAAGCAGGTAAAGCCGCAGGACATTCTTTACCTGAGCAGATCATCAGGAGGAAAGCTTGCTTCTAGCTGGTAACAAACACTGGGCTTCGGTCTCTCTCTTCTCAAGTACCAAAACTGCTCAAGTAGTAACAAAACGGGACATCAAAGGCCTGTGTGAAAAGGATGATCCTGTCTCTCCAGCCCTTTTCTCCAAGCTCCTTTGGAATATGATGATTTATTCTCTCAGACTTGTCGCACACCTCTGCTGCTGCTTCCACAAGACATTGTGCTGGCATAACTGGAGTGAACCCGGCAAAGAAGACCTGTGCTAGATGGATTTCTTGTTGATCTGTGCATTACATGCGCTACCACCTAGCATGATACACCGCTTACTACATTGCATGATGCCTCTCTTTCTCCATCTTCATTTCATTTTACACCCTACTCCATTTACTTCATGATTTTACTTCCTACTTTACTCCGTCATCTACTTTTTCCCCAAAGCACCCTACAAAGGAATTTTAGATTCCTTCTTTTTCTCTTCACAACAGATCCAGACTAAGACCGTGGCACAGTGTGTGGAGTACTACTACACCTGGAAAAAGGAGCATAGAGTTGCTAGCACTCTTGCTCAGGTGAGGGGGAAGAAAATCCAGGCATGCCAGGAGGGTGGAGAAACTGGGAGAAGGGGAGAAAACCTGCTGGCCAGGCATGCCAGACACCGCTTTGCCAGGATCACATTGTCCCATGCGCTGGGAAAGGCACAGCAGATGCTGCCCAGGCCTTCCTTCTGCTGCTGCCCTGAAATACGCCATTCTGGAGCCTAACTCTGAGCCAAAAAAGCCGCACCACCACCCAAATGGGCTTGGACTCTCTACAGATGGCTTTCTCAAGGGCTGCCACCTTTGCTGACTCCAATCAGACCCTTCATTCCCCACTTCACTCCTCCTGACATCAGCAATCCCTGTCTTCAGGGAGATGTTGCAGATTTTCAGGCAGTTTTTCTAGCATCCCAGCATACTCCCCAAGAAGCAGCTGCCAGTGCTGTGGCTCCCCTCAGACTTTCCTTACCAGCAAAGAGCAATTTGGTTGGCAAGTGTGAGAGAGAGAAAGAGAAAGAGAGAGAGAGACATTATTCTGGGTTGTAGAAAAGGTCTAACCATGTGTCTTCCCTAATTTGACTGAATTTCCATCCCATTCCCTAGACATTTCTGCAGGAAAACCCAAGGGAAAGAAATGTTAGGCAGAGAGGTAGAAATAAGAAATGTAGAATTCTAGATAGCCACACATTTATCCCACCCCTCTGGCCTGTAGCAAAGAGGAGCATTTCCCTCCAAGCTCTGCCTTGGCAGCCCGCCGCAGCCCACTGGCAAAGGCAGCCCTTTCCTCAGCTCTTCAGGCTTTGCAAGGATTTGCTTAGGCCAATAGACTTTTGTGCTGGACGCAGGCATTTCCAGCTTTCTGACGGGAAGGAAACATTGAAACAGGATTCTTTGATTTCCAGGCTGTGGGCGAAGGCAAGAGGAGCAAAAGCCCCCCCAGAAAGGAGGATGGGCAGACAGGGAAGAGAAGCCGCAAGAGGGCTGGCAGCGCCCAGTGTCCCTGCTGCCAACCGCGCCAGCCGCCCCGTTCGGCGGGAGGCCCCTTTCCCTGCGGCCAGTGCAAACGGTGCGCAACTTCCTGCTCTTTCTGCTCCAACCTGCGCCTTGGCATTAAAACAGGCTGACCCTTTGCAAAGGCACCGCAGCGCAAGCTCAGGCCACTTGCACCATCGCCCCTCGCAGCCCTGCTCAAGCTTACAACCCACCTCAAACCCAAACAGCTCACTTCAAACCCAGCCTTCACAATGAAACCTTACCCTGCCCCAACAACACACACTGCATACAAGTAGCAACAGATCCATCAAAGCTTGCTTTGATGCTGCTGATCAAATTCCAAATAGGATGCAGCAAAAGGAGGAAGACATTTCAAGGCATTGAAGCAAGAAAGATCGGACTCATGCTCTGATCAATTCACAACGTGCCACTGCCCAAAAAGACAGAAATTCATACTAAAAGGCAGATCTTGCCACTTGCTGTAATGATGTGTACTAAATTGAACAATGGATGGTTTGTTTCCTGTCTTCCAGGCTGTTTGAAACCATGCAGGAAAGGAACAAACACAGGAGAAGACATCGCCCTCGCAAAGAAGCAGAGCCTCTCCCCAAGAAGAAAAGACCAAATTAGACAAGCCTGCAGCTTGTCCAGCCAGGCCTAGCAAGGCTTAGGACTAGATAGGAATAGGACTGGTTTTTAAGCTTCGATAACGTCAATAGAACTAGATAGGAATAGGACTGGTTTTTAAGCTTTTAGACTTGTTCAAATTCTATTTAGTTAGTTTACATGATAGGAATCTCCTCAAATTCTTAGTTAAGGTACATGAGTATTATTCAAGATTCATTAGTAGGATTAGATTGATCAGTCAATGTAAGAGGCTTGGTGTTGGCTACGCTCCGTCTTTTGTCATTTTGCCTTTGTTGAGACACAATCTGTCTTTATCATTAAACCATGTTTGTTCCACTTTATCTTTTGGTCTGTATGAAATCACTGCGGCAATCAAAGACGGCACTTGCCCTGAGAGGAGAATCTGGGCACGCACGACCTCCCCAAGGCCCGGCCCCTTGCTCAGCTGGCAGGACTGGCAAAGGTGTGTCTCCTTTACTGCCAGGGAAAGAACGCTGGCGCTTCATCCTTTGATTCCTACAAATCTCAGCTGCCAGTGGAAAGGGAGGCTTTGTTTAATTCAATGAATTGGATCAAAATGAGTGCTCGGCTCTCACCATCATTTCTGCCCTAAAAGCAACAGCTTTAGTCCTTTTTGTAGCCCAGCAACAGAACTTTGCTTCATTTTGGGGCACTGATGCACCTGACCACCTTGGAAGACCTTTCTAGAACCCCTCCAATTCTATCCAATTCATATCCCATGCACCACAAAGGCATCAGTAGTTCAGTTTCAGTTTCTCTTGAAAGGAGCCCTCTCCCGCTCTGGGCCTCCACCAATCTCCTTAGCTAAAGCAGAGCGGCTGGGATCATTATCCTCTCTCTGGCTTCCCACAGCTTAGGTATTTGCACCAAAGAAGAAGCAAACTCCCTCTTTCATCTAGCCCAGCAAATGGCACTGCCCAGCAAGGCTTTGGTGGCAGGGGCTGTGCAGGGTGGAGAGGGGGCGAGGGAGGGGACAATTGCCAGGCTGCTTCTGGGAAGCTCAGGGAAGCTTGCCCTTGTCTGATGGAGCCAGTGCAGCTGGGCTTTGGAGCCTACAAAGTATCTGCCTTGCAGTGGCACTTGTTACAGCTGCCCCCTCACTTTGCTGCCCTGTGGGCAACATGCAGCCCGGGAAGGAAGCAAGATTGGGACTGAAGCAAGATTTGCTTTGCCTTAACTATAGGCCGGGAAGCAGCAAAACTGGCTGGGTTTTGTCCTATCTGGCATCTAAGTATTAAAAGAAACGCCAAGGCCGTCAGTGTGGAAAGGTAATTCCATCAGTGTTCCTTTGTTAGAGGAATGCCTGAGTCTTTTGAGACAAACAGCTAGTTTCTCCAAGGGAGCTGGGAGAGAGATATACAAAGTCGGCATTCATGTTTGCTACAGAAATGCCACTGTGCTGTCCCTGTCTGTGTGTCCCCATCAGTTCCCCTGAGAAACATGCTGTTTCTCTAAGTTTCAAGGAAGGAGTGATGAGGTGAGTGACCAGCTCAGAGGCCCAAAGGAGGGAAAACATCAAGCGACATTATTGGGCACCAAAAGGAGATTTGAGAAAGGGGGCAGCATGAATGCCTCCACTTTGAGAGGAAGCTTTGGAGTTGCCTCTCGCCTGAACAACTTGCAAATTCTAGCTCCTCTCAGAGCTGGAGGAGAGCCAGCGGGAGGAGTCCTGCTGCTTCTGCAGGGCAGGAGATGAGGTTCTGGGCCCTTGGACACACACAGACTCCTGGGCACGTTCAGCTGGAGACACCTTGCAGAGAAGCACCCACAAGAGCCAGGGCTGTCCCTGCACTGCTTTTGCCCGTCTCCTCAGGCGACTCAGGAGAAAAACCCAATGGCAAGGCTCTCAGAGCAAGCTTGCAGCAGCAGAAGTAAAAGGGGCAGAGGTGGCCCATGCCTCTTTCTGTCCCATGGCTCCCCTGGGGTTCTACATGGAATGTTGGGCTGTGCCCATAGCAACTGTCGTTGTCTCCTGCTCCTGCGGCCCTTGGTGGAACGCTGCTGGAGCAGCGCTGGAGCAGCAGCTGCAGGATCAGCTCCTGGGCTGTCCCTGACCAGCCACCTCCTGCACTCAGCGCCACACCCGGCCTCTGCACCCACATCCTCGTCTCCTCGGCTGCCTCCAGGCATCCCCACAGCACTTGGGGATCGTCCAAGGTAAGAAAATCCCCGTTTGCCCTCAAAGCACTAACACAAGGGCACGAGGCTCCAGCTGCCTCTCCCGCCAACCACGACACACAGGCTGCCTGCTCACTTTCCCCACACCACGTTCCACGTCAAAACAAGCTTCAGCTTCTGAAGGAATCGTGTTGCCTCCCAGGCAAACACAGACCTTTCCATAGAGGATGTAGAGAGCTGTCCCAGTGCAGTTGCAGATCCTCCTCCACGGATCACCTGCTTCAAAGTTCTTGGCACCCATTGCAGCCCTAAACCTAGCTTGTGGTGACCCCAAAACAAATTGGTCATGCCTGAGGAGTTCAGGGCTTCAGTGTCAACAAATCCCCTTATGCCCTGACTCAGCTCACACCTGCTCCAAAGCTGCAAAAACCAGAATGATGGCACTTCTCCTCTGGGATCCCTCTCATTCAGGCCATGGAAGCATTTCACTGGCCTTGTCCTCAAACACAGCTGTTCAACTTCAAAAATCATCTGCTATCAGCAATCCTTATGTGCTTACATAGTTACATCTCTGATAGATACATTCTATTTTCATATCCTGTAGATACTTCTTTCAATGCATGTAGGGCTGCTTCTACCTCATGCTCAGGGGCAGCTGTGAAATGCCATCTTCTCAAGAACACAATCACAGTACCAGAGAATTTTCTGGCTTGCAAGGGATTCTCAAAGATCACTGAGCCCAACTCCAGGGCCTGCCCGGGGCAGCCTCAACAATCACATGCCCAAGAGCGCTGTCCAAACACTTTTGGAGCTCAGTCAGCCTTGGTGCTGGCACCCCTTCCCTGGAGAGCCTCTTCCAGTGGCCAAGCACCCTCTGGGTGAAGAGCCTTTTCCTTCTATCCACCCTAAGCCTGCACTGCCACATCTTGCAGCCCATTCTCTTGGCTCCTCCCAGTGGCCCCAGCACTGAAGACAGTAGTGCATGGCCTTCTGCTTCCCCTCCTCAGGAAGCTGCTGACTGCTAGAGGCTCCTGCCTAGGCAATTCCACCTCAAAACCACGGTAATGACACCAAAAAGAAAGAAGCTGGGACAGAGGAGCTCAGGGCTTGCAACCATGAGGTCGAGAAGGAAGGCTACTGACACATCCTGGGCACAACGATTTCTAACTGGAGCATTGTTTGGATCTTTTTCAGGTGGAAAGGAGAGGCACAATGAAAAGGAAAGCAAGAGGCAACAATCAGCCGTGAGTTTTGGCCTAGGGTTAAAGGACAGCAAACTGGAGGAATGGCCAGGAGGAGAACTGCTCTTTCAGAGTCAGGCTGGGATTGCTTCAAGCCTGTGCAGCCACAGGAAGGCTCTCTCCAGCACTTGCCTTTCTTACCTTCACCTCTTTCTTCCTTTAGGCACATCAATGTTGGCAGCGACTTTCAGGCTGAGCTCCCAGAGCTGCAGAGCAGAGCACCAAGTGAGGATGAAGAGCCTGCAAGCCTGGTCTGGAAGCCCTGGGGAGAAGATGACTCTGACATGGAAAAACCTGACAGAGGTAGCTTCTCTTCAAGCTTTTCTTCCACCCCTGACATACTTGGATCTTTCAAAGTCTCCTTTTGCATAGAAAGGCAGCTTCTTGCAGCCTCCGCTTCTCTCCCTGTCTCACGTGTCTTCCCATCTAGAAGTGTTAGAGGCAAGGAGAACGCTCTGCTTCTGCAGCAGAGCAGCAAAAAGAGCAAGCATCTTGCTCTCCAAATCGGTCAGGCCCATTTGCCACTGCAAGAGAGGAGATTGGCCTCCACTTCTTCTACAAGAAGCTGCTCTGAAGGGAGAGCCAGCACTGCGGGGGCCCTTGCTTCAGCTGGCCCTGTCTTTGCTCTCCTTTTCATGCTCTCCAAGCCGCTGCCTTTAGCTGCTGGCCTTTCCTTCCGCCTTGCATGGCAACCTTTGCTCTTGCTGGCCTCAAGGCTGACTTGGGCTGCCTTTTTGTTGTGCTTGCAGTAAGACAACTGCTGGACATGGCCAGCTCCCATGGCATTGCCGGGCCAGCAGCTGACCTGGAGCGCGCCCTGCACTGCCTGCACCAGGCAGGCGGCAGCCTTCCGGTAAGAAGCCGCTCTGTGGGCGCACAGAAGAGGGCACAGGGAATGCACAAGGCCCGGCCACTGGCACAGCCTTTCCTGCCTGCTCCTTGATGAAGGCTCTTGACAGGGAGCAGAGCACCTGCTGCCTGCTGTGTCTCCTCCAGCTGCGTCAGGGCTGAGCCCAAACGGCTCCAGCAGGGAGAATCTCCCTCCTGCAGGCGGCGGCGCAAGCTCCTGCAGCCTGCTGCCTTGGAAATCGCCTGCAGCTCTGGCTGCTCTAAGACATTTGGAGAGGAAATTCCCAGAAGCCTCACTCAGCTGAGGCCATTCTGGCTGCAGGAGCCGCAAAATCATTCGCTTGGGGAGCAAAATGCCACTCTTGGGCACCAGCATCAAAGGGCTGGGCAGCAAAAACTAGGCACTGGGATCAAATCCCAGGCTTTCACATGGCATACAGTTGCTTGAATGTCTGAAGAGGCAAAGTAGCTGAAAGGCAGCATCTGTGCTTTTCGGCTCATTTTGGGTGTGGTGGGGCGCCTAAAGCCTTTTCCCCTTGGATCTTGCAGGAGGCTCTGGAGATGTTGCTCTCAGGGGGGCCTGCAACAGCTCAAGGCCATCCCTTGGCTGATTATCATTACGCAGGTAAGCAAAGCAGAGCTTCTTCCTTCACTGACAGATGCTGCCGTCCCCTTCAGTGTTGTGGCAAGTGTTTCTGCTTCAACAAATTGTGCTTAACACCAGCACAAGGTCTTGTCTTCTCAGGGGCTGGCGAAAGCACCAGCATCTAGTCCTTCAGCTTTACTTCTTTTCCAATCCTTTTCCCGGCGGAATGCCTGCTCTTGTCTTCGTCACCTTCTGAGGCAGCAGACATGTACTCACACGGGAATGATGGTCTGCAACCATTTGCTTGCGGCGGCCAGTGGGATCTACTTCATGTGGATCGAGTGATCCATTTACCTGCTGCTTTTTATTGCCAGGCTCTGATAGATGGACACCTGAGGAGAAGGACTCCTTCCAAAAGGCTTTCCACACCTACGGCAAGGATTTTCATCTCATCCAGAAGCAGGTAAAGCCGCAGGACATTCTTTACCTGAGCAGATCATCAGGAGGAAAGCTTGCTTCTAGCTGGTAACAAACACTGGGCTTCGGTCTCTCTCTTCTCAAGTACCAAAACTGCTCAAGTAGTAACAAAACGGGACATCAAAGGCCTGTGTGAAAAGGATGATCCTGTCTCTCCAGCCCTTTTCTCCAAGCTCCTTTGGAATATGATGATTTATTCTCTCAGACTTGTCGCACACCTCTGCTGCTGCTTCCACAAGACATTGTGCTGGCATAACTGGAGTGAACCCGGCAAAGAAGACCTGTGCTAGATGGATTTCTTGTTGATCTGTGCATTACATGCGCTACCACCTAGCATGATACACCGCTTACTACATTGCATGATGCCTCTCTTTCTCCATCTTCATTTCATTTTACACCCTACTCCATTTACTTCATGATTTTACTTCCTACTTTACTCCGTCATCTACTTTTTCCCCAAAGCACCCTACAAAGGAATTTTAGATTCCTTCTTTTTCTCTTCACAACAGATCCAGACTAAGACCGTGGCACAGTGTGTGGAGTACTACTACACCTGGAAAAAGGAGCATAGAGTTGCTAGCACTCTTGCTCAGGTGAGGGGGAAGAAAATCCAGGCATGCCAGGAGGGTGGAGAAACTGGGAGAAGGGGAGAAAACCTGCTGGCCAGGCATGCCAGACACCGCTTTGCCAGGATCACATTGTCCCATGCGCTGGGAAAGGCACAGCAGATGCTGCCCAGGCCTTCCTTCTGCTGCTGCCCTGAAATACGCCATTCTGGAGCCTAACTCTGAGCCAAAAAAGCCGCACCACCACCCAAATGGGCTTGGACTCTCTACAGATGGCTTTCTCAAGGGCTGCCACCTTTGCTGACTCCAATCAGACCCTTCATTCCCCACTTCACTCCTCCTGACATCTGCAATCCCTGTCTTCAGGGAGATGTTGCAGATTTTCAGGCAGTTTTTCTAGCATCCCAGCATACTCCCCAAGAAGCAGCTGCCAGTGCTGTGGCTCCCCTCAGACTTTCCTTACCAGCAAAGAGCAATTTGGTTGGCAAGTGTGAGAGAGAGAAAGAGAAAGAGAGAGAGAGACATTATTCTGGGTTGTAGAAAAGGTCTAACCATGTGTCTTCCCTAATTTGACTGAATTTCCATCCCATTCCCTAGACATTTCTGCAGGAAAACCCAAGGGAAAGAAATGTTAGGCAGAGAGGTAGAAATAAGAAATGTAGAATTCTAGATAGCCACACATTTATCCCACCCCTCTGGCCTGTAGCAAAGAGGAGCATTTCCCTCCAAGCTCTGCCTTGGCAGCCCGCCGCAGCCCACTGGCAAAGGCAGCCCTTTCCTCAGCTCTTGAGGCTTTGCAAGGATTTGCTTAGGCCAATAGACTTTTGTGCTGGACGCAGGCATTTCCAGCTTTCTGACGGGAAGGAAACATTGAAACAGGATTCTTTGATTTCCAGGCTGTGGGCGAAGGCAAGAGGAGCAAAAGCCCCCCCAGAAAGGAGGATGGGCAGACAGGGAAGAGAAGCCGCAAGAGGGCTGGCAGCGCCCAGTGTCCCTGCTGCCAACCGCGCCAGCCGCCCCGTTCGGCGGGAGGCCCCTTTCCCTGCGGCCAGTGCAAACGGTGCGCAACTTCCTGCTCTTTCTGCTCCAACCTGCGCCTTGGCATTAAAACAGGCTGACCCTTTGCAAAGGCACCGCAGCGCAAGCTCAGGCCACTTGCACCATCGCCCCTCGCAGCCCTGCTCAAGCTTACAACCCACCTCAAACCCAAACAGCTCACTTCAAACCCAGCCTTCACAATGAAACCTTACCCTGCCCCAACAACACACACTGCATACAAGTAGCAACAGATCCATCAAAGCTTGCTTTGATGCTGCTGATCAAATTCCAAATAGGATGCAGCAAAAGGAGGAAGACATTTCAAGGCATTGAAGCAAGAAAGATCGGACTCATGCTCTGATCAATTCACAACGTGCCACTGCCCAAAAAGACAGAAATTCATACTAAAAGGCAGATCTTGCCACTTGCTGTAATGATGTGTACTAAATTGAACAATGGATGGTTTGTTTCCTGTCTTCCAGGCTGTTTGAAACCATGCAGGAAAGGAACAAACACAGGAGAAGACATCGCCCTCGCAAAGAAGCAGAGCCTCTCCCCAAGAAGAAAAGACCAAATTAGACAAGCCTGCAGCTTGTCCAGCCAGGCCTAGCAAGGCTTAGGACTAGATAGGAATAGGACTGGTTTTTAAGCTTCGATAACGTCAATAGAACTAGATAGGAATAGGACTGGTTTTTAAGCTTTTAGACTTGTTCAAATTCTATTTAGTTAGTTTACATGATAGGAATCTCCTCAAATTCTTAGTTAAGGTACATGAGTATTATTCAAGATTCATTAGTAGGATTAGATTGATCAGTCAATGTAAGAGGCTTGGTGTTGGCTACGCTCCGTCTTTTGTCATTTTGCCTTTGTTGAGACACAATCTGTCTTTATCATTAAACCATGTTTGTTCCACTTTATCTTTTGGTCTGTATGAAATCACTGCGGCAATCAAAGACGGCACTTGCCCTGAGAGGAGAATCTGGGCACGCACGACCTCCCCAAGGCCCGGCCCCTTGCTCAGCTGGCAGGACTGGCAAAGGTGTGTCTCCTTTACTGCCAGGGAAAGAACGCTGGCGCTTCATCCTTTGATTCCTACAAATCTCAGCTGCCAGTGGAAAGGGAGGCTTTGTTTAATTCAATGAATTGGATCAAAATGAGTGCTCGGCTCTCACCATCATTTCTGCCCTAAAAGCAACAGCTTTAGTCCTTTTTGTAGCCCAGCAACAGAACTTTGCTTCATTTTGGGGCACTGATGCACCTGACCACCTTGGAAGACCTTTCTAGAACCCCTCCAATTCTATCCAATTCATATCCCATGCACCACAAAGGCATCAGTAGTTCAGTTTCAGTTTCTCTTGAAAGGAGCCCTCTCCCGCTCTGGGCCTCCACCAATCTCCTTAGCTAAAGCAGAGCGGCTGGGATCATTATCCTCTCTCTGGCTTCCCACAGCTTAGGTATTTGCACCAAAGAAGAAGCAAACTCCCTCTTTCATCTAGCCCAGCAAATGGCACTGCCCAGCAAGGCTTTGGTGGCAGGGGCTGTGCAGGGTGGAGAGGGGGCGAGGGAGGGGACAATTGCCAGGCTGCTTCTGGGAAGCTCAGGGAAGCTTGCCCTTGTCTGATGGAGCCAGTGCAGCTGGGCTTTGGAGCCTACAAAGTATCTGCCTTGCAGTGGCACTTGTTACAGCTGCCCCCTCACTTTGCTGCCCTGTGGGCAACATGCAGCCCGGGAAGGAAGCAAGATTGGGACTGAAGCAAGATTTGCTTTGCCTTAACTATAGGCCGGGAAGCAGCAAAACTGGCTGGGTTTTGTCCTATCTGGCATCTAAGTATTAAAAGAAACGCCAAGGCCGTCAGTGTGGAAAGGTAATTCCATCAGTGTTCCTTTGTTAGAGGAATGCCTGAGTCTTTTGAGACAAACAGCTAGTTTCTCCAAGGGAGCTGGGAGAGGGATATACAAAGTCGGCATTCATGTTTGCTACAGAAATGCCACTGTGCTGTCCCTGTCTGTGTGTCCCCATCAGTTCCCCTGAGAAACATGCTGTTTCTCTAAGTTTCAAGGAAGGAGTGATGAGGTGAGTGACCAGCTCAGAGGCCCAAAGGAGGGAAAACATCAAGCGACATTATTGGGCACCAAAAGGAGATTTGAGAAAGGGGGCAGCATGAATGCCTCCACTTTGAGAGGAAGCTTTGGAGTTGCCTCTCGCCTGAACAACTTGCAAATTCTAGCTCCTCTCAGAGCTGGAGGAGAGCCAGCGGGAGGAGTCCTGCTGCTTCTGCAGGGCAGGAGATGAGGTTCTGGGCCCTTGGACACACACAGACTCCTGGGCACGTTCAGCTGGAGACACCTTGCAGAGAAGCACCCACAAGAGCCAGGGCTGTCCCTGCACTGCTTTTGCCCGTCTCCTCAGGCGACTCAGGAGAAAAACCCAATGGCAAGGCTCTCAGAGCAAGCTTGCAGCAGCAGAAGTAAAAGGGGCAGAGGTGGCCCATGCCTCTTTCTGTCCCATGGCTCCCCTGGGGTTCTACATGGAATGTTGGGCTGTGCCCATAGCAACTGTCGTTGTCTCCTGCTCCTGCGGCCCTTGGTGGAACGCTGCTGGAGCAGCGCTGGAGCAGCAGCTGCAGGATCAGCTCCTGGGCTGTCCCTGACCAGCCACCTCCTGCACTCAGCGCCACACCCGGCCTCTGCACCCACATCCTCGTCTCCTCGGCTGCCTCCAGGCATCCCCACAGCACTTGGGGATCGTCCAAGGTAAGAAAATCCCCGTTTGCCCTCAAAGCACTAACACAAGGGCACGAGGCTCCAGCTGCCTCTCCCGCCAACCACGACACACAGGCTGCCTGCTCACTTTCCCCACACCACGTTCCACGTCAAAACAAGCTTCAGCTTCTGAAGGAATCGTGTTGCCTCCCAGGCAAACACAGACCTTTCCATAGAGGATGTAGAGAGCTGTCCCAGTGCAGTTGCAGATCCTCCTCCACGGATCACCTGCTTCAAAGTTCTTGGCACCCATTGCAGCCCTAAACCTAGCTTGTGGTGACCCCAAAACAAATTGGTCATGCCTGAGGAGTTCAGGGCTTCAGTGTCAACAAATCCCCTTATGCCCTGACTCAGCTCACACCTGCTCCAAAGCTGCAAAAACCAGAATGATGGCACTTCTCCTCTGGGATCCCTCTCATTCAGGCCATGGAAGCATTTCACTGGCCTTGTCCTCAAACACAGCTGTTCAACTTCAAAAATCATCTGCTATCAGCAATCCTTATGTGCTTACATAGTTACATCTCTGATAGATACATTCTATTTTCATATCCTGTAGATACTTCTTTCAATGCATGTAGGGCTGCTTCTACCTCATGCTCAGGGGCAGCTGTGAAATGCCATCTTCTCAAGAACACAATCACAGTACCAGAGAATTTTCTGGCTTGCAAGGGATTCTCAAAGATCACTGAGCCCAACTCCAGGGCCTGCCCGGGGCAGCCTCAACAATCACATGCCCAAGAGCGCTGTCCAAACACTTTTGGAGCTCAGTCAGCCTTGGTGCTGGCACCCCTTCCCTGGAGAGCCTCTTCCAGTGGCCAAGCACCCTCTGGGTGAAGAGCCTTTTCCTTCTATCCACCCTAAGCCTGCACTGCCACATCTTGCAGCCCATTCTCTTGGCTCCTCCCAGTGGCCCCAGCACTGAAGACAGTAGTGCATGGCCTTCTGCTTCCCCTCCTCAGGAAGCTGCTGACTGCTAGAGGCTCCTGCCTAGGCAATTCCACCTCAAAACCACGGTAATGACACCAAAAAGAAAGAAGCTGGGACAGAGGAGCTCAGGGCTTGCAACCATGAGGTCGAGAAGGAAGGCTACTGACACATCCTGGGCACAACGATTTCTAACTGGAGCATTGTTTGGATCTTTTTCAGGTGGAAAGGAGAGGCACAATGAAAAGGAAAGCAAGAGGCAACAATCAGCCGTGAGTTTTGGCCTAGGGTTAAAGGACAGCAAACTGGAGGAATGGCCAGGAGGAGAACTGCTCTTTCAGAGTCAGGCTGGGATTGCTTCAAGCCTGTGCAGCCACAGGAAGGCTCTCTCCAGCACTTGCCTTTCTTACCTTCACCTCTTTCTTCCTTTAGGCACATCAATGTTGGCAGCGACTTTCAGGCTGAGCTCCCAGAGCTGCAGAGCAGAGCACCAAGTGAGGATGAAGAGCCTGCAAGCCTGGTCTGGAAGCCCTGGGGAGAAGATGACTCTGACATGGAAAAACCTGACAGAGGTAGCTTCTCTTCAAGCTTTTCTTCCACCCCTGACATACTTGGATCTTTCAAAGTCTCCTTTTGCATAGAAAGGCAGCTTCTTGCAGCCTCCGCTTCTCTCCCTGTCTCACGTGTCTTCCCATCTAGAAGTGTTAGAGGCAAGGAGAACGCTCTGCTTCTGCAGCAGAGCAGCAAAAAGAGCAAGCATCTTGCTCTCCAAATCGGTCAGGCCCATTTGCCACTGCAAGAGAGGAGATTGGCCTCCACTTCTTCTACAAGAAGCTGCTCTGAAGGGAGAGCCAGCACTGCGGGGGCCCTTGCTTCAGCTGGCCCTGTCTTTGCTCTCCTTTTCATGCTCTCCAAGCCGCTGCCTTTAGCTGCTGGCCTTTCCTTCCGCCTTGCATGGCAACCTTTGCTCTTGCTGGCCTCAAGGCTGACTTGGGCTGCCTTTTTGTTGTGCTTGCAGTAAGACAACTGCTGGACATGGCCAGCTCCCATGGCATTGCCGGGCCAGCAGCTGACCTGGAGCGCGCCCTGCACTGCCTGCACCAGGCAGGCGGCAGCCTTCCGGTAAGAAGCCGCTCTGTGGGCGCACAGAAGAGGGCACAGGGAATGCACAAGGCCCGGCCACTGGCACAGCCTTTCCTGCCTGCTCCTTGATGAAGGCTCTTCACAGGGAGCAGAGCACCTGCTGCCTGCTGTGTCTCCTCCAGCTGCGTCAGGGCTGAGCCCAAACGGCTCCAGCAGGGAGAATCTCCCTCCTGCAGGCGGCGGCGCAAGCTCCTGCAGCCTGCTGCCTTGGAAATCGCCTGCAGCTCTGGCTGCTCTAAGACATTTGGAGAGGAAATTCCCAGAAGCCTCACTCAGCTGAGGCCATTCTGGCTGCAGGAGCCGCAAAATCATTCGCTTGGGGAGCAAAATGCCACTCTTGGGCACCAGCATCAAAGGGCTGGGCAGCAAAAACTAGGCACTGGGATCAAATCCCAGGCTTTCACATGGCATACAGTTGCTTGAATGTCTGAAGAGGCAAAGTAGCTGAAAGGCAGCATCTGTGCTTTTCGGCTCATTTTGGGTGTGGTGGGGCGCCTAAAGCCTTTTCCCCTTGGATCTTGCAGGAGGCTCTGGAGATGTTGCTCTCAGGGGGGCCTGCAACAGCTCAAGGCCATCCCTTGGCTGATTATCATTACGCAGGTAAGCAAAGCAGAGCTTCTTCCTTCACTGACAGATGCTGCCGTCCCCTTCAGTGTTGTGGCAAGTGTTTCTGCTTCAACAAATTGTGCTTAACACCAGCACAAGGTCTTGTCTTCTCAGGGGCTGGCGAAAGCACCAGCATCTAGTCCTTCAGCTTTACTTCTTTTCCAATCCTTTTCCCGGCGGAATGCCTGCTCTTGTCTTCATCACCTTCTGAGGCAGCAGACATGTACTCACACGGGAATGATGGTCTGCAACCATTTGCTTGCGGCGGCCAGTGGGATCTACTTCATGTGGATCGAGTGATCCATTTACCTGCTGCTTTTTATTGCCAGGCTCTGATAGATGGACACCTGAGGAGAAGGACTCCTTCCAAAAGGCTTTCCACACCTACGGCAAGGATTTTCATCTCATCCAGAAGCAGGTAAAGCCGCAGGACATTCTTTACCTGAGCAGATCATCAGGAGGAAAGCTTGCTTCTAGCTGGTAACAAACACTGGGCTTCGGTCTCTCTCTTCTCAAGTACCAAAACTGCTCAAGTAGTAACAAAACGGGACATCAAAGGCCTGTGTGAAAAGGATGATCCTGTCTCTCCAGCCCTTTTCTCCAAGCTCCTTTGGAATATGATGATTTATTCTCTCAGACTTGTCGCACACCTCTGCTGCTGCTTCCACAAGACATTGTGCTGGCATAACTGGAGTGAACCCGGCAAAGAAGACCTGTGCTAGATGGATTTCTTGTTGATCTGTGCATTACATGCGCTACCACCTAGCATGATACACGGTTTACTACATTGCATGATGCCTCTCTTTCTCCATCTTCATTTCATTTTACACCCTACTCCATTTACTTCATGATTTTACTTCCTACTTTACTCCGTCATCTACTTTTTCCCCAAAGCACCCTACAAAGGAATTTTAGATTCCTTCTTTTTCTCTTCACAACAGATCCAGACTAAGACCGTGGCACAGTGTGTGGAGTACTACTACACCTGGAAAAAGGAGCATAGAGTTGCTAGCACTCTTGCTCAGGTGAGGGGGAAGAAAATCCAGGCATGCCAGGAGGGTGGAGAAACTGGGAGAAGGGGAGAAAACCTGCTGGCCAGGCATGCCAGACACCGCTTTGCCAGGATCACATTGTCCCATGCGCTGGGAAAGGCACAGCAGATGCTGCCCAGGCCTTCCTTCTGCTGCTGCCCTGAAATACGCCATTCTGGAGCCTAACTCTGAGCCAAAAAAGCCGCACCACCACCCAAATGGGGTTGGACTCTCTACAGATGGCTTTCTCAAGGGCTGCCACCTTTGCTGACTCCAATCAGACCCTTCATTCCCCACTTCACTCCTCCTGACATCAGCAATCCCTGTCTTCAGGGAGATGTTGCAGATTTTCAGGCAGTTTTTCTAGCATCCCAGCATACTCCCCAAGAAGCAGCTGCCAGTGCTGTGGCTCCCCTCAGACTTTCCTTACCAGCAAAGAGCAATTTGGTTGGCAAGAGTGAGAGAGAGAGAGAGAAAGAGAGAGAGACATTATTCTGGGTTGTAGAAAAGGTCTAACCATGTGTCTTCCCTAATTTGACTGAATTTCCATCCCATTCCCTAGACATTTCTGCAGGAAAACCCAAGGGAAAGAAATGTTAGGCAGAGAGGTAGAAATAAGAAATGTAGAATTCTAGATAGCCACACATTTATCCCACCCCTCTGGCCTGTAGCAAAGAGGAGCATTTCCCTCCAAGCTCTGCCTTGGCAGCCCGCCGCAGCCCACTGGCAAAGGCAGCCCTTTCCTCAGCTCTTGAGGCTTTGCAAGGATTTGCTTAGGCCAATAGATTTTTGTGCTGGACGCAGGCATTTCCAGCTTTCTGATGGGAAGGAAACATTGAAACAGGATTCTTTGACTTCCAGGCTGTGGGCGAAGGCAAGAGGAGCAAAAGCCCCCCCAGAAAGGAGGATGGGCAGACAGGGAAGAGAAGCCACAAGAGGGCTGGCAGCGCCCAGTGTCCCTGCTGCCAACCGCGCCAGCCGCCCCGTTCGGCGGGAGGCCCCTTTCCCTGCGGCCAGTGCAAACGCTGCGCAACTTCCTGCTCTTTCTGCTCCAACCTGCGCCTTGGCATTAAAACAGGCTGACCCTTTGCAAAGGCGCCGCAGCGCAAGCTCAGGCCACTTGCACCATCGCCCCTCGCAGCCCTGCTCAAGCTTACAACCCACCTCAAACCCAAACAGCTCACTTCAAACCCAGCCTTCACAATGAAACCTTACCCTGCCCCAACAACACACACTGCATACAAGTAGCAACAGATCCATCAAAGCTTGCTTTGATGCTGCTGATCAAATTCCAAATAGGATGCAGCAAAAGGAGGAAGACATTTCAAGGCATTGAAGCAAGAAAGATCGGACTCATGCTCTGATCAATTCACAACGTGCCACTGCCCAAAAAGACAGAAATTCATACTAAAAGGCAGATCTTGCCACTTGCTGTAATGATGTGTACTAAATTGAACAATGGATGGTTTGTTTCCTGTCTTCCAGGCTGTTTGAAACCATGCAGGAAAGGAACAAACACAGGAGAAGACATCGCCCTCGCAAAGAAGCAGAGCCTCTCCCCAAGAAGAAAAGACCAAATTAGACAAGCCTGCAGCTTGTCCAGCCAGGCCTAGCAAGGCTTAGGACTAGATAGGAATAGGACTGGTTTTTAAGCTTCGATAACGTCAATAGAACTAGATAGGAATAGGACTGGTTTTTAAGCTTTTAGACTTGTTCAAATTCTATTTAGTTAGTTTACATGATAGGAATCTCCTCAAATTCTTAGTTAAGGTACATGAGTATTATTCAAGATTCATTAGTAGGATTAGATTGATCAGTCAATGTAAGAGGCTTGGTGTTGGCTACGCTCCGTCTTTTGTCATTTTGCCTTTGTTGAGACACAATCTGTCTTTATCATTAAACCATGTTTGTTCCACTTTATCTTTTGGTCTGTATGAAATCACTGCGGCAATCAAAGACGGCACTTGCCCTGAGAGGAGAATCTGGGCACGCACGACCTCCCCAAGGCCCGGCCCCTTGCTCAGCTGGCAGGACTGGCAAAGGTGTATCTCCTTTACTGCCAGGGAAAGAACGCTGGCGCTTCATCCTTTGATTCCTACAAATCTCAGCTGCCAGTGGAAAGGGAGGCTTTGTTTAATTCAATGAATTGGATGAAAATGAGTGCTCTGCTCTCACCATCATTTCTGCCCTAAAAGCAACAGCTTTAGTCCTTTTTGTAGCCCAGCAACAGAACTTTGCTTCATTTTGGGGCACTGATGCACCTGACCACCTTGGAAGACGTTTCTAGAACCCCTCCAATTCTATCTAATTCATATCCCATGCACCAGAAAGGCATCAGTAGTTCAGTTTCAGTTCCTCTTGAAAGGACCCCTCTCCCGCTCTGGGCCTCCACCAATCTCCTTAGCTAAAGCAGAGCGGCTGGGATCATTATCCTCTCTCTGGCTTCCCACAGCTTAGGTATTTGCACCAAAGAAGAAGCAAACTCCCTCTTTCATCTAGCCCAGCAAATGGCACTGCCCAGCAAGGCTTTGGTGGCAGGGGCTGTGCAGGGTGGAGAGGGGGCGAGGGAGGGGGCAATTGCCAGGCTGCTTCTGGGAAGCTCAGGGAAGCTTGCCCTTGTCTGATGGAGCCAGTGCAGCTGGGCTTTGGAGCCTACAAAGTATCTGCCTTGCAGTGGCACTTGTTACAGCTGCCCCCTCACTTTGCTGCCCTGTGGGCAACATGCAGCCCGGGAAGGAAGCAAGATTGGGACTGAAGCAAGATTTGCTTTGCCTTAACTATAGGCCGGGAAGCAGCAAAACTGGCTGGGTTTTGTCCTATCTGGCATCTAAGTATTAAAAGAAACGCCAAGGCCGTCAGTGTGGAAAGGTAATTCCATCAGTGTTCCTTTGTTAGAGGAATGCCTGAGTCTTTTGAGACAAACAGCTAGTTTCTCCAAGGGAGCTGGGAGAGAGATATACAAAGTCTGCATTCATGTTTGCTACAGAAATGCCACTGTGCTGTCCCTGTCTGTGTGTCCCCATCAGTTCCCCTGAGAAACATGCTGTTTCTCTAAGTTTCAAGGAAGGAGTGACGAGGTGAGTGACCAGCTCAGAGGCCCAAAGGAGGGAAAACATCAAGCGACATTATTGGGCACCAAAAGGAGATTTGAGAAAGGGGGCAGCATGAATGCCTCCACTTTGAGAGGAAGCTTTGGAGTTGCCTCTCGCCTGAACAACTTGCAAATTCTAGCTCCTCTCAGAGCTGGAGGAGAGCCAGCGGGAGGAGTCCTGCTGCTTCTGCAGGGCAGGAGATGAGGTTCTGGGCCCTTGGACACACACAGACTCCTGGGCACGTTCAGCTGGAGACACCTTGCAGAGAAGCACCGACAAGAGCCAGGGCTGTCCCTGCACTGCTTTTGCCCGTCTCCTCAGGCGACTCAGGAGAAAAACCCAATGGCAAGGCTCTCAGAGCAAGCTTGCAGCAGCAGAAGTAAAAGGGGCAGAGGTGGCCCATGCCTCTTTCTGTCCCATGGCTCCCCTGGGGTTCTACATGGAATGTTGGGCTGTGCCCATAGCAACTGTCGTTGTCTCCTGCTCCTGCGGCCCTTGGTGGAACGCTGCTGGAGCAGCGCTGGAGCAGCAGCTGCAGGATCAGCTCCTGGGCTGTCCCTGACCAGCCACCTCCTGCACTCAGCGCCACACCCGGCCTCTGCACCCACATCCTCGTCTCCTCGCCTGCCTCCAGGCATCCCCACAGCACTTGGGGATCGTCCAAGGTAAGAAAATCCCCGTTTGCCTTCAAAGCACTAACACAAGGGCACGAGGCTCCAGCTGCCTCTCCCGCCAACCACGACACACAGGCTGCCTGCTCACTTTCCCCACGCCACCTTCCACGTCAAAGCAAGCTTCAGCTTCTGAAGGAATCGTGTTGCCTCCCAGGCAAACACAGACCTTTCCATAGAGGATGTAGAGAGCTGTCCCAGTGCAGTTGCAGATCCTCCTCCACGGATCACCTGCTTCAAAGTTCTTGGCACCCATTGCAGTCCTAAACCTAGCTTGTGGTGACCCCAAAACAAATTGGTCATGCCTGAGGAGTTCAGGGCTTCAGTGTCAACAAATCCCCTTATGCCCTGACTCAGCTCACACCTGCTCCAAAGCTGCAAAAACCAGAATGATGGCACTTCTCCTCTGGGATCCCTCTCATTCAGGCCATGGAAGCATTTCACTGGCCTTGTCCTCAAACACAGCTGTTCAACTTCAAAAATCATCTGCTATCAGCAATCCTTATGTGCTTACATAGTTACATCTCTGATAGATACATTCTATTTTCATATCCTGTAGATACTTCTTTCAATGCATGTAGGGCTGCTTCTACCTCATGCTCAGGGGCAGCTGTGAAATGCCATCTTCTCAAGAACACAATCACAGTACCAGAGAATTTTCTGGCTTGCAAGGGATTCTCAAAGATCACTGAGCCCAACTCCAGGGCCTGCCCGGGGCAGCCTCAACAATCACATGCCCAAGAGCGCTGTCCAAACACTTTTGGAGCTCAGTCAGCCTTGGTGCTGGCACCCCTTCCCTGGAGAGCCTCTTCCAGTGGCCAAGCACCCTCTGGGTGAAGAGCCTTTTCCTTCTATCCACCCTAAGCCTGCACTGCCACATCTTGCAGCCCATTCTCTTGGCTCCTCCCAGTGGCCCCAGCACTGAAGACAGTAGTGCATGGCCTTCTGCTTCCCCTCCTCAGGAAGCTGCTGACTGCTAGAGGCTCCTGCCTAGGCAATTCCACCTCAAAACCATGGCAATGACAGCAAAAGAAAGGAGCTGGGACAGAGGAGCTCAGGGTTTGCAACGATGAAGTTGAGAAGGAAGGCTACTGACACATCCTGGGCACAACGATTTCTAACTGGAGCATTGTTTGGATCTTTTTCAGGTGGAAAGGAGAGGCACAATGAAAAGGAAAGCAAGAGGCAACAATCAGCCGTGAGTTTTGGCCTAGGGTTAAAGGACAGCAAACTGGAGGAATGGCCAGGAGGAGAACTGCTCTTTCAGAGTCAGGCTGGGATTGCTTCAAGCCTGTGCAGCCACAGGAAGGCTCTCTCCAGCACTTGCCTTTCTTACCTTCACCTCTTTCTTCCTTTAGGCACATCAATGTTGGCAGCGACTTTCAGGCTGAGCTCCCAGAGCTGCAGAGCAGAGCACCAAGTGAGGATGAAGAGCCTGCAAGCCTGGTCTGGAAGCCCTGGGGAGAAGATGACTCTGACATGGAAAAACCTGACAGAGGTAGCTTCTCTTCAAGCTTTTCTTCCACCCCTGACATACTTGGATCTTTCAAAGTCTCCTTTTGCATAGAAAGGCAGCTTCTTGCAGCCTCCGCTTCTCTCCCTGTCTCACGTGTCTTCCCATCTAGAAGTGTTAGAGGCAAGGAGAAGGCTCTGCTTCTGCAGCAGAGCAGCAAAAAGAGCAAGCATCTTGCTCTCCAAATCGGTCAGGCCCATTTGCCACTGCAAGAGAGGAGATTGGCCTCCACTTCTTCTACAAGAAGCTGCTCTGAAGGGAGAGCCAGCACTGCGGGGGCCCTTGCTTCAGCTGGCCCTGTCTTTGCTCTCCTTTTCATGCTCTCCAAGCCGCTGCCTTTAGCTCCTGGCCTTTCCTTCCGCCTTGCATGGCAACCTTTGCTCTTGCTGGCCTCAAGGCTGACTTGGGCTGCCTTTTTGTTGTGCTTGCAGTAAGACAACTGCTGGACATGGCCAGCTCCCGTGGCATTGCCGGGCCAGCAGCTGACCTGGAGCGCGCCCTGCACTGCCTGCACCAGGCAGGCGGCAGCCTTCCGGTAAGAAGCCACTCTGTGGGCGCACAGAAGAGGGCACAGGGAATGCACAAGGCCCGGCCACTGGCACAGCCTTTCCTGCCTGCTCCTTGATGAAGGCTCTTGACAGGGAGCAGAGCACCTGCTGCCTGCTGTGTCTCCTCCAGCTGCGTCAGGGCTGAGCCCAAACGGCTCCAGCAGGGAGAATCTCCCTCCTGCAGGCGGCGGTGCCAGCTCCTGCAGCCTGCTGCCTTGGAAATCGCCTGCAGCTCTGGCTGCTCTAAGACATCTGGAGAGGAAATTCCCAGAAGCCTCACTCAGCTGAGGCCATTCTGGCTGCAGGAGCCGCAAAATCATTCGCTTGGGGAGCAAAATGCCACTCTTGGGCACCAGCATCAAAGGGCTGGGCAGCAAATCTAGGCACTGGGATCAAATCCCAGGCTTTCACATGGCATACAGTTGCTTGAATGTCTGAAGAGGCAAAGTAGCTGAAAGGCAGCATCTGTGCTTTTCGGCTCATTTTGGGTGTGGTGGGGCGCCTAAAGCCTTTTCCCCTTGGATCTTGCAGGAGGCTCTGGAGATGTTGCTCTCAGGGGGGCCTGCAACAGCTCAAGGCCATCCCTTGGCTGATTATCATTACGCAGGTAAGCAAAGCAGAGCTTCTTCCTTCACTGACAGATGCTGCCGTCCCCTTCAGTGTTGTGGCAAGTGTTTCTGCTTCAACAAATTGTGCTTAACACCAGCACAAGGTCTTGTCTTCTCAGGGGCTGGCGAAAGCACCAGCATCTAGTCCTTCAGCTTTACTTCTTTTCCAATCCTTTTCCTGGCGGAATGCCTGCTCTTGTCTTCGTCACCTTCTGAGGCAGCAGACATGTACTCACACGGGAATGATGGTCTGCAACCATTTGCTTGCGGCGGCCAGTGGGATCTACTTCATGTGGATCGAGTGATCCATTTACCTGCTGCTTTTTATTGCCAGGCTCTGATAGATGGACACCTGAGGAGAAGGACTCCTTCCAAAAGGCTTTCCACACCTACGGCAAGGATTTTCATCTCATCCAGAAGCAGGTAAAGCCGCAGGACATTCTTTACCTGAGCAGATCATCAGGAGGAAAGCTTGCTTCTAGCTGGTAACAAACACTGGGCTTCGGTCTCTCTCTTCTCAAGTACCAAAACTGCTCAAGTAGTAACAAAACGGGACATCAAAGGCCTGTGTGAAAAGGATGATCCTGTCTCTCCAGCCCTTTTCTCCAAGCTCCTTTGGAATATGATGATTTATTCTCTCAGACTTGTCGCACACCTCTGCTGCTGCTTCCACAAGACATTGTGCTGGCATAACTGGAGTGAACCCGGCAAAGAAGACCTGTGCTAGATGGATTTCTTGTTGATCTGTGCATTACATGCGCTACCACCTAGCATGATACACGGTTTACTACATTGCATGATGCCTCTCTTTCTCCATCTTCATTTCATTTTACACCCTACTCCATTTACTTCATGATTTTACTTCCTACTTTACTCCGTCATCTACTTTTTCCCCAAAGCACCCTACAAAGGAATTTTAGATTCCTTCTTTTTCTCTTCACAACAGATCCAGACTAAGACCGTGGCACAGTGTGTGGAGTACTACTACACCTGGAAAAAGGAGCATAGAGTTGCTAGCACTCTTGCTCAGGTGAGGGGGAAGAAAATCCAGGCATGCCAGGAGGGTGGAGAAACTGGGAGAAGGGGAGAAAACCTGCTGGCCAGGCATGCCAGACACCGCTTTGCCAGGATCACATTGTCCCATGCGCTGGGAAAGGCACAGCAGATGCTGCCCAGGCCTTCCTTCTGCTGCTGCCCTGAAATACGCCATTCTGGAGCCTAACTCTGAGCCAAAAAAGCCGCACCACCACCCAAATGGGCTTGGACTCTCTACAGATGGCTTTCTCAAGGGCTGCCACCTTTGCTGACTCCAATCAGACCCTTCATTCCCCACTTCACTCCTCCTGACATCAGCAATCCCTGTCTTCAGGGAGATGTTGCAGATTTTCAGGCAGTTTTTCTAGCATCCCAGCATACTCCCCAAGAAGCAGCTGCCAGTGCTGTGGCTCCCCTCAGACTTTCCTTACCAGCAAAGAGCAATTTGGTTGGCAAGAGTGAGAGAGAGAGAGAGAAAGAGAGAGAGACATTATTCTGGGTTGTAGAAAAGGTCTAACCATGTGTCTTCCCTAATTTGACTGAATTTCCATCCCATTCCCTAGACATTTCTGCAGGAAAACCCAAGGGAAATAAATGTTAGGCAGAGAGGTAGAAATAAGAAATGTAGAATTCTAGATAGCCACACATTTATCCCACCCCTCTGGCCTGTAGCAAAGAGGAGCATTTCCCTCCAAGCTCTGCCTTGGCAGCCCGCCGCAGCCCACTGGCAAAGGCAGCCCTTTCCTCAGCTCTTGAGGCTTTGCAAGGATTTGCTTAGGCCAATAGACTTTTGTGCTGGACGCAGGCATTTCCAGCTTTCTGATGGGAAGGAAACATTGAAACAGGATTCTTTGACTTCCAGGCTGTGGGCGAAGGCAAGAGGAGCAAAAGCCCCCCCAGAAAGGAGGATGGGCAGACAGGGAAGAGAAGCCGCAAGAGGGCTGGCAGCGCCCAGTGTCCCTGCTGCCAACCGCGCCAGCCGCCCCGTTCGGCGGGAGGCCCCTTTCCCTGCGGCCAGTGCAAACGGTGCGCAACTTCCTGCTCTTTCTGCTCCAACCTGCGCCTTGGCACTACAACAGGCTGACCCTTTGCAAAGGCGCCGCAGCGCAAGCTCAGGCCACTTGCACCATCGCCCCTCGCAGCCCTGCTCAAGCTTACAACCCACCTCAAACCCAAACAGCTCACTTCAAACCCAGCCTTCACAATGAAACCTTACCCTGCCCCAACAACACACACTGCATACAAGTAGCAACAGATCCATCAAAGCTTGCTTTGATGCTGCTGATCAAATTCCAAATAGGATGCAGCAAAAGGAGGAAGACATTTCAAGGCATTGAAGCAAGAAAGATCGGACTCATGCTCTGATCAATTCACAACGTGCCACTGCCCAAAAAGACAGAAATTCATACTAAAAGGCAGATCTTGCCACTTGCTGTAATGATGTGTACTAAATTGAACAATGGATGGTTTGTTTCCTGTCTTCCAGGCTGTTTGAAACCATGCAGGAAAGGAACAAACACAGGAGAAGACATCGCCCTCGCAAAGAAGCAGAGCCTCTCCCCAAGAAGAAAAGACCAAATTAGACAAGCCTGCAGCTTGTCCAGCCAGGCCTAGCAAGGCTTAGGACTAGATAGGAATAGGACTGGTTTTTAAGCTTCGATAACGTCAATAGAACTAGATAGGAATAGGACTGGTTTTTAAGCTTTTAGACTTGTTCAAATTCTATTTAGTTAGTTTACATGATAGGAATCTCCTCAAATTCTTAGTTAAGGTACATGAGTATTATTCAAGATTCATTAGTAGGATTAGATTGATCAGTCAATGTAAGAGGCTTGGTGTTGGCTACGCTCCGTCTTTTGTCATTTTGCCTTTGTTGAGACACAATCTGTCTTTATCATTAAACCATGTTTGTTCCACTTTATCTTTTGGTCTGTATGAAATCACTGCGGCAATCAAAGACGGCACTTGCCCTGAGAGGAGAATCTGGGCACGCACGACCTCCCCAAGGCCCGGCCCCTTGCTCAGCTGGCAGGACTGGCAAAGGTGTGTCTCCTTTACTGCCAGGGAAAGAACGCTGGTGCTTCATCCTTTGATTCCTACAAATCTCAGCTGCCAGTGGAAAGGGAGGCTTTGTTTAATTCAATGAATTGGATGAAAATGAGTGCTCTGCTCTCACCATCATTTCTGCCCTAAAAGCAACAGCTTTAGTCCTTTTTGTAGCCCAGCAACAGAACTTTGCTTCATTTTGGGGCACTGATGCACCTGACCACCTTGGAAGACGTTTCTAGAACCCCTCCAATTCTATCTAATTCATATTCCATGCACCACAAAGGCATCAGTAGTTCAGTTTCAGTTTCTCTTGAAAGGAGCCCTCTCCCGCTCTGGGCCTCCACCAATCTCCTTAGCTAAAGCAGAGCGGCTGGGATCATTATCCTCTCTCTGGCTTCCCACAGCTTAGGTATTTGCACCAAAGAAGAAGCAAACTCCCTCTTTCATCTAGCCCAGCAAATGGCACTGCCCAGCAAGGCTTTGGTGGCAGGGGCTGTGCAGGGTGGAGAGGGGGCGAGGGAGGGGGCAATTGCCAGGCTGCTTCTGGGAAGCTCAGGGAAGCTTGCCCTTGTCTGATGGAGCCAGTGCAGCTGGGCTTTGGAGCCTACAAAGTATCTGCCTTGCAGTGGCACTTGTTACAGCTGCCCCCTCACTTTGCTGCCCTGTGGGCAACATGCAGCCCGGGAAGGAAGCAAGATTGGGACTGAAGCAAGATTTGCTTTGCCTTAACTATAGGCCGGGAAGCAGCAAAACTGGCTGGGTTTTGTCCTATCTGGCATCTAAGTATTAAAAGAAACGCCAAGGCCGTCAGTGTGGAAAGGTAATTCCATCAGTGTTCCTTTGTTAGAGGAATGCCTGAGTCTTTTGAGACAAACAGCTAGTTTCTCCAAGGGAGCTGGGAGAGAGATATACAAAGTCGGCATTCATGTTTGCTACAGAAATGCCACTCTGCTGTCCCTGTCTGTGTGTCCCCATCAGTTCCCCTGAGAAACATGCTGTTTCTCTAAGTTTCAAGGAAGGAGTGACGAGGTGAGTGACCAGCTCAGAGGCCCAAAGGAGGGAAAACATCAAGCGACATTATTGGGCACCAAAAGGAGATTTGAGAAAGGGGGCAGCATGAATGCCTCCACTTTGAGAGGAAGCTTTGGAGTTGCCTCTCGCCTGAACAACTTGCAAATTCTAGCTCCTCTCAGAGCTGGAGGAGAGCCAGCGGGAGGAGTCCTGCTGCTTCTCCAGGGCAGGAGATGAGGTTCTGGGCCCTTGGACACAGACAGGCTCCTGGGCACGTTCAGCTGGAGACACCTTGCAGAGAAGCACCGACAAGAGCCAGGGCTGTCCCTGCACTGCTTTTGCCCGTCTCCTCAGGCGACTCAGGAGAAAAACCCAATGGCAAGGCTCTCAGAGCAAGCTTGCAGCAGCAGAAGTAAAAGGGGCAGAGGTGGCCCATGCCTCTTTCTGTCCCATGGCTCCCCTGGGGTTCTACATGGAATGTTGGGCTGTGCCCATAGCAACTGTCGTTGTCTCCTGCTCCTGCGGCCCTTGGTGGAACGCTGCTGGAGCAGCGCTGGAGCAGCAGCTGCAGGATCAGCTCCTGGGCTGTCCCTGACCAGCCACCTCCTGCACTCAGCGCCACACCCGGCCTCTGCACCCACATCCTCGTCTCCTCGGCTGCCTCCAGGCATCCCCACAGCACTTGGGGATCGTCCAAGGTAAGAAAATCCCCGTTTGCCTTCAAAGCACTAACACAAGGGCACGAGGCTCCAGCTGCCTCTCCCACCAACCACGACACACAGGCTGCCTGCTCACTTTCCCCACACCACGTTCCACGTCAAAACAAGCTTCAGCTTCTGAAGGAATCTTGTTGCCTCCCAGGCAAACACAGACCTTTCCATAGAGGATGTAGAGAGCTGTCCCAGTGCAGTTGCAGATCCTCCTCCACGGATCACCTGCTTCAAAGTTCTTGGCACCCATTGCAGTCCTAAACCTAGCTTGTGGTGACCCCAAAACAAATTGGTCATGCCTGAGGAGTTCAGGGCTTCAGTGTCAACAAATCCCCTTATGCCCTGACTCAGCTCACACCTGCTCCAAAGCTGCAAAAACCAGAATGATGGCACTTCTCCTCTGGGATCCCTCTCATTCAGGCCATGGAAGCATTTCACTGGCCTTGTCCTCAAACACAGCTGTTCAACTTCAAAAATCATCTGCTGTCAGCAATCCTTATGTGCTTACATAGTTACATCTCTGATAGATACATTCTATTTTCATATCCTGTAGATACTTCTTTCAATGCATGTAGGGCTGCTTCTACCTCATGCTCAGGGGCAGCTGTGAAATGCCATCTTCTCAAGAACACAATCACAGTACCAGAGAATTTTCTGGCTTGCAAGGGATTCTCAAAGATCACTGAGCCCAACTCCAGGGCCTGCCCGGGGCAGCCTCAACAATCACACCCTGTGCCCAAGAGCGCTGTCCAAACACTTTTGGAGCTCAGTCAGCCTTGGTGCTGGCACCCCTTCCCTGGAGAGCCTGTTCCAGTGACCAAGCACCCTCTGGGTGAAGAGCCTTTTCCTTCTATCCACCCTAAGCCTGCACTGCCACATCTTGCAGCCCATTCTCTTGGCTCCTCCCAGTGGCCCCAGCACTGAAGACAGTAGTGCATGGCCTTCTGCTTCCCCTCCTCAGGAAGCTGCTGACTGCTAGAGGCTCCTGCCTAGGCAATTCCACCTCAAAACCACGGCAATGACACCAAAAAGAAAGGAGCTGGGACAGAGGAGCTCAGGGTTTGCAACGATGAAGTTGAGAAGGAAGGCTACTGACACATCCTGGGCACAACGATTTCTAACTGGAGCATTGTTTGGATCTTTTTCAGGTGGAAAGGAGAGGCACAATGAAAAGGAAAGCAAGAGGCAACAATCAGCCGTGAGTTTTGGCCTAGGGTTAAAGGACAGCAAACTGGAGGAATGGCCAGGAGGAGAACTGCTCTTTCAGAGTCAGGCTGGGATTGCTTCAAGCCTGTGCAGCCACAGGAAGGCTCTCTCCAGCACTTGCCTTTCTTACCTTCACCTCTTTCTTCCTTTAGGCACATCAGTGTTGGCAGCGACTTTCAGGCTGAGCTCCCAGAGCTGCAGAGCAGAGCACCAAGTGAGGATGAAGAGCCTGCAAGCCTGGTCTGGAAGCCCTGGGGAGAAGATGACTCTGACATGGAAAAACCTGACAGAGGTAGCTTCTCTTCAAGCTTTTCTTCCACCCCTGACATACTTGGATCTTTCAAAGTCTCCTTTTGCATAGAAAGGCAGCTTCTTGCAGCCTCCGCTTCTCTCCCTGTCTCACGTGTCTTCCCATCTAGAAGTGTTAGAGGCAAGGAGAACGCTCTGCTTCTGCAGCAGAGCAGCAAAAAGAGCAAGCCTCTTGCTCTCCAAATCGGTCAGGCCCATTTGCCACTGCAAGAGAGGAGATTGGCCTCCACTTCTTCTACAAGAAGCTGCTCTGAAGGGAGAGCCAGCACTGCGGGGGCCCTTGCTTCAGCTGGCCCTGTCTTTGCTCTCCTTTTCATGCTCTCCAAGCCGCTGCCTTTAGCTGCTGGCCTTTCCTTCCGCCTTGCATGGCAACCTTTGCTCTTGCTGGCCTCAAGGCTGACTTGGGCTGCCTTTTTGTTGTGCTTGCAGTAAGACAACTGCTGGACATGGCCAGCTCCCGTGGCATTGCCGGGCCAGCAGCTGACCTGGAGCGCGCCCTGCACTGCCTGCACCAGGCAGGCGGCAGCCTTCCGGTAAGAAGCCGCTCTGTGGGCGCACAGAAGAGGGCACAGGGAATGCACAAGGCCCGGCCACTGGCACAGCCTTTCCTGCCTGCTCCTTGATGAAGGCTCTTCACAGGGAGCAGAGCACCTGCTGCCTGCTGTGTCTCCTCCAGCTGGGTCAGGGCTGAGCCCAAACGGCTCCAGCAGGGAGAATCTCCCTCCTGCAGGCGGCGGCGCCAGCTCCTGCAGCCTGCTGCCTTGGAAATAGCCTGCAGCTCTGGCTGCTGTAAGACATCTGGAGAGGAAATTCCCAGAAGCCTCACTCAGCTGAGGCCATTCTGGCTGCAGGAGCCGCAAAATCATTCGCTTGGGGAGCAAAATGCCACTCTTGGGCACCAGCATCAAAGGGCTGGGCAGCAAATCTAGGCACTGGGATCAAATCCCAGGCTTTCACATGGCATACAGTTGCTTGAATGTCTGAAGAGGCAAAGTAGCTGAAAGGCAGCATCTGTGCTTTTCGGCTCATTTTGGGTGTGGTGGGGCGCCTAAAGCCTTTTCCCCTTGGATCTTGCAGGAGGCTCTGGAGATGTTGCTCTCAGGGGGGCCTGCAACAGCTCAAGGCCATCCCTTGGCTGATTATCATTACGCAGGTAAGCAAAGCAGAGCTTCTTCCTTCACTGACAGATGCTGCCGTCCCCTTCAGTGTTGTGGCAAGTGTTTCTGCTTCAACAAATTGTGCTTAACACCAGCACAAGGTCTTGTCTTCTCAGGGGCTGGCGAAAGCACCAGCATCTAGTCCTTCAGCTTTACTTCTTTTCCAATCCTTTTCCCGGCGGAATGCCTGCTCTTGTCTTCATCACCTTCTGAGGCAGCAGACATGTACTCACACGGGAATGATGGTCTGCAACCATTTGCTTGCGGCGGCCAGTGGGATCTACTTCATGTGGATCGAGTGATCCATTTACCTGCTGCTTTTTATTGCCAGGCTCTGATAGATGGACACCTGAGGAGAAGGACTCCTTCCAAAAGGCTTTCCACACCTACGGCAAGGATTTTCATCTCATCCAGAAGCAGGTAAAGCCGCAGGACATTCTTTACCTGAGCAGATCATCAGGAGGAAAGCTTGCTTCTAGCTGGTAACAAACACTGGGCTTCGGTCTCTCTCTTCTCAAGTACCAAAACTGCTCAAGTAGTAACAAAACGGGACATCAAAGGCCTGTGTGAAAAGGATGATCCTGTCTCTCCAGCCCTTTTCTCCAAGCTCCTTTGGAATATGATGATTTATTCTCTCAGACTTGTCGCACACCTCTGCTGCTGCTTCCACAAGACATTGTGCTGGCATAACTGGAGTGAACCCGGCAAAGAAGACCTGTGCTAGATGGATTTCTTGTTGATCTGTGCATTACATGCGCTACCACCTAGCATGATACACCGTTTACTACATTGCATGATGCCTCTCTTTCTCCATCTTCATTTCATTTTACACCCTACTCCATTTACTTCATGATTTTACTTCCTACTTTACTCCGTCATCTACTTTTTCCCCAAAGCACCCTACAAAGGAATTTTAGATTCCTTCTTTTTCTCTTCACAACAGATCCAGACTAAGACCGTGGCACAGTGTGTGGAGTACTACTACACCTGGAAAAAGGAGCATAGAGTTGCTAGCACTCTTGCTCAGGTGAGGGGGAAGAAAATCCAGGCATGCCAGGAGGGTGGAGAAACTGGGAGAAGGGGAGAAAACCTGCTGGCCAGGCATGCCAGACACCGCTTTGCCAGGATCACATTGTCCCATGCGCTGGGAAAGGCACAGCAGATGCTGCCCAGGCCTTCCTTCTGCTGCTGCCCTGAAATACGCCATTCTGGAGCCTAACTCTGAGCCAAAAAAGCCGCACCACCACCCAAATGGGCTTGGACTCTCTACAGATGGCTTTCTCAAGGGCTGCCACCTTTGCTGACTCCAATCAGACCCTTCATTCCCCACTTCACTCCTCCTGACATCAGCAATCCCTGTCTTCAGGGAGATGTTGCAGATTTTCAGGCAGTTTTTCTAGCATCCCAGCATACTCCCCAAGAAGCAGCTGCCAGTGCTGTGGCTCCCCTCAGACTTTCCTTACCAGCAAAGAGCAATTTGGTTGGCAAGAGTGAGAGAGAGAGAGAGAAAGAGAGAGAGACATTATTCTGGGTTGTAGAAAAGGTCTAACCATGTGTCTTCCCTAATTTGACTGAATTTCCATCCCATTCCCTAGACATTTCTGCAGGAAAACCCAAGGGAAAGAAATGTTAGGCAGAGAGGTAGAAATAAGAAATGTAGAATTCTAGATAGCCACACATTTATCCCACCCCTCTGGCCTGTAGCAAAGAGGAGCATTTCCCTCCAAGCTCTGCCTTGGCAGCCCGCCGCAGCCCACTGGCAAAGGCAGCCCTTTCCTCAGCTCTTCAGGCTTTGCAAGGATTTGCTTAGGCCAATAGATTTTTGTGCTGGACGCAGGCATTTCCAGCTTTCTGATGGGAAGGAAACATTGAAACAGGATTCTTTGACTTCCAGGCTGTGGGCGAAGGCAAGAGTAGCAAAAGCCCCCCCAGAAAGGAGGATGGGCAGACAGGGAAGAGAAGCCGCAAGAGGGCTGGCAGCGCCCAGTGTCCCTGCTGCCAACCGCGCCAGCCACCCCGTTTGGCGGGAGGCCCCTTTCCCTGCGGCCAGTGCAAACGGTGCGCAACTTCCTGCTCTTTCTGCTCCAACCTGCGCCTTGGCACTACAACAGGCTGACCCTTTGCAAAGGCGCCGCAGCGCAAGCTCAGGCCACTTGCACCATCGCCCCTCGCAGCCCTGCTCAAGCTTACAACCCACCTCAAACCCAAACAGCTCACTTCAAACCCAGCCTTCACAATGAAACCTTACCCTGCCCCAACAACACACACTGCATACAAGTAGCAACAGATCCATCAAAGCTTGCTTTGATGCTGCTGATCAAATTCCAAATAGGATGCAGCAAAAGGAGGAAGACATTTCAAGGCATTGAAGCAAGAAAGATCGGACTCATGCTCTGATCAATTCACAACGTGCCACTGCCCAAAAAGACAGAAATTCATACTAAAAGGCAGATCTTGCCACTTGCTGTAATGATGTGTACTAAATTGAACAATGGATGGTTTGTTTCCTGTCTTCCAGGCTGTTTGAAACCATGCAGGAAAGGAACAAACACAGGAGAAGACATCGCCCTCGCAAAGAAGCAGAGCCTCTCCCCAAGAAGAAAAGACCAAATTAGACAAGCCTGCAGCTTGTCCAGCCAGGCCTAGCAAGGCTTAGGACTAGATAGGAATAGGACTGGTTTTTAAGCTTCGATAACGTCAATAGAACTAGATAGGAATAGGACTGGTTTTTAAGCTTTTAGACTTGTTCAAATTCTATTTAGTTAGTTTACATGATAGGAATCTCCTCAAATTCTTAGTTAAGGTACATGAGTATTATTCAAGATTCATTAGTAGGATTAGATTGATCAGTCAATGTAAGAGGCTTGGTGTTGGCTACGCTCCGTCTTTTGTCATTTTGCCTTTGTTGAGACACAATCTGTCTTTATCATTAAACCATGTTTGTTCCACTTTATCTTTTGGTCTGTATGAAATCACTGCGGCAATCAAAGACGGCACTTGCCCTGAGAGGAGAATCTGGGCACGCACGACCTCCCCAAGGCCCGGCCCCTTGCTCAGCTGGCAGGACTGGCAAAGGTGTGTCTCCTTTACTGCCAGGGAAAGAACGCTGGCGCTTCATCCTTTGATTCCTACAAATCTCAGCTGCCAGTGGAAAGGGAGGCTTTGTTTAATTCAATGAATTGGATGAAAATGAGTGCTCTGCTCTCACCATCATTTCTGCCCTAAAAGCAACAGCTTTAGTCCTTTTTGTAGCCCAGCAACAGAACTTTGTTTCATTTTGGGGCACTGATGCACCTGACCACCTTGGAAGACGTTTCTAGAACCCCTCCAATTCTATCTAATTCATATCCCATGCACCACAAAGGCATCAGTAGTTCAGTTTCAGTTTCTCTTGAAAGGAGCCCTCTCCCGCTCTGGGCCTCCACCAATCTCCTTAGCTAAAGCAGAGCGGCTGGGATCATTATCCTCTCTCTGGCTTCCCACAGCTTAGGTATTTGCACCAAAGAAGAAGCAAACTCCCTCTTTCATCTAGCCCAGCAAATGGCACTGCCCAGCAAGGCTTTGGTGGCAGGGGCTGTGCAGGGTGGAGAGGGGGCGAGGGAGGGGGCAATTGCCAGGCTGCTTCTGGGAAGCTCAGGGAAGCTTGCCCTTGTCTGATGGAGCCAGCGCAGCTGGGCTTTGGAGCCTACAAAGTATCTGCCTTGCAGTGGCACTTGTTACAGCTGCCCCCTCACTTTGCTGCCCTGTGGGCAACATGCAGCCCGGGAAGGAAGCAAGATTGGGACTGAAGCAAGATTTGCTTTGCCTTAACTATAGGCCGGGAAGCAGCAAAACTGGCTGGGTTTTGTCCTATCTGGCATCTAAGTATTAAAAGAAACGCCAAGGCCGTCAGTGTGGAAAGGTAATTCCATCAGTGTTCCTTTGTTAGAGGAATGCCTGAGTCTTTTGAGACAAACAGCTAGTTTCTCCAAGGGAGCTGGGAGAGAGATATACAAAGTCGGCATTCATGTTTGCTACAGAAATGCCACTGTGCTGTCCCTGTCTGTGTGTCCCCATCAGTTCCCCTGAGAAACATGCTGTTTCTCTAAGTTTCAAGGAAGGAGTGACGAGGTGAGTGACCAGCTCAGAGGCCCAAAGGAGGGAAAACATCAAGCGACATTATTGGGCACCAAAAGGAGATTTGAGAAAGGGGGCAGCATGAATGCCTCCACTTTGAGAGGAAGCTTTGGAGTTGCCTCTCGCCTGAACAACTTGCAAATTCTAGCTCCTCTCAGAGCTGGAGGAGAGCCAGCGGGAGGAGTCCTGCTGCTTCTCCAGGGCAGGAGATGAGGTTCTGGGCCCTTGGACACAGACAGGCTCCTGGGCACGTTCAGCTGGAGACACCTTGCAGAGAAGCACCGACAAGAGCCAGGGCTGTCCCTGCACTGCTTTTGCCCGTCTCCTCAGGCGACTCAGGAGAAAAACCCAATGGCAAGGCTCTCAGAGCAAGCTTGCAGCAGCAGAAGTAAAAGGGGCAGAGGTGGCCCATGCCTCTTTCTGTCCCATGGCTCCCCTGGGGTTCTACATGGAATGTTGGGCTGTGCCCATAGCAACTGTCGTTGTCTCCTGCTCCTGCGGCCCTTGGTGGAACGCTGCTGGAGCAGCGCTGGAGCAGCAGCTGCAGGATCAGCTCCTGGGCTGTCCCTGACCAGCCACCTCCTGCACTCAGCGCCACACCCGGCCTCTGCACCCACATCCTCGTCTCCTCGGCTGCCTCCAGGCATCCCCACAGCACTTGGGGATCGTCCAAGGTAAGAAAATCCCCGTTTGCCTTCAAAGCACTAACACAAGGGCACGAGGCTCCAGCTGCCTCTCCCACCAACCACGACACACAGGCTGCCTGCTCACTTTCCCCACACCACGTTCCACGTCAAAACAAGCTTCAGCTTCTGAAGGAATCTTGTTGCCTCCCAGGCAAACACAGACCTTTCCATAGAGGATGTAGAGAGCTGTCCCAGTGCAGTTGCAGATCCTCCTCCACGGATCACCTGCTTCAACGTTCTTGGCACCCATTGCAGTCCTAAACCTAGCTTGTGGTGACCCCAAAACAAATTGGTCACGCCTGAGGAGTTCAGGGCTTCAGTGTCAACAAATCCCCTTATGCCCTGACTCAGCTCACATCTGCTCCAAAGCTGCAAAAACCAGAATGATGGCACTTCTCCTCTGGGATCCCTCTCATTCAGGCCATGGAAGCATTTCACTGGCCTTGTCCTCAAACACAGCTGTTCAACTTCAAAAATCATCTGCTATCAGCAATCCTTATGTGCTTACATAGTTACATCTCTGATAGATACATTCTATTTTCATATCCTGTAGATACTTCTTTCAATGCATGTAGGGCTGCTTCTACCTCATGCTCAGGGGCAGCTGTGAAATGCCATCTTCTCAAGAACACAATCACAGTACCAGAGAATTTTCTGGCTTGCAAGGGATTCTCAAAGATCACTGAGCCCAACTCCAGGGCCTGCCCGGGGCAGCCTCAACAATCACACCCTGTGCCCAAGAGCGCTGTCCAAACACTTTTGGAGCTCAGTCAGCCTTGGTGCTGGCACCCCTTCCCTGGAGAGCCTCTTCCAGTGGCCAAGCACCCTCTGGGTGAAGAGCCTTTTCCTTCTATCCACCCTAAGCCTGCACTGCCACATCTTGCAGCCCATTCTCTTGGCTCCTCCCAGTGGCCCCAGCACTGAAGACAGTAGTGCATGGCCTTCTGCTTCCCCTCCTCAGGAAGCTGCTGACTGCTAGAGGCTCCTGCCTAGGCAATTCCACCTCAAAACCACGGCAATGACACCAAAAAGAAAGGAGCTGGGACAGAGGAGCTCAGGGTTTGCAACGATGAAGTTGAGAAGGAAGGCTACTGACACATCCTGGGCACAACGATTTCTAACTGGAGCATTGTTTGGATCTTTTTCAGGTGGAAAGGAGAGGCACAATGAAAAGGAAAGCAAGAGGCAACAATCAGCCGTGAGTTTTGGCCTAGGGTTAAAGGACAGCAAACTGGAGGAATGGCCAGGAGGAGAACTGCTCTTTCAGAGTCAGGCTGGGATTGCTTCAAGCCTGTGCAGCCACAGGAAGGCTCTCTCCAGCACTTGCCTTTCTTACCTTCACCTCTTTCTTCCTTTAGGCACATCAATGTTGGCAGCGACTTTCAGGCTGAGCTCCCAGAGCTGCAGAGCAGAGCACCAAGTGAGGATGAAGAGCCTGCAAGCCTGGTCTGGAAGCCCTGGGGAGAAGATGACTCTGACATGGAAAAACCTGACAGAGGTAGCTTCTCTTCAAGCTTTTCTTCCACCCCTGACATACTTGGATCTTTCAAAGTCTCCTTTTGCATAGAAAGGCAGCTTCTTGCAGCCTCCGCTTCTCTCCCTGTCTCACGTGTCTTCCCATCTAGAAGTGTTAGAGGCAAGGAGAACGCTCTGCTTCTGCAGCAGAGCAGCAAAAAGAGCAAGCCTCTTGCTCTCCAAATCGGTCAGGCCCATTTGCCACTGCAAGAGAGGAGATTGGCCTCCACTTCTTCTACAAGAAGCTGCTCTGAAGGGAGAGCCAGCACTGCGGGGGCCCTTGCTTCAGCTGGCCCTGTCTTTGCTCTCCTTTTCATGCTCTCCAAGCCGCTGCCTTTAGCTGCTGGCCTTTCCTTCCGCCTTGCATGGCAACCTTTGCTCTTGCTGGCCTCAAGGCTGACTTGGGCTGCCTTTTTGTTGTGCTTGCAGTAAGACAACTGCTGGACATGGCCAGCTCCCGTGGCATTGCCGGGCCAGCAGCTGACCTGGAGCGCGCCCTGCACTGCCTGCACCAGGCAGGCGGCAGCCTTCCGGTAAGAAGCCGCTCTGTGGGCGCACAGAAGAGGGCACAGGGAATGCACAAGGCCCGGCCACTGGCACAGCCTTTCCTGCCTGCTCCTTGATGAAGGCTCTTCACAGGGAGCAGAGCACCTGCTGCCTGCTGTGTCTCCTCCAGCTGGGTCAGGGCTGAGCCCAAACGGCTCCAGCAGGGAGAATCTCCCTCCTGCAGGCGGCGGCGCCAGCTCCTGCAGCCTGCTGCCTTGGAAATAGCCTGCAGCTCTGGCTGCTGTAAGACATCTGGAGAGGAAATTCCCAGAAGCCTCACTCAGCTGAGGCCATTCTGGCTGCAGGAGCCGCAAAATCATTCGCTTGGGGAGCAAAATGCCACTCTTGGGCACCAGCATCAAAGGGCTGGGCAGCAAATCTAGGCACTGGGATCAAATCCCAGGCTTTCACATGGCATACAGTTGCTTGAATGTCTGAAGAGGCAAAGTAGCTGAAAGGCAGCATCTGTGCTTTTCGGCTCATTTTGGGTGTGGTGGGGCGCCTAAAGCCTTTTCCCCTTGGATCTTGCAGGAGGCTCTGGAGATGTTGCTCTCAGGGGGGCCTGCAACAGCTCAAGGCCATCCCTTGGCTGATTATCATTACGCAGGTAAGCAAAGCAGAGCTTCTTCCTTCACTGACAGATGCTGCCGTCCCCTTCAGTGTTGTGGCAAGTGTTTCTGCTTCAACAAATTGTGCTTAACACCAGCACAAGGTCTTGTCTTCTCAGGGGCTGGCGAAAGCACCAGCATCTAGTCCTTCAGCTTTACTTCTTTTCCAATCCTTTTCCCCGCGGAATGCCTGCTCTTGTCTTCGTCACCTTCTGAGGCAGCAGACATGTACTCACACGGGAATGATGGTCTGCAACCATTTGCTTGCGGCGGCCAGTGGGATCTACTTCATGTGGATCGAGTGATCCATTTACCTGCTGCTTTTTATTGCCAGGCTCTGATAGATGGACACCTGAGGAGAAGGACTCCTTCCAAAAGGCTTTCCACACCTACGGCAAGGATTTTCATCTCATCCAGAAGCAGGTAAAGCCGCAGGACATTCTTTACCTGAGCAGATCATCAGGAGGAAAGCTTGCTTCTAGCTGGTAACAAACACTGGGCTTCGGTCTCTCTCTTCTCAAGTACCAAAACTGCTCAAGTAGTAACAAAACGGGACATCAAAGGCCTGTGTGAAAAGGATGATCCTGTCTCTCCAGCCCTTTTCTCCAAGCTCCTTTGGAATATGATGATTTATTCTCTCAGACTTGTCGCACACCTCTGCTGCTGCTTCCACAAGACATTGTGCTGGCATAACTGGAGTGAACCCGGCAAAGAAGACCTGTGCTAGATGGATTTCTTGTTGATCTGTGCATTACATGCGCTACCACCTAGCATGATACACGGTTTACTACATTGCATGATGCCTCTCTTTCTCCATCTTCATTTCATTTTACACCCTACTCCATTTACTTCATGATTTTACTTCCTACTTTACTCCGTCATCTACTTTTTCCCCAAAGCACCCTACAAAGGAATTTTAGATTCCTTCTTTTTCTCTTCACAACAGATCCAGACTAAGACCGTGGCACAGTGTGTGGAGTACTACTACACCTGGAAAAAGGAGCATAGAGTTGCTAGCACTCTTGCTCAGGTGAGGGGGAAGAAAATCCAGGCATGCCAGGAGGGTGGAGAAACTGGGAGAAGGGGAGAAAACCTGCTGGCCAGGCATGCCAGACACCGCTTTGCCAGGATCACATTGTCCCATGCGCTGGGAAAGGCACAGCAGATGCTGCCCAGGCCTTCCTTCTGCTGCTGCCCTGAAATACGCCATTCTGGAGCCTAACTCTGAGCCAAAAAAGCCGCACCACCACCCAAATGGGCTTGGACTCTCTACAGATGGCTTTCTCAAGGGCTGCCACCTTTGCTGACTCCAATCAGACCCTTCATTCCCCACTTCACTCCTCCTGACATCAGCAATCCCTGTCTTCAGGGAGATGTTGCAGATTTTCAGGCAGTTTTTCTAGCATCCCAGCATACTCCCCAAGAAGCAGCTGCCAGTGCTGTGGCTCCCCTCAGACTTTCCTTACCAGCAAAGAGCAATTTGGTTGGCAAGAGTGAGAGAGAGAGAGAGAAAGAGAGAGAGACATTATTCTGGGTTGTAGAAAAGGTCTAACCATGTGTCTTCCCTAATTTGACTGAATTTCCATCCCATTCCCTAGACATTTCTGCAGGAAAACCCAAGGGAAAGAAATGTTAGGCAGAGAGGTAGAAATAAGAAATGTAGAATTCTAGATAGCCACACATTTATCCCACCCCTCTGGCCTGTAGCAAAGAGGAGCATTTCCCTCCAAGCTCTGCCTTGGCAGCCCGCCGCAGCCCACTGGCAAAGGCAGCCCTTTCCTCAGCTCTTGAGGCTTTGCAAGGATTTGCTTAGGCCAATAGATTTTTGTGCTGGACGCAGGCATTTCCAGCTTTCTGATGGGAAGGAAACATTGAAACAGGATTCTTTGACTTCCAGGCTGTGGGCGAAGGCAAGAGGAGCAAATGCCCCCCCAGAAAGGAGGATGGGCAGACAGGGAAGAGAAGCCGCAAGAGGGCTGGCAGCGCCCAGTGTCCCTGCTGCCAACCGCGCCAGCCGCCCCGTTCGGTGGGAGGCCCCTTTCCCTGCGGCCAGTGCAAACGGTGCGCAACTTCCTGCTCTTTCTGCTCCAACCTGCGCCTTGGCACTACAACAGGCTGACCCTTTGCAAAGGCGCCGCAGCGCAAGCTCAGGCCACTTGCACCATCGCCCCTCGCAGCCCTGCTCAAGCTTACAACCCACCTCAAACCCAAACAGCTCACTTCAAACCCAGCCTTCACAATGAAACCTTACCCTGCCCCAACAACACACACTGCATACAAGTAGCAACAGATCCATCAAAGCTTGCTTTGATGCTGCTGATCAAATTCCAAATAGGATGCAGCAAAAGGAGGAAGACATTTCAAGGCATTGAAGCAAGAAAGATCGGACTCATGCTCTGATCAATTCACAACGTGCCACTGCCCAAAAAGACAGAAATTCATACTAAAAGGCAGATCTTGCCACTTGCTGTAATGATGTGTACTAAATTGAACAATGGATGGTTTGTTTCCTGTCTTCCAGGCTGTTTGAAACCATGCAGGAAAGGAACAAACACAGGAGAAGACATCGCCCTCGCAAAGAAGCAGAGCCTCTCCCCAAGAAGAAAAGACCAAATTAGTCAAGCCTGCAGCTTGTCCAGCCAGGCCTAGCAAGGCTTAGGACTAGATAGGAATAGGACTGGTTTTTAAGCTTCGATAACGTCAATAGAACTAGATAGGAATGGACTGGTTTTTAAGCTTTTAGACTTGTTCAAATTCTATTTAGTTAGTTTACATGATAGGAATCTCCTCAAATTCTTAGTTAAGGTACATGAGTATTATTCAAGATTCATTAGTAGGATTAGATTGATCAGTCAATGTAAGAGGCTTGGTGTTGGCTACGCTCCGTCTTTTGTCATTTTGCCTTTGTTGAGACACAATCTGTCTTTATCATTAAACCATGTTTGTTCCACTTTATCTTTTGGTCTGTATGAAATCACTGCGGCAATCAAAGACGGCACTTGCCCTGAGAGGAGAATCTGGGCACGCACGACCTCCCCAAGGCCCGGCCCCTTGCTCAGCTGGCAGGACTGGCAAAGGTGTGTCTCCTTTACTGCCAGGGAAAGAACGCTGGCGCTTCATCCTTTGATTCCTACAAATCTCAGCTGCCAGTGGAAAGGGAGGCTTTGTTTAATTCAATGAATTGGATGAAAATGAGTGCTCTGCTCTCACCATCATTTCTGCCCTAAAAGCAACAGCTTTAGTCCTTTTTGTAGCCCAGCAACAGAACTTTGCTTCATTTTGGGGCACTGATGCACCTGACCACCTTGGAAGACGTTTCTAGAACCCCTCCAATTCTATCTAATTCATATCCCATGCACCACAAAGGCATCAGTAGTTCAGTTTCAGTTCCTCTTGAAAGGACCCCTCTCCCGCTCTGGGCCTCCACCAATCTCCTTAGCTAAAGCAGAGCGGCTGGGATCATTATCCTCTCTCTGGCTTCCCACAGCTTAGGTATTTGCACCAAAGAAGAAGCAAACTCCCTCTTTCATCTAGCCCAGCAAATGGCACTGCCCAGCAAGGCTTTGGTGGCAGGGGCTGTGCAGGGTGGAGAGGGGGCGAGGGAGGGGGCAATTGCCAGGCTGCTTCTGGGAAGCTCAGGGAAGCTTGCCCTTGTCTGATGGAGCCAGTGCAGCTGGGCTTTGGAGCCTACAAAGTATCTGCCTTGCAGTGGCACTTGTTACAGCTGCCCCCTCACTCTACTGCCCTGTGGGCAACATGCAGCCCGGGAAGGAAGCAAGATTGGGACTGAAGCAAGATTTGCTTTGCCTTAACTATAGGCCGGGAAGCAGCAAAACTGGCTGGGTTTTGTCCTATCTGGCATCTAAGTATTAAAAGAAACGCCAAGGCCGTCAGTGTGGAAAGGTAATTCCATCAGTGTTCCTTTGTTAGAGGAATGCCTGAGTCTTTTGAGACAAACAGCTAGTTTCTCCAAGGGAGCTGGGAGAGAGATATACAAAGTCGGCATTCATGTTTGCTACAGAAATGCCACTGTGCTGTCCCTGTCTGTGTGTCCCCATCAGTTCCCCTGAGAAACATGCTGTTTCTCTAAGTTTCAAGGAAGGAGTGACGAGGTGAGTGACCAGCTCAGAGGCCCAAAGGAGGGAAAACATCAAGCGGCATTATTGGGCACCAAAAGGAGATTTGAGAAAGGGGGCAGCATGAATGCCTCCACTTTGAGAGGAAGCTTTGGAGTTGCCTCTCGCCTGAACAACTTGCAAATTCTAGCTCCTCTCAGAGCTGGAGGAGAACCAGCGGGAGGAGTCCTGCTGCTTCTCCAGGGCAGGAGATGAGGTTCTGGGCCCTTGGACACAGACAGGCTCCTGGGCACGTTCAGCTGGAGACACCTTGCAGAGAAGCACCCACAAGAGCCAGGGCTGTCCCTGCACTGCTTTTGCCTGTCTCCTCAGGCGACTCAGGAGAAAAACCCAATGGCAAGGCTCTCAGAGCAAGCTTGCAGCAGCAGAAGTAAAAGGGGCAGAGGTGGCCCATGCCTCTTTCTGTCCCATGGCTCCCCTGGGGTTCTACATGGAATGTTGGGCTGTGCCCATAGCAACTGTCATTGTCTCCTGCTCCTGCGGCCCTTGGTGGAACGTTGCTGGAGCAGCGCTGGAGCAGCAGCTGCAGGATCAGCTCCTGGGCTGTCCCTGACCAGCCACCTCCTGCACTCAGCGCCACACCCGGCCTCTGCACCCACAGCCTCGTCTCCTCGGCTGCCTCCAGGCATCCCCACAGCACTTGGGGATCGTCCAAGGTAAGAAAATCCCCGTTTGCCCTCAAAGCACTAACACAAGGGCACGAGGCTCCAGCTGCCTCTCCCGCCAACCACGACACACAGGCTGCGTGCTCACTTTCCCCACACCACCTTCCACGTCAAAGCAAGCTTCAGCTTCTGAAGGAATCGTGTTGCCTCCCAGGCAAACACAGACCTTTCCATAGAGGATGTAGAGAGCTGTCCCAGTGCAGTTGCAGATCCTCCTCCACGGATCACCTGCTTCAAAGTTCTTGGCACCCATTGCAGTCCTAAACCTAGCTTGTGGTGACCCCAAAACAAATTGGTCATGCCTGAGGAGTTCAGGGCTTCAGTGTCAACAAATCCCCTTATGCCCTGACTCAGCTCACACCTGCTCCAAAGCTGCAAAAACCAGAATGATGGCACTTCTCCTCTGGGATCCCTCTCATTCAGGCCATGGAAGCATTTCACTGGCCTTGTCCTCAAACACAGCTGTTCAACTTCAAAAATCATCTGCTATCAGCAATCCTTATGTGCTTACAGAGTTACATCTCTGATAGATACATTCTATTTTCATATCCTGTAGAGACTTCTTTCAATGCATGTAGGGCTGCTTCTACCTCATGCTCAGGGGCAGCTGTGAAATGCCATCTTCTCAAGAACACAATCACAGTACCAGAGAATTTTCTGGCTTGCAAGGGATTCTCAAAGATCACTGAGCCCAACTCCAGGGCCTGCCCGGGGCAGCCTCAACAATCACATGCCCAAGAGCGCTGTCCGAACACTTTTGGAGCTCAGTCAGCCTTGGTGCTGGCACCCCTTCCCTGGAGAGCCTCTTCCAGTGGCCAAGCACCCTCTGGGTGAAGAGCCTTTTCCTTCTATCCACCCTAAGCCTGCACTGCCACATCTTGCAGCCCATTCTCTTGGCTCCTCCCAGTGGCCCCAGCACTGAAGACAGTAGTGCATGGCCTTCTGCTTCCCCTCCTCAGGAAGCTGCTGACTGCTAGAGGCTCCTGCCTAGGCAATTCCACCTCAAAACCACGGCAATGACAGCAAAAAGAAAGGAGCTGCGACAGAGGAGCTCAGGGTTTGCAACGATGAAGTTGAGAAGGAAGGCTACTGACACATCCTGGGCACAACGATTTCTAACTGGAGCATTGTTTGGATCTTTTTCAGGTGGAAAGGAGAGGCACAATGAAAAGGAAAGCAAGAGGCAACAATCAGCCGTGAGTTTTGGCCTAGGGTTAAAGGACAGCAAACTGGAGGAATGGCCAGGAGGAGAACTGCTCTTTCAGAGTCAGGCTGGGATTGCTTCAAGCCTGTGCAGCCACAGGAAGGCTCTCTCCAGCACTTGCCTTTCTTACCTTCACCTCTTTCTTCCTTTAGGCACATCAATGTTGGCAGCGACTTTCAGGCTGAGCTCCCAGAGCTGCAGAGCAGAGCACCAAGTGAGGATGAAGAGCCTGCAAGCCTGGTCTGGAAGCCCTGGGGAGAAGATGACTCTGACATGGAAAAACCTGACAGAGGTAGCTTCTCTTCAAGCTTTTCTTCCACCCCTGACATACTTGGATCTTTCAAAGTCTCCTTTTGCATAGAAAGGCAGCTTCTTGCAGGCTCCGCTTCTCTCCCTGTCTCACGTGTCTTCCCATCTAGAAGTGTTAGAGGCAAGGAGAACGCTCTGCTTCTGCAGCAGAGCAGCAAAAAGAGCAAGCCTCTTGCTCTCCAAATCGGTCAGGCCCATTTGCCACTGCAAGAGAGGAGATTGGCCTCCACTTCTTCTACAAGAAGCTGCTCTGAAGGGAGAGCCAGCACTGCGGGGGCCCTTGCTTCAGCTGGCCCTGTCTTTGCTCTCCTTTTCATGCTCTCCAAGCCGCTGCCTTTAGCTCCTGGCCTTTCCTTCCGCCTTGCATGGCAACCTTTGCTCTTGCTGGCCTCAAGGCTGACTTGGGCTGCCTTTTTGTTGTGCTTGCAGTAAGACAACTGCTGGACATGGCCAGCTCCCGTGGCATTGCCGGGCCAGCAGCTGACCTGGAGCGCGCCCTGCACTGCCTGCACCAGGCAGGCGGCAGCCTTGCGGTAAGAAGCCGCTCTGTGGGCGCACAGAAGAGGGCACAGGGAATGCACAAGGCCCGGCCACTGGCACAGCCTTTCCTGCCTGCTCCTTGATGAAGGCTCTTGACAGGGAGCAGAGCACCTGCTGCCTGCTGTGTCTCCTCCAGCTGGGTCAGGGCTGAGCCCAAACGGCTCCAGCAGGGAGAATCTCCCTCCTGCAGGCGGCGGCGCCAGCTCCTGCAGCCTGCTGCCTTGGAAATCGCCTGCAGCTCTGGCTGCTGTAAGACATCTGGAGAGGAAATTCCCAGAAGCCTCACTCAGCTGAGGCCATTCTGGCTGCAGGAGCCGCAAAATCATTCGCTTGGGGAGCAAAATGCCACTCTTGGGCACCAGCATCAAAGGGCTGGGCAGCAAATCTAGGCACTGGGATCAAATCCCAGGCTTTCACATGGCATACAGTTGCTTGAATGTCTGAAGAGGCAAAGTAGCTGAAAGGCAGCATCTGTGCTTTTCGGCTCATTTTGGATGTGGTGGGGCGCCTAAAGCCTTTTCCCCTTGGATCTTGCAGGAGGCTCTGGAGATGTTGCTCTCAGGGGGGCCTGCAACAGCTCAAGGCCATCCCTTGGCTGATTATCATTACGCAGGTAAGCAAAGCAGAGCTTCTTCCTTCACTGACAGATGCTGCCGTCCCCTTCAGTGTTGTGGCAAGTGTTTCTGCTTCAACAAATTGTGCTTAACACCAGCACAAGGTCTTGTCTTCTCAGGGGCTGGCGAAAGCACCAGCATCTAGTCCTTCAGCTTTACTTCTTTTCCAATCCTTTTCCCGGCGGAATGCCTGCTCTTGTCTTCGTCACCTTCTGAGGCAGCAGACATGTACTCACACGGGAATGATGGTCTGCAACCATTTGCTTGCGGCGGCCAGTGGGATCTACTTCATGTGGATCGAGTGATCCATTTACCTGCTGCTTTTTATTGCCAGGCTCTGATAGATGGACACCTGAGGAGAAGGACTCCTTCCAAAAGGCTTTCCACACCTACGGCAAGGATTTTCATCTCATCCAGAAGCAGGTAAAGCCGCAGGACATTCTTTACCTGAGCAGATCATCAGGAGGAAAGCTTGCTTCTAGCTGGTAACAAACACTGGGCTTCGGTCTCTCTCTTCTCAAGTACCAAAACTGCTCAAGTAGTAACAAAACGGGACATCAAAGGCCTGTGTGAAAAGGATGATCCTGTCTCTCCAGCCCTTTTCTCCAAGCTCCTTTGGAATATGATGATTTATTCTCTCAGACTTGTCGCACACCTCTGCTGCTGCTTCCACAAGACATTGTGCTGGCATAACTGGAGTGAACCCGGCAAAGAAGACCTGTGCTAGATGGATTTCTTGTTGATCTGTGCATTACATGCGCTACCACCTAGCATGATACACGGTTTACTACATTGCATGATGCCTCTCTTTCTCCATCTTCATTTCATTTTACACCCTACTCCATTTACTTCATGATTTTACTTCCTACTTTACTCCGTCATCTACTTTTTCCCCAAAGCACCCTACAAAGGAATTTTAGATTCCTTCTTTTTCTCTTCACAACAGATCCAGACTAAGACCGTGGCACAGTGTGTGGAGTACTACTACACCTGGAAAAAGGAGCATAGAGTTGCTAGCACTCTTGCTCAGGTGAGGGGGAAGAAAATCCAGGCATGCCAGGAGGGTGGAGAAACTGGGAGAAGGGGAGAAAACCTGCTGGCCAGGCATGCCAGACACCGCTTTGCCAGGATCACATTGTCCCATGCGCTGGGAAAGGCACAGCAGATGCTGCCCAGGCCTTCCTTCTGCTGCTGCCCTGAAATACGCCATTCTGGAGCCTAACTCTGAGCCAAAAAAGCCGCACCACCACCCAAATGGGCTTGGACTCTCTACAGATGGCTTTCTCAAGGGCTGCCACCTTTGCTGACTCCAATCAGACCCTTCATTCCCCACTTCACTCCTCCTGACATCAGCAATCCCTGTCTTCAGGGAGATGTTGCAGATTTTCAGGCAGTTTTTCTAGCATCCCAGCATACTCCCCAAGAAGCAGCTGCCAGTGCTGTGGCTCCCCTCAGACTTTCCTTACCAGCAAAGAGCAATTGGTTGGCAAGAGTGAGAGAGAGAGAGAGAAAGAGAGAGAGACATTATTCTGGGTTGTAGAAAAGGTCTAACCATGTGTCTTCCCTAATTTGACTGAATTTCCATCCCATTCCCTAGACATTTCTGCAGGAAAACCCAAGGGAAAGAAATGTTAGGCAGAGAGGTAGAAATAAGAAATGTAGAATTCTAGATAGCCACACATTTATCCCACCCCTCTGGCCTGTAGCAAAGAGGAGCATTTCCTTCCAAGCTCTGCCTTGGCAGCCCGCCGCAGCCCACTGGCAAAGGCAGCCCTTTCCTCAGCTCTTGAGGCTTTGCAAGGATTTGCTTAGGCCAATAGATTTTTGTGCTGGACGCAGGCATTTCCAGCTTTCTGATGGGAAGGAAACATTGAAACAGGATTCTTTGACTTCCAGGCTGTGGGCGAAGGCAAGAGGAGCAAAAGCCCCCCCAGAAAGGAGGATGGGCAGACAGGGAAGAGAAGCCGCAAGAGGGCTGGCAGCGCCCAGTGTCCCTGCTGCCAACCGCGCCAGCCGCCCCGTTCGGCGGGAGGCCCCTTTCCCTGCGGCCAGTGCAAACGGTGCGCAACTTCCTGCTCTTTCTGCTCCAACCTGCGCCTTGGCACTACAACAGGCTGACCCTTTGCAAAGGCGCCGCAGCGCAAGCTCAGGCCACTTGCACCATCGCCCCTCGCAGCCCTGCTCAAGCTTACAACCCACCTCAAACCCAAACAGCTCACTTCAAACCCAGCCTTCACAATGAAACCTTACCCTGCCCCAACAACACACACTGCATACAAGTAGCAACAGATCCATCAAAGCTTGCTTTGATGCTGCTGATCAAATTCCAAATAGGATGCAGCAAAAGGAGGAAGACATTTCAAGGCATTGAAGCAAGAAAGATCGGACTCATGCTCTGATCAATTCACAACGTGCCACTGCCCAAAAAGACAGAAATTCATACTAAAAGGCAGATCTTGCCACTTGCTGTAATGATGTGTACTAAATTGAACAATGGATGGTTTGTTTCCTGTCTTCCAGGCTGTTTGAAACCATGCAGGAAAGGAACAAACACAGGAGAAGACATCGCCCTCGCAAAGAAGCAGAGCCTCTCCCCAAGAAGAAAAGACCAAATTAGACAAGCCTGCAGCTTGTCCAGCCAGGCCTAGCAAGGCTTAGGCGTCAATAGGACTAGATAGGAATAGGACTGGCTTTTAAGCTTTTAGACTTGTAGAAATTCTATTTAGTTAGTTTACATGATAGGAATCTCCTCAATTTCTTAGTTAAGGTACATGAGTGTTATTCAAGATTCATTATTACGATTAGATTTATCAGTCAATGTAAGAGGCTTGGTGTTGGCTACGCTCCGTCTTTTGTCATTTTGCCTTTGTTGAGACACAATCTGTCTTTATCATTAAACCATGTTTGTTCCCTGCTGTCTTTTGGTCTGTATGAAATCACTGCGGCAATCAAAGACGGCACTTGCCCTGAGAGGAGAATCTGGGCACGCACGACCTCCCCAAGGCCCGGCCCCTTGCTCAACTGGCAGGACTGGCAAAGGTGTGTCTCCTTTACTGCCAGGGAAAGAACGCTGGCGCTTCATCCTTTGATTCCTACAAATCTCAGCTGCCAGTGGAAAGGGAGGCTTTGTTTAATTCAATGAATTGGATGAAAATGAGTGCTCTGCTCTCACCATCATTTCTGCCCTAAAAGCAACAGCTTTAGTCCTTTTTGTAGCCCAGCAACAGAACTTTGTTTCATTTTGGGGCACTGATGCACCTGACCACCTTGGAAGACGTTTCTAGAACCCCTCCAATTCTATCCAATTCATATCCCATGCACCACAAAGGCATCAGTAGTTCAGTTTCAGTTCCTCTTGAAAGGATCCCTCTCCCGCTCTGGGCCTCCACCAATCTCCTTAGCTAAAGCAGAGCGGCTGGGATCATTATCCTCTCTCTGGCTTCCCACAGCTTAGGTATTTGCACCAAAGAAGAAGCAAAGTCCCTCTTTCATCTAGCCCAGCAAATGGCACTGCCCAGCAAGGCTTTGGTGGCAGGGGCTGTGCAGGGTGGAGAGGGGGCGAGGGAGGGGGCAATTGCCAGGCTGCTTCTGGGAAGCGCAGGGAAGCTTGCCCTTGTCTGATGGAGCCAGTGCAGCTGGGCTTTGGAGTCTACAAAGTATCTGCCTTGCAGTGGCACTTGTTACTGCTGCCCCCTCACTTTGCTGCCCTGTGGGCAACATGCAGCCTGGGAAGGAAGCAAGATTGGGACTGAAGCAAGATTTGCTTTGCCTTAACTATAGGCCGGGAAGCAGCAAAACTGGCTGGGTTTTGTCCTATCTTGCATCTAAGTATTAAAAGAAACGCCAAGGCCGTCAATGTGGAAAGGTAATTCCATCAGTGTTCCTTTGTTAGAGGAATCCCTGAGTCTTTTGAGACAAACAGCTAGTTTCTCCAAGGGAGCTGGAAGAGGGATATACAAAGTCTGCATTCATGTTTGCTACAGAAATGCCACTGTGCTGTCCCTGTCTGTGTGTCCCCATCAGTTTCCCTGAGAAACATGCTGTTTCTCTAAGTCTCTAAGGAAGGAGTGATGAGGTGAGTGACCAGCTCAGAGGCCGAAAGGAGAGAAAACATCAAGCGGCATGATTGGGCACCAAAAGGAGATTTGAGAAAGGGGGCAGCATGAATGCCTCCACTTTGAGAGGAAGCTTTGGAGTTGCCTCTCGCCTGAACAACTTGCAAATTCTAGCTCCTCTCAGAGCTGAAGGAGAACCAGCGGGAGGAGTCCTGCTGCTTCTCCAGGGCAGGAGATGAGATTCTGGGCCCTTGGACACAGACAGGCTCCTTGGCACGTTCAGCTGGAGACACCTTGCAGAGAAGCACCCACAAGAGCCAGGGCTGTCCCTGCACTGCTTTTGCCCGTCTCCTGAGACGACTCAGGAGAAAAACCCAATGGCAAGGCTCTCAGAGCAAGCTTGCAGCAGCAGAAGTAAAAGGGGCAGAGGTGGCCCATGCCTCTTTCTGTCCCATGGCTCCCCTGGGGTTCTACATGGAATGTTGGGCTGTGCCCATAGCAACTGTCGTTGTCTCCTGCTCCTGCGGCCCTTGGTGGAACGCTGCTGGAGCAGCGCTGGAGCAGCAGCTGCAGGATCAGCTCCTGGGCTGTCCCTGACCAGCCACCTCCTGCACTCAGCGCCACACCCGGCCTCTGCACCCACATCCTCGTCTCCTCGGCTGCCTCCAGGCATCCCCACAGCACTTGGGGATCGTCCAAGGTAAGAAAATCCCCGTTTGCCCTCAAAGCACTAACACAAGGGCACGAGGCTCCAGCTGCCTCTCCCGCCAACCACGACACACAGGCTGCATGCTCACTTTCCCCACACCACGTTCCACGTCAAAGCAAGCTTCAGCTTCTGAAGGAATCGTGTTGCCTTCCAGGCAAACACAGACCTTTCCATAGAGAATGTAGAGAGCTGTCCCAGTGCAGTTGCAGATCCTCCTCCACGGATCACCTGCTTCAAGGTTCTTGGCACCCATTGCAGTCCTAAACGTAGCTTGTGGGGACCCCAAAACAAATTGGTCATGCCTGAGGAGTTCAGGGCTTCAGTGTTAACAAATCCCCTTATGCCCTGACTCAGCTCACACCTGCTCCAAAGCTGCAAAAACCAGAATGATGGCACTTCTCCTCATTCAGGCCATGGAAGCATTTCACTGGCCTTGTCCTCAAACACAGCTGTTCAACTTCAAAAATCATCTGCTATCAGCAATCCTTATGTGCTTACAGAGTTACATCTCTGATAGATACATTCTATTTTCATATCCTGTAGAGACTTCTTTCAATGCATGTAGGGCTGCTTCTACCTCATGCTCAGGGGCAGCTGTGAAATGCCATCTTCTCAAGAACACAATCACAGTACCAGAGAATTTTCTGGCTTGCAAGGGATTCTCAAAGATCACTGAGCCCAACTCCAGGGCCTGCCCGGGGCAGCCTCAACAATCACATGCCCAAGAGCGCTGTCCAAACACTTTTGGAGCTCAGTCAGCCTTGGTGCTGGCACCCCTTCCCTGGAGAGCCTCTTCCAGTGGCCAAGCACCCTCTGGGTGAAGAGCCTTTTCCTTCTATCCACCCTAAGCCTGCACTGCCACATCTTGCAGCCCATTCTCTTGGCTCCTCCCAGTGGCCCCCGCGCTGAAGAGAGTAGTGCATGGCCTTCTGCTTCCCCTCCTCAGGAAGCTGCTGACTGCTAGAGGCTCCTGCCTAGGAAATTCCACCTCAAAACCACGGCAATGACACCAAAAAGAAAGGAGCTGGGACAGAGGAGCTCAGGGCTTGCAACAATGAGGTGGAGAAGGAAGGCTACTGACACATCCTGGGCACAACGATTTCTAACTGGAGCATTGTTTGGATCTTTTTCAGGTGGAAAGGAGAGGCACAATGAAAAGGAAAGCAAGAGGCAACAATCAGCCGTGAGTTTTGGCCTAGGGTTAAAGGACAGCAAACTGGAGGAATGGCCAGGAGGAGAACTGCTCTTTCAGAGTCAGGCTGGGATTGCTTCAAGCCTGTGCAGCCACAGGAAGGCTCTCTCCAGCACATGCCTTTCTTACCTTCACCTCTTTCTTCCTTTAGGCACATCAATGTTGGCAGCGACTTTCAGGCTGAGCTCCCAGAGCTGCAGAGCAGAGCACCAAGTGAGGATGAAGAGCCTGCAAGCCTGGTCTGGAAGCCCTGGGGAGAAGATGACTCTGACATGGAAAAACCTGACAGAGGTAGCTTCTCTTCAAGCTTTTCTTCCACCCCTGACATACTTGGATCTTTCAAAGTCTCCTTTTGCATAGAAAGGCAGCTTCTTGCAGCCTCCGCTTCTCTCCCTGTCTCACGTGTCTTCCCATCTAGAAGTGTTAGAGGCAAGGAGAAGGCTCTGCTTCTGCAGCAGAGCAGCAAAAAGAGCAAGCATCTTGCTCTCCAAATCGGTCAGGCCCATTTGCCACTGCAAGAGAGGAGATTGGCCTCCACTTCTTCTACAAGAAGCTGCTCTGAAGGGAGAGCCAGCACTGCGGGGGCCCTTGCTTCAGCTGGCCCTGTCTTTGCTCTCCTTTTCATGCTCTCCAAGCCGCTGCCTTTAGCTCCTGGCCTTTCCTTCCGCCTTGCATGGCAACCTTTGCTCTTGCTGGCCTCAAGGCTGACTTGGGCTGCCTTTTTGTTGTGCTTGCAGTAAGACAACTGCTGGACATGGCCAGCTCCCGTGGCATTGCCGGGCCAGCAGCTGACCTGGAGCGCGCCCTGCACTGCCTGCACCAGGCAGGCGACAGCCTTCCGGTAAGAAGCCGCTCTGTGGGCGCACAGAAGAGGGCACAGGGAATGCACAAGGCCCGGCCACTGGCACAGCCTTTCCTGCCTGCTCCTTGATGAAGGCTCTTCACAGGGAGCAGAGCACCTGCTGCCTGCTGTGTCTCCTCCAGCTGCGTCAGGGCTGAGCCCAAACGGCTCCAGCAGGGAGAATCTCCCTCCTGCAGGCGGCGGCGCAAGCTCCTGCAGCCTGCTGCCTTGGAAATCGCCTGCAGCTCTGGCTGCTCTAAGACATCAGGAGAGGAAATTCCCAGAAGCCTCACTCAGCTGAGGCCATTCTGAGAGAGAGATAATTCTGGGTTGTATAAAACGTCTAACCATGTGTCTTCCCTAATTTGATTGAATTTCCATCCTATTCCCTAGACATTTCTGCCGGAAAACCCAAGGGAAATAAATGTTAGGCAGAGAGGTAGAAATAAGAAATGTAGAATTCTAGATAGCCACACATTTATCCCACCCCTCTGGCCTGTAGGAAAGAGGAGCATTTCCCTCCAAGCTCTGCCTTGGCAGCCCGCCGCAGCCCACTGGCAAAGGCAGCCCTTTCCTCAGCTCTTGAGGCTTTGCAAGGATTTGCTTAGGCCAATAGATTTTTGTGCTGGACGCAGGCATTTCCAGCTTTCTGACGGGAAGGAAACATTGAAACAGGATTCTTTGATTTCCAGGCTGTGGGCGAAGGCAAGAGGAGCAAAAGCCCCCCCAGAAAGGAGGATGGGCAGACAGGGAAGAGAAGCCGCAAGAGGGCTGGCAGCGCCCAGTGTCCCTGCTGCCAACCGCGCCAGCCGCCCCGTTCGGCGGGAGGCCCCTTTCCCTGCGGCCAGTGCAAATGGTGCGCAACTTCCTGCTCTTTCTGCTCCAACCTGCGCCTTGGCACTACAACAGGCTGACCCTTTGCAAAGGCGCCGCAGCGCAAGCTCAGGCCACTTGCACCATCGCCCCTCGCAGCCCTGCTCAAGCTTACAACCCACCTCAAACCCAAACAGCTCACTTCAAACCCAGCCTTCACAATGAAACCTTACCCTGCCCCAACAACACACACTGCATACAAGTAGCAACAGATCCATCAAAGCTTGCTTTGATGCTGCTGATCAAATTCCAAATAGGATGCAGCAAAAGGAGGAAGACATTTCAAGGCATTGAAGCAAGAAAGATCGGACTCATGCTCTGATCAATTCACAACGTGCCACTGCCCAAAAAGACAGAAATTCATACTAAAAGGCAGATCTTGCCACTTGCTGTAATGATGTGTACTAAATTGAACAATGGATGGTTTGTTTCCTGTCTTCCAGGCTGTTTGAAACCATGCAGGAAAGGAACAAACACAGGAGAAGACATCGCCCTCGCAAAGAAGCAGAGCCTCTCCCCAAGAAGAAAAGACCAAATTAGACAAGCCTGCAGCTTGTCCAGCCAGGCCTAGCAAGGCTTAGGACTAGATAGGAATAGGACTGGTTTTTAAGCTTCGATAACGTCAATAGAACTAGATAGGAATAGGACTGGTTTTTAAGCTTTTAGACTTGTTCAAATTCTATTTAGTTAGTTTACATGATAGGAATCTCCTCAAATTCTTAGTTAAGGTACATGAGTATTATTCAAGATTCATTAGTAGGATTAGATTGATCAGTCAATGTAAGAGGCTTGGTGTTGGCTACGCTCCGTCTTTTGTCATTTTGCCTTTGTTGAGACACAATCTGTCTTTATCATTAAACCATGTTTGTTCCACTTTATCTTTTGGTCTGTATGAAATCACTGCGGCAATCAAAGACGGCACTTGCCCTGAGAGGAGAATCTGGGCACGCACGACCTCCCCAAGGCCCGGCCCCTTGCTCAGCTGGCAGGACTGGCAAAGGTGTGTCTCCTTTACTGCCAGGGAAAGAACGCTGGTGCTTCATCCTTTGATTCCTACAAATCTCAGCTGCCAGTGGAAAGGGAGGCTTTGTTTAATTCAATGAATTGGATGAAAATGAGTGCTCTGCTCTCACCATCATTTCTGCCCTAAAAGCAACAGCTTTAGTCCTTTTTGTAGCCCAGCAACAGAACTTTGCTTCATTTTGGGGCACTGATGCACCTGACCACCTTGGAAGACGTTTCTAGAACCCCTCCAATTCTATCTAATTCATATTCCATGCACCACAAAGGCATCAGTAGTTCAGTTTCAGTTCCTCATGAAAGGACCCCTCTCCCGCTCTGGGCCTCCACCAATCTCCTTAGCTAAAGCAGAGCGGCTGGGATCATTATCCTCTCTCTGGCTTCCCACAGCTTAGGTATTTGCACCAAAGAAGAAGCAAACTCCCTCTTTCATCTAGCCCAGCAAATGGCACTGCCCAGCAAGGCTTTGGTGGCAGGGGCTGTGCAGGGTGGAGAGGGGGCGAGGGAGGGGGCAATTGCCAGGCTGCTTCTGGGAAGCTCAGGGAAGCTTGCCCTTGTCTGATGGAGCCAGTGCAGCTGGGCTTTGGAGTCTACAAAGTATCTGCCTTGCAGTGGCACTTGTTACAGCTGCCCCCTCACTTTGCTGCCCTGTGGGCAACATGCAGCCCGGGAAGGAAGCAAGATTGGGACTGAAGCAAGATTTGCTTTGCCTTAACTATAGGCCGGGAAGCAGCAAAACTGGCTGGGTTTTGTCCTATCTGGCATCTAAGTATTAAAAGAAACGCCAAGGCCGTCAGTGTGGAAAGGTAATTCCATCAGTGTTCCTTTGTTAGAGGAATGCCTGAGTCTTTTGAGACAAACAGCTAGTTTCTCCAAGGGAGCTGGGAGAGAGATATACAAAGTCGGCATTCATGTTTGCTACAGAAATGCCACTGTGCTGTCCCTGTCTGTGTGTCCCCATCAGTTCCCCTGAGAAACATGCTGTTTCTCTAAGTTTCAAGGAAGGAGTGACGAGGTGAGTGACCAGCTCAGAGGCCCAAAGGAGGGAAAACATCAAGCGACATTATTGGGCACCAAAAGGAGATTTGAGAAAGGGGGCAGCATGAATGCCTCCACTTTGAGAGGAAGCTTTGGAGTTGCCTCTCGCCTGAACAACTTGCAAATTCTAGCTCCTCTCAGAGCTGGAGGAGAGCCAGCGGGAGGAGTCCTGCTGCTTCTCCAGGGCAGGAGATGAGGTTCTGGGCCCTTGGACACAGACAGGCTCCTGGGCACGTTCAGCTGGAGACACCTTGCAGAGAAGCACCGACAAGAGCCAGGGCTGTCCCTGCACTGCTTTTGCCCGTCTCCTCAGGCGACTCAGGAGAAAAACCCAATGGCAAGGCTCTCAGAGCAAGCTTGCAGCAGCAGAAGTAAAAGGGGCAGAGGTGGCCCATGCCTCTTTCTGTCCCATGGCTCCCCTGGGGTTCTACATGGAATGTTGGGCTGTGCCCATAGCAACTGTCGTTGTCTCCTGCTCCTGCGGCCCTTGGTGGAACGCTGCTGGAGCAGCGCTGGAGCAGCAGCTGCAGGATCAGCTCCTGGGCTGTCCCTGACCAGCCACCTCCTGCACTCAGCGCCACACCCGGCCTCTGCACCCACATCCTCGTCTCCTCGGCTGCCTCCAGGCATCCCCACAGCACTTGGGGATCGTCCAAGGTAAGAAAATCCCCGTTTGCCTTCAAAGCACTAACACAAGGGCACGAGGCTCCAGCTGCCTCTCCCACCAACCACGACACACAGGCTGCCTGCTCACTTTCCCCACACCACGTTCCACGTCAAAACAAGCTTCAGCTTCTGAAGGAATCTTGTTGCCTCCCAGGCAAACACAGACCTTTCCATAGAGGATGTAGAGAGCTGTCCCAGTGCAGTTGCAGATCCTCCTCCACGGATCACCTGCTTCAAAGTTCTTGGCACCCATTGCAGTCCTAAACCTAGCTTGTGGTGACCCCAAAACAAATTGGTCATGCCTGAGGAGTTCAGGGCTTCAGTGTCAACAAATCCCCTTATGCCCTGACTCAGCTCACACCTGCTCCAAAGCTGCAAAAACCAGAATGATGGCACTTCTCCTCTGGGATCCCTCTCATTCAGGCCATGGAAGCATTTCACTGGCCTTGTCCTCAAACACAGCTGTTCAACTTCAAAAATCATCTGCTGTCAGCAATCCTTATGTGCTTACATAGTTACATCTCTGATAGATACATTCTATTTTCATATCCTGTAGATACTTCTTTCAATGCATGTAGGGCTGCTTCTACCTCATGCTCAGGGGCAGCTGTGAAATGCCATCTTCTCAAGAACACAATCACAGTACCAGAGAATTTTCTGGCTTGCAAGGGATTCTCAAAGATCACTGAGCCCAACTCCAGGGCCTGCCCGGGGCAGCCTCAACAATCACACCCTGTGCCCAAGAGCGCTGTCCAAACACTTTTGGAGCTCAGTCAGCCTTGGTGCTGGCACCCCTTCCCTGGAGAGCCTCTTCCAGTGGCCAAGCACCCTCTGGGTGAAGAGCCTTTTCCTTCTATCCACCCTAAGCCTGCACTGCCACATCTTGCAGCCCATTCTCTTGGCTCCTCCCAGTGGCCCCAGCACTGAAGACAGTAGTGCATGGCCTTCTGCTTCCCCTCCTCAGGAAGCTGCTGACTGCTAGAGGCTCCTGCCTAGGCAATTCCACCTCAAAACCACGGCAATGACACCAAAAAGAAAGGAGCTGGGACAGAGGAGCTCAGGGTTTGCAACGATGAAGTTGAGAAGGAAGGCTACTGACACATCCTGGGCACAACGATTTCTAACTGGAGCATTGTTTGGATCTTTTTCAGGTGGAAAGGAGAGGCACAATGAAAAGGAAAGCAAGAGGCAACAATCAGCCGTGAGTTTTGGCCTAGGGTTAAAGGACAGCAAACTGGAGGAATGGCCAGGAGGAGAACTGCTCTTTCAGAGTCAGGCTGGGATTGCTTCAAGCCTGTGCAGCCACAGGAAGGCTCTCTCCAGCACTTGCCTTTCTTACCTTCACCTCTTTCTTCCTTTAGGCACATCAGTGTTGGCAGCGACTTTCAGGCTGAGCTCCCAGAGCTGCAGAGCAGAGCACCAAGTGAGGATGAAGAGCCTGCAAGCCTGGTCTGGAAGCCCTGGGGAGAAGATGACTCTGACATGGAAAAACCTGACAGAGGTAGCTTCTCTTCAAGCTTTTCTTCCACCCCTGACATACTTGGATCTTTCAAAGTCTCCTTTTGCATAGAAAGGCAGCTTCTTGCAGCCTCCGCTTCTCTCCCTGTCTCACGTGTCTTCCCATCTAGAAGTGTTAGAGGCAAGGAGAAGGCTCTGCTTCTGCAGCAGAGCAGCAAAAAGAGCAAGCCTCTTGCTCTCCAAATCGGTCAGGCCCATTTGCCACTGCAAGAGAGGAGATTGGCCTCCACTTCTTCTACAAGAAGCTGCTCTGAAGGGAGAGCCAGCACTGCGGGGGCCCTTGCTTCAGCTGGCCCTGTCTTTGCTCTCCTTTTCATGCTCTCCAAGCCGCTGCCTTTAGCTGCTGGCCTTTCCTTCCGCCTTGCATGGCAACCTTTGCTCTTGCTGGCCTCAAGGCTGACTTGGGCTGCCTTTTTGTTGTGCTTGCAGTAAGACAACTGCTGGACATGGCCAGCTCCCGTGGCATTGCCGGGCCAGCAGCTGACCTGGAGCGCGCCCTGCACTGCCTGCACCAGGCAGGCGGCAGCCTTCCGGTAAGAAGCCGCTCTGTGGGCGCACAGAAGAGGGCACAGGGAATGCACAAGGCCCGGCCACTGGCACAGCCTTTCCTGCCTGCTCCTTGATGAAGGCTCTTCACAGGGAGCAGAGCACCTGCTGCCTGCTGTGTCTCCTCCAGCTGGGTCAGGGCTGAGCCCAAACGGCTCCAGCAGGGAGAATCTCCCTCCTGCAGGCGGCGGCGCCAGCTCCTGCAGCCTGCTGCCTTGGAAATCGCCTGCAGCTCTGGCTGCTGTAAGACATCTGGAGAGGAAATTCCCAGAAGCCTCACTCAGCTGAGGCCATTCTGGCTGCAGGAGCCGCAAAATCATTCGCTTGGGGAGCAAAATGCCACTCTTGGGCACCAGCATCAAAGGGCTGGGCAGCAAATCTAGGCACTGGGATCAAATCCCAGGCTTTCACATGGCATACAGTTGCTTGAATGTCTGAAGAGGCAAAGTAGCTGAAAGGCAGCATCTGTGCTTTTCGGCTCATTTTGGGTGTGGTGGGGCGCCTAAAGCCTTTTCCCCTTGGATCTTGCAGGAGGCTCTGGAGATGTTGCTCTCAGGGGGGCCTGCAACAGCTCAAGGCCATCCCTTGGCTGATTATCATTACGCAGGTAAGCAAAGCAGAGCTTCTTCCTTCACTGACAGATGCTGCCGTCCCCTTCAGTGTTGTGGCAAGTGTTTCTGCTTCAACAAATTGTGCTTAACACCAGCACAAGGTCTTGTCTTCTCAGGGGCTGGCGAAAGCACCAGCATCTAGTCCTTCAGCTTTACTTCTTTTCCAATCCTTTTCCCGGCGGAATGCCTGCTCTTGTCTTCATCACCTTCTGAGGCAGCAGACATGTACTCACACGGGAATGATGGTCTGCAACCATTTGCTTGCGGCGGCCAGTGGGATCTACTTCATGTGGATCGAGTGATCCATTTACCTGCTGCTTTTTATTGCCAGGCTCTGATAGATGGACACCTGAGGAGAAGGACTCCTTCCAAAAGGCTTTCCACACCTACGGCAAGGATTTTCATCTCATCCAGAAGCAGGTAAAGCCGCAGGACATTCTTTACCTGAGCAGATCATCAGGAGGAAAGCTTGCTTCTAGCTGGTAACAAACACTGGGCTTCGGTCTCTCTCTTCTCAAGTACCAAAACTGCTCAAGTAGTAACAAAACGGGACATCAAAGGCCTGTGTGAAAAGGATGATCCTGTCTCTCCAGCCCTTTTCTCCAAGCTCCTTTGGAATATGATGATTTATTCTCTCAGACTTGTCGCACACCTCTGCTGCTGCTTCCACAAGACATTGTGCTGGCATAACTGGAGTGAACCCGGCAAAGAAGACCTGTGCTAGATGGATTTCTTGTTGATCTGTGCATTACATGCGCTACCACCTAGCATGATACACCGTTTACTACATTGCATGATGCCTCTCTTTCTCCATCTTCATTTCATTTTACACCCTACTCCATTTACTTCATGATTTTACTTCCTACTTTACTCCGTCATCTACTTTTTCCCCAAAGCACCCTACAAAGGAATTTTAGATTCCTTCTTTTTCTCTTCACAACAGATCCAGACTAAGACCGTGGCACAGTGTGTGGAGTACTACTACACCTGGAAAAAGGAGCATAGAGTTGCTAGCACTCTTGCTCAGGTGAGGGGGAAGAAAATCCAGGCATGCCAGGAGGGTGGAGAAACTGGGAGAAGGGGAGAAAACCTGCTGGCCAGGCATGCCAGACACCGCTTTGCCAGGATCACATTGTCCCATGCGCTGGGAAAGGCACAGCAGATGCTGCCCAGGCCTTCCTTCTGCTGCTGCCCTGAAATACGCCATTCTGGAGCCTAACTCTGAGCCAAAAAAGCCGCACCACCACCCAAATGGGCTTGGACTCTCTACAGATGGCTTTCTCAAGGGCTGCCACCTTTGCTGACTCCAATCAGACCCTTCATTCCCCACTTCACTCCTCCTGACATCAGCAATCCCTGTCTTCAGGGAGATGTTGCAGATTTTCAGGCAGTTTTTCTAGCATCCCAGCATACTCCCCAAGAAGCAGCTGCCAGTGCTGTGGCTCCCCTCAGACTTTCCTTACCAGCAAAGAGCAATTTGGTTGGCAAGAGTGAGAGAGAGAGAGAGAAAGAGAGAGAGACATTATTCTGGGTTGTAGAAAAGGTCTAACCATGTGTCTTCCCTAATTTGACTGAATTTCCATCCCATTCCCTAGACATTTCTGCAGGAAAACCCAAGGGAAAGAAATGTTAGGCAGAGAGGTAGAAATAAGAAATGTAGAATTCTAGATAGCCACACATTTATCCCACCCCTCTGGCCTGTAGCAAAGAGGAGCATTTCCCTCCAAGCTCTGCCTTGGCAGCCCGCCGCAGCCCACTGGCAAAGGCAGCCCTTTCCTCAGCTCTTCAGGCTTTGCAAGGATTTGCTTAGGCCAATAGATTTTTGTGCTGGACGCAGGCATTTCCAGCTTTCTGATGGGAAGGAAACATTGAAACAGGATTCTTTGACTTCCAGGCTGTGGGCGAAGGCAAGAGGAGCAAAAGCCCCCCCAGAAAGGAGGATGGGCAGACAGGGAAGAGAAGCCGCAAGAGGGCTGGCAGCGCCCAGTGTCCCTGCTGCCAACCGCGCCAGCCACCCCGTTTGGCGGGAGGCCCCTTTCCCTGCGGCCAGTGCAAACGGTGCGCAACTTCCTGCTCTTTCTGCTCCAACCTGCGCCTTGGCACTACAACAGGCTGACCCTTTGCAAAGGCGCCGCAGCGCAAGCTCAGGCCACTTGCACCATCGCCCCTCGCAGCCCTGCTCAAGCTTACAACCCACCTCAAACCCAAACAGCTCACTTCAAACCCAGCCTTCACAATGAAACCTTACCCTGCCCCAACAACACACACTGCATACAAGTAGCAACAGATCCATCAAAGCTTGCTTTGATGCTGCTGATCAAATTCCAAATAGGATGCAGCAAAAGGAGGAAGACATTTCAAGGCATTGAAACAAGAAAGATCCGACTCATGCTCTGATCAATTCACAATGTGCCACTGCCCAAAAAGACAGAAATTCATACTAAAAGGCAGATCTTGCCACTTGCTGTAATGATGTGTACTAAATTGAACAATGGATGGTTTGTTTCCTGTCTTCCAGGCTGTTTGAAACCATGCAGGAAAGGAACAAACACAGGAGAAGACATCGCCCTCGCAAAGAAGCAGAGCCTCTCCCCAAGAAGAAAAGACCAAATTAGACAAGCCTGCAGCTTGTCCAGCCAGGCCTAGCAAGGCTTAGGACTAGATAGGAATAGGACTGGTTTTTAAGCTTCGATAACGTCAATAGAACTAGATAGGAATAGGACTGGTTTTTAAGCTTTTAGACTTGTTCAAATTCTATTTAGTTAGTTTACATGATAGGAATCTCCTCAAATTCTTAGTTAAGGTACATGAGTATTATTCAAGATTCATTAGTAGGATTAGATTGATCAGTCAATGTAAGAGGCTTGGTGTTGGCTACGCTCCGTCTTTTGTCATTTTGCCTTTGTTGAGACACAATCTGTCTTTATCATTAAACCATGTTTGTTCCACTTTATCTTTTGGTCTGTATGAAATCACTGCGGCAATCAAAGACGGCACTTGCCCTGAGAGGAGAATCTGGGCACGCACGACCTCCCCAAGGCCCGGCCCCTTGCTCAGCTGGCAGGACTGGCAAAGGTGTGTCTCCTTTACTGCCAGGGAAAGAACGCTGGCGCTTCATCCTTTGATTCCTACAAATCTCAGCTGCCAGTGGAAAGGGAGGCTTTGTTTAATTCAATGAATTGGATGAAAATGAGTGCTCTGCTCTCACCATCATTTCTGCCCTAAAAGCAACAGCTTTAGTCCTTTTTGTAGCCCAGCAACAGAACTTTGTTTCATTTTGGGGCACTGATGCACCTGACCACCTTGGAAGACGTTTCTAGAACCCCTCCAATTCTATCTAATTCATATTCCATGCACCACAAAGGCATCAGTAGTTCAGTTTCAGTTTCTCTTGAAAGGACCCCTCTCCCGCTCTGGGCCTCCACCAATCTCCTTAGCTAAAGCAGAGCGGCTGGGATCATTATCCTCTCTCTGGCTTCCCACAGCTTAGGTATTTGCACCAAAGAAGAAGCAAACTCCCTCTTTCATCTAGCCCAGCAAATGGCACTGCCCAGCAAGGCTTTGGTGGCAGGGGCTGTGCAGGGTGGAGAGGGGGCGAGGGAGGGGGCAATTGCCAGGCTGCTTCTGGGAAGCTCAGGGAAGCTTGCCCTTGTCTGATGGAGCCAGTGCAGCTGGGCTTTGGAGTCTACAAAGTATCTGCCTTGCAGTGGCACTTGTTACAGCTGCCCCCTCACTTTGCTGCCCTGTGGGCAACATGCAGCCCGGGAAGGAAGCAAGATTGGGACTGAAGCAAGATTTGCTTTGCCTTAACTATAGGCCGGGAAGCAGCAAAACTGGCTGGGTTTTGTCCTATCTGGCATCTAAGTATTAAAAGAAACGCCAAGGCCGTCAGTGTGGAAAGGTAATTCCATCAGTGTTCCTTTGTTAGAGGAATGCCTGAGTCTTTTGAGACAAACAGCTAGTTTCTCCAAGGGAGCTGGGAGAGAGATATACAAAGTCGGCATTCATGTTTGCTACAGAAATGCCACTGTGCTGTCCCTGTCTGTGTGTCCCCATCAGTTCCCCTGAGAAACATGCTGTTTCTCTAAGTTTCAAGGAAGGAGTGACGAGGTGAGTGACCAGCTCAGAGGCCCAAAGGAGGGAAAACATCAAGCGACATTATTGGGCACCAAAAGGAGATTTGAGAAAGGGGGCAGCATGAATGCCTCCACTTTGAGAGGAAGCTTTGGAGTTGCCTCTCGCCTGAACAACTTGCAAATTCTAGCTCCTCTCAGAGCTGGAGGAGAGCCAGCGGGAGGAGTCCTGCTGCTTCTCCAGGGCAGGAGATGAGGTTCTGGGCCCTTGGACACAGACAGGCTCCTGGGCACGTTCAGCTGGAGACACCTTGCAGAGAAGCACCGACAAGAGCCAGGGCTGTCCCTGCACTGCTTTTGCCCGTCTCCTCAGGCGACTCAGGAGAAAAACCCAATGGCAAGGCTCTCAGAGCAAGCTTGCAGCAGCAGAAGTAAAAGGGGCAGAGGTGGCCCATGCCTCTTTCTGTCCCATGGCTCCCCTGGGGTTCTACATGGAATGTTGGGCTGTGCCCATAGCAACTGTCGTTGTCTCCTGCTCCTGCGGCCCTTGGTGGAACGCTGCTGGAGCAGCGCTGGAGCAGCAGCTGCAGGATCAGCTCCTGGGCTGTCCCTGACCAGCCACCTCCTGCACTCAGCGCCACACCCGGCCTCTGCACCCACATCCTCGTCTCCTCGGCTGCCTCCAGGCATCCCCACAGCACTTGGGGATCGTCCAAGGTAAGAAAATCCCCGTTTGCCTTCAAAGCACTAACACAAGGGCACGAGGCTCCAGCTGCCTCTCCCACCAACCACGACACACAGGCTGCCTGCTCACTTTCCCCACACCACGTTCCACGTCAAAACAAGCTTCAGCTTCTGAAGGAATCTTGTTGCCTCCCAGGCAAACACAGACCTTTCCATAGAGGATGTAGAGAGCTGTCCCAGTGCAGTTGCAGATCCTCCTCCACGGATCACCTGCTTCAACGTTCTTGGCACCCATTGCAGTCCTAAACCTAGCTTGTGGTGACCCCAAAACAAATTGGTCATGCCTGAGGAGTTCAGGGCTTCAGTGTCAACAAATCCCCTTATGCCCTGACTCAGCTCACACCTGCTCCAAAGCTGCAAAAACCAGAAGGATGGCACTTCTCCTCTGCGATCCCTCTCATTCAGGCCATGGAAGCATTTCACTGGCCTTGTCCTCAAACACAGCTGTTCAACTTCAAAAATCATCTGCTATCAGCAATCCTTATGTGCTTACATAGTTACATCTCTGATAGATACATTCTATTTTCATATCCTGTAGATACTTCTTTCAATGCATGTAGGGCTGCTTCTACCTCATGCTCAGGGGCAGCTGTGAAATGCCATCTTCTCAAGAACACAATCACAGTACCAGAGAATTTTCTGGCTTGCAAGGGATTCTCAAAGATCACTGAGCCCAACTCCAGGGCCTGCCCGGGGCAGCCTCAACAATCACACCCTGTGCCCAAGAGCGCTGTCCAAACACTTTTGGAGCTCAGTCAGCCTTGGTGCTGGCACCCCTTCCCTGGAGAGCCTCTTCCAGTGGCCAAGCACCCTCTGGGTGAAGAGCCTTTTCCTTCTATCCACCCTAAGCCTGCACTGCCACATCTTGCAGCCCATTCTCTTGGCTCCTCCCAGTGGCCCCAGCACTGAAGACAGTAGTGCATGGCCTTCTGCTTCCCCTCCTCAGGAAGCTGCTGACTGCTAGAGGCTCCTGCCTAGGCAATTCCACCTCAAAACCACGGCAATGACACCAAAAAGAAAGGAGCTGGGACAGAGGAGCTCAGGGTTTGCAACGATGAAGTTGAGAAGGAAGGCTACTGACACATCCTGGGCACAACGATTTCTAACTGGAGCATTGTTTGGATCTTTTTCAGGTGGAAAGGAGAGGCACAATGAAAAGGAAAGCAAGAGGCAACAATCAGCCGTGAGTTTTGGCCTAGGGTTAAAGGACAGCAAACTGGAGGAATGGCCAGGAGGAGAACTGCTCTTTCAGAGTCAGGCTGGGATTGCTTCAAGCCTGTGCAGCCACAGGAAGGCTCTCTCCAGCACTTGCCTTTCTTACCTTCACCTCTTTCTTCCTTTAGGCACATCAATGTTGGCAGCGACTTTCAGGCTGAGCTCCCAGAGCTGCAGAGCAGAGCACCAAGTGAGGATGAAGAGCCTGCAAGCCTGGTCTGGAAGCCCTGGGGAGAAGATGACTCTGACATGGAAAAACCTGACAGAGGTAGCTTCTCTTCAAGCTTTTCTTCCACCCCTGACATACTTGGATCTTTCAAAGTCTCCTTTTGCATAGAAAGGCAGCTTCTTGCAGCCTCCGCTTCTCTCCCTGTCTCACGTGTCTTCCCATCTAGAAGTGTTAGAGGCAAGGAGAACGCTCTGCTTCTGCAGCAGAGCAGCAAAAAGAGCAAGCCTCTTGCTCTCCAAATCGGTCAGGCCCATTTGCCACTGCAAGAGAGGAGATTGGCCTCCACTTCTTCTACAAGAAGCTGCTCTGAAGGGAGAGCCAGCACTGCGGGGGCCCTTGCTTCAGCTGGCCCTGTCTTTGCTCTCCTTTTCATGCTCTCCAAGCCGCTGCCTTTAGCTGCTGGCCTTTCCTTCCGCCTTGCATGGCAACCTTTGCTCTTGCTGGCCTCAAGGCTGACTTGGGCTGCCTTTTTGTTGTGCTTGCAGTAAGACAACTGCTGGACATGGCCAGCTCCCGTGGCATTGCCGGGCCAGCAGCTGACCTGGAGCGCGCCCTGCACTGCCTGCACCAGGCAGGCGGCAGCCTTCCGGTAAGAAGCCGCTCTGTGGGCGCACAGAAGAGGGCACAGGGAATGCACAAGGCCCGGCCACTGGCACAGCCTTTCCTGCCTGCTCCTTGATGAAGGCTCTTCACAGGGAGCAGAGCACCTGCTGCCTGCTGTGTCTCCTCCAGCTGGGTCAGGGCTGAGCCCAAACGGCTCCAGCAGGGAGAATCTCCCTCCTGCAGGCGGCGGCGCCAGCTCCTGCAGCCTGCTGCCTTGGAAATAGCCTGCAGCTCTGGCTGCTGTAAGACATCTGGAGAGGAAATTCCCAGAAGCCTCACTCAGCTGAGGCCATTCTGGCTGCAGGAGCCGCAAAATCATTCGCTTGGGGAGCAAAATGCCACTCTTGGGCACCAGCATCAAAGGGCTGGGCAGCAAATCTAGGCACTGGGATCAAATCCCAGGCTTTCACATGGCATACAGTTGCTTGAATGTCTGAAGAGGCAAAGTAGCTGAAAGGCAGCATCTGTGCTTTTCGGCTCATTTTGGGTGTGGTGGGGCGCCTAAAGCCTTTTCCCCTTGGATCTTGCAGGAGGCTCTGGAGATGTTGCTCTCAGGGGGGCCTGCAACAGCTCAAGGCCATCCCTTGGCTGATTATCATTACGCAGGTAAGCAAAGCAGAGCTTCTTCCTTCACTGACAGATGCTGCCGTCCCCTTCAGTGTTGTGGCAAGTGTTTCTGCTTCAACAAATTGTGCTTAACACCAGCACAAGGTCTTGTCTTCTCAGGGGCTGGCGAAAGCACCAGCATCTAGTCCTTCAGCTTTACTTCTTTTCCAATCCTTTTCCCCGCGGAATGCCTGCTCTTGTCTTCGTCACCTTCTGAGGCAGCAGACATGTACTCACACGGGAATGATGGTCTGCAACCATTTGCTTGCGGCGGCCAGTGGGATCTACTTCATGTGGATCGAGTGATCCATTTACCTGCTGCTTTTTATTGCCAGGCTCTGATAGATGGACACCTGAGGAGAAGGACTCCTTCCAAAAGGCTTTCCACACCTACGGCAAGGATTTTCATCTCATCCAGAAGCAGGTAAAGCCGCAGGACATTCTTTACCTGAGCAGATCATCAGGAGGAAAGCTTGCTTCTAGCTGGTAACAAACACTGGGCTTCGGTCTCTCTCTTCTCAAGTACCAAAACTGCTCAAGTAGTAACAAAACGGGACATCAAAGGCCTGTGTGAAAAGGATGATCCTGTCTCTCCAGCCCTTTTCTCCAAGCTCCTTTGGAATATGATGATTTATTCTCTCAGACTTGTCGCACACCTCTGCTGCTGCTTCCACAAGACATTGTGCTGGCATAACTGGAGTGAACCCGGCAAAGAAGACCTGTGCTAGATGGATTTCTTGTTGATCTGTGCATTACATGCGCTACCACCTAGCATGATACACGGTTTACTACATTGCATGATGCCTCTCTTTCTCCATCTTCATTTCATTTTACACCCTACTCCATTTACTTCATGATTTTACTTCCTACTTTACTCCGTCATCTACTTTTTCCCCAAAGCACTCTACAAAGGAATTTTAGATTCCTTCTTTTTCTCTTCACAACAGATCCAGACTAAGACCGTGGCACAGTGTGTGGAGTACTACTACACCTGGAAAAAGGAGCATAGAGTTGCTAGCACTCTTGCTCAGGTGAGGGGGAAGAAAATCCAGGCATGCCAGGAGGGTGGAGAAACTGGGAGAAGGGGAGAAAACCTGCTGGCCAGGCATGCCAGACACCGCTTTGCCAGGATCACATTGTCCCATGCGCTGGGAAAGGCACAGCAGATGCTGCCCAGGCCTTCCTTCTGCTGCTGCCCTGAAATACGCCATTCTGGAGCCTAACTCTGAGCCAAAAAAGCCGCACCACCACCCAAATGGGCTTGGACTCTCTACAGATGGCTTTCTCAAGGGCTGCCACCTTTGCTGACTCCAATCAGACCCTTCATTCCCCACTTCACTCCTCCTGACATCAGCAATCCCTGTCTTCAGGGAGATGTTGCAGATTTTCAGGCAGTTTTTCTAGCATCCCAGCATACTCCCCAAGAAGCAGCTGCCAGTGCTGTGGCTCCCCTCAGACTTTCCTTACCAGCAAAGAGCAATTTGGTTGGCAAGAGTGAGAGAGAGAGAGAGAAAGAGAGAGAGACATTATTCTGGGTTGTAGAAAAGGTCTAACCATGTGTCTTCCCTAATTTGACTGAATTTCCATCCCATTCCCTAGACATTTCTGCAGGAAAACCCAAGGGAAAGAAATGTTAGGCAGAGAGGTAGAAATAAGAAATGTAGAATTCTAGATAGCCACACATTTATCCCACCCCTCTGGCCTGTAGCAAAGAGGAGCATTTCCCTCCAAGCTCTGCCTTGGCAGCCCGCCGCAGCCCACTGGCAAAGGCAGCCCTTTCCTCAGCTCTTGAGGCTTTGCAAGGATTTGCTTAGGCCAATAGATTTTTGTGCTGGACGCAGGCATTTCCAGCTTTCTGATGGGAAGGAAACATTGAAACAGGATTCTTTGACTTCCAGGCTGTGGGCGAAGGCAAGAGGAGCAAAAGCCCCCCCAGAAAGGAGGATGGGCAGACAGGGAAGAGAAGCCGCAAGAGGGCTGGCAGCGCCCAGTGTCCCTGCTGCCAACCGCGCCAGCCGCCCCGTTCGGTGGGAGGCCCCTTTCCCTGCGGCCAGTGCAAACGGTGCGCAACTTCCTGCTCTTTCTGCTCCAACCTGCGCCTTGGCGCTACAACAGGCTGACCCTTTGCAAAGGCGCCGCAGCGCAAGCTCAGGCCACTTGCACCATCGCCCCTCGCAGCCCTGCTCAAGCTTACAACCCACCTCAAACCCAAACAGCTCACTTCAAACCCAGCCTTCACAATGAAACCTTACCCTGCCCCAACAACACACACTGCATACAAGTAGCAACAGATCCATCAAAGCTTGCTTTGATGCTGCTGATCAAATTCCAAATAGGATGCAGCAAAAGGAGGAAGACATTTCAAGGCATTGAAGCAAGAAAGATCGGACTCATGCTCTGATCAATTCACAACGTGCCACTGCCCAAAAAGACAGAAATTCATACTAAAAGGCAGATCTTGCCACTTGCTGTAATGATGTGTACTAAATTGAACAATGGATGGTTTGTTTCCTGTCTTCCAGGCTGTTTGAAACCATGCAGGAAAGGAACAAACACAGGAGAAGACATCGCCCTCGCAAAGAAGCAGAGCCTCTCCCCAAGAAGAAAAGACCAAATTAGTCAAGCCTGCAGCTTGTCCAGCCAGGCCTAGCAAGGCTTAGGACTAGATAGGAATAGGACTGGTTTTTAAGCTTCGATAACGTCAATAGAACTAGATAGGAATGGACTGGTTTTTAAGCTTTTAGACTTGTTCAAATTCTATTTAGTTAGTTTACATGATAGGAATCTCCTCAAATTCTTAGTTAAGGTACATGAGTATTATTCAAGATTCATTAGTAGGATTAGATTGATCAGTCAATGTAAGAGGCTTGGTGTTGGCTACGCTCCGTCTTTTGTCATTTTGCCTTTGTTGAGACACAATCTGTCTTTATCATTAAACCATGTTTGTTCCACTTTATCTTTTGGTCTGTATGAAATCACTGCGGCAATCAAAGACGGCACTTGCCCTGAGAGGAGAATCTGGGCACGCACGACCTCCCCAAGGCCCGGCCCCTTGCTCAGCTGGCAGGACTGGCAAAGGTGTGTCTCCTTTACTGCCAGGGAAAGAACGCTGGCGCTTCATCCTTTGATTCCTACAAATCTCAGCTGCCAGTGGAAAGGGAGGCTTTGTTTAATTCAATGAATTGGATGAAAATGAGTGCTCTGCTCTCACCATCATTTCTGCCCTAAAAGCAACAGCTTTAGTCCTTTTTGTAGCCCAGCAACAGAACTTTGCTTCATTTTGGGGCACTGATGCACCTGACCACCTTGGAAGACGTTTCTAGAACCCCTCCAATTCTATCTAATTCATATCCCATGCACCACAAAGGCATCAGTAGTTCAGTTTCAGTTCCTCTTGAAAGGACCCCTCTCCCGCTCTGGGCCTCCACCAATCTCCTTAGCTAAAGCAGAGCGGCTGGGATCATTATCCTCTCTCTGGCTTCCCACAGCTTAGGTATTTGCACCAAAGAAGAAGCAAACTCCCTCTTTCATCTAGCCCAGCAAATGGCACTGCCCAGCAAGGCTTTGGTGGCAGGGGCTGTGCAGGGTGGAGAGGGGGCGAGGGAGGGGGCAATTGCCAGGCTGCTTCTGGGAAGCTCAGGGAAGCTTGCCCTTGTCTGATGGAGCCAGTGCAGCTGGGCTTTGGAGCCTACAAAGTATCTGCCTTGCAGTGGCACTTGTTACAGCTGCCCCCTCACTCTACTGCCCTGTGGGCAACATGCAGCCCGGGAAGGAAGCAAGATTGGGACTGAAGCAAGATTTGCTTTGCCTTAACTATAGGCCGGGAAGCAGCAAAACTGGCTGGGTTTTGTCCTATCTGGCATCTAAGTATTAAAAGAAACGCCAAGGCCGTCAGTGTGGAAAGGTAATTCCATCAGTGTTCCTTTGTTAGAGGAATGCCTGAGTCTTTTGAGACAAACAGCTAGTTTCTCCAAGGGAGCTGGGAGAGAGATATACAAAGTCGGCATTCATGTTTGCTACAGAAATGCCACTGTGCTGTCCCTGTCTGTGTGTCCCCATCAGTTCCCCTGAGAAACATGCTGTTTCTCTAAGTTTCAAGGAAGGAGTGACGAGGTGAGTGACCAGCTCAGAGGCCCAAAGGAGGGAAAACATCAAGCGGCATTATTGGGCACCAAAAGGAGATTTGAGAAAGGGGGCAGCATGAATGCCTCCACTTTGAGAGGAAGCTTTGGAGTTGCCTCTCGCCTGAACAACTTGCAAATTCTAGCTCCTCTCAGAGCTGAAGGAGAACCAGCGGGAGGAGTCCTGCTGCTTCTCCAGGGCAGGAGATGAGGTTCTGGGCCCTTGGACACAGACAGGCTCCTGGGCACGTTCAGCTGGAGACACCTTGCAGAGAAGCACCCACAAGAGCCAGGGCTGTCCCTGCACTGCTTTTGCCCGTCTCCTCAGGCGACTCAGGAGAAAAACCCAATGGCAAGGCTCTCAGAGCAAGCTTGCAGCAGCAGAAGTAAAAGGGGCAGAGGTGGCCCATGCCTCTTTCTGTCCCATGGCTCCCCTGGGGTTCTACATGGAATGTTGGGCTGTGCCCATAGCAACTGTCATTGTCTCCTGCTCCTGCGGCCCTTGGTGGAACGTTGCTGGAGCAGCGCTGGAGCAGCAGCTGCAGGATCAGCTCCTGGGCTGTCCCTGACCAGCCACCTCCTGCACTCAGCGCCACACCCGGCCTCTGCACCCACAGCCTCGTCTCCTCGGCTGCCTCCAGGCATCCCCACAGCACTTGGGGATCGTCCAAGGTAAGAAAATCCCCGTTTGCCCTCAAAGCACTAACACAAGGGCACGAGGCTCCAGCTGCCTCTCCCGCCAACCACGACACACAGGCTGCGTGCTCACTTTCCCCACGCCACCTTCCACGTCAAAGCAAGCTTCAGCTTCTGAAGGAATCGTGTTGCCTCCCAGGCAAACACAGACCTTTCCATAGAGGATGTAGAGAGCTGTCCCAGTGCAGTTGCAGATCCTCCTCCACGGATCACCTGCTTCAAAGTTCTTGGCACCCATTGCAGTCCTAAACCTAGCTTGTGGTGACCCCAAAACAAATTGGTCATGCCTGAGGAGTTCAGGGCTTCAGTGTCAACAAATCCCCTTATGCCCTGACTCAGCTCACACCTGCTCCAAAGCTGCAAAAACCAGAATGATGGCACTTCTCCTCTGGGATCCCTCTCATTCAGGCCATGGAAGCATTTCACTGGCCTTGTCCTCAAACACAGCTGTTCAACTTCAAAAATCATCTGCTATCAGCAATCCTTATGTGCTTACAGAGTTACATCTCTGATAGATACATTCTATTTTCATATCCTGTAGATACTTCTTTCAATGCATGTAGGGCTGCTTCTACCTCATGCTCAGGGGCAGCTGTGAAATGCCATCTTCTCAAGAACACAATCACAGTACCAGAGAATTTTCTGGCTTGCAAGGGATTCTCAAAGATCACTGAGCCCAACTCCAGGGCCTGCCCGGGGCAGCCTCAACAATCACATGCCCAAGAGCGCTGTCCGAACACTTTTGGAGCTCAGTCAGCCTTGGTGCTGGCACCCCTTCCCTGGAGAGCCTCTTCCAGTGGCCAAGCACCCTCTGGGTGAAGAGCCTTTTCCTTCTATCCACCCTAAGCCTGCACTGCCACATCTTGCAGCCCATTCTCTTGGCTCCTCCCAGTGGCCCCAGCACTGAAGACAGTAGTGCATGGCCTTCTGCTTCCCCTCCTCAGGAAGCTGCTGACTGCTAGAGGCTCCTGCCTAGGCAATTCCACCTCAAAACCACGGCAATGACAGCAAAAAGAAAGGAGCTGCGACAGAGGAGCTCAGGGTTTGCAACGATGAAGTTGAGAAGGAAGGCTACTGACACATCCTGGGCACAACGATTTCTAACTGGAGCATTGTTTGGATCTTTTTCAGGTGGAAAGGAGAGGCACAATGAAAAGGAAAGCAAGAGGCAACAATCAGCCGTGAGTTTTGGCCTAGGGTTAAAGGACAGCAAACTGGAGGAATGGCCAGGAGGAGAACTGCTCTTTCAGAGTCAGGCTGGGATTGCTTCAAGCCTGTGCAGCCACAGGAAGGCTCTCTCCAGCACTTGCCTTTCTTACCTTCACCTCTTTCTTCCTTTAGGCACATCAATGTTGGCAGCGACTTTCAGGCTGAGCTCCCAGAGCTGCAGAGCAGAGCACCAAGTGAGGATGAAGAGCCTGCAAGCCTGGTCTGGAAGCCCTGGGGAGAAGATGACTCTGACATGGAAAAACCTGACAGAGGTAGCTTCTCTTCAAGCTTTTCTTCCACCCCTGACATACTTGGATCTTTCAAAGTCTCCTTTTGCATAGAAAGGCAGCTTCTTGCAGGCTCCGCTTCTCTCCCTGTCTCACGTGTCTTCCCATCTAGAAGTGTTAGAGGCAAGGAGAACGCTCTGCTTCTGCAGCAGAGCAGCAAAAAGAGCAAGCCTCTTGCTCTCCAAATCGGTCAGGCCCATTTGCCACTGCAAGAGAGGAGATTGGCCTCCACTTCTTCTACAAGAAGCTGCTCTGAAGGGAGAGCCAGCACTGCGGGGGCCCTTGCTTCAGCTGGCCCTGTCTTTGCTCTCCTTTTCATGCTCTCCAAGCCGCTGCCTTTAGCTCCTGGCCTTTCCTTCCGCCTTGCATGGCAACCTTTGCTCTTGCTGGCCTCAAGGCTGACTTGGGCTGCCTTTTTGTTGTGCTTGCAGTAAGACAACTGCTGGACATGGCCAGCTCCCGTGGCATTGCCGGGCCAGCAGCTGACCTGGAGCGCGCCCTGCACTGCCTGCACCAGGCAGGCGGCAGCCTTGCGGTAAGAAGCCGCTCTGTGGGCGCACAGAAGAGGGCACAGGGAATGCACAAGGCCCGGCCACTGGCACAGCCTTTCCTGCCTGCTCCTTGATGAAGGCTCTTGACAGGGAGCAGAGCACCTGCTGCCTGCTGTGTCTCCTCCAGCTGGGTCAGGGCTGAGCCCAAACGGCTCCAGCAGGGAGAATCTCCCTCCTGCAGGCGGCGGCGCCAGCTCCTGCAGCCTGCTGCCTTGGAAATCGCCTGCAGCTCTGGCTGCTCTAAGACATCTGGAGAGGAAATTCCCAGAAGCCTCACTCAGCTGAGGCCATTCTGGCTGCAGGAGCCGCAAAATCATTCGCTTGGGGAGCAAAATGCCACTCTTGGGCACCAGCATCAAAGGGCTGGGCAGCAAATCTAGGCACTGGGATCAAATCCCAGGCTTTCACATGGCATACAGTTGCTTGAATGTCTGAAGAGGCAAAGTAGCTGAAAGGCAGCATCTGTGCTTTTCGGCTCATTTTGGGTGTGGTGGGGCGCCTAAAGCCTTTTCCCCTTGGATCTTGCAGGAGGCTCTGGAGATGTTGCTCTCAGGGGGGCCTGCAACAGCTCAAGGCCATCCCTTGGCTGATTATCATTACGCAGGTAAGCAAAGCAGAGCTTCTTCCTTCACTGACAGATGCTGCCGTCCCCTTCAGTGTTGTGGCAAGTGTTTCTGCTTCAACAAATTGTGCTTAACACCAGCACAAGGTCTTGTCTTCTCAGGGGCTGGCGAAAGCACCAGCATCTAGTCCTTCAGCTTTACTTCTTTTCCAATCCTTTTCCCGGCGGAATGCCTGCTCTTGTCTTCGTCACCTTCTGAGGCAGCAGACATGTACTCACACGGGAATGATGGTCTGCAACCATTTGCTTGCGGCGGCCAGTGGGATCTACTTCATGTGGATCGAGTGATCCATTTACCTGCTGCTTTTTATTGCCAGGCTCTGATAGATGGACACCTGAGGAGAAGGACTCCTTCCAAAAGGCTTTCCACACCTACGGCAAGGATTTTCATCTCATCCAGAAGCAGGTAAAGCCGCAGGACATTCTTTACCTGAGCAGATCATCAGGAGGAAAGCTTGCTTCTAGCTGGTAACAAACACTGGGCTTCGGTCTCTCTCTTCTCAAGTACCAAAACTGCTCAAGTAGTAACAAAACGGGACATCAAAGGCCTGTGTGAAAAGGATGATCCTGTCTCTCCAGCCCTTTTCTCCAAGCTCCTTTGGAATATGATGATTTATTCTCTCAGACTTGTCGCACACCTCTGCTGCTGCTTCCACAAGACATTGTGCTGGCATAACTGGAGTGAACCCGGCAAAGAAGACCTGTGCTAGATGGATTTCTTGTTGATCTGTGCATTACATGCGCTACCACCTAGCATGATACACGGTTTACTACATTGCATGATGCCTCTCTTTCTCCATCTTCATTTCATTTTACACCCTACTCCATTTACTTCATGATTTTACTTCCTACTTTACTCCGTCATCTACTTTTTCCCCAAAGCACCCTACAAAGGAATTTTAGATTCCTTCTTTTTCTCTTCACAACAGATCCAGACTAAGACCGTGGCACAGTGTGTGGAGTACTACTACACCTGGAAAAAGGAGCATAGAGTTGCTAGCACTCTTGCTCAGGTGAGGGGGAAGAAAATCCAGGCATGCCAGGAGGGTGGAGAAACTGGGAGAAGGGGAGAAAACCTGCTGGCCAGGCATGCCAGACACCGCTTTGCCAGGATCACATTGTCCCATGCGCTGGGAAAGGCACAGCAGATGCTGCCCAGGCCTTCCTTCTGCTGCTGCCCTGAAATACGCCATTCTGGAGCCTAACTCTGAGCCAAAAAAAGCCGCACCACCACCCAAATGGGCTTGGACTCTCTACAGATGGCTTTCTCAAGGGCTGCCACCTTTGCTGACTCCAATCAGACCCTTCATTCCCCACTTCACTCCTCCTGACATCAGCAATCCCTGTCTTCAGGGAGATGTTGCAGATTTTCAGGCAGTTTTTCTAGCATCCCAGCATACTCCCCAAGAAGCAGCTGCCAGTGCTGTGGCTCCCCTCAGACTTTCCTTACCAGCAAAGAGCAATTTGGTTGGCAAGTGTGAGAGAGAGAGAGAGAAAGAGAGAGAGACATTATTCTGGGTTGTAGAAAAGGTCTAACCATGTGTCTTCCCTAATTTGACTGAATTTCCATCCCATTCCCTAGACATTTCTGCAGGAAAACCCAAGGGAAAGAAATGTTAGGCAGAGAGGTAGAAAATAAGAAATGTAGAATTCTAGATAGCCACACATTTATCCCACCCCTCTGGCCTGTAGCAAAGAGGAGCATTTCCTTCCAAGCTCTGCCTTGGCAGCCCGCCGCAGCCCACTGGCAAAGGCAGCCCTTTCCTCAGCTCTTGAGGCTTTGCAAGGATTTGCTTAGGCCAATAGATTTTTGTGCTGGACGCAGGCATTTCCAGCTTTCTGATGGGAAGGAAACATTGAAACAGGATTCTTTGACTTCCAGGCTGTGGGCGAAGGCAAGAGGAGCAAAAGCCCCCCCAGAAAGGAGGATGGGCAGACAGGGAAGAGAAGCCGCAAGAGGGCTGGCAGCGCCCAGTGTCCCTGCTGCCAACCGCGCCAGCCGCCCCGTTCGGCGGGAGGCCCCTTTCCCTGCGGCCAGTGCAAACGGTGCGCAACTTCCTGCTCTTTCTGCTCCAACCTGCGCCTTGGCACTACAACAGGCTGACCCTTTGCAAAGGCGCCGCAGCGCAAGCTCAGGCCACTTGCACCATCGCCCCTCGCAGCCCTGCTCAAGCTTACAACCCACCTCAAACCCAAACAGCTCACTTCAAACCCAGCCTTCACAATGAAACCTTACCCTGCCCCAACAACACACACTGCATACAAGTAGCAACAGATCCATCAAAGCTTGCTTTGATGCTGCTGATCAAATTCCAAATAGGATGCAGCAAAAGGAGGAAGACATTTCAAGGCATTGAAGCAAGAAAGATCGGACTCATGCTCTGATCAATTCACAACGTGCCACTGCCCAAAAAGACAGAAATTCATACTAAAAGGCAGATCTTGCCACTTGCTGTAATGGTGTGTACTAAATTGAACAATGGATGGTTTGTTTCCTGTCTTCCAGGCTGTTTGAAACCATGCAGGAAAGGAACAAACACAGGAGAAGACATCGCCCTCGCAAAGATGCAGAGCCTCTCCCCAAGAAGAAAAGACCAAATTAGACAAGCCTGCAGCTTGTCCAGCCAGGCCTAGCAAGGCTTAGGCGTCAATAGGACTAGATAGGAATAGGACTGGCTTTTAAGCTTTTAGACTTGTAGAAATTCTATTTAGTTAGTTTACATGATAGGAATCTCCTCAATTTCTTAGTTAAGGTACATGAGTGTTATTCAAGATTCATTATTACGATTAGATTTATCAGTCAATGTAAGAGGCTTGGTGTTGGCTACGCTCCGTCTTTTGTCATTTTGCCTTTGTTGAGACACAATCTGTCTTTATCATTAAACCATGTTTGTTCCCTGCTGTCTTTTGGTCTGTATGAAATCACTGCGGCAATCAAAGACGGCACTTGCCCTGAGAGGAGAATCTGGGCACGCACGACCTCCCCAAGGCCCGGCCCCTTGCTCAACTGGCAGGACTGGCAAAGGTGTGTCTCCTTTACTGCCAGGGAAAGAACGCTGGCGCTTCATCCTTTGATTCCTACAAATCTCAGCTGCCAGTGGAAAGGGAGGCTTTGTTTAATTCAATGAATTGGATGAAAATGAGTGCTCTGCTCTCACCATCATTTCTGCCCTAAAAGCAACAGCTTTAGTCCTTTTTGTAGCCCAGCAACAGAACTTTGTTTCATTTTGGGGCACTGATGCACCTGACCACCTTGGAAGACGTTTCTAGAACCCCTCCAATTCTATCCAATTCATATCCCATGCACCACAAAGGCATCAGTAGTTCAGTTTCAGTTCCTCTTGAAAGGATCCCTCTCCCGCTCTGGGCCTCCACCAATCTCCTTAGCTAAAGCAGAGCGGCTGGGATCATTATCCTCTCTCTGGCTTCCCACAGCTTAGGTATTTGCACCAAAGAAGAAGCAAAGTCCCTCTTTCATCTAGCCCAGCAAATGGCACTGCCCAGCAAGGCTTTGGTGGCAGGGGCTGTGCAGGGTGGAGAGGGGGCGAGGGAGGGGGCAATTGCCAGGCTGCTTCTGGGAAGCGCAGGGAAGCTTGCCCTTGTCTGATGGAGCCAGTGCAGCTGGGCTTTGGAGTCTACAAAGTATCTGCCTTGCAGTGGCACTTGTTACTGCTGCCCCCTCACTTTGCTGCCCTGTGGGCAACATGCAGCCTGGGAAGGAAGCAAGATTGGGACTGAAGCAAGATTTGCTTTGCCCTAACTATAGGCCGGGAAGCAGCAAAACTGGCTGGGTTTTGTCCTATCTTGCATCTAAGTATTAAAAGAAACGCCAAGGCCGTCAATGTGGAAAGGTAATTCCATCAGTGTTCCTTTGTTAGAGGAATCCCTGAGTCTTTTGAGACAAACAGCTAGTTTCTCCAAGGGAGCTGGAAGAGGGATATACAAAGTCTGCATTCATGTTTGCTACAGAAATGCCACTGTGCTGTCCCTGTCTGTGTGTCCCCATCAGTTTCCCTGAGAAACATGCTGTTTCTCTAAGTCTCTAAGGAAGGAGTGATGAGGTGAGTGACCAGCTCAGAGGCCGAAAGGAGAGAAAACATCAAGCGGCATGATTGGGCACCAAAAGGAGATTTGAGAAAGGGGGCAGCATGAATGCCTCCACTTTGAGAGGAAGCTTTGGAGTTGCCTCTCGCCTGAACAACTTGCAAATTCTAGCTCCTCTCAGAGATGAAGGAGAACCAGCGGGAGGAGTCCTGCTGCTTCTCCAGGGCAGGAGATGAGATTCTGGGCCCTTGGACACAGACAGGCTCCTTGGCACGTTCAGCTGGAGACACCTTGCAGAGAAGCACCCACAAGAGCCAGGGCTGTCCCTGCACTGCTTTTGCCCGTCTCCTGAGACGACTCAGGAGAAAAACCCAATGGCAAGGCTCTCAGAGCAAGCTTGCAGCAGCAGAAGTAAAAGGGGCAGAGGTGGCCCATGCCTCTTTCTGTCCCATGGCTCCCCTGGGGTTCTACATGGAATGTTGGGCTGTGCCCATAGCAACTGTCGTTGTCTCCTGCTCCTGCGGCCCTTGGTGGAACGCTGCTGGAGCAGCGCTGGAGCAGCAGCTGCAGGATCAGCTCCTGGGCTGTCCCTGACCAGCCACCTCCTGCACTCAGCGCCACACCCGGCCTCTGCACCCACATCCTCGTCTCCTCGGCTGCCTCCAGGCATCCCCACAGCACTTGGGGATCGTCCAAGGTAAGAAAATCCCCGTTTGCCCTCAAAGCACTAACACAAGGGCACGAGGCTCCAGCTGCCTCTCCCGCCAACCACGACACACAGGCTGCATGCTCACTTTCCCCACACCACGTTCCACGTCAAAGCAAGCTTCAGCTTCTGAAGGAATCGTGTTGCCTTCCAGGCAAACACAGACCTTTCCATAGAGAATGTAGAGAGCTGTCCCAGTGCAGTTGCAGATCCTCCTCCACGGATCACCTGCTTCAAGGTTCTTGGCACCCATTGCAGTCCTAAACGTAGCTTGTGGGGACCCCAAAACAAATTGGTCATGCCTGAGGAGTTCAGGGCTTCAGTGTTAACAAATCCCCTTATGCCCTGACTCAGCTCACACCTGCTCCAAAGCTGCAAAAACCAGAATGATGGCACTTCTCCTCATTCAGGCCATGGAAGCATTTCACTGGCCTTGTCCTCAAACACAGCTGTTCAACTTCAAAAATCATCTGCTATCAGCAATCCTTATGTGCTTACAGAGTTACATCTCTGATAGATACATTCTATTTTCATATCCTGTAGAGACTTCTTTCAATGCATGTAGGGCTGCTTCTACCTCATGCTCAGGGGCAGCTGTGAAATGCCATCTTCTCAAGAACACAATCACAGTACCAGAGAATTTTCTGGCTTGCAAGGGATTCTCAAAGATCACTGAGCCCAACTCCAGGGCCTGCCCGGGGCAGCCTCAACAATCACATGCCCAAGAGCGCTGTCCAAACACTTTTGGAGCTCAGTCAGCCTTGGTGCTGGCACCCCTTCCCTGGAGAGCCTCTTCCAGTGGCCAAGCACCCTCTGGGTGAAGAGCCTTTTCCTTCTATCCACCCTAAGCCTGCACTGCCACATCTTGCAGCCCATTCTCTTGGCTCCTCCCAGTGGCCCCCGCGCTGAAGAGAGTAGTGCATGGCCTTCTGCTTCCCCTCCTCAGGAAGCTGCTGACTGCTAGAGGCTCCTGCCTAGGAAATTCCACCTCAAAACCACGGCAATGACACCAAAAAGAAAGGAGCTGGGACAGAGGAGCTCAGGGCTTGCAACAATGAGGTGGAGAAGGAAGGCTACTGACACATCCTGGGCACAACGATTTCTAACTGGAGCATTGTTTGGATCTTTTTCAGGTGGAAAGGAGAGGCACAATGAAAAGGAAAGCAAGAGGCAACAATCAGCCGTGAGTTTTGGCCTAGGGTTAAAGGACAGCAAACTGGAGGAATGGCCAGGAGGAGAACTGCTCTTTCAGAGTCAGGCTGGGATTGCTTCAAGCCTGTGCAGCCACAGGAAGGCTCTCTCCAGCACATGCCTTTCTTACCTTCACCTCTTTCTTCCTTTAGGCACATCAATGTTGGCAGCGACTTTCAGGCTGAGCTCCCAGAGCTGCAGAGCAGAGCACCAAGTGAGGATGAAGAGCCTGCAAGCCTGGTCTGGAAGCCCTGGGGAGAAGATGACTCTGACATGGAAAAACCTGACAGAGGTAGCTTCTCTTCAAGCTTTTCTTCCACCCCTGACATACTTGGATCTTTCAAAGTCTCCTTTTGCATAGAAAGGCAGCTTCTTGCAGCCTCCGCTTCTCTCCCTGTCTCACGTGTCTTCCCATCTAGAAGTGTTAGAGGCAAGGAGAAGGCTCTGCTTCTGCAGCAGAGCAGCAAAAAGAGCAAGCATCTTGCTCTCCAAATCGGTCAGGCCCATTTGCCACTGCAAGAGAGGAGATTGGCCTCCACTTCTTCTACAAGAAGCTGCTCTGAAGGGAGAGCCAGCACTGCGGGGGCCCTTGCTTCAGCTGGCCCTGTCTTTGCTCTCCTTTTCATGCTCTCCAAGCCGCTGCCTTTAGCTCCTGGCCTTTCCTTCCGCCTTGCATGGCAACCTTTGCTCTTGCTGGCCTCAAGGCTGACTTGGGCTGCCTTTTTGTTGTGCTTGCAGTAAGACAACTGCTGGACATGGCCAGCTCCCGTGGCATTGCCGGGCCAGCAGCTGACCTGGAGCGCGCCCTGCACTGCCTGCACCAGGCAGGCGACAGCCTTCCGGTAAGAAGCCGCTCTGTGGGCGCACAGAAGAGGGCACAGGGAATGCACAAGGCCCGGCCACTGGCACAGCCTTTCCTGCCTGCTCCTTGATGAAGGCTCTTCACAGGGAGCAGAGCACCTGCTGCCTGCTGTGTCTCCTCCAGCTGCGTCAGGGCTGAGCCCAAACGGCTCCAGCAGGGAGAATCTCCCTCCTGCAGGCGGCGGCGCAAGCTCCTGCAGCCTGCTGCCTTGGAAATCGCCTGCAGCTCTGGCTGCTCTAAGACATCAGGAGAGGAAATTCCCAGAAGCCTCACTCAGCTGAGGCCATTCTGAGAGAGAGATAATTCTGGGTTGTATAAAACGTCTAACCATGTGTCTTCCCTAATTTGATTGAATTTCCATCCTATTCCCTAGACATTTCTTCCGGAAAACCCAAGGGAAATAAATGTTAGGCAGAGAGGTAGAAATAAGAAATGTAGAATTCTAGATAGCCACACATTTATCCCACCCCTCTGGCCTGTAGGAAAGAGGAGCATTTCCCTCCAAGCTCTGCCTTGGCAGCCCGCCGCAGCCCACTGGCAAAGGCAGCCCTTTCCTCAGCTCTTGAGGCTTTGCAAGGATTTGCTTAGGCCAATAGATTTTTGTGCTGGACGCAGGCATTTCCAGCTTTCTGACGGGAAGGAAACATTGAAACAGGATTCTTTGATTTCCAGGCTGTGGGCGAAGGCAAGAGGAGCAAAAGCCCCCCCAGAAAGGAGGATGGGCAGACAGGGAAGAGAAGCCGCAAGAGGGCTGGCAGCGCCCAGTGTCCCTGCTGCCAACCGCGCCAGCCGCCCCGTTCGGCGGGAGGCCCCTTTCCCTGCGGCCAGTGCAAACGGTGCGCAACTTCCTGCTCTTTCTGCTCCAACCTGCGCCTTGGCACTACAACAGGCTGACCCTTTGCAAAGGCGCCGCAGCGCAAGCTCAGGCCACTTGCACCATCGCCCCTCGCAGCCCTGCTCAAGCTTACAACCCACCTCAAACCCAAACAGCTCACTTCAAACCCAGCCTTCACAATGAAACCTTACCCTGCCCCAACAACACACACTGCATACAAGTAGCAACAGATCCATCAAAGCTTGCTTTGATGCTGCTGATCAAATTCCAAATAGGATGCAGCAAAAGGAGGAAGACATTTCATGGCATTGAAACAAGAAAGATTGGACTCATGTTCTGATCGATTCACAACGTGCCACTGCCCAAAAAGACAGAAATTCATACTAAAAGGCAGATCTTGCCACTTGCTGTAATGGTGTGTACTAAATTGAACAATGGATGGTTTGTTTCCTGTCTTCCAGGCTGTTTGAAACCATGCAGGAAAGGAACAAACACAGGAGAAGACATCGCCCTCGCAAAGATGCAGAGCCTCTCCCCAAGAAGAAAAGACCAAATTAGACAAGCCTGCAGCTTGTCCAGCCAGGCCTAGCAAGGCTTAGGCGTCAATAGGACTAGATAGGAATAGGACTGGTTTTTAAGCTTTTAGACTTGTAGAAATTCTATTTAGTTAGTTTACATGATAGGAATCTCCTCAATTTCTTAGTTAAGGTACATGAGTATTATTCAAGATTCATTAGTAGGATTAGATTGATCAGTCAATGTAAGAGGCTTGGTGTTGGCTACGCTCCATCTTTTGTCATTTTGCCTTTGTTGAGACACAATCTGTCTTTATCATTAAACCATGTTTGTTCCCTGCTGTCTTTTGGTCTGTATGAAATCACTGCGGCAATCAAAGACGGCACTTGCCCTGAGAGGAGAATCTGGGCACGCACGACCTCCCCAAGGCCCGGCCCCTTGCTCAGCTGGCAGGACTGGCAAAGTTGTGTCTCCTTTACTGCCAGGGAAAGAACGCTGGCGCTTCATCCTTTGATTCCTACAAATCTCAGCTGCCAGTGGAAAGGGAGGCTTTGTTTAATTCAATGAATTGGATCAAAATGAGTGCTCTGCTCTCACCATCATTTCTGCCCTAAAAGCAACAGCTTTAGTCCTTTTTGTAGCCCAACAACAGAACTTTGTTTCATTTTGGGGCACTGATGCACCTGACCACCTTGGAAGACGTTTCTAGAACCCCTCCAATTCTATCCAATTCATATCCCATGCACCACAAAGGCATCAGTAGTTCAGTTTCAGTTTCTCTTGAAAGGACCCCTCTCCCGCTCTGGGCCTCCACCAATCTCCTTAGCTAAAGCAGAGCGGCTGGGATCATTATCCTCTCTCTGGCTTCCCACAGCTTAGGTATTTGCACCAAAGAAGAAGCAAAGTCCCTCTTTCATCTAGCCCAGCAAATGGCACTGCCCAGCAAAGCTTTGGTGGCAGGGGCTGTGCAGGGTGGAGAGGGGGCGAGGGAGGGGGCAATTGCCAGGCTGCTTCTGGGAAGCAGCGCAGGGAAGCTTGCCCTTGTCTGATGGAGCCAGTGCAGCTGGGCTTTGGAGCCTACAAAGTATCTGCCTTGCAGTGGCACTTGTTACAGCTGCCCCCTCACTTTGCTGCCCTGTGGGCAACATGCAGCCCGGGAAGGAAGCAAGATTGGGACTGAAGCAAGATTTGCTTTGCCTTATCTATAGGCCGGGAAGCAGCAAAACTGGCTGGGTTTTGTCCTATCTGGCATCTAAGTATTAAAAGAAACGCCAAGGCCGTCAGTGTGGAAAGGTAATTCCATCAGTGTTCCTTTGTTAGAGGAATGCCTGAGTCTTTTGAGACAAACAGCTAGTTTCTCCAAGGGAGCTGGAAGAGGGATATACAAAGTCTGCATTCATGTTTGCTACAGAAATGCCACTGTGCTGTCCCTGTCTGTGTGTCCCCATCAGTTTCCCTGAGAAACATGCTGTTTCTCTAAGTCTCTAAGGAAGGAGTGATGAGGTGAGTGACCAGCTCAGAGGCCGAAAGGAGAGAAAACATCAAGCGGCATGATTGGGCACCAAAAGGAGATTTGAGAAAGGGGGCAGCATGAATGCCTCCACTTTGAGAGGAAGCTTTGGAGTTGCCTCTCGCCTGAACAACTTGCAAATTCTAGCTCCTCTCAGAGCTGAAGGAGAACCAGCGGGAGGAGTCCTGCTGCTTTTCCAGGGCAGGAGATGAGGTTCTGGGCCCTTGGACACAGACAGGCTCCTTGGCACGTTCAGCTGGAGACACCTTGCAGAGAAGCACCCACAAGAGCCAGGGCTGTCCCTGCACTGCTTTTGCCCATCTCCTGAGACGACTCAGGAGAAAAACCCAATGGCAAGGCTCTCAGAGCAAGCTTGCAGCAGCAGAAGTAAAAGGGGCAGAGGTGGCCCATGCCTCTTTCTGTCCCATGGCTCCCCTGGGGTTCTACATGGAATGTTGGGCTGTGCCCATAGCAACTGTCGTTGTCTCCTGCTCCTGCGGCCCTTGGTGGAACGCTGCTGGAGCAGCGCTGGAGCAGCAGCTGCAGGATCAGCTCCTGGGCTGTCCCTGACCAGCCACCTCCTGCACTCAGCGCCACACCCGGCCTCTGCACCCACATCCTCGTCTCCTCGCCTGCCTCCAGGCATCCCCACAGCACTTGGGGATCGTCCAAGGTAAGAAAATCCCCGTTTGCCCTCAAAGCACTAACACAAGGGCACGAGGCTCCAGCTGCCTCTCCCACCAACCACGACACACAGGCTGCCTGCTCACTTTCCCCACGCCACCTTCCACGTCAAAGCAAGCTTCAGCTTCTGAAGGAATCGTGTTGCCTCCCAGGCAAACACAGACCTTTCCATAGAGGATGTAGAGAGCTGTCCCAGTGCAGTTGCAGATCCTCCTCCACGGATCACCTGCTTCAAAGTTCTTGGCACCCATTGCAGTCCTAAACCTAGCTTGTGGTGACCCCAAAACAAATTGGTCATGCCTGAGGAGTTCAGGGCTTCAGTGTCAACAAATCCCCTTATGCCCTGACTCAGCTCACACCTGCTCCAAAGCTGCAAAAACCAGAATGATGGCACTTCTCCTCTGGGATCCCTCTCATTCAGGCCATGGAAGCATTTCACTGGCCTTGTCCTCAAACACAGCTGTTCAACTTCAAAAATCATCTGCTATCAGCAATCCTTATGTGCTTACAGAGTTACATCTCTGATAGATACATTCTATTTTCATATCCTGTAGAGACTTCTTTCAATGCATGTAGGGCTGCTTCTACCTCATGCTCAGGGGCAGCTGTGAAATGCCATCTTCTCAAGAACACAATCACAGTACCAGAGAATTTTCTGGCTTGCAAGGGATTCTCAAAGATCACTGAGCCCAACTCCAGGGCCTGCCCGGGGCAGCCTCAACAATCACATGCCCAAGAGCGCTGTCCAAACACTTTTGGAGCTCAGTCAGCCTTGGTGCTGGCACCCCTTCCCTGGAGAGCCTCTTCCAGTGGCCAAGCACCCTCTGGGTGAAGAGCCTTTTCCTTCTATCCACCCTAAGCCTGCACTGCCACATCTTGCAGCCCATTCTCTTGGCTCCTCCCAGTGGCCCCAGCACTGAAGACAGTAGTGCATGGCCTTCTGCTTCCCCTCCTCAGGAAGCTGCTGACTGCTAGAGGCTCCTGCCTAGGCAATTCCACCTCAAAACCACGGCAATGACACCAAAAAGAAAGGAGCTGGGACAGAGGAGCTCAGGGCTTGCAACAATGAGGACGAGAAGGAAGGCTACTGACACATCCTGGGCGCAACGATTTCTAACTGGAGCATTGTTTGGATCTTTTTCAGGTTGAAAGGAGAGGCACAATGAAAAGGAAAGCAAGAGGCAACAATCAGCCGTGAGTTTTGGCCTAGGGTTAAAGGACAGCAAACTGGAGGAATGGCCAGGAGGAGAACTGCTCTTTCAGAGTCAGGCTGGGATTGCTTCAAGCCTGTGCAGCCACAGGAAGGCTGTCTCCAGCACATGCCTTTCTTACCTTCACCTCTTTCTTCCTTTAGGCACATCAATGTTGGCAGCGACTTTCAGGCTGAGCTCCCAGAGCTGCAGAGCAGAGCACCAAGTGAGGATGAAGAGCCTGCAAGCCTGGTCTGGAAGCCCTGGGGAGAAGATGACTCTGACATGGAAAAACCTGACAGAGGTAGCTTCTCTTCAAGCTTTTCTTCCACCCCTGACATACTTGGATCTTTCAAAGTCTCCTTTTGCATAGAAAGGCAGCTTCTTGCAGCCTCCGCTTCTCTCCCTGTCTCACGTGTCTTCCCATCTAGAAGTGTAAGAGGCAAGGAGAACGCTCTGCTTCTGCAGCAGAGCAGCAAAAAGAGCAAGCATCTTGCTCTCCAAATCGGTCAGGCCCATTTGCCACTGCAAGAGAGGAGATTGGCCTCCACTTCTTCTACAAGAAGCTGCTCTGAAGGGAGAGCCAGCACTGCGGGGGCCCTTGCTTCAGCTGGCCCTGTCTTTGCTCTCCTTTTCATGCTCTCCAAGCTGCTGCCTTTAGCTCCTGGCCTTTCCTTCCGCCTTGCATGGCAACCTTTGCTCTTGCTGGCCTCAAGGCTGACTTGGGCTGCCTTTTTGTTGTGCTTGCAGTAAGACAACTGCTGGACATGGCCAGCTCCCGTGGCATTGCCGGGCCAGCAGCTGACCTGGAGCGCGCCCTGCACTGCCTGCACCAGGCAGGCGGCAGCCTTCCGGTAAGAAGCCGCTCTGTGGGCGCACAGAAGAGGGCACAGGGAATGCACAAGGCCCGGCCACTGGCACAGCCTTTCCTGCCTGCTCCTTGATGAAGGCTCTTCACAGGGAGCAGAGCACCTGCTGCCTGCTGTGTCTCCTCCAGCTGCGTCAGGGCTGAGCCCAAACGGCTCCAGCAGGGAGAATCTCCCTCCTGCAGGCGGCGGCGCAAGCTCCTGCAGCCTGCTGCCTTGGAAATCGCCTGCAGCTCTGGCTGCTCTAAGACATCTGGAGAGGAAATTCCCAGAAGCCTCACTCAGCTGAGGCCATTCTGAGAGAGAGATAATTCTGGGTTGTATAAAACGTCTAACCATGTGTCTTCCCTAATTTGATTGAATTTCCATCCTATTCCCTAGACATTTCTGCCGGAAAACCCAAGGGAAATAAATGTTAGGCAGAGAGGTAGAAATAAGAAATGTAGAATTCTAGATAGCCACACATTTATCCCACCCCTCTGGCCTGTAGCAAAGAGGAGCATTTCCCTCCAAGCTCTGCCTTGGCAGCCCGCCGCAGCCCACTGGCAAAGGCAGCCCTTTCCTCAGCTCTTGAGGCTTTGCAAGGATTTGCTTAGGCCAATAGATTTTTGTGCTGGACGCAGGCATTTCCAGCTTTCTGACGGGAAGGAAACCTTGAAACAGGATTCTTTGATTTCCAGGCTGTGGGCGAAGGCAAGAGGAGCAAAAGCCCCCCCAGAAAGGAGGATGGGCAGACAGGGAAGAGAAGCCGCAAGAGGGCTGGCAGCGCCCAGTGTCCCTGCTGCCAACCGCGCCAGCCGCCCCGTTCGGCGGGAGGCCCCTTTCCCTGCGGCCAGTGCAAACGGTGCGCAACTTCCTGCTCTTTCTGCTCCAACCTGCGCCTTGGCACTACAACAGGCTGACCCTTTGCAAAGGCGCCGCAGCGCAAGCTCAGGCCACTTGCACCATCGCCCCTCGCAGCCCTGCTCAAGCTTACAACCCACCTCAAACCCAAACAGCTCACTTCAAACCCAGCCTTCACAATGAAACCTTACCCTGCCCCAACAACACACACTGCATACAAGTAGCAACAGATCCATCAAAGCAAGCTTTGATGCTGCTGATCAAATTCCAAATAGGATGCAGCAAAAGGAGGAAGACATTTCAAGGCATTGAAACAAGAAAGATTGGACTCATGTTCTGATCGATTCACAACGTGCCACTGCCCAAAAAGACAGAAATTCATACTAAAAGGCAGATCTTGCCACTTGCTGTAATGGTGTGTACTAAATTGAACAATGGATGGTTTGTTTCCTGTCTTCCAGGCTGTTTGAAACCATGCAGGAAAGGAACAAACACAGGAGAAGACATCGCCCTCGCAAAGATGCAGAGCCTCTCCCCAAGAAGAAAAGACCAAATTAGACAAGTCTGCAGCTAGTCCAGCCAGGCCTAGCAAGGCTTAGGCGTCAATAGGACTAGATAGGAATAGGACTGGTTTTTAAGCTTTTAGACTTGTAGAAATTCTATTTAGTTAGTTTACATGATAGGAAACTCTTCAATTTCTTAGTTAAGGTACATGAGTATTATTCAAGATTCATTAGTAGGATTAGATTGATCAGTCAATGTAAGAGGCTTGGTGTTGGCTACGCTCCGTCTTTTGTCATTTTGCCTTTGTTGAGACACAATCTGTCTTTATCATTAAACCATGTTTGTTCCCTGCTGTCTTTTGGTCTGTATGAAATCACTGCGGCAATCAAAGACGGCACTTGCCCTGAGAGGAGAATCTGGGCACGCACGACCTCCCCAAGGCCCGGCCCCTTGCTCAGCTGGCAGGACTGGCAAAGGTATGTCTCCTTTACTGCCAGGGAAATAATGCTGGCACTTCATCCTTTGACTCCTCAAAATCTCAGCTGCCACTGGAAAGGGAGGCTTTGTTTAATTCAATGAATTGGATCAAAATGAGTGCTCTGCTCTCACCATCATTTCTGCCCTAAAAGCAACAGCTTTAGTCCTTTTTGTAGCCCAGCAACAGAACTTTGCTTCATTTTGGGGCACTGATGCACCTGACCACCTTGGAAGACGTTTCTAGAACCCCTCCAATTCTATCCAATTCATATTCCATGCACCACAAAGGCATCAGTAGTTCAGTTTCAGTTTCTCTTGAAAGGAGCCCTCTCCCGCTCTGGGCCTCCACCAATCTCCTTAGCTAAAGCAGAGCGGCTGGGATCATTATCCTCTCTCTGGCTTCCCACAGCTTAGGTATTTGCACCAAAGAAGAAGCAAACTCCCTCTTTCATCTAGCCCAGCAAATGGCACTGCCCAGCAAGGCTTTGGTGGCAGGGGCTGTGCAGGGTGGAGAGGGGGCGAGGGAGGGGGCAATTGCCAGGCTGCTTCTGGGAAGCTCAGGGAAGCTTGCCCTTGTCTGATGGAGCCAGTGCAGCTGGGCTTTGGAGCCTACAAAGTATCTGCCTTGCAGTGGCACTTGTTACAGCTGCCCCCTCACTTTGCTGCCCTGTGGGCAACATGCAGCCTGGGAAGGAAGCAAGATTGGGACTGAAGCAAGATTTGCTTTGCCTTAACTATAGGCCGGGAAGCAGCAAAACTGGCTGGATTTTGTCCTATCTGGCATCTAAGTATTAAAAGAAACGCCAAGGCCGTCAGTGTGGAAAGGTAATTCCATCAGTGTTCCTTTGTTAGAGGAAACCCTGAGTCTTTTGAGACAAACAGCTAGTTTCTCCAAGGGAGCTGGGAGAGAGATATACAAAGTCTGCATTCATGTTTGCTACAGAAATGCCACTGTGCTGTCCCTGTCTGTGTGTCCCCATCAGTTCCCCTGAGAAACATGCTGTTTCTCTAAGTTTCAAGGAAGGAGTGATGAGGTGAGTGACCAGCTCAGAGGCCCAAAGGAGGGAAAACATCAAGCGGCATTATTGGGCACCAAAAGGAGATTTGAGAAAGGGGGCAGCATGAATGCCTCCACTTTGAGAGGAAGCTTTGGAGTTGCCTCTCGCCTGAACAACTTGCAAATTCTAGCTCCTCTCAGAGCTGGAGGAGAGCCAGCGGGAGGAGTCCTGCTGCTTCTGCAGGGCAGGAGATGAGGTTCTGGGCCCTTGGACACAGACAGACTCCTGGGCACGTTCAGCTGGAGGCACCTTGCAGAGAAGCACCCACAAGAGCCAGGGCTGTCCCTGCACTGCTTTTGCCCGTCTCCTCAGACGACTCAGGAGAAAAACCCAATGGAAGGGCCCTCAGAGCAAGCTTGCAGCAGCAGAAGTAAAAGGGGCAGAGGTGGCCCATGCCTCTTTCTGTCCCATGGCTCCCCTGGGGTTCTACATGGAATGTTGGGCTGTGCCCATAGCAACTGTCGTTGTCTCCTGCTCCTGCGGCCCTTGGTGGAACGCTGCTGGAGCAGCGCTGGAGCAGCAGCTGCAGGATCAGCTCCTGGGCTGTCCCTGACCAGCCACCTCCTGCACTCAGCGCCACACCCGGCCTCTGCACCCACATCCTCGTCTCCTCGGCTGCCTCCAGGCATCCCCACAGCACTTGGGGATCGTCCAAGGTAAGAAAATCCCCGTTTGACCTCAAAGCACTAACACAAGGGCACGAGGCTCCAGCTGCCTCTCCCGCCAACCACGACACACAGGCTGCCTGCTCACTTTCCCCACGCCACCTTCCACGTCAAAGCAAGCTTCAGCTTCTGAAGGAATCATGTTGCCTTCCAGGCAAACACAGACCTTTCCATAGAGGATGTAGAGAGCTGTCCCAGTGCAGTTGCAGATCCTCCTCCACGGATCACCTGCTTCAAAGTTCTTGGCACCCATTGCAGCCCTAAACCTAGCTTGTGGGGACCCCAAAACAAATTGGTCATGCCTGAGGAGTTCAGGGCTTCAGTGTCAACAAATCCCCTTATGCCCTGACTCAGCTCACACCTGCTCCAAAGCTGCAAAAACCAGAATGATGGCACTTCTCCTCTGGGATCCCTCTCATTCAGGCCATGGAAGCATTTCACTGGCCTTGTCCTCAAACACAGCTGTTCAACTTCAAAAATCATCTGCTATCAGCAATCCTTATGTGCTTACATAGTTACTTCTCTGATAGATACATTCTATTTTCATATCCTGTAGATACTTCTTTCAATGCATGTAGGGCTGCTTCTACCTCATGCTCAGGGGCAGCTGTGAAATGCCATCTTCTCAAGAACACAATCACAGTACCAGAGAATTTTCTGGCTTGCAAGGGATTCTCAAAGATCACTGAGCCCAACTCCAGGGCCTGCCCGGGGCAGCCTCAACAATCACACCCTGTGCCCAAGAGCGCTGTCCAAACACTTTTGGAGCTCAGTCAGCCTTGGTGCTGGCACCCCTTCCCTGGAGAGCCTCTTCCAGTGGCCAAGCACCCTCTGGGTGAAGAGCCTTTTCCTTCTATCCACCCTAAGCCTGCACTGCCACATCTTGCAGCCCATTCTCTTGGCTCCTCCCAGTGGCCCCAGCACTGAAGACAGTAGTGCATGGCCTTCTGCTTCCCCTCCTCAGGAAGCTGCTGACTGCTAGAGGCTCCTGCCTAGGCAATTCCACCTCAAAACCACGGCAATGACACCAAAAAGAAAGGAGCTGGGACAGAGGAGCTCAGGGTTTGCAACGATGAAGTTGAGAAGGAAGGCTACTGACACATCCTGGGCGGAACGATTTCTAACTGGAGCATTGTTTGGATCTTTTTCAGGTGGAAAGGAGAGGCACAATGAAAAGGAAAGCAAGAGGCAACAATCAGCCGTGAGTTTTGGCCTAGGGTTAAAGGACAGCAAACTGGAGGAATGGCCAGGAGGAGAACTGCTCTTTCAGAGTCAGGCTGGGATTGCTTCAAGCCTGTGCAGCCACAGGAAGGCTCTCTCCAGCACTTGCCTTTCTTACCTTCACCTCTTTCTTCCTTTAGGCACATCAATGTTGGCAGCGACTTTCAGGCTGAGCTCCCAGAGCTGCAGAGCAGAGCACCAAGTGAGGATGAAGAGCCTGCAAGCCTGGTCTGGAAGCCCTGGGGAGAAGATGACTCTGACATGGAAAAACCTGACAGAGGTAGCTTCTCTTCAAGCTTTTCTTCCACCCCTGACATACTTGGATCTTTCAAAGTCTCCTTTTGCATAGAAAGGCAGCTTCTTGCAGCCTCCGCTTCTCTCCCTGTCTCACGTGTCTTCCCATCTAGAAGTGTTAGAGGCAAGGAGAAGGCTCTGCTTCTGCAGCAGAGCAGCAAAAAGAGCAAGCCTCTTGCTCTCCAAATCGGTCAGGCCCATTTGCCACTGCAAGAGAGGAGATTGGCCTCCACTTCTTCTACAAGAAGCTGCTCTGAAGGGAGAGCCAGCACTGCGGGGGCCCTTGCTTCAGCTGGCCCTGTCTTTGCTCTCCTTTTCATGCTCTCCAAGCCGCTGCCTTTAGCTCCTGGCCTTTCCTTCCGCCTTGCATGGCAACCTTTGCTCTTGCTGGCCTCAAGGCTGACTTGGGCTGCCTTTTTGTTGTGCTTGCAGTAAGACAACTGCTGGACATGGCCAGCTCCCGTGGCATTGCCGGGCCAGCAGCTGACTTGGAGCGCGCCCTGCACTGCCTGCACCAGGCAGGCGGCAGCCTTCCGGTAAGAAGCCGCTCTGTGGGCGCACAGAAGAGGGCACAGGGAATGCACAAGGCCCGGCCACTGGCACAGCCTTTCCTGCCTGCTCCTTGATGAAGGCTCTTCACAGGGAGCAGAGCACCTGCTGCCTGCTGTGTCTCCTCCAGCTGCGTCAGGGCTGAGCCCAAACGGCTCCAGCAGGGAGAATCTCCCTCCTGCAGGCGGCGGCGCAAGCTCCTGCAGCCTGCTGCCTTGGAAATCGCCTGCAGCTCTGGCTGCTCTAAGACATCTGGAGAGGAAATTCCCAGAAGCCTCACTCAGCTGAGGCCATTCTGGCTGCAGGAGCCGCAAAATCATTCGCTTGGGGAGCAAAATGCCACACTTGGGCACCAGCATCAAAGGGCTGGGCAGCAAAAACTAGGCACTGGGATCAAATCCCAGGCTTTCACATGGCATACAGTTGCTTGGATGTCTGAAGAGGCAAAGTAGCTGAAAGGTAGCATCTGTGCTTTTCGGCTCATTTTGGGTGTGGTGGGGCGCCTAAAGCCTTTTCCCCTTGGATCTTGCAGGAGGCTCTGGAGATGTTGCTCTCAGGGGGGCCTGCAACAGCTCAAGGCCATCCCTTGGCTGATTATCATTACGCAAGTAAGCAAAGCAGAGCTTCTTCCTTCACTGACAGATGCTGCCGTCCCCTTCAGTGTTGTGGCAAGTGTTTCTGCTTCAACAAATTGTGCTTAACACCAGCACAAGGTCTTGTCTTCTCAGGGGCTGGCGAAAGCACCAGCATCTAGACCTTCAGCTTTACTTCTTTTCCAATCCTTTTCCCCGGCGGAATGCCTGCTCTTGTCTTCATCACCTTCTGAGGCAGCAGACATGTACTCACACGGGAATGATGGTCTGCAACCATTTGCTTGCGGCGGCCAGTGGGATCTACTTCATGTGGATCGAGTGATCCATTTACCTGCTGCTTTTTATTGCCAGGCTCTGATAGATGGACACCTGAGGAGAAGGACTCCTTCCAAAAGGCTTTCCACACCTACGGCAAGGATTTTCATCTCATCCAGAAGCAGGTAAAGCCGCAGGACATTCTTTACCTGAGCAGATCATCAGGAGGAAAGCTTGCTTCTAGCTGGTAACAAACACTGGGCTTCGGTCTCTCTCTTCTCAAGTACCAAAACTGCTCAAGTAGTAACAAAACGGGACATCAAAGGCCTGTGTGAAAAGGATGATCCTGTCTCTCCAGCCCTTTTCTCCAAGCTCCTTTGGAATATGATGATTTATTCTCTCAGACTTGTCGCATGCCTCTGCTGCTGCTTCCACAAGACATTGTGCTGGCATAACTGGAGTGAACCCGGCAAAGAAGACCTGTGCTAGATGGATTTCTTGTTGATCTGTGCATTACGTGTGCTACCACCTAGCATGATACACCGTTTACTACATTGCATGATGCCTCTCTTTCTCCATCTTCATTTCATTTTACACCCTACTCCATTTACTTCATGATTTTACTTCCTAGTTTACTCCATCTTCTACTTTTTCCCCAAAGCACCCTACAAAGGAATTTTAGATTCCTTCTTTTTCTCTTCACAACAGATCCAGACTAAGACTGTGGCACAGTGTGTGGAGTACTACTACACCTGGAAAAAGGAGCATAGAGTTGCTAGCACTCTTGCTCAGGTGAGGGGGAAGAAAATCCAGGCATGCCAGGAGGGTGGGGAAACTGGGAGAAGGGGAGAAAACCTGCTGGCCAGCCGTGCCAGACGCCGCTTTGCCAGGATCACATTGTCCCATGCGCTGGGAAAGGCACAGCAGATGCTGCCCAGGCCTTCCTTCTGCTGCTGCCCTGAAATACGCCATTCTGGAGCCTAACTCTGAGCCAAAAAAGCCGCACCACCACCCAAATGGGCTTGGACTCTCTACAGATGGCTTTCTCAAGGGCTGCCACCTTTGCTGACTCCAATCAGACCCTTCATTCCCCACTTCACTCCTCCTGACATCAGCAATCCCTGTCTTCAGGGAGATGTTGCAGATTTTCAGGCAGTTTTTCTAGCATCCCAGCATACTCCCCAAGAAGCAGCTGCCAGTGCTGTGGCTCCCCTCAGACTTTCCTTACCAGCAAAGAGCAATTTGGTTGACAAGAGTGAGAGAGAGAGAGAGAGAAAGAGATAGAGAGATTATTCTGGGTTGTATCAAAAGTCTAACCATGTGTCTTCCCTAATTTGACTGAATTTCCATCCCATTCCCTAGACATTTCTGCAGGAAAACCCAAGGGAAATAAATGTTAGGCAGAGAGGTAGAAATAAGAAATGTAGAATTCTAGATAGCCACACATTTATCCCACCCCTTTGGCCTGTAGGAAAGAGGAGCATTTCCCTCCAAGCTCTGCCTTGGCAGCCCGCCGCAGCCCACTGGCAAAGGCAGCCCTTTCCTCAGCTCTTGAGGCTTTGCAAGGATTTGCTTAGGCCAATAGATTTTTGTGCTGGACGCAGGCATTTCCAGCTTTCTGACGGGAAGGAAACCTTGAAACAGGATTCTTTGACTTCCAGGCTGTGGGCGAAGGCAAGAGGAGCGAAAGCCCCCCCAGAAAGGAGGATGGGCAGACAGGGAAGAGAAGCCGCAAGAGGGCTGGCAGCGCCCAGTGTCCCTGCTGCCAACCGCGCCAGCCGCCCCGTTCGGCGGGAGGCCCCTTTCCCTGCGGCCAGTGCAAACGGTGCGCAACTTCCTGCTCTTTCTGCTCCAACCTGCGCCTTGGCACTACAACAGGCTGACCCTTTGCAAAGGCGCCGCAGCGCAAGCTCAGGCCACTTGCACCATCGCCCCTCGCAGCCCTGCTCAAGCTTACAACCCACCTCAAACCCAAACAGCTCACTTCCAACCCAGCCTTCACAATGAAACCTTACCCTGCCCCAACAACACACACTGCATACAAGTAGCAACAGATCCATCAAAGCTTGCTTTGATGCTGCTGATCAAATTCCAAATAGGATGCAGCAAAAGGAGGAAGACATTTCAAGGCATTGAAGCAAGAAAGATCCGACTCATGCTCTGATCAATTCACAATGTGCCACTGCCCAAAAAGACAGAAATTCATACTAAAAGGCAGATCTTGCCACTTGCTGTAATGGTGTGTACTAAATTGAACAATGGATGGTTTGTTTCCTGTCTTCCAGGCTGTTTGAAACCATGCAGGAAAGGAACAAACACAGGAGAAGACATCGCCCTCGCAAAGAAGCAGAGCCTCTCCCCAAGAAGAAAAGACCAAATTAGACAAGCCTGCAGCTTGTCCAGCCAGGCCTAGCAAGGCTTAGGCGTCAATAGGACTAGATAGGAATAGGACTGGCTTTTAAGCTTTTAGACTTGTAGAAATTCTATTTAGTTAGTTTACATGATAGGAATCTCCTCAATTTCTTAGTTAAGGTACATGAGTATTATTCAAGATTCATTAGTAGGATTAGATTGATCAGTCAATGTAAGAGGCTTGGTGTTGGCTACGCTCCGTCTTTTGTCATTTTGCCTTTGTTGAGACACAATCTGTCTTTATCATTAAACCATGTTTGTTCCCTGCTGTCTTTTGGTCTGTATGAAATCACTGCGGCAATCAAAGACGGCACTTGCCCTGAGAGGAGAATCTGGGCACGCACGACCTCCCCAAGGCCCGGCCCCTTGCTCAGCTGGCAGGACTGGCAAAGGTATGTCTCCTTTACTGCCAGGGAAATAATGCTGGCACTTCATCCTTTGACTCCTCAAAATCTCAGCTGCCACTGGAAAGGGAGGCTTTGTTTAATTCAATGAATTGGATCAAAATGAGTGCTCTGCTCTCACCATCATTTCTGCCCTAAAAGCAACAGCTTTAGTCCTTTTTGTAGCCCAGCAACAGAACTTTGCTTCATTTTGGGGCACTGATGCACCTGACCACCTTGGAAGACGTTTCTAGAACCCCTCCAATTCTATCCAATTCATATTCCATGCACCACAAAGGCATCAGTAGTTCAGTTTCAGTTTCTCTTGAAAGGACCCCTCTCCCGCTCTGGGCCTCCACCAATCTCCTTAGCTAAAGCAGAGCGGCTGGGATCATTATCCTCTCTCTGGCTTCCCACAGCTTAGGTATTTGCACCAAAGAAGAAGCAAACTCCCTCTTTCATCTAGCCCAGCAAATGGCACTGCCCAGCAAGGCTTTGGTGGCAGGGGCTGTGCAGGGTGGAGAGGGGGCGAGGGAGGGGGCAATTGCCAGGCTGCTTCTGGGAAGCTCAGGGAAGCTTGCCCTTGTCTGATGGAGCCAGTGCAGCTGGGCTTTGGAGCCTACAAAGTATCTGCCTTGCAGTGGCACTTGTTACAGCTGCCCCCTCACTTTGCTGCCCTGTGGGCAACATGCAGCCCGGGAAGGAAGCAAGATTGGGACTGAAGCAAGATTTGCTTTGCCTTAACTATAGGCCGGGAAGCAGCAAAACTGGCTGGGTTTTGTCCTATCTTGCATCTAAGTATTAAAAGAAACGCCAAGGCCGTCAGTGTGGAAAGGTAATTCCATCAGTGTTCCTTTGTTAGAGGAATGCCTGAGTCTTTTGAGACAAACAGCTAGTTTCTCCAAGGGAGCTGGAAGAGGGATATACAAAGTCTGCATTCATGTTTGCTACAGAAATGCCACTGTGCTGTCCCTGTCTGTGTGTCCCCATCAGTTCCCCTGAGAAACATGCTGTTTCTCTAAGTTTCAAGGAAGGAGTGATGAGGTGAGTGACCAGCTCAGAGGCCCAAAGGAGGGAAAACATCAAGCGACATTATTGGGCACCAAAAGGAGATTTGAGAAAGGGGGCAGCATGAATGCCTCCACTTTGAGAGGAAGCTTTGGAGTTGCCTCTCGCCTGAACAACTTGCAAATTCTAGCTCCTCTCAGAGCTGGAGGAGAGCCAGCGGGAGGAGTCCTGCTGCTTCTGCAGGGCAGGAGATGAGGTTCTGGGCCCTTGGACACAGACAGACTCCTGGGCACGTTCAGCTGGAGGCACCTTGCAGAGAAGCACCCACAAGAGCCAGGGCTGTCCCTGCACTGCTTTTGCCCGTCTCCTCAGACGACTCAGGAGAAAAACCCAATGGAAGGGCTCTCAGAGCAAGCTTGCAGAAGCAGAAGTAAAAGGGGCAGAGGTGGCCCATGCCTCTTTCTGTCCCATGGCTCCCCTGGGGTTCTACATGGAATGTTGGGCTGTCCCAATAGCAACTGTCGTTGTCTCCTGCTCCTGCGGCCCTTGGTGGAACGCTGCTGGAGCAGCGCTGGAGCAGCAGCTGCAGGATCAGCTCCTGGGCTGTCCCTGACCAGCCACCTCCTGCACTCAGCGCCACACCCGGCCTCTGCACCCACATCCTCGTCTCCTCGGCTGCCTCCAGGCATCCCCACAGCACTTGGGGATCGTCCAAGGTAAGAAAATCCCCGTTTGACCTCAAAGCACTAACACAAGGGCACGAGGCTCCAGCTGCCTCTCCCGCCAACCACGACACACAGGCTGCGTGCTCACTTTCCCCACACCACGTTCCACGTCAAAGCAAGCTTCAGCTTCTGAAGGAATCGTGTTGCCTTCCAGGCAAACACAGACCTTTCCATAGAGGATGTAGAGAGCTGTCCCAGTGCAGTTGCAGATCCTCCTCCACGGATCACCTGCTTCAAAGTTCTTGGCACCCATTGCAGCCCTAAACCTAGCTTGTGGGGACCCCAAAACAAATTGGTCATGCCTGAGGAGTTCAGGGCTTCAGTGTCAACAAATCCCCTTATGCCCTGACTCAGCTCACACCTGCTCCAAAGCTGCAAAAACCAGAATGATGGCACTTCTCCTCTGCGATCCCTCTCATTCAGGCCATGGAAGCATTTCACTGGGCTTGTCCTCAAACACAGCTGTTCAACTTCAAAAATCATCTGCTATCAGCAATCCTTATGTGCTTACATAGTTACTTCTCTGATAGATACATTCTATTTTCATATCCTGTAGATACTTCTTTCAATGCATGTAGGGCTGCTTCTACCTCATGCTCAGGGGCAGCTGTGAAATGCCATCTTCTCAAGAACACAATCACAGTACCAGAGAATTTTCTGGCTTGCAAGGGATTCTCAAAGATCACTGAGCCCAACTCCAGGGCCTGCCCGGGGCAGCCTCAACAATCACATGCCCAAGAGCGCTGTCCAAACACTTTTGGAGCTCAGTCAGCCTTGGTGCTGGCACCCCTTCCCTGGAGAGCCTCTTCCAGTGGCCAAGCACCCTCTGGGTGAAGAGCCTTTTCCTTCTATCCACCCTAAGCCTGCACTGCCACATCTTGCAGCCCATTCTCTTGGCTCCTCCCAGTGGCCCCAGCACTGAAGACAGTAGTGCATGGCCTTCTGCTTCCCCTCCTCAGGAAGCTGCTGACTGCTAGAGGCTCCTGCCTAGGCAATTCCACCTCAAAACCACGGCAATGACACCAAAAAGAAAGGAGCTGGGACAGAGGAGCTCAGGGCTTGCAACCATGAGGTCGAGAAGGAAGGCTACTGACACATCCTGGGCACAACGATTTCTAACTGGAGCATTGTTTGGATCTTTTTCAGGTGGAAAGGAGAGGCACAATGAAAAGGAAAGCAAGAGGCAACAATCAGCCGTGAGTTTTGGCCTAGGGTTAAAGGACAGCAAACTGGAGGAATGGCCAGGAGGAGAACTGCTCTTTCAGAGTCAGGCTGGGATTGCTTCAAGCCTGTGCAGCCACAGGAAGGCTCTCTCCAGCACTTGCCTTTCTTACCTTCACCTCTTTCTTCCTTTAGGCACATCAATGTTGGCAGCGACTTTCAGGCTGAGCTCCCAGAGCTGCAGAGCAGAGCACCAAGTGAGGATGAAGAGCCTGCAAGCCTGGTCTGGAAGCCCTGGGGAGAAGATGACTCTGACATGGAAAAACCTGACAGAGGTAGCTTCTCTTCAAGCTTTTCTTCCACCCCTGACATACTTGGATCTTTCAAAGTCTCCTTTTGCATAGAAAGGCAGCTTCTTGCAGGCTCCGCTTCTCTCCCTGTCTCACGTGTCTTCCCATCTAGAAGTGTTAGAGGCAAGGAGAAGGCTCTGCTTCTGCAGCAGAGCAGCAAAAAGAGCAAGCCTCTTGCTCTCCAAATCGGTCAGGCCCATTTGCCACTGCAAGAGAGGAGATTGGCCTCCACTTCTTCTACAAGAAGCTGCTCTGAAGGGAGAGCCAGCACTGCGGGGGCCCTTGCTTCAGCTGGCCCTGTCTTTGCTCTCCTTTTCATGCTCTCCAAGCTGCTGCCTTTAGCTCCTGGCCTTTCCTTCCGCCTTGCATGGCAACCTTTGCTCTTGCTGGCCTCAAGGCTGACTTGGGCTGCCTTTTTGTTGTGCTTGCAGTAAGACAACTGCTGGACATGGCCAGCTCCCGTGGCATTGCCGGGCCAGCAGCTGACCTGGAGCGCGCCCTGCACTGCCTGCACCAGGCAGGCGGCAGCCTTCCGGTAAGAAGCCGCTCTGTGGGCGCACAGAAGAGGGCACAGGGAATGCACAAGGCCCGGCCACTGGCACAGCCTTTCCTGCCTGCTCCTTGATGAAGGCTCTTGACAGGGAGCAGAGCACCTGCTGCCTGCTGTGTCTCCTCCAGCTGCGTCAGGGCTGAGCCCAAACGGCTCCAGCAGGGAGAATCTCCCTCCTGCAGGCGGCGGCGCAAGCTCCTGCAGCCTGCTGCCTTGGAAATCGCCTGCAGCTCTGGCTGCTCTAAGACATCTGGAGAGGAAATTCCCAGAAGCCTCACTCAGCTGAGGCCATTCTGGCTGCAGGAGCCGCAAAATCATTCGCTTGGGGAGCAAAATGCCACACTTGGGCACCAGCATCAAAGGGCTGGGCAGCAAAAACTAGGCACTGGGATCAAATCCCAGGCTTTCACATGGCATACAGTTGCTTGAATGTCTGAAGAGGCAAAGTAGCTGAAAGGTAGCATCTGTGCTTTTCGGCTCATTTTGGGTGTGGTGGGGCGCCTAAAGCCTTTTCCCCTTGGATCTTGCAGGAGGCTCTGGAGATGTTGCTCTCAGGGGGGCCTGCAACAGCTCAAGGCCATCCCTTGGCTGATTATCATTACGCAGGTAAGCAAAGCAGAGCTTCTTCCTTCACTGACAGATGCTGCCGTCCCCTTCAGTGTTGTGGCAAGTGTTTCTGCTTCAACAAATTGTGCTTAACACCAGCACAAGGTCTTGTCTTCTCAGGGGCTGGCGAAAGCACCAGCATCTAGACCTTCAGCTTTACTTCTTTTCCAATCCTTTTCCCCGGCGGAATGCCTGCTCTTGTCTTCATCACCTTCTGAGGCAGCAGACATGTACTCACACGGGAATGATGGTCTGCAACCATTTGCTTGCGGCGGCCAGTGGGATCTACTTCATGTGGATCGAGTGATCCATTTACCTGCTGCTTTTTATTGCCAGGCTCTGATAGATGGACACCTGAGGAGAAGGACTCCTTCCAAAAGGCTTTCCACACCTACGGCAAGGATTTTCATCTCATCCAGAAGCAGGTAAAGCCGCAGGACATTCTTTACCTGAGCAGATCATCAGGAGGAAAGCTTGCTTCTAGCTGGTAACAAACACTGGGCTTCGGTCTCTCTCTTCTCAAGTACCAAAACTGCTCAAGTAGTAACAAAACGGGACATCAAAGGCCTGTGTGAAAAGGATGATCCTGTCTCTCCAGCCCTTTTCTCCAAGCTCCTTTGGAATATGATGATTTATTCTCTCAGACTTGTCGCATACCTCTGCTGCTGCTTCCACAAGACATTGTGCTGGCATAACTGGAGTGAACCCAGCAAAGAAGACCTGTGCTAGATGGATTTCTTGTTGATCTGTGCATTACGTGTGCTACCACCTAGCATGATACACGGTTTACAACATTGCATGATGCCTCTCTTTCTCCATCTTCATTTCATTTTACACCCTACTCCATTTACTTCATGATTTTACTTCCTAGTTTACTCCATCTTCTACTTTTTCCCCAAAGCACCCTACAAAGGAATTTTAGATTCCTTCTTTTTCTCTTCACAACAGATCCAGACTAAGACTGTGGCACAGTGTGTGGAGTACTACTACACCTGGAAAAAGGAGCATAGAGTTGCTAGCACTCTTGCTCAGGTGAGGGGGAAGAAAATCCAGGCATGCCAGGAGGGTGGAGAAACTGGGAGAAGGGGAGAAAACCTGCTGGCCAGGCATGCCAGACACCGCTTTGCCAGGATCACATTGTCCCATGCGCTGGGAAAGGCACAGCAGATGCTGCCCAGGCCTTCCTTCTGCTGCTGCCCTGAAATACACCATTCTGGAGCCTAACTCTGAGCCAAAAAAGCCGCACCACCACCCAAATGGGCTTGGACTCTCTACAGATGGCTTTCTCAAGGGCTGCCACCTTTGCTGACTCCAATCAGACCCTTCATTCCCCACTTCACTCCTCCTGACATCAGCAATCCCTGTCTTCAGGGAGATGTTGCAGATTTTCAGGCAGTTTTTCTAGCATCCCAGCATACTCCCCAAGAAGCAGCTGCCAGTGCTGTGGCTCCCCTCAGACTTTCCTTACCAGCAAAGAGCAATTTGGTTGACAAGAGTGAGAGAGAGAGAGAGAGAAAGAGAGAGAGAGATTATTCTGGGTTGTATAAAACGTCTAACCATGTGTCTTCCCTAATTTGACTGAATTTCCATCCCATTCCCTAGACATTTCTGCAGGAAAACCCAAGGGAAATAAATGTTAGGCAGAGAGGTAGAAATAAGAAATGTAGAATTCTAGATAGCCACACATTTATCCCACCCCTTTGGCCTGTAGGAAAGAGGAGCATTTCCCTCCAAGCTCTGCCTTGGCAGCCCGCCGCAGCCCACTGGCAAAGGCAGCCCTTTCCTCAGCTCTTGAGGCTTTGCAAGGATTTGCTTAGGCCAATAGATTTTTGTGCTGGACGCAGGCATTTCCAGCTTTCTGACGGGAAGGAAACATTGAAACAGGATTCTTTGACTTCCTGTGCAAATCAAAGGCTGTGGGCGAAGGCAAGAGGAGCAAAAGCCCCCCCAGAAAGGAGGATGGGCAGACAGGGAAGAGAAGCCGCAAGAGGGCTGGCAGCGCCGAGTGTCCCTGCTGCCAACCGCGCCAGCCGCCCCGTTCGGCGGGAGGCCCCTTTCCCTGCGGCCAGTGCAAACGGTGCGCAATTTCCTGCCCTTTCTGCTCCAACCTGCGCCTTGGCACTACAACAGGCTGACCCTTTGCAAAGGCGCCGCAGCGCAAGCTCAGGCCACTTGCACCATCGCCCCTCGCAGCCCTGCTCAAGCTTACAACCCACCTCAAACCCAAACAGCTCACTTCAAACCCAGCCTTCACAATGAAACCTTACCCTGCCCCAACAACACACACTGCATACAAGCAGCAACAGATCCATCAAAGCTTGCTTTCATGCTGCTGATCAAATTCCAAATAGGATGCAGCAAAAGGAGGAAGACATTTCAAGGCATTGAAGCAAGAAAGATCCGACTCATGCTCTGATCAATTCACAACGTGCCACTGCCCAAAAAGACAGAAATTCATACTAAAAGGCAGATCTTGCCACTTGCTTTAATGATGTGTACTAAACTGAACAATGGATGGTTTGTTTCCTGTCTTCCAGGCTGTTTGAAACCATGCAGGAAAGGAACAAACACAGGAGAAGACATCGTCCTCGCAAAGAAGCAGAGCCTCTCCCCAAGAAGAAAAGACCAAATTAGACAAGCCTGCAGCTAGTCCAGCCAGGCCTAGCAAGGCTTAGGCGTCAATAGGACTAGATAGGAATAGGACTGGTTTTTAAGCTTTTAGACTTGTTGAAATTCTATTTAGTTAGTTTACATGATAGGAATCTCCTCAATTTCTTAGTTAAGGTACATGAGTATTATTCAAGATTCATTAGTAGGATTAGATTGATCAGTCAATGTAAGAGGCTTGGTGTTGGCTACGCTCCGTCTTTTGTCATTTTGCCTTTGTTGAGACACAATCTGTCTTTATCATTAAACCATGTTTGTTCCACTTTATCTTTTGGTCTGTATGAAATCACTGCGGCAATCAAAGACGGCACTTGCCCTGAGAGGGGAATCTGGGCACGCACGACCTCCCCAAGGCCCGGCCCCTTGCTCAGCTGGCAGGACTGGCAAAGGTGTGTCTCCTTTACTGCCAGGGAAAGAACGCTGGCGCTTCATCCTTTGATTCCTACAAATCTCAGCTGCCAGTGGAAAGGGAGGCTTTGTTTAATTCAATGAATTGGATCAAAATGAGTGCTCTGCTCTCACCATCATTTCTGCCCTAAAAGCAACAGCTTTAGTCCTTTATGTAGCCCAGCAACAGAACTTTGCTTCATTTTGGGGCACTGATGCACCTGACCACCTTGGAAGACGTTTCTAGAACCCCTCCAATTCTATCGAATTCATATCCCATGCACCACAAAGGCATCAGTAGTTCAGTTTCAGTTCCTCTTGAAAGGACCCCTCTCCCGCTCTGGGCCTCCACCAATCTCCTTAGCTAAAGCAGAGCGGCTGGGATCATTATCCTCTCTCTGGCTTCCCACAGCTTAGGTATTTGCACCAAAGAAGAAGCAAACTCCCTCTTTCATCTAGCCCAGCAAATGGCACTGCCCAGCAAGGCTTTGGTGGCAGGGGCTGTGCAGGGTGGAGAGGGGGCGAGGGAGGGGGCAATTGCCAGGCTGCTTCTGGGAAGCTCAGGGAAGCTTGCCCTTGTCTGATGGAGCCAGTGCAGCTGGGCTTTGGAGCCTACAAAGTATCTGCCTTGCAGTGGCACTTGTTACAGCTGCCCCCTCACTTTGCTGCCCTGTGGGCAACATGCAGCCCGGGAAGGAAGCAAGATTGGGACTGAAGCAAGATTTGCTTTGCCTTAACTATAGGCCGGGAAGCAGCAAAACTGGCTGGGTTTTGTCCTATCTGGCATCTAAGTATTAAAAGAAACGCCAAGGCCGTCAGTGTGGAAAGGTAATTCCATCAGTGTTCCTTTGTTAGAGGAATGCCTGAGTCTTTTGAGACAAACAGCTAGTTTCTCCAAGGGAGCTGGGAGAGAGATATACAAAGTCGGCATTCATGTTTGCTACAGAAATGCCACTGTGCTGTCCCTGTCTGTGTGTCCCCATCAGTTCCCCTGAGAAACATGCTGTTTCTCTAAGTTTCAAGGAAGGAGTGACGAGGTGAGTGACCAGCTCAGAGGCCCAAAGGAGGGAAAACATCAAGCGACATTATTGGGCACCAAAAGGAGATTTGAGAAAGGGGGCAGCATGAATGCCTCCACTTTGAGAGGAAGCTTTGGAGTTGCCTCTCGCCTGAACAACTTGCAAATTCTAGCTCCTCTCAGAGCTGGAGGAGAGCCAGCGGGAGGAGTCCTGCTGCTTCTGCAGGGCAGGAGATGAGGTTCTGGGCCCTTGGACACAGACAGGCTCCTGGGCACGTTCAGCTGGAGACACCTTGCAGAGAAGCACCGACAAGAGCCAGGGCTGTCCCTGCACTGCTTTTGCCCGTCTCCTCAGGCGACTCAGGAGAAAAACCCAATGGCAAGGCTCTCAGAGCAAGCTTGCAGCAGCAGAAGTAAAAGGGGCAGAGGTGGCCCATGCCTCTTTCTGTCCCATGGCTCCCCTGGGGTTCTACATGGAATGTTGGGCTGTGCCCATAGCAACTGTCGTTGTCTCCTGCTCCTGCGGCCCTTGGTGGAACGCTGCTGGAGCAGCGCTGGAGCAGCAGCTGCAGGATCAGCTCCTGGGCTGTCCCTGACCAGCCACCTCCCGCACTCAGCGCCACACCCGGCCTCTGCACCCACATCCTCGTCTCCTCGGCTGCCTCCAGGCATCCCCACAGCACTTGGGGATCGTCCAAGGTAAGAAAATCCCCGTTTGCCTTCAAAGCACTAACACAAGGGCACGAGGCTCCAGCTGCCTCTCCCGCCAACCACGACACACAGGCTGCCTGCTCACTTTCCCCACACCACGTTCCACGTCAAAACAAGCTTCAGCTTCTGAAGGAATCGTGTTGCCTCCCAGGCAAACACAGACCTTTCCATAGAGGATGTAGAGAGCTGTCCCAGTGCAGTTGCAGATCCTCCTCCACGGATCACCTGCTTCAAAGTTCTTGGCACCCATTGCAGTCCTAAACCTAGCTTGTGGTGACCCCAAAACAAATTGGTCATGCCTGAGGAGTTCAGGGCTTCAGTGTCAACAAATCCCCTTATGCCCTGACTCAGCTCACACCTGCTCCAAAGCTGCAAAAACCAGAATGATGGCACTTCTCCTCTGGGATCCCTCTCATTCAGGCCATGGAAGCATTTCACTGGCCTTGTCCTCAAACACAGCTGTTCAACTTCAAAAATCATCTGCTATCAGCAATCCTTATGTGCTTACATAGTTACATCTCTGATAGATACATTCTATTTTCATATCCTGTAGATACTTCTTTCAATGCATGTAGGGCTGCTTCTACCTCATGCTCAGGGGCTGCTGTGAAATGCCATCTTCTCAAGAACACAATCACAGTACCAGAGAATTTTCTGGCTTGCAAGGGATTCTCAAAGATCACTGAGCCCAACTCCAGGGCCTGCCCGGGGCAGCCTCAACAATCACACCCTGTGCCCAAGAGCGCTGTCCAAACACTTTTGGAGCTCAGTCAGCCTTGGTGCTGGCACCCCTTCCCTGGAGAGCCTCTTCCAGTGGCCAAGCACCCTCTGGGTGAAGAGCCTTTTCCTTCTATCCACCCTAAGCCTGCACTGCCACATCTTGCAGCCCATTCTCTTGGCTCCTCCCAGTGGCCCCAGCACTGAAGACAGTAGTGCATGGCCTTCTGCTTCCCCTCCTCAGGAAGCTGCTGACTGCTAGAGGCTCCTGCCTAGGCAATTCCACCTCAAAACCACGGCAATGACACCAAAAAGAAAGGAGCTGGGACAGAGGAGCTCAGGGCTTGCAACGATGAGGTCGAGAAGGAAGGCTACTGACACATCCTGGGCACAACGATTTCTAACTGGAGCATTGTTTGGATCTTTTTCAGGTGGAAAGGAGAGGCACAATGAAAAGGAAAGCAAGAGGCAACAATCAGCCGTGAGTTTTGGCCTAGGGTTAAAGGACAGCAAACTGGAGGAATGGCCAGGAGGAGAACTGCTCTTTCAGAGTCAGGCTGGGATTGCTTCAAGCCTGTGCAGCCACAGGAAGGCTCTCTCCAGCACTTGCCTTTCTTACCTTCACCTCTTTCTTCCTTTAGGCACATCAATGTTGGCAGCGACTTTCAGGCTGAGCTCCCAGAGCTGCAGAGCAGAGCACCAAGTGAGGATGAAGAGCCTGCAAGCCTGGTCTGGAAGCCCTGGGGAGAAGATGACTCTGACATGGAAAAACCTGACAGAGGTAGCTTCTCTTCAAGCTTTTCTTCCACCCCTGACATACTTGGATCTTTCAAAGTCTCCTTTTGCATAGAAAGGCAGCTTCTTGCAGCCTCCGCTTCTCTCCCTGTCTCACGTGTCTTCCCATCTAGAAGTGTTAGAGGCAAGGAGAACGCTCTGCTTCTGCAGCAGAGCAGCAAAAAGAGCAAGCCTCTTGCTCTCCAAATCGGTCAGGCCCATTTGCCACTGCAAGAGAGGAGATTGGCCTCCACTTCTTCTACAAGAAGCTGCTCTGAAGGGAGAGCCAGCACTGCGGGGGCCCTTGCTTCAGCTGGCCCTGTCTTTGCTCTCCTTTTCATGCTCTCCAAGCCGCTGACTTTAGCTCCTGGCCTTTCCTTCCGCCTTGCATGGCAACCTTTGCTCTTGCTGGCCTCAAGGCTGACTTGGGCTGCCTTTTTGTTGTGCTTGCAGTAAGACAACTGCTGGACATGGCCAGCTCCCGTGGCATTGCCGGGCCAGCAGCTGACCTGGAGCGCGCCCTGCACTGCCTGCACCAGGCAGGCGGCAGCCTTCCGGTAAGAAGCCGCTCTGTGGGCGCACAGAAGAGGGCACAGGGAATGCACAAGGCCCGGCCACTGGCACAGCCTTTCCTGCCTGCTCCTTGATGAAGGCTCTTCACAGGGAGCAGAGCACCTGCTGCCTGCTGTGTCTCCTCCAGCTGCGTCAGGGCTGAGCCCAAACGGCTCCAGCAGGGAGAATCTCCCTCCTGCAGGCAGCGGCGCCAGCTCCTGCAGCCTGCTGCCTTGGAAATTGCCTGCAGCTCTGGCTGCTGTAAGACATCTGGAGAGGAAATTCCCAGAAGCCTCACTCAGCTGAGGCCATTCTGGCTGCAGGAGCCGCAAAATCATTCGCTTGGGGAGCAAAATGCCACTCTTGGGCACCAGCATCAAAGGGCTGGGCAGCAAATCTAGGCACTGGGATCAAATCCCAGGCTTTCACATGGCATACAGTTGCTTGAATGTCTGAAGAGGCAAAGTAGCTGAAAGGCAGCATCTGTGCTTTTCGGCTCATTTTGGGTGTGGTGGGGCGCCTAAAGCCTTTTCCCCTTGGATCTTGCAGGAGGCTCTGGAGATGTTGCTCTCAGGGGGGCCTGCAACAGCTCAAGGCCATCCCTTGGCTGATTATCATTACGCAGGTAAGCAAAGCAGAGCTTCTTCCTTCACTGACAGATGCTGCCGTCCCCTTCAGTGTTGTGGCAAGTGTTTCTGCTTCAACAAATTGTGCTTAACACCAGCACAAGGTCTTGTCTTCTCAGGGGCTGGCGAAAGCACCAGCATCTAGTCCTTCAGCTTTACTTCTTTTCCAATCCTTTTCCCGGCGGAATGCCTGCTCTTGTCTTCGTCACCTTCTGAGGCAGCAGACATGTACTCACACGGGAATGATGGTCTGCAACCATTTGCTTGCGGCGGCCAGTGGGATCTACTTCATGTGGATCGAGTGATCCATTTACCTGCTGCTTTTTATTGCCAGGCTCTGATAGATGGACACCTGAGGAGAAGGACTCCTTCCAAAAGGCTTTCCACACCTACGGCAAGGATTTTCATCTCATCCAGAAGCAGGTAAAGCCGCAGGACATTCTTTACCTGAGCAGATCATCAGGAGGAAAGCTTGCTTCTAGCTGGTAACAAACACTGGGCTTCGGTCTCTCTCTTCTCAAGTACCAAAACTGCTCAAGTAGTAACAAAACGGGACATCAAAGGCCTGTGTGAAAAGGATGATCCTGTCTCTCCAGCCCTTTTCTCCAAGCTCCTTTGGAATATGATGATTTATTCTCTCAGACTTGTCGCACACCTCTGCTGCTGCTTCCACAAGACATTGTGCTGGCATAACTGGAGTGAACCCGGCAAAGAAGACCTGTGCTAGATGGATTTCTTGTTGATCTGTGCATTACATGCGCTACCACCTAGCATGATACACGGTTTACTACATTGCATGATGCCTCTCTTTCTCCATCTTCATTTCATTTTACACCCTACTCCATTTACTTCATGATTTTACTTCCTACTTTACTCCGTCATCTACTTTTTCCCCAAAGCACCCTACAAAGGAATTTTAGATTCCTTCTTTTTCTCTTCACAACAGATCCAGACTAAGACCGTGGCACAGTGTGTGGAGTACTACTACACCTGGAAAAAGGAGCATAGAGTTGCTAGCACTCTTGCTCAGGTGAGGGGGAAGAAAATCCAGGCATGCCAGGAGGGTGGAGAAACTGGGAGAAGGGGAGAAAACCTGCTGGCCAGGCATGCCAGACACCGCTTTGCCAGGATCACATTGTCCCATGCGCTGGGAAAGGCACAGCAGATGCTGCCCAGGCCTTCCTTCTGCTGCTGCCCTGAAATACGCCATTCTGGAGCCTAACTCTGAGCCAAAAAAGCCGCACCACCACCCAAATGGGCTTGGACTCTCTACAGATGGCTTTCTCAAGGGCTGCCACCTTTGCTGACTCCAATCAGACCCTTCATTCCCCACTTCACTCCTCCTGACATCAGCAATCCCTGTCTTCAGGGAGATGTTGCAGATTTTCAGGCAGTTTTTCTAGCATCCCAGCATACTCCCCAAGAAGCAGCTGCCAGTGCTGTGGCTCCCCTCAGACTTTCCTTACCAGCAAAGAGCAATTTGGTTGGCAAGAGTGAGAGAGAGAGAGAGAAAGAGAGAGAGACATTATTCTGGGTTGTAGAAAAGGTCTAACCATGTGTCTTCCCTAATTTGACTGAATTTCCATCCCATTCCCTAGACATTTCTGCAGGAAAACCCAAGGGAAATAAATGTTAGGCAGAGAGGTAGAAATAAGAAATGTAGAATTCTAGATAGCCACACATTTATCCCACCCCTCTGGCCTGTAGCAAAGAGGAGCATTTCCCTCCAAGCTCTGCCTTGGCAGCCCGCCGCAGCCCACTGGCAAAGGCAGCCCTTTCCTCAGCTCTTCAGGCTTTGCAAGGATTTGCTTAGGCCAATAGATTTTTGTGCTGGACGCAGGCATTTCCAGCTTTCTGATGGGAAGGAAACATTGAAACAGGATTCTTTGACTTCCAGGTTGTGGGCGAAGGCAAGAGGAGCAAAAGCCCCCCCAGAAAGGAGGATGGGCAGACAGGGAAGAGAAGCCGCAAGAGGGCTGGCAGCGCCCAGTGTCCCTGCTGCCAACCGCGCCAGCCGCCCCGTTCGGCGGGAGGCCCCTTTCCCTGCGGCCAGTGCAAACGGTGCGCAACTTCCTGCTCTTTCTGCTCCAACCTGCGCCTTGGCATTAAAACAGGCTGACCCTTTGCAAAGGCGCCGCAGCGCAAGCTCAGGCCACTTGCACCATCGTGCCTCGCAGCCCTGCTCAAGCTTACAACCCACCTCAAACCCAAACAGCTCACTTCCAACCCAGCCTTCACAATGAAACCTTACCCTGCCCCAACAACACACACTGCGTACAAGTAGCAACAGATCCATCAAAGCTTGCTTTGATGCTGCTGACCAAATTCCAAATAGGATGCAGCAAAAGGAGGAAGACATTTCAAGGCATTGAAGCAAGAAATATCGGACTCATGCTCTGATCAATTCACAACGTGCCACTGCCCAAAAACACAGAAATTCATACTAAAAGGCAGATCTTGCCACTTGCTGTAATGATGTGTACTAAATTGAACAATGGATGGTTTGTTTCCTGTCTTCCAGGCTGTTTGAAACCATGCAGGAAAGGAACAAACACAGGAGAAGACATCGCCCTCGCAAAGAAGCAGAGCCTCTCCCCAAGAAGAAAAGACCAAATTAGACAAGCCTGCAGCTTGTCCAGCCAGGCCTAGCAAGGCTTAGGACTAGATAGGAATAGGACTGGTTTTTAAGCTTCGATAACGTCAATAGAACTAGATAGGAATAGGACTGGTTTTTAAGCTTTTAGACTTGTAGAAATTCTATTTAGTTAGTTTACATGATAGGAATCTCCACAATTTCTTAGTTAAGGTACATGAGTATTATTCAAGATTCATTAGTAGGATTAGATTGATCAGTCAATGTAAGAGGCTTGGTGTTGGCTACGCTCCGTCTTTTGTCATTTTGCCTTTGTTGAGACACAATCTGTCTTTATCATTAAACCATGTTTGTTCCACTTTATCTTTTGGTCTGTATGAAATCACTGCGGCAATCAAAGACGGCACTTGCCCTGAGAGGAGAATCTGGGCACGCACGACCTCCCCAAGGCCCGGCCCCTTGCTCAGCTGGCAGGACTGGCAAAGGTGTATCTCCTTTACTGCCAGGGAAAGAACGCTGGCGCTTCATCCTTTGATTCCTACAAATCTCAGCTGCCAGTGGAAAGGGAGGCTTTGTTTAATTCAATGAATTGGATCAAAATGAGTGCTCTGCTCTCACCATCATTTCTGCCCTAAAAGCAACAGCTTTAGTCCTTTTTGTAGCCCAGCAACAGAACTTTGCTTCATTTTGGGGCACTGATGCACCTGACCACCTTGGAAGACGTTTCTAGAACCCCTCCAATTCTATCGAATTCATATCCCATGCACCACAAAGGCATCAGTAGTTCAGTTTCAGTTCCTCATGAAAGGACCCCTCTCCCGCTCTGGGCCTCCACCAATCTCCTTAGCTAAAGCAGAGCGGCTGGGATCATTATCCTCTCTCTGGCTTCCCACAGCTTAGGTATTTGCACCAAAGAAGAAGCAAACTCCCTCTTTCATCTAGCCCAGCAAATGGCACTGCCCAGCAAGGCTTTGGTGGCAGGGGCTGTGCAGGGTGGAGAGGGGGCGAGGGAGGGGGCAATTGCCAGGCTGCTTCTGGGAAGCTCAGGGAAGCTTGCCCTTGTCTGATGGAGCCAGTGCAGCTGGGCTTTGGAGCCTACAAAGTATCTGCCTTGCAGTGGCACTTGTTACAGCTGCCCCCTCACTCTGCTGCCCTGTGGGCAACATGCAGCCCGGGAAGGAAGCAAGATTGGGACTGAAGCAAGATTTGCTTTGCCTTAACTATAGGCCGGGAAGCAGCAAAACTGGCTGGGTTTTGTCCTATCTGGCATCTAAGTATTAAAAGAAACGCCAAGGCCGTCAGTGTGGAAAGGTAATTCCATCAGTGTTCCTTTGTTAGGGGAATGCCTGAGTCTTTTGAGACAAACAGCTAGTTTCTCCAAGGGAGCTGGGAGAGAGATATACAAAGTCTGCATTCATGTTTGCTACAGAAATGCCACTGTGCTGTCCCTGTCTGTGTGTCCCCATCAGTTCCCCTGAGAAACATGCTGTTTCTCTAAGTTTCAAGGAAGGAGTGATGAGGTGAGTGACCAGCTCAGAGGCCCAAAGGAGGGAAAACATCAAGCGACATTATTGGGCACCAAAAGGAGATTTGAGAAAGGGGGCAGCATGAATGCCTCCACTTTGAGAGGAAGCTTTGGAGTTGCCTCTCGCCTGAACAACTTGCAAATTCTAGCTCCTCTCAGAGCTGGAGGAGAGCCAGCGGGAGGAGTCCTGCTGCTTCTGCAGGGCAGGAGATGAGGTTCTGGGCCCTTGGACACAGACAGACTCCTGGGCACGTTCAGCTGGAGACACCTTGCAGAGAAGCACCGACAAGAGCCAGGGCTGTCCCTGCACTGCTTTTGCCCGTCTCCTCAGGCGACTCAGGAGAAAAACCCAATGGCAAGGCTCTCAGAGCAAGCTTGCAGCAGCAGAAGTAAAAGGGGCAGAGGTGGCCCATGCCTCTTTCTGTCCCATGGCTCCCCTGGGGTTCTACATGGAATGTTGGGCTGTGCCCATAGCAACTGTCGTTGTCTCCTGCTCCTGCGGCCCTTGGTGGAACGCTGCTGGAGCAGCGCTGGAGCAGCAGCTGCAGGATCAGCTCCTGGGCTGTCCCTGACCAGCCACCTCCTGCACTCAGCGCCACACCCGGCCTCTGCACCCACATCCTCGTCTCCTCGCCTGCCTCCAGGCATCCCCACAGCACTTGGGGATCGTCCAAGGTAAGAAAATCCCCGTTTGCCCTCAAAGCACTAACACAAGGGCACGAGGCTCCAGCTGCCTCTCCCACCAACCACGACACACAGGCTGCCTACTCACTTTCCCCACACCACGTTCCACGTCAAAACAAGCTTCAGCTTCTGAAGGAATCTTGTTGCCTCCCAGGCAAACACAGACCTTTCCATAGAGGATGTAGAGAGCTGTCCCAGTGCAGTTGCAGATCCTCCTCCACGGATCACCTGCTTCAAAGTTCTTGGCACCCATTGCAGCCCTAAACCTAGCTTGTGGTGACCCCAAAACAAATTGGTCATGCCTGAGGAGTTCAGGGCTTCAGTGTCAACAAATCCCCTTATGCCCTGACTCAGCTCACACCTGCTCCAAAGCTGCAAAAACCAGAATGATGGCACTTCTCCTCTGGGATCCCTCTCATTCAGGCCATGGAAGCATTTCACTGGCCTTGTCCTCAAACACAGCTGTTCAACTTCAAAAATCATCTGCTATCAGCAATCCTTATGTGCTTACAGAGTTACATCTCTGATAGATACATTCTATTTTCATATCCTGTAGATAATTCTTTCAATGCATGTAGGGCTGCTTCTACCTCATGCTCAGGGGCAGCTGTGAAATGCCATCTTCTCAAGAACACAATCACAGTACCAGAGAATTTTCTGGCTTGCAAGGGATTCTCAAAGATCACTGAGCCCAACTTCAGGGCCTGCCCGGGGCAGCCTCAACAATCACACCCTGTGCCCAAGAGCGCTGTCCAAACACTTTTGGAGCTCAGTCAGCCTTGGTGCTGGCACCCCTTCCCTGGAGAGCCTCTTCCAGTGGCCAAGCACCCTCTGGGTGAAGAGCCTTTTCCTTCTATCCACCCTAAGCCTGCACTGCCACATCTTGCAGCCCATTCTCTTGGCTCCTCCCAGTGGCCTCAGCACTGAAGACAGTAGTGCATGGCCTTCTGCTTCCCCTCCTCAGGAAGCTGCTGACTGCTAGAGGCTCCTGCCTAGGCAATTCCACCTCAAAACCACGGCAATGACACCAAAAAGAAAGGAGCTGGGACAGAGGAGCTCAGGGTTTGCAACGATGAAGTTGAGAAGGAAGGCTACTGACACATCCTGGGCACAACGATTTCTAACTGGAGCATTGTTTGGATCTTTTTCAGGTGGAAAGGAGAGGCACAATGAAAAGGAAAGCAAGAGGCAACAATCAGCCGTGAGTTTTGGCCTAGGGTTAAAGGACAGCAAACTGGAGGAATGGCCAGGAGGAGAACTGCTCTTTCAGAGTCAGGCTGGGATTGCTTCAAGCCTGTGCAGCCACAGGAAGGCTCTCTCCAGCACTTGCCTTTCTTACCTTCACCTCTTTCTTCCTTTAGGCACATCAATGTTGGCAGCGACTTTCAGGCTGAGCTCCCAGAGCTGCAGAGCAGAGCACCAAGTGAGGATGAAGAGCCTGCAAGCCTGGTCTGGAAGCCCTGGGGAGAAGATGACTCTGACATGGAAAAACCTGACAGAGGTAGCTTCTCTTCAAGCTTTTCTTCCACCCCTGACATACTTGGATCTTTCAAAGTCTCCTTTTGCATAGAAAGGCAGCTTCTTGCAGCCTCCGCTTCTCTCCCTGTCTCACGTGTCTTCCCATCTAGAAGTGTTAGAGGCAAGGAGAAGGCTCTGCTTCTGCAGCAGAGCAGCAAAAAGAGCAAGCATCTTGCTCTCCAAATCGGTCAGGCCCATTTGCCACTGCAAGAGAGGAGATTGGCCTCCACTTCTTCTACAAGAAGCTGCTCTGAAGGGAGAGCCAGCACTGCGGGGGCCCTTGCTTCAGCTGGCCCTGTCTTTGCTCTCCTTTTCATGCTCTCCAAGCCGCTGCCTTTAGCTCCTGGCCTTTCCTTCCGCCTTGCATGGCAACCTTTGCTCTTGCTGGCCTCAAGGCTGACTTGGGCTGCCTTTTTGTTGTGCTTGCAGTAAGACAACTGCTGGACATGGCCAGCTCCCGTGGCATTGCCGGGCCAGCAGCTGACCTGGAGCGCGCCCTGCACTGCCTGCACCAGGCAGGCGGCAGCCTTCCGGTAAGAAGCCGCTCTGTGGGCGCACAGAAGAGGGCACAGGGAATGCACAAGGCCCGGCCACTGGCACAGCCTTTCCTGCCTGCTCCTTGATGAAGGCTCTTGACAGGGAGCAGAGCACCTGCTGCCTGCTGTGTCTCCTCCAGCTGCGTCAGGGCTGAGCCCAAACGGCTCCAGCAGGGAGAATCTCCCTCCTGCCGGCGGCGGCGCCAGCTCCTGCAGCCTGCTGCCTTGGAAATCGCCTGCAGCTCTGGCTGCTCTAAGACATCTGGAGAGGAAATTCCCAGAAGCCTCACTCAGCTGAGGCCATTCTGGCTGCAGGAGCCGCAAAATCATTCGCTTGGGGAGCAAAATGCCACTCTTGGGCACCAGCATCAAAGGGCTGGGCAGCAAAAACTAGGCACTGGGATCAAATCCCAGGCTTTCACATGGCATACAGTTGCTTGAATGTCTGAAGAGGCAAAGTAGCTGAAAGGCAGCATCTGTGCTTTTCGGCTCATTTTGGGTGTGGTGGGGCGCCTAAAGCCTTTTCCCCTTGGATCTTGCAGGAGGCTCTGGAGATGTTGCTCTCAGGGGGGCCTGCAACAGCTCAAGGCCATCCCTTGGCTGATTATCATTACGCAGGTAAGCAAAGCAGAGCTTCTTCCTTCACTGACAGATGCTGCCGTCCCCTTCAGTGTTGTGGCAAGTGTTTCTGCTTCAACAAATTGTGCTTAACACCAGCACAAGGTCTTGTCTTCTCAGGGGCTGGCGAAAGCACCAGCATCTAGTCCTTCAGCTTTACTTCTTTTCCAATCCTTTTCCCGGCGGAATGCCTGCTCTTGTCTTCGTCACCTTCTGAGGCAGCAGACATGTACTCACACGGGAATGATGGTCTGCAACCATTTGCTTGCGGCGGCCAGTGGGATCTACTTCATGTGGATCGAGTGATCCATTTACCTGCTGCTTTTTATTGCCAGGCTCTGATAGATGGACACCTGAGGAGAAGGACTCCTTCCAAAAGGCTTTCCACACCTACGGCAAGGATTTTCATCTCATCCAGAAGCAGGTAAAGCCGCAGGACATTCTTTACCTGAGCAGATCATCAGGAGGAAAGCTTGCTTCTAGCTGGTAACAAACACTGGGCTTCGGTCTCTCTCTTCTCAAGTACCAAAACTGCTCAAGTAGTAACAAAACGGGACATCAAAGGCCTGTGTGAAAAGGATGATCCTGTCTCTCCAGCCCTTTTCTCCAAGCTCCTTTGGAATATGATGATTTATTCTCTCAGACTTGTCGCACACCTCTGCTGCTGCTTCCACAAGACATTGTGCTGGCATAACTGGAGTGAACCCGGCAAAGAAGACCTGTGCTAGATGGATTTCTTGTTGATCTGTGCATTACGTGCGCTACCACCTAGCATGATACACGGTTTACTACATTGCATGATGCCTCTCTTTCTCCATCTTCATTTCATTTTACACCCTACTCCATTTACTTCATGATTTTACTTCCTAGTTTACTCCGTCTTCTAATTTTCCCCAAAGCACCCTACAAAGGAATTTTAGATTCCTTCTTTTTCTCTTCACAACAGATCCAGACTAAGACCGTGGCACAGTGTGTGGAGTACTACTACACCTGGAAAAAGGAGCATAGAGTTGCTAGCACTCTTGCTCAGGTGAGGGGGAAGAAAATCCAGGCATGCCAGGAGGGTGGAGAAACTGGGAGAAGGGGAGAAAACCTGCTGGCCAGGCATGCCAGACACCGCTTTGCCAGGATCACATCGTCCCATGCGCTGGGAAAGGCACAGCAGATGCTGCCCAGGCCTTCCTTCTGCTGCTGCCCTGAAATACGCCATTCTGGAGCCTAACTCTGAGCCAAAAAAGCCGCACCACCACCCAAATGGGCTTGGACTCTCTACAGATGGCTTTCTCAAGGGCTGCCACCTTTGCTGACTCCAATCAGACCCTTCATTCCCCACTTCACTCCTCCTGACATCAGCAATCCCTGTCTTCAGGGAGATGTTGCAGATTTTCAGGCAGTTTTTCTAGCATCCCAGCATACTCCCCAAGAAGCAGCTGCCAGTGCTGTGGCTCCCCTCAGACTTTCCTTACCAGCAAAGAGCAATTTGGTTGGCAAGTGTGAGAGAGAGAAAGAGAAAGAGAGAGAGAGACATTATTCTGGGTTGTAGAAAACGTCTAACCATGTGTCTTCCCTAATTTGACTGAATTTCCATCCCATTCCCTAGACATTTCTGCAGGAAAACCCAAGGGAAATAAATGTTAGGCAGAGAGGTAGAAATAAGAAATGTAGAATTCTAGATAGCCACACATTTATCCCACCCCTCTGGCCTGTAGGAAAGAGGAGCATTTCCCTCCAAGCTCTGCCTTGGCAGCCCGCCGCAGCCCACTGGCAAAGGCAGCCCTTTCCTCAGCTCTTCAGGCTTTGCAAGGATTTGCTTAGGCCAATAGATTTTTGTGCTGGACGCAGGCATTTCCAGCTTTCTGACGGGAAGGAAACCTTGAAACAGGATTCTTTGATTTCCAGGCTGTTGGCGAAGGCAAGAGGAGCAAAAGCCCCCCCAGAAAGGAGGATGGGCAGACAGGGAAGAGAAGCCGCAAGAGGGCTGGCAGCGCCCAGTGTCCCTGCTGCCAACCGCGCCAGCCGCCCCGTTCGGCGGGAGGCCCCTTTCCCTGCGGCCAGTGCAAACGGTGCGCAACTTCCTGCTCTTTCTGCTCCAACCTGCGCCTTGGCACTACAACAGGCTGACCCTTTGCAAAGGCGCCGCAGCGCAAGCTCAGGCCACTTGCACCATCGCGCCTCGCAGCCCTGCTCAAGCTTACAACCCACCTCAAACCCAAACAGCTCACTTCCAACCCAGCCTTCACAATGAAACCTTACCCTGCCCCAACAACACACACTGCGTACAAGTAGCAACAGATCCATCAAAGCTTGCTTTGATGCTGCTGATCAAATTCCAAATAGGATGCAGCAAAAGGAGGAAGACATTTCAAGGCATTGAAACAAGAAAGATCGGACTCATGCTCTGATCAATTCACAACGTGCCACTGCCCAAAAAGACAGAAATTCATACTAAAAGGCAGATCTTGCCACTTGCTTTAATGATGTGTACTAAATTGAACAATGGATGGTTTGTTTCCTGTCTTCCAGGCTGTTTGAAACCATGCAGGAAAGGAACAAACACAGGAGAAGACATCGCCCTCGCAAAGAAGCAGAGCCTCTCCCCAAGAAGAAAAGACCAAATTAGACAAGCCTGCAGCTTGTCCAGCCAGGCCTAGCAAGGCTTAGGACTAGATAGGAATAGGACTGGTTTTTAAGCTTCGATAACGTCAATAGAACTAGATAGGAATAGGACTGGTTTTTAAGCTTTTAGACTTGTTCAAATTCTATTTAGTTAGTTTACATGATAGGAATCTCCTCAAATTCTTAGTTAAGGTACATGAGTATTATTCAAGATTCATTAGTAGGATTAGATTGATCAGTCAATGTAAGAGGCTTGGTGTTGGCTACGCTCCGTCTTTTGTCATTTTGCCTTTGTTGAGACACAATCTGTCTTTATCATTAAACCATGTTTGTTCCACTTTATCTTTTGGTCTGTATGAAATCACTGCGGCAATCAAAGACGGCACTTGCCCTGAGAGGAGAATCTGGGCACGCACGACCTCCCCAAGGCCCGGCCCCTTGCTCAGCTGGCAGGACTGGCAAAGTTGTGTCTCCTTTACTGCCAGGGAAAGAACGCTGGCGCTTCATCCTTTGATTCCTACAAATCTCAGCTGCCAGTGGAAAGGGAGGCTTTGTTTAATTCAATGAATTGGATCAAAATGAGTGCTCTGCTCTCACCATCATTTCTGCCCTAAAAGCAACAGCTTTAGTCCTTTTTGTAGCCCAGCAACAGAACTTTGTTTCATTTTGGGGCACTGATGCACCTGACCACCTTGGAAGACGTTTCTAGAACCCCTCCAATTCTATCCAATTCATATCCCATGCACCACAAAGGCATCAGTAGTTCAGTTTCAGTTCCTCTTGAAAGGACCCCTCTCCCGCTCTGGGCCTCCACCAATCTCCTTAGCTAAAGCAGAGCGGCTGGGATCATTATCCTCTCTCTGGCTTCCCACAGCTTAGGTATTTGCACCAAAGAAGAAGCAAACTCCCTCTTTCATCTAGCCCAGCAAATGGCACTGCCCAGCAAGGCTTTGGTGGCAGGGGCTGTGCAGGGTGGAGAGGGGGCGAGGGAGGGGGCAATTGCCAGGCTGCTTCTGGGAAGCGCAGGGAAGCTTGCCCTTGTCTGATGGAGCCAGTGCAGCTGGGCTTTGGAGCCTACAAAGTATCTGCCTTGCAGTGGCACTTGTTACAGCTGCCCCCTCACTTTGCTGCCCTGTGGGCAACATGCAGCCCGGGAAGGAAGCAAGATTGGGACTGAAGCAAGATTTGCTTTGCCTTAACTATAGGCCGGGAAGCAGCAAAACTGGCTGGGTTTTGTCCTATCTGGCATCTAAGTATTAAAAGAAACGCCAAGGCCGTCAGTGTGGAAAGGTAATTCCATCAGTGTTCCTTTGTTAGAGGAATGCCTGAGTCTTTTGAGACAAACAGCTAGTTTCTCCAAGGGAGCTGGGAGAGAGATATACAAAGTCGGCATTCATGTTTGCTACAGAAATGCCACTGTGCTGTCCCTGTCTGTGTGTCCCCATCAGTTCCCCTGAGAAACATGCTGTTTCTCTAAGTTTCAAGGAAGGAGTGACGAGGTGAGTGACCAGCTCAGAGGCCCAAAGGAGGGAAAACATCAAGCGACATTATTGGGCACCAAAAGGAGATTTGAGAAAGGGGGCAGCATGAATGCCTCCACTTTGAGAGGAAGCTTTGGAGTTGCCTCTCGCCTGAACAACTTGCAAATTCTAGCTCCTCTCAGAGCTGGAGGAGAGCCAGCGGGAGGAGTCCTGCTGCTTCTCCAGGGCAGGAGATGAGGTTCTGGGCCCTTGGACACAGACAGGCTCCTGGGCACGTTCAGCTGGAGACACCTTGCAGAGAAGCACCCACAAGAGCCAGGGCTGTCCCTGCACTGCTTTTGCCCGTCTCCTCAGGCGACTCAGGAGAAAAACCCAATGGCAAGGCTCTCAGAGCAAGCTTGCAGCAGCAGAAGTAAAAGGGGCAGAGGTGGCCCATGCCTCTTTCTGTCCCATGGCTCCCCTGGGGTTCTACATGGAATGTTGGGCTGTGCCCATAGCAACTGTCGTTGTCTCCTGCTCCTGCGGCCCTTGGTGGAACGCTGCTGGAGCAGCGCTGGAGCAGCAGCTGCAGGATCAGCTCCTGGGCTGTCCCTGACCAGCCACCTCCTGCACTCAGCGCCACACCCGGCCTCTGCACCCACATCCTCGTCTCCTCGCCTGCCTCCAGGCATCCCCACAGCACTTGGGGATCGTCCAAGGTAAGAAAATCCCCGTTTGCCTTCAAAGCACTAACACAAGGGCACGAGGCTCCAGCTGCCTCTCCCGCCAACCACGACACACAGGCTGCCTGCTCACTTTCCCCACACCACGTTCCACGTCAAAACAAGCTTCAGCTTCTGAAGGAATCGTGTTGCCTCCCAGGCAAACACAGACCTTTCCATAGAGGATGTAGAGAGCTGTCCCAGTGCAGTTGCAGATCCTCCTCCACGGATCACCTGCTTCAAAGTTCTTGGCACCCATTGCAGCCCTAAACCTAGCTTGTGGTGACCCCAAAACAAATTGGTCATGCCTGAGGAGTTCAGGGCTTCAGTGTCAACAAATCCCCTTATGCCCTGACTCAGCTCACACCTGCTCCAAAGCTGCAAAAACCAGAATGATGGCACTTCTCCTCTGGGATCCCTCTCATTCAGGCCATGGAAGCATTTCACTGGCCTTGTCCTCAAACACAGCTGTTCAACTTCAAAAATCATCTGCTATCAGCAATCCTTATGTGCTTACATAGTTACATCTCTGATAGATACATTCTATTTTCATATCCTGTAGATACTTCTTTCAATGCATGTAGGGCTGCTTCTACCTCATGCTCAGGGGCAGCTGTGAAATGCCATCTTCTCAAGAACACAATCACAGTACCAGAGAATTTTCTGGCTTGCAAGGGATTCTCAAAGATCACTGAGCCCAACTCCAGGGCCTGCCCGGGGCAGCCTCAACAATCACATGCCCAAGAGCGCTGTCCAAACACTTTTGGAGCTCAGTCAGCCTTGGTGCTGGCACCCCTTCCCTGGAGAGCCTCTTCCAGTGGCCAAGCACCCTCTGGGTGAAGAGCCTTTTCCTTCTATCCACCCTAAGCCTGCACTGCCACATCTTGCAGCCCATTCTCTTGGCTCCTCCCAGTGGCCCCAGCACTGAAGACAGTAGTGCATGGCCTTCTGCTTCCCCTCCTCAGGAAGCTGCTGACTGCTAGAGGCTCCTGCCTAGGCAATTCCACCTCAAAACCACGGCAATGACACCAAAAAGAAAGGAGCTGGGACAGAGGAGCTCAGGGTTTGCAACGATGAAGTTGAGAAGGAAGGCTACTGACACATCCTGGGCACAACGATTTCTAACTGGAGCATTGTTTGGATCTTTTTCAGGTGGAAAGGAGAGGCACAATGAAAAGGAAAGCAAGAGGCAACAATCAGCCGTGAGTTTTGGCCTAGGGTTAAAGGACAGCAAACTGGAGGAATGGCCAGGAGGAGAACTGCTCTTTCAGAGTCAGGCTGGGCTTGCTTCAAGCCTGTGCAGCCACAGGAAGGCTCTCTCCAGCACTTGCCTTTCTTACCTTCACCTCTTTCTTCCTTTAGGCACATCAATGTTGGCAGCGACTTTCAGGCTGAGCTCCCAGAGCTGCAGAGCAGAGCACCAAGTGAGGATGAAGAGCCTGCAAGCCTGGTCTGGAAGCCCTGGGGAGAAGATGACTCTGACATGGAAAAACCTGACAGAGGTAGCTTCTCTTCAAGCTTTTCTTCCACCCCTGACATACTTGGATCTTTCAAAGTCTCCTTTTGCATAGAAAGGCAGCTTCTTGCAGCCTCCGCTTCTCTCCCTGTCTCACGTGTCTTCCCATCTAGAAGTGTTAGAGGCAAGGAGAACGCTCTGCTTCTGCAGCAGAGCAGCAAAAAGAGCAAGCATCTTGCTCTCCAAATCGGTCAGGCCCATTTGCCACTGCAAGAGAGGAGATTGGCCTCCACTTCTTCTACAAGAAGCTGCTCTGAAGGGAGAGCCAGCACTGCGGGGGCCCTTGCTTCAGCTGGCCCTGTCTTTGCTCTCCTTTTCATGCTCTCCAAGCCGCTGCCTTTAGCTCCTGGCCTTTCCTTCCGCCTTGCATGGCAACCTTTGCTCTTGCTGGCCTCAAGGCTGACTTGGGCTGCCTTTTTGTTGTGCTTGCAGTAAGACAACTGCTGGACATGGCCAGCTCCCGTGGCATTGCCGGGCCAGCAGCTGACCTGGAGCGCGCCCTGCACTGCCTGCACCAGGCAGGCGGCAGCCTTCCGGTAAGAAGCCGCTCTGTGGGCGCACAGAAGAGGGCACAGGGAATGCACAAGGCCCGGCCACTGGCACAGCCTTTCCTGCCTGCTCCTTGATGAAGGCTCTTGACAGGGAGCAGAGCACCTGCTGCCTGCTGTGTCTCCTCCAGCTGGGTCAGGGCTGAGCCCAAACGGCTCCAGCAGGGAGAATCTCCCTCCTGCAGGCGGCGGCGCCAGCTCCTGCAGCCTGCTGCCTTGGAAATCGCCTGCAGCTCTGGCTGCTGTAAGACATCTGGAGAGGAAATTCCCAGAAGCCTCACTCAGCTGAGGCCATTCTGGCTGCAGGAGCCCCAAAATCATTCGCTTGGGGAGCAAAATGCCACTCTTGGGCACCAGCATCAAAGGGCTGGGCAGCAAAAACTAGGCACTGGGATCAAATCCCAGGCTTTCACATGGCATACAGTTGCTTGAATGTCTGAAGAGGCAAAGTAGCTGAAAGGCAGCATCTGTGCTTTTCGGCTCATTTTGGGTGTGGTGGGGCGCCTAAAGCCTTTTCCCCTTGGATCTTGCAGGAGGCTCTGGAGATGTTGCTCTCAGGGGGGCCTGCAACAGCTCAAGGCCATCCCTTGGCTGATTATCATTACGCAGGTAAGCAAAGCAGAGCTTCTTCCTTCACTGACAGATGCTGCCGTCCCCTTCAGTGTTGTGGCAAGTGTTTCTGCTTCAACAAATTGTGCTTAACACCAGCACAAGGTCTTGTCTTCTCAGGGGCTGGCGAAAGCACCAGCATCTAGTCCTTCAGCTTTACTTCTTTTCCAATCCTTTTCCCGGCGGAATGCCTGCTCTTGTCTTCATCACCTTCTGAGGCAGCAGACATGTACTCACACGGGAATGATGGTCTGCAACCATTTGCTTGCGGCGGCCAGTGGGATCTACTTCATGTGGATCGAGTGATCCATTTACCTGCTGCTTTTTATTGCCAGGCTCTGATAGATGGACACCTGAGGAGAAGGACTCCTTCCAAAAGGCTTTCCACACCTACGGCAAGGATTTTCATCTCATCCAGAAGCAGGTAAAGCCGCAGGACATTCTTTACCTGAGCAGATCATCAGGAGGAAAGCTTGCTTCTAGCTGGTAACAAACACTGGGCTTCGGTCTCTCTCTTCTCAAGTACCAAAACTGCTCAAGTAGTAACAAAACGGGACATCAAAGGCCTGTGTGAAAAGGATGATCCTGTCTCTCCAGCCCTTTTCTCCAAGCTCCTTTGGAATATGATGATTTATTCTCTCAGACTTGTCGCACACCTCTGCTGCTGCTTCCACAAGACATTGTGCTGGCATAACTGGAGTGAACCCGGCAAAGAAGACCTGTGCTAGATGGATTTCTTGTTGATCTGTGCATTATGTGTGCTACCACCTAGCATGATACACGGTTTACTACATTGCATGATGCCTCTCTTTCTCCATCTTCATTTCATTTTACACCCTACTCCATTTACTTCATGATTTTACTTCCTAGTTTACTCCGTCTTCTAATTTTCCCCAAAGCACCCTACAAAGGAATTTTAGATTCCTTCTTTTTCTCTTCACAACAGATCCAGACTAAGACCGTGGCACAGTGTGTGGAGTACTACTACACCTGGAAAAAGGAGCATAGAGTTGCTAGCACTCTTGCTCAGGTGAGGGGGAAGAAAATCCAGGCATGCCAGGAGGGTGGAGAAACTGGGAGAAGGGGAGAAAACCTGCTGGCCAGGCATGCCAGACACCGCTTTGCCAGGATCACATTGTCCCATGCGCTGGGAAAGGCACAGCAGATGCTGCCCAGGCCTTCCTTCTGCTGCTGCCCTGAAATACGCCATTCTGGAGCCTAACTCTGAGCCAAAAAAGCCGCACCACCACCCAAATGGGCTTGGACTCTCTACAGATGGCTTTCTCAAGGGCTGCCACCTTTGCTGACTCCAATCAGACCCTTCATTCCCCACTTCACTCCTCCTGACATCAGCAATCCCTGTCTTCAGGGAGATGTTGCAGATTTTCAGGCAGTTTTTCTAGCATCCCAGCATACTCCCCAAGAAGCAGCTGCCAGTGCTGTGGCTCCCCTCAGACTTTCCTTACCAGCAAAGAGCAATTTGGTTGGCAAGTGTGAGAGAGAGAAAGAGAAAGAGAGAGAGAGACATTATTCTGGGTTGTAGAAAACGTCTAACCATGTGTCTTCCCTAATTTGACTGAATTTCCATCCCATTCCCTAGACATTTCTGCAGGAAAACCCAAGGGAAAGAAATGTTAGGCAGAGAGGTAGAAATAAGAAATGTAGAATTCTAGATAGCCACACATTTATCCCACCCCTTTGGCCTGTAGCAAAGAGGAGCATTTCCCTCCAAGCTCTGCCTTGCAGCCCGCCGCAGCCCACTGGCAAAGGCAGCCCTTTCCTCAGCTCTTGAGGCTTTGCAAGGATTTGCTTAGGCCAATAGATTTTTGTGCTGGACGCAGGCATTTCCAGCTTTCTGACGGGAAGGAAACATTGAAACAGGATTCTTTGATTTCCAGGCTGTGGGCGAAGGCAAGAGGAGCAAAAGCCCCCCCAGAAAGGAGGATGGGCAGACAGGGAAGAGAAGCCGCAAGAGGGCTGGCAGCGCCCAGTGTCCCTGCTGCCAACCGCGCCAGCCGCCCCGTTCGGCGGGAGGCCCCTTTCCCTGCGGCCAGTGCAAACGGTGCGCAACTTCCTGCTCTTTCTGCTCCAACCTGCGCCTTGGCGCTACAACAGGCTGACCCTTTGCAAAGGCGCCGCAGCGCAAGCTCAGGCCACTTGCACCATCGCCCCTCGCAGCCCTGCTCAAGCTTACAACCCACCTCAAACCCAAACAGCTCACTTCAATCCCAGCCTTCACAATGAAACCTTACCCTGCCCCAACAACACACACTGCATACAAGTAGCAACAGATCCATCAAAGCTTGCTTTGATACTGCTGATCAAATTCCAAATAGGATGCAGCAAAAGGAGGAAGACATTTCAAGGCATTGAAGCAAGAAAGATCGGACTCGTGCTCTGATCAATTCACAACGTGCCACTGCCCAAAAAGACAGAAATTCATACTAAAAGGCAGATCTTGCCACTTGCTTTAATGATGTGTACTAAACTGAACAATGGATGGTTTGTTTCCTGTCTTCCAGGCTGTTTGAAACCATGCAGGAAAGGAACAAACACAGGAGAAGACATCGTCCTCGCAAAGAAGCAGAGCCTCTCCCCAAGAAGAAAAGACCAAATTAGACAAGCCTGCAGCTTGTCCAGCCAGGCCTAGCAAGGCTTAGGCGTCAATAGGACTAGATAGGAATAGGACTGGTTTTTAAGCTTTTAGACTTGTAGAAATTCTATTTAGTTAGTTTACATGATAGGAATCTCCACAATTTCTTAGTTAAGGTACATGAGTATTATTCAAGATTCATTAGTAGGATTAGATTGATCAGTCAATGTAAGAGGCTTGGTGTTGGCTACGCTCCGTCTTTTGTCATTTTGCCTTTGTTGAGACACAATCTGTCTTTATCATTAAACCATGTTTGTTCCACTTTATCTTTTGGTCTGTATGAAATCACTGCGGCAATCAAAGACGGCACTTGCCCTGAGAGGAGAATCTGGGCACGCACGACCTCCCCAAGGCCCGGCCCCTTGCTCAGCTGGCAGGACTGGCAAAGCTGTGTCTCCTTTACTGCCAGGGAAAGAACGCTGGCGCTTCATCCTTTGATTCCTACAAATCTCAGCTGCCAGTGGAAAGGGAGGCTTTGTTTAATTCAATGAATTGGATCAAAATGAGTGCTCTGCTCTCACCATCATTTCTGCCCTAAAAGCAACAGCTTTAGTCCTTTTTGTAGCCCAGCAACAGAACTTTGCTTCATTTTGGGGCACTGATGCACCTGACCACCTTGGAAGACGTTTCTAGAACCCCTCCAATTCTATCCAATTCATATCCCATGCACCACAAAGGCATCAGTAGTTCAGTTTCAGTTCCTCTTGAAAGGACCCCTCTCCCGCTCTGGGCCTCCACCAATCTCCTTAGCTAAAGCAGAGCGGCTGGGATCATTATCCTCTCTCTGGCTTCCCACAGCTTAGGTATTTGCACCAAAGAAGAAGCAAACTCCCTCTTTCATCTAGCCCAGCAAATGGCACTGCCCAGCAAGGCTTTGGTGGCAGGGGCTGTGCAGGGTGGAGAGGGGGCGAGGGAGGGGGCAATTGCCAGGCTGCTTCTGGGAAGCGCAGGGAAGCTTGCCCTTGTCTGATGGAGCCAGTGCAGCTGGGCTTTGGAGCCTACAAAGTATCTGCCTTGCAGTGGCACTTGTTACAGCTGCCCCCTCACTTTGCTGCCCTGTGGGCAACATGCAGCCCGGGAAGGAAGCAAGATTGGGACTGAAGCAAGATTTGCTTTGCCTTAACTATAGGCCAGGAAGCAGCAAAACTGGCTGGGTTTTGTCCTATCTGGCATCTAAGTATTAAAAGAAACGCCAAGGCCGTCAGTGTGGAAAGGTAATTCCATCAGTGTTCCTTTGTTAGAGGAATCCCTGAGTCTTTTGAGACAAACAGCTAGTTTCTCCAAGGGAGCTGGGAGAGAGATATACAAAGTCGGCATTCATGTTTGCTACAGAAATGCCACTGTGCTGTCCCTGTCTGTGTGTCCCCATCAGTTCCCCTGAGAAACATGCTGTTTCTCTAAGTTTCAAGGAAGGAGTGATGAGGTGAGTGACCAGCTCAGAGGCCCAAAGGAGGGAAAACATCAAGCGGCATGATTGGGCACCAAAAGGAGATTTGAGAAAGGGGGCAGCATGAATGCCTCCACTTTGAGAGGAAGCTTTGGAGTTGCCTCTCGCCTGAACAACTTGCAAATTCTAGCTCCTCTCAGAGCTGGAGGAGAGCCAGCGGGAGGAGTCCTGCTGCTTCTCCAGGGCAGGAGATGAGGTTCTGGGCCCTTGGACACACACAGACTCCTGGGCACGTTCAGCTGGAGACACCTTGCAGAGAAGCACCGACAAGAGCCAGGGCTGTCCCTGCACTGCTTTTGCCCGTCTCCTCAGGCGACTCAGGAGAAAAACCCAATGGCAAGGCTCTCAGAGCAAGCTTGCAGCAGCAGAAGTAAAAGGGGCAGAGGTGGCCCATGCCTCTTTCTGTCCCATGGCTCCCCTGGGGTTCTACATGGAATGTTGGGCTGTGCCCATAGCAACTGTCGTTGTCTCCTGCTCCTGCGGCCCTTGGTGGAACGCTGCTGGAGCAGCGCTGGAGCAGCAGCTGCAGGATCAGCTCCTGGGCTGTCCCTGACCAGCCACCTCCTGCACTCAGCGCCACACCCGGCCTCTGCACCCACATCCTCGTCTCCTCGCCTGCCTCCAGGCATCCCCACAGCACTTGGGGATCGTCCAAGGTAAGAAAATCCCCGTTTGCCTTCAAAGCACTAACACAAGGGCACGAGGCTCCAGCTGCCTCTCCCGCCAACCACGACACACAGGCTGCCTGCTCACTTTCCCCACGCCACCTTCCACATCAAAGCGGGCTGCAGCTTCTGAAGGAATCGTGTTGCCTCCCAGGCAAACACAGACCTTTCCATAGAGGATGTAGAGAGCTGTCCCAGTGCAGTTGCAGATCCTCCTCCACGGATCACCTGCTTCAAAGTTCTTGGCACCCATTGCAGCCCTAAACCTAGCTTGTGGTGACCCCAAAACAAATTGGTCATGCCTGAGGAGTTCAGGGCTTCAGTGTCAACAAATCCCCTTATGCCCTGACTCAGCTCACACCTGCTCCAAAGCTGCAAAAACCAGAATGATGGCACTTCTCCTCTGGGATCCCTCTCATTCAGGCCATGGAAGCATTTCACTGGCCTTGTCCTCAAACACAGCTGTTCAACTTCAAAAATCATCTGCTATCAGCAATCCTTATGTGCTTACATAGTTACATCTCTGATAGATACATTCTATTTTCATATCCTGTAGATACTTCTTTCAATGCATGTAGGGCTGCTTCTACCTCATGCTCAGGGGCAGCTGTGAAATGCCATCTTCTCAAGAACACAATCACAGTACCAGAGAATTTTCTGGCTTGCAAGGGATTCTCAAAGATCACTGAGCCCAACTTCAGGGCCTGCCCGGGGCAGCCTCAACAATCACACCCTGTGCCCAAGAGCGCTGTCCAAACACTTTTGGAGCTCAGTCAGCCTTGGTGCTGGCACCCCTTCCCTGGAGAGCCTCTTCCAGTGGCCAAGCACCCTCTGGGTGAAGAGCCTTTTCCTTCTATCCACCCTAAGCCTGCACTGCCACATCTTGCAGCCCATTCTCTTGGCTCCTCCCAGTGGCCCCAGCACTGAAGACAGTAGTGCATGGCCTTCTGCTTCCCCTCCTCAGGAAGCTGCTGACTGCTAGAGGCTCCTGCCTAGGCAATTCCACCTCAAAACCACGGCAATGACAGCAAAAGAAAGGAGCTGGGACAGAGGAGCTCAGGGTTTGCAACAATGAGGTCGAGAAGGAAGGCTACTGACACATCCTGGGCACAACGATTTCTAACCGGAGCATTGTTTGGATCTTTTTCAGGTGGAAAGGAGAGGCACAATGAAAAGGAAAGCAAGAGGCAACAATCAGCCGTGAGTTTTGGCCTAGGGTTAAAGGACAGCAAACTGGAGGAATGGCCAGGAGGAGAACTGCTCTTTCAGAGTCAGGCTGGGATTGCTTCAAGCCTGTGCAGCCACAGGAAGGCTCTCTCCAGCACTTGCCTTTCTTACCTTCACCTCTTTCTTCCTTTAGGCACATCAATGTTGGCAGCGACTTTCAGGCTGAGCTCCCAGAGCTGCAGAGCAGAGCACCAAGTGAGGATGAAGAGCCTGCAAGCCTGGTCTGGAAGCCCTGGGGAGAAGATGACTCTGACATGGAAAAACCTGACAGAGGTAGCTTCTCTTCAAGCTTTTCTTCCACCCCTGACATACTTGGATCTTTCAAAGTCTCCTTTTGCATAGAAAGGCAGCTTCTTGCAGGCTCCGCTTCTCTCCCTGTCTCACGTGTCTTCCCATCTAGAAGTGTTAGAGGCAAGGAGAACGCTCTGCTTCTGCAGCAGAGCAGCAAAAAGAGCAAGCATCTTGCTCTCCAAATCGGTCAGGCCCATTAGCCACTGCAAGAGAGGAGATTGGCCTCCACTTCTTCTACAAGAAGCTGCTCTGAAGGGAGAGCCAGCACTGCGGGGGCCCTTGCTTCAGCTGGCCCTGTCTTTGCTCTCCTTTTCATGCTCTCCAAGCCGCTGCCTTTAGCTCCTGGCCTTTCCTTCCGCCTTGCATGGCAACCTTTGCTCTTGCTGGCCTCAAGGCTGACTTGGGCTGCCTTTTTGTTGTGCTTGCAGTAAGACAACTGCTGGACATGGCCAGCTCCCGTGGCATTGCCGGGCCAGCAGCTGACCTGGAGCGCGCCCTGCACTGCCTGCACCAGGCAGGCGGCAGCCTTCCGGTAAGAAGCCGCTCTGTGGGCGCACAGAAGAGGGCACAGGGAATGCACAAGGCCCGGCCACTGGCACAGCCTTTCCTGCCTGCTCCTTGATGAAGGCTCTTCACAGGGAGCAGAGCACCTGCTGCCTGCTGTGTCTCCTCCAGCTGCGTCAGGGCTGAGCCCAAACGGCTCCAGCAGGGAGAATCTCCCTCCTGCAGGCGGCGGCGCAAGCTCCTGCAGCCTGCTGCCTTGGAAATCGCCTGCAGCTCTGGCTGCTCTAAGACATCTGGAGAGGAAATTCCCAGAAGCCTCACTCAGCTGAGGCCATTCTGGCTGCAGGAGCCGCAAAATCATTCGCTTGGGGAGCAAAATGCCACTCTTGGGCAGCAGCATCAAAGGGCTGGGCAGCAAAAACTAGGCACTGGGATCAAATCCCAGGCTTTCACATGGCATACAGTTGCTTGAATGTCTGAAGAGGCAAAGTAGCTGAAAGGCAGCATCTGTGCTTTTCGGCTCATTTTGGGTGTGGTGGGGCGCCTAAAGCCTTTTCCCCTTGGATCTTGCAGGAGGCTCTGGAGATGTTGCTCTCAGGGGGGCCTGCAACAGCTCAAGGCCATCCCTTGGCTGATTATCATTATGCAGGTAAGCAAAGCAGAGCTTCTTCCTTCACTGACAGATGCTGCCGTCCCCTTCAGTGTTGTGGCAAGTGTTTCTGCTTCAACAAATTGTGCTTAACACCAGCACAAGGTCTTGTCTTCTCAGGGGCTGGCGAAAGCACCAGCATCTAGTCCTTCAGCTTTACTTCTTTTCCAATCCTTTTCCCGGCGGAATGCCTGCTCTTGTCTTCATCACCTTCTGAGGCAGCAGACATGTACTCACACGGGAATGATGGTCTGCAACCATTTGCTTGCGGCGGCCAGTGGGATCTACTTCATGTGGATCGAGTGATCCATTTACCTGCTGCTTTTTATTGCCAGGCTCTGATAGATGGACACCTGAGGAGAAGGACTCCTTCCAAAAGGCTTTCCACACCTACGGCAAGGATTTTCATCTCATCCAGAAGCAGGTAAAGCCGCAGGACATTCTTTATCTGAGCAGATCATCAGGAGGAAAGCTTGCTTCTAGCTGGTAACAAACACTGGGCTTCGGTCTCTCTCTTCTCAAGTACCAAAACTGCTCAAGTAGTAACAAAACGGGACATCAAAGGCCTGTGTGAAAAGGATGATCCTGTCTCTCCAGCCCTTTTCTCCAAGCTCCTTTGGAATATGATGATTTATTCTCTCAGACTTGTCGCACACCTCTGCTGCTGCTTCCACAAGACATTGTGCTGGCATAACTGGAGTGAACCCGGCAAAGAAGACCTGTGCTAGATGGATTTCTTGTTGATCTGTGCATTACGTGCGCTACCACCTAGCATGATACACGGTTTACTACATTGCATGATGCCTCTCTTTCTCCATCTTCATTTCATTTTACACCCTACTCCATTTACTTCATGATTTTACTTCCTAGTTTACTCCGTCATCTACTTTTTCCCCAAAGCACCCTACAAAGGAATTTTAGATTCCTTCTTTTTCTCTTCACAACAGATCCAGACTAAGACCGTGGCACAGTGTGTGGAGTACTACTACACCTGGAAAAAGGAGCATAGAGTTGCTAGCACTCTTGCTCAGGTGAGGGGGAAGAAAATCCAGGCATGCCAGGAGGGTGGAGAAACTGGGAGAAGGGGAGAAAACCTGCTGGCCAGGCATGCCAGACACCGCTTTGCCAGGATCACATCGTCCCATGCGCTGGGAAAGGCACAGCAGATGCTGCCCAGGCCTTCCTTCTGCTGCTGCCCTGAAATACGCCATTCTGGAGCCTAACTCTGAGCCAAAAAAGCCGCACCACCACCCAAATGGGCTTGGACTCTCTACAGATGGCTTTCTCAAGGGCTGCCACCTTTGCTGACTCCAATCAGACCCTTCATTCCCCACTTCACTCCTCCTGACATCAGCAATCCCTGTCTTCAGGGAGATGTTGCAGATTTTCAGGCAGTTTTTCTAGCATCCCAGCATACTCCCCAAGAAGCAGCTGCCAGTGCTGTGGCTCCCCTCAGACTTTCCTTACCAGCAAAGAGCAATTTGGTTGGCAAGTGTGAGAGAGAGAAAGAGAAAGAGAGAGAGAGACATTATTCTGGGTTGTAGAAAACGTCTAACCATGTGTCTTCCCTAATTTGACTGAATTTCCATCCCATTCCCTAGACATTTCTGCAGGAAAACCCAAGGGAAATAAATGTTAGGCAGAGAGGTAGAAATAAGAAATGTAGAATTCTAGATAGCCACACATTTATCCCACCCCTCTGGCCTGTAGCAAAGAGGAGCATTTCCCTCCAAGCTCTGCCTTGGCAGCCCGCCGCAGCCCACTGGCAAAGGCAGCCCTTTCCTCAGCTCTTGAGGCTTTGCAAGGATTTGCTTAGGCCAATAGATTTTTGTGCTGGACGCAGGCATTTCCAGCTTTCTGACGGGAAGGAAACCTTGAAACAGGATTCTTTGATTTCCAGGCTGTGGGCGAAGGCAAGAGGAGCAAAAGCCCCCCCAGAAAGGAGGATGGGCAGACAGGGAAGAGAAGCCGCAAGAGGGCTGGCAGCGCCCAGTGTCCCTGCTGCCAACCGCGCCAGCCGCCCCGTTCGGCGGGAGGCCCCTTTCCCTGCGGCCAGTGCAAACGGTGCGCAACTTCCTGCTCTTTCTGCTCCAACCTGCGCCTTGGCACTACAACAGGCTGACCCTTTGCAAAGGCGCCGCAGCGCAAGCTCAGGCCACTTGCACCATCGCGCCTCGCAGCCCTGCTCAAGCTTACAACCCACCTCAAACCCAAACAGCTCACTTCCAACCCAGCCTTCACAATGAAACCTTACCCTGCCCCAACAACACACACTGCATACAAGTAGCAACAGATCCATCAAAGCTTGCTTTCATGCTGCTGATCAAATTCCAAATAGGATGCAGCAAAAGGAGGAAGACATTTCAAGGCATTGAAACAAGAAAGATCTGACTCATGCTCTGATCAATTCACAACGTGACACTGCCCAAAAAGACAGAAATTCATACTAAAAGGCAGATCTTGCCACTTGCTTTAATGATGTGTACTAAATTGAACAATGGATGGTTTGTTTCCTGTCTTCCAGGCTGTTTGAAACCATGCAGGAAAGGAACAAACACAGGAGAAGACATCGCCCTCGCAAAGAAGCAGAGCCTCTCCCCAAGAAGAAAAGACCAAATTAGACAAGCCTGCAGCTTGTCCAGCCAGGCCTAGCAAGGCTTAGGACTAGATAGGAATAGGACTGGTTTTTAAGCTTCGATAACGTCAATAGAACTAGATAGGAATAGGACTGGTTTTTAAGCTTTTAGACTTGTTCAAATTCTATTTAGTTAGTTTACATGATAGGAATCTCCTCAATTTCTTAGTTAAGGTACATGAATATTATTCAAGATTCATTAGTAGGATTAGATTGATCAGTCAATGTAAGAGGCTTGGTGTTGGCTACGCTCCGTCTTTTGTCATTTTGTTTTTGTTGAGACACAATCTGTCTTTATCATTAAACCATGTTTGTTCCCCTCTGTCTTTTGGTCTGTATGAAATCACTGCGGCAATCAAAGACGGCACTTGCCCTGAGAGGAGAATCTGGGCACGCACGACCTCCCCAAGGCCCGGCCCCTTGCTCAGCTGGCAGGACTGGCAAAGGTGTGTCTCCTTTACTGCCAGGGAAAGAACGCTGGCGCTTCATCCTTTGATTCCTACAAATCTCAGCTGCCAGTGGAAAGGGAGGCTTTGTTTAATTCAATGAATTGGATCAAAATGAGTGCTCTGCTCTCACCATCATTTCTGCCCTAAAAGCAACAGCTTTAGTCCTTTTTGTAGCCCAGCAACAGAACTTTGTTTCATTTTGGGGCACTGATGCACCTGACCACCTTGGAAGACGTTTCTAGAACCCCTCCAATTCTATCCAATTCATATCCCATGCACCACAAAGGCATCAGTAGTTCAGTTTCAGTTTCTCTTGAAAGGAGCCCTCTCCCGCTCTGGGCCTCCACCAATCTCCTTAGCTAAAGCAGAGTGGCTGGGATCATTATCCTCTCTCTGGCTTCCCACAGCTTAGGTATTTGCACCAAAGAAGAAGCAAACTCCCTCTTTCATCTAGCCCAGCAAATGGCACTGCCCAGCAAGGCTTTGGTGGCAGGGGCTGTGCAGGGTGGAGAGGGGGCGAGGGAGGGGGCAATTGCCAGGCTGCTTCTGGGAAGCTCAGGGAAGCTTGCCCTTGTCTGATGGAGCCAGTGCAGCTGGGCTTTGGAGCCTACAAAGTATCTGCCTTGCAGTGGCACTTGTTACAGCTGCCCCCTCACTTTGCTGCCCTGTGGGCAACATGCAGCCTGGGAAGGAAGCAAGATTGCGACTGAAGCAAGATTTGCTTTGCCTTAACTATAGGCCAGGAAGCAGCAAAACTGGCTGGGTTTTGTCCTATCTGGCATCTAAGTATTAAAAGAAACGCCAAGGCTATCAGTGTGGAAAGGTAATTCCATCAGTGTTCCTTTGTTAGAGGAATCCCTGAGTCTTTTGAGACAAACAGCTAGTTTCTCCAAGGGAGCTGGAAGAGGGATATACAAAGTCTGCATTCATGTTTGCTACAGAAATGCCACTGTGCTGTCCCTGTCTGTGTGTCCCCATCAGTTCCCCTGAGAAACATGCTGTTTCTCTAAGTTTCAAGGAAGGAGTGACGAGGTGAGTGACCAGCTCAGAGGCCCAAAGGAGGGAAAACATCAAGCGGCATTATTGGGCACCAAAAGGAGATTTGAGAAAGGGGGCAGCATGAATGCCTCCACTTTGAGAGGAAGCTTTGGAGTTGCCTCTCGGCTGAACAACTTGCAAATTCTAGCTCCTCTCAGAGCTGGAGGAGAGCCAGCGGGAGGAGTCCTGCTGCTTCTCCAGGGCAGGAGATGAGGTTCTGGGCCCTTGGACACAGACAGGCTCCTGGGCACGTTCAGCTGGAGACACCTTGCAGAGAAGCACCCACAAGAGCCAGGGCTGTCCCTGCACTGCTTTTGCCCGTCTCCTCAGGCGACTCAGGAGAAAAACCCAATGGCAAGGCTCTCAGAGCAAGCTTGCAGCAGCAGAAGTAAAAGGGGCAGAGGTGGCCCATGCCTCTTTCTGTCCCATGGCTCCCCTGGGGTTCTACATGGAATGTTGGGCTGTGCCCATAGCAACTGTCGTTGTCTCCTGCTCCTGCGGCCCTTGGTGGAACGCTGCTGGAGCAGCGCTGGAGCAGCAGCTGCAGGATCAGCTCCTGGGCTGTCCCTGACCAGCCACCTCCTGCACTCAGCGCCACACCCGGCCTCTGCACCCACATCCTCGTCTCCTCGGCTGCCTCCAGGCATCCCCACAGCACTTGGGGATCGTCCAAGGTAAGAAAATCCCCGTTTGCCTTCAAAGCACTAACACAAGGGCACGAGGCTCCAGCTGCCTCTCCCGCCAACCACGACACACAGGCTGCCTGCTCACTTTCCCCACACCACGTTCCACGTCAAAACAAGCTTCAGCTTCTGAAGGAATCGTGTTGCCTCCCAGGCAAACACAGACCTTTCCATAGAGGATGTAGAGAGCTGTCCCAGTGCAGTTGCAGATCCTCCTCCACGGATCACCTGCTTCAAAGTTCTTGGTACCCATTGCAGCCCTAAACCTAGCTTGTGGTGACCCCAAAACAAATTGGTCATGCCTGAGGAGTTCAGGGCTTCAGTGTCAACAAATCCCCTTATGCCCTGACTCAGCTCACACCTGCTCCAAAGCTGCAAAAACCAGAATGATGGCACTTCTCCTCTGGGATCCCTCTCATTCAGGCCATGGAAGCATTTCACTGGCCTTGTCCTCAAACACAGCTGTTCAGCTTCAAAAATCATCTGCTATCAGCAATCCTTATGTGCTTACATAGTTACATCTCTGATAGATACATTCTATTTTCATATCCTGTAGATACTTCTTTCAATGCATGTAGGGCTGCTTCTACCTCATGCTCAGGGGCAGCTGTGAAATGCCATCTTCTCAAGAACACAATCACAGTACCAGAGAATTTTCTGGCTTGCAAGGGATTCTCAAAGATCACTGAGCCCAACTCCAGGGCCTGCCCGGGGCAGCCTCAACAATCACATGCCCAAGAGCGCTGTCCAAACACTTTTGGAGCTCAGTCAGCCTTGGTGCTGGCACCCCTTCCCTGGAGAGCCTCTTCCAGTGGCCAAGCACCCTCTGGGTGAAGAGCCTTTTCCTTCTATCCACCCTAAGCCTGCACTGCCACATCTTGCAGCCCATTCTCTTGGCTCCTCCCAGTGGCCCCAGCACTGAAGACAGTAGTGCATGGCCTTCTGCTTCCCCTCCTCAGGAAGCTGCTGACTGCTAGAGGCTCCTGCCTAGGCAATTCCACCTCAAAACCACGGCAATGACACCAAAAAGAAAGGAGCTGGGACAGAGGAGCTCAGGGTTTGCAACGATGAAGTTGAGAAGGAAGGCTACTGACACATCCTGGGCACAACGATTTCTAACTGGAGCATTGTTTGGATCTTTTTCAGGTGGAAAGGAGAGGCACAATGAAAAGGAAAGCAAGAGGCAACAATCAGCCGTGAGTTTTGGCCTAGGGTTAAAGGACAGCAAACTGGAGGAATGGCCAGGAGGAGAACTGCTCTTTCAGAGTCAGGCTGGGCTTGCTTCAAGCCTGTGCAGCCACAGGAAGGCTCTCTCCAGCACTTGCCTTTCTTACCTTCACCTCTTTCTTCCTTTAGGCACATCAATGTTGGCAGCGACTTTCAGGCTGAGCTCCCAGAGCTGCAGAGCAGAGCACCAAGTGAGGATGAAGAGCCTGCAAGCCTGGTCTGGAAGCCCTGGGGAGAAGATGACTCTGACATGGAAAAACCTGACAGAGGTAGCTTCTCTTCAAGCTTTTCTTCCACCCCTGACATACTTGGATCTTTCAAAGTCTCCTTTTGCATAGAAAGGCAGCTTCTTGCAGGCTCCGCTTCTCTCCCTGTCTCACGTGTCTTCCCATCTAGAAGTGTTAGAGGCAAGGAGAAGGCTCTGCTTCTGCAGCAGAGCAGCAAAAAGAGCAAGCCTCTTGCTCTCCAAATCGGTCAGGCCCATTTGCCACTGCAAGAGAGGAGATTGGCCTCCACTTCTTCTACAAGAAGCTGCTCTGAAGGGAGAGCCAGCACTGCGGGGGCCCTTGCTTCAGCTGGCCCTGTCTTTGCTCTCCTTTTCATGCTCTCCAAGCCGCTGACTTTAGCTCCTGGCCTTTCCTTCCGCCTTGCATGGCAACCTTTGCTCTTGCTGGCCTCAAGGCTGACTTGGGCTGCCTTTTTGTTGTGCTTGCAGTAAGACAACTGCTGGACATGGCCAGCTCCCGTGGCATTGCCGGGCCAGCAGCTGACCTGGAGCGCGCCCTGCACTGCCTGCACCAGGCAGGCGGCAGCCTTCCGGTAAGAAGCCGCTCTGTGGGCGCACAGAAGAGGGCACAGGGAATGCACAAGGCCCGGCCACTGGCACAGCCTTTCCTGCCTGCTCCTTGATGAAGGCTCTTCACAGGGAGCAGAGCACCTGCTGCCTGCTGTGTCTCCTCCAGCTGCGTCAGGGCTGAGCCCAAACGGCTCCAGCAGGGAGAATCTCCCTCCTGCAGGCGGCGGCGCCAGCTCCTGCAGCCTGCTGCCTTGGAAATCGCCTGCAGCTCTGGCTGCTCTAAGACATCTGGAGAGGAAATTCCCAGAAGCCTCACTCAGCTGAGGCCATTCTGGCTGCAGGAGCCGCAAAATCATTCGCTTGGGGAGCAAAATGCCACTCTTGGGCACCAGCATCAAAGGGCTGGGCAGCAAAAACTAGGCACTGGGATCAAATCCCAGGCTTTCACATGGCATACAGTTGCTTGAATGTCTGAAGAGGCAAAGTAGCTAAAAAGGCAGCATCTGTGCTTTTCGGCTCATTTTGGGTGTGGTGGGGCGCCTAAAGCCTTTTCCCCTTGGATCTTGCAGGAGGCTCTGGAGATGTTGCTCTCAGGGGGGCCTGCAACAGCTCAAGGCCATCCCTTGGCTGATTATCATTACGCAGGTAAGCAAAGCAGAGCTTCTTCCTTCACTGACAGATGCTGCCGTCCCCTTCAGTGTTGTGGCAAGTGTTTCTGCTTCAACAAATTGTGCTTAACACCAGCACAAGGTCTTGTCTTCTCAGGGGCTGGCGAAAGCACCAGCATCTAGTCCTTCAGCTTTACTTCTTTTCCAATCCTTTTCCCGGCGGAATGCCTGCTCTTGTCTTCATCACCTTCTGAGGCAGCAGACATGTACTCACACGGGAATGATGGTCTGCAACCATTTTCTTGCGGCGGCCAGTGGGATCTACTTCATGTGGATCGAGTGATCCATTTACCTGCTGCTTTTTATTGCCAGGCTCTGATAGATGGACACCTGAGGAGAAGGACTCCTTCCAAAAGGCTTTCCACACCTACGGCAAGGATTTTCATCTCATCCAGAAGCAGGTAAAGCCGCAGGACATTCTTTACCTGAGCAGATCATCAGGAGGAAAGCTTGCTTCTAGCTGGTAACAAACACTGGGCTTCGGTCTCTCTCTTCTCAAGTACCAAAACTGCTCAAGTAGTAACAAAACGGGACATCAAAGGCCTGTGTGAAAAGGATGATCCTGTCTCTCCAGCCCTTTTCTCCAAGCTCCTTTGGAATATGATGATTTATTCTCTCAGACTTGTCGCACACCTCTGCTGCTGCTTCCACAAGACATTGTGCTGGCATAACTGGAGTGAACCCGGCAAAGAAGACCTGTGCTAGATGGATTTCTTGTTGATCTGTGCATTACATGCGCTACCACCTAGCATGATACACGGTTTACTACATTGCATGATGCCTCTCTTTCTCCATCTTCATTTCATTTTACACCCTACTCCATTTACTTCATGATTTTACTTCCTACTTTACTCCGTCATCTACTTTTTCCCCAAAGCACCCTACAAAGGAATTTTAGATTCCTTCTTTTTCTCTTCACAACAGATCCAGACTAAGACCGTGGCACAGTGTGTGGAGTACTACTACACCTGGAAAAAGGAGCATAGAGTTGCTAGCACTCTTGCTCAGGTGAGGGGGAAGAAAATCCAGGCATGCCAGGAGGGTGGAGAAACTGGGAGAAGGGGAGAAAACCTGCTGGCCAGGCATGCCAGACACCGCTTTGCCAGGATCACATTGTCCCATGCGCTGGGAAAGGCACAGCAGATGCTGCCCAGGCCTTCCTTCTGCTGCTGCCCTGAAATACGCCATTCTGGAGCCTAACTCTGAGCCAAAAAAGCCGCACCACCACCCAAATGGGCTTGGACTCTCTACAGATGGCTTTCTCAAGGGCTGCCACCTTTGCTGACTCCAATCAGACCCTTCATTCCCCACTTCACTCCTCCTGACATCAGCAATCCCTGTCTTCAGGGAGATGTTGCAGATTTTCAGGCAGTTTTTCTAGCATCCCAGCATACTCCCCAAGAAGCAGCTGCCAGTGCTGTGGCTCCCCTCAGACTTTCCTTACCAGCAAAGAGCAATTTGGTTGGCAAGTGTGAGAGAGAGAAAGAGAAAGAGAGAGAGAGACATTATTCTGGGTTGTAGAAAACGTCTAACCATGTGTCTTCCCTAATTTGACTGAATTTCCATCCCATTCCCTAGACATTTCTGCAGGAAAACCCAAGGGAAATAAATGTTAGGCAGAGAGGTAGAAATAAGAAATGTAGAATTCTAGATAGCCACACATTTATCCCACCCCTTTGGCCTGTAGCAAAGAGGAGCATTTCCCTCCAAGCTCTGCCTTGCAGCCCGCCGCAGCCCACTGGCAAAGGCAGCCCTTTCCTCAGCTCTTGAGGCTTTGCAAGGATTTGCTTAGGCCAATAGATTTTTGTGCTGGACGCAGGCATTTCCAGCTTTCTGACGGGAAGGAAACATTGAAACAGGATTCTTTGATTTCCAGGCTGTGGGCGAAGGCAAGAGGAGCAAAAGCCCCCCCAGAAAGGAGGATGGGCAGACAGGGAAGAGAAGCCGCAAGAGGGCTGGCAGCGCCCAGTGTCCCTGCTGCCAACCGCGCCAGCCGCCCCGTTCGGCGGGAGGCCCCTTTCCCTGCGGCCAGTGCAAACGGTGCGCAACTTCCTGCTCTTTCTGCTCCAACCTGCGCCTTGGCACTACAACAGGCTGACCCTTTGCAAAGGCGCCGCAGCGCAAGCTCAGGCCACTTGCACCATCGCCCCTCGCAGCCCTGCTCAAGCTTACAACCCACCTCAAACCCAAACAGCTCACTTCAATCCCAGCCTTCACAATGAAACCTTACCCTGCCCCAACAACACACACTGCATACAAGTAGCAACAGATCCATCAAAGCATGCTTTGATACTGCTGATCAAATTCCAAATAGGATGCAGCAAAAGGAGGAAGACATTTCAAGGCATTGAAGCAAGAAAGATCGGACTCGTGCTCTGATCAATTCACAACGTGCCACTGCCCAAAAAGACAGAAATTCATACTAAAAGGCAGATCTTGCCACTTGCTTTAATGATGTGTACTAAATTGAACAATGGATGGTTTGTTTCCTGTCTTCCAGGCTGTTTGAAACCATGCAGGAAAGGAACAAACACAGGAGAAGACATCGTCCTCGCAAAGAAGCAGAGCCTCTCCCCAAGAAGAAAAGACCAAATTAGACAAGCCTGCAGCTTGTCCAGCCAGGCCTAGCAAGGCTTAGGCGTCAATAGGACTAGATAGGAATAGGACTGGTTTTTAAGCTTTTAGACTTGTAGAAATTCTATTTAGTTAGTTTACATGATAGGAATCTCCTCAAATTCTTAGTTAAGGTACATGAGTATTATTCAAGATTCATTAGTAGGATTAGATTGATCAGTCAATGTAAGAGGCTTGGTGTTGGCTACGCTCCGTCTTTTGTCATTTTGCCTTTGTTGAGACACAATCTGTCTTTATCATTAAACCATGTTTGTTCCACTTTATCTTTTGGTCTGTATGAAATCACTGCGGCAATCAAAGACGGCACTTGCCCTGAGAGGAGAATCTGGGCACGCACGACCTCCCCAAGGCCCGGCCCCTTGCTCAGCTGGCAGGACTGGCAAAGGTGTGTCTCCTTTACTGCCAGGGAAAGAACGCTGGCGCTTCATCCTTTGATTCCTACAAATCTCAGCTGCCAGTGGAAAGGGAGGCTTTGTTTAATTCAATGAATTGGATCAAAATGAGTGCTCTGCTCTCACCATCATTTCTGCCCTAAAAGCAACAGCTTTAGTCCTTTTTGTAGCCCAGCAACAGAACTTTGCTTCATTTTGGGGCACTGATGCACCTGACCACCTTGGAAGACATTTCTAGAACCCCTCCAATTCTATCTAATTCATATCCCATGCACCACAAAGGCATCAGTAGTTCAGTTTCAGTTCCTCTTGAAAGGACCCCTCTCCCGCTCTGGGCCTCCACCAATCTCCTTAGCTAAAGCAGAGCGGCTGGGATCATTATCCTCTCTCTGGCTTCCCACAGCTTAGGTATTTGCACCAAAGAAGAAGCAAACTCCCTCTTTCATCTAGCCCAGCAAATGGCACTGCCCAGCAAGGCTTTGGTGGCAGGGGCTGTGCAGGGTGGAGAGGGGGCGAGGGAGGGGGCAATTGCCAGGCTGCTTCTGGGAAGCGCAGGGAAGCTTGCCCTTGTCTGATGGAGCCAGTGCAGCTGGGCTTTGGAGCCTACAAAGTATCTGCCTTGCAGTGGCACTTGTTACAGCTGCCCCCTCACTTTGCTGCCCTGTGGGCAACATGCAGCCCGGGAAGGAAGCAAGATTGGGACTGAAGCAAGATTTGCTTTGCCTTAACTATAGGCCAGGAAGCAGCAAAACTGGCTGGGTTTTGTCCTATCTGGCATCTAAGTATTAAAAGAAACGCCAAGGCCGTCAGTGTGGAAAGGTAATTCCATCAGTGTTCCTTTGTTAGAGGAATGCCTGAGTCTTTTGAGACAAACAGCTAGTTTCTCCAAGGGAGCTGGGAGAGAGATATACAAAGTCGGCATTCATGTTTGCTACAGAAATGCCACTGTGCTGTCCCTGTCTGTGTGTCCCCATCAGTTCCCCTGAGAAACATGCTGTTTCTCTAAGTTTCAAGGAAGGAGTGATGAGGTGAGTGACCAGCTCAGAGGCCCAAAGGAGGGAAAACATCAAGCGGCATGATTGGGCACCAAAAGGAGATTTGAGAAAGGGGGCAGCATGAATGCCTCCACTTTGAGAGGAAGCTTTGGAGTTGCCTCTCGCCTGAACAACTTGCAAATTCTAGCTCCTCTCAGAGCTGGAGGAGAGCCAGCGGGAGGAGTCCTGCTGCTTCTCCAGGGCAGGAGATGAGGTTCTGGGCCCTTGGACACACACAGACTCCTGGGCACGTTCAGCTGGAGACACCTTGCAGAGAAGCACCGACAAGAGCCAGGGCTGTCCCTGCACTGCTTTTGCCCGTCTCCTCAGGCGACTCAGGAGAAAAACCCAATGGCAAGGCTCTCAGAGCAAGCTTGCAGCAGCAGAAGTAAAAGGGGCAGAGGTGGCCCATGCCTCTTTCTGTCCCATGGCTCCCCTGGGGTTCTACATGGAATGTTGGGCTGTGCCCATAGCAACTGTCGTTGTCTCCTGCTCCTGCGGCCCTTGGTGGAACGCTGCTGGAGCAGCGCTGGAGCAGCAGCTGCAGGATCAGCTCCTGGGCTGTCCCTGACCAGCCACCTCCCGCACTCAGCGCCACACCCGGCCTCTGCACCCACATCCTCGTCTCCTCGCCTGCCTCCAGGCATCCCCACAGCACTTGGGGATCGTCCAAGGTAAGAAAATCCCCGTTTGCCTTCAAAGCACTAACACAAGGGCACGAGGCTCCAGCTGCCTCTCCCGCCAACCACGACACACAGGCTGCGTTCTCACTTTCCCCACGCCACCTTCCACATCAAAGCGGGCTGCAGCTTCTGAAGGAATCGTGTTGCCTCCCAGGCAAACACAGACCTTTCCATAGAGGATGTAGAGAGCTGTCCCAGTGCAGTTGCAGATCCTCCTCCACGGATCACCTGCTTCAAAGTTCTTGGCACCCATTGCAGCCCTAAACCTAGCTTGTGGTGACCCCAAAACAAATTGGTCATGCCTGAGGAGTTCAGGGCTTCAGTGTCAACAAATCCCCTTATGCCCTGACTCAGCTCACACCTGCTCCAAAGCTGCAAAAACCAGAATGATGGCACTTCTCCTCTGGGATCCCTCTCATTCAGGCCATGGAAGCATTTCACTGGCCTTGTCCTCAAACACAGCTGTTCAACTTCAAAAATCATCTGCTATCAGCAATCCTTATGTGCTTACATAGTTACATCTCTGATAGATACATTCTATTTTCATATCCTGTAGATACTTCTTTCAATGCATGTAGGGCTGCTTCTACCTCATGCTCAGGGGCAGCTGTGAAATGCCATCTTCTCAAGAACACAATCACAGTACCAGAGAATTTTCTGGCTTGCAAGGGATTCTCAAAGATCACTGAGCCCAACTCCAGGGCCTGCCCGGGGCAGCCTCAACAATCACACCCTGTGCCCAAGAGCGCTGTCCAAACACTTTTGGAGCTCAGTCAGCCTTGGTGCTGGCACCCCTTCCCTGGAGAGCCTCTTCCAGTGGCCAAGCACCCTCTGGGTGAAGAGCCTTTTCCTTCTATCCACCCTAAGCCTGCACTGCCACATCTTGCAGCCCATTCTCTTGGCTCCTCCCAGTGGCCCCAGCACTGAAGACAGTAGTGCATGGCCTTCTGCTTCCCCTCCTCAGGAAGCTGCTGACTGCTAGAGGCTCCTGCCTAGGCAATTCCACCTCAAAACCACGGCAATGACAGCAAAAGAAAGGAGCTGGGACAGAGGAGCTCAGGGTTTGCAACAATGAGGTCGAGAAGGAAGGCTACTGACACATCCTGGGCACAACGATTTCTAACCGGAGCATTGTTTGGATCTTTTTCAGGTGGAAAGGAGAGGCACAATGAAAAGGAAAGCAAGAGGCAACAATCAGCCGTGAGTTTTGGCCTAGGGTTAAAGGACAGCAAACTGGAGGAATGGCCAGGAGGAGAACTGCTCTTTCAGAGTCAGGCTGGGATTGCTTCAAGCCTGTGCAGCCACAGGAAGGCTCTCTCCAGCACTTGCCTTTCTTACCTTCACCTCTTTCTTCCTTTAGGCACATCAATGTTGGCAGCGACTTTCAGGCTGAGCTCCCAGAGCTGCAGAGCAGAGCACCAAGTGAGGATGAAGAGCCTGCAAGCCTGGTCTGGAAGCCCTGGGGAGAAGATGACTCTGACATGGAAAAACCTGACAGAGGTAGCTTCTCTTCAAGCTTTTCTTCCACCCCTGACATACTTGGATCTTTCAAAGTCTCCTTTTGCATAGAAAGGCAGCTTCTTGCAGGCTCCGCTTCTCTCCCTGTCTCACGTGTCTTCCCATCTAGAAGTGTTAGAGGCAAGGAGAATGCTCTGCTTCTGCAGCAGAGCAGCAAAAAGAGCAAGCATCTTGCTCTCCAAATCGGTCAGGCCCATTAGCCACTGCAAGAGAGGAGATTGGCCTCCACTTCTTCTACAAGAAGCTGCTCTGAAGGGAGAGCCAGCACTGCGGGGGCCCTTGCTTCAGCTGGCCCTGTCTTTGCTCTCCTTTTCATGCTCTCCAAGCCGCTGCCTTTAGCTCCTGGCCTTTCCTTCCGCCTTGCATGGCAACCTTTGCTCTTGCTGGCCTCAAGGCTGACTTGGGCTGCCTTTTTGTTGTGCTTGCAGTAAGACAACTGCTGGACATGGCCAGCTCCCGTGGCATTGCCGGGCCAGCAGCTGACCTGGAGCGCGCCCTGCACTGCCTGCACCAGGCAGGCGGCAGCCTTCCGGTAAGAAGCCGCTCTGTGGGCGCACAGAAGAGGGCACAGGGAATGCACAAGGCCCGGCCACTGGCACAGCCTTTCCTGCCTGCTCCTTGATGAAGGCTCTTCACAGGGAGCAGAGCACCTGCTGCCTGCTGTGTCTCCTCCAGCTGCGTCAGGGCTGAGCCCAAACGGCTCCAGCAGGGAGAATCTCCCTCCTGCAGGCGGCGGCGCAAGCTCCTGCAGCCTGCTGCCTTGGAAATCGCCTGCAGCTCTGGCTGCTCTAAGACATCTGGAGAGGAAATTCCCAGAAGCCTCACTCAGCTGAGGCCATTCTGGCTGCAGGAGCCGCAAAATCATTCGCTTGGGGAGCAAAATGCCACACTTGGGCACCAGCATCAAAGGGCTGGGCAGCAAAAACTAGGCACTGGGATCAAATCCCAGGCTTTCACATGGCATACAGTTGCTTGGATGTCTGAAGAGGCAAAGTAGCTGAAAGGCAGCATCTGTGCTTTTCGGCTCATTTTGGGTGTGGTGGGGCGCCTAAAGCCTTTTCCCCTTGGATCTTGCAGGAGGCTCTGGAGATGTTGCTCTCAGGGGGGCCTGCAACAGCTCAAGGCCATCCCTTGGCTGATTATCATTATGCAGGTAAGCAAAGCAGAGCTTCTTCCTTCACTGACAGATGCTGCCGTCCCCTTCAGTGTTGTGGCAAGTGTTTCTGCTTCAACAAATTGTGCTTAACACCAGCACAAGGTCTTGTCTTCTCAGGGGCTGGCGAAAGCACCAGCATCTAGTCCTTCAGCTTTACTTCTTTTCCAATCCTTTTCCCGGCGGAATGCCTGCTCTTGTCTTCATCACCTTCTGAGGCAGCAGACATGTACTCACACGGGAATGATGGTCTGCAACCATTTGCTTGCGGCGGCCAGTGGGATCTACTTCATGTGGATCGAGTGATCCATTTACCTGCTGCTTTTTATTGCCAGGCTCTGATAGATGGACACCTGAGGAGAAGGACTCCTTCCAAAAGGCTTTCCACACCTACGGCAAGGATTTTCATCTCATCCAGAAGCAGGTAAAGCCGCAGGACATTCTTTACCTGAGCAGATCATCAGGAGGAAAGCTTGCTTCTAGCTGGTAACAAACACTGGGCTTCGGTCTCTCTCTTCTCAAGTACCAAAACTGCTCAAGTAGTAACAAAACGGGACATCAAAGGCCTGTGTGAAAAGGATGATCCTGTCTCTCCAGCCCTTTTCTCCAAGCTCCTTTGGAATATGATGATTTATTCTCTCAGACTTGTCGCACACCTCTGCTGCTGCTTCCACAAGACATTGTGCTGGCATAACTGGAGTGAACCCGGCAAAGAAGACCTGTGCTAGATGGATTTCTTGTTGATCTGTGCATTATGTGTGCTACCACCTAGCATGATACACGGTTTACTACATTGCATGATGCCTCTCTTTCTCCATCTTCATTTCATTTTACACCCTACTCCATTTACTTCATGATTTTACTTCCTAGTTTACTCCGTCTTCTAATTTTCCCCAAAGCACCCTACAAAGGAATTTTAGATTCCTTCTTTTTCTCTTCACAACAGATCCAGACTAAGACCGTGGCACAGTGTGTGGAGTACTACTACACCTGGAAAAAGGAGCATAGAGTTGCTAGCACTCTTGCTCAGGTGAGGGGGAAGAAAATCCAGGCATGCCAGGAGGGTGGAGAAACTGGGAGAAGGGGAGAAAACCTGCTGGCCAGGCATGCCAGACACCGCTTTGCCAGGATCACATTGTCCCATGCACTGGGAAAGGCACAGCAGATGCTGCCCAGGCCTTCCTTCTGCTGCTGCCCTGAAATACGCCATTCTGGAGCCTAACTCTGAGCCAAAAAAGCCGCACCACCACCCAAATGGGCTTGGACTCTCTACAGATGGCTTTCTCAAGGGCTGCCACCTTTGCTGACTCCAATCAGACCCTTCATTCCCCACTTCACTCCTCCTGACATCAGCAATCCCTGTCTTCAGGGAGATGTTGCAGATTTTCAGGCAGTTTTTCTAGCATCCCAGCATACTCCCCAAGAAGCAGCTGCCAGTGCTGTGGCTCCCCTCAGACTTTCCTTACCAGCAAAGAGCAATTTGGTTGGCAAGTGTGAGAGAGAGAAAGAGAAAGAGAGAGAGAGACATTATTCTGGGTTGTAGAAAACGTCTAACCATGTGTCTTCCCTAATTTGACTGAATTTCCATCCCATTCCCTAGACATTTCTGCAGGAAAACCCAAGGGAAATAAATGTTAGGCAGAGAGGTAGAAATAAGAAATGTAGAATTCTAGATAGCCACACATTTATCCCACCCCTCTGGCCTGTAGCAAAGAGGAGCATTTCCCTCCAAGCTCTGCCTTGGCAGCCCGCCGCAGCCCACTGGCAAAGGCAGCCCTTTCCTCAGCTCTTGAGGCTTTGCAAGGATTTGCTTAGGCCAATAGATTTTTGTGCTGGACGCAGGCATTTCCAGCTTTCTGACGGGAAGGAAACCTTGAAACAGGATTCTTTGATTTCCAGGCTGTGGGCGAAGGCAAGAGGAGCAAAAGCCCCCCCAGAAAGGAGGATGGGCAGACAGGGAAGAGAAGCCGCAAGAGGGCTGGCAGCGCCCAGTGTCCCTGCTGCCAACCGCGCCAGCCGCCCCGTTCGGCGGGAGGCCCCTTTCCCTGCGGCCAGTGCAAACGGTGCGCAACTTCCTGCTCTTTCTGCTCCAACCTGCGCCTTGGCACTACAACAGGCTGACCCTTTGCAAAGGCGCCGCAGCGCAAGCTCAGGCCACTTGCACCATCGCGCCTCGCAGCCCTGCTCAAGCTTACAACCCACCTCAAACCCAAACAGCTCACTTCCAACCCAGCCTTCACAATGAAACCTTACCCTGCCCCAACAACACACACTGCATACAAGTAGCAACAGATCCATCAAAGCTTGCTTTCATGCTGCTGATCAAATTCCAAATAGGATGCAGCAAAAGGAGGAAGACATTTCAAGGCATTGAAACAAGAAAGATCTGACTCATGCTCTGATCAATTCACAACGTGCCACTGCCCAAAAAGACAGAAATTCATACTAAAAGGCAGATCTTGCCACTTGCTGTAATGGTGTGTATTAAATTGAACAATGGATGGTTTGTTTCCTGTCTTCCAGGCTGTTTGAAACCATGCAGGAAAGGAACAAACACAGGAGAAGACATCGCCCTCGCAAAGAAGCAGAGCCTCTCCCCAAGAAGAAAAGACCAAATTAGACAAGCCTGCAGCTTGTCCAGCCAGGCCTAGCAAGGCTTAGGACTAGATAGGAATAGGACTGGTTTTTAAGCTTCGATAACGTCAATAGAACTAGATAGGAATAGGACTGGTTTTTAAGCTTTTAGACTTGTTCAAATTCTATTTAGTTAGTTTACATGATAGGAATCTCCTCAATTTCTTAGTTAAGGTACATGAGTATTATTGAAGATTCATTACTAGGATTAGATTTATCAGTCAATGTAAGAGGCTTGGTGTTGGCTACGCTCCGTCTTTTGTCATTTTGCCTTTGTTGAGACACAATCTGTCTTTATCATTAAACCATGTTTGTTCCACTTTATCTTTTGGTCTGTATGAAATCACTGCGGCAATCAAAGACGGCACTTGCCCTGAGAGGAGAATCTGGGCACGCACGACCTCCCCAAGGCCCGGCCCCTTGCTCAGCTGGCAGGACTGGCAAAGGTGTGTCTCCTTTACTGCCAGGGAAAGAACGCTGGCGCTTCATCCTTTGATTCCTACAAATCTCAGCTGCCAGTGGAAAGGGAGGCTTTGTTTAATTCAATGAATTGGATCAAAATGAGTGCTCTGCTCTCACCATCATTTCTGCCCTAAAAGCAACAGCTTTAGTCCTTTTTGTAGCCCAGCAACAGAACTTTGCTTCATTTTGTGGCACTGATGCACCTGACCACCTTGGAAGACGTTTCTAGAACCCCTCCAATTCTATCCAATTCATATCCCATGCACCACAAAGGCATCAGTAGTTCAGTTTCAGTTTCTCTTGAAAGGAGCCCTCTCCCGCTCTGGGCCTCCACCAATCTCCTTAGCTAAAGCAGAGCGGCTGGGATCATTATCCTCTCTCTGGCTTCCCACAGCTTAGGTATTTGCACCAAAGAAGAAGCAAACTCCCTCTTTCATCTAGCCCAGCAAATGGCACTGCCCAGCAAGGCTTTGGTGGCAGGGGCTGTGCAGGGTGGAGAGGGGGCGAGGGAGGGGCAATTGCCAGGCTGCTTCTGGGAAGCTCAGGGAAGCTTGCCCTTGTCTGATGGAGCCAGTGCAGCTGGGCTTTGGAGCCTACAAAGTATCTGCCTTGCAGTGGCACTTGTTACAGCTGCCCCCTCACTCTGCTGCCCTGTGGGCAACATGCAGCCCGGGAAGGAAGCAAGATTGGGGCTGAAGCAAGATTTGCTTTGCCTTAACTATAGGCCAGGAAGCAGCAAAACTGGCTGGGTTTTGTCCTGTCTGGCATCTAAGTATTAAAAGAAACGCCAAGGCCGTCAGTGTGGAAAGGTAATTCCATCAGTGTTCCTTTGTTAGAGGAATGCCTGAGTCTTTTGAGACAAACAGCTAGTTTCTCCAAGGGAGCTGGAAGAGGGATATACAAAGTCTGCATTCATGTTTGCTACAGAAATGCCACAGTGCTGTCCCTGTCTGTGTGTCCCCATCAGTTCCCCTGAGAAACATGCTGTTTCTCTAAGTTTCAAGGAAGGAGTGATGAGGTGAGTGACCAGCTCAGAGGCCCAAAGGAGGGAAAACATCAAGCGACATTATTGGGCACCAAAAGGAGATTTGAGAAAGGGGGCAGCATAAATGCCTCCACTTTGAGAGGAAGCTTTGGAGTTGCCTCTCGCCTGAACAACTTGCAAATTCTAGCTCCTCTCAGAGCTGGAGGAGAGCCAGCGGGAGGAGTCCTGCTGCTTCTGCAGGGCAGGAGATGAGGTTCTGGGCCCTTGGACACAGACAGACTCCTGGGCACGTTCAGCTGGAGACACCTTGCAGAGAAGCACCCACAAGAGCCAGGGCTGTCCCTGCACTGCTTTTGCCCGTCTCCTCAGACGACTCAGGAGAAAAACCCAATGGCAAGGCTCTCAGAGCAAGCTTGCAGCAGCAGAAGTAAAAGGGGCAGAGGTGGCCCATGCCTCTTTCTGTCCCATGGCTCCCCTGGGGTTCTACATGGAATGTTGGGCTGTGCCCATAGCAACTGTCGTTGTCTCCTGCTCCTGCGGCCCTTGGTGGAACGCTGCTGGAGCAGCGCTGGAGCAGCAGCTGCAGGATCAGCTCCTGGGCTGTCCCTGACCAGCCACCTCCTGCACTCAGCGCCACACCCGGCCTCTGCACCCACATCCTCGTCTCCTCGCCTGCCTCCAGGCATCCCCACAGCACTTGGGGATCGTCCAAGGTAAGAAAATCCCCGTTTGCCCTCAAAGCACTAACACAAGGGCACGAGGCTCCAGCTGCCTCTCCCACCAACCACGACACACAGGCTGCCTGCTCACTTTCCCCACACCAGGTTCCACGTCAAAACAAGCTTCAGCTTCTGAAGGAATCGTGTTGCCTCCCAGGCAAACACAGACCTTTCCATAGAGGATGTAGAGAGCTGTCCCAGTGCAGTTGCAGATCCTCCTCCACGGATCACCTGCTTCAAAGTTCTTGGCACCCATTGCAGCCCTAAACCTAGCTTGTGGTGACCCCAAAACAAATTGGTCATGCCTGAGGAGTTCAGGGCTTCAGTGTCAACAAATCCCCTTATGCCCTGACTCAGCTCACACCTGCTCCAAAGCTGCAAAAACCAGAATGATGGCACTTCTCCTCTGGGATCCCTCTCATTCAGGCCATGGAAGCATTTCACTGGCCTTGTCCTCAAACACAGCTGTTCAACTTCAAAAATCATCTGCTATCAGCAATCCTTATGTGCTTACATAGTTACATCTCTGATAGATACATTCTATTTTCATATCCTGTAGATACTTCTTTCAATGCATGTAGGGCTGCTTCTACCTCATGCTCAGGGGCAGCTGTGAAATGCCATCTTCTCAAGAACACAATCACAGTACCAGAGAATTTTCTGGCTTGCAAGGGATTCTCAAAGATCACTGAGCCCAACTCCAGGGCCTGCCCGGGGCAGCCTCAACAATCACACCCTGTGCCCAAGAGCGCTGTCCAAACACTTTTGGAGCTCAGTCAGCCTTGGTGCCGGCACCCCTTCCCTGGAGAGCCTCTTCCAGTGGCCAAGCACCCTCTGGGTGAAGAGCCTTTTCCTTCTATCCACCCTAAGCCTGCACTGCCACATCTTGCAGCCCATTCTCTTGGCTCCTCCCAGTGGCCCCAGCACTGAAGACAGTAGTGCATGGCCTTCTGCTTCCCCTCCTCAGGAAGCTGCTGACTGCTAGAGGCTCCTGCCTAGGCAATTCCACCTCAAAAGCACGGCAATGACAGCAAAAAGAAAGGAGCTGGGACAGAGGAGCTCAGGGCTTGCAACCATGAGGTCGAGAAGGAAGGCTACTGACACATCCTGGGCGCAACGATTTCTAACTGGAGCATTGTTTGGATCTTTTTCAGGTGGAAAGGAGAGGCACAATGAAAAGGAAAGCAAGAGGCAACAATCAGCCGTGAGTTTTGGCCTAGCGTTAAAGGACAGCAAACTGGAGGAATGGCCAGGAGGAGAACTGCTCTTTCAGAGTCAGGCTGGGATTGCTTCAAGCCTGTGCAGCCACAGGAAGGCTGTCTCCAGCACTTGCCTTTCTTACCTTCACCTCTTTCTTCCTTTAGGCACATCAATGTTGGCAGCGACTTTCAGGCTGAGCTCCCAGAGCTGCAGAGCAGAGCACCAAGTGAGGATGAAGAGCCTGCAAGCCTGGTCTGGAAGCCCTGGGGAGAAGATGACTCTGACATGGAAAAACCTGACAGAGGTAGCTTCTCTTCAAGCTTTTCTTCCACCCCTGACATACTTGGATCTTTCAAAGTCTCCTTTTGCATAGAAAGGCAGCTTCTTGCAGCCTCCGCTTCTCTCCCTGTCTCACGTGTCTTCCCATCTAGAAGTGTTAGAGGCAAGGAGAAGGCTCTGCTTCTGCAGCAGAGCAGCAAAAAGAGCAAGCCTCTTGCTCTCCAAATCGGTCAGGCCCATTTGCCACTGCAAGAGAGGAGATTGGCCTCCACTTCTTCTACAAGAAGCTGCTCTGAAGGGAGAGCCAGCACTGCGGGGGCCCTTGCTTCAGCTGGCCCTGTCTTTGCTCTCCTTTTCATGCTCTCCAAGCCGCTGCCTTTAGCTGCTGGCCTTTCCTTCCGCCTTGCATGGCAACCTTTGCTCTTGCTGGCCTCAAGGCTGACTTGGGCTGCCTTTTTGTTGTGCTTGCAGTAAGACAACTGCTGGACATGGCCAGCTCCCGTGGCATTGCCGGGCCAGCAGCTGACCTGGAGCGCGCCCTGCACTGCCTGCACCAGGCAGGCGGCAGCCTTCCGGTAAGAAGCCGCTCTGTGGGCGCACAGAAGAGGGCACAGGGAATGCACAAGGCCCGGCCACTGGCACAGCCTTTCCTGCCTGCTCCTTGATTAAGGCTCTTGACAGGGAGCAGAGCACCTGCTGCCTGCTGTGTCTCCTCCAGCTGCGTCAGGGCTAAGCCCAAACGGCTCCAGCAGGGAGAATCTCCCTCCTGGAGGCGGCGGCGCAAGCTCCTGCAGCCTGCTGCCTTGGAAATCGCTTGCAGCTCTGGCTGCTCTAAGACATCTGGAGAGGAAATTCCCAGAAGCCTCACTCAGCTGAGGCCATTCTGGCTGCAGGAGCCGCAAAATCATTCGCTTGGGGAGCAAAATGCCACTCTTGGGCACCAGCATCAAAGGGCTGGGCAGCAAAAACTAGGCACTGGGATCAAATCCCAGGCTTTCACATGGCATACAGTTGCTTGAATGTCTGAAGAGGCAAAGTAGCTGAAAGGCAGCATCTGTGCTTTTCGGCTCATTTTGGGTGTGGTGGGGCGCCTAAAGCCTTTTCCCCTTGGATCTTGCAGGAGGCTCTGGAGATGTTGCTCTCAGGGGGGCCTGCAACAGCTCAAGGCCATCCCTTGGCTGATTATCATTACGCAGGTAAGCAAAGCAGAGCTTCTTCCTTCACTGACAGATGCTGCCGTCCCCTTCAGTGTTGTGGCAAGTGTTTCTGCTTCAACAAATTGTGCTTAACACCAGCACAAGGTCTTGTCTTCTCAGGGGCTGGCGAAAGCACCAGCATCTAGACCTTCAGCTTTACTTCTTTTCCAATCCTTTTCCCAGCGGAATGCCTGCTCTTGTCTTCATCACCTTCTGAGGCAGCAGACATGTACTCACACGGGAATGATGGTCTGCAACCATTTGCTTGCGGCGGCCAGTGGGATCTACTTCATGTGGATCGAGTGATCCATTTACCTGCTGCTTTTTATTGCCAGGCTCTGATAGATGGACACCTGAGGAGAAGGACTCCTTCCAAAAGGCTTTCCACACCTACGGCAAGGATTTTCATCTCATCCAGAAGCAGGTAAAGCCGCAGGACATTCTTTACCTGAGCAGATCATCAGGAGGAAAGCTTGCTTCTAGCTGGTAACAAACACTGGGCTTCGGTCTCTCTCTTCTCAAGTACCAAAACTGCTCAAGTAGTAACAAAATGGGACATCAAAGGCCTGTGAAAAGGATGATCCTGTCTCTCCAGCCCTTTTCTCCAAGCTCCTTTGGAATATGATGATTTATTCTCTCAGACTTGTCGCACACCTCTGCTGCTGCTTCCACAAGACATTGTGCTGGCATAACTGGAGTGAACCCGGCAAAGAAGACCTGTGCTAGATGGATTTCTTGTTGATCTGTGCATTACATGCGCTACCACCTAGCATGATACACGGTTTACTACATTGCATGATGCCTCTCTTTCTCCATCTTCATTTCATTTTACACCCTACTCCATTTACTTCATGATTTTACTTCCTACTTTACTCCGTCATCTACTTTTTCCCCAAAGCACCCTACAAAGGAATTTTAGATTCCTTCTTTTTCTCTTCACAACAGATCCAGACTAAGACCGTGGCACAGTGTGTGGAGTACTACTACACCTGGAAAAAGGAGCATAGAGTTGCTAGCACTCTTGCTCAGGTGAGGGGGAAGAAAATCCAGGCATGCCAGGAGGGTGGGGAAACTGGGAGAAGGGGAGAAAACCTGCTGGCCAGCCGTGCCAGACGCCGCTTTGCCAGGATCACATTGTCCCATGCGCTGGGAAAGGCACAGCAGATGCTGCCCAGGCCTTCCTTCTGCTGCTGCCCTGAAATACACCATTCTGGAGCCTAACTCTGAGCCAAAAAAGCCGCACCACCACCCAAATGGGCTTGGACTCTCTACAGATGGCTTTCTCAAGGGCTGCCACCTTTGCTGACTCCAATCAGACCCTTCATTCCCCACTTCACTCCTCCTGACATCAGCAATCCCTGTCTTCAGGGAGATGTTGCAGATTTTCAGGCAGTTTTTCTAGCATCCCAGCATACTCCCCAAGAAGCAGCTGCCAGTGCTGTGGCTCCCCTCAGACTTTCCTTACCAGCAAAGAGCAATTTGCTTGGCAAGTGTGAGAGAGAGAAAGAGAAAGAGAGAAAGAGACATTATTCTGGGTTGTATAAAAGGTCTAACCATGTGTCTTCCCTAATTTGACTGAATTTCCATCCCATTCCCTAGACATTTCTGCAGGAAAACCCAAGGGAAATAAATGTTAGGCAGAGAGGTAGAAATAAGAAATGTAGAATTCTAGATAGCCACACATTTATCCCACCCCTCTGGCCTGTAGCAAAGAGGAGCATTTCCCTCCAAGCTCTGCCTTGGCAGCCCGCCGCAGCCCACTGGCAAAGGCAGCCCTTTCCTCAGCTCTTGAGGCTTTGCAAGGATTTGTTTAGGCCAATAGATTTTTGTGCTGGACGCAGGCATTTCCAGCTTTCTGACGGGAAGGAAACCTTGAAACAGGATTCTTTGATTTACAGGCTGTGGGTGAAGGCAAGAGGAGCAAAAGCCCCCCCAGAAAGGAGGATGGGCAGACAGGGAAGAGAAGCCGCAAGAGGGCTGGCAGCGCCCAGTGTCCCTGCTGCCAACCGCGCCAGCCGCCCCGTTCGGCGGGAGGCCCCTTTCCCTGCGGCCAGTGCAAACGGTGCGCAACTTCCTGCTCTTTCTGCTCCAACCTGCGCCTTGGCATTAAAACAGGCTGACCCTTTGCAAAGGCGCCGCAGCGCAAGCTCAGGCCACTTGCACCATCGCCCCTCGCAGCCCTGCTCAAGCTTACAACCCACCTCAAACCCAAACAGCTCACTTCCAACCCAGCCTTCACAATGAAACCTTACCCTGCCCCAACAACACACACTGCATACAAGTAGCAACAGATCCATCAAAGCTTGCTTTCATGCTGCTGATCAAATTCCAAATAGGATGCAGCAAAAGGAGGAAGACATTTCAAGGCATTGAAACAAGAAAGATCTGACTCATGCTCTGATCAATTCACAACGTGCCACTGCCCAAAAAGACAGAAATTCATACTAAAAGGCAGATCTTGCCACTTGCTGTAATGGTGTGTACTAAATTGAACAATGGATGGTTTGTTTCCTGTCTTCCAGGCTGTTTGAAACCATGCAGGAAAGGAACAAACACAGGAGAAGACATCGCCCTCGCAAAGAAGCAGAGCCTCTCCCCAAGAAGAAAAGACCAAATTAGACAAGCCTGCAGCTTGTCCAGCCAGGCCTAGCAAGGCTTAGGACTAGATAGGAATAGGACTGGTTTTTAAGCTTCGATAACGTCAATAGAACTAGATAGGAATAGGACTGGTTTTTAAGCTTTTAGACTTGTTCAAATTCTATTTAGTTAGTTTACATGATAGGAATCTCCTCAATTTCTTAGTTAAGGTACATGAGTATTATTCAAGATTCATTACTAGGATTAGATTTATCAGTCAATGTAAGAGGCTTGGTGTTGGCTACGCTCCGTCTTTTGTCATTTTGCCTTTGTTGAGACACAATCTGTCTTTATCATTAAACCATGTTTGTTCCACTTTATCTTTTGGTCTGTATGAAATCACTGCGGCAATCAAAGACGGCACTTGCCCTGAGAGGAGAATCTGGGCACGCACGACCTCCCCAAGGCCCGGCCCCTTGCTCAGCTGGCAGGACTGGCAAAGGTGTGTCTCCTTTACTGCCAGGGAAAGAACGCTGGCGCTTCATCCTTTGATTCCTACAAATCTCAGCTGCCAGTGGAAAGGGAGGCTTTGTTTAATTCAATGAATTGGATCAAAATGAGTGCTCTGCTCTCACCATCATTTCTGCCCTAAAAGCAACAGCTTTAGTCCTTTTTGTAGCCCAGCAACAGAACTTTGTTTCATTTTGGGGCACTGATGCACCTGACCACCTTGGAAGACGTTTCTAGAACCCCTCCAATTCTATCCAATTCATATCCCATGCACCACAAAGGCATCAGTAGTTCAGTTTCAGTTTCTCTTGAAAGGAGCCCTCTCCCGCTCTGGGCCTCCACCAATCTCCTTAGCTAAAGCAGAGCGGCTGGGATCATTATCCTCTCTCTGGCTTCCCACAGCTTAGGTATTTGCACCAAAGAAGAAGCAAACTCCCTCTTTCATCTAGCCCAGCAAATGGCACTGCCCAGCAAGGCTTTGGTGGCAGGGGCTGTGCAGGGTGGAGAGGGGGCGAGGGAGGGGCAATTGCCAGGCTGCTTCTGGGAAGCTCAGGGAAGCTTGCCCTTGTCTGATGGAGCCAGTGCAGCTGGGCTTTGGAGCCTACAAAGTATCTGCCTTGCAGTGGCACTTGTTACATCTGCCCCCTCACTTTGCTGCCCTGTGGGCAACATGCAGCCCGGGAAGGAAGCAAGATTGGGGCTGAAGCAAGATTTGCTTTGCCTTAACTATAGGCCAGGAAGCAGCAAAACTGGCTGGGTTTTGTCCTATCTGGCATCTAAGTATTAAAAGAAACGCCAAGGCCGTCAGTGTGGAAAGGTAATTCCATCAGTGTTCCTTTGTTAGAGGAATGCCTGAGTCTTTTGAGACAAACAGCTAGTTTCTCCAAGGGAGCTGGAAGAGGGATATACAAAGTCTGCATTCATGTTTGCTACAGAAATGCCACTGTGCTGTCCCTGTCTGTGTGTCCCCATCAGTTCCCCTGAGAAACATGCTGTTTCTCTAAGTTTCAAGGAAGGAGTGATGAGGTGAGTGACCAGCTCAGAGGCCCAAAGGAGGGAAAACATCAAGCGACATTATTGGGCACCAAAAGGAGATTTGAGAAAGGGGGCAGCATGAATGCCTCCACTTTGAGAGGAAGCTTTGGAGTTGCCTCTCGCCTGAACAACTTGCAAATTCTAGCTCCTCTCAGAGCTGGAGGAGAGCCAGCGGGAGGAGTCCTGCTGCTTCTCCAGGGCAGGAGATGAGGTTCTGGGCCCTTGGACACAGACAGACTCCTGGGCACGTTCAGCTGGAGACACCTTGCAGAGAAGAACCGACAAGAGCCAGGGCTGTCCCTGCACTGCTTTTGCCCGTCTCCTGAGACGACTCAGGAGAAAAACCCAATGGCAAGGCTCTCAGAGCAAGCTTGCAGCAGCAGAAGTAAAAGGGGCAGAGGTGGCCCATGCCTCTTTCTGTCCCATGGCTCCCCTGGGGTTCTACATGGAATGTTGGGCTGTGCCCATAGCAACTGTCGTTGTCTCCTGCTCCTGCGGCCCTTGGTGGAACGCTGCTGGAGCAGCGCTGGAGCAGCAGCTGCAGGATCAGCTCCTGGGCTGTCCCTGACCAGCCACCTCCTGCACTCAGCGCCACACCCGGCCTCTGCACCCACATCCTCGTCTCCTCGGCTGCCTCCAGGCATCCCCACAGCACTTGGGGATCGTCCAAGGTAAGAAAATCCCCGTTTGCCCTCAAAGCACTAACACAATGGCACGAGGCTCCAGCTGCCTCTCCCGCCAACCACGACACACAGGCTGCCTGCTCACTTTCCCCACACCACGTTCCACGTCAAAACAAGCTTCAGCTTCTGAAGGAATCGTGTTGCCTCCCAGGCAAACACAGACCTTTCCATAGAGGATGTAGAGAGCTGTCCCAGTGCAGTTGCAGATCCTCCTCCACGGATCACCTGCTTCAAAGTTCTTGGCACCCATTGCAGCCCTAAACCTAGCTTGTGGTGACCCCAAAACAAATTGGTCATGCCTGAGGAGTTCAGGGCTTCAGTGTCAACAAATCCCCTTATGCCCTGACTCAGCTCACACCTGCTCCAAAGCTGCAAAAACCAGAATGATGGCACTTCTCCTCTGGGATCCCTCTCATTCAGGCCATGGAAGCATTTCACTGGCCTTGTCCTCAAACACAGCTGTTCAACTTCAAAAATCATCTGCTATCAGCAATCCTTATGTGCTTACATAGTTACATCTCTGATAGATACATTCTATTTTCATATCCTGTAGATACTTCTTTCAATGCATGTAGGGCTGCTTCTACCTCATGCTCAGGGGCAGCTGTGAAATGCCATCTTCTCAAGAACACAATCACAGTACCAGAGAATTTTCTGGCTTGCAAGGGATTCTCAAAGATCACTGAGCCCAACTCCAGGGCCTGCCCGGGGCAGCCTCAACAATCACACCCTGTGCCCAAGAGCGCTGTCCAAACACTTTTGGAGCTCAGTCAGCCTTGGTGCCGGCACCCCTTCCCTGGAGAGCCTCTTCCAGTGGCCAAGCACCCTCTGGGTGAAGAGCCTTTTCCTTCTATCCACCCTAAGCCTGCACTGCCACATCTTGCAGCCCATTCTCTTGGCTCCTCCCAGTGGCCCCAGCACTGAAGACAGTAGTGCATGGCCTTCTGCTTCCCCTCCTCAGGAAGCTGCTGACTGCTAGAGGCTCCTGCCTAGGCAATTCCACCTCAAAAGCACGGCAATGACAGCAAAAAGAAAGGAGCTGGGACAGAGGAGCTCAGGGCTTGCAACCATGAGGTCGAGAAGGAAGGCTACTGACACATCCTGGGCGCAACGATTTCTAACTGGAGCATTGTTTGGATCTTTTTCAGGTGGAAAGGAGAGGCACAATGAAAAGGAAAGCAAGAGGCAACAATCAGCCGTGAGTTTTGGCCTAGCGTTAAAGGACAGCAAACTGGAGGAATGGCCAGGAGGAGAACTGCTCTTTCAGAGTCAGGCTGGGATTGCTTCAAGCCTGTGCAGCCACAGGAAGGCTGTCTCCAGCACTTGCCTTTCTTACCTTCACCTCTTTCTTCCTTTAGGCACATCAATGTTGGCAGCGACTTTCAGGCTGAGCTCCCAGAGCTGCAGAGCAGAGCACCAAGTGAGGATGAAGAGCCTGCAAGCCTGGTCTGGAAGCCCTGGGGAGAAGATGACTCTGACATGGAAAAACCTGACAGAGGTAGCTTCTCTTCAAGCTTTTCTTCCACCCCTGACATACTTGGATCTTTCAAAGTCTCCTTTTGCATAGAAAGGCAGCTTCTTGCAGGCTCCGCTTCTCTCCCTGTCTCACGTGTCTTCCCATCTAGAAGTGTTAGAGGCAAGGAGAAGGCTCTGCTTCTGCAGCAGAGCAGCAAAAAGAGCAAGCCTCTTGCTCTCCAAATCGGTCAGGCCCATTTGCCACTGCAAGAGAGGAGATTGGCCTCCACTTCTTCTACAAGAAGCTGCTCTGAAGGGAGAGCCAGCACTGCGGGGGCCCTTGCTTCAGCTGGCCCTGTCTTTGCTCTCCTTTTCATGCTCTCCAAGCCGCTGACTTTAGCTCCTGGCCTTTCCTTCCGCCTTGCATGGCAACCTTTGCTCTTGCTGGCCTCAAGGCTGACTTGGGCTGCCTTTTTGTTGTGCTTGCAGTAAGACAACTGCTGGACATGGCCAGCTCCCGTGGCATTGCCGGGCCAGCAGCTGACCTGGAGCGCGCCCTGCACTGCCTGCACCAGGCAGGCGGCAGCCTTCCGGTAAGAAGCCGCTCTGTGGGCGCACAGAATAGGGCACAGGGAATGCACAAGGCCCGGCCACTGGCACAGCCTTTCCTGCCTGCTCCTTGATGAAGGCTCTTCACAGGGAGCAGAGCACCTGCTGCCTGCTGTGTCTCCTCCAGCTGCGTCAGGGCTGAGCCCAAACGGCTCCAGCAGGGAGAATCTCCCTCCTGCAGGCAGCGGCGCCAGCTCCTGCAGCCTGCTGCCTTGGAAATCGCCTGCAGCTCTGGCTGCTGTAAGACATCTGGAGAGGAAATTCCCAGAAGCCTCACTCAGCTGAGGCCATTCTGGCTGCAGGAGCCGCAAAATCATTCGCTTGGGGAGCAAAATGCCACTCTTGGGCACCAGCATCAAAGGGCTGGGCAGCAAATCTAGGCACTGGGATCAAATCCCAGGCTTTCACATGGCATACAGTTGCTTGAATGTCTGAAGAGGCAAAGTAGCTGAAAGGCAGCATCTGTGCTTTTCGGCTCATTTTGGGTGTGGTGGGGCGCCTAAAGCCTTTTCCCCTTGGATCTTGCAGGAGGCTCTGGAGATGTTGCTCTCAGGGGGGCCTGCAACAGCTCAAGGCCATCCCTTGGCTGATTATCATTACGCAGGTAAGCAAAGCAGAGCTTCTTCCTTCACTGACAGATGCTGCCGTCCCCTTCAGTGTTGTGGCAAGTGTTTCTGCTTCAACAAATTGTGCTTAACACCAGCACAAGGTCTTGTCTTCTCAGGGGCTGGCGAAAGCACCAGCATCTAGACCTTCAGCTTTACTTCTTTTCCAATCCTTTTCCCAGCGGAATGCCTGCTCTTGTCTTCATCACCTTCTGAGGCAGCAGACATGTACTCACACGGGAATGATGGTCTGCAACCATTTGCTTGCGGCGGCCAGTGGGATCTACTTCATGTGGATCGAGTGATCCATTTACCTGCTGCTTTTTATTGCCAGGCTCTGATAGATGGACACCTGAGGAGAAGGACTCCTTCCAAAAGGCTTTCCACACCTACGGCAAGGATTTTCATCTCATCCAGAAGCAGGTAAAGCCGCAGGACATTCTTTACCTGAGCAGATCATCAGGAGGAAAGCTTGCTTCTAGCTGGTAACAAACACTGGGCTTCGGTCTCTCTCTTCTCAAGTACCAAAACTGCTCAAGTAGTAACAAAATGGGACATCAAAGGCCTGTGAAAAGGATGATCCTGTCTCTCCAGCCCTTTTCTCCAAGCTCCTTTGGAATATGATGATTTATTCTCTCAGACTTGTCGCACACCTCTGCTGCTGCTTCCACAAGACATTGTGCTGGCATAACTGGAGTGAACCCGGCAAAGAAGACCTATGCTAGATGGATTTCTTGTTGATCTGTGCATTACATGCGCTACCACCTAGCATGATACACGGTTTACTACATTGCATGATGCCTCTCTTTCTCCATCTTCATTTCATTTTACACCCTACTCCATTTACTTCATGATTTTACTTCCTACTTTACTCCGTCATCTACTTTTTCCCCAAAGCACCCTACAAAGGAATTTTAGATTCCTTCTTTTTCTCTTCACAACAGATCCAGACTAAGACCGTGGCACAGTGTGTGGAGTACTACTACACCTGGAAAAAGGAGCATAGAGTTGCTAGCACTCTTGCTCAGGTGAGGGGGAAGAAAATCCAGGCATGCCAGGAGGGTGGGGAAACTGGGAGAAGGGGAGAAAACCTGCTGGCCAGCCGTGCCAGACGCCGCTTTGCCAGGATCACATTGTCCCATGCGCTGGGAAAGGCACAGCAGATGCTGCCCAGGCCTTCCTTCTGCTGCTGCCCTGAAATACGCCATTCTGGAGCCTAACTCTGAGCCAAAAAAGCCGCACCACCACCCAAATGGGCTTGGACTCTCTACAGATGGCTTTCTCAAGGGCTGCCACCTTTGCTGACTCCAATCAGACCCTTCATTCCCCACTTCACTCCTCCTGACATCAGCAATCCCTGTCTTCAGGGAGATGTTGCAGATTTTCAGGCAGTTTTTCTAGCATCCCAGCATACTCCCCAAGAAGCAGCTGCCAGTGCTGTGGCTCCCCTCAGACTTTCCTTACCAGCAAAGAGCAATTTGCTTGGCAAGTGTGAGAGAGAGAAAGAGAAAGAGAGAAAGAGACATTATTCTGGGTTGTATAAAAGGTCTAACCATGTGTCTTCCCTAATTTGACTGAATTTCCATCCCATTCCCTAGACATTTCTGCAGGAAAACCCAAGGGAAATAAATGTTAGGCAGAGAGGTAGAAATAAGAAATGTAGAATTCTAGATAGCCACACATTTATCCCACCCCTCTGGCCTGTAGCAAAGAGGAGCATTTCCCTCCAAGCTCTGCCTTGGCAGCCCGCCGCAGCCCACTGGCAAAGGCAGCCCTTTCCTCAGCTCTTGAGGCTTTGCAAGGATTTGTTTAGGCCAATAGATTTTTGTGCTGGACGCAGGCATTTCCAGCTTTCTGACGGGAAGGAAACCTTGAAACAGGATTCTTTGATTTACAGGCTGTGGGTGAAGGCAAGAGGAGCAAAAGCCCCCCCAGAAAGGAGGATGGGCAGACAGGGAAGAGAAGCCGCAAGAGGGCTGGCAGCGCCCAGTGTCCCTGCTGCCAACCGCGCCAGCCGCCCCGTTCGGCGGGAGGCCCCTTTCCCTGCGGCCAGTGCAAACGGTGCGCAACTTCCTGCTCTTTCTGCTCCAACCTGCGCCTTGGCATTAAAACAGGCTGACCCTTTGCAAAGGCGCCGCAGCGCAAGCTCAGGCCACTTGCACCATCGCCCCTCGCAGCCCTGCTCAAGCTTACAACCCACCTCAAACCCAAACAGCTCACTTCCAACCCAGCCTTCACAATGAAACCTTACCCTGCCCCAACAACACACACTGCATACAAGTAGCAACAGATCCATCAAAGCTTGCTTTCATGCTGCTGATCAAATTCCAAATAGGATGCAGCAAAAGGAGGAAGACATTTCAAGGCATTGAAACAAGAAAGATCTGACTCATGCTCTGATCAATTCACAACGTGCCACTGCCCAAAAAGACAGAAATTCATACTAAAAGGCAGATCTTGCCACTTGCTGTAATGGTGTGTACTAAATTGAACAATGGATGGTTTGTTTCCTGTCTTCCAGGCTGTTTGAAACCATGCAGGAAAGGAACAAACACAGGAGAAGACATCGCCCTCGCAAAGAAGCAGAGCCTCTCCCCAAGAAGAAAAGACCAAATTAGACAAGCCTGCAGCTTGTCCAGCCAGGCCTAGCAAGGCTTAGGACTAGATAGGAATAGGACTGGTTTTTAAGCTTCGATAACGTCAATAGAACTAGATAGGAATAGGACTGGTTTTTAAGCTTTTAGACTTGTTCAAATTCTATTTAGTTAGTTTACATGATAGGAATCTCCTCAAATTCTTAGTTAAGGTACATGAGTATTATTCAAGATTCATTACTAGGATTAGATTTATCAGTCAATGTAAGAGGCTTGGTGTTGGCTACGCTCCGTCTTTTGTCATTTTGCCTTTGTTGAGACACAATCTGTCTTTATCATTAAACCATGTTTGTTCCACTTTATCTTTTGGTCTGTATGAAATCACTGCGGCAATCAAAGACGGCACTTGCCCTGAGAGGAGAATCTGGGCACGCACGACCTCCCCAAGGCCCGGCCCCTTGCTCAGCTGGCAGGACTGGCAAAGGTGTGTCTCCTTTACTGCCAGGGAAAGAACGCTGGCGCTTCATCCTTTGATTCCTACAAATCTCAGCTGCCAGTGGAAAGGGAGGCTTTGTTTAATTCAATGAATTGGATGAAAATGAGTGCTCTGCTCTCACCATCATTTCTGCCCTAAAAGCAACAGCTTTAGTCCTTTTTGTAGCCCAGCAACAGAACTTTGCTTCATTTTGGGGCACTGATGCACCTGACCACCTTGGAAGACGTTTCTAGAACCCCTCCAATTCTATCCAATTCATATCCCATGCACCACAAAGGCATCAGTAGTTCAGTTTCAGTTTCTCTTGAAAGGAGCCCTCTCCCGCTCTGGGCCTCCACCAATCTCCTTAGCTAAAGCAGAGCGGCTAGGATCATTATCCTCTCTCTGGCTTCCCACAGCTTAGGTATTTGCACCAAAGAAGAAGCAAACTCCCTCTTTCATCTAGCCCAGCAAATGGCACTGCCCAGCAAGGCTTTGGTGGCAGGGGCTGTGCAGGGTGGAGAGGGGGCGAGGGAGGGGCAATTGCCAGGCTGCTTCTGGGAAGCTCAGGGAAGCTTGCCCTTGTCTGATGGAGCCAGTGCAGCTGGGCTTTGGAGCCTACAAAGTATCTGCCTTGCAGTGGCACTTGTTACATCTGCCCCCTCACTTTGCTGCCCTGTGGGCAACATGCAGCCCGGGAAGGAAGCAAGATTGGGGCTGAAGCAAGATTTGCTTTGCCTTAACTATAGGCCAGGAAGCAGCAAAACTGGCTGGGTTTTGTCCTATCTGGCATCTAAGTATTAAAAGAAACGCCAAGGCCGTCAGTGTGGAAAGGTACTTCCATCAGTGTTCCTTTGTTAGAGGAATCCCTGAGTCTTTTGAGACAAACAGCTAGTTTCTCCAAGGGAGCTGGAAGAGGGATATACAAAGTCGGCATTCATGTTTGCTACAGAAATGCCACTGTGCTGTCCCTGTCTGTGTGTCCCCATCAGTTCCCCTGAGAAACATGCTGTTTCTCTAAGTTTCAAGGAAGGAGTGATGAGGTGAGTGACCAGCTCAGAGGCCCAAAGGAGGGAAAACATCAAGCGACATTATTGGGCACCAAAAGGAGATTTGAGAAAGGGGGCAGCATGAATGCCTCCACTTTGAGAGGAAGCTTTGGAGTTGCCTCTCGCCTGAACAACTTGCAAATTCTAGCTCCTCTCAGAGCTGGAGGAGAGCCAGCGGGAGGAGTCCTGCTGCTTCTCCAGGGCAGGAGATGAGGTTCTGGGCCCTTGGACACAGACAGACTCCTGGGCACGTTCAGCTGGAGACACCTTGCAGAGAAGAACCGACAAGAGCCAGGGCTGTCCCTGCACTGCTTTTGCCCGTCTCCTGAGACGACTCAGGAGAAAAACCCAATGGCAAGGCTCTCAGAGCAAGCTTGCAGCAGCAGAAGTAAAAGGGGCAGAGGTGGCCCATGCCTCTTTCTGTCCCATGGCTCCCCTGGGGTTCTACATGGAATGTTGGGCTGTGCCCATAGCAACTGTCGTTGTCTCCTGCTCCTGCGGCCCTTGGTGGAACGCTGCTGGAGCAGCGCTGGAGCAGCAGCTGCAGGATCAGCTCCTGGGCTGTCCCTGACCAGCCACCTCCTGCACTCAGCGCCACACCCGGCCTCTGCACCCACATCCTCGTCTCCTCGGCTGCCTCCAGGCATCCCCACAGCACTTGGGGATCGTCCAAGGTAAGAAAATCCCCGTTTGCCCTCAAAGCACTAACACAATGGCACGAGGCTCCAGCTGCCTCTCCCACCAACCACGACACACAGGCTGCCTGCTCACTTTCCCCACACCACGTTCCACGTCAAAACAAGCTTCAGCTTCTGAAGGAATCGTGTTGCCTCCCAGGCAAACACAGACCTTTCCATAGAGGATGTAGAGAGCTGTCCCAGTGCAGTTGCAGATCCTCCTCCACGGATCACCTGCTTCAAAGGTCTTGGCACCCATTGCAGCCCTAAACCTAGCTTGTGGTGACCCCAAAACAAATTGGTCATGCCTGAGGAGTTCAGGGCTTCAGTGTCAACAAATCCCCTTATGCCCTGACTCAGCTCACACCTGCTCCAAAGCTGCAAAAACCAGAATGATGGCACTTCTCCTCTGGGATCCCTCTCATTCAGGCCATGGAAGCATTTCACTGGCCTTGTCCTCAAACACAGCTGTTCAACTTCAAAAATCATCTGCTATCAGCAATCCTTATGTGCTTACATAGTTACATCTCTGATAGATACATTCTATTTTCATATCCTGTAGATACTTCTTTCAATGCATGTAGGGCTGCTTCTACCTCATGCTCAGGGGCAGCTGTGAAATGCCATCTTCTCAAGAACACAATCACAGTACCAGGGAATTTTCTGGCTTGCAAGGGATTCTCAAAGATCACTGAGCCCAACTCCAGGGCCTGCCCGGGGCAGCCTCAACAATCACACCCTGTGCCCAAGAGCGCTGTCCAAACACTTTTGGAGCTCAGTCAGCCTTGGTGCCGGCACCCCTTCCCTGGAGAGCCTCTTCCAGTGGCCAAGCACCCTCTGGGTGAAGAGCCTTTTCCTTCTATCCACCCTAAGCCTGCACTGCCACATCTTGCAGCCCATTCTCTTGGCTCCTCCCAGTGGCCCCAGCACTGAAGACAGTAGTGCATGGCCTTCTGCTTCCCCTCCTCAGGAAGCTGCTGACTGCTAGAGGCTCCTGCCTAGGCAATTCCACCTCAAAAGCACGGCAATGACAGCAAAAAGAAAGGAGCTGGGACAGAGGAGCTCAGGGTTTGCAACGATGAAGTTGAGAAGGAAGGCTACTGACACATCCTGGGCGCAACGATTTCTAACTGGAGCATTGTTTGGATCTTTTTCAGGTGGAAAGGAGAGGCACAATGAAAAGGAAAGCAAGAGGCAACAATCAGCCGTGAGTTTTGGCCTAGCGTTAAAGGACAGCAAACTGGAGGAATGGCCAGGAGGAGAACTGCTCTTTCAGAGTCAGGCTGGGATTGCTTCAAGCCTGTGCAGCCACAGGAAGGCTGTCTCCAGCACTTGCCTTTCTTACCTTCACCTCTTTCTTCCTTTAGGCACATCAATGTTGGCAGCGACTTTCAGGCTGAGCTCCCAGAGCTGCAGAGCAGAGCACCAAGTGAGGATGAAGAGCCTGCAAGCCTGGTCTGGAAGCCCTGGGGAGAAGATGACTCTGACATGGAAAAACCTGACAGAGGTAGCTTCTCTTCAAGCTTTTCTTCCACCCCTGACATACTTGGATCTTTCAAAGTCTCCTTTTGCATAGAAAGGCAGCTTCTTGCAGGCTCCGCTTCTCTCCCTGTCTCACGTGTCTTCCCATCTAGAAGTGTTAGAGGCAAGGAGAAGGCTCTGCTTCTGCAGCAGAGCAGCAAAAAGAGCAAGCCTCTTGCTCTCCAAATCGGTCAGGCCCATTTGCCACTGCAAGAGAGGAGATTGGCCTCCACTTCTTCTACAAGAAGCTGCTCTGAAGGGAGAGCCAGCACTGCGGGGGCCCTTGCTTCAGCTGGCCCTGTCTTTGCTCTCCTTTTCATGCTCTCCAAGCCGCTGCCTTTAGCTGCTGGCCTTTCCTTCCGCCTTGCATGGCAACCTTTGCTCTTGCTGGCCTCAAGGCTGACTTGGGCTGCCTTTTTGTTGTGCTTGCAGTAAGACAACTGCTGGACATGGCCAGCTCCCGTGGCATTGCCGGGCCAGCAGCTGACCTGGAGCGCGCCCTGCACTGCCTGCACCAGGCAGGCGGCAGCCTTCCGGTAAGAAGCCGCTCTGTGGGCGCACAGAAGAGGGCACAGGGAATGCACAAGGCCCGGCCACTGGCGCAGCCTTTCCTGCCTGCTCCTTGATGAAGGCTCTTCACAGGGAGCAGAGCACCTGCTGCCTGCTGTGTCTCCTCCAGCTGCGTCAGGGCTGAGCCCAAACGGCTCCAGCAGGGAGAATCTCCCTCCTGCAGGCAGCGGCGCCAGCTCCTGCAGCCTGCTGCCTTGGAAATCGCCTGCAGCTCTGGCTGCTCTAAGACATCTGGAGAGGAAATTCCCAGAAGCCTCACTCAGCTGAGGCCATTCTGGCTGCAGGAGCCGCAAAATCATTCGCTTGGGGAGCAAAATGCCACTCTTGGGCACCAGCATCAAAGGGCTGGGCAGCAAATCTAGGCACTGGGATCAAATCCCAGGCTTTCACATGGCATACAGTTGCTTGAATGTCTGAAGAGGCAAAGTAGCTGAAAGGCAGCATCTGTGCTTTTCGGCTCATTTTGGGTGTGGTGGGGCGCCTAAAGCCTTTTCCCCTTGGATCTTGCAGGAGGCTCTGGAGATGTTGCTCTCAGGGGGGCCTGCAACAGCTCAAGGCCATCCCTTGGCTGATTATCATTACGCAGGTAAGCAAAGCAGAGCTTCTTCCTTCACTGACAGATGCTGCCGTCCCCTTCAGTGTTGTGGCAAGTGTTTCTGCTTCAACAAATTGTGCTTAACACCAGCACAAGGTCTTGTCTTCTCAGGGGCTGGCGAAAGCACCAGCATCTAGTCCTTCAGCTTTACTTCTTTTCCAATCCTTTTCCCGGCGGAATGCCTGCTCTTGTCTTCGTCACCTTCTGAGGCAGCAGACATGTACTCACACGGGAATGATGGTCTGCAACCATTTGCTTGCGGCGGCCAGTGGGATCTACTTCATGTGGATCGAGTGATCCATTTACCTGCTGCTTTTTATTGCCAGGCTCTGATAGATGGACACCTGAGGAGAAGGACTCCTTCCAAAAGGCTTTCCACACCTATGGCAAGGATTTTCATCTCATCCAGAAGCAGGTAAAGCCGCAGGACATTCTTTACCTGAGCAGATCATCAGGAGGAAAGCTTGCTTCTAGCTGGTAACAAACACTGGGCTTCGGTCTCTCTCTTCTCAAGTACCAAAACTGCTCAAGTAGTAACAAAACGGGACATCAAAGGCCTGTGTGAAAAGGATGATCCTGTCTCTCCAGCCCTTTTCTCCAAGCTCCTTTGGAATATGATGATTTATTCTCTCAGACTTGTCGCACACCTCTGCTGCTGCTTCCACAAGACATTGTGCTGGCATAACTGGAGTGAACCCGGCAAAGAAGACCTGTGCTAGATGGATTTCTTGTTGATCTGTGCATTACATGCGCTACCACCTAGCATGATACACGGTTTACTACATTGCATGATGCCTCTCTTTCTCCATCTTCATTTCATTTTACACCCTACTCCATTTACTTCATGATTTTACTTCCTACTTTACTCCGTCATCTACTTTTTCCCCAAAGCACCCTACAAAGGAATTTTAGATTCCTTCTTTTTCTCTTCACAACAGATCCAGACTAAGACCGTGGCACAGTGTGTGGAGTACTACTACACCTGGAAAAAGGAGCATAGAGTTGCTAGCACTCTTGCTCAGGTGAGGGGGAAGAAAATCCAGGCATGCCAGGAGGGTGGAGAAACTGGGAGAAGGGGAGAAAACCTGCTGGCCAGGCATGCCAGACACCGCTTTGCCAGGATCACATTGTCCCATGCGCTGGGAAAGGCACAGCAGATGCTGCCCAGGCCTTCCTTCTGCTGCTGCCCTGAAATACGCCATTCTGGAGCCTAACTCTGAGCCAAAAAAGCCGCACCACCACCCAAATGGGCTTGGACTCTCTACAGATGGCTTTCTCAAGGGCTGCCACCTTTGCTGACTCCAATCAGACCCTTCATTCCCCACTTCACTCCTCCTGACATCAGCAATCCCTGTCTTCAGGGAGATGTTGCAGATTTTCAGGCAGTTTTTCTAGCATCCCAGCATACTCCCCAAGAAGCAGCTGCCAGTGCTGTGGCTCCCCTCAGACTTTCCTTACCAGCAAAGAGCAATTTGGTTGGCAAGAGTGAGAGAGAGAGAGAGAAAGAGAGAGAGACATTATTCTGGGTTGTAGAAAAGGTCTAACCATGTGTCTTCCCTAATTTGACTGAATTTCCATCCCATTCCCTAGACATTTCTGCAGGAAAACCCAAGGGAAATAAATGTTAGGCAGAGAGGTAGAAATAAGAAATGTAGAATTCTAGATAGCCACACATTTATCCCACCCCTCTGGCCTGTAGCAAAGAGGAGCATTTCCCTCCAAGCTCTGCCTTGGCAGCCCGCCGCAGCCCACTGGCAAAGGCAGCCCTTTCCTCAGCTCTTCAGGCTTTGCAAGGATTTGCTTAGGCCAATAGATTTTTGTGCTGGACGCAGGCATTTCCAGCTTTCTGATGGGAAGGAAACATTGAAACAGGATTCTTTGACTTCCAGGCTGTGGGCGAAGGCAAGAGGAGCAAAAGCCCCCCCAGAAAGGAGGATGGGCAGACAGGGAAGAGAAGCCGCAAGAGGGCTGGCAGCGCCCAGTGTCCCTGCTGCCAACCGCGCCAGCCGCCCCGTTCGGCGGGAGGCCCCTTTCCCTGCGGCCAGTGCAAACGGTGCGCAACTTCCTGCTCTTTCTGCTCCCACCTGCGCCTTGGCACTACAACAGGCTGACCCTTTGCAAAGGCGCCGCAGCGCAAGCTCAGGCCACTTGCACCATCGCCCCTCGCAGCCCTGCTCAAGCTTACAACCCACCTCAAACCCAAACAGCTCACTTCCAACCCAGCCTTCACAATGAAACCTTACCCTGCCCCAACAACACACACTGCATACAAGTAGCAACAGATCCATCAAAGCTTGCTTTGATGCTGCTGATCAAATTCCAAATAGGATGCAGCAAAAGGAGGAAGACATTTCAAGGCATTGAAGCAAGAAAGATCGGACTCATGCTCTGATCAATTCACAACGTGCCACTGCCCAAAAAGACAGAAATTCATACTAAAAGGCAGATCTTGCCACTTGCTGTAATGATGTGTACTAAATTGAACAATGGATGGTTTGTTTCCTGTCTTCCAGGCTGTTTGAAACCATGCAGGAAAGGAACAAACACAGGAGAAGACATCGCCCTCGCAAAGAAGCAGAGCCTCTCCCCAAGAAGAAAAGACCAAATTAGACAAGCCTGCAGCTTGTCCAGCCAGGCCTAGCAAGGCTTAGGACTAGATAGGAATAGGACTGGTTTTTAAGCTTCGATAACGTCAATAGAACTAGATAGGAATAGGACTGGTTTTTAAGCTTTTAGACTTGTTCAAATTCTATTTAGTTAGTTTACATGATAGGAATCTCCTCAAATTCTTAGTTAAGGTACATGAGTATTATTCAAGATTCATTAGTAGGATTAGATTGATCAGTCAATGTAAGAGGCTTGGTGTTGGCTACGCTCCGTCTTTTGTCATTTTGCCTTTGTTGAGACACAATCTGTCTTTATCATTAAACCATGTTTGTTCCACTTTATCTTTTGGTCTGTATGAAATCACTGCGGCAATCAAAGACGGCACTTGCCCTGAGAGGAGAATCTGGGCACGCACGACCTCCCCAAGGCCCGGCCCCTTGCTCAGCTGGCAGGACTGGCAAAGGTGTATCTCCTTTACTGCCAGGGAAAGAACGCTGGCGCTTCATCCTTTGATTCCTACAAATCTCAGCTGCCAGTGGAAAGGGAGGCTTTGTTTAATTCAATGAATTGGATCAAAATGAGTGCTCTGCTCTCACCATCATTTCTGCCCTAAAAGCAACAGCTTTAGTCCTTTTTGTAGCCCAGCAACAGAACTTTGCTTCATTTTGGGGCACTGATGCACCTGACCACCTTGGAAGACGTTTCTAGAACCCCTCCAATTCTATCCAATTCATATCCCATGCACCACAAAGGCATCAGTAGTTCAGTTTCAGTTCCTCATGAAAGGACCCCTCTCCCGCTCTGGGCCTCCACCAATCTCCTTAGCTAAAGCAGAGCGGCTGGGATCATTATCCTCTCTCTGGCTTCCCACAGCTTAGGTATTTGCACCAAAGAAGAAGCAAACTCCCTCTTTCATCTAGCCCAGCAAATGGCACTGCCCAGCAAGGCTTTGGTGGCAGGGGCTGTGCAGGGTGGAGAGGGGGCGAGGGAGGGGGCAATTGCCAGGCTGCTTCTGGGAAGCTCAGGGAAGCTTGCCCTTGTCTGATGGAGCCAGTGCAGCTGGGCTTTGGAGCCTACAAAGTATCTGCCTTGCAGTGGCACTTGTTACAGCTGCCCCCTCACTCTGCTGCCCTGTGGGCAACATGCAGCCCGGGAAGGAAGCAAGATTGGGACTGAAGCAAGATTTGCTTTGCCTTAACTATAGGCCGGGAAGCAGCAAAACTGGCTGGGTTTTGTCCTATCTGGCATCTAAGTATTAAAAGAAACGCCAAGGCCGTCAGTGTGGAAAGGTAATTCCATCAGTGTTCCTTTGTTAGGGGAATGCCTGAGTCTTTTGAGACAAACAGCTAGTTTCTCCAAGGGAGCTGGGAGAGAGATATACAAAGTCGGCATTCATGTTTGCTACAGAAATGCCACTGTGCTGTCCCTGTCTGTGTGTCCCCATCAGTTCCCCTGAGAAACATGCTGTTTCTCTAAGTTTCAAGGAAGGAGTGATGAGGTGAGTGACCAGCTCAGAGGCCCAAAGGAGGGAAAACATCAAGCGACATTATTGGGCACCAAAAGGAGATTTGAGAAAGGGGGCAGCATGAATGCCTCCACTTTGAGAGGAAGCTTTGGAGTTGCCTCTCGCCTGAACAACTTGCAAATTCTAGCTCCTCTCAGAGCTGGAGGAGAGCCAGCGGGAGGAGTCCTGCTGCTTCTGCAGGGCAGGAGATGAGGTTCTGGGCCCTTGGACACAGACAGACTCCTGGGCACGTTCAGCTGGAGACACCTTGCAGAGAAGCACCGACAAGAGCCAGGGCTGTCCCTGCACTGCTTTTGCCCGTCTCCTCAGGCGACTCAGGAGAAAAACCCAATGGCAAGGCTCTCAGAGCAAGCTTGCAGCAGCAGAAGTAAAAAGGGCAGAGGTGGCCCATGCCTCTTTCTGTCCCATGGCTCCCCTGGGGTTCTACATGGAATGTTGGGCTGTGCCCATAGCAACTGTCGTTGTCTCCTGCTCCTGCGGCCCTTGGTGGAACGCTGCTGGAGCAGCGCTGGAGCAGCAGCTGCAGGATCAGCTCCTGGGCTGTCCCTGACCAGCCACCTCCTGCACTCAGCGCCACACCCGGCCTCTGCACCCACATCCTCGTCTCCTCGGCTGCCTCCAGGCATCCCCACAGCACTTGGGGATCGTCCAAGGTAAGAAAATCCCCGTTTGCCCTCAAAGCACTAACACAATGGCACGAGGCTCCAGCTGCCTCTCCCACCAACCACGACACACAGGCTGCCTGCTCACTTTCCCCACACCACGTTCCACGTCAAAACAAGCTTCAGCTTCTGAAGGAATCGTGTTGCCTCCCAGGCAAACACAGACCTTTCCATAGAGGATGTAGAGAGCTGTCCCAGTGCAGTTGCAGATCCTCCTCCACGGATCACCTGCTTCAAAGGTCTTGGCACCCATTGCAGCCCTAAACCTAGCTTGTGGTGACCCCAAAACAAATTGGTCATGCCTGAGGAGTTCAGGGCTTCAGTGTCAACAAATCCCCTTATGCCCTGACTCAGCTCACACCTGCTCCAAAGCTGCAAAAACCAGAATGATGGCACTTCTCCTCTGGGATCCCTCTCATTCAGGCCATGGAAGCATTTCACTGGCCTTGTCCTCAAACACAGCTGTTCAACTTCAAAAATCATCTGCTATCAGCAATCCTTATGTGCTTACATAGTTACATCTCTGATAGATACATTCTATTTTCATATCCTGTAGATACTTCTTTCAATGCATGTAGGGCTGCTTCTACCTCATGCTCAGGGGCAGCTGTGAAATGCCATCTTCTCAAGAACACAATCACAGTACCAGGGAATTTTCTGGCTTGCAAGGGATTCTCAAAGATCACTGAGCCCAACTCCAGGGCCTGCCCGGGGCAGCCTCAACAATCACACCCTGTGCCCAAGAGCGCTGTCCAAACACTTTTGGAGCTCAGTCAGCCTTGGTGCCGGCACCCCTTCCCTGGAGAGCCTCTTCCAGTGGCCAAGCACCCTCTGGGTGAAGAGCCTTTTCCTTCTATCCACCCTAAGCCTGCACTGCCACATCTTGCAGCCCATTCTCTTGGCTCCTCCCAGTGGCCCCAGCACTGAAGACAGTAGTGCATGGCCTTCTGCTTCCCCTCCTCAGGAAGCTGCTGACTGCTAGAGGCTCCTGCCTAGGCAATTCCACCTCAAAAGCACGGCAATGACAGCAAAAAGAAAGGAGCTGGGACAGAGGAGCTCAGGGTTTGCAACGATGAAGTTGAGAAGGAAGGCTACTGACACATCCTGGGCGCAACGATTTCTAACTGGAGCATTGTTTGGATCTTTTTCAGGTGGAAAGGAGAGGCACAATGAAAAGGAAAGCAAGAGGCAACAATCAGCCGTGAGTTTTGGCCTAGCGTTAAAGGACAGCAAACTGGAGGAATGGCCAGGAGGAGAACTGCTCTTTCAGAGTCAGGCTGGGATTGCTTCAAGCCTGTGCAGCCACAGGAAGGCTGTCTCCAGCACTTGCCTTTCTTACCTTCACCTCTTTCTTCCTTTAGGCACATCAATGTTGGCAGCGACTTTCAGGCTGAGCTCCCAGAGCTGCAGAGCAGAGCACCAAGTGAGGATGAAGAGCCTGCAAGCCTGGTCTGGAAGCCCTGGGGAGAAGATGACTCTGACATGGAAAAACCTGACAGAGGTAGCTTCTCTTCAAGCTTTTCTTCCACCCCTGACATACTTGGATCTTTCAAAGTCTCCTTTTGCATAGAAAGGCAGCTTCTTGCAGGCTCCGCTTCTCTCCCTGTCTCACGTGTCTTCCCATCTAGAAGTGTTAGAGGCAAGGAGAAGGCTCTGCTTCTGCAGCAGAGCAGCAAAAAGAGCAAGCCTCTTGCTCTCCAAATCGGTCAGGCCCATTTGCCACTGCAAGAGAGGAGATTGGCCTCCACTTCTTCTACAAGAAGCTGCTCTGAAGGGAGAGCCAGCACTGCGGGGGCCCTTGCTTCAGCTGGCCCTGTCTTTGCTCTCCTTTTCATGCTCTCCAAGCCGCTGCCTTTAGCTGCTGGCCTTTCCTTCCGCCTTGCATGGCAACCTTTGCTCTTGCTGGCCTCAAGGCTGACTTGGGCTGCCTTTTTGTTGTGCTTGCAGTAAGACAACTGCTGGACATGGCCAGCTCCCGTGGCATTGCCGGGCCAGCAGCTGACCTGGAGCGCGCCCTGCACTGCCTGCACCAGGCAGGCGGCAGCCTTCCGGTAAGAAGCCGCTCTGTGGGCGCACAGAAGAGGGCACAGGGAATGCACAAGGCCCGGCCACTGGCGCAGCCTTTCCTGCCTGCTCCTTGATGAAGGCTCTTCACAGGGAGCAGAGCACCTGCTGCCTGCTGTGTCTCCTCCAGCTGCGTCAGGGCTGAGCCCAAACGGCTCCAGCAGGGAGAATCTCCCTCCTGCAGGCAGCGGCGCCAGCTCCTGCAGCCTGCTGCCTTGGAAATCGCCTGCAGCTCTGGCTGCTGTAAGACATCTGGAGAGGAAATTCCCAGAAGCCTCACTCAGCTGAGGCCATTCTGGCTGCAGGAGCCGCAAAATCATTCGCTTGGGGAGCAAAATGCCACTCTTGGGCACCAGCATCAAAGGGCTGGGCAGCAAATCTAGGCACTGGGATCAAATCCCAGGCTTTCACATGGCATACAGTTGCTTGAATGTCTGAAGAGGCAAAGTAGCTGAAAGGCAGCATCTGTGCTTTTCGGCTCATTTTGGGTGTGGTGGGGCGCCTAAAGCCTTTTCCCCTTGGATCTTGCAGGAGGCTCTGGAGATGTTGCTCTCAGGGGGGCCTGCAACAGCTCAAGGCCATCCCTTGGCTGATTATCATTACGCAGGTAAGCAAAGCAGAGCTTCTTCCTTCACTGACAGATGCTGCCGTCCCCTTCAGTGTTGTGGCAAGTGTTTCTGCTTCAACAAATTGTGCTTAACACCAGCACAAGGTCTTGTCTTCTCAGGGGCTGGCGAAAGCACCAGCATCTAGTCCTTCAGCTTTACTTCTTTTCCAATCCTTTTCCCGGCGGAATGCCTGCTCTTGTCTTCGTCACCTTCTGAGGCAGCAGACATGTACTCACACGGGAATGATGGTCTGCAACCATTTGCTTGCGGCGGCCAGTGGGATCTACTTCATGTGGATCGAGTGATCCATTTACCTGCTGCTTTTTATTGCCAGGCTCTGATAGATGGACACCTGAGGAGAAGGACTCCTTCCAAAAGGCTTTCCACACCTATGGCAAGGATTTTCATCTCATCCAGAAGCAGGTAAAGCCGCAGGACATTCTTTACCTGAGCAGATCATCAGGAGGAAAGCTTGCTTCTAGCTGGTAACAAACACTGGGCTTCGGTCTCTCTCTTCTCAAGTACCAAAACTGCTCAAGTAGTAACAAAACGGGACATCAAAGGCCTGTGTGAAAAGGATGATCCTGTCTCTCCAGCCCTTTTCTCCAAGCTCCTTTGGAATATGATGATTTATTCTCTCAGACTTGTCGCACACCTCTGCTGCTGCTTCCACAAGACATTGTGCTGGCATAACTGGAGTGAACCCGGCAAAGAAGACCTGTGCTAGATGGATTTCTTGTTGATCTGTGCATTACATGCGCTACCACCTAGCATGATACACGGTTTACTACATTGCATGATGCCTCTCTTTCTCCATCTTCATTTCATTTTACACCCTACTCCATTTACTTCATGATTTTACTTCCTACTTTACTCCGTCATCTACTTTTTCCCCAAAGCACCCTACAAAGGAATTTTAGATTCCTTCTTTTTCTCTTCACAACAGATCCAGACTAAGACCGTGGCACAGTGTGTGGAGTACTACTACACCTGGAAAAAGGAGCATAGAGTTGCTAGCACTCTTGCTCAGGTGAGGGGGAAGAAAATCCAGGCATGCCAGGAGGGTGGAGAAACTGGGAGAAGGGGAGAAAACCTGCTGGCCAGGCATGCCAGACACCGCTTTGCCAGGATCACATTGTCCCATGCGCTGGGAAAGGCACAGCAGATGCTGCCCAGGCCTTCCTTCTGCTGCTGCCCTGAAATACGCCATTCTGGAGCCTAACTCTGAGCCAAAAAAGCCGCACCACCACCCAAATGGGCTTGGACTCTCTACAGATGGCTTTCTCAAGGGCTGCCACCTTTGCTGACTCCAATCAGACCCTTCATTCCCCACTTCACTCCTCCTGACATCAGCAATCCCTGTCTTCAGGGAGATGTTGCAGATTTTCAGGCAGTTTTTCTAGCATCCCAGCATACTCCCCAAGAAGCAGCTGCCAGTGCTGTGGCTCCCCTCAGACTTTCCTTACCAGCAAAGAGCAATTTGGTTGGCAAGAGTGAGAGAGAGAGAGAGAAAGAGAGAGAGACATTATTCTGGGTTGTAGAAAAGGTCTAACCATGTGTCTTCCCTAATTTGACTGAATTTCCATCCCATTCCCTAGACATTTCTGCAGGAAAACCCAAGGGAAATAAATGTTAGGCAGAGAGGTAGAAATAAGAAATGTAGAATTCTAGATAGCCACACATTTATCCCACCCCTCTGGCCTGTAGCAAAGAGGAGCATTTCCCTCCAAGCTCTGCCTTGGCAGCCCGCCGCAGCCCACTGGCAAAGGCAGCCCTTTCCTCAGCTCTTCAGGCTTTGCAAGGATTTGCTTAGGCCAATAGATTTTTGTGCTGGACGCAGGCATTTCCAGCTTTCTGATGGGAAGGAAACATTGAAACAGGATTCTTTGACTTCCAGGCTGTGGGCGAAGGCAAGAGGAGCAAAAGCCCCCCCAGAAAGGAGGATGGGCAGACAGGGAAGAGAAGCCGCAAGAGGGCTGGCAGCGCCCAGTGTCCCTGCTGCCAACCGCGCCAGCCGCCCCGTTCGGCGGGAGGCCCCTTTCCCTGCGGCCAGTGCAAACGGTGCGCAACTTCCTGCTCTTTCTGCTCCCACCTGCGCCTTGGCACTACAACAGGCTGACCCTTTGCAAAGGCGCCGCAGCGCAAGCTCAGGCCACTTGCACCATCGCCCCTCGCAGCCCTGCTCAAGCTTACAACCCACCTCAAACCCAAACAGCTCACTTCCAACCCAGCCTTCACAATGAAACCTTACCCTGCCCCAACAACACACACTGCATACAAGTAGCAACAGATCCATCAAAGCTTGCTTTGATGCTGCTGATCAAATTCCAAATAGGATGCAGCAAAAGGAGGAAGACATTTCAAGGCATTGAAGCAAGAAAGATCGGACTCATGCTCTGATCAATTCACAACGTGCCACTGCCCAAAAAGACAGAAATTCATACTAAAAGGCAGATCTTGCCACTTGCTGTAATGATGTGTACTAAATTGAACAATGGATGGTTTGTTTCCTGTCTTCCAGGCTGTTTGAAACCATGCAGGAAAGGAACAAACACAGGAGAAGACATCGCCCTCGCAAAGAAGCAGAGCCTCTCCCCAAGAAGAAAAGACCAAATTAGACAAGCCTGCAGCTTGTCCAGCCAGGCCTAGCAAGGCTTAGGACTAGATAGGAATAGGACTGGTTTTTAAGCTTCGATAACGTCAATAGAACTAGATAGGAATAGGACTGGTTTTTAAGCTTTTAGACTTGTTCAAATTCTATTTAGTTAGTTTACATGATAGGAATCTCCTCAAATTCTTAGTTAAGGTACATGAGTATTATTCAAGATTCATTAGTAGGATTAGATTGATCAGTCAATGTAAGAGGCTTGGTGTTGGCTACGCTCCGTCTTTTGTCATTTTGCCTTTGTTGAGACACAATCTGTCTTTATCATTAAACCATGTTTGTTCCACTTTATCTTTTGGTCTGTATGAAATCACTGCGGCAATCAAAGACGGCACTTGCCCTGAGAGGAGAATCTGGGCACGCACGACCTCCCCAAGGCCCGGCCCCTTGCTCAGCTGGCAGGACTGGCAAAGGTGTATCTCCTTTACTGCCAGGGAAAGAACGCTGGCGCTTCATCCTTTGATTCCTACAAATCTCAGCTGCCAGTGGAAAGGGAGGCTTTGTTTAATTCAATGAATTGGATCAAAATGAGTGCTCTGCTCTCACCATCATTTCTGCCCTAAAAGCAACAGCTTTAGTCCTTTTTGTAGCCCAGCAACAGAACTTTGCTTCATTTTGGGGCACTGATGCACCTGACCACCTTGGAAGACGTTTCTAGAACCCCTCCAATTCTATCCAATTCATATCCCATGCACCACAAAGGCATCAGTAGTTCAGTTTCAGTTCCTCATGAAAGGACCCCTCTCCCGCTCTGGGCCTCCACCAATCTCCTTAGCTAAAGCAGAGCGGCTGGGATCATTATCCTCTCTCTGGCTTCCCACAGCTTAGGTATTTGCACCAAAGAAGAAGCAAACTCCCTCTTTCATCTAGCCCAGCAAATGGCACTGCCCAGCAAGGCTTTGGTGGCAGGGGCTGTGCAGGGTGGAGAGGGGGCGAGGGAGGGGGCAATTGCCAGGCTGCTTCTGGGAAGCTCAGGGAAGCTTGCCCTTGTCTGATGGAGCCAGTGCAGCTGGGCTTTGGAGCCTACAAAGTATCTGCCTTGCAGTGGCACTTGTTACAGCTGCCCCCTCACTCTGCTGCCCTGTGGGCAACATGCAGCCCGGGAAGGAAGCAAGATTGGGACTGAAGCAAGATTTGCTTTGCCTTAACTATAGGCCGGGAAGCAGCAAAACTGGCTGGGTTTTGTCCTATCTGGCATCTAAGTATTAAAAGAAACGCCAAGGCCGTCAGTGTGGAAAGGTAATTCCATCAGTGTTCCTTTGTTAGGGGAATGCCTGAGTCTTTTGAGACAAACAGCTAGTTTCTCCAAGGGAGCTGGGAGAGAGATATACAAAGTCGGCATTCATGTTTGCTACAGAAATGCCACTGTGCTGTCCCTGTCTGTGTGTCCCCATCAGTTCCCCTGAGAAACATGCTGTTTCTCTAAGTTTCAAGGAAGGAGTGATGAGGTGAGTGACCAGCTCAGAGGCCCAAAGGAGGGAAAACATCAAGCGACATTATTGGGCACCAAAAGGAGATTTGAGAAAGGGGGCAGCATGAATGCCTCCACTTTGAGAGGAAGCTTTGGAGTTGCCTCTCGCCTGAACAACTTGCAAATTCTAGCTCCTCTCAGAGCTGGAGGAGAGCCAGCGGGAGGAGTCCTGCTGCTTCTGCAGGGCAGGAGATGAGGTTCTGGGCCCTTGGACACAGACAGACTCCTGGGCACGTTCAGCTGGAGACACCTTGCAGAGAAGCACCGACAAGAGCCAGGGCTGTCCCTGCACTGCTTTTGCCCGTCTCCTCAGGCGACTCAGGAGAAAAACCCAATGGCAAGGCTCTCAGAGCAAGCTTGCAGCAGCAGAAGTAAAAAGGGCAGAGGTGGCCCATGCCTCTTTCTGTCCCATGGCTCCCCTGGGGTTCTACATGGAATGTTGGGCTGTGCCCATAGCAACTGTCGTTGTCTCCTGCTCCTGCGGCCCTTGGTGGAACGCTGCTGGAGCAGCGCTGGAGCAGCAGCTGCAGGATCAGCTCCTGGGCTGTCCCTGACCAGCCACCTCCTGCACTCAGCGCCACACCCGGCCTCTGCACCCACATCCTCGTCTCCTCGGCTGCCTCCAGGCATCCCCACAGCACTTGGGGATCGTCCAAGGTAAGAAAATCCCCGTTTGCCCTCAAAGCACTAACACAAGGGCACGAGGCTCCAGCTGCCTCTCCCACCAACCACGACACACAGGCTGCCTACTCACTTTCCCCACACCACGTTCCACGTCAAAACAAGCTTCAGCTTCTGAAGGAATCGTGTTGCCTCCCAGGCAAACACAGACCTTTCCATAGAGGATGTAGAGAGCTGTCCCAGTGCAGTTGCAGATCCTCCTCCACGGATCACCTGCTTCAAAGTTCTTGGCACCCATTGCAGCCCTAAACCTAGCTTGTGGTGACCCCAAAACAAATTGGTCATGCCTGAGGAGTTCAGGGCTTCAGTGTCAACAAATCCCCTTATGCCCTGACTCAGCTCACACCTGCTCCAAAGCTGCAAAAACCAGAATGATGGCACTTCTCCTCTGGGATCCCTCTCATTCAGGCCATGGAAGCATTTCACTGGCCTTGTCCTCAAACACAGCTGTTCAACTTCAAAAATCATCTGCTATCAGCAATCCTTATGTGCTTACATAGTTACATCTCTGATAGATACATTCTATTTTCATATCCTGTAGATACTTCTTTCAATGCATGTAGGGCTGCTTCTACCTCATGCTCAGGGGCAGCTGTGAAATGCCATCTTCTCAAGAACACAATCACAGTACCAGAGAATTTTCTGGCTTGCAAGGGATTCTCAAAGATCACTGAGCCCAACTCCAGGGCCTGCCCGGGGCAGCCTCAACAATCACACCCTGTGCCCAAGAGCGCTGTCCAAACACTTTTGGAGCTCAGTCAGCCTTGGTGCTGGCACCCCTTCCCTGGAGAGCCTCTTCCAGTGGCCAAGCACCCTCTGGGTGAAGAGCCTTTTCCTTCTATCCACCCTAAGCCTGCACTGCCACATCTTGCAGCCCATTCTCTTGGCTCCTCCCAGTGGCCTCAGCACTGAAGACAGTAGTGCATGGCCTTCTGCTTCCCCTCCTCAGGAAGCTGCTGACTGCTAGAGGCTCCTGCCTAGGCAATTCCACCTCAAAACCACGGCAATGACACCAAAAAGAAAGGAGCTGGGACAGAGGAGCTCAGGGTTTGCAACGATGAAGTTGAGAAGGAAGGCTACTGACACATCCTGGGCACAACGATTTCTAACTGGAGCATTGTTTGGATCTTTTTCAGGTGGAAAGGAGAGGCACAATGAAAAGGAAAGCAAGAGGCAACAATCAGCCGTGAGTTTTGGCCTAGGGTTAAAGGACAGCAAACTGGAGGAATGGCCAGGAGGAGAACTGCTCTTTCAGAGTCAGGCTGGGATTGCTTCAAGCCTGTGCAGCCACAGGAAGGCTCTCTCCAGCACTTGCCTTTCTTACCTTCACCTCTTTCTTCCTTTAGGCACATCAATGTTGGCAGCGACTTTCAGGCTGAGCTCCCAGAGCTGCAGAGCAGAGCACCAAGTGAGGATGAAGAGCCTGCAAGCCTGGTCTGGAAGCCCTGGGGAGAAGATGACTCTGACATGGAAAAACCTGACAGAGGTAGCTTCTCTTCAAGCTTTTCTTCCACCCCTGACATACTTGGATCTTTCAAAGTCTCCTTTTGCATAGAAAGGCAGCTTCTTGCAGGCTCCGCTTCTCTCCCTGTCTCACGTGTCTTCCCATCTAGAAGTGTTAGAGGCAAGGAGAAGGCTCTGCTTCTGCAGCAGAGCAGCAAAAAGAGCAAGCATCTTGCTCTCCAAATCGGTCAGGCCCATTTGCCACTGCAAGAGAGGAGATTGGCCTCCACTTCTTCTACAAGAAGCTATTCTGATGGGAGAGCCAGCACTGCGGGGGCCCTTGCTTCAGCTGGCCCTGTCTTTGCTCTCCTTTTCATGCTCTCCAAGCCGCTGCCTTTAGCTGCTGGCCTTTCCTTCCGCCTTGCATGGCAACCTTTGCTCTTGCTGGCCTCAAGGCTGACTTGGGCTGCCTTTTTGTTGTGCTTGCAGTAAGACAACTGCTGGACATGGCCAGCTCCCGTGGCATTGCCGGGCCAGCAGCTGACCTGGAGCGCGCCCTGCACTGCCTGCACCAGGCAGGCGGCAGCCTTCCGGTAAGAAGCCGCTCTGTGGGCGCACAGAAGAGGGCACAGGGAATGCACAAGGCCCGGCCACTGGCACAGCCTTTCCTGCCTGCTCCTTGATGAAGGCTCTTGACAGGGAGCAGAGCACCTGCTGCCTGCTGTGTCTCCTCCAGCTGGGTCAGGGCTGAGCCCAAACGGCTCCAGCAGGGAGAATCTCCCTCCTGCAGGCGGCGGCGCCAGCTCCTGCAGCCTGCTGCCTTGGAAATCGCCTGCAGCTCTGGCTGCTCTAAGACATCTGGAGAGGAAATTCCCAGAAGCCTCACTCAGCTGAGGCCATTCTGGCTGCAGGAGCCGCAAAATCATTCGCTTGGGGAGCAAAATGCCACTCTTGGGCACCAGCATCAAAGGGCTGGGCAGCAAAAACTAGGCACTGGGATCAAATCCCAGGCTTTCACATGGCATACAGTTGCTTGAATGTCTGAAGAGGCAAAGTAGCTGAAAGGCAGCATCTGTGCTTTTCGGCTCATTTTGGGTGTGGTGGGGCGCCTAAAGCCTTTTCCCCTTGGATCTTGCAGGAGGCTCTGGAGATGTTGCTCTCAGGGGGGCCTGCAACAGCTCAAGGCCATCCCTTGGCTGATTATCATTACGCAGGTAAGCAAAGCAGAGCTTCTTCCTTCACTGACAGATGCTGCCGTCCCCTTCAGTGTTGTGGCAAGTGTTTCTGCTTCAACAAATTGTGCTTAACACCAGCACAAGGTCTTGTCTTCTCAGGGGCTGGCGAAAGCACCAGCATCTAGTCCTTCAGCTTTACTTCTTTTCCAATCCTTTTCCCGGCGGAATGCCTGCTCTTGTCTTCGTCACCTTCTGAGGCAGCAGACATGTACTCACACGGGAATGATGGTCTGCAACCATTTGCTTGCGGCGGCCAGTGGGATCTACTTCATGTGGATCGAGTGATCCATTTACCTGCTGCTTTTTATTGCCAGGCTCTGATAGATGGACACCTGAGGAGAAGGACTCCTTCCAAAAGGCTTTCCACACCTACGGCAAGGATTTTCATCTCATCCAGAAGCAGGTAAAGCCGCAGGACATTCTTTACCTGAGCAGATCATCAGGAGGAAAGCTTGCTTCTAGCTGGTAACAAACACTGGGCTTCGGTCTCTCTCTTCTCAAGTACCAAAACTGCTCAAGTAGTAACAAAACGGGACATCAAAGGCCTCTGTGAAAAGGATGATCCTGTCTCTCCAGCCCTTTTCTCCAAGCTCCTTTGGAATATGATGATTTATTCTCTCAGACTTGTCGCACACCTCTGCTGCTGCTTCCACAAGACATTGTGCTGGCATAACTGGAGTGAACCCGGCAAAGAAGACCTGTGCTAGATGGATTTCTTGTTGATCTGTGCATTACGTGCGCTACCACCTAGCATGATACACGGTTTACTACATTGCATGATGCCTCTCTTTCTCCATCTTCATTTCATTTTACACCCTACTCCATTTACTTCATGATTTTACTTCCTAGTTTACTCCGTCTTCTAATTTTCCCCAAAGCACCCTACAAAGGAATTTTAGATTCCTTCTTTTTCTCTTCACAACAGATCCAGACTAAGACCGTGGCACAGTGTGTGGAGTACTACTACACCTGGAAAAAGGAGCATAGAGTTGCTAGCACTCTTGCTCAGGTGAGGGGGAAGAAAATCCAGGCATGCCAGGAGGGTGGAGAAACTGGGAGAAGGGGAGAAAACCTGCTGGCCAGGCATGCCAGACACCGCTTTGCCAGGATCACATCGTCCCATGCGCTGGGAAAGGCACAGCAGATGCTGCCCAGGCCTTCCTTCTGCTGCTGCCCTGAAATACGCCATTCTGGAGCCTAACTCTGAGCCAAAAAAGCCGCACCACCACCCAAATGGGCTTGGACTCTCTACAGATGGCTTTCTCAAGGGCTGCCACCTTTGCTGACTCCAATCAGACCCTTCATTCCCCACTTCACTCCTCCTGACATCAGCAATCCCTGTCTTCAGGGAGATGTTGCAGATTTTCAGGCAGTTTTTCTAGCATCCCAGCATACTCCCCAAGAAGCAGCTGCCAGTGCTGTGGCTCCCCTCAGACTTTCCTTACCAGCAAAGAGCAATTTGGTTGGCAAGTGTGAGAGAGAGAAAGAGAAAGAGAGAGAGAGACATTATTCTGGGTTGTAGAAAACGTCTAACCATGTGTCTTCCCTAATTTGACTGAATTTCCATCCCATTCCCTAGACATTTCTGCAGGAAAACCCAAGGGAAATAAATGTTAGGCAGAGAGGTAGAAATAAGAAATGTAGAATTCTAGATAGCCACACATTTATCCCACCCCTCTGGCCTGTAGCAAAGAGGAGCATTTCCCTCCAAGCTCTGCCTTGGCAGCCCGCCGCAGCCCACTGGCAAAGGCAGCCCTTTCCTCAGCTCTTCAGGCTTTGCAAGGATTTGCTTAGGCCAATAGATTTTTGTGCTGGACGCAGGCATTTCCAGCTTTCTGACGGGAAGGAAACCTTGAAACAGGATTCTTTGATTTCCAGGCTGTGGGCGAAGGCAAGAGGAGCAAAAACCCCCCCAGAAAGGAGGATGGGCAGACAGGGAAGAGAAGCCGCAAGAGGGCTGGCAGCGCCCAGTGTCCCTGCTGCCAACCGCGCCAGCCGCCCCGTTCGGCGGGAGGCCCCTTTCCCTGCGGCCAGTGCAAACGGTGCGCAACTTCCTGCTCTTTCTGCTCCAACCTGCGCCTTGGCACTACAACAGGCTGACCCTTTGCAAAGGCGCCGCAGCGCAAGCTCAGGCCACTTGCACCATCGCGCCTCGCAGCCCTGCTCAAGCTTACAACCCACCTCAAACCCAAACAGCTCACTTCCAACCCAGCCTTCACAATGAAACCTTACCCTGCCCCAACAACACACACTGCATACAAGTAGCAACAGATCCATCAAAGCTTGCTTTGATGCTGCTGATCAAATTCCAAATAGGATGCAGCAAAAGGAGGAAGACATTTCAAGGCATTGAAACAAGAAAGATCGGACTCATGCTCTGATCAATTCACAACGTGCCACTGCCCAAAAAGACAGAAATTCATACTAAAAGGCAGATCTTGCCACTTGCTTTAATGATGTGTACTAAATTGAACAATGGATGGTTTGTTTCCTGTCTTCCAGGCTGTTTGAAACCATGCAGGAAAGGAACAAACACAGGAGAAGACATCGCCCTCGCAAAGAAGCAGAGCCTCTCCCCAAGAAGAAAAGACCAAATTAGACAAGCCTGCAGCTTGTCCAGCCAGGCCTAGCAAGGCTTAGGACTAGATAGGAATAGGACTGGTTTTTAAGCTTCGATAACGTCAATAGAACTAGATAGGAATAGGACTGGTTTTTAAGCTTTTAGACTTGTAGAAATTCTATTTAGTTAGTTTACATGATAGGAATCTCCTCAATTTCTTAGTTAAGGTACATGAGTATTATTCAAGATTCATTAGTAGGATTAGATTGATCAGTCAATGTAAGAGGCTTGGTGTTGGCTACGCTCCGTCTTTTGTCATTTTGCCTTTGTTGAGACACAATCTGTCTTTATCATTAAACCATGTTTGTTCCACTTTATCTTTTGGTCTGTATGAAATCACTGCGGCAATCAAAGACGGCACTTGCCCTGAGAGGAGAATCTGGGCACGCACGACCTCCCCAAGGCCCGGCCCCTTGCTCAGCTGGCAGGACTGGCAAAGTTGTGTCTCCTTTACTGCCAGGGAAAGAACGCTGGCGCTTCATCCTTTGATTCCTACAAATCTCAGCTGCCAGTGGAAAGGGAGGCTTTGTTTAATTCAATGAATTGGATCAAAATGAGTGCTCTGCTCTCACCATCATTTCTGCCCTAAAAGCAACAGCTTTAGTCCTTTTTGTAGCCCAGCAACAGAACTTTGTTTCATTTTGGGGCACTGATGCACCTGACCACCTTGGAAGACGTTTCTAGAACCCCTCCAATTCTATCCAATTCATATCCCATGCACCACAAAGGCATCAGTAGTTCAGTTTCAGTTCCTCTTGAAAGGACCCCTCTCCCGCTCTGGGCCTCCACCAATCTCCTTAGCTAAAGCAGAGCGGCTGGGATCATTATCCTCTCTCTGGCTTCCCACAGCTTAGGTATTTGCACCAAAGAAGAAGCAAACTCCCTCTTTCATCTAGCCCAGCAAATGGCACTGCCCAGCAAGGCTTTGGTGGCAGGGGCTGTGCAGGGTGGAGAGGGGGCGAGGGAGGGGGCAATTGCCAGGCTGCTTCTGGGAAGCGCAGGGAAGCTTGCCCTTGTCTGATGGAGCCAGTGCAGCTGGGCTTTGGAGCCTACAAAGTATCTGCCTTGCAGTGGCACTTGTTACAGCTGCCCCCTCACTCTGCTGCCCTGTGGGCAACATGCAGCCCGGGAAGGAAGCAAGATTGGGACTGAAGCAAGATTTGCTTTGCCTTAACTATAGGCCGGGAAGCAGCAAAACTGGCTGGGTTTTGTCCTATCTGGCATCTAAGTATTAAAAGAAACGCCAAGGCCGTCAGTGTGGAAAGGTAATTCCATCAGTGTTCCTTTGTTAGAGGAATGCCTGAGTCTTTTGAGACAAACAGCTAGTTTCTCCAAGGGAGCTGGGAGAGAGATATACAAAGTCGGCATTCATGTTTGCTACAGAAATGCCACTGTGCTGTCCCTGTCTGTGTGTCCCCATCAGTTCCCCTGAGAAACATGCTGTTTCTCTAAGTTTCAAGGAAGGAGTGACGAGGTGAGTGACCAGCTCAGAGGCCCAAAGGAGGGAAAACATCAAGCGACATTATTGGGCACCAAAAGGAGATTTGAGAAAGGGGGCAGCATGAATGCCTCCACTTTGAGAGGAAGCTTTGGAGTTGCCTCTCGCCTGAACAACTTGCAAATTCTAGCTCCTCTCAGAGCTGGAGGAGAGCCAGCGGGAGGAGTCCTGCTGCTTCTCCAGGGCAGGAGATGAGGTTCTGGGCCCTTGGACACAGACAGGCTCCTGGGCACGTTCAGCTGGAGACACCTTGCAGAGAAGCACCGACAAGAGCCAGGGCTGTCCCTGCACTGCTTTTGCCCGTCTCCTCAGGCGACTCAGGAGAAAAACCCAATGGCAAGGCTCTCAGAGCAAGCTTGCAGCAGCAGAAGTAAAAGGGGCAGAGGTGGCCCATGCCTCTTTCTGTCCCATGGCTCCCCTGGGGTTCTACATGGAATGTTGGGCTGTGCCCATAGCAACTGTCGTTGTCTCCTGCTCCTGCAGCCCTTGGTGGAACGCTGCTGGAGCAGCGCTGGAGCAGCAGCTGCAGGATCAGCTCCTGGGCTGTCCCTGACCAGCCACCTCCTGCACTCAGCGCCACACCCGGCCTCTGCACCCACATCCTCGTCTCCTCGCCTGCCTCCAGGCATCCCCACAGCACTTGGGGATCGTCCAAGGTAAGAAAATCCCCGTTTGCCTTCAAAGCACTAACACAAGGGCACGAGGCTCCAGCTGCCTCTCCCGCCAACCACGACACACAGGCTGCCTGCTCACTTTCCCCACACCACGTTCCACGTCAAAACAAGCTTCAGCTTCTGAAGGAATCGTGTTGCCTCCCAGGCAAACACAGACCTTTCCATAGAGGATGTAGAGAGCTGTCCCAGTGCAGTTGCAGATCCTCCTCCACGGATCACCTGCTTCAAAGTTCTTGGCACCCATTGCAGCCCTAAACCTAGCTTGTGGTGACCCCAAAACAAATTGGTCATGCCTGAGGAGTTCAGGGCTTCAGTGTCAACAAATCCCCTTATGCCCTGACTCAGCTCACACCTGCTCCAAAGCTGCAAAAACCAGAATGATGGCACTTCTCCTCTGGGATCCCTCTCATTCAGGCCATGGAAGCATTTCACTGGCCTTGTCCTCAAACACAGCTGTTCAACTTCAAAAATCATCTGCTATCAGCAATCCTTATGTGCTTACATAGTTACATCTCTGATAGATACATTCTATTTTCATATCCTGTAGATACTTCTTTCAATGCATGTAGGGCTGCTTCTACCTCATGCTCAGGGGCAGCTGTGAAATGCCATCTTCTCAAGAACACAATCACAGTACCAGAGAATTTTCTGGCTTGCAAGGGATTCTCAAAGATCACTGAGCCCAACTCCAGGGCCTGCCCGGGGCAGCCTCAACAATCACATGCCCAAGAGCGCTGTCCAAACACTTTTGGAGCTCAGTCAGCCTTGGTGCTGGCACCCCTTCCCTGGAGAGCCTCTTCCAGTGGCCAAGCACCCTCTGGGTGAAGAGCCTTTTCCTTCTATCCACCCTAAGCCTGCACTGCCACATCTTGCAGCCCATTCTCTTGGCTCCTCCCAGTGGCCCCAGCACTGAAGACAGTAGTGCATGGCCTTCTGCTTCCCCTCCTCAGGAAGCTGCTGACTGCTAGAGGCTCCTGCCTAGGCAATTCCACCTCAAAACCACGGCAATGACAGCAAAAAGAAAGGAGCTGGGACAGAGGAGCTCAGGGTTTGCAACGATGAAGTTGAGAAGGAAGGCTACTGACACATCCTGGGCACAACGATTTCTAACTGGAGCATTGTTTGGATCTTTTTCAGGTGGAAAGGAGAGGCACAATGAAAAGGAAAGCAAGAGGCAACAATCAGCCGTGAGTTTTGGCCTAGGGTTAAAGGACAGCAAACTGGAGGAATGGCCAGGAGGAGAACTGCTCTTTCAGAGTCAGGCTGGGCTTGCTTCAAGCCTGTGCAGCCACAGGAAGGCTCTCTCCAGCACTTGCCTTTCTTACCTTCACCTCTTTCTTCCTTTAGGCACATCAATGTTGGCAGCGACTTTCAGGCTGAGCTCCCAGAGCTGCAGAGCAGAGCACCAAGTGAGGATGAAGAGCCTGCAAGCCTGGTCTGGAAGCCCTGGGGAGAAGATGACTCTGACATGGAAAAACCTGACAGAGGTAGCTTCTCTTCAAGCTTTTCTTCCACCCCTGACATACTTGGATCTTTCAAAGTCTCCTTTTGCATAGAAAGGCAGCTTCTTGCAGGCTCCGCTTCTCTCCCTGTCTCACGTGTCTTCCCATCTAGAAGTGTTAGAGGCAAGGAGAACGCTCTGCTTCTGCAGCAGAGCAGCAAAAAGAGCAAGCATCTTGCTCTCCAAATCGGTCAGGCCCATTTGCCACTGCAAGAGAGGAGATTGGCCTCCACTTCTTCTACAAGAAGCTGCTCTGAAGGGAGAGCCAGCACTGCGGGGGCCCTTGCTTCAGCTGGCCCTGTCTTTGCTCTCCTTTTCATGCTCTCCAAGCCGCTGCCTTTAGCTCCTGGCCTTTCCTTCCGCCTTGCATGGCAACCTTTGCTCTTGCTGGCCTCAAGGCTGACTTGGGCTGCCTTTTTGTTGTGCTTGCAGTAAGACAACTGCTGGACATGGCCAGCTCCCGTGGCATTGCCGGGCCAGCAGCTGACCTGGAGCGCGCCCTGCACTGCCTGCACCAGGCAGGCGGCAGCCTTCCGGTAAGAAGCCGCTCTGTGGGCGCACAGAAGAGGGCACAGGGAATGCACAAGGCCCGGCCACTGGCACAGCCTTTCCTGCCTGCTCCTTGATGAAGGCTCTTGACAGGGAGCAGAGCACCTGCTGCCTGCTGTGTCTCCTCCAGCTGGGTCAGGGCTGAGCCCAAACGGCTCCAGCAGGGAGAATCTCCCTCCTGCAGGCGGCGGCGCCAGCTCCTGCAGCCTGCTGCCTTGGAAATCGCCTGCAGCTCTGGCTGCTCTAAGACATCTGGAGAGGAAATTCCCAGAAGCCTCACTCAGCTGAGGCCATTCTGGCTGCAGGAGCCGCAAAATCATTCGCTTGGGGAGCAAAATGCCACTCTTGGGCACCAGCATCAAAGGGCTGGGCAGCAAAAACTAGGCACTGGGATCAAATCCCAGGCTTTCACATGGCATACAGTTGCTTGAATGTCTGAAGAGGCAAAGTAGCTGAATGGCAGCATCTGTGCTTTTCGGCTCATTTTGGGTGTGGTGGGGCGCCTAAAGCCTTTTCCCCTTGGATCTTGCAGGAGGCTCTGGAGATGTTGCTCTCAGGGGGGCCTGCAACAGCTCAAGGCCATCCCTTGGCTGATTATCATTACGCAGGTAAGCAAAGCAGAGCTTCTTCCTTCACTGACAGATGCTGCCGTCCCCTTCAGTGTTGTGGCAAGTGTTTCTGCTTCAACAAATTGTGCTTAACACCAGCACAAGGTCTTGTCTTCTCAGGGGCTGGCGAAAGCACCAGCATCTAGTCCTTCAGCTTTACTTCTTTTCCAATCCTTTTCCCGGCGGAATGCCTGCTCTTGTCTTCATCACCTTCTGAGGCAGCAGACATGTACTCACACGGGAATGATGGTCTGCAACCATTTGCTTGCGGCGGCCAGTGGGATCTACTTCATGTGGATCGAGTGATCCATTTACCTGCTGCTTTTTATTGCCAGGCTCTGATAGATGGACACCTGAGGAGAAGGACTCCTTCCAAAAGGCTTTCCACACCTACGGCAAGGATTTTCATCTCATCCAGAAGCAGGTAAAGCCGCAGGACATTCTTTACCTGAGCAGATCATCAGGAGGAAAGCTTGCTTCTAGCTGGTAACAAACACTGGGCTTCGGTCTCTCTCTTCTCAAGTACCAAAACTGCTCAAGTAGTAACAAAACGGGACATCAAAGGCCTGTGTGAAAAGGATGATCCTGTCTCTCCAGCCCTTTTCTCCAAGCTCCTTTGGAATATGATGATTTATTCTCTCAGACTTGTCGCACACCTCTGCTGCTGCTTCCACAAGACATTGTGCTGGCATAACTGGAGTGAACCCGGCAAAGAAGACCTGTGCTAGATGGATTTCTTGTTGATCTGTGCATTATGTGTGCTACCACCTAGCATGATACACGGTTTACTACATTGCATGATGCCTCTCTTTCTCCATCTTCATTTCATTTTACACCCTACTCCATTTACTTCATGATTTTACTTCCTAGTTTACTCCGTCTTCTAATTTTCCCCAAAGCACCCTACAAAGGAATTTTAGATTCCTTCTTTTTCTCTTCACAACAGATCCAGACTAAGACCGTGGCACAGTGTGTGGAGTACTACTACACCTGGAAAAAGGAGCATAGAGTTGCTAGCACTCTTGCTCAGGTGAGGGGGAAGAAAATCCAGGCATGCCAGGAGGGTGGAGAAACTGGGAGAAGGGGAGAAAACCTGCTGGCCAGGCATGCCAGACACCGCTTTGCCAGGATCACATTGTCCCATGCGCTGGGAAAGGCACAGCAGATGCTGCCCAGGCCTTCCTTCTGCTGCTGCCCTGAAATACGCCATTCTGGAGCCTAACTCTGAGCCAAAAAAGCCGCACCACCACCCAAATGGGCTTGGACTCTCTACAGATGGCTTTCTCAAGGGCTGCCACCTTTGCTGACTCCAATCAGACCCTTCATTCCCCACTTCACTCCTCCTGACATCAGCAATCCCTGTCTTCAGGGAGATGTTGCAGATTTTCAGGCAGTTTTTCTAGCATCCCAGCATACTCCCCAAGAAGCAGCTGCCAGTGCTGTGGCTCCCCTCAGACTTTCCTTACCAGCAAAGAGCAATTTGGTTGGCAAGTGTGAGAGAGAGAAAGAGAAAGAGAGAGAGAGACATTATTCTGGGTTGTAGAAAACGTCTAACCATGTGTCTTCCCTAATTTGACTGAATTTCCATCCCATTCCCTAGACATTTCTGCAGGAAAACCCAAGGGAAAGAAATGTTAGGCAGAGAGGTAGAAATAAGAAATGTAGAATTCTAGATAGCCACACATTTATCCCACCCCTTTGGCCTGTAGCAAAGAGGAGCATTTCCCTCCAAGCTCTGCCTTGCAGCCCGCCGCAGCCCACTGGCAAAGGCAGCCCTTTCCTCAGCTCTTGAGGCTTTGCAAGGATTTGCTTAGGCCAATAGATTTTTGTGCTGGACGCAGGCATTTCCAGCTTTCTGACGGGAAGGAAACATTGAAACAGGATTCTTTGATTTCCAGGCTGTGGGCGAAGGCAAGAGGAGCAAAAGCCCCCCCAGAAAGGAGGATGGGCAGACAGGGAAGAGAAGCCGCAAGAGGGCTGGCAGCGCCCAGTGTCCCTGCTGCCAACCGCGCCAGCCGCCCCGTTCGGCGGGAGGCCCCTTTCCCTGCGGCCAGTGCAAACGGTGCGCAACTTCCTGCTCTTTCTGCTCCAACCTGCGCCTTGGCGCTACAACAGGCTGACCCTTTGCAAAGGCGCCGCAGCGCAAGCTCAGGCCACTTGCACCATCGCGCCTCGCAGCCCTGCTCAAGCTTACAACCCACCTCAAACCCAAACAGCTCACTTCAATCCCAGCCTTCACAATGAAACCTTACCCTGCCCCAACAACACACACTGCATACAAGTAGCAACAGATCCATCAAAGCTTGCTTTGATACTGCTGATCAAATTCCAAATAGGATGCAGCAAAAGGAGGAAGACATTTCAAGGCATTGAAGCAAGAAAGATCGGACTCGTGCTCTGATCAATTCACAACGTGCCACTGCCCAAAAAGACAGAAATTCATACTAAAAGGCAGATCTTGCCACTTGCTTTAATGATGTGTACTAAACTGAACAATGGATGGTTTGTTTCCTGTCTTCCAGGCTGTTTGAAACCATGCAGGAAAGGAACAAACACAGGAGAAGACATCGTCCTCGCAAAGAAGCAGAGCCTCTCCCCAAGAAGAAAAGACCAAATTAGACAAGCCTGCAGCTTGTCCAGCCAGGCCTAGCAAGGCTTAGGCGTCAATAGGACTAGATAGGAATAGGACTGGTTTTTAAGCTTTTAGACTTGTAGAAATTCTATTTAGTTAGTTTACATGATAGGAATCTCCACAATTTCTTAGTTAAGGTACATGAGTATTATTCAAGATTCATTAGTAGGATTAGATTTATCAGTCAATGTAAGAGGCTTGGTGTTGGCTACGCTCCGTCTTTTGTCATTTTGCCTTTGTTGAGACACAATCTGTCTTTATCATTAAACCATGTTTGTTCCACTTTATCTTTTGGTCTGTATGAAATCACTGCGGCAATCAAAGACGGCACTTGCCCTGAGAGGAGAATCTGGGCACGCACGACCTCCCCAAGGCCCGGCCCCTTGCTCAGCTGGCAGGACTGGCAAAGGTGTGTCTCCTTTACTGCCAGGGAAAGAACGCTGGCGCTTCATCCTTTGATTCCTACAAATCTCAGCTGCCAGTGGAAAGGGAGGCTTTGTTTAATTCAATGAATTGGATCAAAATGAGTGCTCTGCTCTCACCATCATTTCTGCCCTAAAAGCAACAGCTTTAGTCCTTTTTGTAGCCCAGCAACAGAACTTTGCTTCATTTTGGGGCACTGATGCACCTGACCACCTTGGAAGACGTTTCTAGAACCCCTCCAATTCTATCGAATTCATATCCCATGCACCACAAAGGCATCAGTAGTTCAGTTTCAGTTCCTCTTGAAAGGACCCCTCTCCCGCTCTGGGCCTCCACCAATCTCCTTAGCTAAAGCAGAGCGGCTGGGATCATTATCCTCTCTCTGGCTTCCCACAGCTTAGGTATTTGCACCAAAGAAGAAGCAAACTCCCTCTTTCATCTAGCCCAGCAAATGGCACTGCCCAGCAAGGCTTTGGTGGCAGGGGCTGTGCAGGGTGGAGAGGGGGCGAGGGAGGGGGCAATTGCCAGGCTGCTTCTGGGAAGCGCAGGGAAGCTTGCCCTTGTCTGATGGAGCCAGTGCAGCTGGGCTTTGGAGCCTACAAAGTATCTGCCTTGCAGTGGCACTTGTTACAGCTGCCCCCTCACTTTGCTGCCCTGTGGGCAACATGCAGCCCGGGAAGGAAGCAAGATTGGGACTGAAGCAAGATTTGCTTTGCCTTAACTATAGGCCGGGAAGCAGCAAAACTGGCTGGGTTTTGTCCTATCTGGCATCTAAGTATTAAAAGAAACGCCAAGGCCGTCAGTGTGGAAAGGTAATTCCATCAGTGTTCCTTTGTTAGAGGAATGCCTGAGTCTTTTGAGACAAACAGCTAGTTTCTCCAAGGGAGCTGGGAGAGAGATATACAAAGTCTGCATTCATGTTTGCTACAGAAATGCCACTGTGCTGTCCCTGTCTGTGTGTCCCCATCAGTTCCCCTGAGAAACATGCTGTTTCTCTAAGTTTCAAGGAAGGAGTGATGAGGTGAGTGACCAGCTCAGAGGCCCAAAGGAGGGAAAACATCAAGCGGCATGATTGGGCACCAAAAGGAGATTTGAGAAAGGGGGCAGCATGAATGCCTCCACTTTGAGAGGAAGCTTTGGAGTTGCCTCTCGCCTGAACAACTTGCAAATTCTAGCTCCTCTCAGAGCTGGAGGAGAGCCAGCGGGAGGAGTCCTGCTGCTTCTCCAGGGCAGGAGATGAGGTTCTGGGCCCTTGGACACACACAGACTCCTGGGCACGTTCAGCTGGAGACACCTTGCAGAGAAGCACCGACAAGAGCCAGGGCTGTCCCTGCACTGCTTTTGCCCGTCTCCTCAGGCGACTCAGGAGAAAAACCCAATGGCAAGGCTCTCAGAGCAAGCTTGCAGCAGCAGAAGTAAAAGGGGCAGAGGTGGCCCATGCCTCTTTCTGTCCCATGGCTCCCCTGGGGTTCTACATGGAATGTTGGGCTGTGCCCATAGCAACTGTCGTTGTCTCCTGCTCCTGCGGCCCTTGGTGGAACGCTGCTGGAGCAGCGCTGGAGCAGCAGCTGCAGGATCAGCTCCTGGGCTGTCCCTGACCAGCCACCTCCTGCACTCAGCGCCACACCCGGCCTCTGCACCCACATCCTCGTCTCCTCGGCTGCCTCCAGGCATCCCCACAGCACTTGGGGATCGTCCAAGGTAAGAAAATCCCCGTTTGCCTTCAAAGCACTAACACAAGGGCACGAGGCTCCAGCTGCCTCTCCCGCCAACCACGACACACAGGCTGCCTGCTCACTTTCCCCACACCACGTTCCACGTCAAAACAAGCTTCAGCTTCTGAAGGAATCGTGTTGCCTCCCAGGCAAACACAGACCTTTCCATAGAGGATGTAGAGAGCTGTCCCAGTGCAGTTGCAGATCCTCCTCCACGGATCACCTGCTTCAAAGTTCTTGGCACCCATTGCAGCCCTAAACCTAGCTTGTGGTGACCCCAAAACAAATTGGTCATGCCTGAGGAGTTCAGGGCTTCAGTGTCAACAAATCCCCTTATGCCCTGACTCAGCTCACACCTGCTCCAAAGGTGCAAAAACCAGAATGATGGCACTTCTCCTCTGGGATCCCTCTCATTCAGGCCATGGAAGCATTTCACTGGCCTTGTCCTCAAACACAGCTGTTCAGCTTCAAAAATCATCTGCTATCAGCAATCCTTATGTGCTTACATAGTTACATCTCTGATAGATACATTCTATTTTCATATCCTGTAGATACTTCTTTCAATGCATGTAGGGCTGCTTCTACCTCATGCTCAGGGGCAGCTGTGAAATGCCATCTTCTCAAGAACACAATCACAGTACCAGAGAATTTTCTGGCTTGCAAGGGATTCTCAAAGATCACTGAGCCCAACTCCAGGGCCTGCCCGGGGCAGCCTCAACAATCACATGCCCAAGAGCGCTGTCCAAACACTTTTGGAGCTCAGTCAGCCTTGGTGCTGGCACCCCTTCCCTGGAGAGCCTCTTCCAGTGGCCAAGCACCCTCTGGGTGAAGAGCCTTTTCCTTCTATCCACCCTAAGCCTGCACTGCCACATCTTGCAGCCCATTCTCTTGGCTCCTCCCAGTGGCCCCAGCACTGAAGACAGTAGTGCATGGCCTTCTGCTTCCCCTCCTCAGGAAGCTGCTGACTGCTAGAGGCTCCTGCCTAGGCAATTCCACCTCAAAACCACGGCAATGACACCAAAAAGAAAGGAGCTGGGACAGAGGAGCTCAGGGTTTGCAACGATGAAGTTGAGAAGGAAGGCTACTGACACATCCTGGGCACAACGATTTCTAACTGGAGCATTGTTTGGATCTTTTTCAGGTGGAAAGGAGAGGCACAATGAAAAGGAAAGCAAGAGGCAACAATCAGCCGTGAGTTTTGGCCTAGGGTTAAAGGACAGCAAACTGGAGGAATGGCCAGGAGGAGAACTGCTCTTTCAGAGTCAGGCTGGGCTTGCTTCAAGCCTGTGCAGCCACAGGAAGGCTCTCTCCAGCACTTGCCTTTCTTACCTTCACCTCTTTCTTCCTTTAGGCACATCAATGTTGGCAGCGACTTTCAGGCTGAGCTCCCAGAGCTGCAGAGCAGAGCACCAAGTGAGGATGAAGAGCCTGCAAGCCTGGTCTGGAAGCCCTGGGGAGAAGATGACTCTGACATGGAAAAACCTGACAGAGGTAGCTTCTCTTCAAGCTTTTCTTCCACCCCTGACATACTTGGATCTTTCAAAGTCTCCTTTTGCATAGAAAGGCAGCTTCTTGCAGGCTCCGCTTCTCTCCCTGTCTCACGTGTCTTCCCATCTAGAAGTGTTAGAGGCAAGGAGAAGGCTCTGCTTCTGCAGCAGAGCAGCAAAAAGAGCAAGCCTCTTGCTCTCCAAATCGGTCAGGCCCATTTGCCACTGCAAGAGAGGAGATTGGCCTCCACTTCTTCTACAAGAAGCTGCTCTGAAGGGAGAGCCAGCACTGCGGGGGCCCTTGCTTCAGCTGGCCCTGTCTTTGCTCTCCTTTTCATGCTCTCCAAGCCGCTGCCTTTAGCTCCTGGCCTTTCCTTCCGCCTTGCATGGCAACCTTTGCTCTTGCTGGCCTCAAGGCTGACTTGGGTTGCCTTTTTGTTGTGCTTGCAGTAAGACAACTGCTGGACATGGCCAGCTCCCGTGGCATTGCCGGGCCAGCAGCTGACTTGGAGCGCGCCCTGCACTGCCTGCACCAGGCAGGCGGCAGCCTTCCGGTAAGAAGCCGCTCTGTGGGCGCACAGAAGAGGGCACAGGGAATGCACAAGGCCCGGCCACTGGCACAGCCTTTCCTGCCTGCTCCTTGATGAAGGCTCTTCACAGGGAGCAGAGCACCTGCTGCCTGCTGTGTCTCCTCCAGCTGCGTCAGGGCTGAGCCCAAACGGCTCCAGCAGGGAGAATCTCCCTCCTGCAGGCGGCGGCGCCAGCTCCTGCAGCCTGCTGCCTTGGAAATCGCCTGCAGCTCTGGCTGCTCTAAGACATCTGGAGAGGAAATTCCCAGAAGCCTCACTCAGCTGAGGCCATTCTGGCTGCAGGAGCCGCAAAATCATTCGCTTGGGGAGCAAAATGCCACTCTTGGACACCAGCATCAAAGGGCTGGGCAGCAAAAACTAGGCACTGGGATCAAATCCCAGGCTTTCACATGGCATACAGTTGCTTGAATGTCTGAAGAGGCAAAGTAGCTAAAAAGGCAGCATCTGTGCTTTTCGGCTCATTTTGGGTGTGGTGGGGCGCCTAAAGCCTTTTCCCCTTGGATCTTGCAGGAGGCTCTGGAGATGTTGCTCTCAGGGGGGCCTGCAATAGCTCAAGGCCATCCCTTGGCTGATTATCATTACGCAGGTAAGCAAAGCAGAGCTTCTTCCTTCACTGACAGATGCTGCCGTCCCCTTCAGTGTTGTGGCAAGTGTTTCTGCTTCAACAAATTGTGCTTAACACCAGCACAAGGTCTTGTCTTCTCAGGGGCTGGCGAAAGCACCAGCATCTAGTCCTTCAGCTTTACTTCTTTTCCAATCCTTTTCCCGGCGGAATGCCTGCTCTTGTCTTCATCACCTTCTGAGGCAGCAGACATGTACTCACACGGGAATGATGGTCTGCAACCATTTTCTTGCGGCGGCCAGTGGGATCTACTTCATGTGGATCGAGTGATCCATTTACCTGCTGCTTTTTATTGCCAGGCTCTGATAGATGGACACCTGAGGAGAAGGACTCCTTCCAAAAGGCTTTCCACACCTACGGCAAGGATTTTCATCTCATCCAGAAGCAGGTAAAGCCGCAGGACATTCTTTACCTGAGCAGATCATCAGGAGGAAAGCTTGCTTCTAGCTGGTAACAAACACTGGGCTTCGGTCTCTCTCTTCTCAAGTACCAAAACTGCTCAAGTAGTAACAAAACGGGACATCAAAGGCCTGTGTGAAAAGGATGATCCTGTCTCTCCAGCCCTTTTCTCCAAGCTCCTTTGGAATATGATGATTTATTCTCTCAGACTTGTCGCACACCTCTGCTGCTGCTTCCACAAGACATTGTGCTGGCATAACTGGAGTGAACCCGGCAAAGAAGACCTGTGCTAGATGGATTTCTTGTTGATCTGTGCATTACATGCGCTACCACCTAGCATGATACACGGTTTACTACATTGCATGATGCCTCTCTTTCTCCATCTTCATTTCATTTTACACCCTACTCCATTTACTTCATGATTTTACTTCCTACTTTACTCCGTCATCTACTTTTTCCCCAAAGCACCCTACAAAGGAATTTTAGATTCCTTCTTTTTCTCTTCACAACAGATCCAGACTAAGACCGTGGCACAGTGTGTGGAGTACTACTACACCTGGAAAAAGGAGCATAGAGTTGCTAGCACTCTTGCTCAGGTGAGGGGGAAGAAAATCCAGGCATGCCAGGAGGGTGGAGAAACTGGGAGAAGGGGAGAAAACCTGCTGGCCAGGCATGCCAGACACCGCTTTGCCAGGATCACATTGTCCCATGCGCTGGGAAAGGCACAGCAGATGCTGCCCAGGCCTTCCTTCTGCTGCTGCCCTGAAATACGCCATTCTGGAGCCTAACTCTGAGCCAAAAAAGCCGCACCACCACCCAAATGGGCTTGGACTCTCTACAGATGGCTTTCTCAAGGGCTGCCACCTTTGCTGACTCCAATCAGACCCTTCATTCCCCACTTCACTCCTCCTGACATCAGCAATCCCTGTCTTCAGGGAGATGTTGCAGATTTTCAGGCAGTTTTTCTAGCATCCCAGCATACTCCCCAAGAAGCAGCTGCCAGTGCTGTGGCTCCCCTCAGACTTTCCTTACCAGCAAAGAGCAATTTGGTTGGCAAGTGTGAGAGAGAGAAAGAGAAAGAGAGAGAGAGACATTATTCTGGGTTGTAGAAAACGTCTAACCATGTGTCTTCCCTAATTTGACTGAATTTCCATCCCATTCCCTAGACATTTCTGCAGGAAAACCCAAGGGAAAGAAATGTTAGGCAGAGAGGTAGAAATAAGAAATGTAGAATTCTAGATAGCCACACATTTATCCCACCCCTTTGGCCTGTAGCAAAGAGGAGCATTTCCCTCCAAGCTCTGCCTTGCAGCCCGCCGCAGCCCACTGGCAAAGGCAGCCCTTTCCTCAGCTCTTGAGGCTTTGCAAGGATTTGCTTAGGCCAATAGATTTTTGTGCTGGACGCAGGCATTTCCAGCTTTCTGACGGGAAGGAAACATTGAAACAGGATTCTTTGATTTCCAGGCTGTGGGCGAAGGCAAGAGGAGCAAAAGCCCCCCCAGAAAGGAGGATGGGCAGACAGGGAAGAGAAGCCGCAAGAGGGCTGGCAGCGCCCAGTGTCCCTGCTGCCAACCGCGCCAGCCGCCCCGTTCGGCGGGAGGCCCCTTTCCCTGCGGCCAGTGCAAACGGTGCGCAACTTCCTGCTCTTTCTGCTCCAACCTGCGCCTTGGCACTACAACAGGCTGACCCTTTGCAAAGGCGCCGCAGCGCAAGCTCAGGCCACTTGCACCATCGCCCCTCGCAGCCCTGCTCAAGCTTACAACCCACCTCAAACCCAAACAGCTCACTTCAATCCCAGCCTTCACAATGAAACCTTACCCTGCCCCAACAACACACACTGCATACAAGTAGCAACAGATCCATCAAAGCTTGCTTTGATACTGCTGATCAAATTCCAAATAGGATGCAGCAAAAGGAGGAAGACATTTCAAGGCATTGAAGCAAGAAAGATCGGACTCGTGCTCTGATCAATTCACAACGTGCCACTGCCCAAAAAGACAGAAATTCATACTAAAAGGCAGATCTTGCCACTTGCTTTAATGATGTGTACTAAATTGAACAATGGATGGTTTGTTTCCTGTCTTCCAGGCTGTTTGAAACCATGCAGGAAAGGAACAAACACAGGAGAAGACATCGTCCTCGCAAAGAAGCAGAGCCTCTCCCCAAGAAGAAAAGACCAAATTAGACAAGCCTGCAGCTTGTCCAGCCAGGCCTAGCAAGGCTTAGGCGTCAATAGGACTAGATAGGAATAGGACTGGTTTTTAAGCTTTTAGACTTGTAGAAATTCTATTTAGTTAGTTTACATGATAGGAATCTCCTCAATTTCTTAGTTAAGGTACATGAGTATTATTCAAGATTCATTAGTAGGATTAGATTGATCAGTCAATGTAAGAGGCTTGGTGTTGGCTACGCTCCGTCTTTTGTCATTTTGCCTTTGTTGAGACACAATCTGTCTTTATCATTAAACCATGTTTGTTCCACTTTATCTTTTGGTCTGTATGAAATCACTGCGGCAATCAAAGACGGCACTTGCCCTGAGAGGAGAATCTGGGCACGCACGACCTCCCCAAGGCCCGGCCCCTTGCTCAGCTGGCAGGACTGGCAAAGGTGTGTCTCCTTTACTGCCAGGGAAAGAACGCTGGCGCTTCATCCTTTGATTCCTACAAATCTCAGCTGCCAGTGGAAAGGGAGGCTTTGTTTAATTCAATGAATTGGATCAAAATGAGTGCTCTGCTCTCACCATCATTTCTGCCCTAAAAGCAACAGCTTTAGTCCTTTTTGTAGCCCAGCAACAGAACTTTGCTTCATTTTGGGGCACTGATGCACCTGACCACCTTGGAAGACATTTCTAGAACCCCTCCAATTCTATCTAATTCATATCCCATGCACCACAAAGGCATCAGTAGTTCAGTTTCAGTTTCTCTTGAAAGGAGCCCTCTCCCGCTCTGGGCCTCCACCAATCTCCTTAGCTAAAGCAGAGCGGCTGGGATCATTATCCTCTCTCTGGCTTCCCACAGCTTAGGTATTTGCACCAAAGAAGAAGCAAACTCCCTCTTTCATCTAGCCCAGCAAATGGCACTGCCCAGCAAGGCTTTGGTGGCAGGGGCTGTGCAGGGTGGAGAGGGGGCGAGGGAGGGGGCAATTGCCAGGCTGCTTCTGGGAAGCGCAGGGAAGCTTGCCCTTGTCTGATGGAGCCAGTGCAGCTGGGCTTTGGAGCCTACAAAGTATCTGCCTTGCAGTGGCACTTGTTACAGCTGCCCCCTCACTCTGCTGCCCTGTGGGCAACATGCAGCCCGGGAAGGAAGCAAGATTGGGACTGAAGCAAGATTTGCTTTGCCTTAACTATAGGCCAGGAAGCAGCAAAACTGGCTGGGTTTTGTCCTATCTGGCATCTAAGTATTAAAAGAAACGCCAAGGCCGTCAGTGTGGAAAGGTAATTCCATCAGTGTTCCTTTGTTAGAGGAATGCCTGAGTCTTTTGAGACAAACAGCTAGTTTCTCCAAGGGAGCTGGGAGAGAGATATACAAAGTCGGCATTCATGTTTGCTACAGAAATGCCACTGTGCTGTCCCTGTCTGTGTGTCCCCATCAGTTCCCCTGAGAAACATGCTGTTTCTCTAAGTTTCAAGGAAGGAGTGATGAGGTGAGTGACCAGCTCAGAGGCCCAAAGGAGGGAAAACATCAAGCGGCATGATTGGGCACCAAAAGGAGATTTGAGAAAGGGGGCAGCATGAATGCCTCCACTTTGAGAGGAAGCTTTGGAGTTGCCTCTCGCCTGAACAACTTGCAAATTCTAGCTCCTCTCAGAGCTGGAGGAGAGCCAGCGGGAGGAGTCCTGCTGCTTCTCCAGGGCAGGAGATGAGGTTCTGGGCCCTTGGACACACACAGACTCCTGGGCACGTTCAGCTGGAGACACCTTGCAGAGAAGCACCGACAAGAGCCAGGGCTGTCCCTGCACTGCTTTTGCCCGTCTCCTCAGGCGACTCAGGAGAAAAACCCAATGGCAAGGCTCTCAGAGCAAGCTTGCAGCAGCAGAAGTAAAAGGGGCAGAGGTGGCCCATGCCTCTTTCTGTCCCATGGCTCCCCTGGGGTTCTACATGGAATGTTGGGCTGTGCCCATAGCAACTGTCGTTGTCTCCTGCTCCTGCGGCCCTTGGTGGAACGCTGCTGGAGCAGCGCTGGAGCAGCAGCTGCAGGATCAGCTCCTGGGCTGTCCCTGACCAGCCACCTCCTGCACTCAGCGCCACACCCGGCCTCTGCACCCACATCCTCGTCTCCTCGGCTGCCTCCAGGCATCCCCACAGCACTTGGGGATCGTCCAAGGTAAGAAAATCCCCGTTTGCCTTCAAAGCACTAACACAAGGGCACGAGGCTCCAGCTGCCTCTCCCGCCAACCACGACACACAGGCTGCGTTCTCACTTTCCCCACGCCACCTTCCACATCAAAGCGGGCTGCAGCTTCTGAAGGAATCGTGTTGCCTCCCAGGCAAACACAGACCTTTCCATAGAGGATGTAGAGAGCTGTCCCAGTGCAGTTGCAGATCCTCCTCCACGGATCACCTGCTTCAAAGTTCTTGGCACCCATTGCAGCCCTAAACCTAGCTTGTGGTGACCCCAAAACAAATTGGTCATGCCTGAGGAGTTCAGGGCTTCAGTGTCAACAAATCCCCTTATGCCCTGACTCAGCTCACACCTGCTCCAAAGCTGCAAAAACCAGAATGATGGCACTTCTCCTCTGGGATCCCTCTCATTCAGGCCATGGAAGCATTTCACTGGCCTTGTCCTCAAACACAGCTGTTCAACTTCAAAAATCATCTGCTATCAGCAATCCTTATGTGCTTACATAGTTACATCTCTGATAGATACATTCTATTTTCATATCCTGTAGATACTTCTTTCAATGCATGTAGGGCTGCTTCTACCTCATGCTCAGGGGCAGCTGTGAAATGCCATCTTCTCAAGAACACAATCACAGTACCAGAGAATTTTCTGGCTTGCAAGGGATTCTCAAAGATCACTGAGCCCAACTCCAGGGCCTGCCCGGGGCAGCCTCAACAATCACACCCTGTGCCCAAGAGCGCTGTCCAAACACTTTTGGAGCTCAGTCAGCCTTGGTGCTGGCACCCCTTCCCTGGAGAGCCTCTTCCAGTGGCCAAGCACCCTCTGGGTGAAGAGCCTTTTCCTTCTATCCACCCTAAGCCTGCACTGCCACATCTTGCAGCCCATTCTCTTGGCTCCTCCCAGTGGCCCCAGCACTGAAGACAGTAGTGCATGGCCTTCTGCTTCCCCTCCTCAGGAAGCTGCTGACTGCTAGAGGCTCCTGCCTAGGCAATTCCACCTCAAAACCACGGCAATGACAGCAAAAGAAAGGAGCTGGGACAGAGGAGCTCAGGGTTTGCAACAATGAGGTCGAGAAGGAAGGCTACTGACACATCCTGGGCACAACGATTTCTAACCGGAGCATTGTTTGGATCTTTTTCAGGTGGAAAGGAGAGGCACAATGAAAAGGAAAGCAAGAGGCAACAATCAGCCGTGAGTTTTGGCCTAGGGTTAAAGGACAGCAAACTGGAGGAATGGCCAGGAGGAGAACTGCTCTTTCAGAGTCAGGCTGGGATTGCTTCAAGCCTGTGCAGCCACAGGAAGGCTCTCTCCAGCACTTGCCTTTCTTACCTTCACCTCTTTCTTCCTTTAGGCACATCAATGTTGGCAGCGACTTTCAGGCTGAGCTCCCAGAGCTGCAGAGCAGAGCACCAAGTGAGGATGAAGAGCCTGCAAGCCTGGTCTGGAAGCCCTGGGGAGAAGATGACTCTGACATGGAAAAACCTGACAGAGGTAGCTTCTCTTCAAGCTTTTCTTCCACCCCTGACATACTTGGATCTTTCAAAGTCTCCTTTTGCATAGAAAGGCAGCTTCTTGCAGCCTCCGCTTCTCTCCCTGTCTCACGTGTCTTCCCATCTAGAAGTGTTAGAGGCAAGGAGAACGCTCTGCTTCTGCAGCAGAGCAGCAAAAAGAGCAAGCATCTTGCTCTCCAAATCGGTCAGGCCCATTTGCCACTGCAAGAGAGGAGATTGGCCTCCACTTCTTCTACAAGAAGCTGCTCTGAAGGGAGAGCCAGCACTGCGGGGGCCCTTGCTTCAGCTGGCCCTGTCTTTGCTCTCCTTTTCATGCTCTCCAAGCCGCTGCCTTTAGCTCCTGGCCTTTCCTTCCGCCTTGCATGGCAACCTTTGCTCTTGCTGGCCTCAAGGCTGACTTGGGCTGCCTTTTTGTTGTGCTTGCAGTAAGACAACTGCTGGACATGGCCAGCTCCCGTGGCATTGCCGGGCCAGCAGCTGACCTGGAGCGCGCCCTGCACTGCCTGCACCAGGCAGGCGGCAGCCTTCCGGTAAGAAGCCGCTCTGTGGGCGCACAGAAGAGGGCACAGGGAATGCACAAGGCCCGGCCACTGGCACAGCCTTTCCTGCCTGCTCCTTGATGAAGGCTCTTCACAGGGAGCAGAGCACCTGCTGCCTGCTGTGTCTCCTCCAGCTGCGTCAGGGCTGAGCCCAAACGGCTCCAGCAGGGAGAATCTCCCTCCTGCAGGCGGCGGCGCAAGCTCCTGCAGCCTGCTGCCTTGGAAATCGCCTGCAGCTCTGGCTGCTCTAAGACATCTGGAGAGGAAATTCCCAGAAGCCTCACTCAGCTGAGGCCATTCTGGCTGCAGGAGCCGCAAAATCATTCGCTTGGGGAGCAAAATGCCACACTTGGGCACCAGCATCAAAGGGCTGGGCAGCAAAAACTAGGCACTGGGATCAAATCCCAGGCTTTCACATGGCATACAGTTGCTTGGATGTCTGAAGAGGCAAAGTAGCTGAAAGGCAGCATCTGTGCTTTTCGGCTCATTTTGGGTGTGGTGGGGCGCCTAAAGCCTTTTCCCCTTGGATCTTGCAGGAGGCTCTGGAGATGTTGCTCTCAGGGGGGCCTGCAACAGCTCAAGGCCATCCCTTGGCTGATTATCATTATGCAGGTAAGCAAAGCAGAGCTTCTTCCTTCACTGACAGATGCTGCCGTCCCCTTCAGTGTTGTGGCAAGTGTTTCTGCTTCAACAAATTGTGCTTAACACCAGCACAAGGTCTTGTCTTCTCAGGGGCTGGCGAAAGCACCAGCATCTAGTCCTTCAGCTTTACTTCTTTTCCAATCCTTTTCCCGGCGGAATGCCTGGTCTTGTCTTCATCACCTTCTGAGGCAGCAGACATGTACTCACACGGGAATGATGGTCTGCAACCATTTGCTTGCGGCGCCCAGTGGGATCTACTTCATGTGGATCGAGTGATCCATTTACCTGCTGCTTTTTATTGCCAGGCTCTGATAGATGGACACCTGAGGAGAAGGACTCCTTCCAAAAGGCTTTCCACACCTACGGCAAGGATTTTCATCTCATCCAGAAGCAGGTAAAGCCGCAGGACATTCTTTATCTGAGCAGATCATCAGGAGGAAAGCTTGCTTCTAGCTGGTAACAAACACTGGGCTTCGGTCTCTCTCTTCTCAAGTACCAAAACTGCTCAAGTAGTAACAAAACGGGACATCAAAGGCCTCTGTGAAAAGGATGATCCTGTCTCTCCAGCCCTTTTCTCCAAGCTCCTTTGGAATATGATGATTTATTCTCTCAGACTTGTCGCACACCTCTGCTGCTGCTTCCACAAGACATTGTGCTGGCATAACTGGAGTGAACCCGGCAAAGAAGACCTGTGCTAGATGGATTTCTTGTTGATCTGTGCATTATGTGTGCTACCACCTAGCATGATACACGGTTTACTACATTGCATGATGCCTCTCTTTCTCCATCTTCATTTCATTTTACACCCTACTCCATTTACTTCATGATTTTACTTCCTAGTTTACTCCGTCTTCTAATTTTCCCCAAAGCACCCTACAAAGGAATTTTAGATTCCTTCTTTTTCTCTTCACAACAGATCCAGACTAAGACCGTGGCACAGTGTGTGGAGTACTACTACACCTGGAAAAAGGAGCATAGAGTTGCTAGCACTCTTGCTCAGGTGAGGGGGAAGAAAATCCAGGCATGCCAGGAGGGTGGAGAAACTGGGAGAAGGGGAGAAAACCTGCTGGCCAGGCATGCCAGACACCGCTTTGCCAGGATCACATCGTCCCATGCGCTGGGAAAGGCACAGCAGATGCTGCCCAGGCCTTCCTTCTGCTGCTGCCCTGAAATACGCCATTCTGGAGCCTAACTCTGAGCCAAAAAAGCCGCACCACCACCCAAATGGGCTTGGACTCTCTACAGATGGCTTTCTCAAGGGCTGCCACCTTTGCTGACTCCAATCAGACCCTTCATTCCCCACTTCACTCCTCCTGACATCAGCAATCCCTGTCTTCAGGGAGATGTTGCAGATTTTCAGGCAGTTTTTCTAGCATCCCAGCATACTCCCCAAGAAGCAGCTGCCAGTGCTGTGGCTCCCCTCAGACTTTCCTTACCAGCAAAGAGCAATTTGGTTGGCAAGTGTGAGAGAGAGAAAGAGAAAGAGAGAGAGAGACATTATTCTGGGTTGTAGAAAACGTCTAACCATGTGTCTTCCCTAATTTGACTGAATTTCCATCCCATTCCCTAGACATTTCTGCAGGAAAACCCAAGGGAAATAAATGTTAGGCAGAGAGGTAGAAATAAGAAATGTAGAATTCTAGATAGCCACACATTTATCCCACCCCTCTGGCCTGTAGCAAAGAGGAGCATTTCCCTCCAAGCTCTGCCTTGGCAGCCCGCCGCAGCCCACTGGCAAAGGCAGCCCTTTCCTCAGCTCTTGAGGCTTTGCAAGGATTTGCTTAGGCCAATAGATTTTTGTGCTGGACGCAGGCATTTCCAGCTTTCTGACGGGAAGGAAACCTTGAAACAGGATTCTTTGATTTCCAGGCTGTGGGCGAAGGCAAGAGGAGCAAAAGCCCCCCCAGAAAGGAGGATGGGCAGACAGGGAAGAGAAGCCGCAAGAGGGCTGGCAGCGCCCAGTGTCCCTGCTGCCAACCGCGCCAGCCGCCCCGTTCGGCGGGAGGCCCCTTTCCCTGCGGCCAGTGCAAACGGTGCGCAACTTCCTGCTCTTTCTGCTCCAACCTGCGCCTTGGCGCTACAACAGGCTGACCCTTTGCAAAGGCGCCGCAGCGCAAGCTCAGGCCACTTGCACCATCGCCCCTCGCAGCCCTGCTCAAGCTTACAACCCACCTCAAACCCAAACAGCTCACTTCAAACCCAGCCTTCACAATGAAACCTTACCCTGCCCCAACAACACACACTGCATACAAGTAGCAACAGATCCATCAAAGCTTGCTTTCATGCTGCTGATCAAATTCCAAATAGGATGCAGCAAAAGGAGGAAGACATTTCAAGGCATTGAAACAAGAAAGATCTGACTCATGCTCTGATCAATTCACAACGTGCCACTGCCCAAAAAGACAGAAATTCATACTAAAAGGCAGATCTTGCCACTTGCTGTAATGGTGTGTACTAAATTGAACAATGGATGGTTTGTTTCCTGTCTTCCAGGCTGTTTGAAACCATGCAGGAAAGGAACAAACACAGGAGAAGACATCGCCCTCGCAAAGAAGCAGAGCCTCTCCCCAAGAAGAAAAGACCAAATTAGACAAGCCTGCAGCTTGTCCAGCCAGGCCTAGCAAGGCTTAGGACTAGATAGGAATAGGACTGGTTTTTAAGCTTCGATAACGTCAATAGAACTAGATAGGAATAGGACTGGTTTTTAAGCTTTTAGACTTGTTCAAATTCTATTTAGTTAGTTTACATGATAGGAATCTCCTCAATTTCTTAGTTAAGGTACATGAGTATTATTGAAGATTCATTACTAGGATTAGATTTATCAGTCAATGTAAGAGGCTTGGTGTTGGCTACGCTCCGTCTTTTGTCATTTTGCCTTTGTTGAGACACAATCTGTCTTTATCATTAAACCATGTTTGTTCCACTTTATCTTTTGGTCTGTATGAAATCACTGCGGCAATCAAAGACGGCACTTGCCCTGAGAGGAGAATCTGGGCACGCACGACCTCCCCAAGGCCCGGCCCCTTGCTCAGCTGGCAGGACTGGCAAAGCTGTGTCTCCTTTACTGCCAGGGAAAGAACGCTGGCGCTTCATCCTTTGATTCCTACAAATCTCAGCTGCCAGTGGAAAGGGAGGCTTTGTTTAATTCAATGAATTGGATCAAAATGAGTGCTCTGCTCTCACCATCATTTCTGCCCTAAAAGCAACAGCTTTAGTCCTTTTTGTAGCCCAGCAACAGAACTTTGTTTCATTTTGGGGCACTGATGCACCTGACCACCTTGGAAGACGTTTCTAGAACCCCTCCAATTCTATCCAATTCATATCCCATGCACCACAAAGGCATCAGTAGTTCAGTTTCAGTTTCTCTTGAAAGGAGCCCTCTCCCGCTCTGGGCCTCCACCAATCTCCTTAGCTAAAGCAGAGCGGCTGGGATCATTATCCTCTCTCTGGCTTCCCACAGCTTAGGTATTTGCACCAAAGAAGAAGCAAACTCCCTCTTTCATCTAGCCCAGCAAATGGCACTGCCCAGCAAGGCTTTGGTGGCAGGGGCTGTGCAGGGTGGAGAGGGGGCGAGGGAGGGGCAATTGCCAGGCTGCTTCTGGGAAGCTCAGGGAAGCTTGCCCTTGTCTGATGGAGCCAGTGCAGCTGGGCTTTGGAGCCTACAAAGTATCTGCCTTGCAGTGGCACTTGTTACAGCTGCCCCCTCACTTTGCTGCCCTGTGGGCAACATGCAGCCCGGGAAGGAAGCAAGATTGGGGCTGAAGCAAGATTTGCTTTGCCTTAACTATAGGCCAGGAAGCAGCAAAACTGGCTGGGTTTTGTCCTGTCTGGCATCTAAGTATTAAAAGAAACGCCAAGGCCGTCAGTGTGGAAAGGTAATTCCATCAGTGTTCCTTTGTTAGAGGAATGCCTGAGTCTTTTGAGACAAACAGCTAGTTTCTCCAAGGGAGCTGGAAGAGGGATATACAAAGTCTGCATTCATGTTTGCTACAGAAATGCCACAGTGCTGTCCCTGTCTGTGTGTCCCCATCAGTTCCCCTGAGAAACATGCTGTTTCTCTAAGTTTCAAGGAAGGAGTGATGAGGTGAGTGACCAGCTCAGAGGCCCAAAGGAGGGAAAACATCAAGCGACATTATTGGGCACCAAAAGGAGATTTGAGAAAGGGGGCAGCATGAATGCCTCCACTTTGAGAGGAAGCTTTGGAGTTGCCTCTCGCCTGAACAACTTGCAAATTCTAGCTCCTCTCAGAGCTGGAGGAGAGCCAGCGGGAGGAGTCCTGCTGCTTCTGCAGGGCAGGAGATGAGGTTCTGGGCCCTTGGACACAGACAGACTCCTGGGCACGTTCAGCTGGAGACACCTTGCAGAGAAGAACCGACAAGAGCCAGGGCTGTCCCTGCACTGCTTTTGCCCGTCTCCTGAGACGACTCAGGAGAAAAACCCAATGGCAAGGCTCTCAGAGCAAGCTTGCAGCAGCAGAAGTAAAAGGGGCAGAGGTGGCCCATGCCTCTTTCTGTCCCATGGCTCCCCTGGGGTTCTACATGGAATGTTGGGCTGTGCCCATAGCAACTGTCGTTGTCTCCTGCTCCTGCGGCCCTTGGTGGAACGCTGCTGGAGCAGCGCTGGAGCAGCAGCTGCAGGATCAGCTCCTGGGCTGTCCCTGACCAGCCACCTCCTGCACTCAGCGCCACACCCGGCCTCTGCACCCACATCCTCGTCTCCTCGCCTGCCTCCAGGCATCCCCACAGCACTTGGGGATCGTCCAAGGTAAGAAAATCCCCGTTTGCCCTCAAAGCACTAACACAAGGGCACGAGGCTCCAGCTGCCTCTCCCACCAACCACGACACACAGGCTGCCTGCTCACTTTCCCCACACCAGGTTCCACGTCAAAACAAGCTTCAGCTTCTGAAGGAATCGTGTTGCCTCCCAGGCAAACACAGACCTTTCCATAGAGGATGTAGAGAGCTGTCCCAGTGCAGTTGCAGATCCTCCTCCACGGATCACCTGCTTCAAAGTTCTTGGCACCCATTGCAGCCCTAAACCTAGCTTGTGGTGACCCCAAAACAAATTGGTCATGCCTGAGGAGTTCAGGGCTTCAGTGTCAACAAATCCCCTTATGCCCTGACTCAGCTCACACCTGCTCCAAAGCTGCAAAAACCAGAATGATGGCACTTCTCCTCTGCGATCCCTCTCATTCAGGCCATGGAAGCATTTCACTGGCCTTGTCCTCAAACACAGCTGTTCAACTTCAAAAATCATCTGCTATCAGCAATCCTTATGTGCTTACATAGTTACATCTCTGATAGATACATTCTATTTTGATATCCTGTAGATACTTCTTTCAATGCATGTAGGGCTGCTTCTACCTCATGCTCAGGGGCAGCTGTGAAATGCCATCTTCTCAAGAACACAATCACAGTACCAGAGAATTTTCTGGCTTGCAAGGGATTCTCAAAGATCACTGAGCCCAACTCCAGGGCCTGCCCGGGGCAGCCTCAACAATCACACCCTGTGCCCAAGAGCGCTGTCCAAACACTTTTGGAGCTCAGTCAGCCTTGGTGCCGGCACCCCTTCCCTGGAGAGCCTCTTCCAGTGGCCAAGCACCCTCTGGGTGAAGAGCCTTTTCCTTCTATCCACCCTAAGCCTGCACTGCCACATCTTGCAGCCCATTCTCTTGGCTCCTCCCAGTGGCCCCAGCACTGAAGACAGTAGTGCATGGCCTTCTGCTTCCCCTCCTCAGGAAGCTGCTGACTGCTAGAGGCTCCTGCCTAGGCAATTCCACCTCAAAAGCACGGCAATGACAGCAAAAAGAAAGGAGCTGGGACAGAGGAGCTCAGGGCTTGCAACCATGAGGTCGAGAAGGAAGGCTACTGACACATCCTGGGCGCAACGATTTCTAACTGGAGCATTGTTTGGATCTTTTTCAGGTGGAAAGGAGAGGCACAATGAAAAGGAAAGCAAGAGGCAACAATCAGCCGTGAGTTTTGGCCTAGCGTTAAAGGACAGCAAACTGGAGGAATGGCCAGGAGGAGAACTGCTCTTTCAGAGTCAGGCTGGGATTGCTTCAAGCCTGTGCAGCCACAGGAAGGCTCTCTCCAGCACTTGCCTTTCTTACCTTCACCTCTTTCTTCCTTTAGGCACATCAATGTTGGCAGCGACTTTCAGGCTGAGCTCCCAGAGCTGCAGAGCAGAGCACCAAGTGAGGATGAAGAGCCTGCAAGCCTGGTCTGGAAGCCCTGGGGAGAAGATGACTCTGACATGGAAAAACCTGACAGAGGTAGCTTCTCTTCAAGCTTTTCTTCCACCCCTGACATACTTGGATCTTTCAAAGTCTCCTTTTGCATAGAAAGGCAGCTTCTTGCAGCCTCCGCTTCTCTCCCTGTCTCACGTGTCTTCCCATCTAGAAGTGTTAGAGGCAAGGAGAAGGCTCTGCTTCTGCAGCAGAGCAGCAAAAAGAGCAAGCCTCTTGCTCTCCAAATCGGTCAGGCCCATTTGCCACTGCAAGAGAGGAGATTGGCCTCCACTTCTTCTACAAGAAGCTGCTCTGAAGGGAGAGCCAGCACTGCGGGGGCCCTTGCTTCAGCTGGCCCTGTCTTTGCTCTCCTTTTCATGCTCTCCAAGCCGCTGCCTTTAGCTCCTGGCCTTTCCTTCCGCCTTGCATGGCAACCTTTGCTCTTGCTGGCCTCAAGGCTGACTTGGGCTGCCTTTTTGTTGTGCTTGCAGTAAGACAACTGCTGGACATGGCCAGCTCCCGTGGCATTGCCGGGCCAGCAGCTGACCTGGAGCGCGCCCTGCACTGCCTGCACCAGGCAGGCGGCAGCCTTCCGGTAAGAAGCCGCTCTGTGGGCGCACAGAAGAGGGCACAGGGAATGCACAAGGCCCGGCCACTGGCACAGCCTTTCCTGCCTGCTCCTTGATGAAGGCTCTTCACAGGGAGCAGAGCACCTGCTGCCTGCTGTGTCTCCTCCAGCTGCGTCAGGGCTGAGCCCAAACGGCTCCAGCAGGGAGAATCTCCCTCCTGCAGGCGGCGGCGCAAGCTCCTGCAGCCTGCTGCCTTGGAAAGCGCCTGCAGCTCTGGCTGCTCTAAGACATCTGGAGAGGAAATTCCCAGAAGCCTCACTCAGCTGAGGCCATTCTGGCTGCAGGAGCCGCAAAATCATTCGCTTGGGGAGCAAAATGCCACTCTTGGGCACCAGCATCAAAGGGCTGGGCAGCAAAAACTAGGCACTGGGATCAAATCCCAGGCTTTCACATGGCATACAGTTGCTTGAATGTCTGAAGAGGCAAAGTAGCTGAAAGGCAGCATCTGTGCTTTTCGGCTCATTTTGGGTGTGGTGGGGCACCTAAAGCCTTTTCCCCTTGGATCTTGCAGGAGGCTCTGGAGATGTTGCTCTCAGGGGGGCCTGCAACAGCTCAAGGCCATCCCTTGGCTGATTATCATTACGCAGGTAAGCAAAGCAGAGCTTCTTCCTTCACTGACAGATGCTGCCGTCCCCTTCAGTGTTGTGGCAAGTGTTTCTGCTTCAACAAATTGTGCTTAACACCAGCACAAGGTCTTGTCTTCTCAGGGGCTGGCGAAAGCACCAGCATCTAGACCTTCAGCTTTACTTCTTTTCCAATCCTTTTCCCAGCGGAATGCCTGCTCTTGTCTTCATCACCTTCTGAGGCAGCAGACATGTACTCACACGGGAATGATGGTCTGCAACCATTTGCTTGCGGCGGCCAGTGGGATCTACTTCATGTGGATCGAGTGATCCATTTACCTGCTGCTTTTTATTGCCAGGCTCTGATAGATGGACACCTGAGGAGAAGGACTCCTTCCAAAAGGCTTTCCACACCTACGGCAAGGATTTTCATCTCATCCAGAAGCAGGTAAAGCCGCAGGACATTCTTTACCTGAGCAGATCATCAGGAGGAAAGCTTGCTTCTAGCTGGTAACAAACACCGGGCTTCGGTCTCTCTCTTCTCAAGTACCAAAACTGCTCAAGTAGTAACAAAACGGGACATCAAAGGCCTGTGTGAAAAGGATGATCCTGTCTCTCCAGCCCTTTTCTCCAAGCTCCTTTGGAATATGATGATTTATTCTCTCAGACTTGTCGCACACCTCTGCTGCTGCTTCCACAAGACATTGTGCTGGCATAACTGGAGTGAACCCGGCAAAGAAGACCTGTGCTAGATGGATTTCTTGTTGATCTGTGCATTACATGCGCTACCACCTAGCATGATACACGGTTTACTACATTGCATGATGCCTCTCTTTCTCCATCTTGATTGCATTTTACACCCTACTCCATTTACTTCATGATTTTACTTCCTAGTTTACTCCGTCATCTACTTTTTCCCCAAAGCACCCTACAAAGGAATTTTAGATTCCTTCTTTTTCTCTTCACAACAGATCCAGACTAAGACCGTGGCACAGTGTGTGGAGTACTACTACACCTGGAAAAAGGAGCATAGAGTTGCTAGCACTCTTGCTCAGGTGAGGGGGAAGAAAATCCAGGCATGCCAGGAGGGTGGGGAAACTGGGAGAAGGGGAGAAAACCTGCTGGCCAGCCGTGCCAGACGCCGCTTTGCCAGGATCACATTGTCCCATGCGCTGGGAAAGGCACAGCAGATGCTGCCCAGGCCTTCCTTCTGCTGCTGCCCTGAAATACACCATTCTGGAGCCTAACTCTGAGCCAAAAAAGCCGCACCACCACCCAAATGGGCTTGGACTCTCTACAGATAGCTTTCTCAAGGGCTGCCACCTTTGCTGACTCCAATCAGACCCTTCATTCCCCACTTCACTCCTCCTGACATCAGCAATCCCTGTCTTCAGGGAGATGTTGCAGATTTTCAGGCAGTTTTTCTAGCATCCCAGCATACTCCCCAAGAAGCAGCTGCCAGTGCTGTGGCTCCCCTCAGACTTTCCTTACCAGCAAAGAGCAATTTGCTTGGCAAGTGTGAGAGAGAGAAAGAGAAAGAGAGAAAGAGACATTATTCTGGGTTGTAGAAAAGGTCTAACCATGTGTCTTCCCTAATTTGACTGAATTTCCATCCCATTCCCTAGACATTTCTGCAGGAAAACCCAAGGGAAATAAATGTTAGGCAGAGAGGTAGAAATAAGAAATGTAGAATTCTAGATAGCCACACATTTATCCCACCCCTCTGGCCTGTAGCAAAGAGGAGCATTTCCCTCCAAGCTCTGCCTTGGCAGCCCGCCGCAGCCCACTGGCAAAGGCAGCCCTTTCCTCAGCTCTTCAGGCTTTGCAAGGATTTGTTTAGGCCAATAGATTTTTGTGCTGGACGCAGGCATTTCCAGCTTTCTGACGGGAAGGAAACCTTGAAACAGGATTCTTTGATTTCCAGGCTGTGGGTGAAGGCAAGAGGAGCAAAAGCCCCCCCAGAAAGGAGGATGGGCAGACAGGGAAGAGAAGCCGCAAGAGGGCTGGCAGCGCCCAGTGTCCCTGCTGCCAACCGCGCCAGCCGCCCCGTTCGGCGGGAGGCCCCTTTCCCTGCGGCCAGTGCAAACGGTGCGCAACTTCCTGCTCTTTCTGCTCCAACCTGCGCCTTGGCACTACAACAGGCTGACCCTTTGCAAAGGCGCCGCAGCGCAAGCTCAGGCCACTTGCACCATCGCCCCTCGCAGCCCTGCTCAAGCTTACAACCCACCTCAAACCCAAACAGCTCACTTCCAACCCAGCCTTCACAATGAAACCTTACCCTGCCCCAACAACACACACTGCATACAAGTAGCAACAGATCCATCAAAGCTTGCTTTCATGCTGCTGATCAAATTCCAAATAGGATGCAGCAAAAGGAGGAAGACATTTCAAGGCATTGAAACAAGAAAGATCTGACTCATGCTCTGATCAATTCACAACGTGCCACTGCCCAAAAAGACAGAAATTCATACTAAAAGGCAGATCTTGCCACTTGCTTTAATGGTGTGTACTAAATTGAACAATGGATGGTTTGTTTCCTGTCTTCCAGGCTGTTTGAAACCATGCAGGAAAGGAACAAACACAGGAGAAGACATCGCCCTCGCAAAGAAGCAGAGCCTCTCCCCAAGAAGAAAAGACCAAATTAGACAAGCCTGCAGCTTGTCCAGCCAGGCCTAGCAAGGCTTAGGACTAGATAGGAATAGGACTGGTTTTTAAGCTTCGATAACGTCAATAGAACTAGATAGGAATAGGACTGGTTTTTAAGCTTTTAGACTTGTTCAAATTCTATTTAGTTAGTTTACATGATAGGAATCTCCTCAATTTCTTAGTTAAGGTACATGAGTATTATTGAAGATTCATTACTAGGATTAGATTTATCAGTCAATGTAAGAGGCTTGGTGTTGGCTACGCTCCGTCTTTTGTCATTTTGCCTTTGTTGAGACACAATCTGTCTTTATCATTAAACCATGTTTGTTCCACTTTATCTTTTGGTCTGTATGAAATCACTGCGGCAATCAAAGACGGCACTTGCCCTGAGAGGAGAATCTGGGCACGCACGACCTCCCCAAGGCCCGGCCCCTTGCTCAGCTGGCAGGACTGGCAAAGCTGTGTCTCCTTTACTGCCAGGGAAAGAACGCTGGCGCTTCATCCTTTGATTCCTACAAATCTCAGCTGCCAGTGGAAAGGGAGGCTTTGTTTAATTCAATGAATTGGATCAAAATGAGTGCTCTGCTCTCACCATCATTTCTGCCCTAAAAGCAACAGCTTTAGTCCTTTTTGTAGCCCAGCAACAGAACTTTGTTTCATTTTGGGGCACTGATGCACCTGACCACCTTGGAAGACGTTTCTAGAACCCCTCCAATTCTATCCAATTCATATCCCATGCACCACAAAGGCATCAGTAGTTCAGTTTCAGTTTCTCTTGAAAGGAGCCCTCTCCCGCTCTGGGCCTCCACCAATCTCCTTAGCTAAAGCAGAGCGGCTGGGATCATTATCCTCTCTCTGGCTTCCCACAGCTTAGGTATTTGCACCAAAGAAGAAGCAAACTCCCTCTTTCATCTAGCCCAGCAAATGGCACTGCCCAGCAAGGCTTTGGTGGCAGGGGCTGTGCAGGGTGGAGAGGGGGCGAGGGAGGGGCAATTGCCAGGCTGCTTCTGGGAAGCTCAGGGAAGCTTGCCCTTGTCTGATGGAGCCAGTGCAGCTGGGCTTTGGAGCCTACAAAGTATCTGCCTTGCAGTGGCACTTGTTACATCTGCCCCCTCACTTTGCTGCCCTGTGGGCAACATGCAGCCCGGGAAGGAAGCAAGATTGGGGCTGAAGCAAGATTTGCTTTGCCTTAACTATAGGCCAGGAAGCAGCAAAACTGGCTGGGTTTTGTCCTATCTGGCATCTAAGTATTAAAAGAAACGCCAAGGCCGTCAGTGTGGAAAGGTAATTCCATCAGTGTTCCTTTGTTAGAGGAATCCCTGAGTCTTTTGAGACAAACAGCTAGTTTCTCCAAGGGAGCTGGAAGAGGGATATACAAAGTCTGCATTCATGTTTGCTACAGAAATGCCACTGTGCTGTCCCTGTCTGTGTGTCCCCATCAGTTCCCCTGAGAAACATGCTGTTTCTCTAAGTTTCAAGGAAGGAGTGATGAGGTGAGTGACCAGCTCAGAGGCGCAAAGGAGGGAAAACATCAAGCGACATTATTGGGCACCAAAAGGAGATTTGAGAAAGGGGGCAGCATGAATGCCTCCACTTTGAGAGGAAGCTTTGGAGTTGCCTCTCGGCTGAACAACTTGCAAATTCTAGCTCCTCTCAGAGCTGGAGGAGAGCCAGCGGGAGGAGTCCTGCTGCTTCTGCAGGGCAGGAGATGAGGTTCTGGGCCCTTGGACACAGACAGACTCCTGGGCACGTTCAGCTGGAGACACCTTGCAGAGAAGAACCGACAAGAGCCAGGGCTGTCCCTGCACTGCTTTTGCCCGTCTCCTGAGACGACTCAGGAGAAAAACCCAATGGCAAGGCTCTCAGAGCAAGCTTGCAGCAGCAGAAGTAAAAGGGGCAGAGGTGGCCCATGCCTCTTTCTGTCCCATGGCTCCCCTGGGGTTCTACATGGAATGTTGGGCTGTGCCCATAGCAACTGTCGTTGTCTCCTGCTCCTGCGGCCCTTGGTGGAACGCTGCTGGAGCAGCGCTGGAGCAGCAGCTGCAGGATCAGCTCCTGGGCTGTCCCTGACCAGCCACCTCCTGCACTCAGCGCCACACCCGGCCTCTGCACCCACATCCTCGTCTCCTCGCCTGCCTCCAGGCATCCCCACAGCACTTGGGGATCGTCCAAGGTAAGAAAATCCCCGTTTGCCCTCAAAGCACTAACACAAGGGCACGAGGCTCCAGCTGCCTCTCCCACCAACCACGACACACAGGCTGCCTGCTCACTTTCCCCACACCAGGTTCCACGTCAAAACAAGCTTCAGCTTCTGAAGGAATCGTGTTGCCTCCCAGGCAAACACAGACCTTTCCATAGAGGATGTAGAGAGCTGTCCCAGTGCAGTTGCAGATCCTCCTCCACGGATCACCTGCTTCAAAGTTCTTGGCACCCATTGCAGCCCTAAACCTAGCTTGTGGTGACCCCAAAACAAATTGGTCATGCCTGAGGAGTTCAGGGCTTCAGTGTCAACAAATCCCCTTATGCCCTGACTCAGCTCACACCTGCTCCAAAGCTGCAAAAACCAGAATGATGGCACTTCTCCTCTGGGATCCCTCTCATTCAGGCCATGGAAGCATTTCACTGGCCTTGTCCTCAAACACAGCTGTTCAACTTCAAAAATCATCTGCTATCAGCAATCCTTATGTGCTTACATAGTTACATCTCTGATAGATACATTCTATTTTCATATCCTGTAGATACTTCTTTCAATGCATGTAGGGCTGCTTCTACCTCATGCTCAGGGGCAGCTGTGAAATGCCATCTTCTCAAGAACACAATCACAGTACCAGAGAATTTTCTGGCTTGCAAGGGATTCTCAAAGATCACTGAGCCCAACTCCAGGGCCTGCCCGGGGCAGCCTCAACAATCACACCCTGTGCCCAAGAGCGCTGTCCAAACACTTTTGGAGCTCAGTCAGCCTTGGTGCCGGCACCCCTTCCCTGGAGAGCCTCTTCCAGTGGCCAAGCACCCTCTGGGTGAAGAGCCTTTTCCTTCTATCCACCCTAAGCCTGCACTGCCACATCTTGCAGCCCATTCTCTTGGCTCCTCCCAGTGGCCCCAGCACTGAAGACAGTAGTGCATGGCCTTCTGCTTCCCCTCCTCAGGAAGCTGCTGACTGCTAGAGGCTCCTGCCTAGGCAATTCCACCTCAAAAGCACGGCAATGACAGCAAAAAGAAAGGAGCTGGGACAGAGGAGCTCAGGGCTTGCAACCATGAGGTCGAGAAGGAAGGCTACTGACACATCCTGGGCGCAACGATTTCTAACTGGAGCATTGTTTGGATCTTTTTCAGGTGGAAAGGAGAGGCACAATGAAAAGGAAAGCAAGAGGCAACAATCAGCCGTGAGTTTTGGCCTAGCGTTAAAGGACAGCAAACTGGAGGAATGGCCAGGAGGAGAACTGCTCTTTCAGAGTCAGGCTGGGATTGCTTCAAGCCTGTGCAGCCACAGGAAGGCTGTCTCCAGCACTTGCCTTTCTTACCTTCACCTCTTTCTTCCTTTAGGCACATCAATGTTGGCAGCGACTTTCAGGCTGAGCTCCCAGAGCTGCAGAGCAGAGCACCAAGTGAGGATGAAGAGCCTGCAAGCCTGGTCTGGAAGCCCTGGGGAGAAGATGACTCTGACATGGAAAAACCTGACAGAGGTAGCTTCTCTTCAAGCTTTTCTTCCACCCCTGACATACTTGGATCTTTCAAAGTCTCCTTTTGCATAGAAAGGCAGCTTCTTGCAGCCTCCGCTTCTCTCCCTGTCTCACGTGTCTTCCCATCTAGAAGTGTTAGAGGCAAGGAGAAGGCTCTGCTTCTGCAGCAGAGCAGCAAAAAGAGCAAGCCTCTTGCTCTCCAAATCGGTCAGGCCCATTTGCCACTGCAAGAGAGGAGATTGGCCTCCACTTCTTCTACAAGAAGCTGCTCTGAAGGGAGAGCCAGCACTGCGGGGGCCCTTGCTTCAGCTGGCCCTGTCTTTGCTCTCCTTTTCATGCTCTCCAAGCCGCTGACTTTAGCTCCTGGCCTTTCCTTCCGCCTTGCATGGCAACCTTTGCTCTTGCTGGCCTCAAGGCTGACTTGGGCTGCCTTTTTGTTGTGCTTGCAGTAAGACAACTGCTGGACATGGCCAGCTCCCGTGGCATTGCCGGGCCAGCAGCTGACCTGGAGCGCGCCCTGCACTGCCTGCACCAGGCAGGCGGCAGCCTTCCGGTAAGAAGCCGCTCTGTGGGCGCACAGAAGAGGGCACAGGGAATGCACAAGGCCCGGCCACTGGCACAGCCTTTCCTGCCTGCTCCTTGATGAAGGCTCTTCACAGGGAGCAGAGCACCTGCTGCCTGCTGTGTCTCCTCCAGCTGCGTCAGGGCTAAGCCCAAACGGCTCCAGCAGGGAGAATCTCCCTCCTGGAGGCGGCGGCGCAAGCTCCTGCAGCCTGCTGCCTTGGAAATCGCTTGCAGCTCTGGCTGCTCTAAGACATCTGGAGAGGAAATTCCCAGAAGCCTCACTCAGCTGAGGCCATTCTGGCTGCAGGAGCCGCAAAATCATTCGCTTGGGGAGCAAAATGCCACTCTTGGGCACCAGCATCAAAGGGCTGGGCAGCAAAAACTAGGCACTGGGATCAAATCCCAGGCTTTCACATGGCATACAGTTGCTTGAATGTCTGAAGAGGCAAAGTAGCTGAAAGGCAGCATCTGTGCTTTTCGGCTCATTTTGGGTGTGGTGGGGCGCCTAAAGCCTTTTCCCCTTGGATCTTGCAGGAGGCTCTGGAGATGTTGCTCTCAGGGGGGCCTGCAACAGCTCAAGGCCATCCCTTGGCTGATTATCATTACGCAGGTAAGCAAAGCAGAGCTTCTTCCTTCACTGACAGATGCTGCCGTCCCCTTCAGTGTTGTGGCAAGTGTTTCTGCTTCAACAAATTGTGCTTAACACCAGCACAAGGTCTTGTCTTCTCAGGGGCTGGCGAAAGCACCAGCATCTAGACCTTCAGCTTTACTTCTTTTCCAATCCTTTTCCCAGCGGAATGCCTGCTCTTGTCTTCATCACCTTCTGAGGCAGCAGACATGTACTCACACGGGAATGATGGTCTGCAACCATTTGCTTGCGGCGGCCAGTGGGATCTACTTCATGTGGATCGAGTGATCCATTTACCTGCTGCTTTTTATTGCCAGGCTCTGATAGATGGACACCTGAGGAGAAGGACTCCTTCCAAAAGGCTTTCCACACCTACGGCAAGGATTTTCATCTCATCCAGAAGCAGGTAAAGCCGCAGGACATTCTTTACCTGAGCAGATCATCAGGAGGAAAGCTTGCTTCTAGCTGGTAACAAACACTGGGCTTCGGTCTCTCTCTTCTCAAGTACCAAAACTGCTCAAGTAGTAACAAAATGGGACATCAAAGGCCTGTGAAAAGGATGATCCTGTCTCTCCAGCCCTTTTCTCCAAGCTCCTTTGGAATATGATGATTTATTCTCTCAGACTTGTCGCACACCTCTGCTGCTGCTTCCACAAGACATTGTGCTGGCATAACTGGAGTGAACCCGGCAAAGAAGACCTATGCTAGATGGATTTCTTGTTGATCTGTGCATTACATGCGCTACCACCTAGCATGATACACGGTTTACTACATTGCATGATGCCTCTCTTTCTCCATCTTCATTTCATTTTACACCCTACTCCATTTACTTCATGATTTTACTTCCTACTTTACTCCGTCATCTACTTTTTCCCCAAAGCACCCTACAAAGGAATTTTAGATTCCTTCTTTTTCTCTTCACAACAGATCCAGACTAAGACCGTGGCACAGTGTGTGGAGTACTACTACACCTGGAAAAAGGAGCATAGAGTTGCTAGCACTCTTGCTCAGGTGAGGGGGAAGAAAATCCAGGCATGCCAGGAGGGTGGGGAAACTGGGAGAAGGGGAGAAAACCTGCTGGCCAGCCGTGCCAGACGCCGCTTTGCCAGGATCACATCGTCCCATGCGCTGGGAAAGGCACAGCAGATGCTGCCCAGGCCTTCCTTCTGCTGCTGCCCTGAAATACACCATTCTGGAGCCTAACTCTGAGCCAAAAAAGCCGCACCACCACCCAAATGGGCTTGGACTCTCTACAGATGGCTTTCTCAAGGGCTGCCACCTTTGCTGACTCCAATCAGACCCTTCATTCCCCACTTCACTCCTCCTGACATCAGCAATCCCTGTCTTCAGGGAGATGTTGCAGATTTTCAGGCAGTTTTTCTAGCATCCCAGCATACTCCCCAAGAAGCAGCTGCCAGTGCTGTGGCTCCCCTCAGACTTTCCTTACCAGCAAAGAGCAATTTGCTTGGCAAGTGTGAGAGAGAGAAAGAGAAAGAGAGAAAGAGACATTATTCTGGGTTGTATAAAAGGTCTAACCATGTGTCTTCCCTAATTTGACTGAATTTCCATCCCATTCCCTAGACATTTCTGCAGGAAAACCCAAGGGAAATAAATGTTAGGCAGAGAGGTAGAAATAAGAAATGTAGAATTCTAGATAGCCACACATTTATCCCACCCCTCTGGCCTGTAGCAAAGAGGAGCATTTCCCTCCAAGCTCTGCCTTGGCAGCCCGCCGCAGCCCACTGGCAAAGGCAGCCCTTTCCTCAGCTCTTGAGGCTTTGCAAGGATTTGTTTAGGCCAATAGATTTTTGTGCTGGACGCAGGCATTTCCAGCTTTCTGACGGGAAGGAAACCTTGAAACAGGATTCTTTGATTTACAGGCTGTGGGTGAAGGCAAGAGGAGCAAAAGCCCCCCCAGAAAGGAGGATGGGCAGACAGGGAAGAGAAGCCGCAAGAGGGCTGGCAGCGCCCAGTGTCCCTGCTGCCAACCGCGCCAGCCGCCCCGTTCGGCGGGAGGCCCCTTTCCCTGCGGCCAGTGCAAACGGTGCGCAACTTCCTGCTCTTTCTGCTCCAACCTGCGCCTTGGCATTAAAACAGGCTGACCCTTTGCAAAGGCGCCGCAGCGCAAGCTCAGGCCACTTGCACCATCGCCCCTCGCAGCCCTGCTCAAGCTTACAACCCACCTCAAACCCAAACAGCTCACTTCCAACCCAGCCTTCACAATGAAACCTTACCCTGCCCCAACAACACACACTGCATACAAGTAGCAACAGATCCATCAAAGCTTGCTTTCATGCTGCTGATCAAATTCCAAATAGGATGCAGCAAAAGGAGGAAGACATTTCAAGGCATTGAAACAAGAAAGATCTGACTCATGCTCTGATCAATTCACAACGTGCCACTGCCCAAAAAGACAGAAATTCATACTAAAAGGCAGATCTTGCCACTTGCTGTAATGGTGTGTACTAAATTGAACAATGGATGGTTTGTTTCCTGTCTTCCAGGCTGTTTGAAACCATGCAGGAAAGGAACAAACACAGGAGAAGACATCGCCCTCGCAAAGAAGCAGAGCCTCTCCCCAAGAAGAAAAGACCAAATTAGACAAGCCTGCAGCTTGTCCAGCCAGGCCTAGCAAGGCTTAGGACTAGATAGGAATAGGACTGGTTTTTAAGCTTCGATAACGTCAATAGAACTAGATAGGAATAGGACTGGTTTTTAAGCTTTTAGACTTGTTCAAATTCTATTTAGTTAGTTTACATGATAGGAATCTCCTCAAATTCTTAGTTAAGGTACATGAGTATTATTCAAGATTCATTACTAGGATTAGATTTATCAGTCAATGTAAGAGGCTTGGTGTTGGCTACGCTCCGTCTTTTGTCATTTTGCGTTTGTTGAGACACAATCTGTCTTTATCATTAAACCATGTTTGTTCCACTTTATCTTTTGGTCTGTATGAAATCACTGCGGCAATCAAAGACGGCACTTGCCCTGAGAGGAGAATCTGGGCACGCACGACCTCCCCAAGGCCCGGCCCCTTGCTCAGCTGGCAGGACTGGCAAAGGTGTGTCTCCTTTACTGCCAGGGAAAGAACGCTGGCGCTTCATGCTTTGATTCCTACAAATCTCAGCTGCCAGTGGAAAGGGAGGCTTTGTTTAATTCAATGAATTGGATCAAAATGAGTGCTCTGCTCTCACCATCATTTCTGCCCTAAAAGCAACAGCTTTAGTCCTTTTTGTAGCCCAGCAACAGAACTTTGCTTCATTTTGGGGCACTGATGCACCTGACCACCTTGGAAGACGTTTCTAGAACCCCTCCAATTCTATCCAATTCATATCCCATGCACCACAAAGGCATCAGTAGTTCAGTTTCAGTTTCTCTTGAAAGGAGCCCTCTCCCGCTCTGGGCCTCCACCAATCTCCTTAGCTAAAGCAGAGCGGCTGGGATCATTATCCTCTCTCTGGCTTCCCACAGCTTAGGTATTTGCACCAAAGAAGAAGCAAACTCCCTCTTTCATCTAGCCCAGCAAATGGCACTGCCCAGCAAGGCTTTGGTGGCAGGGGCTGTGCAGGGTGGAGAGGGGGCGAGGGAGGGGCAATTGCCAGGCTGCTTCTGGGAAGCTCAGGGAAGCTTGCCCTTGTCTGATGGAGCCAGTGCAGCTGGGCTTTGGAGCCTACAAAGTATCTGCCTTGCAGTGGCACTTGTTACATCTGCCCCCTCACTTTGCTGCCCTGTGGGCAACATGCAGCCCGGGAAGGAAGCAAGATTGGGGCTGAAGCAAGATTTGCTTTGCCTTAACTATAGGCCAGGAAGCAGCAAAACTGGCTGGGTTTTGTCCTATCTGGCATCTAAGTATTAAAAGAAACGCCAAGGCCGTCAGTGTGGAAAGGTAATTCCATCAGTGTTCCTTTGTTAGAGGAATGCCTGAGTCTTTTGAGACAAACAGCTAGTTTCTCCAAGGGAGCTGGAAGAGGGATATACAAAGTCTGCATTCATGTTTGCTACAGAAATGCCACTGTGCTGTCCCTGTCTGTGTGTCCCCATCAGTTCCCCTGAGAAACATGCTGTTTCTCTAAGTTTCAAGGAAGGAGTGATGAGGTGAGTGACCAGCTCAGAGGCCCAAAGGAGGGAAAACATCAAGCGACATTATTGGGCACCAAAAGGAGATTTGAGAAAGGGGGCAGCATGAATGCCTCCACTTTGAGAGGAAGCTTTGGAGTTGCCTCTCGCCTGAACAACTTGCAAATTCTAGCTCCTCTCAGAGCTGGAGGAGAGCCAGCGGGAGGAGTCCTGCTGCTTCTCCAGGGCAGGAGATGAGGTTCTGGGCCCTTGGACACAGAGAGACTCCTGGGCACGTTCAGCTGGAGACACCTTGCAGAGAAGAACCGACAAGAGCCAGGGCTGTCCCTGCACTGCTTTTGCCCGTCTCCTGAGACGACTCAGGAGAAAAACCCAATGGCAAGGCTCTCAGAGCAAGCTTGCAGCAGCAGAAGTAAAAGGGGCAGAGGTGGCCCATGCCTCTTTCTGTCCCATGGCTCCCCTGGGGTTCTACATGGAATGTTGGGCTGTGCCCATAGCAACTGTCGTTGTCTCCTGCTCCTGCGGCCCTTGGTGGAACGCTGCTGGAGCAGCGCTGGAGCAGCAGCTGCAGGATCAGCTCCTGGGCTGTCCCTGACCAGCCACCTCCTGCACTCAGCGCCACACCCGGCCTCTGCACCCACATCCTCGTCTCCTCGGCTGCCTCCAGGCATCCCCACAGCACTTGGGGATCGTCCAAGGTAAGAAAATCCCCGTTTGCCCTCAAAGCACTAACACAATGGCACGAGGCTCCAGCTGCCTCTCCCGCCAACCACGACACACAGGCTGCCTGCTCACTTTCCCCACACCACGTTCCACGTCAAAACAAGCTTCAGCTTCTGAAGGAATCGTGTTGCCTCCCAGGCAAACACAGACCTTTCCATAGAGGATGTAGAGAGCTGTCCCAGTGCAGTTGCAGATCCTCCTCCACGGATCACCTGCTTCAAAGTTCTTGGCACCCATTGCAGCCCTAAACCTAGCTTGTGGTGACCCCAAAACAAATTGGTCATGCCTGAGGAGTTCAGGGCTTCAGTGTCAACAAATCCCCTTATGCCCTGACTCAGCTCACACCTGCTCCAAAGCTGCAAAAACCAGAATGATGGCACTTCTCCTCTGCGATCCCTCTCATTCAGGCCATGGAAGCATTTCACTGGCCTTGTCCTCAAACACAGCTGTTCAACTTCAAAAATCATCTGCTATCAGCAATCCTTATGTGCTTACATAGTTACATCTCTGATAGATACATTCTATTTTGATATCCTGTAGATACTTCTTTCAATGCATGTAGGGCTGCTTCTACCTCATGCTCAGGGGCAGCTGTGAAATGCCATCTTCTCAAGAACACAATCACAGTACCAGAGAATTTTCTGGCTTGCAAGGGATTCTCAAAGATCACTGAGCCCAACTCCAGGGCCTGCCCGGGGCAGCCTCAACAATCACACCCTGTGCCCAAGAGCGCTGTCCAAACACTTTTGGAGCTCAGTCAGCCTTGGTGCCGGCACCCCTTCCCTGGAGAGCCTCTTCCAGTGGCCAAGCACCCTCTGGGTGAAGAGCCTTTTCCTTCTATCCACCCTAAGCCTGCACTGCCACATCTTGCAGCCCATTCTCTTGGCTCCTCCCAGTGGCCCCAGCACTGAAGACAGTAGTGCATGGCCTTCTGCTTCCCCTCCTCAGGAAGCTGCTGACTGCTAGAGGCTCCTGCCTAGGCAATTCCACCTCAAAAGCACGGCAATGACAGCAAAAAGAAAGGAGCTGGGACAGAGGAGCTCAGGGCTTGCAACCATGAGGTTGAGAAGGAAGGCTACTGACACATCCTGGGCGCAACGATTTCTAACTGGAGCATTGTTTGGATCTTTTTCAGGTGGAAAGGAGAGGCACAATGAAAAGGAAAGCAAGAGGCAACAATCAGCCGTGAGTTTTGGCCTAGGGTTAAAGGACAGCAAACTGGAGGAATGGCCAGGAGGAGAACTGCTCTTTCAGAGTCAGGCTGGGATTGCTTCAAGCCTGTGCAGCCACAGGAAGGCTGTCTCCAGCACTTGCCTTTCTTACCTTCACCTCTTTCTTCCTTTAGGCACATCAATGTTGGCAGCGACTTTCAGGCTGAGCTCCCAGAGCTGCAGAGCAGAGCACCAAGTGAGGATGAAGAGCCTGCAAGCCTGGTCTGGAAGCCCTGGGGAGAAGATGACTCTGACATGGAAAAACCTGACAGAGGTAGCTTCTCTTCAAGCTTTTCTTCCACCCCTGACATACTTGGATCTTTCAAAGTCTCCTTTTGCATAGAAAGGCAGCTTCTTGCAGGCTCCGCTTCTCTCCCTGTCTCACGTGTCTTCCCATCTAGAAGTGTTAGAGGCAAGGAGAAGGCTCTGCTTCTGCAGCAGAGCAGCAAAAAGAGCAAGCTTCTTGCTCTCCAAATCGGTCAGGCCCATTTGCCACTGCAAGAGAGGAGATTGGCCTCCACTTCTTCTACAAGAAGCTGCTCTGAAGGGAGAGCCAGCACTGCGGGGGCCCTTGCTTCAGCTGGCCCTGTCTTTGCTCTCCTTTTCATGCTCTCCAAGCCGCTGCCTTTAGCTCCTGGCCTTTCCTTCCGCCTTGCATGGCAACCTTTGCTCTTGCTGGCCTCAAGGCTGACTTGGGCTGCCTTTTTGTTGTGCTTGCAGTAAGACAACTGCTGGACATGGCCAGCTCCCGTGGCATTGCCGGGCCAGCAGCTGACCTGGAGCGCGCCCTGCACTGCCTGCACCAGGCAGGCGGCAGCCTTCCGGTAAGAAGCCGCTCTGTGGGCGCACAGAAGAGGGCACAGGGAATGCACAAGGCCCGGCCACTGGCACAGCCTTTCCTGCCTGCTCCTTGATTAAGGCTCTTGACAGGGAGCAGAGCACCTGCTGCCTGCTGTGTCTCCTCCAGCTGCGTCAGGGCTAAGCCCAAACGGCTCCAGCAGGGAGAATCTCCCTCCTGGAGGCGGCGGCGCAAGCTCCTGCAGCCTGCTGCCTTGGAAATCGCCTGCAGCTCTGGCTGCTCTAAGACATCTGGAGAGGAAATTCCCAGAAGCCTCACTCAGCTGAGGCCATTCTGGCTGCAGGAGCCGCAAAATCATTCGCTTGGGGAGCAAAATGCCACTCTTGGGCACCGGCATCAAAGGGCTGGGCAGCAAAAACTAGGCACTGGGATCAAATCCCAGGCTTTCACATGGCATACAGTTGCTTGAATGTCTGAAGAGGCAAAGTAGCTGAAAGGCAGCATCTGTGCTTTTCGGCTCATTTTGGGTGTGGTGGGGCGCCTAAAGCCTTTTCCCCTTGGATCTTGCAGGAGGCTCTGGAGATGTTGCTCTCAGGGGGGCCTGCAACAGCTCAAGGCCATCCCTTGGCTGATTATCATTACGCAGGTAAGCAAAGCAGAGCTTCTTCCTTCACTGACAGATGCTGCCGTCCCCTTCAGTGTTGTGGCAAGTGTTTCTGCTTCAACAAATTGTGCTTAACACCAGCACAAGGTCTTGTCTTCTCAGGGGCTGGCGAAAGCACCAGCATCTAGACCTTCAGCTTTACTTCTTTTCCAATCCTTTTCCCCGCGGAATGCCTGCTCTTGTCTTCATCACCTTCTGAGGCAGCAGACATGTACTCACACGGGAATGATGGTCTGCAACCATTTGCTTGCGGCGGCCAGTGGGATCTACTTCATGTGGATCGAGTGATCCATTTACCTGCTGCTTTTTATTGCCAGGCTCTGATAGATGGACACCTGAGGAGAAGGACTCCTTCCAAAAGGCTTTCCACACCTACGGCAAGGATTTTCATCTCATCCAGAAGCAGGTAAAGCCGCAGGACATTCTTTACCTGAGCAGATCATCAGGAGGAAAGCTTGCTTCTAGCTGGTAACAAACACTGGGCTTCGGTCTCTCTCTTCTCAAGTACCAAAACTGCTCAAGTAGTAACAAAACGGGACATCAAAGGCCTGTGTGAAAAGGATGATCCTGTCTCTCCAGCCCTTTTCTCCAAGCTCCTTTGGAATATGATGATTTATTCTCTCAGACTTGTCGCACACCTCTGCTGCTGCTTCCACAAGACATTGTGCTGGCATAACTGGAGTGAACCCGGCAAAGAAGACCTGTGCTAGATGGATTTCTTGTTGATCTGTGCATTATGTGTGCTACCACCTAGCATGATACACGGTTTACTACATTGCATGATGCCTCTCTTTCTCCATCTTCATTTCATTTTACACCCTACTCCATTTACTTCATGATTTTACTTCCTAGTTTACTCCGTCTTCTAATTTTCCCCAAAGCACCCTACAAAGGAATTTTAGATTCCTTCTTTTTCTCTTCACAACAGATCCAGACTAAGACCGTGGCACAGTGTGTGGAGTACTACTACACCTGGAAAAAGGAGCATAGAGTTGCTAGCACTCTTGCTCAGGTGAGGGGGAAGAAAATCCAGGCATGCCAGGAGGGTGGAGAAACTGGGAGAAGGGGAGAAAACCTGCTGGCCAGGCATGCCAGACACCGCTTTGCCAGGATCACATCGTCCCATGCGCTGGGAAAGGCACAGCAGATGCTGCCCAGGCCTTCCTTCTGCTGCTGCCCTGAAATACGCCATTCTGGAGCCTAACTCCGAGCCAAAAAAGCCGCACCACCACCCAAATGGGCTTGGACTCTGTACAGATGGCTTTCTCAAGGGCTGCCACCTTTGCTGACTCCAATCAGACCCTTCATTCCCCACTTCACTCCTCCTGACATCAGCAATCCCTGTCTTCAGGGAGATGTTGCAGATTTTCAGGCAGTTTTTCTAGCATCCCAGCATACTCCCCAAGAAGCAGCTGCCAGTGCTGTGGCTCCCCTCAGACTTTCCTTACCAGCAAAGAGCAATTTGGTTGGCAAGTGTGAGAGAGAGAAAGAGAAAGAGAGAGAGAGAGATAATTCTGGGTTGTATCAAACGTCTAACCATGTGTCTTCCCTAATTTGACTGAATTTCCATCCCATTCCCTAGACATTTCTGCAGGAAAACCCAAGGGAAATAAATGTTAGGCAGAGAGGTAGAAATAAGAAATGTAGAATTCTAGATAGCCACACATTTATCCCACCCCTTTGGCCTGTAGCAAAGAGGAGCTTTTCCCTCCAAGCTCTGCCTTGGCAGCCCGCCTCAGCCCACTGGCAAAGGCAGCCCTTTCCTCAGCTCTTGAGGCTTTGCAAGGATTTGCTTAGGCCAATAGATTTTTGTGCTGGACGCAGGCATTTCCAGCTTTCTGACTGGAAGGAAACATTGAAACAAGATTCTTTGATTTCCAGGCTGTGGGCGAAGGCAAGAGGAGCAAAAGCCCCCCCAGAAAGGAGGATGGGCAGACAGGGAAGAGAAGCCGCAAGAGGGCTGGCAGCGCCCAGTGTCCCTGCTGCCAACCGCGCCAGCCGCCCCGTTCGGCGGGAGGCCCCTTTCCCTGCGGCCAGTGCAAACGGTGCGCAACTTCCTGCTCTTTCTGCTCCAACCTGCGCCTTGGCACTACAACAGGCTGACCCTTTGCAAAGGCGCCGCAGCGCAAGCTCAGGCCACTTGCACCATCGCCCCTCGCAGCCCTGCTCAAGCTTACAACCCACCTCAAACCCAAACAGCTCACTTCCAACCCAGCCTTCACAATGAAACCTTACCCTGCCCCAACAACACACACTGCATACAAGTAGCAACAGATCCATCAAAGCTTGCTTTGATGCTGCTGATCAAATTCCAAATAGGATGCAGCAAAAGGAGGAAGACATTTCAAGGCATTGAAAGAAGAAAGATCCGACTCATGCTCTGATCAATTCACAACGTGCCACTGCCCAAAAAGACAGAAATTCATACTAAAAGGCAGATCTTGCCACTTGCTTTAATGATGTGTACTAAATTGAACAATGGATGGTTTGTTTCCTGTCTTCCAGGCTGTTTGAAACCATGAAGGAAAGGAACAAACACAGGAGAAGACATCGCCCTCGCAAAGATGCAGAGCCTCTCCTCAAGAAGAAAAGACCAAATTAGACAAGCCTGCAGCTTGTCCAGCCAGGCCTAGCAAGGCTTAGGCGTCAATAGGACTAGATAGGAATAGGACTGGTTTTTAAGCTTTTAGACTTGTAGAAATTCTATTTAGTTAGTTTACATGATAGGAATCTCCTCAATTTCTTAGTTAAGGTACATGAGTGTTATTCAAGATTCATTAGTAGGATTAGATTTATCAGTCAATGTAAGAGGCTTGGTGTTGGCTACGCTCCGTCTTTTGTCATTTTGCCTTTGTTGAGACACAATCTGTCTTTATCATTAAACCATGTTTGTTCCCTGCTGTCTTTTGGTCTGTATGAAATCACTGCGGCAATCAAAGACGGCACTTGCCCTGAGAGGAGAATCTGGGCACGCACGACCTCCCCAAGGCCCGGCCCCTTGCTCAGCTGGCAGGACTGGCAAAGGTGTGTCTCCTTTACTGCCAGGGAAAGAACGCTGGCGCTTCATCCTTTGATTCCTACAAATCTCAGCTGCCAGTGGAAAGGGAGGCTTTGTTTAATTCAATGAATTGGATCAAAATGAGTGCTCTGCTCTCACCATCATTTCTGCCATAAAAGCAACAGCTTTAGTCCTTTTTGTAGCCCAGCAACAGAACTTTGCTTCATTTTGGGGCACTGATGCACCTGACCACCTTGGAAGACATTTCTAGAACCCCTCCAATTCTATCCAATTCATATCCCATGCACCACAAAGGCATCAGTAGTTCAGTTTCAGTTTCTCTTGAAAGGAGCCCTCTCCCGCTCTGGGCCTCCACCAATCTCCTTAGCTAAAGCAGAGCGGCTGGGATCATTATCCTCTCTCTGGCTTCCCACAGCTTAGGTATTTGCACCAAAGAAGAAGCAAACTCCCTCTTTCATCTAGCCCAGCAAATGGCACTGCCCAGCAAGGCTTTGGTGGCAGGGGCTGTGCAGGGTGGAGAGGGGGCGAGGGAGGGGGCAATTGCCAGGCTGCTTCTGGGAAGCTCAGGGAAGCTTGCCCTTGTCTGATGGAGCCAGTGCAGCTGGGCTTTGGAGCCTACAATGTATCTGCCTTGCAGTGGCACTTGTTACAGCTGCCCCCTCACTCTGCTGCCCTGTGGGCAACATGCAGCCCGGGAAGGAAGCAAGATTGGGACTGAAGCAAGATTTGCTTTGCCTTAACTATAGGCCGGGAAGCAGCAAAACTGGCTGGGTTTTGTCCTATCTGGCATCTAAGTATTAAAAGAAACGCCAAGGCCGTCAGTGTGGAAAGGTAATTCCATCAGTGTTCCTTTGTTAGAGGAATGCCTGAGTCTTTTGAGACAAACAGCTAGTTTCTCCAAGGGAGCTGGGAGAGAGATATACAAAGTCTGCATTCATGTTTGCTACAGAAATGCCACTGTGCTGTCCCTGTCTGTGTGTCCCCATCAGTTCCCCTGAGAAACATGCTGTTTCTCTAAGTTTCAAGGAAGGAGTGATGAGGTGAGTGACCAGCTCAGAGGCCCAAAGGAGGGAAAACATCAAGCGGCATTATTGGGCACCAAAAGGAGATTTGAGAAAGGGGGCAGCATGAATGCCTCCACTTTGAGAGGAAGCTTTGGAGTTGCCTCTCGCCTGAACAACTTGCAAATTCTAGCTCCTCTCAGAGCTGGAGGAGAGCCAGCGGGAGGAGTCCTGCTGCTTCTCCAGGGCAGGAGATGAGGTTCTGGGCCCTTGGACACAGACAGGCTCCTGGGAGTGTTCAGCTGGAGACACCTTGCAGAGAAGCACCCACAAGAGCCAGGGCTGTCCCTGCACTGCTTTTGCCCGTCTCCTGAGACGACTCAGGAGAAAAACCCAATGGCAAGGCTCTCAGAGCAAGCTTGCAGCAGCAGAAGTAAAAGGGGCAGAGGTGGCCCATGCCTCTTTCTGTCCCATGGCTCCCCTGGGGTTCTACATGGAATGTTGGGCTGTGCCCATAGCAACTGTCGTTGTCTCCTGCTCCTGCGGCCCTTGGTGGAACGCTGCTGGAGCAGCGCTGGAGCAGCAGCTGCAGGATCAGCTCCTGGGCTGTCCCTGACCAGCCACCTCCTGCACTCAGCGCCACACCCGGCCTCTGCACCCACAGCCTCGTCTCCTCGGCTGCCTCCAGGCATCCCCACAGCACTTGGGGATCGTCCAAGGTAAGAAAATCCCCGTTTGCCTTCAAAGCACTAACACAAGGGCACGAGGCTCCAGCTGCCTCTCCCGCCAACCACGACACACAGGCTGTGTGCTCACTTTCCCCACGCCACCTTCCACGTCAAAGCAAGCTTCAGCTTCTGAAGGAATCGTGTTGCCTCCCAGGCAAACACAGACCTTTCCATAGAGGATGTAGAGAGCTGTCCCAGTGCAGTTGCAGATCCTCCTCCACGGATCACCTGCTTCAAAGTTCTTGGCACCCATTGCAGCCCTAAACCTAGCTTGTGGTGACCCCAAAACAAATTTGTCACGCCTGAGGAGTTCAGGGCTTCAGTGTCAACAAATCCCCTTATGCCCTGACTCAGCTCACACCTGCTCCAAAGCTGCAAAAACCAGAATGATGGCACTTCTCCTCTGGGATCCCTCTCATTCAGGCCATGGAATCATTTCACTGGCCTTGTCCTCAAACACAGCTGTTCAACTTCAAAAATCATCTGCTATCAGCAATCCTTATGTGCTTACAGAGTTACATCTCTGATAGATACATTCTATTTTCATATCCTGTAGATACTTCTTTCAATGCATGTAGGGCTGCTTCTACCTCATGCTCAGGGGCAGCTGTGAAATGCCATCTTCTCAAGAACACAATCACAGTACCAGAGAATTTTCTGGCTTGCAAGGGATTCTCAAAGATCACTGAGCCCAACTCCAGGGCCTGCCCGGGGCAGCCTCAACCATCACATGCCCAAGACCGCTGTCCAAACACTTTTGGAGCTCAGTCAGCCTTGGTGCTGGCACCCCTTCCCTGGAGAGCCTCTTCCAGTGGCCAAGCACCCTCTGGGTGAAGAGCCTTTTCCTTCTATCCACCCTAAGCCTGCACTGCCACATCTTGCAGCCCATTCTCTTGGCTCCTCCCAGTGGCCCCAGCACTGAAGACAGTAGTGCATGGCCTTCTGCTTCCCCTCCTCAGGAAGCTGCTGACTGCTAGAGGCTCCTGCCTAGGCAATTCCACCTCAAAACCACGGCAATGACAGCAAAAAGAAAGGAGCTGGGACAGAGGAGCTCAGGGTTTGCAACGATGAGGTCGAGAAGGAAGGCTACTGACACATCCTGGGCGCAACGATTTCTAACTGGAGCATTGTTTGGATCTTTTTCAGGTGGAAAGGAGAGGCACAATGAAAAGGAAAGCAAGAGGCAACAATCAGCCGTGAGTTTTGGCCTAGGGTTAAAGGACAGCAAACTGGAGGAATGGCCAGGAGGAGAACTGCTCTTTCAGAGTCAGGCTGGGATTGCTTCAAGCCTGTGCAGCCACAGGAAGGCTCTCTCCAGCACTTGCCTTTCTTACCTTCACCTCTTTCTTCCTTTAGGACACATCAATGTTGGCAGCGACTTTCAGGCTGAGCTCCCAGAGCTGCAGAGCAGAGCACCAAGTGAGGATGAAGAGCCTGCAAGCCTGGTCTGGAAGCCCTGGGGAGAAGATGACTCTGACATGGAAAAACCTGACAGAGGTAGCTTCTCTTCAAGCTTTTCTTCCACCCCTGACATACTTGGATCTTTCAAAGTCTCCTTTTGCATAGAAAGGCAGCTTCTTGCAGCCTCCGCTTCTCTCCCTGTCTCACGTGTCTTCCCATCTAGAAGTGTTAGAGGCAAGGAGAATGCTCTGCTTCTGCAGCAGAGCAGCAAAAAGAGCAAGCATCTTGCTCTCCAAATCGGTCAGGCCCATTTGCCACTGCAAGAGAGGAGATTGGCCTCCACTTCTTCTACAAGAAGCTGCTCTGAAGGGAGAGCCAGCACTGCGGGGGCCCTTGCTTCAGCTGGCCCTGTCTTTGCTCTCCTTTTCATGCTCTCCAAGCCGCTGCCTTTAGCTCCTGGCCTTTCCTTCCGCCTTGCATGGCAACCTTTGCTCTTGCTGCCCTCAAGGATGACTTGGGCTGCCTTTTTGTTGTGCTTGCAGTAAGACAACTGCTGGACATGGCCAGCTCCCGTGGCATTGCCGGGCCAGCAGCTGACCTGGAGCGTGCCCTGCACTGCCTGCACCAGGCAGGCGGCAGCCTTCCGGTAAGAAGCCGCTCTGTGGGCGCACAGAAGAGGGCACAGGGAATGCACAAGGCCCGGCCACTGGCACAGCCTTTCCTGCCTGCTCCTTGATGAAGGCTCTTCACAGGGAGCAGAGCACCTGCTGCCTGCTGTGTCTCCTCCAGCTGCGTCAGGGCTGAGCCCAAACGGCTCCAGCAGGGAGAATCTCCCTCCTGCAGGCGGCGGCGCCAGCTCCTGCAGCCTGCTGCCTTGGAAATCGCCTGCAGCTCTGGCTGCTCTAAGACATCTGGAGAGGAAATTCCCAGAAGCCTCACTCAGCTGAGGCCATTCTGGCTGCAGGAGCCGCAAAATCATTCGCTTGGGGAGCAAAATGCCCCTCTTGGGCACCAGCATCAAAGGGCTGGGCAGCAAAAACTAGGCACTGGGATCAAATCCCAGGCTTTCACATGGCATACAGTTGCTTGAATGTCTGAAGAGGCAAAGTAGCTGAATGGCAGCATCTGTGCTTTTTGGCTCATTTTGGATGTGGTGGGGCGCCTAAAGCCTTTTCCCCTTGGATCTTGCAGGAGGCTCTGGAGATGTTGCTCTCAGGCGGGCCTGCAACAGCTCAAGGCCAGCCCTTGGCTGATTATCATTACGCAGGTAAGCAAAGCAGAGCTTCTTCCTTCACTGACAGATGCTGCCGTCCCCTTCAGTGTTGTGGCAAGTGTTTCTGCTTCAACAAATTGTGCTTAACACCAGCACAAGGTCTTGTCTTCTCAGGGGCTGGCGAAAGCACCAGCATCTAGACCTTCAGCTTTACTTCTTTTCCAATCCTTTTCCCGGCGGAATGCCTGCTCTTGTCTTCATCACCTTCTGAGGGAGCAGACATGTACTCACACGGGAATGATGGTCTGCAACCATTTGCTTGCGGCGGCCAGTGGGATCTACTTCATGTGGATCGAGTGATCCATTTACCTGCTGCTTTTTATTGCCAGGCTCTGATAGATGGACACCTGAGGAGAAGGACTCCTTCCAAAAGGCTTTCCACACCTACGGCAAGGATTTTCATCTCATCCAGAAGCAGGTAAAGCCGCAGGGCATTCTTTACCTGAGCAGATCATCAGGAGGAAAGCTTGCTTCTAGCTGGTAACAAACACTGGGCTTCGGTCTCTCTCTTCTCAAGTACCAAAACTGCTCAAGTAGTAACAAAACGGGACATCAAAGGCCTCTGTGAAAAGGATGATCCTGTCTCTCCAGCCCTTTTCTCCAAGCTCCTTTGGAATATGATGATTTATTCTCTCAGACTTGTCGCATGCCTCTGCTGCTGCTTCCACAAGACATTGTGCTGGCATAACTGGAGTGAACCCGGCAAAGAAGACCTGTGCTAGATGGATTTCTTGTTGATCTGTGCATTATGTGTGCTACCACCTAGCATGATACACGGTTTACTACATTGCATGATGCCTCTCTTTCTCCATCTTCATTTCATTTTACACCCTACTCCATTTACTTCATGATTTTACTTCCTAGTTTACTCCGTCTTCTAATTTTCCCCAAAGCACCCTACAAAGGAATTTTAGATTCCTTCTTTTTCTCTTCACAACAGATCCAGACTAAGACCGTGGCACAGTGTGTGGAGTACTACTACACCTGGAAAAAGGAGCATAGAGTTGCTAGCACTCTTGCTCAGGTGAGGGGGAAGAAAATCCAGGCATGCCAGGAGGGTGGAGAAACTGGGAGAAGGGGAGAAAACCTGCTGGCCAGGCATGCCAGACACCGCTTTGCCAGGATCACATCGTCCCATGCGCTGGGAAAGGCACAGCAGATGCTGCCCAGGCCTTCCTTCTGCTGCTGCCCTGAAATACGCCATTCTGGAGCCTAACTCTGAGCCAAAAAAGCCGCACCACCACCCAAATGGGCTTGGACTCTGTACAGATGGCTTTCTCAAGGGCTGCCACCTTTGCTGACTCCAATCAGACCCTTCATTCCCCACTTCACTCCTCCTGACATCAGCAATCCCTGTCTTCAGGGAGATGTTGCAGATTTTCAGGCAGTTTTTCTAGCATCCCAGCATACTCCCCAAGAAGCAGCTGCCAGTGCTGTGGCTCCCCTCAGACTTTCCTTACCAGCAAAGAGCAATTTGGTTGGCAAGTGTGAGAGAGAGAAAGAGAAAGAGAGAGAGAGAGATAATTCTGGGTTGTATAAAACGTCTAACCATGTGTCTTCCCTAATTTGACTGAATTTCCATCCCATTCCCTAGACATTTCTGCAGGAAAACCCAAGGGAAAGAAATGTTAGGCAGAGAGGTAGAAATAAGAAATGTAGAATTCTAGATAGCCACACATTTATCCCACCCCTTTGGCCTGTAGCAAAGACGAGCATTTCCCTCCAAGCTCTGCCTTTGCAGCCCGCCGCAGCCCACTGGCAAAGGCAGCCCTTTCCTCAGCTCTTGAGGCTTTGCAAGGATTTGCTTAGGCCAATAGATTTTTGTGCTGGACGCAGGCATTTCCAGCTTTCTGACGGGAAGGAAACATTGAAACAGGATTCTTTGATTTCCAGGCTGTGGGCGAAGGCAAGAGGAGCAAAAGCCTCCCCAGAAAGGAGGATGGGCAGACAGGGAAGAGAAGCCGCAAGAGGGCTGGCAGCGCCCAGTGTCCCTGCTGCCAACCGCGCCAGCCGCCCCGTTCGGCGGGAGGCCCCTTTCCCTGCGGCCAGTGCAAACGGTGCGCAACTTCCTGCTCTTTCTGCTCCAACCTGCGCCTTGGCACTACAACAGGCTGACCCTTTGCAAAGGCGCCGCAGCGCAAGCTCAGGCCACTTGCACCATCGCCCCTCGCAGCCCTGCTCAAGCTTACAACCCACCTCAAACCCAAACAGCTCACTTCCAACCCAGCCTTCACAATGAAACCTTACCCTGCCCCAACAACACACACTGCATACAAGTAGCAACAGATCCATCAAAGCTTGCTTTCATGCTGCTGATCAAATTCCAAATAGGATGCAGCAAAAGGAGGAAGACATTTCAAGGCATTGAAACAAGAAAGATCTGACTCATGCTCTGATCAATTCACAACGTGCCACTGCCCAAAAAGACAGAAATTCATACTAAAAGGCAGATCTTGCCACTTGCTGTAATGGTGTGTACTAAATTGAACAATGGATGGTTTGTTTCCTGTCTTCCAGGCTGTTTGAAACCATGCAGGAAAGGAACAAACACAGGAGAAGACATCGCCCTCGCAAAGATGCAGAGCCTCTCCTCAAGAAGAAAAGACCAAATTAGACAAGCCTGCAGCTTGTCCAGCCAGGCCTAGCAAGGCTTAGGACTAGATAGGAATAGGACTGGTTTTTAAGCTTCGATAACGTCAATAGAACTAGATAGGAATAGGACTGGTTTTTAAGCTTTTAGACTTGTAGAAATTCTATTTAGTTAGTTTACATGATAGGAATCTCCTCAATTTCTTAGTTAAGGTACATGAGTGTTATTCAAGATTCATTAGTAGGATTAGATTTATCAGTCAATGTAAGAGGCTTGGTGTTGGCTACGCTCCTTTTGTCTTTTGTCATTTTGCCTTTGTTGAGACACAATCTGTCTTTATCATTAAACCATGTTTGTTCCCTGCTGTCTTTTGGTCTGTATGAAATCACTGCGGCAATCAAAGACGGCACTTGCCCTGAGAGGAGAATCTGGGCACGCACGACCTCCCCAAGGCCCGGCCCCTTGCTCAGCTGGCAGGACTGGCGAAGGTGTGTCTCCTTTACTGCCAGGGAAAGAACGCTGGCGCTTCATCCTTTGATTCCTACAAATCTCAGCTGCCAGTGGAAAGGGAGGCTTTGTTTAATTCAATGAATGGGATCAAAATGAGTGCTCTGCTCTCACCATCATTTCTGCCATAAAAGCAACAGCTTTAGTCCTTTTTGTAGCCCAGCAACAGAACTTTGCTTCATTTTGGGGCACTGATGCACCTGACCACCTTGGAAGACGTTTCTAGAACCCCTCCAATTCTATCCAATTCATATCCCATGCACCACAAAGGCATCAGTAGTTCAGTTTCAGTTTCTCTTGAAAGGAGCCCTCTCCCGCTCTGGGCCTCCACCAATCTCCTTAGCTAAAGCAGAGCGGCTGGGATCATTATCCTCTCCCTGGCTTCCCACAGCTTAGGTATTTGCACCAAAGAAGAAGCAAACTCCCTCTTTCATCTAGCCCAGCAAATGGCACTGCCCAGCAAGGCTTTGGTGGCAGGGGCTGTGCAGGGTGGAGAGTGGGCGAGGGAGGGGGCAATTGCCAGGCTGCTTCTGGGAAGCTCAGGGAAGCTTGCCCTTGTCTGATGGAGCCAGTGCAGCTGGGCTTTGGAGCCTACAATGTATCTGCCTTGCAGTGGCACTTGTTACAGCTGCCCCCTCACTCTGCTGCCCTGTGGGCAACATGCAGCCCGGGAAGGAAGCAAGACTGGGACTGAAGCAAGATTTGCTTTGCCTTAACTATAGGCCGGGAAGCAGCAAAACTGGCTGGGTTTTGTCCTATCTGGCATCTAAGTATTAAAAGAAACGCCAAGGCCGTCAGTGTGGAAAGGTAATTCCATCAGTGTTCCTTTGTTAGAGGAATCCCTGAGTCTTTTGAGACAAACAGCTAGTTTCTCCAAGGGAGCTGGGAGAGAGATATACAAAGTCTGCATTCATGTTTGCTACAGAAATGCCACTGTGCTGTCCCTGTCTGTGTGTCCCCATCAGTTCCCCTGAGAAACATGCTGTTTCTCTAAGTTTCAAGGAAGGAGTGATGAGGTGAGTGACCAGCTCAGAGGCCCAAAGGAGGGAAAACATCAAGCGGCATTATTGGGCACCAAAAGGAGATTTGAGAAAGGGGGCAGCATGAATGCCTCCACTTTGAGAGGAAGCTTTGGAGTTGCCTCTCGCCTGAACAACTTGCAAATTCTAGCTCCTCTCAGAGCTGGAGGAGAGCCAGCGGGAGGAGTCCTGCTGCTTCTCCAGGGCAGGAGATGAGGTTCTGGGCCCTTGGACACAGACAGGCTCCTGGGAGCGTTCAGCTGGAGACACCTTGCAGAGAAGCACCCACAAGAGCCAGGGCTGTCCCTGCACTGCTTTTGCCCGTCTTCTGAGACGACTCAGGAGAAAAACCCAATGGCAAGGCTCTCAGAGCAAGCTTGCAGCAGCAGAAGTAAAAGGGGCAGAGGTGGCCCATGCCTCTTTCTGTCCCATGGCTCCCCTGGGGTTCTACATGGAATGTTGGGCTGTGCCCATAGCAACTGTCGTTGTCTCCTGCTCCTGCACCCCTTGGTGGAACGCTGCTGGAGCAGCGCTGGAGCAGCAGCTGCAGGATCAGCTCCTGGGCTGTCCCTGACCAGCCACCTCCTGCACTCAGCGCCACACCCGGCCTCTGCACCCACAGCCTCGTCTCCTCGGCTGCCTCCAGGCATCCCCACAGCACTTGGGGATCGTCCAAGGTAAGAAAATCCCCGTTTGCCCTCAAAGCACTAACACAAGGGCACGAGGCTCCAGCTGCCTCTCCCGCCAACCACGACACACAGGCTGCCTGCTCACTTTCCCCACGCCACCTTCCACGTCAAAGCGGGCTGCAGCTTCTGAAGGAATCGTGTTGCCTCCCAGGCAAACACAGACCTTTCCATAGAGGATGTAGAGAGCTGTCCCAGTGCAGTTGCAGATCCTCCTCCACGGATCACCTGCTTCAAAGTTCTTGGCACCCATTGCAGTCCTAAACCTAGCTTGTGGTGACCCCAAAACAAATTGGTCACGCCTGAGGAGTTCAGGGCTTCAGTGTCAACAAATCCCCTTATGCCCTGACTCAGCTCACACCTGCTCCAAAGCTGCAAAAACCAGAATGATGGCACTTCTCCTCTGCGATCCCTCTCATTCAGGCCATGGAAGCATTTCACTGGGCTTGTCCTCAAACACAGCTGTTCAACTTCAAAAATCATCTGCTATCAGCAATCCTTATGTGCTTACAGAGTTACATCTCTGATAGATACATTCTATTTTCATATCCTGTAGATACTTCTTTCAATGCATATAGGGCTGCTTCTACCTCATGCTCAGGGGCAGCTGTGAAAAGCCACCTTCTCAAGAACACAATCACAGTACCAGAGAATTTTCTGGCTTGCAAGGGATTCTCAAAGATCACTGAGCCCAACTTCAGGGCCAGCCCGGGGCAGCCTCAACAATCACATTCCCAAGAGCGCTGTCCAAACAATTTTGGAGCCCAGTCAGCCTTGGTGCTGGCACCCCTTCCCTGGAGAGCCTCTTCCAGTGGCCAAGCACCCTCTGGGTGAAGAGCCTTTTCCTTCTATCCACCCTAAGCCTGCACTGCCATATCTTGCAGCCCATTCTCTTGGCTCCTCCCAGTGGCCCCAGCACTGAAGACAGTAGTGCATGGCCTTCTGCTTCCCCTCCTCAGGAAGCTGCTGACTGCTAGAGGCTCCTGCCTAGGCAATTCCACCTCAAAACCATGGCAATGACAGCAAAAAGAAAGGAGCTGGGACAGAGGAGCTCAGGGCTTGCAACGATGAGGTCGAGAAGGAAGGCTACTGACACATCCTGGGCGCAACGATTTCTAACTGGAGCATTGTTTGGATCTTTTTCAGGTGGAAAGGAGAGGCACAATGAAAAGGAAAGCAAGAGGCAACAATCAGCCGTGAGTTTTGGCCTAGGGTTAAAGGACAGCAAACTGGAGGAATGGCCAGGAGGAGAACTGCTCTTTCAGAGTCAGGCTGGGATTGCTTCAAGCCTGTGCAGCCACAGGAAGGCTCTCTCCAGCACTTGCCTTTCTTACCTTCACCTCTTTCTTCCTTTAGGCACATCAATGTTGGCAGCGACTTTCAGGCTGAGCTCCCAGAGCTGCAGAGCAGAGCACCAAGTGAGGATGAAGAGCCTGCAAGCCTGGTCTGGAAGCCCTGGGGAGAAGATGACTCTGACATGGAAAAACCTGACAGAGGTAGCTTCTCTTCAAGCTTTTCTTCCACCCCTGACATACTTGGATCTTTCAAAGTCTCCTTTTGCATAGAAAGGCAGCTTCTTGCAGCCTCCGCTTCTCTCCCTGTCTCACGTGTCTTCCCATCTAGAAGTGTTAGAGGCAAGGAGAACGCTCTGCTTCTGCAGCAGAGCAGCAAAAAGAGCAAGCCTCTTGCTCTCCAAATCGGTCAGGCCCATTTGCCACTGCAAGAGAGGAGATTGGCCTCCACTTCTTCTACAAGAAGCTGCTCTGAAGGGAGAGCCAGCACTGCGGGGGCCCTTGCTTCAGCTGGCCCTGTCTTTGCTCTCCTTTTCATGCTCTCCAAGCCGCTGCCTTTAGCTCCTGGCCTTTCCTTCCGCCTTGCATGGCAACCTTTGCTCTTGCTGGCCTCAAGGCTGACTTGGGCTGCCTTTTTGTTGTGCTTGCAGTAAGACAACTGCTGGACATGGCCAGCTCCCGTGGCATTGCCGGGCCAGCAGCTGACCTGGAGCGCGCCCTGCACTGCCTGCACCAGGCAGGCGGCAGCCTTCCGGTAAGAAGCCGCTCTGTGGGCGCACAGAAGAGGGCACAGGGAATGCACAAGGCCCGGCCACTGGCACAGCCTTTCCTGCCTGCTCCTTGATGAAGGCTCTTCACAGGGAGCAGAGCACCTGCTGCCTGCTGTGTCTCCTCCAGCTGCATCAGGGCTGAGCCCAAACGGCTCCAGCAGGGAGAATCTCCCTCCTGCAGGCGGCGGCGCAAGCTCCTGCAGCCTGCTGCCTTGGAAATCGCCTGCAGCTCTGGCTGCTCTAAGACATTTGGAGAGGAAATTCCCAGAAGCCTCACTCAGCTGAGGCCATTCTGGCTGCAGGAGCCCCAAAATCATTCGCTTGGGGAGCAAAATGCCACTCTTGGGCACCAGCATCAAAGGGCTGGGCAGCAAAAACTAGGCACTGGGATCAAATCCCAGGCTTTCACATGGCATACAGTTGCTTGGATGTCTGAAGAGGCAAAGTAGCTGAAAGGCAGCATCTGTGCTTTTCGGCTCATTTTGGATGTGGTGGGGCGCCTAAAGCCTTTTCCCCTTGGATCTTGCAGGAGGCTCTGGAGATGTTGCTCTCAGGGGGGCCTGCAACAGCTCAAGGCCATCCCTTGGCTGATTATCATTACGCAGGTAAGCAAAGCAGAGCTTCTTCCTTCACTGACAGATGCTGCCGTCCCATTCAGTGTTGTGGCAAGTGTTTCTGCTTCAACAAATTGTGCTTAACACCAGCACAAGGTCTTGTCTTCTCAGGGGCTGGCGAAAGCACCAGCATCTAGACCTTCAGCTTTACTTCTTTTCCAATCCTTTTCCCGGCGGAATGCCTGCTCTTGTCTTCATCACCTTCTGAGGGAGCAGACATGTACTCACACGGGAATGATGGTCTGCAACCATTTGCTTGCGGCGGCCAGTGGGATCTACTTCATGTGGATCGAGTGATCCATTTACCTGCTGCTTTTTATTGCCAGGCTCCGACAGATGGACACCTGAGGAGAAGGACTCCTTCCAAAAGGCTTTCCACACCTACGGCAAGGATTTTCATCTCATCCAGAAGCAGGTAAAGCCGCAGGACATTCTTTACCTGAGCAGATCATCAGGAGGAAAGCTTGCTTCTAGCTGGTAACAAACACTGGGCTTCGGTCTCTCTCTTCTCAAGTACCAAAACTGCTCAAGTAGTAACAAAACGGGACATCAAAGGCCTGTGTGAAAAGGATGATCCTGTCTCTCCAGCCCTTTTCTCCAAGCTCCTTTGGAATATGATGATTTATTCTCTCAGACTTGTCGCACACCTCTGCTGCTGCTTCCACAAGACATTGTGCTGGCATAACTGGAGTGAACCCGGCAAAGAAGACCTGTGCTAGATGGATTTCTTGTTGATCTGTGCATTACGTGTGCTACCACCTAGCATGATACACGGTTTACTACATTGCATGATGCCTCTCTTTCTCCATCTTCATTTCATTTTACACCCTACTCCATTTACTTCATGATTTTACTTCCTACTTTACTCCATCTTCTACTTTTTCCCCAAAGCACCCTACAAAGGAATTTTAGATTCCTTCTTTTTCTCTTCACAACAGATCCAGACTAAGACCGTGGCACAGTGTGTGGAATACTACTACACCTGGAAAAAGGAGCATAGAGTTGCTAGCACTCTTGCTCAGGTGAGAGGGAAGAAAATCCAGGCATGCCAGGAGGGTGGAGAAACTGGGAGAAGGGGAGAAAACCTGCTGGCCAGCCGTGCCAGACGCCGCTTTGCCAGGATCACATCGTCCCATGCGCTGGGAAAGGCACAGCAGATGCTGCCCAGGCCTTCCTTCTGCTGCTGCCCTGAAATACGCCATTCTGGAGCCTAACTCTGAGCCAAAAAAGCCACACCACCATCCAAATGGGCTTGGACTCTCTACAGATGGCTTTCTCAAGGGCTGCCACCTTTGCTGACTCCAATCAGACCCTTCATTCCCCACTTCACTCCTCCTGACATCAGCAATCCCTGTCTTCAGGGAGATGTTGCAGATTTTCAGGCAGTTTTTCTAGCATCCCAGCATACTCCCCAAGAAGCAGCTGCCAGTGCTGTGGCTCCCCTCAGACTTTCCTTACCAGCAAAGAGCAATTTGGTTGGCAAGAGTGAGAGAGAGAGAGAGAGAAAGAGAGAGAGAGATAATTCTGGGTTGTATAAAACGTCTAACCATGTGTCTTCCCTAATTTGACTGAATTTCCATCCCATTCCCTAGACATTTCTGCAGGAAAACCCAAGGGAAAGAAATGTTAGGCAGAGAGGTAGAAATAAAAAATGTAGAATTCTAGATAACCACACATTTATCCCACCCCTCTGGCCTGTAGGAAAGAGGAGCATTTCCCTCCAAGCTCTGCCTTGGCAGCCCGCCGCAGCCCACTGGCAAAGGCAGCCCTTTCCTCAGCTCTTGAGGCTTTGCAAGGATTTGCTTAGGCCAATAGATTTTTGTGCTGGACGCAGGCATTTCCAGCTTTCTGACGGGAAGGAAACCTTGAAACAGGATTCTTTGATTTCCAGGCTGTGGGCGAAGGCAAGAGGAGCAAAAGCCCCCCCAGAAAGGAGGATGGGCAGACAGGGAAGAGAAGCCGCAAGAGGGCTGGCAGCGCCCAGTGTCCCTGCTGCCAACCGCGCCAGCCGCCCCGTTCGGCGGGAGGCCCCTTTCCCTGCGGCCAGTGCAAACGGTGCGCAACTTCCTGCTCTTTCTGCTCCAACCTGCGCCTTGGCACTACAACAGGCTGACCCTTTGCAAAGGCGCCGCAGCGCAAGCTCAGGCCACTTGCACCATCGCCCCTCGCAGCCCTGCTCAAGCTTACAACCCACCTCAAACCCAAACAGCTCACTTCAAACCCAGCCTTCACAATGAAACCTTACCCTGCCCCAACAACACACACTGCATACAAGTAGCAACAGATCCATCAAAGCTTGCTTTGATGCTGCTGATCAAATTCCAAATAGGATGCAGCAAAAGGAGGAAGACATTTCAAGGCATTGAAACAAGAAAGATCCGACTCATGCTCTGATCAATTCACAACGTGCCACGGCCCAAAAAGACAGAAATTCATACTAAAAGGCAGATCTTGCCACTTGCTTTAATGATGTGTACTAAACTGAACAATGGATGGTTTGTTTCCTGTCTTCCAGGCTGTTTGAAACCATGCAGGAAAGGAACAAACACAGGAGAAGACATCGTCCTCGCAAAGAAGCAGAGCCTCTCCCCAAGAAGAAAAGACCAAATTAGACAAGCCTGCAGCTTGTCCAGCCAGGCCTAGCAAGGCTTAGGCGTCAATAGGACTAGATAGGAATAGGACTGGCTTTTAAGCTTTTAGACTTGTAGAAATTCTATTTAGTTAGTTTACATGATAGGAATCTCCTCAAATTCTTAGTTAAGGTACATGAGTATTATTCAAGATTCATTAGTAGGATTAGATTGATCAGTCAATGTAAGAGGCTTGGTGTTGGCTACGCTCCGTCTTTTGTCATTTTGCCTTTGTTGAGACACAATCTGTCTTTATCATTAAACCATGTTTGTTCCCTGCTGTCTTTTGGTCTGTATGAAATCACTGCGGCAATCAAAGACGGCACTTGCCCTGAGAGGAGAATCTGGGCACGCACGACCTCCCCAAGGCCCGGCCCCTTGCTCAGCTGGCAGGACTGGCAAAGGTGTGTCTCCTTTACTGCCAGGGAAAGAACGCTGGCGCTTCATCCTTTGATTCCTACAAATCTCAGCTGCCAGTGGAAAGGGAGGCTTTGTTTAATTCAATGAATTGGATCAAAATGAGTGCTCTGCTCTCACCATCATTTCTGCCATAAAAGCAACAGCTTTAGTCCTTTTTGTAGCCCAGCAACAGAACTTTGCTTCATTTTGGGGCACTGATGCACCTGACCACCTTGGAAGACATTTCTAGAACCCCTCCAATTCTATCCAATTCATATCCCATGCACCACAAAGGCATCAGTAGTTCAGTTTCAGTTTCTCTTGAAAGGAGCCCTCTCCCGCTCTGGGCCTCCACCAATCTCCTTAGCTAAAGCAGAGCGGCTGGGATCATTATCCTCTCTCTGGCTTCCCACAGCTTAGGTATTTGCACCAAAGAAGAAGCAAACTCCCTCTTTCATCTAGCCCAGCAAATGGCACTGCCCAGCAAGGCTTTGGTGGCAGGGGCTGTGCAGGGTGGAGAGGGGGCGAGGGAGGGGGCAATTGCCAGGCTGCTTCTGGGAAGCTCAGGGAAGCTTGCCCTTGTCTGATGGAGCCAGTGCAGCTGGGCTTTGGAGCCTACAAAGTATCTGCCTTGCAGTGGCACTTGTTACAGCTGCCCCCTCACTCTGCTGCCCTGTGGGCAACATGCAGCCCGGGAAGGAAGCAAGATTGGGGCTGAAGCAAGATTTGCTTTGCCTTAACTATAGGCCGGGAAGCAGCAAAACTGGCTGGGTTTTGTCCTATCTGGCATCTAAGTATTAAAAGAAATGCCAAGGCCATCAGTGTGGAAAGGTAATTCCATCAGTGTTCCTTTGTTAGAGGAATCCCTGAGTCTTTTGAGACAAACAGCTAGTTTCTCCAAGGGAGCTGGAAGAGGGATATACAAAGTCTGCATTCATGTTTGCTACAGAAATGCCACTGTGCTGTCCCTGTCTGTGTGTCCCCATCAGTTCCCCTGAGAAACATGCTGTTTCTCTAAGTTTCAAGGAAGGAGTGATGAGGTGAGTGACCAGCTCAGAGGCCCAAAGGAGGGAAAACATCAAGCGGCATTATTGGGCACCAAAAGGAGATTTGAGAAAGGGGGCAGCATGAATGCCTCCACTTTGAGAGGAAGCTTTGGAGTTGCCTCTCGCCTGAACAACTTGCAAATTCTAGCTCCTCTCAGAGCTGGAGGAGAGCCAGCGGGAGGAGTCCTGCTGCTTCTGCAGGGCAGGAGATGAGGTTCTGGGCCCTTGGACACAGACAGGCTCCTGGGCACGTTCAGCTGGAGACACCTTGCAGTGAAGCACCGAGAAGAGCCAGGGCTGTCCCTGCACTGCTTTTGCCCGTCTCCTCAGGCGACTCAGGAGAAAAACCCAATGGCAAGGCTCTCAGAGCAAGCTTGCAGCAGCAGAAGTAAAAGGGGCAGAGGTGGCCCATGCCTCTTTCTGTCCCATGGCTCCCCTGGGGTTCTACATGGAATGTTGGGCTGTGCCCATAGCAACTGTCGTTGTCTCCTGCTCCTGCGGCCCTTGGTGGAACGCTGCTGGAGCAGCGCTGGAGCAGCAGCTACAGGATCAGCTCCTGGGCTGTCCCTGACCAGCCACCTCCTGCACTCAGCGCCACACCCGGCCTCTGCACCCACATCCTCGTCTCCTCGGCTGCCTCCAGGCATCCCCACAGCACTTGGGGATCGTCCAAGGTAAGAAAATCCCCGTTTGCCCTCAAAGCACTAACACAAGGGCACGAGGCTCCAGCTGCCTCTCCCACCAACCACGACACACAGGCTGCCTGCTCACTTTCCCCACACCACGTTCCACGTCAAAACAAGCTTCAGCTTCTGAAGGAATCGTGTTGCCTCCCAGGCAAACACAGACCTTTCCATAGAGGATGTAGAGAGCTGTCCCAGTGCAGTTGCAGATCCTCCTCCACGGATCACCTGCTTCAAAGTTCTTGGCACCCATTGCAGTCCTAAACCTAGCTTGTGGTGACCCCAAAACAAATTGGTCATGCCTGAGGAGTTCAGGGCTTCAGTGTCAACAAATCCCCTTATGCCCTGACTCAGCTCACACCTGCTCCAAAGCTGCAAAAACCAGAATGATGGCACTTCTCCTCTGGGATCCCTCTCATTCAGGCCATGGAAGCATTTCACTGGCCTTGTCCTCAAACACAGCTGTTCAACTTCAAAAATCATCTGCTATCAGCAATCCTTATGTGCTTACATAGTTACATCTCTGATAGATACATTCTATTTTCATATCCTGTAGATACTTCTTTCAATGCATGTAGGGCTGCTTCTACCTCATGCTCAGGGGCAGCTGTGAAATGCCATCTTCTCAAGAACACAATCACAGTACCAGAGAATTTTCTGGCTTGCAAGGGATTCTCAAAGATCACTGAGCCCAACTCCAGGGCCTGCCCGGGGCAGCCTCAACAATCACACCCTGTGCCCAAGAGCGCTGTCCAAACACTTTTGGAGCTCAGTCAGCCTTGGTGCTGGCACCCCTTCCCTGGAGAGCCTCTTCCAGTGGCCAAGCACCCTCTGGGTGAAGAGCCTTTTCCTTCTATCCACCCTAAGCCTGCACTGCCACATCTTGCAGCCCATTCTCTTGGCTCCTCCCAGTGGCCCCAGCACTGAAGACAGTAGTGCATGGCCTTCTGCTTCCCCTCCTCAGGAAGCTGCTGACTGCTAGAGGCTCCTGCCTAGGCAATTCCACCTCAAAACCACGGCAATGACACCAAAAAGAAAGGAGCTGGGACAGAGGAGCTCAGGGTTTGCAACGATGAAGTTGAGAAGGAAGACTACTGACACATCCTGGGCACAACGATTTCTAACTGGAGCATTGTTTGGATCTTTTTCAGGTGGAAAGGAGAGGCACAATGAAAAGGAAAGCAAGAGGCAACAATCAGCCGTGAGTTTTGGCCTAGCGTTAAAGGACAGCAAACTGGAGGAATGGCCAGGAGGAGAACTGCTCTTTCAGAGTCAGGCTGGGATTGCTTCAAGCCTGTGCAGCCACAGGAAGGCTCTCTCCAGCACTTGCCTTTCTTACCTTCACCTCTTTCTTCCTTTAGGCACATCAATGTTGGCAGCGACTTTCAGGCTGAGCTCCCAGAGCTGCAGAGCAGAGCACCAAGTGAGGATGAAGAGCCTGCAAGCCTGGTCTGGAAGCCCTGGGGAGAAGATGACTCTGACATGGAAAAACCTGACAGAGGTAGCTTCTCTTCAAGCTTTTCTTCCACCCCTGACATACTTGGATCTTTCAAAGTCTCCTTTTGCATAGAAAGGCAGCTTCTTGCAGCCTCCGCTTCTCTCCCTGTCTCACGTGTCTTCCCATCTAGAAGTGTTAGAGGCAAGGAGAAGGCTCTGCTTCTGCAGCAGAGCAGCAAAAAGAGCAAGCCTCTTGCTCTCCAAATCGGTCAGGCCCATTTGCCACTGCAAGAGAGGAGATTGGCCTCCACTTCTTCTACAAGAAGCTGCTCTGAAGGGAGAGCCAGCACTGCGGGGGCCCTTGCTTCAGCTGGCCCTGTCTTTGCTCTCCTTTTCATGCTCTCCAAGCCGCTGCCTTTAGCTCCTGGCCTTTCCTTCCGCCTTGCATGGCAACCTTTGCTCTTGCTGGCCTCAAGGCTGACTTGGGCTGCCTTTTTGTTGTGCTTGCAGTAAGACAACTGCTGGACATGGCCAGCTCCCGTGGCATTGCCGGGCCAGCAGCTGACTTGGAGCGCGCCCTGCACTGCCTGCACCAGGCAGGCGGCAGCCTTCCGGTAAGAAGCCGCTCTGTGGGCGCACAGAAGAGGGCACAGGGAATGCACAAGGCCCGGCCACTGGCACAGCCTTTCCTGCCTGCTCCTTGATGAAGGCTCTTGACAGGGAGCAGAGCACCTGCTGCCTGCTGTGTCTCCTCCAGCTGCGTCAGGGCTGAGCCCAAACGGCTCCAGCAGGGAGAATCTCCCTCCTGCAGGCGGCGGCGCCAGCTCCTGCAGCCTGCTGCCTTGGAAATCGCCTGCAGCTCTGGCTGCTCTAAGACATTTGGAGAGGAAATTCCCAGAAGCCTCACTCAGCTGAGGCCATTCTGGCTGCAGGAGCCCCAAAATCATTCGCTTGGGGAGCAAAATGCCACTCTTGGGCACCAGCATCAAAGGGCTGGGCAGCAAAAACTAGGCACTGGGATCAAATCCCAGGCTTTCACATGGCATACAGTTGCTTGAATGTCTGAAGAGGCAAAGTAGCTGAAAGGTAGCATCTGTGCTTTTCGGCTCATTTTGGATGTGGTGGGGCGCCTAAAGCCTTTTCCCCTTGGATCTTGCAGGAGGCTCTGGAGATGTTGCTCTCAGGGGGGCCTGCAACAGCTCAAGGCCATCCCTTGGCTGATTATCATTACGCAGGTAAGCAAAGCAGAGCTTCTTCCTTCACTGACAGATGCTGCCGTCCCCTTCAGTGTTGTGGCAAGTGTTTCTGCTTCAACAAATTGTGCTTAACACCAGCACAAGGTCTTGTCTTCTCAGGGGCTGGCGAAAGCACCAGCATCTAGACCTTCAGCTTTACTTCTTTTCCAATCCTTTTCCCCGGCGGAATGCCTGCTCTTGTCTTCATCACCTTCTGAGGCAGCAGACATGTACTCACACGGGAATGATGGTCTGCAACCATTTGCTTGCGGCGGCCAGTGGGATCTACTTCATGTGGATCGAGTGATCCATTTACCTGCTGCTTTTTATTGCCAGGCTCTGATAGATGGACACCTGAGGAGAAGGACTCCTTCCAAAAGGCTTTCCACACCTACGGCAAGGATTTTCATCTCATCCAGAAGCAGGTAAAGCCGCAGGACATTCTTTACCTGAGCAGATCATCAGGAGGAAAGCTTGCTTCTAGCTGGTAACAAACACTGGGCTTCGGTCTCTCTCTTCTCAAGTACCAAAACTGCTCAAGTAGTAACAAAACGGGACATCAAAGGCCTGTGTGAAAAGGATGATCCTGTCTCTCCAGCCCTTTTCTCCAAGCTCCTTTGGAATATGATGATTTATTCTCTCAGACTTGTCGCATGCCTCTGCTGCTGCTTCCACAAGACATTGTGCTGGCATAACTGGAGTGAACCCGGCAAAGAAGACCTGTGCTAGATGGATTTCTTGTTGATCTGTGCATTACGTGTGCTACCACCTAGCATGATACACGGTTTACAACATTGCATGATGCCTCTCTTTCTCCATCTTCATTTCATTTTACACCCTACTCCATTTACTTCATGATTTTACTTCCTACTTTACTCCATCTTCTACTTTTTCCCCAAAGCACCCTACAAAGGAATTTTAGATTCCTTCTTTTTCTCTTCACAACAGATCCAGACTAAGACTGTGGCACAGTGTGTGGAGTACTACTACACCTGGAAAAAGGAGCATAGAGTTGCTAGCACTCTTGCTCAGGTGAGGGGGAAGAAAATCCAGGCATGCCAGGAGGGTGGAGAAACTGGGAGAAGGGGAGAAAACCTGCTGGCCAGGCATGCCAGACACCGCTTTGCCAGGATCACATTGTCCCATGCGCTGGGAAAGGCACAGCAGATGCTGCCCAGGCCTTCCTTCTGCTGCTGCCCTGAAATACGCCATTCTGGAGCCTAACTCTGAGCCAAAAAAGCCGCACCACCACCCAAATGGGCTTGGACTCTCTACAGATGGCTTTCTCAAGGGCTGCCACCTTTGCTGACTCCAATCAGACCCTTCATTCCCCACTTCACTCCTCCTGACATCAGCAATCCCTGTCTTCAGGGAGATGTTGCAGATTTTCAGGCAGTTTTTCTAGCATCCCAGCATACTCCCCAAGAAGCAGCTGCCAGTGCTGTGGCTCCCCTCAGACTTTCCTTACCAGCAAAGAGCAATTTGGTTGACAAGAGTGAGAGAGAGAGAGAGAGAAAGAGAGAGAGAGATTATTCTGGGTTGTATAAAACGTCTAACCATGTGTCTTCCCTAATTTGACTGAATTTCCATCCCATTCCCTAGACATTTCTGCAGGAAAACCCAAGGGAAATAAATGTTAGGCAGAGAGGTAGAAATAAGAAATGTAGAATTCTAGATAGCCACACATTTATCCCACCCCTCTGGCCTGTAGCAAAGAGGAGCATTTCCCTCCAAGCTCTGCCTTGGCAGCCCGCCGCAGCCCACTGGCAAAGGCAGCCCTTTCCTCAGCTCTTGAGGCTTTGCAAGGATTTGCTTAGGCCAATAGATTTTTGTGCTGGACGCAGGCATTTCCAGCTTTCTGACGGGAAGGAAACATTGAAACAGGATTCTTTGATTTCCTGTGGAAATCAAAGGCTGTGGGCGAAGGCAAGAGGAGCAAAAGCCCCCCCAGAAAGGAGGATGGGCAGACAGGGAAGAGAAGCCGCAAGAGGGCTGGCAGCGCCCAGTGTCCCTGCTGCCAACCGCGCCAGCCGCCCCGTTCGGCGGGAGGCCCCTTTCCCTGCGGCCAGTGCAAACGGTGCGCAACTTCCTGCTCTTTCTGCTCCAACCTGCGCCTTGGCACTACAACAGGCTGACCCTTTGCAAAGGCGCCGCAGCGCAAGCTCAGGCCACTTGCACCATCGCCCCTCGCAGCCCTGCTCAAGCTTACAACCCACCTCAAACCCAAACAGCTCACTTCAAACCCAGCCTTCACAATGAAACCTTACCCTGCCCCAACAACACACACTGCATACAAGTAGCAACAGATCCATCAAAGCTTGCTTTGATGCTGCTGATCAAATTCCAAATAGGATGCAGCAAAAGGAGGAAGACATTTCAAGGCATTGAAACAAGAAAGATCCGACTCATGCTCTGATCAATTCACAACGTGCCACGGCCCAAAAAGACAGAAATTCATACTAAAAGGCAGATCTTGCCACTTGCTTTAATGATGTGTACTAAACTGAACAATGGATGGTTTGTTTCCTGTCTTCCAGGCTGTTTGAAACCATGCAGGAAAGGAACAAACACAGGAGAAGACATCGTCCTCGCAAAGAAGCAGAGCCTCTCCCCAAGAAGAAAAGACCAAATTAGACAAGCCTGCAGCTTGTCCAGCCAGGCCTAGCAAGGCTTAGGCGTCAATAGGACTAGATAGGAATAGGACTGGCTTTTAAGCTTTTAGACTTGTAGAAATTCTATTTAGTTAGTTTACATGATAGGAATCTCCTCAAATTCTTAGTTAAGGTACATGAGTATTATTCAAGATTCATTAGTAGGATTAGATTGATCAGTCAATGTAAGAGGCTTGGTGTTGGCTACGCTCCGTCTTTTGTCATTTTGCCTTTGTTGAGACACAATCTGTCTTTATCATTAAACCATGTTTGTTCCACTTTATCTTTTGGTCTGTATGAAATCACTGCGGCAATCAAAGACGGCACTTGCCCTGAGAGGAGAATCTGGGCACGCACGACCTCCCCAAGGCCCGGCCCCTTGCTCAGCTGGCAGGACTGGCAAAGGTGTGTCTCCTTTACTGCCAGGGAAAGAACGCTGGCGCTTCATCCTTTGATTCCTCAAAATCTCAGCTGCCAGTGGAAAGGGAGGCTTTGTTTAATTCAATGAATTGGATCAAAATGAGTGCTCTGCTCTCACCATCATTTCTGCCCTAAAAGCAACAGCTTTAGTCCTTTTTGTAGCCCAGCAACAGAACTTTGCTTCATTTTGGGGCACTGATGCACCTGACCACCTTGGAAGACGTTTCTAGAACCCCTCCAATTCTATCCAATTCATATCCCATGCACCACAAAGGCATCAGTAGTTCAGTTTCAGTTTCTCTTGAAAGGAGCCCTCTCCCGCTCTGGGCCTCCACCAATCTCCTTAGCTAAAGCAGAGTGGCTGGGATCATTATCCTCTCTCTGGCTTCCCACAGCTTAGGTATTTGCACCAAAGAAGAAGCAAACTCCCTCTTTCATCTAGCCCAGCAAATGGCACTGCCCAGCAAGGCTTTGGTGGCAGGGGCTGTGCAGGGTGGAGAGGGGGTGAGGGAGGGGGCAATTGCCAGGCTGCTTCTGGGAAGCAGCGCAGGGAAGCTTGCCCTTGTCTGATGGAGCCAGTGCAGCTGGGCTTTGGAGCCTACAAAGTATCTGCCTTGCAGTGGCACTTGTTACAGCTGCCCCCTCACTCTGCTGCCCTGTGGGCAACATGCAGCCCGGGAAGGAAGCAAGATTGGGGCTGAAGCAAGATTTGCTTTGCCTTAACTATAGGCCGGGAAGCAGCAAAACTGGCTGGGTTTTGTCCTATCTGGCATCTAAGTATTAAAAGAAATGCCAAGGCCATCAGTGTGGAAAGGTAATTCCATCAGTGTTCCTTTGTTAGAGGAATCCCTGAGTCTTTTGAGACAAACAGCTAGTTTCTCCAAGGGAGCTGGAAGAGGGATATACAAAGTCTGCATTCATGTTTGCTACAGAAATGCCACTGTGCTGTCCCTGTCTGTGTGTCCCCATCAGTTCCCCTGAGAAACATGCTGTTTCTCTAAGTTTCAAGGAAGGAGTGATGAGGTGAGTGACCAGCTCAGAGGCCCAAAGGAGGGAAAACATCAAGCGGCATTATTGGGCACCAAAAGGAGATTTGAGAAAGGGGGCAGCATGAATGCCTCCACTTTGAGAGGAAGCTTTGGAGTTGCCTCTCGCCTGAACAACTTGCAAATTCTAGCTCCTCTCAGAGCTGGAGGAGAGCCAGCGGGAGGAGTCCTGCTGCTTCTGCAGGGCAGGAGATGAGGTTCTGGGCCCTTGGACACAGACAGGCTCCTGGGCACGTTCAGCTGGAGACACCTTGCAGTGAAGCACCGAGAAGAGCCAGGGCTGTCCCTGCACTGCTTTTGCCCGTCTCCTCAGGCGACTCAGGAGAAAAACCCAATGGCAAGGCTCTCAGAGCAAGCTTGCAGCAGCAGAAGTAAAAGGGGCAGAGGTGGCCCATGCCTCTTTCTGTCCCATGGCTCCCCTGGGGTTCTACATGGAATGTTGGGCTGTGCCCATAGCAACTGTCGTTGTCTCCTGCTCCTGCGGCCCTTGGTGGAACGCTGCTGGAGCAGCGCTGGAGCAGCAGCTACAGGATCAGCTCCTGGGCTGTCCCTGACCAGCCACCTCCTGCACTCAGCGCCACACCCGGCCTCTGCACCCACATCCTCGTCTCCTCGGCTGCCTCCAGGCATCCCCACAGCACTTGGGGATCGTCCAAGGTAAGAAAATCCCCGTTTGCCCTCAAAGCACTAACACAAGGGCACGAGGCTCCAGCTGCCTCTCCCACCAACCACGACACACAGGCTGCCTGCTCACTTTCCCCACACCACGTTCCACGTCAAAACAAGCTTCAGCTTCTGAAGGAATCGTGTTGCCTCCCAGGCAAACACAGACCTTTCCATAGAGGATGTAGAGAGCTGTCCCAGTGCAGTTGCAGATCCTCCTCCACGGATCACCTGCTTCAAAGTTCTTGGCACCCATTGCAGTCCTAAACCTAGCTTGTGGTGACCCCAAAACAAATTGGTCATGCCTGAGGAGTTCAGGGCTTCAGTGTCAACAAATCCCCTTATGCCCTGACTCAGCTCACACCTGCTCCAAAGCTGCAAAAACCAGAATGATGGCACTTCTCCTCTGGGATCCCTCTCATTCAGGCCATGGAAGCATTTCACTGGCCTTGTCCTCAAACACAGCTGTTCAACTTCAAAAATCATCTGCTATCAGCAATCCTTATGTGCTTACATAGTTACATCTCTGATAGATACATTCTATTTTCATATCCTGTAGATACTTCTTTCAATGCATGTAGGGCTGCTTCTACCTCATGCTCAGGGGCAGCTGTGAAATGCCATCTTCTCAAGAACACAATCACAGTACCAGAGAATTTTCTGGCTTGCAAGGGATTCTCAAAGATCACTGAGCCCAACTCCAGGGCCTGCCCGGGGCAGCCTCAACAATCACACCCTGTGCCCAAGAGCGCTGTCCAAACACTTTTGGAGCTCAGTCAGCCTTGGTGCTGGCACCCCTTCCCTGGAGAGCCTCTTCCAGTGGCCAAGCACCCTCTGGGTGAAGAGCCTTTTCCTTCTATCCACCCTAAGCCTGCACTGCCACATCTTGCAGCCCATTCTCTTGGCTCCTCCCAGTGGCCCCAGCACTGAAGACAGTAGTGCATGGCCTTCTGCTTCCCCTCCTCAGGAAGCTGCTGACTGCTAGAGGCTCCTGCCTAGGCAATTCCACCTCAAAACCACGGCAATGACACCAAAAAGAAAGGAGCTGGGACAGAGGAGCTCAGGGTTTGCAACGATGAAGTTGAGAAGGAAGACTACTGACACATCCTGGGCACAACGATTTCTAACTGGAGCATTGTTTGGATCTTTTTCAGGTGGAAAGGAGAGGCACAATGAAAAGGAAAGCAAGAGGCAACAATCAGCCGTGAGTTTTGGCCTAGCGTTAAAGGACAGCAAACTGGAGGAATGGCCAGGAGGAGAACTGCTCTTTCAGAGTCAGGCTGGGATTGCTTCAAGCCTGTGCAGCCACAGGAAGGCTCTCTCCAGCACTTGCCTTTCTTACCTTCACCTCTTTCTTCCTTTAGGCACATCAATGTTGGCAGCGACTTTCAGGCTGAGCTCCCAGAGCTGCAGAGCAGAGCACCAAGTGAGGATGAAGAGCCTGCAAGCCTGGTCTGGAAGCCCTGGGGAGAAGATGACTCTGACATGGAAAAACCTGACAGAGGTAGCTTCTCTTCAAGCTTTTCTTCCACCCCTGACATACTTGGATCTTTCAAAGTCTCCTTTTGCATAGAAAGGCAGCTTCTTGCAGCCTCCGCTTCTCTCCCTGTCTCACGTGTCTTCCCATCTAGAAGTGTTAGAGGCAAGGAGAAGGCTCTGCTTCTGCAGCAGAGCAGCAAAAAGAGCAAGCATCTTGCTCTCCAAATCGGTCAGGCCCATTTGCCACTGCAAGAGAGGAGATTGGCCTCCACTTCTTCTACAAGAAGCTGCTCTGAAGGGAGAGCCAGCACTGCGGGGGCCCTTGCTTCAGCTGGCCCTGTCTTTGCTCTCCTTTTCATGCTCTCCAAGCCGCTGCCTTTAGCTCCTGGCCTTTCCTTCCGCCTTGCATGGCAACCTTTGCTCTTGCTGGCCTCAAGGCTGACTTGGGCTGCCTTTTTGTTGTGCTTGCAGTAAGACAACTGCTGGACATGGCCAGCTCCCGTGGCATTGCCGGGCCAGCAGCTGACTTGGAGCGCGCCCTGCACTGCCTGCACCAGGCAGGCGGCAGCCTTCCGGTAAGAAGCCGCTCTGTGGGCGCACAGAAGAGGGCACAGGGAATGCACAAGGCCCGGCCACTGGCACAGCCTTTCCTGCCTGCTCCTTGATGAAGGCTCTTGACAGGGAGCAGAGCACCTGCTGCCTGCTGTGTCTCCTCCAGCTGCGTCAGGGCTGAGCCCAAACGGCTCCAGCAGGGAGAATCTCCCTCCTGCAGGCGGCGGCGCCAGCTCCTGCAGCCTGCTGCCTTGGAAATCGCCTGCAGCTCTGGCTGCTCTAAGACATTTGGAGAGGAAATTCCCAGAAGCCTCACTCAGCTGAGGCCATTCTGGCTGCAGGAGCCGCAAAATCATTCGCTTGGGGAGCAAAATGCCACTCTTGGGCACCAGCATCAAAGGGCTGGGCAGCAAAAACTAGGCACTGGGATCAAATCCCAGGCTTTCACATGGCATACAGTTGCTTGGATGTCTGAAGAGGCAAAGTAGCTGAAAGGTAGCATCTGTGCTTTTCGGCTCATTTTGGATGTGGTGGGGCGCCTAAAGCCTTTTCCCCTTGGATCTTGCAGGAGGCTCTGGAGATGTTGCTCTCAGGGGGGCCTGCAACAGCTCAAGGCCATCCCTTGGCTGATTATCATTACGCAGGTAAGCAAAGCAGAGCTTCTTCCTTCACTGACAGATGCTGCCGTCCCCTTCAGTGTTGTGGCAAGTGTTTCTGCTTCAACAAATTGTGCTTAACACCAGCACAAGGTCTTGTCTTCTCAGGGGCTGGCGAAAGCACCAGCATCTAGACCTTCAGCTTTACTTCTTTTCCAATCCTTTTCCCCGGCGGAATGCCTGCTCTTGTCTTCATCACCTTCTGAGGCAGCAGACATGTACTCACACGGGAATGATGGTCTGCAACCATTTGCTTGCGGCGGCCAGTGGGATCTACTTCATGTGGATCGAGTGATCCATTTACCTGCTGCTTTTTATTGCCAGGCTCTGATAGATGGACACCTGAGGAGAAGGACTCCTTCCAAAAGGCTTTCCACACCTACGGCAAGGATTTTCATCTCATCCAGAAGCAGGTAAAGCCGCAGGACATTCTTTACCTGAGCAGATCATCAGGAGGAAAGCTTGCTTCTAGCTGGTAACAAACACTGGGCTTCGGTCTCTCTCTTCTCAAGTACCAAAACTGCTCAAGTAGTAACAAAACGGGACATCAAAGGCCTGTGTGAAAAGGATGATCCTGTCTCTCCAGCCCTTTTCTCCAAGCTCCTTTGGAATATGATGATTTATTCTCTCAGACTTGTCGCATGCCTCTGCTGCTGCTTCCACAAGACATTGTGCTGGCATAACTGGAGTGAACCCGGCAAAGAAGACCTGTGCTAGATGGATTTCTTGTTGATCTGTGCATTACGTGTGCTACCACCTAGCATGATACACGGTTTACTACATTGCATGATGCCTCTCTTTCTCCATCTTCATTTCATTTTACACCCTACTCCATTTACTTCATGATTTTACTTCCTACTTTACTCCATCTTCTACTTTTTCCCCAAAGCACCCTACAAAGGAATTTTAGATTCCTTCTTTTTCTCTTCACAACAGATCCAGACTAAGACTGTGGCACAGTGTGTGGAGTACTACTACACCTGGAAAAAGGAGCATAGAGTTGCTAGCACTCTTGCTCAGGTGAGGGGGAAGAAAATCCAGGCATGCCAGGAGGGTGGAGAAACTGGGAGAAGGGGAGAAAACCTGCTGGCCAGGCATGCCAGACACCGCTTTGCCAGGATCACATTGTCCCATGCGCTGGGAAAGGCACAGCAGATGCTGCCCAGGCCTTCCTTCTGCTGCTGCCCTGAAATACACCATTCTGGAGCCTAACTCTGAGCCAAAAAAGCCGCACCACCACCCAAATGGGCTTGGACTCTCTACAGATGGCTTTCTCAAGGGCTGCCACCTTTGCTGACTCCAATCAGACCCTTCATTCCCCACTTCACTCCTCCTGACATCAGCAATCCCTGTCTTCAGGGAGATGTTGCAGATTTTCAGGCAGTTTTTCTAGCATCCCAGCATACTCCCCAAGAAGCAGCTGCCAGTGCTGTGGCTCCCCTCAGACTTTCCTTACCAGCAAAGAGCAATTTGGTTGACAAGAGTGAGAGAGAGAGAGAGAGAAAGAGAGAGAGAGATTATTCTGGGTTGTATAAAACGTCTAACCATGTGTCTTCCCTAATTTGACTGAATTTCCATCCCATTCCCTAGACATTTCTGCAGGAAAACCCAAGGGAAATAAATGTTAGGCAGAGAGGTAGAAATAAGAAATGTAGAATTCTAGATAGCCACACATTTATCCCACCCCTCTGGCCTGTAGCAAAGAGGAGCATTTCCCTCCAAGCTCTGCCTTGGCAGCCCGCCGCAGCCCACTGGCAAAGGCAGCCCTTTCCTCAGCTCTTGAGGCTTTGCAAGGATTTGCTTAGGCCAATAGATTTTTGTGCTGGACGCAGGCATTTCCAGCTTTCTGACGGGAAGGAAACATTGAAACAGGATTCTTTGATTTCCTGTGGAAATCAAAGGCTGTGGGCGAAGGCAAGAGGAGCAAAAGCCCCCCCAGAAAGGAGGATGGGCAGACAGGGAAGAGAAGCCGCAAGAGGGCTGGCAGCGCCCAGTGTCCCTGCTGCCAACCGCGCCAGCCGCCCCGTTCGGCGGGAGGCCCCTTTCCCTGCGGCCAGTGCAAACGGTGCGCAACTTCCTGCTCTTTCTGCTCCAACCTGCGCCTTGGCACTACAACAGGCTGACCCTTTGCAAAGGCGCCGCAGCGCAAGCTCAGGCCACTTGCACCATCGCCCCTCGCAGCCCTGCTCAAGCTTACAACCCACCTCAAACCCAAACAGCTCACTTCAAACCCAGCCTTCACAATGAAACCTTACCCTGCCCCAACAACACACACTGCATACAAGTAGCAACAGATCCATCAAAGCTTGCTTTGATGCTGCTGATCAAATTCCAAATAGGATGCAGCAAAAGGAGGAAGACATTTCAAGGCATTGAAACAAGAAAGATCCGACTCATGCTCTGATCAATTCACAACGTGCCACGGCCCAAAAAGACAGAAATTCATACTAAAAGGCAGATCTTGCCACTTGCTTTAATGATGTGTACTAAACTGAACAATGGATGGTTTGTTTCCTGTCTTCCAGGCTGTTTGAAACCATGCAGGAAAGGAACAAACACAGGAGAAGACATCGTCCTCGCAAAGAAGCAGAGCCTCTCCCCAAGAAGAAAAGACCAAATTAGACAAGCCTGCAGCTTGTCCAGCCAGGCCTAGCAAGGCTTAGGCGTCAATAGGACTAGATAGGAATAGGACTGGCTTTTAAGCTTTTAGACTTGTAGAAATTCTATTTAGTTAGTTTACATGATAGGAATCTCCTCAAATTCTTAGTTAAGGTACATGAGTATTATTCAAGATTCATTAGTAGGATTAGATTGATCAGTCAATGTAAGAGGCTTGGTGTTGGCTACGCTCCGTCTTTTGTCATTTTGCCTTTGTTGAGACACAATCTGTCTTTATCATTAAACCATGTTTGTTCCACTTTATCTTTTGGTCTGTATGAAATCACTGCGGCAATCAAAGACGGCACTTGCCCTGAGAGGAGAATCTGGGCACGCACGACCTCCCCAAGGCCCGGCCCCTTGCTCAGCTGGCAGGACTGGCAAAGGTGTGTCTCCTTTACTGCCAGGGAAAGAACGCTGGCGCTTCATCCTTTGATTCCTCAAAATCTCAGCTGCCAGTGGAAAGGGAGGCTTTGTTTAATTCAATGAATTGGATCAAAATGAGTGCTCTGCTCTCACCATCATTTCTGCCCTAAAAGCAACAGCTTTAGTCCTTTTTGTAGCCCAGCAACAGAACTTTGCTTCATTTTGGGGCACTGATGCACCTGACCACCTTGGAAGACGTTTCTAGAACCCCTCCAATTCTATCCAATTCATATCCCATGCACCACAAAGGCATCAGTAGTTCAGTTTCAGTTTCTCTTGAAAGGAGCCCTCTCCCGCTCTGGGCCTCCACCAATCTCCTTAGCTAAAGCAGAGTGGCTGGGATCATTATCCTCTCTCTGGCTTCCCACAGCTTAGGTATTTGCACCAAAGAAGAAGCAAACTCCCTCTTTCATCTAGCCCAGCAAATGGCACTGCCCAGCAAGGCTTTGGTGGCAGGGGCTGTGCAGGGTGGAGAGGGGGTGAGGGAGGGGGCAATTGCCAGGCTGCTTCTGGGAAGCAGCGCAGGGAAGCTTGCCCTTGTCTGATGGAGCCAGTGCAGCTGGGCTTTGGAGCCTACAAAGTATCTGCCTTGCAGTGGCACTTGTTACAGCTGCCCCCTCACTCTGCTGCCCTGTGGGCAACATGCAGCCCGGGAAGGAAGCAAGATTGGGGCTGAAGCAAGATTTGCTTTGCCTTAACTATAGGCCGGGAAGCAGCAAAACTGGCTGGGTTTTGTCCTATCTGGCATCTAAGTATTAAAAGAAATGCCAAGGCCATCAGTGTGGAAAGGTAATTCCATCAGTGTTCCTTTGTTAGAGGAATCCCTGAGTCTTTTGAGACAAACAGCTAGTTTCTCCAAGGGAGCTGGAAGAGGGATATACAAAGTCTGCATTCATGTTTGCTACAGAAATGCCACTGTGCTGTCCCTGTCTGTGTGTCCCCATCAGTTCCCCTGAGAAACATGCTGTTTCTCTAAGTTTCAAGGAAGGAGTGATGAGGTGAGTGACCAGCTCAGAGGCCCAAAGGAGGGAAAACATCAAGCGGCATTATTGGGCACCAAAAGGAGATTTGAGAAAGGGGGCAGCATGAATGCCTCCACTTTGAGAGGAAGCTTTGGAGTTGCCTCTCGCCTGAACAACTTGCAAATTCTAGCTCCTCTCAGAGCTGGAGGAGAGCCAGCGGGAGGAGTCCTGCTGCTTCTGCAGGGCAGGAGATGAGGTTCTGGGCCCTTGGACACAGACAGGCTCCTGGGCACGTTCAGCTGGAGACACCTTGCAGTGAAGCACCGAGAAGAGCCAGGGCTGTCCCTGCACTGCTTTTGCCCGTCTCCTCAGGCGACTCAGGAGAAAAACCCAATGGCAAGGCTCTCAGAGCAAGCTTGCAGCAGCAGAAGTAAAAGGGGCAGAGGTGGCCCATGCCTCTTTCTGTCCCATGGCTCCCCTGGGGTTCTACATGGAAGGTTGGACTGTGCCCATAGCAACTGTCGTTGTCTCCTGCTCCTGCGGCCCTTGGTGGAACGCTGCTGGAGCAGCGCTGGAGCAGCAGCTACAGGATCAGCTCCTGGGCTGTCCCTGACCAGCCACCTCCTGCACTCAGCGCCACACCCGGCCTCTGCACCCACATCCTCGTCTCCTCGGCTGCCTCCAGGCATCCCCACAGCACTTGGGGATCGTCCAAGGTAAGAAAATCCCCGTTTGCCCTCAAAGCACTAACACAAGGGCACGAGGCTCCAGCTGCCTCTCCCACCAACCACGACACACAGGCTGCCTGCTCACTTTCCCCACACCACGTTCCACGTCAAAACAAGCTTCAGCTTCTGAAGGAATCGTGTTGCCTCCCAGGCAAACACAGACCTTTCCATAGAGGATGTAGAGAGCTGTCCCAGTGCAGTTGCAGATCCTCCTCCACGGATCACCTGCTTCAAAGTTCTTGGCACCCATTGCAGTCCTAAACCTAGCTTGTGGTGACCCCAAAACAAATTGGTCATGCCTGAGGAGTTCAGGGCTTCAGTGTCAACAAATCCCCTTATGCCCTGACTCAGCTCACACCTGCTCCAAAGCTGCAAAAACCAGAATGATGGCACTTCTCCTCTGCGATCCCTCTCATTCAGGCCATGGAAGCATTTCACTGGCCTTGTCCTCAAACACAGCTGTTCAACTTCAAAAATCATCTGCTATCAGCAATCCTTATGTGCTTACATAGTTACATCTCTGATAGATACATTCTATTTTCATATCCTGTAGATACTTCTTTCAATGCATGTAGGGCTGCTTCTACCTCATGCTCAGGGGCAGCTGTGAAATGCCATCTTCTCAAGAACACAATCACAGTACCAGAGAATTTTCTGGCTTGCAAGGGATTCTCAAAGATCACTGAGCCCAACTCCAGGGCCTGCCCGGGGCAGCCTCAACAATCACACCCTGTGCCCAAGAGCGCTGTCCAAACACTTTTGGAGCTCAGTCAGCCTTGGTGCTGGCACCCCTTCCCTGGAGAGCCTCTTCCAGTGGCCAAGCACCCTCTGGGTGAAGAGCCTTTTCCTTCTATCCACCCTAAGCCTGCACTGCCACATCTTGCAGCCCATTCTCTTGGCTCCTCCCAGTGGCCCCAGCACTGAAGACAGTAGTGCATGGCCTTCTGCTTCCCCTCCTCAGGAAGCTGCTGACTGCTAGAGGCTCCTGCCTAGGCAATTCCACCTCAAAACCACGGCAATGACACCAAAAAGAAAGGAGCTGGGACAGAGGAGCTCAGGGTTTGCAACGATGAAGTTGAGAAGGAAGGCTACTGACACATCCTGGGCACAACGATTTCTAACTGGAGCATTGTTTGGATCTTTTTCAGGTGGAAAGGAGAGGCACAATGAAAAGGAAAGCAAGAGGCAACAATCAGCCGTGAGTTTTGGCCTAGCGTTAAAGGACAGCAAACTGGAGGAATGGCCAGGAGGAGAACTGCTCTTTCAGAGTCAGGCTGGGATTGCTTCAAGCCTGTGCAGCCACAGGAAGGCTCTCTCCAGCACTTGCCTTTCTTACCTTCACCTCTTTCTTCCTTTAGGCACATCAATGTTGGCAGCGACTTTCAGGCTGAGCTCCCAGAGCTGCAGAGCAGAGCACCAAGTGAGGATGAAGAGCCTGCAAGCCTGGTCTGGAAGCCCTGGGGAGAAGATGACTCTGACATGGAAAAACCTGACAGAGGTAGCTTCTCTTCAAGCTTTTCTTCCACCCCTGACATACTTGGATCTTTCAAAGTCTCCTTTTGCATAGAAAGGCAGCTTCTTGCAGCCTCCGCTTCTCTCCCTGTCTCACGTGTCTTCCCATCTAGAAGTGTTAGAGGCAAGGAGAAGGCTCTGCTTCTGCAGCAGAGCAGCAAAAAGAGCAAGCATCTTGCTCTCCAAATCGGTCAGGCCCATTTGCCACTGCAAGAGAGGAGATTGGCCTCCACTTCTTCTACAAGAAGCTGCTCTGAAGGGAGAGCCAGCACTGCGGGGGCCCTTGCTTCAGCTGGCCCTGTCTTTGCTCTCCTTTTCATGCTCTCCAAGCCGCTGCCTTTAGCTCCTGGCCTTTCCTTCCGCCTTGCATGGCAACCTTTGCTCTTGCTGGCCTCAAGGCTGACTTGGGCTGCCTTTTTGTTGTGCTTGCAGTAAGACAACTGCTGGACATGGCCAGCTCCCGTGGCATTGCCGGGCCAGCAGCTGACTTGGAGCGCGCCCTGCACTGCCTGCACCAGGCAGGCGGCAGCCTTCCGGTAAGAAGCCGCTCTGTGGGCGCACAGAAGAGGGCACAGGGAATGCACAAGGCCCGGCCACTGGCACAGCCTTTCCTGCCTGCTCCTTGATGAAGGCTCTTGACAGGGAGCAGAGCACCTGCTGCCTGCTGTGTCTCCTCCAGCTGCGTCAGGGCTGAGCCCAAACGGCTCCAGCAGGGAGAATCTCCCTCCTGCAGGCGGCGGCGCCAGCTCCTGCAGCCTGCTGCCTTGGAAATCGCCTGCAGCTCTGGCTGCTCTAAGACATTTGGAGAGGAAATTCCCAGAAGCCTCACTCAGCTGAGGCCATTCTGGCTGCAGGAGCCCCAAAATCATTCGCTTGGGGAGCAAAATGCCACTCTTGGGCACCAGCATCAAAGGGCTGGGCAGCAAATCTAGGCACTGGGATCAAATCCCAGGCTTTCACATGGCATACAGTTGCTTGGATGTCTGAAGAGGCAAAGTAGCTGAAAGGTAGCATCTGTGCTTTTCGGCTCATTTTGGATGTGGTGGGGCGCCTAAAGCCTTTTCCCCTTGGATCTTGCAGGAGGCTCTGGAGATGTTGCTCTCAGGGGTTCCGGCAACAGCTCAAGGCCATCCCTTGGCTGATTATCATTACGCAGGTAAGCAAAGCAGAGCTTCTTCCTTCACTGACAGATGCTGCCGTCCCCTTCAGTGTTGTGGCAAGTGTTTCTGCTTCAACAAATTGTGCTTAACACCAGCACAAGGTCTTGTCTTCTCAGGGGCTGGCGAAAGCACCAGCATCTAGTCCTTCAGCTTTACTTCTTTTCCAATCCTTTTCCCGGCGGAATGCCTGCTCTTGTCTTCGTCACCTTCTGAGGCAGCAGACATGTACTCACACGGGAATGATGGTCTGCAACCATTTGCTTGCGGCGGCCAGTGGGATCTACTTCATGTGGATCGAGTGATCCATTTACCTGCTGCTTTTTATTGCCAGGCTCTGATAGATGGACACCTGAGGAGAAGGACTCCTTCCAAAAGGCTTTCCACACCTACGGCAAGGATTTTCATCTCATCCAGAAGCAGGTAAAGCCGCAGGACATTCTTTACCTGAGCAGATCATCAGGAGGAAAGCTTGCTTCTAGCTGGTAACAAACACTGGGCTTCGGTCTCTCTCTTCTCAAGTACCAAAACTGCTCAAGTAGTAACAAAACGGGACATCAAAGGCCTGTGTGAAAAGGATGATCCTGTCTCTCCAGCCCTTTTCTCCAAGCTCCTTTGGAATATGATGATTTATTCTCTCAGACTTGTCGCATGCCTCTGCTGCTGCTTCCACAAGACATTGTGCTGGCATAACTGGAGTGAACCCGGCAAAGAAGACCTGTGCTAGATGGATTTCTTGTTGATCTGTGCATTACGTGTGCTACCACCTAGCATGATACACGGTTTACAACATTGCATGATGCCTCTCTTTCTCCATCTTCATTTCATTTTACACCCTACTCCATTTACTTCATGATTTTACTTCCTACTTTACTCCATCTTCTACTTTTTCCCCAAAGCACCCTACAAAGGAATTTTAGATTCCTTCTTTTTCTCTTCACAACAGATCCAGACTAAGACTGTGGCACAGTGTGTGGAGTACTACTACACCTGGAAAAAGGAGCATAGAGTTGCTAGCACTCTTGCTCAGGTGAGGGGGAAGAAAATCCAGGCATGCCAGGAGGGTGGAGAAACTGGGAGAAGGGGAGAAAACCTGCTGGCCAGGCATGCCAGACACCGCTTTGCCAGGATCACATTGTCCCATGCGCTGGGAAAGGCACAGCAGATGCTGCCCAGGCCTTCCTTCTGCTGCTGCCCTGAAATACACCATTCTGGAGCCTAACTCTGAGCCAAAAAAGCCGCACCACCACCCAAATGGGCTTGGACTCTCTACAGATGGCTTTCTCAAGGGCTGCCACCTTTGCTGACTCCAATCAGACCCTTCATTCCCCACTTCACTCCTCCTGACATCAGCAATCCCTGTCTTCAGGGAGATGTTGCAGATTTTCAGGCAGTTTTTCTAGCATCCCAGCATACTCCCCAAGAAGCAGCTGCCAGTGCTGTGGCTCCCCTCAGACTTTCCTTACCAGCAAAGAGCAATTTGGTTGACAAGAGTGAGAGAGAGAGAGAGAGAAAGAGAGAGAGAGATTATTCTGGGTTGTATAAAACGTCTAACCATGTGTCTTCCCTAATTTGACTGAATTTCCATCCCATTCCCTAGACATTTCTGCAGGAAAACCCAAGGGAAATAAATGTTAGGCAGAGAGGTAGAAATAAGAAATGTAGAATTCTAGATAGCCACACATTTATCCCACCCCTCTGGCCTGTAGCAAAGAGGAGCATTTCCCTCCAAGCTCTGCCTTGGCAGCCCGCCGCAGCCCACTGGCAAAGGCAGCCCTTTCCTCAGCTCTTGAGGCTTTGCAAGGATTTGCTTAGGCCAATAGATTTTTGTGCTGGACGCAGGCATTTCCAGCTTTCTGACGGGAAGGAAACATTGAAACAGGATTCTTTGATTTCCTGTGGAAATCAAAGGCTGTGGGCGAAGGCAAGAGGAGCAAAAGCCCCCCCAGAAAGGAGGATGGGCAGACAGGGAAGAGAAGCCGCAAGAGGGCTGGCAGCGCCCAGTGTCCCTGCTGCCAACCGCGCCAGCCGCCCCGTTCGGCGGGAGGCCCCTTTCCCTGCGGCCAGTGCAAACGGTGCGCAACTTCCTGCTCTTTCTGCTCCAACCTGCGCCTTGGCACTACAACAGGCTGACCCTTTGCAAAGGCGCCGCAGCGCAAGCTCAGGCCACTTGCACCATCGCCCCTCGCAGCCCTGCTCAAGCTTACAACCCACCTCAAACCCAAACAGCTCACTTCAAACCCAGCCTTCACAATGAAACCTTACCCTGCCCCAACAACACACACTGCATACAAGTAGCAACAGATCCATCAAAGCTTGCTTTGATGCTGCTGATCAAATTCCAAATAGGATGCAGCAAAAGGAGGAAGACATTTCAAGGCATTGAAACAAGAAAGATCCGACTCATGCTCTGATCAATTCACAACGTGCCACGGCCCAAAAAGACAGAAATTCATACTAAAAGGCAGATCTTGCCACTTGCTTTAATGATGTGTACTAAACTGAACAATGGATGGTTTGTTTCCTGTCTTCCAGGCTGTTTGAAACCATGCAGGAAAGGAACAAACACAGGAGAAGACATCGTCCTCGCAAAGAAGCAGAGCCTCTCCCCAAGAAGAAAAGACCAAATTAGACAAGCCTGCAGCTTGTCCAGCCAGGCCTAGCAAGGCTTAGGCGTCAATAGGACTAGATAGGAATAGGACTGGCTTTTAAGCTTTTAGACTTGTAGAAATTCTATTTAGTTAGTTTACATGATAGGAATCTCCTCAAATTCTTAGTTAAGGTACATGAGTATTATTCAAGATTCATTAGTAGGATTAGATTGATCAGTCAATGTAAGAGGCTTGGTGTTGGCTACGCTCCGTCTTTTGTCATTTTGCCTTTGTTGAGACACAATCTGTCTTTATCATTAAACCATGTTTGTTCCACTTTATCTTTTGGTCTGTATGAAATCACTGCGGCAATCAAAGACGGCACTTGCCCTGAGAGGAGAATCTGGGCACGCACGACCTCCCCAAGGCCCGGCCCCTTGCTCAGCTGGCAGGACTGGCAAAGGTGTGTCTCCTTTACTGCCAGGGAAAGAACGCTGGCGCTTCATCCTTTGATTCCTCAAAATCTCAGCTGCCAGTGGAAAGGGAGGCTTTGTTTAATTCAATGAATTGGATCAAAATGAGTGCTCTGCTCTCACCATCATTTCTGCCCTAAAAGCAACAGCTTTAGTCCTTTTTGTAGCCCAGCAACAGAACTTTGCTTCATTTTGGGGCACTGATGCACCTGACCACCTTGGAAGACGTTTCTAGAACCCCTCCAATTCTATCCAATTCATATCCCATGCACCACAAAGGCATCAGTAGTTCAGTTTCAGTTTCTCTTGAAAGGAGCCCTCTCCCGCTCTGGGCCTCCACCAATCTCCTTAGCTAAAGCAGAGTGGCTGGGATCATTATCCTCTCTCTGGCTTCCCACAGCTTAGGTATTTGCACCAAAGAAGAAGCAAACTCCCTCTTTCATCTAGCCCAGCAAATGGCACTGCCCAGCAAGGCTTTGGTGGCAGGGGCTGTGCAGGGTGGAGAGGGGGTGAGGGAGGGGGCAATTGCCAGGCTGCTTCTGGGAAGCAGCGCAGGGAAGCTTGCCCTTGTCTGATGGAGCCAGTGCAGCTGGGCTTTGGAGCCTACAAAGTATCTGCCTTGCAGTGGCACTTGTTACAGCTGCCCCCTCACTTTGCTGCCCTGTGGGCAACATGCAGCCTGGGAAGGAAGCAAGATTGGGACTGAAGCAAGATTTGCTTTGCCTTAACTATAGGCCGGGAAGCAGCAAAACTGGCTGGGTTTTGTCCTATCTGGCATCTAAGTATTAAAAGAAATGCCAAGGCCATCAGTGTGGAAAGGTAATTCCATCAGTGTTCCTTTGTTAGAGGAATCCCTGAGTCTTTTGAGACAAACAGCTAGTTTCTCCAAGGGAGCTGGAAGAGGGATATACAAAGTCTGCATTCATGTTTGCTACAGAAATGCCACTGTGCTGTCCCTGTCTGTGTGTCCCCATCAGTTCCCCTGAGAAACATGCTGTTTCTCTAAGTTTCAAGGAAGGAGTGATGAGGTGAGTGACCAGCTCAGAGGCCCAAAGGAGGGAAAACATCAAGCGGCATTATTGGGCACCAAAAGGAGATTTGAGAAAGGGGGCAGCATGAATGCCTCCACTTTGAGAGGAAGCTTTGGAGTTGCCTCTCGCCTGAACAACTTGCAAATTCTAGCTCCTCTCAGAGCTGGAGGAGAGCCAGCGGGAGGAGTCCTGCTGCTTCTGCAGGGCAGGAGATGAGGTTCTGGGCCCTTGGACACAGACAGGCTCCTGGGCACGTTCAGCTGGAGACACCTTGCAGTGAAGCACCGAGAAGAGCCAGGGCTGTCCCTGCACTGCTTTTGCCCGTCTCCTCAGGCGACTCAGGAGAAAAACCCAATGGCAAGGCTCTCAGAGCAAGCTTGCAGCAGCAGAAGTAAAAGGGGCAGAGGTGGCCCATGCCTCTTTCTGTCCCATGGCTCCCCTGGGGTTCTACATGGAAGGTTGGACTGTGCCCATAGCAACTGTCGTTGTCTCCTGCTCCTGCGGCCCTTGGTGGAACGCTGCTGGAGCAGCGCTGGAGCAGCAGCTGCAGGATCAGCTCCTGGGCTGTCCCTGACCAGCCACCTCCTGCACTCAGCGCCACACCCGGCCTCTGCACCCACATCCTCGTCTCCTCGCCTGCCTCCAGGCATCCCCACAGCACTTGGGGATCGTCCAAGGTAAGAAAATCCCCGTTTGCCCTCAAAGCACTAACACAAGGGCACGAGGCTCCAGCTGCCTCTCCCACCAACCACGACACACAGGCTGCCTGCTCACTTTCCCCACACCACGTTCCACGTCAAAACAAGCTTCAGCTTCTGAAGGAATCGTGTTGCCTCCCAGGCAAACACAGACCTTTCCATAGAGGATGTAGAGAGCTGTCCCAGTGCAGTTGCAGATCCTCCTCCACGGATCACCTGCTTCAAAGTTCTTGGCACCCATTGCAGTCCTAAACCTAGCTTGTGGTGACCCCAAAACAAATTGGTCATGCCTGAGGAGTTCAGGGCTTCAGTGTCAACAAATCCCCTTATGCCCTGACTCAGCTCACACCTGCTCCAAAGCTGCAAAAACCAGAATGATGGCACTTCTCCTCTGCGATCCCTCTCATTCAGGCCATGGAAGCATTTCACTGGCCTTGTCCTCAAACACAGCTGTTCAACTTCAAAAATCATCTGCTATCAGCAATCCTTATGTGCTTACATAGTTACATCTCTGATAGATACATTCTATTTTCATATCCTGTAGATACTTCTTTCAATGCATGTAGGGCTGCTTCTACCTCATGCTCAGGGGCAGCTGTGAAATGCCATCTTCTCAAGAACACAATCACAGTACCAGAGAATTTTCTGGCTTGCAAGGGATTCTCAAAGATCACTGAGCCCAACTCCAGGGCCTGCCCGGGGCAGCCTCAACAATCACACCCTGTGCCCAAGAGCGCTGTCCAAACACTTTTGGAGCTCAGTCAGCCTTGGTGCTGGCACCCCTTCCCTGGAGAGCCTCTTCCAGTGGCCAAGCACCCTCTGGGTGAAGAGCCTTTTCCTTCTATCCACCCTAAGCCTGCACTGCCACATCTTGCAGCCCATTCTCTTGGCTCCTCCCAGTGGCCCCAGCACTGAAGACAGTAGTGCATGGCCTTCTGCTTCCCCTCCTCAGGAAGCTGCTGACTGCTAGAGGCTCCTGCCTAGGCAATTCCACCTCAAAACCACGGCAATGACACCAAAAAGAAAGGAGCTGGGACAGAGGAGCTCAGGGTTTGCAACGATGAAGTTGAGAAGGAAGGCTACTGACACATCCTGGGCACAACGATTTCTAACTGGAGCATTGTTTGGATCTTTTTCAGGTGGAAAGGAGAGGCACAATGAAAAGGAAAGCAAGAGGCAACAATCAGCCGTGAGTTTTGGCCTAGCGTTAAAGGACAGCAAACTGGAGGAATGGCCAGGAGGAGAACTGCTCTTTCAGAGTCAGGCTGGGATTGCTTCAAGCCTGTGCAGCCACAGGAAGGCTCTCTCCAGCACTTGCCTTTCTTACCTTCACCTCTTTCTTCCTTTAGGCACATCAATGTTGGCAGCGACTTTCAGGCTGAGCTCCCAGAGCTGCAGAGCAGAGCACCAAGTGAGGATGAAGAGCCTGCAAGCCTGGTCTGGAAGCCCTGGGGAGAAGATGACTCTGACATGGAAAAACCTGACAGAGGTAGCTTCTCTTCAAGCTTTTCTTCCACCCCTGACATACTTGGATCTTTCAAAGTCTCCTTTTGCATAGAAAGGCAGCTTCTTGCAGCCTCCGCTTCTCTCCCTGTCTCACGTGTCTTCCCATCTAGAAGTGTTAGAGGCAAGGAGAAGGCTCTGCTTCTGCAGCAGAGCAGCAAAAAGAGCAAGCATCTTGCTCTCCAAATCGGTCAGGCCCATTTGCCACTGCAAGAGAGGAGATTGGCCTCCACTTCTTCTACAAGAAGCTGCTCTGAAGGGAGAGCCAGCACTGCGGGGGCCCTTGCTTCAGCTGGCCCTGTCTTTGCTCTCCTTTTCATGCTCTCCAAGCCGCTGCCTTTAGCTCCTGGCCTTTCCTTCCGCCTTGCATGGCAACCTTTGCTCTTGCTGGCCTCAAGGCTGACTTGGGCTGCCTTTTTGTTGTGCTTGCAGTAAGACAACTGCTGGACATGGCCAGCTCCCGTGGCATTGCCGGGCCAGCAGCTGACTTGGAGCGCGCCCTGCACTGCCTGCACCAGGCAGGCGGCAGCCTTCCGGTAAGAAGCCGCTCTGTGGGCGCACAGAAGAGGGCACAGGGAATGCACAAGGCCCGGCCACTGGCACAGCCTTTCCTGCCTGCTCCTTGATGAAGGCTCTTGACAGGGAGCAGAGCACCTGCTGCCTGCTGTGTCTCCTCCAGCTGCGTCAGGGCTGAGCCCAAACGGCTCCAGCAGGGAGAATCTCCCTCCTGCAGGCGGCGGCGCCAGCTCCTGCAGCCTGCTGCCTTGGAAATCGCCTGCAGCTCTGGCTGCTCTAAGACATTTGGAGAGGAAATTCCCAGAAGCCTCACTCAGCTGAGGCCATTCTGGCTGCAGGAGCCCCAAAATCATTCGCTTGGGGAGCAAAATGCCACTCTTGGGCACCAGCATCAAAGGGCTGGGCAGCAAATCTAGGCACTGGGATCAAATCCCAGGCTTTCACATGGCATACAGTTGCTTGGATGTCTGAAGAGGCAAAGTAGCTGAAAGGTAGCATCTGTGCTTTTCGGCTCATTTTGGATGTGGTGGGGCGCCTAAAGCCTTTTCCCCTTGGATCTTGCAGGAGGCTCTGGAGATGTTGCTCTCAGGGGGGCCGGCAACAGCTCAAGGCCATCCCTTGGCTGATTATCATTACGCAGGTAAGCAAAGCAGAGCTTCTTCCTTCACTGACAGATGCTGCCGTCCCCTTCAGTGTTGTGGCAAGTGTTTCTGCTTCAACAAATTGTGCTTAACACCAGCACAAGGTCTTGTCTTCTCAGGGGCTGGCGAAAGCACCAGCATCTAGTCCTTCAGCTTTACTTCTTTTCCAATCCTTTTCCCGGCGGAATGCCTGCTCTTGTCTTCGTCACCTTCTGAGGCAGCAGACATGTACTCACACGGGAATGATGGTCTGCAACCATTTGCTTGCGGCGGCCAGTGGGATCTACTTCATGTGGATCGAGTGATCCATTTACCTGCTGCTTTTTATTGCCAGGCTCTGATAGATGGACACCTGAGGAGAAGGACTCCTTCCAAAAGGCTTTCCACACCTACGGCAAGGATTTTCATCTCATCCAGAAGCAGGTAAAGCCGCAGGACATTCTTTACCTGAGCAGATCATCAGGAGGAAAGCTTGCTTCTAGCTGGTAACAAACACTGGGCTTCGGTCTCTCTCTTCTCAAGTACCAAAACTGCTCAAGTAGTAACAAAACGGGACATCAAAGGCCTGTGTGAAAAGGATGATCCTGTCTCTCCAGCCCTTTTCTCCAAGCTCCTTTGGAATATGATGATTTATTCTCTCAGACTTGTCGCATGCCTCTGCTGCTGCTTCCACAAGACATTGTGCTGGCATAACTGGAGTGAACCCGGCAAAGAAGACCTGTGCTAGATGGATTTCTTGTTGATCTGTGCATTACGTGTGCTACCACCTAGCATGATACACGGTTTACAACATTGCATGATGCCTCTCTTTCTCCATCTTCATTTCATTTTACACCCTACTCCATTTACTTCATGATTTTACTTCCTACTTTACTCCATCTTCTACTTTTTCCCCAAAGCACCCTACAAAGGAATTTTAGATTCCTTCTTTTTCTCTTCACAACAGATCCAGACTAAGACTGTGGCACAGTGTGTGGAGTACTACTACACCTGGAAAAAGGAGCATAGAGTTGCTAGCACTCTTGCTCAGGTGAGGGGGAAGAAAATCCAGGCATGCCAGGAGGGTGGAGAAACTGGGAGAAGGGGAGAAAACCTGCTGGCCAGGCATGCCAGACACCGCTTTGCCAGGATCACATTGTCCCATGCGCTGGGAAAGGCACAGCAGATGCTGCCCAGGCCTTCCTTCTGCTGCTGCCCTGAAATACACCATTCTGGAGCCTAACTCTGAGCCAAAAAAGCCGCACCACCACCCAAATGGGCTTGGACTCTCTACAGATGGCTTTCTCAAGGGCTGCCACCTTTGCTGACTCCAATCAGACCCTTCATTCCCCACTTCACTCCTCCTGACATCAGCAATCCCTGTCTTCAGGGAGATGTTGCAGATTTTCAGGCAGTTTTTCTAGCATCCCAGCATACTCCCCAAGAAGCAGCTGCCAGTGCTGTGGCTCCCCTCAGACTTTCCTTACCAGCAAAGAGCAATTTGGTTGACAAGAGTGAGAGAGAGAGAGAGAGAAAGAGAGAGAGAGATTATTCTGGGTTGTATAAAACGTCTAACCATGTGTCTTCCCTAATTTGACTGAATTTCCATCCCATTCCCTAGACATTTCTGCAGGAAAACCCAAGGGAAATAAATGTTAGGCAGAGAGGTAGAAATAAGAAATGTAGAATTCTAGATAGCCACACATTTATCCCACCCCTCTGGCCTGTAGCAAAGAGGAGCATTTCCCTCCAAGCTCTGCCTTGGCAGCCCGCCGCAGCCCACTGGCAAAGGCAGCCCTTTCCTCAGCTCTTGAGGCTTTGCAAGGATTTGCTTAGGCCAATAGATTTTTGTGCTGGACGCAGGCATTTCCAGCTTTCTGACGGGAAGGAAACATTGAAACAGGATTCTTTGATTTCCTGTGGAAATCAAAGGCTGTGGGCGAAGGCAAGAGGAGCAAAAGCCCCCCCAGAAAGGAGGATGGGCAGACAGGGAAGAGAAGCCGCAAGAGGGCTGGCAGCGCCCAGTGTCCCTGCTGCCAACCGCGCCAGCCGCCCCGTTCGGCGGGAGGCCCCTTTCCCTGCGGCCAGTGCAAACGGTGCGCAACTTCCTGCTCTTTCTGCTCCAACCTGCGCCTTGGCACTACAACAGGCTGACCCTTTGCAAAGGCGCCGCAGCGCAAGCTCAGGCCACTTGCACCATCGCCCCTCGCAGCCCTGCTCAAGCTTACAACCCACCTCAAACCCAAACAGCTCACTTCCAACCCAGCCTTCACAATGAAACCTTACCCTGCCCCAACAACACACACTGCATACAAGTAGCAACAGATCCATCAAAGCTTGCTTTGATGCTGCTGATCAAATTCCAAATAGGATGCAGCAAAAGGAGGAAGACATTTCAAGGCATTGAAACAAGAAAGATCCGACTCATGCTCTGATCAATTCACAACGTGCCACTGCCCAAAAAGACAGAAATTCATACTAAAAGGCAGATCTTGCCACTTGCTTTAATGATGTGTACTAAACTGAACAATGGATGGTTTGTTTCCTGTCTTCCAGGCTGTTTGAAACCATGCAGGAAAGGAACAAACACAGGAGAAGACATCGTCCTCGCAAAGAAGCAGAGCCTCTCCCCAAGAAGAAAAGACCAAATTAGACAAGCCTGCAGCTTGTCCAGCCAGGCCTAGCAAGGCTTAGGCGTCAATAGGACTAGATAGGAATAGGACTGGCTTTTAAGCTTTTAGACTTGTAGAAATTCTATTTAGTTAGTTTACATGATAGGAATCTCCTCAAATTCTTAGTTAGGGTACATGAGTATTATTCAAGATTCATTAGTAGGATTAGATTGATCAGTCAATGTAAGAGGCTTGGTGTTGGCTACGCTCCGTCTTTTGTCATTTTGCCTTTGTTGAGACACAATCTGTCTTTATCATTAAACCATGTTTGTTCCACTTTATCTTTTGGTCTGTATGAAATCACTGCGGCAATCAAAGACGGCACTTGCCCTGAGAGGAGAATCTGGGCACGCACGACCTCCCCAAGGCCCGGCCCCTTGCTCAGCTGGCAGGACTGGCAAAGGTGTGTCTCCTTTACTGCCAGGGAAAGAACGCTGGCGCTTCATCCTTTGATTCCTCAAAATCTCAGCTGCCAGTGGAAAGGGAGGCTTTGTTTAATTCAATGAATTGGATCAAAATGAGTGCTCTGCTCTCACCATCATTTCTGCCCTAAAAGCAACAGCTTTAGTCCTTTTTGTAGCCCAGCAACAGAACTTTGCTTCATTTTGGGGCACTGATGCACCTGACCACCTTGGAAGACGTTTCTAGAACCCCTCCAATTCTATCCAATTCATATCCCATGCACCACAAAGGCATCAGTAGTTCAGTTTCAGTTTCTCTTGAAAGGAGCCCTCTCCCGCTCTGGGCCTCCACCAATCTCCTTAGCTAAAGCAGAGTGGCTGGGATCATTATCCTCTCTCTGGCTTCCCACAGCTTAGGTATTTGCACCAAAGAAGAAGCAAACTCCCTCTTTCATCTAGCCCAGCAAATGGCACTGCCCAGCAAGGCTTTGGTGGCAGGGGCTGTGCAGGGTGGAGAGGGGGTGAGGGAGGGGGCAATTGCCAGGCTGCTTCTGGGAAGCAGCGCAGGGAAGCTTGCCCTTGTCTGATGGAGCCAGTGCAGCTGGGCTTTGGAGCCTACAAAGTATCTGCCTTGCAGTGGCACTTGTTACAGCTGCCCCCTCACTCTGCTGCCCTGTGGGCAACATGCAGCCCGGGAAGGAAGCAAGATTGGGGCTGAAGCAAGATTTGCTTTGCCTTAACTATAGGCCGGGAAGCAGCAAAACTGGCTGGGTTTTGTCCTATCTGGCATCTAAGTATTAAAAGAAATGCCAAGGCCATCAGTGTGGAAAGGTAATTCCATCAGTGTTCCTTTGTTAGAGGAATCCCTGAGTCTTTTGAGACAAACAGCTAGTTTCTCCAAGGGAGCTGGAAGAGGGATATACAAAGTCTGCATTCATGTTTGCTACAGAAATGCCACTGTGCTGTCCCTGTCTGTGTGTCCCCATCAGTTCCCCTGAGAAACATGCTGTTTCTCTAAGTTTCAAGGAAGGAGTGATGAGGTGAGTGACCAGCTCAGAGGCCCAAAGGAGGGAAAACATCAAGCGGCATTATTGGGCACCAAAAGGAGATTTGAGAAAGGGGGCAGCATGAATGCCTCCACTTTGAGAGGAAGCTTTGGAGTTGCCTCTCGCCTGAACAACTTGCAAATTCTAGCTCCTCTCAGAGCTGGAGGAGAGCCAGCGGGAGGAGTCCTGCTGCTTCTGCAGGGCAGGAGATGAGGTTCTGGGCCCTTGGACACAGACAGGCTCCTGGGCACGTTCAGCTGGAGACACCTTGCAGTGAAGCACCGAGAAGAGCCAGGGCTGTCCCTGCACTGCTTTTGCCCGTCTCCTCAGGCGACTCAGGAGAAAAACCCAATGGCAAGGCTCTCAGAGCAAGCTTGCAGCAGCAGAAGTAAAAGGGGCAGAGGTGGCCCATGCCTCTTTCTGTCCCATGGCTCCCCTGGGGTTCTACATGGAATGTTGGACTGTGCCCATAGCAACTGTCGTTGTCTCCTGCTCCTGCGGCCCTTGGTGGAACGCTGCTGGAGCAGCGCTGGAGCAGCAGCTACAGGATCAGCTCCTGGGCTGTCCCTGACCAGCCACCTCCTGCACTCAGCGCCACACCCGGCCTCTGCACCCACATCCTCGTCTCCTCGGCTGCCTCCAGGCATCCCCACAGCACTTGGGGATCGTCCAAGGTAAGAAAATCCCCGTTTGCCCTCAAAGCACTAACACAAGGGCACGAGGCTCCAGCTGCCTCTCCCACCAACCACGACACACAGGCTGCCTGCTCACTTTCCCCACACCACGTTCCACGTCAAAACAAGCTTCAGCTTCTGAAGGAATCGTGTTGCCTCCCAGGCAAACACAGACCTTTCCATAGAGGATGTAGAGAGCTGTCCCAGTGCAGTTGCAGATCCTCCTCCACGGATCACCTGCTTCAAAGTTCTTGGCACCCATTGCAGTCCTAAACCTAGCTTGTGGTGACCCCAAAACAAATTGGTCATGCCTGAGGAGTTCAGGGCTTCAGTGTCAACAAATCCCCTTATGCCCTGACTCAGCTCACACCTGCTCCAAAGCTGCAAAAACCAGAATGATGGCACTTCTCCTCTGCGATCCCTCTCATTCAGGCCATGGAAGCATTTCACTGGCCTTGTCCTCAAACACAGCTGTTCAACTTCAAAAATCATCTGCTATCAGCAATCCTTATGTGCTTACATAGTTACATCTCTGATAGATACATTCTATTTTCATATCCTGTAGATACTTCTTTCAATGCATGTAGGGCTGCTTCTACCTCATGCTCAGGGGCAGCTGTGAAATGCCATCTTCTCAAGAACACAATCACAGTACCAGAGAATTTTCTGGCTTGCAAGGGATTCTCAAAGATCACTGAGCCCAACTCCAGGGCCTGCCCGGGGCAGCCTCAACAATCACACCCTGTGCCCAAGAGCGCTGTCCAAACACTTTTGGAGCTCAGTCAGCCTTGGTGCTGGCACCCCTTCCCTGGAGAGCCTCTTCCAGTGGCCAAGCACCCTCTGGGTGAAGAGCCTTTTCCTTCTATCCACCCTAAGCCTGCACTGCCACATCTTGCAGCCCATTCTCTTGGCTCCTCCCAGTGGCCCCAGCACTGAAGACAGTAGTGCATGGCCTTCTGCTTCCCCTCCTCAGGAAGCTGCTGACTGCTAGAGGCTCCTGCCTAGGCAATTCCACCTCAAAACCACGGCAATGACACCAAAAAGAAAGGAGCTGGGACAGAGGAGCTCAGGGTTTGCAACGATGAAGTTGAGAAGGAAGGCTACTGACACATCCTGGGCACAACGATTTCTAACTGGAGCATTGTTTGGATCTTTTTCAGGTGGAAAGGAGAGGCACAATGAAAAGGAAAGCAAGAGGCAACAATCAGCCGTGAGTTTTGGCCTAGCGTTAAAGGACAGCAAACTGGAGGAATGGCCAGGAGGAGAACTGCTCTTTCAGAGTCAGGCTGGGATTGCTTCAAGCCTGTGCAGCCACAGGAAGGCTCTCTCCAGCACTTGCCTTTCTTACCTTCACCTCTTTCTTCCTTTAGGCACATCAATGTTGGCAGCGACTTTCAGGCTGAGCTCCCAGAGCTGCAGAGCAGAGCACCAAGTGAGGATGAAGAGCCTGCAAGCCTGGTCTGGAAGCCCTGGGGAGAAGATGACTCTGACATGGAAAAACCTGACAGAGGTAGCTTCTCTTCAAGCTTTTCTTCCACCCCTGACATACTTGGATCTTTCAAAGTCTCCTTTTGCATAGAAAGGCAGCTTCTTGCAGCCTCCGCTTCTCTCCCTGTCTCACGTGTCTTCCCATCTAGAAGTGTTAGAGGCAAGGAGAAGGCTCTGCTTCTGCAGCAGAGCAGCAAAAAGAGCAAGCATCTTGCTCTCCAAATCGGTCAGGCCCATTTGCCACTGCAAGAGAGGAGATTGGCCTCCACTTCTTCTACAAGAAGCTGCTCTGAAGGGAGAGCCAGCACTGCGGGGGCCCTTGCTTCAGCTGGCCCTGTCTTTGCTCTCCTTTTCATGCTCTCCAAGCCGCTGCCTTTAGCTCCTGGCCTTTCCTTCCGCCTTGCATGGCAACCTTTGCTCTTGCTGGCCTCAAGGCTGACTTGGGCTGCCTTTTTGTTGTGCTTGCAGTAAGACAACTGCTGGACATGGCCAGCTCCCGTGGCATTGCCGGGCCAGCAGCTGACTTGGAGCGCGCCCTGCACTGCCTGCACCAGGCAGGCGGCAGCCTTCCGGTAAGAAGCCGCTCTGTGGGCGCACAGAAGAGGGCACAGGGAATGCACAAGGCCCGGCCACTGGCACAGCCTTTCCTGCCTGCTCCTTGATGAAGGCTCTTGACAGGGAGCAGAGCACCTGCTGCCTGCTGTGTCTCCTCCAGCTGCGTCAGGGCTGAGCCCAAACGGCTCCAGCAGGGAGAATCTCCCTCCTGCAGGCGGCGGCGCCAGCTCCTGCAGCCTGCTGCCTTGGAAATCGCCTGCAGCTCTGGCTGCTCTAAGACATTTGGAGAGGAAATTCCCAGAAGCCTCACTCAGCTGAGGCCATTCTGGCTGCAGGAGCCCCAAAATCATTCGCTTGGGGAGCAAAATGCCACTCTTGGGCACCAGCATCAAAGGGCTGGGCAGCAAAAACTAGGCACTGGGATCAAATCCCAGGCTTTCACATGGCATACAGTTGCTTGGATGTCTGAAGAGGCAAAGTAGCTGAAAGGTAGCATCTGTGCTTTTCGGCTCATTTTGGATGTGGTGGGGCGCCTAAAGCCTTTTCCCCTTGGATCTTGCAGGAGGCTCTGGAGATGTTGCTCTCAGGGGGGCCTGCAACAGCTCAAGGCCATCCCTTGGCTGATTATCATTACGCAGGTAAGCAAAGCAGAGCTTCTTCCTTCACTGACAGATGCTGCCGTCCCCTTCAGTGTTGTGGCAAGTGTTTCTGCTTCAACAAATTGTGCTTAACACCAGCACAAGGTCTTGTCTTCTCAGGGGCTGGCGAAAGCACCAGCATCTAGACCTTCAGCTTTACTTCTTTTCCAATCCTTTTCCCCGGCGGAATGCCTGCTCTTGTCTTCATCACCTTCTGAGGCAGCAGACATGTACTCACACGGGAATGATGGTCTGCAACCATTTGCTTGCGGCGGCCAGTGGGATCTACTTCATGTGGATCGAGTGATCCATTTACCTGCTGCTTTTTATTGCCAGGCTCTGATAGATGGACACCTGAGGAGAAGGACTCCTTCCAAAAGGCTTTCCACACCTACGGCAAGGATTTTCATCTCATCCAGAAGCAGGTAAAGCCGCAGGACATTCTTTACCTGAGCAGATCATCAGGAGGAAAGCTTGCTTCTAGCTGGTAACAAACACTGGGCTTCGGTCTCTCTCTTCTCAAGTACCAAAACTGCTCAAGTAGTAACAAAACGGGACATCAAAGGCCTGTGTGAAAAGGATGATCCTGTCTCTCCAGCCCTTTTCTCCAAGCTCCTTTGGAATATGATGATTTATTCTCTCAGACTTGTCGCATGCCTCTGCTGCTGCTTCCACAAGACATTGTGCTGGCATAACTGGAGTGAACCCGGCAAAGAAGACCTGTGCTAGATGGATTTCTTGTTGATCTGTGCATTACGTGTGCTACCACCTAGCATGATACACGGTTTACAACATTGCATGATGCCTCTCTTTCTCCATCTTCATTTCATTTTACACCCTACTCCATTTACTTCATGATTTTACTTCCTACTTTACTCCATCTTCTACTTTTTCCCCAAAGCACCCTACAAAGGAATTTTAGATTCCTTCTTTTTCTCTTCACAACAGATCCAGACTAAGACTGTGGCACAGTGTGTGGAGTACTACTACACCTGGAAAAAGGAGCATAGAGTTGCTAGCACTCTTGCTCAGGTGAGGGGGAAGAAAATCCAGGCATGCCAGGAGGGTGGAGAAACTGGGAGAAGGGGAGAAAACCTGCTGGCCAGGCATGCCAGACACCGCTTTGCCAGGATCACATTGTCCCATGCGCTGGGAAAGGCACAGCAGATGCTGCCCAGGCCTTCCTTCTGCTGCTGCCCTGAAATACACCATTCTGGAGCCTAACTCTGAGCCAAAAAAGCCGCACCACCACCCAAATGGGCTTGGACTCTCTACAGATGGCTTTCTCAAGGGCTGCCACCTTTGCTGACTCCAATCAGACCCTTCATTCCCCACTTCACTCCTCCTGACATCAGCAATCCCTGTCTTCAGGGAGATGTTGCAGATTTTCAGGCAGTTTTTCTAGCATCCCAGCATACTCCCCAAGAAGCAGCTGCCAGTGCTGTGGCTCCCCTCAGACTTTCCTTACCAGCAAAGAGCAATTTGGTTGACAAGAGTGAGAGAGAGAGAGAGAGAAAGAGAGAGAGAGATTATTCTGGGTTGTATAAAACGTCTAACCATGTGTCTTCCCTAATTTGACTGAATTTCCATCCCATTCCCTAGACATTTCTGCAGGAAAACCCAAGGGAAATAAATGTTAGGCAGAGAGGTAGAAATAAGAAATGTAGAATTCTAGATAGCCACACATTTATCCCACCCCTTTGGCCTGTAGGAAAGAGGAGCATTTCCCTCCAAGCTCTGCCTTGGCAGCCCGCCGCAGCCCACTGGCAAAGGCAGCCCTTTCCTCAGCTCTTGAGGCTTTGCAAGGATTTGCTTAGGCCAATAGATTTTTGTGCTGGACGCAGGCATTTCCAGCTTTCTGACGGGAAGGAAACATTGAAACAGGATTCTTTGATTTCCTGTGGAAATCAAAGGCTGTGGGCGAAGGCAAGAGGAGCAAAAGCCCCCCCAGAAAGGAGGATGGGCAGACAGGGAAGAGAAGCCGCAAGAGGGCTGGCAGCGCCCAGTGTCCCTGCTGCCAACCGCGCCAGCCGCCCCGTTCGGCGGGAGGCCCCTTTCCCTGCGGCCAGTGCAAACGGTGCGCAACTTCCTGCTCTTTCTGCTCCAACCTGCGCCTTGGCACTACAACAGGCTGACCCTTTGCAAAGGCGCCGCAGCGCAAGCTCAGGCCACTTGCACCATCGCCCCTCGCAGCCCTGCTCAAGCTTACAACCCACCTCAAACCCAAACAGCTCACTTCCAACCCAGCCTTCACAATGAAACCTTACCCTGCCCCAACAACACACACTGCATACAAGTAGCAACAGATCCATCAAAGCTTGCTTTGATGCTGCTGATCAAATTCCAAATAGGATGCAGCAAAAGGAGGAAGACATTTCAAGGCATTGAAACAAGAAAGATCCGACTCATGCTCTGATCAATTCACAACGTGCCACTGCCCAAAAAGACAGAAATTCATACTAAAAGGCAGATCTTGCCACTTGCTTTAATGATGTGTACTAAACTGAACAATGGATGGTTTGTTTCCTGTCTTCCAGGCTGTTTGAAACCATGCAGGAAAGGAACAAACACAGGAGAAGACATCGTCCTCGCAAAGAAGCAGAGCCTCTCCCCAAGAAGAAAAGACCAAATTAGACAAGCCTGCAGCTTGTCCAGCCAGGCCTAGCAAGGCTTAGGCGTCAATAGGACTAGATAGGAATAGGACTGGTTTTTAAGCTTTTAGACTTGTAGAAATTCTATTTAGTTAGTTTACATGATAGGAATCTCCTCAAATTCTTAGTTAAGGTACATGAGTATTATTCAAGATTCATTAGTAGGATTAGATTGATCAGTCAATGTAAGAGGCTTGGTGTTGGCTACGCTCCGTCTTTTGTCATTTTGCCTTTGTTGAGACACAATCTGTCTTTATCATTAAACCATGTTTGTTCCACTTTATCTTTTGGTCTGTATGAAATCACTGCGGCAATCAAAGACGGCACTTGCCCTGAGAGGAGAATCTGGGCACGCACGACCTCCCCAAGGCCCGGCCCCTTGCTCAGCTGGCAGGACTGGCAAAGGTGTGTCTCCTTTACTGCCAGGGAAAGAACGCTGGCGCTTCATCCTTTGATTCCTCAAAATCTCAGCTGCCAGTGGAAAGGGAGGCTTTGTTTAATTCAATGAATTGGATCAAAATGAGTGCTCTGCTCTCACCATCATTTCTGCCCTAAAAGCAACAGCTTTAGTCCTTTTTGTAGCCCAGCAACAGAACTTTGCTTCATTTTGGGGCACTGATGCACCTGACCACCTTGGAAGACGTTTCTAGAACCCCTCCAATTCTATCCAATTCATATCCCATGCACCACAAAGGCATCAGTAGTTCAGTTTCAGTTTCTCTTGAAAGGAGCCCTCTCCCGCTCTGGGCCTCCACCAATCTCCTTAGCTAAAGCAGAGTGGCTGGGATCATTATCCTCTCTCTGGCTTCCCACAGCTTAGGTATTTGCACCAAAGAAGAAGCAAACTCCCTCTTTCATCTAGCCCAGCAAATGGCACTGCCCAGCAAGGCTTTGGTGGCAGGGGCTGTGCAGGGTGGAGAGGGGGTGAGGGAGGGGGCAATTGCCAGGCTGCTTCTGGGAAGCAGCGCAGGGAAGCTTGCCCTTGTCTGATGGAGCCAGTGCAGCTGGGCTTTGGAGCCTACAAAGTATCTGCCTTGCAGTGGCACTTGTTACAGCTGCCCCCTCACTCTGCTGCCCTGTGGGCAACATGCAGCCCGGGAAGGAAGCAAGATTGGGGCTGAAGCAAGATTTGCTTTGCCTTAACTATAGGCCGGGAAGCAGCAAAACTGGCTGGGTTTTGTCCTATCTGGCATCTAAGTATTAAAAGAAATGCCAAGGCCATCAGTGTGGAAAGGTAATTCCATCAGTGTTCCTTTGTTAGAGGAATCCCTGAGTCTTTTGAGACAAACAGCTAGTTTCTCCAAGGGAGCTGGAAGAGGGATATACAAAGTCTGCATTCATGTTTGCTACAGAAATGCCACTGTGCTGTCCCTGTCTGTGTGTCCCCATCAGTTCCCCTGAGAAACATGCTGTTTCTCTAAGTTTCAAGGAAGGAGTGATGAGGTGAGTGACCAGCTCAGAGGCCCAAAGGAGGGAAAACATCAAGCGGCATTATTGGGCACCAAAAGGAGATTTGAGAAAGGGGGCAGCATGAATGCCTCCACTTTGAGAGGAAGCTTTGGAGTTGCCTCTCGCCTGAACAACTTGCAAATTCTAGCTCCTCTCAGAGCTGGAGGAGAGCCAGCGGGAGGAGTCCTGCTGCTTCTGCAGGGCAGGAGATGAGGTTCTGGGCCCTTGGACACAGACAGGCTCCTGGGCACGTTCAGCTGGAGACACCTTGCAGTGAAGCACCGAGAAGAGCCAGGGCTGTCCCTGCACTGCTTTTGCCCGTCTCCTCAGGCGACTCAGGAGAAAAACCCAATGGCAAGGCTCTCAGAGCAAGCTTGCAGCAGCAGAAGTAAAAGGGGCAGAGGTGGCCCATGCCTCTTTCTGTCCCATGGCTCCCCTGGGGTTCTACATGGAATGTTGGGCTGTGCCCATAGCAACTGTCGTTGTCTCCTGCTCCTGCGGCCCTTGGTGGAACGCTGCTGGAGCAGCGCTGGAGCAGCAGCTACAGGATCAGCTCCTGGGCTGTCCCTGACCAGCCACCTCCTGCACTCAGCGCCACACCCGGCCTCTGCACCCACATCCTCGTCTCCTCGGCTGCCTCCAGGCATCCCCACAGCACTTGGGGATCGTCCAAGGTAAGAAAATCCCCGTTTGCCCTCAAAGCACTAACACAAGGGCACGAGGCTCCAGCTGCCTCTCCCACCAACCACGACACACAGGCTGCCTGCTCACTTTCCCCACACCACGTTCCACGTCAAAACAAGCTTCAGCTTCTGAAGGAATCGTGTTGCCTCCCAGGCAAACACAGACCTTTCCATAGAGGATGTAGAGAGCTGTCCCAGTGCAGTTGCAGATCCTCCTCCACGGATCACCTGCTTCAAAGTTCTTGGCACCCATTGCAGTCCTAAACCTAGCTTGTGGTGACCCCAAAACAAATTGGTCATGCCTGAGGAGTTCAGGGCTTCAGTGTCAACAAATCCCCTTATGCCCTGACTCAGCTCACACCTGCTCCAAAGCTGCAAAAACCAGAATGATGGCACTTCTCCTCTGGGATCCCTCTCATTCAGGCCATGGAAGCATTTCACTGGCCTTGTCCTCAAACACAGCTGTTCAACTTCAAAAATCATCTGCTATCAGCAATCCTTATGTGCTTACATAGTTACATCTCTGATAGATACATTCTATTTTCATATCCTGTAGATACTTCTTTCAATGCATGTAGGGCTGCTTCTACCTCATGCTCAGGGGCAGCTGTGAAATGCCATCTTCTCAAGAACACAATCACAGTACCAGAGAATTTTCTGGCTTGCAAGGGATTCTCAAAGATCACTGAGCCCAACTCCAGGGCCTGCCCGGGGCAGCCTCAACAATCACACCCTGTGCCCAAGAGCGCTGTCCAAACACTTTTGGAGCTCAGTCAGCCTTGGTGCTGGCACCCCTTCCCTGGAGAGCCTCTTCCAGTGGCCAAGCACCCTCTGGGTGAAGAGCCTTTTCCTTCTATCCACCCTAAGCCTGCACTGCCACATCTTGCAGCCCATTCTCTTGGCTCCTCCCAGTGGCCCCAGCACTGAAGAGAGTAGTGCATGGCCTTCTGCTTCCCATCCTCAGGAAACTGCTGACTGCTAGAGGCTCCTGCCTAGGCAATTCCACCTCAAAACCACGGCAATGACACCAAAAAGAAAGGAGCTGGGACAGAGGAGCTCAGGGTTTGCAACGATGAAGTTGAGAAGGAAGGCTACTGACACATCCTGGGCACAACGATTTCTAACTGGAGCATTGTTTGGATCTTTTTCAGGTGGAAAGGAGAGGCACAATGAAAAGGAAAGCAAGAGGCAACAATCAGCCGTGAGTTTTGGCCTAGCGTTAAAGGACAGCAAACTGGAGGAATGGCCAGGAGGAGAACTGCTCTTTCAGAGTCAGGCTGGGATTGCTTCAAGCCTGTGCAGCCACAGGAAGACTCTCTCCAGCACTTGCCTTTCTTACCTTCACCTCTTTCTTCCTTTAGGCACATCAATGTTGGCAGCGACTTTCAGGCTGAGCTCCCAGAGCTGCAGAGCAGAGCACCAAGTGAGGATGAAGAGCCTGCAAGCCTGGTCTGGAAGCCCTGGGGAGAAGATGACTCTGACATGGAAAAACCTGACAGAGGTAGCTTCTCTTCAAGCTTTTCTTCCACCCCTGACATACTTGGATCTTTCAAAGTCTCCTTTTGCATGGAAAGGCAGCTTTTTGCAGCCTCCGCTTCTCTCCCTGTCTCACGTGTCTTCCCATCTAGAAGTGTTAGAGGCAAGGAGAAGGCTCTGCTTCTGCAGCAGAGCAGCAAAAAGAGCTAGCCTCTTGCTCTCCAAATCGGTCAGGCCCATTTGCCACTGCAAGAGAGGAGATTGGCCTCCACTTCTTCTACAAGAAGCTGCTCTGAAGGGAGAGCCAGCACTGCGGGGGCCCTTGCTTCAGCTGGCCCTGTCTTTGCTCTCCTTTTCATGCTCTCCAAGCTGCTGCCTTTAGCTCCTGGCCTTTCCTTCCGCCTTGCATGGCAACCTTTGCTCTTGCTGGCCTCAAGGCTGACTTGGGCTGCCTTTTTGTTGTGCTTGCAGTAAGACAACTGCTGGACATGGCCAGCTCCCGTGGCATTGCCGGGCCAGCAGCTGACCTGGAGCGCGCCCTGCACTGCCTGCACCAGGCAGGCGGCAGCCTTCCGGTAAGAAGCCGCTCTGTGGGCGCACAGAAGAGGGCACAGGGAATGCACAAGGCCCGGCCACTGGCACAGCCTTTCCTGCCTGCTCCTTGATGAAGGCTCTTCACAGGGAGCAGAGCACCTGCTGCCTGCTGTGTCTCCTCCAGCTGCGTCAGGGCTGAGCCCAAACGGCTCCAGCAGGGAGAATCTCCCTCCTGCAGGCGGCGGCGCAAGCTCCTGCAGCCTGCTGCCTTGGAAATCGCCTGCAGCTCTGGCTGCTCTAAGACATCTGGAGAGGAAATTCCCAGAAGCCTCACTCAGCTGAGGCCATTCTGGCTGCAGGAGCCCCAAAATCATTCGCTTGGGGAGCAAAATGCCACACTTGGGCACCAGCATCAAAGGGCTGGGCAGCAAAAACTAGGCACTGGGATCAAATCCCAGGCTTTCACATGGCATACAGTTGCTTGAATGTCTGAAGAGGCAAAGTAGCTGAAAGGTAGCATCTGTGCTTTTCGGCTCATTTTGGATGTGGTGGGGCACCTAAAGCCTTTTCCCCTTGGATCTTGCAGGAGGCTCTGGAGATGTTGCTCTCAGGGGGGCCTGCAACAGCTCAAGGCCATCCCTTGGCTGATTATCATTATGCAGGTAAGCAAAGCAGAGCTTCTTCCTTCACTGACAGATGCTGCCGTCCCCTTCAGTGTTGTGGCAAGTGTTTCTGCTTCAACAAATTGTGCTTAACACCAGCACAAGGTCTTGTCTTCTCAGGGGCTGGCGAAAGCACCAGCATCTAGTCCTTCAGCTTTACTTCTTTTCCAATCCTTTTCCCGGCGGAATGCCTGCTCTTGTCTTCCTCACCTTCTGAGGCAGCAGACATGTACTCACACGGGAATGATGGTCTGCAACCATTTGCTTGCGGCGGCCAGTGGGATCTACTTCATGTGGATCGAGTGATCCATTTACCTGCTGCTTTTTATTGCCAGGCTCTGATAGATGGACACCTGAGGAGAAGGACTCCTTCCAAAAGGCTTTCCACACCTACGGCAAGGATTTTCATCTCATCCAGAAGCAGGTAAAGCCGCAGGACATTCTTTACCTGAGCAGATCATCAGGAGGAAAGCTTGCTTCTAGCTGGTAACAAACACTGGGCTTCGGTCTCTCTCTTCTCAAGTACCAAAACTGCTCAAGTAGTAACAAAACGGGACATCAAAGGCCTGTGTGAAAAGGATGATCCTGTCTCTCCAGCCCTTTTCTCCAAGCTCCTTTGGAATATGATGATTTATTCTCTCAGACTTGTTGCATACCTCTGCTGCTGCTTCCACAAGACATTGTGCTGGCATAACTGGAGTGAACCCAGCAAAGAAGACCTGTGCTAGATGGATTTCTTGTTGATCTGTGCATTACGTGTGCTACCACCTAGCATGATACACGGTTTACAACATTGCATGATGCCTCTCTTTCTCCATCTTCATTTCATTTTACACCCTACTCCATTTACTTCATGATTTTACTTCCTAGTTTACTCCATCTTCTACTTTTTCCCCAAAGCACCCTACAAAGGAATTTTAGATTCCTTCTTTTTCTCTTCACAACAGATCCAGACTAAGACTGTGGCACAGTGTGTGGAGTACTACTACACCTGGAAAAAGGAGCATAGAGTTGCTAGCACTCTTGCTCAGGTGAGGGGGAAGAAAATCCAGGCATGCCAGGAGGGTGGAGAAACTGGGAGAAGGGGAGAAAACCTGCTGGCCAGGCATGCCAGACACCGCTTTGCCAGGATCACATTGTCCCATGCGCTGGGAAAGGCACAGCAGATGCTGCCCAGGCCTTCCTTCTGCTGCTGCCCTGAAATACACCATTCTGGAGCCTAACTCTGAGCCAAAAAAGCCGCACCACCACCCAAATGGGCTTGGACTCTCTACAGATGGCTTTCTCAAGGGCTGCCACCTTTGCTGACTCCAATCAGACCCTTCATTCCCCACTTCACTCCTCCTGACATCAGCAATCCCTGTCTTCAGGGAGATGTTGCAGATTTTCAGGCAGTTTTTCTAGCATCCCAGCATACTCCCCAAGAAGCAGCTGCCAGTGCTGTGGCTCCCCTCAGACTTTCCTTACCAGCAAAGAGCAATTTGGTTGGCAAGAGTGAGAGAGAGAGAGAGAAAGAGAGAGAGACATTATTCTGGGTTGTAGAAAAGGTCTAACCATGTGTCTTCCCTAATTTGACTGAATTTCCATCCCATTCCCTAGACATTTCTGCAGGAAAACCCAAGGGAAATAAATGTTAGGCAGAGAGGTAGAAATAAGAAATGTAGAATTCTAGATAGCCACACATTTATCCCACCCCTCTGGCCTGTAGCAAAGAGGAGCATTTCCCTCCAAGCTCTGCCTTGGCAGCCCGCCGCAGCCCACTGGCAAAGGCAGCCCTTTCCTCAGCTCTTGAGGCTTTGCAAGGATTTGCTTAGGCCAATAGGTTTTTGTGCTGGACGCAGGCATTTCCAGCTTTCTGATGGGAAGGAAACCTTGAAACAGGATTCTTTGACTTCCAGGCTGTGGGCGAAGGCAAGAGGAGCAAAAGCCCCCCCAGAAAGGAGGATGGGCAGACAGGGAAGAGAAGCCGCAAGAGGGCTGGCAGCGCCCAGTGTCCCTGCTGCCAACCGCGCCAGCCGCCCCTTTCGGCGGGAGGCCCCTTTCCCTGCGGCCAGTGCAAACGGTGCGCAACTTCCTGCTCTTTCTGCTCCAACCTGCGCCTTGGCGCTACAACAGGCTGACCCTTTGCAAAGGCGCCGCAGCGCAAGCTCAGGCCACTTGCACCATCGCCCCTCGCAGCCCTGCTCAAGCTTACAACCCACCTCAAACCCAAACAGCTCACTTCAAACCCAGCCTTCACAATGAAACCTTACCCTGCCCCAACAACACACACTGCATACAAGTAGCAACAGATCCATCAAAGCTTGCTTTGATGCTGCTGATCAAATTCCAAATAGGATGCAGCAAAAGGAGGAAGACATTTCAAGGCATTGAAGCAAGAAAGATCGGACTCATGCTCTGATCAATTCACAACGTGCCACTGCCCAAAAAGACAGAAATTCATACTAAAAGGCAGATCTTGCCACTTGCTGTAATGATGTGTACTAAATTGAACAATGGATGGTTTGTTTCCTGTCTTCCAGGCTGTTTGAAACCATGCAGGAAAGGAACAAACACAGGAGAAGACATCGCCCTCGCAAAGAAGCAGAGCCTCTCCCCAAGAAGAAAAGACCAAATTAGACAAGCCTGCAGCTTGTCCAGCCAGGCCTAGCAAGGCTTAGGACTAGATAGGAATAGGACTGGTTTTTAAACTTCGATAACGTCAATAGAACTAGATAGGAATAGGACTGGTTTTTAAGCTTTTAGACTTGTTCAAATTCTATTTAGTTAGTTTACATGATAGGAATCTCCTCAAATTCTTAGTTAAGGTACATGAGTATTATTCAAGATTCATTAGTAGGATTAGATTGATCAGTCAATGTAAGAGGCTTGGTGTTGGCTACGCTCCGTCTTTTGTCATTTTGCCTTTGTTGAGACACAATCTGTCTTTATCATTAAACCATGTTTGTTCCACTTTATCTTTTGGTCTGTATGAAATCACTGCGGCAATCAAAGACGGCACTTGCCCTGAGAGGAGAATCTGGGCACGCACGACCTCCCCAAGGCCCGGCCCCTTGCTCAGCTGGCAGGACTGGCAAAGGTGTGTCTCCTTTACTGCCAGGGAAAGAACGCTGGCGCTTCATCCTTTGATTCCTACAAATCTCAGCTGCCAGTGGAAAGGGAGGCTTTGTTTAATTCAATGAATTGGATCAAAATGAGTGCTCTGCTCTCACCATCATTTCTGCCCTAAAAGCAACAGCTTTAGTCCTTTTTGTAGCCCAGCAACAGAACTTTGCTTCATTTTGGGGCACTGATGCACATGACCACCTTGGAAGACGTTTCTAGAACCCCTCCAATTCTATCTAATTCATATCCCATGCACCACAAAGGCATCAGTAGTTCAGTTTCAGTTCCTCTTGAAAGGACCCCTCTCCCGCTCTGGGCCTCCACCAATCTCCTTAGCTAAAGCAGAGCGGCTGGGATCATTATCCTCTCTCTGGCTTCCCACAGCTTAGGTATTTGCACCAAAGAAGAAGCAAACTCCCTCTTTCATCTAGCCCAGCAAATGGCACTGCCCAGCAAGGCTTTGGTGGCAGGGGCTGTGCAGGGTGGAGAGGGGGCGAGGGAGGGGGCAATTGCCAGGCTGCTTCTGGGAAGCTCAGGGAAGCTTGCCCTTGTCTGATGGAGCCAGTGCAGCTGGGCTTTGGAGCCTACAAAGTATCTGCCTTGCAGTGGCACTTGTTACAGCTGCCCCCTCACTCTACTGCCCTGTGGGCAACATGCAGCCCGGGAAGGAAGCAAGATTGGGACTGAAGCAAGATTTGCTTTGCCTTAACTATAGGCCGGGAAGCAGCAAAACTGGCTGGGTTTTGTCCTATCTGGCATCTAAGTATTAAAAGAAACGCCAAGGCCGTCAGTGTGGAAAGGTAATTCCATCAGTGTTCCTTTGTTAGAGGAATGCCTGAGTCTTTTGAGACAAACAGCTAGTTTCTCCAAGGGAGCTGGGAGAGAGATATACAAAGTCGGCATTCATGTTTGCTACAGAAATGCCACTGTGCTGTCCCTGTCTGTGTGTCCCCATCAGTTCCCCTGAGAAACATGCTGTTTCTCTAAGTTTCAAGGAAGGAGTGATGAGGTGAGTGACCAGCTCAGAGGCCCAAAGGAGGGAAAACATCAAGCGACATTATTGGGCACCAAAAGGAGATTTGAGAAAGGGGGCAGCATGAATGCCTCCACTTTGAGAGGAAGCTTTGGAGTTGCCTCTCGCCTGAACAACTTGCAAATTCTAGCTCCTCTCAGAGCTGGAGGAGAGCCAGCGGGAGGAGTCCTGCTGCTTCTCCAGGGCAGGAGATGAGGTTCTGGGCCCTTGGACACAGACAGCCTTATGGGCACGTTCAGCTGGAGACACCTTGCAGAGAAGCACCGACAAGAGCCAGGGCTGTCCCTGCACTGCTTTTGCCCGTCTCCTCAGGCGACTCAGGAGAAAAACCCAATGGCAAGGCTCTCAGAGCAAGCTTGCAGCAGCAGAAGTAAAAGGGGCAGAGGTGGCCCATGCCTCTTTCTGTCCCATGGCTCCCCTGGGGTTCTACATGGAATGTTGGGCTGTGCCCATAGCAACTGTCGTTGTCTCCTGCTCCTGCGGCCCTTGGTGGAACGCTGCTGGAGCAGCGCTGGAGCAGCAGCTGCAGGATCAGCTCCTGGGCTGTCCCTGACCAGCCACCTCCTGCACTCAGCGCCACACCCGGCCTCTACACCCACAGCCTCGTCTCCTCGGCTGCCTCCAGGCATCCCCACAGCACTTGGGGATCGTCCAAGGTAAGAAAATCCCCGTTTGCCCTCAAAGCACTAACACAAGGGCACGACGCTCCAGCTGCCTCTCCCGCCAACCACGACACACAGGCTGCCTGCTCACTTTCCCCACACCACGTTCCACGTCAAAACAAGCTTCAGCTTCTGAAGGAATCGTGTTGCCTCCCAGGCAAACACAGACCTTTCCATAGAGGATGTAGAGAGCTGTCCCAGTGCAGTTGCAGATCCTCCTCCACGGATCACCTGCTTCAAAGTTCTTGGCACCCATTGCAGTCCTAAACCTAGCTTGTGGTGACCCCAAAACAAATTGGTCATGCCTGAGGAGTTCAGGGCTTCAGTGTCAACAAATCCCCTTATGCCCTGACTCAGCTCACACCTGCTCCAAAGCTGCAAAAACCAGAATGATGGCACTTCTCCTCTGCGATCCCTCTCATTCAGGCCATGGAAGCATTTCACTGGGCTTGTCCTCAAACACAGCTGTTCAACTTCAAAAATCATCTGCTATCAGCAATCCTTATGTGCTTACATAGTTACTTCTCTGATAGATACATTCTATTTTCATATCCTGTAGATACTTCTTTCAATGCATGTAGGGCTGCTTCTACCTCATGCTCAGGGGCAGCTGTGAAATGCCATCTTCTCAAGAACACAATCACAGTACCAGAGAATTTTCTGGCTTGCAAGGGATTCTCAAAGATCACTGAGCCCAACTCCAGGGCCTGCCCGGGGCAGCCTCAACAATCACATGCCCAAGAGCGCTGTCCAAACACTTTTGGAGCTCAGTCAGCCTTGGTGCTGGCACCCCTTCCCTGGAGAGCCTCTTCCAGTGGCCAAGCACCCTCTGGGTGAAGAGCCTTTTCCTTCTATCCACCCTAAGCCTGCACTGCCACATCTTGCAGCCCATTCTCTTGGCTCCTCCCAGTGGCCCCAGCACTGAAGACAGTAGTGCATGGCCTTCTGCTTCCCCTCCTCAGGAAGCTGCTGACTGCTAGAGGCTCCTGCCTAGGCAATTCCACCTCAAAACCACGGCAATGACACCAAAAAGAAAGGAGCTGGGACAGAGGAGCTCAGGGCTTGCAACCATGAGGTCGAGAAGGAAGGCTACTGACACATCCTGGGCACAACGATTTCTAACTGGAGCATTGTTTGGATCTTTTTCAGGTGGAAAGGAGAGGCACAATGAAAAGGAAAGCAAGAGGCAACAATCAGCCGTGAGTTTTGGCCTAGGGTTAAAGGACAGCAAACTGGAGGAATGGCCAGGAGGAGAACTGCTCTTTCAGAGTCAGGCTGGGATTGCTTCAAGCCTGTGCAGCCACAGGAAGGCTCTCTCCAGCACTTGCCTTTCTTACCTTCACCTCTTTCTTCCTTTAGGCACATCAATGTTGGCAGCGACTTTCAGGCTGAGCTCCCAGAGCTGCAGAGCAGAGCACCAAGTGAGGATGAAGAGCCTGCAAGCCTGGTCTGGAAGCCCTGGGGAGAAGATGACTCTGACATGGAAAAACCTGACAGAGGTAGCTTCTCTTCAAGCTTTTCTTCCACCCCTGACATACTTGGATCTTTCAAAGTCTCCTTTTGCATAGAAAGGCAGCTTCTTGCAGGCTCCGCTTCTCTCCCTGTCTCACGTGTCTTCCCATCTAGAAGTGTTAGAGGCAAGGAGAAGGCTCTGCTTCTGCAGCAGAGCAGCAAAAAGAGCAAGCATCTTGCTCTCCAAATCGGTCAGGCCCATTTGCCACTGCAAGAGAGGAGATTGGCCTCCACTTCTTCTACAAGAAGCTGCTCTGAAGGGAGAGCCAGCACTGCGGGGGCCCTTGCTTCAGCTGGCCCTGTCTTTGCTCTCCTTTTCATGCTCTCCAAGCCGCTGCCTTTAGCTCCTGGCTTTTCCTTCCACCTTGCATGGCAACCTTTGCTCTTGCTGGCCTCAAGGCTGACTTGGGCTGCCTTTTTGTTGTGCTTGCAGTAAGACAACTGCTGGACATGGCCAGCTCCCGTGGCATTGCCGGGCCAGCAGCTGACCTGGAGCGCGCCCTGCACTGCCTGCACCAGGCAGGCGGCAGCCTTCCGGTAAGAAGCTGCTCTGTGGGCGCACAGAAGAGGGCACAGGGAATGCACAAGGCCCGGCCACTGGCACAGCCTTTCCTGCCTGCTCCTTGATGAAGGCTCTACAGGGAGCAGAGCACCTGCTGCCTGCTGTGTCTCCTCCAGCTGCGTCAGGGCTGAGCCCAAACGGCTCCAGCAGGGAGAATCTCCCTCCTGCAGGCGGCGGCGCCAGCTCCTGCAGCCTGCTGCCTTGGAAATCGCCTGCAGCTCTGGCTGCTGTAAGACATCTGGAGAGGAAATTCCCAGAAGCCTCACTCAGCTGAGGCCATTCTGGCTGCAGGAGCCACAAAATCATTCGCTTGGGGAGCAAAATGCCACTCTTGGGCACCAGCATCAAAGGGCTGGGCAGCAAAAACTAGGCACTGGGATCAAATCCCAGGCTTTCACATGGCATACAGTTGCTTGAATGTCTGAAGAGGCAAAGTAGCTGAAAGGCAGCATCTGTGCTTTTCGGCTCATTTTGGGTGTGGTGGGGCGCCTAAAGCCTTTTCCCCTTGGATCTTGCAGGAGGCTCTGGAGATGTTGCTCTCAGGGGGGCCTGCAACAGCTCAAGGCCATCCCTTGGCTGATTATCATTACGCAGGTAAGCAAAGCAGAGCTTCTTCCTTCACTGACAGATGCTGCCGTCCCCTTCAGTGTTGTGGCAAGTGTTTCTGCTTCAACAAATTGTGCTTAACACCAGCACAAGGTCTTGTCTTCTCAGGGGCTGGCGAAAGCACCAGCATCTAGTCCTTCAGCTTTACTTCTTTTCCAATCCTTTTCCCCGCGGAATGCCTGCTCTTGTCTTCATCACCTTCTGAGGCAGCAGACATGTACTCACACGGGAATGATGGTCTGCAACCATTTGCTTGCGGCGGCCAGTGGGATCTACTTCATGTGGATCGAGTGATCCATTTACCTGCTGCTTTTTATTGCCAGGCTCTGATAGATGGACACCTGAGGAGAAGGACTCCTTCCAAAAGGCTTTCCACACCTACGGCAAGGATTTTCATCTCATCCAGAAGCAGGTAAAGCCGCAGGACATTCTTTACCTGAGCAGATCATCAGGAGGAAAGCTTGCTTCTAGCTGGTAACAAACACTGGGCTTCGGTCTCTCTCTTCTCAAGTACCAAAACTGCTCAAGTAGTAACAAAACGGGACATCAAAGGCCTGTGTGAAAAGGATGATCCTGTCTCTCCAGCCCTTTTCTCCAAGCTCCTTTGGAATATGATGATTTATTCTCTCAGACTTGTCGCACACCTCTGCTGCTGCTTCCACAAGACATTGTGCTGGCATAACTGGAGTGAACCCGGCAAAGAAGACCTGTGCTAGATGGATTTCTTGTTGATCTGTGCATTACATGCGCTACCACCTAGCATGATACACGGTTTACTACATTGCATGATGCCTCTCTTTCTCCATCTTCATTTCATTTTACACCCTACTCCATTTACTTCATGATTTTACTTCCTACTTTACTCCGTCATCTACTTTTTCCCCAAAGCACCCTACAAAGGAATTTTAGATTCCTTCTTTTTCTCTTCACAACAGATCCAGACTAAGACCGTGGCACAGTGTGTGGAGTACTACTACACCTGGAAAAAGGAGCATAGAGTTGCTAGCACTCTTGCTCAGGTGAGGGGGAAGAAAATCCAGGCATGCCAGGAGGGTGGAGAAACTGGGAGAAGGGGAGAAAACCTGCTGGCCAGGCATGCCAGACACCGCTTTGCCAGGATCACATTGTCCCATGCGCTGGGAAAGGCACAGCAGATGCTGCCCAGGCCTTCCTTCTGCTGCTGCCCTGAAATACGCCATTCTGGAGCCTAACTCTGAGCCAAAAAAGCCGCACCACCACCCAAATGGGCTTGGACTCTCTACAGATGGCTTTCTCAAGGGCTGCCACCTTTGCTGACTCCAATCAGACCCTTCATTCCCCACTTCACTCCTCCTGACATCAGCAATCCCTGTCTTCAGGGAGATGTTGCAGATTTTCAGGCAGTTTTTCTAGCATCCCAGCATACTCCCCAAGAAGCAGCTGCCAGTGCTGTGGCTCCCCTCAGACTTTCCTTACCAGCAAAGAGCAATTTGGTTGGCAAGAGTGAGAGAGAGAGAGAGAAAGAGAGAGAGACATTATTCTGGGTTGTAGAAAAGGTCTAACCATGTGTCTTCCCTAATTTGACTGAATTTCCATCCCATTCCCTAGACATTTCTGCAGGAAAACCCAAGGGAAATAAATGTTAGGCAGAGAGGTAGAAATAAGAAATGTAGAATTCTAGATAGCCACACATTTATCCCACCCCTCTGGCCTGTAGCAAAGAGGAGCATTTCCCTCCAAGCTCTGCCTTGGCAGCCCGCCGCAGCCCACTGGCAAAGGCAGCCCTTTCCTCAGCTCTTGAGGCTTTGCAAGGATTTGCTTAGGCCAATAGATTTTTGTGCTGGACGCAGGCATTTCCAGCTTTCTGACGGGAAGGAAACATTGAAACAGGATTCTTTGATTTCCAGGCTGTGGGCGAAGGCAAGAGGAGCAAAAGCCCCCCCAGAAAGGAGGATGGGCAGACAGGGAAGAGAAGCCGCAAGAGGGCTGGCAGCGCCCAGTGTCCCTGCTGCCAACCGCGCCAGCCGCCCCGTTCGGCGGGAGGCCCCTTTCCCTGCGGCCAGTGCAAACGGTGCGCAACTTCCTGCTCTTTCTGCTCCAACCTGCGCCTTGGCACTACAACAGGCTGACCCTTTGCAAAGGCGCCGCAGCGCAAGCTCAGGCCACTTGCACCATCGCCCCTCGCAGCCCTGCTCAAGCTTACAACCCACCTCAAACCCAAACAGCTCACTTCCAACCCAGCCTTCACAATGAAACCTTACCCTGCCCCAACAACACACACTGCATACAAGTAGCAACAGATCCATCAAAGCTTGCTTTGATGCTGCTGATCAAATTCCAAATAGGATGCAGCAAAAGGAGGAAGACATTTCAAGGCATTGAAGCAAGAAAGATCGGACTCATGCTCTGATCAATTCACAACGTGCCACTGCCCAAAAAGACAGAAATTCATACTAAAAGGCAGATCTTGCCACTTGCTGTAATGATGTGTACTAAATTGAACAATGGATGGTTTGTTTCCTGTCTTCCAGGCTGTTTGAAACCATGCAGGAAAGGAACAAACACAGGAGAAGACATCGCCCTCGCAAAGAAGCAGAGCCTCTCCCCAAGAAGAAAAGACCAAATTAGACAAGCCTGCAGCTTGTCCAGCCAGGCCTAGCAAGGCTTAGGACTAGATAGGAATAGGACTGGTTTTTAAGCTTCGATAACGTCAATAGAACTAGATAGGAATAGGACTGGTTTTTAAGCTTTTAGACTTGTTCAAATTCTATTTAGTTAGTTTACATGATAGGAATCTCCTCAAATTCTTAGTTAAGGTACATGAGTATTATTCAAGATTCATTAGTAGGATTAGATTGATCAGTCAATGTAAGAGGCTTGGTGTTGGCTACGCTCCGTCTTTTGTCATTTTGCCTTTGTTGAGACACAATCTGTCTTTATCATTAAACCATGTTTGTTCCACTTTATCTTTTGGTCTGTATGAAATCACTGCGGCAATCAAAGACGGCACTTGCCCTGAGAGGAGAATCTGGGCACGCACGACCTCCCCAAGGCCCGGCCCCTTGCTCAGCTGGCAGGACTGGCAAAGGTGTGTCTCCTTTACTGCCAGGGAAAGAACGCTGGCGCTTCATCCTTTGATTCCTACAAATCTCAGCTGCCAGTGGAAAGGGAGGCTTTGTTTAATTCAATGAATTGGATCAAAATGAGTGCTCTGCTCTCACCATCATTTCTGCCCTAAAAGCAACAGCTTTAGTCCTTTTTGTAGCCCAGCAACAGAACTTTGCTTCATTTTGGGGCACTGATGCACCTGACCACCTTGGAAGACGTTTCTAGAACCCCTCCAATTCTATCTAATTCATATTCCATGCACCACAAAGGCATCAGTAGTTCAGTTTCAGTTTCTCTTGAAAGGACCCCTCTCCCGCTCTGGCCCTCCACCAATCTCCTTAGCTAAAGCAGAGCGGCTGGGATCATTATCCTCTCTCTGGCTTCCCACAGCTTAGGTATTTGCACCAAAGAAGAAGCAAACTCCCTCTTTCATCTAGCCCAGCAAATGGCACTGCCCAGCAAGGCTTTGGTGGCAGGGGCTGTGCAGGGTGGAGAGGGGGCGAGGGAGGGGGCAATTGCCAGGCTGCTTCTGGGAAGCTCAGGGAAGCTTGCCCTTGTCTGATGGAGCCAGTGCAGCTGGGCTTTGGAGCCTACAAAGTATCTGCCTTGCAGTGGCACTTGTTACAGCTGCCCCCTCACTTTGCTGCCCTGTGGGCAACATGCAGCCCGGGAAGGAAGCAAGATTGGGACTGAAGCAAGATTTGCTTTGCCTTAACTATAGGCCGGGAAGCAGCAAAACTGGCTGGGTTTTGTCCTATCTGGCATCTAAGTATTAAAAGAAACGCCAAGGCCGTCAGTGTGGAAAGGTAATTCCATCAGTGTTCCTTTGTTAGAGGAATGCCTGAGTCTTTTGAGACAAACAGCTAGTTTCTCCAAGGGAGCTGGGAGAGAGATATACAAAGTCGGCATTCATGTTTGCTACAGAAATGCCACTGTGCTGTCCCTGTCTGTGTGTCCCCATCAGTTCCCCTGAGAAACATGCTGTTTCTCTAAGTTTCAAGGAAGGAGTGACGAGGTGAGTGACCAGCTCAGAGGCCCAAAGGAGGGAAAACATCAAGCGACATTATTGGGCACCAAAAGGAGATTTGAGAAAGGGGGCAGCATGAATGCCTCCACTTTGAGAGGAAGCTTTGGAGTTGCCTCTCGCCTGAACAACTTGCAAATTCTAGCTCCTCTCAGAGCTGGAGGAGAGCCAGCGGGAGGAGTCCTGCTGCTTCTGCAGGGCAGGAGATGAGGTTCTGGGCCCTTGGACACAGACAGGCTCCTGGGCACGTTCAGCTGGAGACACCTTGCAGAGAAGCACCGACAAGAGCCAGGGCTGTCCCTGCACTGCTTTTGCCCGTCTCCTCAGGCGACTCAGGAGAAAAACCCAATGGCAAGGCTCTCAGAGCAAGCTTGCAGCAGCAGAAGTAAAAGGGGCAGAGGTGGCCCATGCCTCTTTCTGTCCCATGGCTCCCCTGGGGTTCTACATGGAATGTTGGGCTGTGCCCATAGCAACTGTCGTTGTCTCCTGCTCCTGCGGCCCTTGGTGGAACGCTGCTGGAGCAGCGCTGGAGCAGCAGCTGCAGGATCAGCTCCTGGGCTGTCCCTGACCAGCCGCCTCCTGCACTCAGCGCCACACCCGGCCTCTGCACCCACATCCTCGTCTCCTCGGCTGCCTCCAGGCATCCCCACAGCACTTGGGGATCGTCCAAGGTAAGAAAATCCCCGTTTGCCTTCAAAGCACTAACACAAGGGCACGACGCTCCAGCTGCCTCTCCCGCCAACCACGACACACAGGCTGCCTGCTCACTTTCCCCACACCACGTTCCACGTCAAAACAAGCTTCAGCTTCTGAAGGAATCGTGTTGCCTCCCAGGCAAACACAGACCTTTCCATAGAGGATGTAGAGAGCTGTCCCAGTGCAGTTGCAGATCCTCCTCCACGGATCACCTGCTTCAAAGTTCTTGGCACCCATTGCAGTCCTAAACCTAGCTTGTGGTGACCCCAAAACAAATTGGTCATGCCTGAGGAGTTCAGGGCTTCAGTGTCAACAAATCCCCTTATGCCCTGACTCAGCTCACACCTGCTCCAAAGCTGCAAAAACCAGAATGATGGCACTTCTCCTCTGGGATCCCTCTCATTCAGGCCATGGAAGCATTTCACTGGGCTTGTCCTCAAACACAGCTGTTCAACTTCAAAAATCATCTGCTATCAGCAATCCTTATGTGCTTACATAGTTACTTCTCTGATAGATACATTCTATTTTCATATCCTGTAGATACTTCTTTCAATGCATGTAGGGCTGCTTCTACCTCATGCTCAGGGGCAGCTGTGAAATGCCATCTTCTCAAGAACACAATCACAGTACCAGAGAATTTTCTGGCTTGCAAGGGATTCTCAAAGATCACTGAGGCCAACTCCAGGGCCTGCCCGGGGCAGCCTCAACAATCACACCCTGTGCCCAAGAGCGCTGTCCAAACACTTTTGGAGCTCAGTCAGCCTTGGTGCTGGCACCCCTTCCCTGGAGAGCCTCTTCCAGTGGCCAAGCACCCTCTGGGTGAAGAGCCTTTTCCTTCTATCCACCCTAAGCCTGCACTGCCACATCTTGCAGCCCATTCTCTTGGCTCCTCCCAGTGGCCCCAGCACTGAAGACAGTAGTGCATGGCCTTCTGCTTCCCCTCCTCAGGAAGCTGCTGACTGCTAGAGGCTCCTGCCTAGGCAATTCCACCTCAAAACCACGGCAATGACACCAAAAAGAAAGGAGCTGGGACAGAGGAGCTCAGGGTTTGCAACGATGAAGTTGAGAAGGAAGGCTACTGACACATCCTGGGCACAACGATTTCTAACTGGAGCATTGTTTGGATCTTTTTCAGGTGGAAAGGAGAGGCACAATGAAAAGGAAAGCAAGAGGCAACAATCAGCCGTGAGTTTTGGCCTAGGGTTAAAGGACAGCAAACTGGAGGAATGGCCAGGAGGAGAACTGCTCTTTCAGAGTCAGGCTGGGATTGCTTCAAGCCTGTGCAGCCACAGGAAGGCTGTCTCCAGCACTTGCCTTTCTTACCTTCACCTCTTTCTTCCTTTAGGCACATCAATGTTGGCAGCGACTTTCAGGCTGAGCTCCCAGAGCTGCAGAGCAGAGCACCAAGTGAGGATGAAGAGCCTGCAAGCCTGGTCTGGAAGCCCTGGGGAGAAGATGACTCTGACATGGAAAAACCTGACAGAGGTAGCTTCTCTTCAAGCTTTTCTTCCACCCCTGACATACTTGGATCTTTCAAAGTCTCCTTTTGCATAGAAAGGCAGCTTCTTGCAGCGTCCGCTTCTCTCCCTGTCTCACGTGTCTTCCCATCTAGAAGTGTTAGAGGCAAGGAGAACGCTCTGCTTCTGCAGCAGAGCAGCAAAAAGAGCAAGCATCTTGCTCTCCAAATCGGTCAGGCCCATTTGCCACTGCAAGAGAGGAGATTGGCCTCCACTTCTTCTACAAGAAGCTGCTCTGAAGGGAGAGCCAGCACTGCGGGGGCCCTTGCTTCAGCTGGCCCTGTCTTTGCTCTCCTTTTCATGCTCTCCAAGCCGCTGCCTTTAGCTCCTGGCCTTTCCTTCCGCCTTGCATGGCAACCTTTGCTCTTGCTGGCCTCAAGGCTGACTTGGGCTGCCTTTTTGTTGTGCTTGCAGTAAGACAACTGCTGGACATGGCCAGCTCCCGTGACATTGCCGGGCCAGCAGCTGACCTGGAGCGCGCCCTGCACTGCCTGCACCAGGCAGGCGGCAGCCTTGCGGTAAGAAGCCGCTCTGTGGGCGCACAGAAGAGGGCACAGGGAATGCACAAGGCCCGGCCACTGGCACAGCCTTTCCTGCCTGATCCTTGATGAAGGCTCTTGACAGGGAGCAGAGCACCTGCTGCCTGCTGTGCCTCTTCCAGCTGCGTCAGGGCTGAGCCCAAACGGCTCCAGCAGGGAGAATCTCCCTCCTGCAGGCGGCGGCGCCAGCTCCTGCAGCCTGCTGCCTTGGAAATCGCCTGCAGCTCTGGCTGCTCTAAGACATCTGGAGAGGAAATTCCCAGAAGCCTCACTCAGCTGAGGCCATTCTGGCTGCAGGAGCCCCAAAATCATTCGCTTGGGGAGCAAAATGCCACTCTTGGGCACCAGCATCAAAGGGCTGGGCAGCAAATCTAGGCACTGGGATCAAATCCCAGGCTTTCACATGGCATACAGTTGCTTGAATGTCTGAAGAGGCAAAGTAGCTGAAAGGCAGCATCTGTGCTTTTCGGCTCATTTTGGGTGTGGTGGGGCGCCTAAAGCCTTTTCCCCTTGGATCTTGCAGGAGGCTCTGGAGATGTTGCTCTCAGGGGGGCCTGCAACAGCTCAAGGCCATCCCTTGGCTGATTATCATTACGCAGGTAAGCAAAGCAGAGCTTCTTCCTTCACTGACAGATGCTGCCGTCCCCTTCAGTGTTGTGGCAAGTGTTTCTGCTTCAACAAATTGTGCTTAACACCAGCACAAGGTCTTGTCTTCTCAGGGGCTGGCGAAAGCACCAGCATCTAGTCCTTCAGCTTTACTTCTTTTCCAATCCTTTTCCCGGCGGAATGCCTGCTCTTGTCTTCGTCACCTTCTGAGGCAGCAGACATGTACTCACACGGGAATGATGGTCTGCAACCATTTGCTTGCGGCGGCCAGTGGGATCTACTTCATGTGGATCGAGTGATCCATTTACCTGCTGCTTTTTATTGCCAGGCTCCGACTGATGGACACCTGAGGAGAAGGACTCCTTCCAAAAGGCTTTCCACACCTACGGCAAGGATTTTCATCTCATCCAGAAGCAGGTAAAGCCGCAGGACATTCTTTACCTGAGCAGATCATCAGGAGGAAAGCTTGCTTCTAGCTGGTAACAAACACTGGGCTTCGGTCTCTCTCTTCTCAAGTACCAAAACTGCTCAAGTAGTAACAAAACGGGACATCAAAGGCCTGTGTGAAAAGGATGATCCTGTCTCTCCAGCCCTTTTCTCCAAGCTCCTTTGGAATATGATGATTTATTCTCTCAGACTTGTCGCACACCTCTGCTGCTGCTTCCACAAGACATTGTGCTGGCATAACTGGAGTGAACCCGGCAAAGAAGACCTGTGCTAGATGGATTTCTTGTTGATCTGTGCATTACATGCGCTACCACCTAGCATGATACACGGTTTACTACATTGCATGATGCCTCTCTTTCTCCATCTTCATTTCATTTTACACCCTACTCCATTTACTTCATGATTTTACTTCCTACTTTACTCCGTCATCTACTTTTTCCCCAAAGCACCCTACAAAGGAATTTTAGATTCCTTCTTTTTCTCTTCACAACAGATCCAGACTAAGACCGTGGCACAGTGTGTGGAGTACTACTACACCTGGAAAAAGGAGCATAGAGTTGCTAGCACTCTTGCTCAGGTGAGGGGGAAGAAAATCCAGGCATGCCAGGAGGGTGGAGAAACTGGGAGAAGGGGAGAAAACCTGCTGGCCAGGCATGCCAGACACCGCTTTGCCAGGATCACATTGTCCCATGCGCTGGGAAAGGCACAGCAGATGCTGCCCAGGCCTTCCTTCTGCTGCTGCCCTGAAATACGCCATTCTGGAGCCTAACTCTGAGCCAAAAAAGCCGCACCACCACCCAAATGGGCTTGGACTCTCTACAGATGGCTTTCTCAAGGGCTGCCACCTTTGCTGACTCCAATCAGACCCTTCATTCCCCACTTCACTCCTCCTGACATCAGCAATCCCTGTCTTCAGGGAGATGTTGCAGATTTTCAGGCAGTTTTTCTAGCATCCCAGCATACTCCCCAAGAAGCAGCTGCCAGTGCTGTGGCTCCCCTCAGACTTTCCTTACCAGCAAAGAGCAATTTGGTTGGCAAGAGTGAGAGAGAGAGAGAGAAAGAGAGAGAGACATTATTCTGGGTTGTAGAAAAGGTCTAACCATGTGTCTTCCCTAATTTGACTGAATTTCCATCCCATTCCCTAGACATTTCTGCAGGAAAACCCAAGGGAAATAAATGTTAGGCAGAGAGGTAGAAATAAGAAATGTAGAATTCTAGATAGCCACACATTTATCCCACCCCTCTGGCCTGTAGCAAAGAGGAGCATTTCCCTCCAAGCTCTGCCTTGGCAGCCCGCCGCAGCCCACTGGCAAAGGCAGCCCTTTCCTCAGCTCTTGAGGCTTTGCAAGGATTTGCTTAGGCCAATAGATTTTTGTGCTGGACGCAGGCATTTCCAGCTTTCTGATGGGAAGGAAACCTTGAAACAGGATTCTTTGACTTCCAGGCTGTGGGCGAAGGCAAGAGGAGCAAAAGCCCCCCCAGAAAGGAGGATGGGCAGACAGGGAAGAGAAGCCGCAAGAGGGCTGGCAGCGCCCAGTGTCCCTGCTGCCAACCGCGCCAGCCGCCCCGTTCGGCGGGAGGCCCCTTTCCCTGCGGCCAGTGCAAACGGTGCGCAACTTCCTGCTCTTTCTGCTCCAACCTGCGCCTTGGCACTACAACAGGCTGACCCTTTGCAAAGGCGCCGCAGCGCAAGCTCAGGCCACTTGCACCATCGCCCCTCGCAGCCCTGCTCAAGCTTACAACCCACCTCAAACCCAAACAGCTCACTTCCAACCCAGCCTTCACAATGAAACCTTACCCTGCCCCAACAACACACACTGCATACAAGTAGCAACAGATCCATCAAAGCTTGCTTTGATGCTGCTGATCAAATTCCAAATAGGATGCAGCAAAAGGAGGAAGACATTTCAAGGCATTGAAACAAGAAAGATCCGACTCATGCTCTGATCAATTCACAACGTGCCACTGCCCAAAAAGACAGAAATTCATACTAAAAGGCAGATCTTGCCACTTGCTGTAATGGTGTGTACTAAATTGAACAATGGATGGTTTGTTTCCTGTCTTCCAGGCTGTTTGAAACCATGCAGGAAAGGAACAAACACAGGAGAAGACATCGCCCTCGCAAAGAAGCAGAGCCTCTCCCCAAGAAGAAAAGACCAAATTAGACAAGCCTGCAGCTTGTCCAGCCAGGCCTAGCAAGGCTTAGGCGTCAATAGGACTAGATAGGAATAGGACTGGTTTTTAAGCTTTTAGACTTGTTCAAATTCTATTTAGTTAGTTTACATGATAGGAATCTCCTCAAATTCTTAGTTAAGGTACATGAGTATTATTCAAGATTCATTAGTAGGATTAGATTTATCAGTCAATGTAAGAGGCTTGGTGTTGGCTACGCTCCGTCTTTTGTCATTTTGCCTTTGTTGAGACACAATCTGTCTTTATCATTAAACCATGTTTGTTCCCCTCTGTCTTTTGGTCTGTATGAAATCACTGCGGCAATCAAAGACGGCACTTGCCCTGAGAGGAGAATCTGGGCACGCACGACCTCCCCAAGGCCCGGCCCCTTGCTCAGCTGGCAGGACTGGCAAAGGTGTGTCTCCTTTACTGCCAGGGAAAGAACGCTGGCGCTTCATCCTTTGATTCCTACAAATCTCAGCTGCCAGTGGAAAGGGAGGCTTTGTTTAATTCAATGAATTGGATCAAAATGAGTGCTCTGCTCTCACCATCATTTCTGCCCTAAAAGCAACAGCTTTAGTCCTTTTTGTAGACCAGCAACAGAACTTTGTTTCATTTTGGGGCACTGATGCACCTGACCACCTTGGAAGACGTTTCTAGAACCCCTCCAATTCTATCCAATTCATATCCCATGCACCACAAAGGCATCAGTAGTTCAGTTTCAGTTCCTCTTGAAAGGACCCCTCTCCCGCTCTGGGCCTCCACCAATCTCCTTAGCTAAAGCAGAGCGGCTGGGATCATTATCCTCTCTCTGGCTTCCCACAGCTTAGGTATTTGCACCAAAGAAGAAGCAAACTCCCTCTTTCATCTAGCCCAGCAAATGGCACTGCCCAGCAAGGCTTTGGTGGCAGGGGCTGTGCAGGGTGGAGAGGGGGCGAGGGAGGGGGCAATTGCCAGGCTGCTTCTGGGAAGCTCAGGGAAGCTTGCCCTTGTCTGATGGAGCCAGTGCAGCTGGGCTTTGGAGCCTACAAAGTATCTGCCTTGCAGTGGCACTTGTTACAGCTGCCCCCTCACTTTGCTGCCCTGTGGGCAACATGCAGCCTGGGAAGGAAGCAAGATTGGGACTGAAGCAAGATTTGCTTTGCCTTAACTATAGGCCGGGAAGCAGCAAAACTGGCTGGGTTTTGTCCTATCTGGCATCTAAGTATTAAAAGAAACGCCAAGGCCATCAGTGTGGAAAGGTAATTCCATCAGTGTTCCTTTGTTAGAGGAATCCCTGAGTCTTTTGAGACAAACAGCTAGTTTCTCCAAGGGAGCTGGAAGAGGGATATACAAAGTCTGCATTCATGTTTGCTACAGAAATGCCACTGTGCTGTCCCTGTCTGTGTGTCCCCATCAGTTCCCCTGAGAAACATGCTGTTTCTCTAAGTTTCAAGGAAGGAGTGATGAGGTGAGTGACCAGCTCAGAGGCCCAAAGGAGGGAAAACATCAAGCGGCATTATTGGGCACCAAAAGGAGATTTGAGAAAGGGGGCAGCATGAATGCCTCCACTTTGAGAGGAAGTTTTGGAGTTGCCTCTCGGCTGAACAACTTGCAAATTCTAGCTCCTCTCAGAGCTGAAGGAGAGCCAGCGGGAGGAGTCCTGCTGCTTCTGCAGGGCAGGAGATGAGGTTCTGGGCCCTTGGACACAGACAGACTCCTGGGCACGTTCAGCTGGAGACACCTTGCAGAGAAGCACCCACAAGAGCCAGGGCTGTCCCTGCACTGCTTTTGCCCGTCTCCTCAGACGACTCAGGAGAAAAACCCAATGGCAAGGCTCTCAGAGCAAGCTTGCAGCAGCAGAAGTAAAAGGGGCAGAGGTGGCCCATGCCTCTTTCTGTCCCATGGCTCCCCTGGGGTTCTACATGGAATGTTGGGCTGTGCCCATAGCAACTGTCGTTGTCTCCTGCTCCTGCGGCCCTTGGTGGAACGCTGCTGGAGCAGCGCTGGAGCAGCAGCTGCAGGATCAGCTCCTGGGCTGTCCCTGACCAGCCACCTCCCGCACTCAGCGCCACACCCGGCCTCTGCACCCACATCCTCGTCTCCTCGCCTGCCTCCAGGCATCCCCACAGCACTTGCGGATCGTCCAAGGTAACAAAATCCCCGTTTGCCCTCAAAGCACTAACACAAGGGCACGAGGCTCCAGCTGCCTCTCCTGCCAACCACGACACACAGGCTGCGTGCTCACTTTCCCCACGCCACCTTCCACGTCAAAGCGGGCTGCAGCTTCTGAAGGAATCGTGTTGCCTCCCAGGCAAACACAGACCTTTCCATAGAGGATGTAGAGAGCTGTCCCAGTGCAGTTGCAGATCCTCCTCCACGGATCACCTGCTTCAAAGTTCTTGGCACCCATTGCAGCCCTAAACCTAGCTTGTGGTGACCCCAAAACAAATTGGTCATCCTGAGGAGTTTAGGGCTTCAGTGTCAACAAATCCCCTTATGCCCTGACTCAGCTCACACCTGCTCCAAAGCTGCAAAAACCAGAATGATGGCACTTCTCCTCTGGGATCCTTCTCATTCAGGCCATGGAAGCATTTCACTGGCCTTGTCCTCAAACACAGCTGTTCAACTTCAAAAATCATCTGCTATCAGCAATCCTTATGTGCTTACAGAGTTACATCTCTGATAGATACATTCTATTTTCATATCATGTAGATACTTCTTTCAATGCATGTAGGGCTGCTTCTACCTCATGCTCAGGGGCAGCTGTGAAATGCCATCTTCTCAAGAACACAATCACAGTACCAGAGAATTTTCTGGCTTGCAAGGGATTCTCAAAGATCACTGAGCCCAACTCCAGGGCCTGCCCGGGGCAGCCTCAACAATCACATGCCTAAGAGCGCTGTCCAAACACTTTTGGAGCTCAGTCAGCCTTGGTGCTGGACCCCCTTCCCTGGAGAGCCTCTTCCAGTGGCCAAGCACCCTCTGGGTGAAGAGCCTTTTCCTTCTATCCACCCTAAGCCTGCACTGCCACATCTTGCAGCCCATTCTCTTGGCTCCTCCCAGTGGCCCCAGCACTGAAGACAGTAGTGCATGGCCTTCTGCTTCCCCTCCTCAGGAAGCTGCTGACTGCTAGAGGCTCCTGCCTAGGCAATTCCACCTCAAAAGCACGGCAATGACAGCAAAAAGAAAGGAGCTGGGACAGAGGAGCTCAGGGTTTGCAACGATGAAGTTGAGAAGGAAGGCTACTGACACATCCTGGGCGGAACGATTTCTAACTGGAGCATTGTTTGGATCTTTTTCAGGTGGAAAGGAGAGGCACAATGAAAAGGAAAGCAAGAGGCAACAATCAGCCGTGAGTTTTGGCCTAGGGTTAAAGGACAGCAAACTGGAGGAATGGCCAGGAGGAGAACTGCTCTTTCAGAGTCAGGCTGGGATTGCTTCAAGCCTGTGCAGCCACAGGAAGGCTCTCTCCAGCACTTGCCTTTCTTACCTTCACCTCTTTCTTCCTTTAGGCACATCAATGTTGGCAGCGACTTTCAGGCTGAGCTCCCAGAGCTGCAGAGCAGAGCACCAAGTGAGGATGAAGAGCCTGCAAGCCTGGTCTGGAAGCCCTGGGGTGAAGATGACTCTGACATGGAAAAACCTGACAGAGGTAGCTTCTCTTCAAGCTTTTCTTCCACCCCTGACATACTTGGATCTTTCAAAGTCTCCTTTTGCATAGAAAGGCAGCTTCTTGCAGCCTCCGCTTCTCTCCCTGTCTCACGTGTCTTCCCATCTAGAAGTGTTAGAGGCAAGGAGAACGCTCTGCTTCTGCAGCAGAGCAGCAAAAAGAGCAAGCATCTTGCTCTCCAAATCGGTCAGGCCCATTTGCCACTGCAAGAGAGGAGATTGGCCTCCACTTCTTCTACAAGAAGCTATTCTGATGGGAGAGCCAGCACTGCGGGGGCCCTTGCTTCAGCTGGCCCTGTCTTTGCTCTCCTTTTCATGCTCTCCAAGCTGCTGCCTTTAGCTCCTGGCCTTTCCTTCCGCCTTGCATGGCAACCTTTGCTCTTGCTGGCCTCAAGGCTGACTTGGGCTGCCTTTTTGTTGTGCTTGCAGTAAGACAACTGCTGGACATGGCCAGCTCCCGTGGCATTGCCGGGCCAGCAGCTGACCTGGAGCGCGCCCTGCACTGCCTGCACCAGGCAGGCGGCAGCCTTCCGGTAAGAAGCCGCTCTGTGGGCGCACAGAAGAGGGCACAGGGAATGCACAAGGCCCGGCCACTGGCACAGCCTTTCCTGCCTGCTCCTTGATGAAGGCTCTTGACAGGGAGCAGAGCACCTGCTGCCTGCTGTGTCTCCTCCAGCTGCGTCAGGGCTGAGCCCAAACGGCTCCAGCAGGGAGAATCTCCCTCCTGCCGGCGGCGGCGCAAGCTCCTGCAGCCTGCTGCCTTGGAAATCGCCTGCAGCTCTGGCTGCTCTAAGACATCTGGAGAGGAAATTCCCAGAAGCCTCACTCAGCTGAGGCCATTCTGGCTGCAGGAGCCGCAAAATTATTCGCTTGGGGAGCAAAATGCCCCTCTTGGGCACCAGCATCAAAGGGCTGGGCAGCAAAAACTAGGCACTGGGATCAAATCCCAGGCTTTCACATGGCATACAGTTGCTTGAATGTCTGAAGAGGCAAAGTAGCTGAAAGGCAGCATCTGTGCTTTTTGGCTCATTTTGGATGTGGTGGGGCGCCTAAAGCCTTTTCCCCTTGGATCTTGCAGGAGGCTCTGGAGATGTTGCTCTCAGGGGGGCCTGCAACAGCTCAAGGCCATCCCTTGGCTGATTATCATTACGCAGGTAAGCAAAGCAGAGCTTCTTCCTTCACTGACAGATGCTGCCGTCCCCTTCAGTGTTGTGGCAAGTGTTTCTGCTTCAACAAATTGTGCTTAACACCAGCACAAGGTCTTGTCTTCTCAGGGGCTGGGGAAAGCACCAGCATCTACTCCTTCAGCTTTACTCCTTTTCCAATCCTTTTCCCCGCGGAATGCCTGCTCTTGTCTTCATCACCTTCTGAGGCAGCAGACATGTACTCACACGGGAATGATGGTCTGCAACCATTTGCTTGCGGCGGCCAGTGGGATCTACTTCATGTGGATCGAGTGATCCATTTACCTGCTGCTTTTTATTGCCAGGCTCTGATAGATGGACACCTGAGGAGAAGGACTCCTTCCAAAAGGCTTTCCACACCTACGGCAAGGATTTTCATCTCATCCAGAAGCAGGTAAAGCCGCAGGACATTCTTTACCTGAGCAGATCATCAGGAGGAAAGCTTGCTTCTAGCTGGTAACAAACACTGGGCTTCGGTCTCTCTCTTCTCAAGTACCAAAACTGCTCAAGTAGTAACAAAACGGGACATCAAAGGCCTGTGTGAAAAGGATGATCCTGTCTCTCCAGCCCTTTTCTCCAAGCTCCTTTGGAATATGATGATTTATTCTCTCAGACTTGTCGCACACCTCTGCTGCTGCTTCCACAAGACATTGTGCTGGCATAACTGGAGTGAACCCGGCAAAGAAGACCTGTGCTAGATGGATTTCTTGTTGATCTGTGCATTACATGCGCTACCACCTAGCATGATACACGGTTTACTACATTGCATGATGCCTCTCTTTCTCCATCTTCATTTCATTTTACACCCTACTCCATTTACTTCATGATTTTACTTCCTAGTTTACTCCGTCTTCTAATTTTCCCCAAAGCACCCTACAAAGGAATTTTAGATTCCTTCTTTTTCTCTTCACAACAGATCCAGACTAAGACCGTGGCACAGTGTGTGGAGTACTACTACACCTGGAAAAAGGAGCATAGAGTTGCTAGCACTCTTGCTCAGGTGAGGGGGAAGAAAATCCAGGCATGCCAGGAGGGTGGAGAAACTGGGAGAAGGGGAGAAAACCTGCTGGCCAGGCATGCCAGACACCGCTTTGCCAGGATCACATTGTCCCATGCGCTGGGAAAGGCACAGCAGATGCTGCCCAGGCCTTCCTTCTGCTGCTGCCCTGAAATACGCCATTCTGGAGCCTAACTCTGAGCCAAAAAAGCCGCACCACCACCCAAATGGGCTTGGACTCTCTACAGATGGCTTTCTCAAGGGCTGCCACCTTTGCTGACTCCAATCAGACCCTTCATTCCCCACTTCACTCCTCCTGACATCAGCAATCCCTGTCTTCAGGGAGATGTTGCAGATTTTCAGGCAGTTTTTCTAGCATCCCAGCATACTCCCCAAGAAGCAGCTGCCAGTGCTGTGGCTCCCCTCAGACTTTCCTTACCAGCAAAGAGCAATTTGCTTGGCAAGTGTGAGAGAGAGAAAGAGAAAGAGAGAGAGAGACATTATTCTGGGTTGTAGAAAAGGTCTAACCATGTGTCTTCCCTAATTTGACTGAATTTCCATCCCATTCCCTAGACATTTCTGCAGGAAAACCCAAGGGAAATAAATGTTAGGCAGAGAGGTAGAAATAAGAAATGTAGAATTCTAGATAGCCACACATTTATCCCACCCCTTTGGCCTGTAGCAAAGAGGAGCATTTCCCTCCAAGCTCTGCCTTGCAGCCCGCCGCAGCCCACTGGCAAAGGCAGCCCTTTCCTCAGCTCTTGAGGCTTTGCAAGGATTTGCTTAGGCCAATAGATTTTTGTGCTGGACGCAGGCATTTCCAGCTTTCTGACGGGAAGGAAACCTTGAAACAGGATTCTTTGATTTCCAGGCTGTGGGCGAAGGCAAGAGGAGCAAAAGCCCCCCCAGAAAGGAGGATGGGCAGACAGGGAAGAGAAGCCGCAAGAGGGCTGGCAGCGCCCAGTGTCCCTGCTGCCAACCGCGCCAGCCGCCCCGTTCGGCGGGAGGCCCCTTTCCCTGCAGCCAGTGCAAACGGTGCGCAACTTCCTGCTCTTTCTGCTCCAACCTGCGCCTTGGCACTACAACAGGCTGACCCTTTGCAAAGGCGCCGCAGCGCAAGCTCAGGCCACTTGCACCATCGCCCCTCGCAGCCCTGCTCAAGCTTACAACCCACCTCAAACCCAAACAGCTCACTTCAAACCCAGCCTTCACAATGAAACCTTACCCTGCCCCAACAACACACACTGCATACAAGTAGCAACAGATCCATCAAAGCTTGCTTTGATGCTGCTGATCAAATTCCAAATAGGATGCAGCAAAAGGAGGAAGACATTTCAAGGCATTGAAACAAGAAAGATCCGACTCATGCTCTGATCAATTCACAACGTGCCACTGCCCAAAAAGACAGAAATTCATACTAAAAGGCAGATCTTGCCACTTGCTGTAATGGTGTGTACTAAATTGAACAATGGATGGTTTGTTTCCTGTCTTCCAGGCTGTTTGAAACCATGCAGGAAAGGAACAAACACAGGAGAAGACATCGCCCTCGCAAAGAAGCAGAGCCTCTCCTCAAGAAGAAAAGACCAAATTAGACAAGCCTGCAGCTTGTCCAGCCAGGCCTAGCAAGGCTTAGGCGTCAATAGGACTAGATAGGAATAGGACTGGTTTTTAAGCTTTTAGACTTGTTCAAATTCTATTTAGTTAGTTTACATGATAGGAATCTCCTCAATTTCTTAGTTAAGGTACATGAGTATTATTCAAGATTCATTAGTAGGATTAGATTGATCAGTCAATGTAAGAGGCTTGGTGTTGGCTACGCTCCGTCTTTTGTCATTTTGCCTTTGTTGAGACACAATCTGTCTTTATCATTAAACCATGTTTGTTCCCTGCTGTCTTTTGGTCTGTATGAAATCACTGCGGCAATCAAAGACGGCACTTGCCCTGAGAGGAGAATCTGGGCACGCACGACCTCCCCAAGGCCCGGCCCCTTGCTCAGCTGGCAGGACTGGCAAAGGTGTGTCTCCTTTACTGCCAGGGAAAGAACGCTGGCGCTTCATCCTTTGATTCCTACAAATCTCAGCTGCCAGTGGAAAGGGAGGCTTTGTTTAATTCAATGAATTGGATCAAAATGAGTGCTCTGCTCTCACCATCATTTCTGCCCTAAAAGCAACAGCTTTAGTCCTTTTTGTAGCCCAGCAACAGAACTTTGCTTCATTTTGGGGCACTGATGCACCTGACCACCTTGGAAGACGTTTCTAGAACCCCTCCAATTCTATCCAATTCATATCCCATGCACCACAAAGGCATCAGTAGTTCAGTTTCAGTTCCTCTTGAAAGGACCCCTCTCCCGCTCTGGGCCTCCACCAATCTCCTTAGCTAAAGCAGAGCGGCTGGGATCATTATCCTCTCTCTGGCTTCCCACAGCTTAGGTATTTGCACCAAAGAAGAAGCAAAGTCCCTCTTTCATCTAGCCCAGCAAATGGCACTGCCCAGCAAGGCTTTGGTGGCAGGGGCTGTGCAGGGTGGAGAGGGGGCGAGGGAGGGGGCAATTGCCAGGCTGCTTCTGGGAAGCTCAGGGAAGCTTGCCCTTGTCTGATGGAGCCAGTGCAGCTGGGCTTTGGAGCCTACAAAGTATCTGCCTTGCAGTGACACTTGTTACAGCTGCCCCCTCACTTTGCTGCCCTGTGGGCAACATGCAGCCTGGGAAGGAAGCAAGATTGGGACTGAAGCAAGATTTGCTTTGCCTTAACTATAGGCCGGGAAGCAGCAAAACTGGCTGGGTTTTGTCCTATCTGGCATCTAAGTATTAAAAGAAATGCCAAGGCCATCAGTGTGGAAAGGTAATTCCATCAGTGCTCCTTTGTTAGAGGAATCCCTGAGTCTTTTGAGACAAACAGCTAGTTTCTCCAAGGGAGCTGGAAGAGGGATATACAAAGTCTGCATTCATGTTTGCTACAGAAATGCCACTGTGCTGTCCCTGTCTGTGTGTCCCCATCAGTTCCCCTGAGAAACATGCTGTTTCTCTAAGTTTCAAGGAAGGATTGATGAGGTGAGTGACCAGCTCAGAGGCCCAAAGGAGGGAAAACATCAAGCGACATTATTGGGCACCAAAAGGAGATTTGAGAAAGGGGGCAGCATGAATGCCTCCACTTTGAGAGGAAGCTTTGGAGTTGCCTCTCGCCTGAACAACTTGCAAATTCTAGCTCCTCTCAGAGCTGAAGGAGAGCCAGCGGGAGGAGTCCTACTGCTTCTGCAGGGCAGGAGATGAGGTTCTGGGCCCTTGGACACAGACAGACTCCTGGGCACATTCAGCTGGAGACACCTTGCAGAGAAGCACCCACAAGAGCCAGGGCTGTCCCTGCACTGCTTTTGCCCGTCTCCTCAGACGACTCAGGAGAAAAACCCAATGGAAGGGCTCTCAGAGCAAGCTTGCAGCAGCAGAAGTAAAAGGGGCAGAGGTGGCCCATGCCTCTTTCTGTCCCATGGCTCCCCTGGGGTTCTACATGGAATGTTGGGCTGTGCCCATAGCAACTGTCGTTGTCTCCTGCTCCTGCGGCCCTTGGTGGAACGCTGCTGGAGCAGCGCTGGAGCAGCAGCTGCAGGATCAGCTCCTGGGCTGTCCCTGACCAGCCACCTCCTGCACTCAGCGCCACACCCGGCCTCTGCACCCACATCCTCGTCTCCTCGGCTGCCTCCAGGCATCCCCACAGCACTTGGGGATCGTCCAAGGTAAGAAAATCCCCGTTTGCCCTCAAAGCACTAACACAAGGGCACGAGGCTCCAGCTGCCTCTCCCGCCAACCACGACACACAGGCTGCCTGCTCACTTTCCCCACGCCACCTTCCACGTCAAAGCGGGCTGCAGCTTCTGAAGGAATCGTGTTGCCTCCCAGGCAAACACAGACCTTTCCATAGAGGATGTAGAGAGCTGTCCCAGTGCAGTTGCAGATCCTCCTCCACGGATCACCTGCTTCAAAGTTCTTGGCACCCATTGCAGTCCTAAACCTAGCTTGTGGTGACCCCAAAACAAATTGGTCATGCCTGAGGAGTTTAGGGCTTCAGTGTCAACAAATCCCCTTATGCCCTGACTCAGCTCACACCTGCTCCAAAGCTGCAAAAACCAGAATGATGGCACTTCTCCTCTGGGATCCCTCTCATTCAGGCCATGGAAGCATTTCACTGGCCTTGTCCTCAAACACAGCTGTTCAACTTCAAAAATCATCTGCTATCAGCAATCCTTATGTGCTTACAGAGTTACATCTCTGATAGATACATTCTATTTTCATATCCTGTAGATACTTCTTTCAATGCATGTAGGGCTGCTTCTACCTCATGCTCAGGGGCAGCTGTGAAATGCCATCTTCTCAAGAACACAATCACAGTACCAGAGAATTTTCTGGCTTGCAAGGGATTCTCAAAGATCACTGAGCCCAACTCCAGGGCCTGCCCGGGGCAGCCTCAACATTCACATGCCCAAGAGCGCTGTCCAAACACTTTTGGAGCTCAGTCAGCCTTGGTGCTGGACCCCCTTCCCTGGAGAGCCTCTTCCAGTGGCCAAGCACCCTCTGGGTGAAGAGCCTTTTCCTTCTATCCACCCTAAGCCTGCACTGCCACATCTTGCAGCCCATTCTCTTGGCTCCTCCCAGTGGCCCCAGCACTGAAGACAGTAGTGCATGGCCTTCTGCTTCCCCTCCTCAGGAAGCTGCTGACTGCTAGAGGCTCCTGCCTAGGCAATTCCACCTCAAAAGCACGGCAATGACAGCAAAAAGAAAGGAGCTGGGACAGAGGAGCTCAGGGTTTGCAACGATGAGGTCGAGAAGGAAGGCTACTGACACATCCTGGGCGGAACGATTTCTAACTGGAGCATTGTTTGGATCTTTTTCAGGTGGAAAGGAGAGGCACAATGAAAAGGAAAGCAAGAGGCAACAATCAGCCGTGAGTTTTGGCCTAGGGTTAAAGGACAGCAAACTGGAGGAATGGCCAGGAGGAGAACTGCTCTTTCAGAGTCAGGCTGGGATTGCTTCAAGCCTGTGCAGCCACAGGAAGGCTCTCTCCAGCACTTGCCTTTCTTACCTTCACCTCTTTCTTCCTTTAGGCACATCAATGTTGGCAGCGACTTTCAGGCTGAGCTCCCAGAGCTGCAGAGCAGAGCACCAAGTGAGGATGAAGAGCCTGCAAGCCTGGTCTGGAAGCCCTGGGGAGAAGATGACTCTGACATGGAAAAACCTGACAGAGGTAGCTTCTCTTCAAGCTTTTCTTCCACCCCTGACATACTTGGATCTTTCAAAGTCTCCTTTTGCATAGAAAGGCAGCTTCTTGCAGCCTCCGCTTCTCTCCCTGTCTCACCTGTCTTCCCATCTAGAAGTGTTAGCGGCAAGGAGAACGCTCTACTTCTGCAGCAGAGCAGCAAAAAGAGCAAGCATCTTGCTCTCCAAATCGGTCAGGCCCATTTGCCACTGCAAGAGAGGAGATTGGCCTCCACTTCTTCTACAAGAAGCTATTCTGATGGGAGAGCCAGCACTGCGGGGGCCCTTGCTTCAGCTGGCCCTGTCTTTGCTCTCCTTTTCATGCTCTCCAAGCCGCTGCCTTTAGCTCCTGGCCTTTCCTTCCGCCTTGCATGGAAACCTTTGCTCTTGCTGGCCTCAAGGCTGACTTGGGCTGCCTTTTTGTTGTGCTTGCAGTAAGACAACTGCTGGACATGGCCAGCTCCCGTGGCATTGCCGGGCCAGCAGCTGACCTGGAGCGCGCCCTGCACTGCCTGCACCAGGCAGGTGGCAGCCTTCCGGTAAGAAGCCGCTCTGTGGGCGCACAGAAGAGGGCACAGGGAATGCACAAGGCCCGGCCACTGGCACAGCCTTTCCTGCCTGCTCCTTGATGAAGGCTCTTGACAGGGAGCAGAGCACCTGCTGCCTGCTGTGTCTCCTCCAGCTGCGTCAGGGCTGAGCCCAAACGGCTCCAGCAGGGAGAATCTCCCTCCTGCAGGCGGCGGCGCAAGCTCCTGCAGCCTGCTGCCTTGGAAATCGCCTGCAGCTCTGGCTGCTCTAAGACATCTGGAGAGGAAATTCCCAGAAGCCTCACTCAGCTGAGGCCATTCTGGCTGCAGGAGCCGCAAAATCATTCGCTTGGGGAGCAAAATGCCCCTCTTGGGCACCAGCATCAAAGGGCTGGGCAGCAAAAACTAGGCACTGGGATCAAATCCCAGGCTTTCACATGGCATACAGTTGCTTGAATGTCTGAAGAGGCAAAGTAGCTGAAAGGCAGCATCTGTGCTTTTCGGCTCATTTTGGGTGTGGTGGGGCGCCTAAAGCCTTTTCCCCTTGGATCTTGCAGGAGGCTCTGGAGATGTTGCTCTCAGGGGGGCCTGCAACAGCTCAAGGCCATCCTTTGGCTGATTATCATTACGCAGGTAAGCAAAGCAGAGCTTCTTCCTTCACTGACAGATGCTGCCGTCCCCTTCAGTGTTGTGGCAAGTGTTTCTGCTTCAACAAATTGTGCTTAACACCAGCACAAGGTCTTGTCTTCTCAGGGGCTGGCGAAAGCACCAGCATCTAGACCTTCAGCTTTACTTCTTTTCCAATCCTTTTCCCGGCGGAATGCCTGCTCTTGTCTTCATCACCTTCTGAGGCAGCAGACATGTACTCACACGGGAATGATGGTCTGCAACCATTTGCTTGCGGCGGCCAGTGGGATCTACTTCATGTGGATCGAGTGATCCATTTACCTGCTGCTTTTTATTGCCAGGCTCTGATAGATGGACACCTGAGGAGAAGGACTCCTTCCAAAAGGCTTTCCACACCTACGGCAAGGATTTTCATCTCATCCAGAAGCAGGTAATGCCGCAGGACATTCTTTACCTGAGCAGATCATCAGGAGGAAAGCTTGCTTCTATCTGGTAACAAACACTGGGCTTCGGTCTCTCTCTTCTCAAGTACCAAAACTGCTCAAGTAGTAACAAAACGGGACATCAAAGGCCTGTGTGAAAAGGATGATCCTGTCTCTCCAGCCCTTTTCTCCAAGCTCCTTTGGAATATGATGATTTATTCTCTCAGACTTGTCGCACACCTCTGCTGCTGCTTCCACAAGTCATTGTGCTGGCATAACTGGAGTGAACCCGGCAAAGAAGACCTGTGCTAGATGGATTTCTTGTTGATCTGTGCATTACATGCGCTACCACCTAGCATGATACACGGTTTACTACATTGCATGATGCCTCTCTTTCTCCATCTTGATTGCATTTTGCACCCTACTCCATTTACTTCATGATTTTACTTCCTACTTTCCTCCGTCATCTACTTTTTCCCCAAAGTGCCCTACAAAGGAATTTTGGATTCCTTCTTTTTCTCTTCACAACAGATCCAGACTAAGACCGTGGCACAGTGTGTGGAGTACTACTACACCTGGAAAAAGGAGCATAGAGTTGCTAGCACTCTTGCTCAGGTGAGGGGGAAGAAAATCCAGGCATGCCAGGAGGGTGGAGAAACTGGGAGAAGGGGAGAAAACCTGCTGGCCAGGCATGCCAGACACCGCTTTGCCAGGATCACATTGTCCCATGCGCTGGGAAAGGCACAGCAGATGCTGCCCAGGCCTTCCTTCTGCTGCTGCCCTGAAATACGCCATTCTGGAGCCTAACTCTGAGCCAAAAAAGCCGCACCACCACCCAAATGGGCTTGGACTCTCTACAGATGGCTTTCTCAAGGGCTGCCACCTTTGCTGACTCCAATCAGACCCTTCATTCCCCACTTCACTCCTCCTGACATCAGCAATCCCTGTCTTCAGGGAGATGTTGCAGATTTTCAGGCAGTTTTTCTAGCATCCCAGCATACTCCCCAAGAAGCAGCTGCCAGTGCTGTGGCTCCCCTCAGACTTTCCTTACCAGCAAAGAGCAATTTGCTTGGCAAGTGTGAGAGAGAGAAAGAGAAAGAGAGAGAGAGAGATTATTCTGGGTTGTAGAAAAGGTCTAACCATGTGTCTTCCCTAATTTGACTGAATTTCCATCCCATTCCCTAGACATTTCTGCAGGAAAACCCAAGGGAAATAAATGTTAGGCAGAGAGGTAGAAATAAGAAATGTAGAATTCTAGATAGCCACACATTTATCCCACCCCTTTGGCCTGTAGCAAAGAGGAGCATTTCCCTCCAAGCTCTGCCTTGCAGCCCGCCGCAGCCCACTGGCAAAGGCAGCCCTTTCCTCAGCTCTTGAGGCTTTGCAAGGATTTGCTTAGGCCAATAGATTTTTGTGCTGGACGCAGGCATTTCCAGCTTTCTGACGGGAAGGAAACCTTGAAACAGGATTCTTTGATTTCCAGGCTGTGGGCGAAGGCAAGAGGAGCAAAAGCCCCCCCAGAAAGGAGGATGGGCAGACAGGGAAGAGAAGCCGCAAGAGGGCTGGCAGCGCCCAGTGTCCCTGCTGCCAACCGCGCCAGCCGCCCCGTTCGGCGGGAGGCCCCTTTCCCTGCGGCCAGTGCAAACGGTGCGCAACTTCCTGCTCTTTCTGCTCCAACCTGCGCCTCGGCACTACAACAGGCTGACCCTTTGCAAAGGCGCCGCAGCGCAAGCTCAGGCCACTTGCACCATCGCCCCTCGCAGCCCTGCTCAAGCTTACAACCCACCTCAAACCCAAACAGCTCACTTCCAACCCAGCCTTCACAATGAAACCTTACCCTGCCCCAACAACACACACTGCATACAAGTAGCAACAGATCCATCAAAGCTTGCTTTGATGCTGCTGATCAAATTCCAAATAGGATGCAGCAAAAGGAGGAAGACATTTCAAGGCATTGAAACAAGAAAGATCCGACTCATGCTCTGATCAATTCACAACGTGCCACTGCCCAAAAAGACAGAAATTCATACTAAAAGGCAGATCTTGCCACTTGCTGTAATGGTGTGTACTAAATTGAACAATGGATGGTTTGTTTCCTGTCTTCCAGGCTGTTTGAAACCATGCAGGAAAGGAACAAACACAGGAGAAGACATCGCCCTCGCAAAGAAGCAGAGCCTCTCCTCAAGAAGAAAAGACCAAATTAGACAAGCCTGCAGCTTGTCCAGCCAGGCCTAGCAAGGCTTAGGCGTCAATAGGACTAGATAGGAATAGGACTGGTTTTTAAGCTTTTAGACTTGTTCAAATTCTATTTAGTTAGTTTACATGATAGGAATCTCCTCAATTTCTTAGTTAAGGTACATGAGTATTATTCAAGATTCATTAGTAGGATTAGATTGATCAGTCAATGTAAGAGGCTTGGTGTTGGCTACGCTCCGTCTTTTGTCATTTTGCCTTTGTTGAGACACAATCTGTCTTTATCATTAAACCATGTTTGTTCCCTGCTGTCTTTTGGTCTGTATGAAATCACTGCGGCAATCAAAGACAGCACTTGCCCTGAGAGGAGAATCTGGGCACGCACGACCTCCCCAAGGCCCGGCCCCTTGCTCAGCTGGCAGGACTGGCAAAGCTGTGTCTCCTTTACTGCCAGGGAAAGAACGCTGGTGCTTCATCCTTTGATTCCTACAAATCTCAGGTGCCAGTGGAAAGGGAGGCTTTGTTTAATTCAATGAATTGGATCAAAATGAGTGCTCTGTTCTCACCATCATTTCTGCCCTAAAAGCAACAGCTTTAGTCCTTTTTGTAGCCCAGCAACAGAACTTTGCTTCATTTTGGGGCACTGATGCACCTGACCACCTTGGAAGACGTTTCTAGAACCCCTCCAATTCTATCCAATTCATATCCCATGCACCACAAAGGCATCAGTAGTTCAGTTTCAGTTCCTCTTGAAAGGACCCCTCTCCCGCTCTGGGCCTCCACCAATCTCCTTAGCTAAAGCAGAGCGGCTGGGATCATTATCCTCTCTCTGGCTTCCCACAGCTTAGGTATTTGCACCAAAGAAGAAGCAAAGTCCCTCTTTCATCTAGCCCAGCAAATGGCACTGCCCAGCAAGGCTTTGGTGGCAGGGGCTGTGCAGGGTGGAGAGGGGGCGAGGGAGGGGGCAATTGCCAGGCTGCTTCTGGGAAGCTCAGGGAAGCTTGCCCTTGTCTGATGGAGCCAGTGCAGCTGGGCTTTGGAGCCTACAAAGTATCTGCCTTGCAGTGGCACTTGTTACAGCTGCCCCCTCACTTTGCTGCCCTGTGGGCAACATGCAGCCTGGGAAGGAAGCAAGATTGGGACTGAAGCAAGATTTGCTTTGCCTTAACTATAGGCCGGGAAGCAGCAAAACTGGCTGGGTTTTGTCCGATCTGGCATCTAAGTATTAAAAGAAATGCCAAGGCCATCAGTGTGGAAAGGTAATTCCATCAGTGCTCCTTTGTTAGACGAATCCCTGAGTCTTTTGAGACAAACAGCTAGTTTCTCCAAGGGAGCTGGAAGAGGGATATACAAAGTCTGCATTCATGTTTGCTACAGAAATGCCACTGTGCTGTCCCTGTCTGTGTGTCCCCATCAGTTCCCCTGAGAAACATGCTGTTTCTCTAAGTTTCAAGGAAGGATTGATGAGGTGAGTGACCAGCTCAGAGGCCCAAAGGAGGGAAAACATCAAGCGACATTATTGGGCACCAAAAGGACATTTGAGAAAGGGGGCAGCATGAATGCCTCCACTTTGAGAGGAAGCTTTGGAGTTGCCTCTCGCCTGAACAACTTGCAAATTCTAGCTCCTCTCAGAGCTGAAGGAGAGCCAGCAGGAGGAGTCCTACTGCTTCTGCAGGGCAGGAGATGAGGTTCTGGGCCCTTGGACACAGACAGACTCCTGGGCGCGTTCAGCTGGAGACACCTTGCAGAGAAGCACCCACAAGAGCCAGGGCTGTCCCTGCACTGCTTTTGCCCGTCTCCTCAGACGACTCAGGAGAAAAACCCAATGGAAGGGCTCTCAGAGCAAGCTTGCAGCAGCAGAAGTAAAAGGGGCAGAGGTGGCCCATGCCTCTTTCTGTCCCATGGCTCCCCTGGGGTTCTACATGGAATGTTGGGCTGTGCCCATAGCAACTGTCGTTGTCTCCTGCTCCTGCGGCCCTTGGTGGAACGCTGCTGGAGCAGCGCTGGAGCAGCAGCTGCAGGATCAGCTCCTGGGCTGTCCCTGACCAGCCACCTCCTGCACTCAGCGCCACACCCGGCCTCTGCACCCACATCCTCGTCTCCTCGGCTGCCTCCAGGCATCCCCACAGCACTTGGGGATCGTCCAAGGTAAGAAAATCCCCGTTTGCCCTCAAAGCACTAACACAAGGGCACGAGGCTCCAGCTGCCTCTCCCGCCAACCACGACACACAGGCTGCGTGCTCACTTTCCCCACGCCACCTTCCACGTCAAAGTGGGCTGCAGCTTCTGAAGGAATCGTGTTGCCTCCCAGGCAAACACAGACCTTTCCATAGAGGATGTAGAGAGCTGTCCCAGTGCAGTTGCAGATCCTCCTCCACGGATCACCTGCTTCAAAGTTCTTGGCACCCATTGCAGTCCTAAACCTAGCTTGTGGTGACCCCAAAACAAATTGGTCATGCCTGAGGAGTTCAGGGCTTCAGTGTCAACAAATCCCCTTATGCCCTGACTCAGCTCACACCTGCTCCAAAGCTGCAAAAACCAGAATGATGGCACTTCTCCTCTGGGATCCCTCTCATTCAGGCCATGGAAGCATTTCACTGGCCTTGTCCTCAAACACAGCTGTTCAACTTCAAAAATCATCTGCTATCAGCAATCCTTATGTGCTTACAGAGTTACATCTCTGATAGATACATTCTATTTTCATATCCTGTAGATACTTCTTTCAATGCATGTAGGGCTGCTTCTACCTCATGCTCAGGGGCAGCTGTGAAATGCCATCTTCTCAAGAACACAATCACAGTACCAGAGAATTTTCTGGCTTGCAAGGGATTCTCAAAGATCACTGAGCCCAACTCCAGGGCCTGCCCGGGGCAGCCTCAACAATCACATGCCCAAGAGCGCTGTCCAAACACTTTTGGAGCTCAGTCAGCCTTGGTGCTGGACCCCCTTCCCTGGAGAGCCTCTTCCAGTGGCCAAGCACCCTCTGGGTGAAGAGCCTTTTCCTTCTATCCACCCTAAGCCTGCACTGCCACATCTTGCAGCCCATTCTCTTGGCTCCTCCCAGTGGCCCCAGCACTGAAGAGAGTCGTGCATGGCCTTCTGCTTCCCCTCCTCAGGAAGCTGCTGACTGCTAGAGGCTCCTGCCTAGGCAATTCCACCTCAAAAGCACGGCAATGACAGCAAAAAGAAAGGAGCTGGGACAGAGGAGCTCAGGGTTTGCAACGATGAGGTCGAGAAGGAAGGCTACTGACACATCCTGGGCGGAACGATTTCTAACTGGAGCATTGTTTGGATCTTTTTCAGGTGGAAAGGAGAGGCACAATGAAAAGGAAAGCAAGAGGCAACAATCAGCCGTGAGTTTTGGCCTAGGGTTAAAGGACAGCAAACTGGAGGAATGGCCAGGAGGAGAACTACTCTTTCAGAGTCAGGCTGGGATTGCTTCAAGCCTGTGCAGCCACAGGAAGGCTCTCTCCAGCACTTGCCTTTCTTACCTTCACCTCTTTCTTCCTTTAGGCACATCAATGTTGGCAGCGACTTTCAGGCTGAGCTCCCAGAGCTGCAGAGCAGAGCACCAAGTGAGGATGAAGAGCCTGCAAGCCTGGTCTGGAAGCCCTGGGGAGAAGATGACTCTGACATGGAAAAACCTGACAGAGGTAGCTTCTCTTCAAGCTTTTCTTCCACCCCTGACATACTTGGATCTTTCAAAGTCTCCTTTTGCATAGAAAGGCAGCTTCTTGCAGCCTCCGCTTCTCTCCCTGTCTCACCTGTCTTCCCATCTAGAAGTGTTAGCGGCAAGGAGAACGCTCTACTTCTGCAGCAGAGCAGCAAAAAGAGCAAGCATCTTGCTCTCCAAATCGGTCAGGCCCATTTGCCACTGCAAGAGAGGAGATTGGCCTCCACTTCTTCTACAAGAAGCTATTCTGATGGGAGAGCCAGCACTGCGGGGGCCCTTGCTTCAGCTGGCCCTGTCTTTGCTCTCCTTTTCATGCTCTCCAAGCCGCTGCCTTTAGCTCCTGGCCTTTCCTTCCGCCTTGCATGGCAACCTTTGCTCTTGCTGGCCTCAAGGCTGACTTGGGCTGCCTTTTTGTTGTGCTTGCAGTAAGACAACTGCTGGACATGGCCAGCTCCCGTGGCATTGCCGGGCCAGCAGCTGACCTGGAGCGCGCCCTGCACTGCCTGCACCAGGCAGGTGGCAGCCTTCCGGTAAGAAGCCGCTCTGTGGGCGCACAGAAGAGGGCACAGGGAATGCACAAGGCCCGGCCACTGGCACAGCCTTTCCTGCCTGCTCCTTGATGAAGGCTCTTCACAGGGAGCAGAGCACCTGCTGCCTGCTGTGTCTCCTCCAGCTGCGTCAGGGCTGAGCCCAAACGGCTCCAGCAGGGAGAATCTCCCTCCTGCAGGCGGCGGCGCAAGCTCCTGCAGCCTGCTGCCTTGGAAATCGCCTGCAGCTCTGGCTGCTCTAAGACATCTGGAGAGGAAATTCCCAGAAGCCTCACTCAGCTGAGGCCATTCTGGCTGCAGGAGCCGCAAAATCATTCGCTTGGGGAGCAAAATGCCCCTCTTGGGCACCAGCATCAAAGGGCTGGGCAGCAAAAACTAGGCACTGGGATCAAATCCCAGGCTTTCACATGGCATACAGTTGCTTGAATGTCTGAAGAGGCAAAGTAGCTGAAAGGCAGCATCTGTGCTTTTCGGCTCATTTTGGGTGTGGTGGGGCGCCTAAAGCCTTTTCCCCTTGGATCTTGCAGGAGGCTCTGGAGATGTTGCTCTCAGGGGGGCCTGCAACAGCTCAAGGCCATCCCTTGGCTGATTATCATTACGCAGGTAAGCAAAGCAGAGCTTCTTCCTTCACTGACAGATGCTGCCGTCCCCTTCAGTGTTGTGGCAAGTGTTTCTGCTTCAACAAATTGTGCTTAACACCAGCACAAGGTCTTGTCTTCTCAGGGGCTGGCGAAAGCACCAGCATCTAGACCTTCAGCTTTACTTCTTTTCCAATCCTTTTCCCGGCGGAATGCCTGCTCTTGTCTTCATCACCTTCTGAGGCAGCAGACATGTACTCACACGGGAATGATGGTCTGCAACCATTTGCTTGCGGCGGCCAGTGGGATCTACTTCATGTGGATCGAGTGATCCATTTACCTGCTGCTTTTTATTGCCAGGCTCTGATAGATGGACACCTGAGGAGAAGGACTCCTTCCAAAAGGCTTTCCACACCTACGGCAAGGATTTTCATCTCATCCAGAAGCAGGTAATGCCGCAGGACATTCTTTACCTGAGCAGATCATCAGGAGGAAAGCTTGCTTCTAGCTGGTAACAAACACTGGGCTTCGGTCTCTCTCTTCTCAAGTACCAAAACTGCTCAAGTAGTAACAAAACGGGACATCAAAGGCCTGTGTGAAAAGGATGATCCTGTCTCTCCAGCCCTTTTCTCCAAGCTCCTTTGGAATATGATGATTTATTCTCTCAGACTTGTCGCACACCTCTGCTGCTGCTTCCACAAGACATTGTGCTGGCATAACTGGAGTGAACCCGGCAAAGAAGACCTGTGCTAGATGGATTTCTTGTTGATCTGTGCATTACATGCGCTACCACCTAGCATGATACACGGTTTACTACATTGCATGATGCCTCTCTTTCTCCATCTTGATTGCATTTGCACCCTACTCCATTTACTTCATGATTTTACTTCCTACTTTCCTCCGTCATCTACTTTTTCCCCAAAGTGCCCTACAAAGGAATTTTGGATTCCTTCTTTTTCTCTTCACAACAGATCCAGACTAAGACCGTGGCACAGTGTGTGGAGTACTACTACACCTGGAAAAAGGAGCATAGAGTTGCTAGCACTCTTGCTCAGGTGAGGGGGAAGAAAATCCAGGCATGCCAGGAGGGTGGAGAAACTGGGAGAAGGGGAGAAAACCTGCTGGCCAGGCATGCCAGACACCGCTTTGCCAGGATCACATTGTCCCATGCGCTGGGAAAGGCACAGCAGATGCTGCCCAGGCCTTCCTTCTGCTGCTGCCCTGAAATACGCCATTCTGGAGCCTAACTCTGAGCCAAAAAAGCCGCACCACCACCCAAATGGGCTTGGACTCTCTACAGATGGCTTTCTCAAGGGCTGCCACCTTTGCTGACTCCAATCAGACCCTTCATTCCCCACTTCACTCCTCCTGACATCAGCAATCCCTGTCTTCAGGGAGATGTTGCAGATTTTCAGGCAGTTTTTCTAGCATCCCAGCATACTCCCCAAGAAGCAGCTGCCAGTGCTGTGGCTCCCCTCAGACTTTCCTTACCAGCAAAGAGCAATTTGCTTGGCAAGTGTGAGAGAGAGAAAGAGAAAGAGAGAGAGAGAGATTATTCTGGGTTGTAGAAAAGGTCTAACCATGTGTCTTCCCTAATTTGACTGAATTTCCATCCCATTCCCTAGACATTTCTGCAGGAAAACCCAAGGGAAATAAATGTTAGGCAGAGAGGTAGAAATAAGAAATGTAGAATTCTAGATAGCCACACATTTATCCCACCCCTTTGGCCTGTAGCAAAGAGGAGCATTTCCCTCCAAGCTCTGCCTTGGCAGCCCGCCGCAGCCCACTGGCAAAGGCAGCCCTTTCCTCAGCTCTTGAGGCTTTGCAAGGATTTGCTTAGGCCAATAGATTTTTGTGCTGGACGCAGGCATTTCCAGCTTTCTGACGGGAAGGAAACATTGAAACAGGATTCTTTGATTTCCAGGCTGTGGGCGAAGGCAAGAGGAGCAAAACCCCCCCAGAAAGGAGGATGGGCAGACAGGGAAGAGAAGCCGCAAGAGGGCTGGCAGCGCCCAGTGTCCCTGCTGCCAACCGCGCCAGCCGCCCCGTTCGGCGGGAGGCCCCTTTCCCTGCGGCCAGTGCAAACGGTGCGCAACTTCCTGCTCTTTCTGCTCCAACCTGCGCCTTGGCACTACAACAGGCTGACCCTTTGCAAAGGCGCCGCAGCGCAAGCTCAGGCCACTTGCACCATCGCCCCTCGCAGCCCTGCTCAAGCTTACAACCCACCTCAAACCCAAACAGCTCACTTCAAACCCAGCCTTCACAATGAAACCTTACCCTGCCCCAACAACACACACTGCATACAAGTAGCAACAGATCCATCAAAGCTTGCTTTGATGCTGCTGATCAAATTCCAAATAGGATGCAGCAAAAGGAGGAAGACATTTCAAGGCATTGAAACAAGAAAGATCCGACTCATGCTCTGATCAATTCACAACGTGCCACTGCCCAAAAAGACAGAAATTCATACTAAAAGGCAGATCTTGCCACTTGCTGTAATGGTGTGTATTAAATTGAACAATGGATGGTTTGTTTCCTGTCTTCCAGGCTGTTTGAAACCATGCAGGAAAGGAACAAACACAGGAGAAGACATCGCCCTCGCAAAGAAGCAGAGCCTCTCCCCAAGAAGAAAAGACCAAATTAGACAAGCCTGCAGCTTGTCCAGCCAGGCCTAGCAAGGCTTAGGACTAGATAGGAATAGGACTGGTTTTTAAGCTTCGATAACGTCAATAGAACTAGATAGGAATAGGACTGGTTTTTAAGCTTTTAGACTTGTTCAAATTCTATTTAGTTAGTTTACATGATAGGAATCTCCTCAATTTCTTAGTTAAGGTACATGAGTATTATTCAAGATTCATTACTAGGATTAGATTTATCAGTCAATGTAAGAGGCTTGGTGTTGGCTACGCTCCGTCTTTTGTCATTTTGCCTTTGTTGAGACACAATCTGTCCTTATCATTAAACCAGGTTTGTTCCACTTTATCTTTTGGTCTGTGTGAAATCACTGCGGCAATCAAAGACGGCACTTGCCCTGAGAGGAGAATCTGGGCACGCACGACCTCCCCAAGGCCCGGCCCCTTGCTCAGCTGGCAGGACTGGCAAAGCTGTGTCTCCTTTACTGCCAGGGAAATAATGCTGGCGCTTCATCCTTTGATTCCTACAAATCTCAGCTGCCAGTGGAAAGGGAGGCTTTGTTTAGTTCAATGAATTGGATCAAAATGAGTGCTCTGCTCTCACCATCATTTCTGCCCTAAAAGCAACAGCTTTAGTCCTTTTTGTAGCCCAGCAACATAACTTTGCTTCATTTTGGGGCACTGATGCACCTGACCACCTTGGAAGACGTTTCTAGAACCCCTCCAATTCTATCCAATTCATATCCCATGCACCACAAAGGCATCAGTAGTTCAGTTTCAGTTCCTCTTGAAAGGACCCCTCTCCCGCTCTGGGCCTCCACCAATCTCCTTAGCTAAAGCAGAGCAGCTGGGATCATTATCCTCTCTCTGGCTTCCCACAGCTTAGGTATTTGCACCAAAGAAGAAGCAAAGTCCCTCTTTCATCTAGCCCAGCAAATGGCACTGCCCAGCAAGGCTTTGGTGGCAGGGGCTGTGCAGGGTGGAGAGGGGGCGAGGGAGGGGGCAATTGCCAGGCTGCTTCTGGGAAGCGCAGGGAAGCTTGCCCTTGTCTGATGGAGCCAGTGCAGCTGGGCTTTGGAGCCTACAAAGTATCTGCCTTGCAGTGGCACTTGTTACAGCTGCCCCCTCACTTTGCTGCCCTGTGGGCAACATGCAGCCCGGGAAGGAAGCAAGATTGGGACTGAAGCAAGATTTGCTTTGCCCTAACTATAGGCCGGGAAGCAGCAAAACTGGCTGGGTTTTGTCCTATCTGGAATCAAAATATTAAAAGGAACGGCAAGGCCGTCAGTGTGGAAAGGTAATTCCATCAGTGTTCCTTTCTTAGAGGAATCCCCGAGTTTTTTGAGACAAACAGCTAGTTTCTCCAAGGGAGCTGGAAGAGGGATATACAAAGTCTGCATTCATGTTTGCTACAGAAATGCCACTGTGCTGTCCCTGTCTGTGTGTCCCCATCAGTTCCCCTGAGAAACATGCTGTTTCTCTAAGTTTCAAGGAAGGAGTGATGAGGTGAGTGACCAGCTCAGAGGCCCAAAGGAGGGAAAACATCAAGCGGCATTATTGGGCACCAAAAGGAGATTTGAGAAAGGGGGCAGCATAAATGCCTCCACTTTGAGAGGAAGCTTTGGAGTTGCCTCTCGCCTGAACAACTTGCAAATTCTAGCTCCTCTCAGAGCTGAAGGAGAGCCAGCGGGAGGAGTCCTACTGCTTCTGCAGGGCAGGAGATGAGGTTCTGGGCCCTTGGACACAGACAGACTCCTGGGCACGTTCAGCTGGAGACACCTTGCAGAGAAGCACCCACAAGAGCCAGGGCTGTCCCTGCACTGCTTTTGCCCGTCTCCTCAGACGACTCAGGAGAAAAACCCAATGGCAAGGCTCTCAGAGCAAGCTTGCAGCAGCAGAAGTAAAAGGGGCAGAGGTGGCCCATGCCTCTTTCTGTCCCATGGCTCCCCTGGGGTTCTACATGGAATGTTGGGCTGTGCCCATAGCAACTGTCGTTGTCTCCTGCTCCTGCGGCCCTTGGTGGAACGCTGCTGGAGCAGCGCTGGAGCAGCAGCTGCAGGATCAGCTCCTGGGCTGTCCCTGACCAGCCACCTCCTGCACTCAGCGCCACACCCGGCCTCTGCACCCACATCCTCGTCTCCTCGGCTGCCTCCAGGCATCCCCACAGCACTTGGGGATCGTCCAAGGTAAGAAAATCCCCGTTTGCCCTCAAAGCACTAACACAAGGGCACGAGGCTCCAGCTGCCTCTCCCACCAACCACGACACACAGGCTGCCTGCTCATTTTCCCCACGCCACCTTCCACGTCAAAGCCGGCTGCAGCTTCTGAAGGAATCGTGTTGCCTTCCAGGCAAACACAGACCTTTCCATAGAGGATGTAGAGAGCTGTCCCAGTGCAGTTGCAGATCCTCCTCCACGGATCACCTGCTTCAAAGTTCTTGGCACCCATTGCAGTCCTAAACCTAGCTTGTGGTGACCCCAAAACAAATTGGTCATGCCTGAGGAGTTTAGGGCTTCAGTGTCAACAAATCCCCTTATGCCCTGACTCAGCTCACACCTGCTCCAAAGCTGCAAAAACCAGAATGATGGCACTTCTCCTCTGCGATCCCTCTCATTCAGGCCATGGAAGCATTTCACTGGCCTTGTCCTCAAACACAGCTGTTCAACTTCAAAAATCATCTGCTATCAGCAATCCTTATGTGCTTACAGAGTTACATCTCTGATAGATACATTCTATTTTCATATCCTGTAGATACTTCTTTCAATGCATGTAGGGCTGCTTCTACCTCATGCTCAGGGGCAGCTGTGAAATGCCATCTTCTCAAGAACACAATCACAGTACCAGAGAATTTTCTGGCTTGCAAGGGATTCTCAAAGATCACTGAGCCCAACTCCAGGGCCTGCCCGGGGCAGCCTCAACAATCACATGCCCAAGAGCGCTGTCCAAACACTTTTGGAGCTCAGTCAGCCTTGGTGCTGGACCCCCTTCCCTGGAGAGCCTCTTCCAGTGGCCAAGCACCCTCTGGGTGAAGAGCCTTTTCCTTCTATCCACCCTAAGCCTGCACTGCCACATCTTGCAGCCCATTCTCTTGGCTCCTCCCAGTGGCCCCAGCACTGAAGACAGTAGTGCATGGCCTTCTGCTTCCCCTCCTCAGGAAGCTGCTGACTGCTAGAGGCTCCTGCCTAGGCAATTCCACCTCAAAAGCACGGCAATGACAGCAAAAAGAAAGGAGCTGGGACAGAGGAGCTCAGGGCTTGCAACCATGAGGTCGAGAAGGAAGGCTACTGACACATCCTGGGCGGAACGATTTCTAACTGGAGCATTGTTTGGATCTTTTTCAGGTGGAAAGGAGAGGCACAATGAAAAGGAAAGCAAGAGGCAACAATCAGCCGTGAGTTTTGGCCTAGGGTTAAAGGACAGCAAACTGGAGGAATGGCCAGGAGGAGAACTACTCTTTCAGAGTCAGGCTGGGATTGCTTCAAGCCTGTGCAGCCACAGGAAGGCTCTCTCCAGCACTTGCCTTTCTTACCTTCACCTCTTTCTTCCTTTAGGCACATCAATGTTGGCAGCGACTTTCAGGCTGAGCTCCCAGAGCTGCAGAGCAGAGCACCAAGTGAGGATGAAGAGCCTGCAAGCCTGGTCTGGAAGCCCTGGGGAGAAGATGACTCTGACATGGAAAAACCTGACAGAGGTAGCTTCTCTTCAAGCTTTTCTTCCACCCCTGACATACTTGGATCTTTCAAAGTCTCCTTTTGCATAGAAAGGCAGCTTCTTGCAGCCTCCACTTCTCTCCCTGTCTCACCTGTCTTCCCATCTAGAAGTGTTAGCGGCAAGGAGAACGCTCTGCTTCTGCAGCAGAGCAGCAAAAAGAGCAAGCATCTTGCTCTCCAAATCGGTCAGGCCCATTTGCCACTGCAAGAGAGGAGATTGGCCTCCACTTCTTCTACAAGAAGCTATTCTGATGGGAGAGCCAGCACTGCGGGGGCCCTTGCTTCAGCTGGCCCTGTCTTTGCTCTCCTTTTCATGCTCTCCAAGCCGCTGCCTTTAGCTCCTGGCCTTTCCTTCCGCCTTGCATGGCAACCTTTGCTCTTGCTGGCCTCAAGGCTGACTTGGGCTGCCTTTTTGTTGTGCTTGCAGTAAGACAACTGCTGGACATGGCCAGCTCCCGTGGCATTGCCGGGCCAGCAGCTGACCTGGAGCGCGCCCTGCACTGCCTGCACCAGGCAGGTGGCAGCCTTCCGGTAAGAAGCCGCTCTGTGGGCGCACAGAAGAGGGCACAGGGAATGCACAAGGCCCGGCCACTGGCACAGCCTTTCCTGCCTGCTCCTTGATGAAGGCTCTTCACAGGGAGCAGAGCACCTGCTGCCTGCTGTGTCTCCTCCAGCTGGGTCAGGGCTGAGCCCAAACGGCTCCAGCAGGGAGAATCTCCCTCCTGCAGGCGGCGGCGCAAGCTCCTGCAGCCTGCTGCCTTGGAAATCGCCTGCAGCTCTGGCTGCTCTAAGACATCTGGAGAGGAAATTCCCAGAAGCCTCACTCAGCTGAGGCCATTCTGGCTGCAGGAGCCGCAAAATCATTCGCTTGGGGAGCAAAATGCCCCTCTTGGGCACCAGCATCAAAGGGCTGGGCAGCAAAAACTAGGCACTGGGATCAAATCCCAGGCTTTCACATGGCATACAGTTGCTTGAATGTCTGAAGAGGCAAAGTAGCTGAAAGGCAGCATCTGTGCTTTTCGGCTCATTTTGGGTGTGGTGGGGCGCCTAAAGCCTTTTCCCCTTGGATCTTGCAGGAGGCTCTGGAGATGTTGCTCTCAGGGGGGCCTGCAACAGCTCAAGGCCATCCTTTGGCTGATTATCATTACGCAGGTAAGCAAAGCAGAGCTTCTTCCTTCACTGACAGATGCTGCCGTCCCCTTCAGTGTTGTGGCAAGTGTTTCTGCTTCAACAAATTGTGCTTAACACCAGCACAAGGTCTTGTCTTCTCAGGGGCTGGCGAAAGCACCAGCATCTAGACCTTCAGCTTTACTTCTTTTCCAATCCTTTTCCCGGCGGAATGCCTGCTCTTGTCTTCATCACCTTCTGAGGCAGCAGACATGTACTCACACGGGAATGATGGTCTGCAACCATTTGCTTGCGGCGGCCAGTGGGATCTACTTCATGTGGATCGAGTGATCCATTTACCTGCTGCTTTTTATTGCCAGGCTCTGATAGATGGACACCTGAGGAGAAGGACTCCTTCCAAAAGGCTTTCCACACCTACGGCAAGGATTTTCATCTCATCCAGAAGCAGGTAATGCCGCAGGACATTCTTTACCTGAGCAGATCATCAGGAGGAAAGCTTGCTTCTAGCTGGTAACAAACACTGGGCTTCGGTCTCTCTCTTCTCAAGTACCAAAACTGCTCAAGTAGTAACAAAACGGGACATCAAAGGCCTGTGTGAAAAGGATGATCCTGTCTCTCCAGCCCTTTTCTCCAAGCTCCTTTGGAATATGATGATTTATTCTCTCAGACTTGTCGCACACCTCTGCTGCTGCTTCCACAAGACATTGTGCTGGCATAACTGGAGTGAACCCGGCAAAGAAGACCTGTGCTAGATGGATTTCTTGTTGATCTGTGCATTACATGCGCTACCACCTAGCATGATACACGGATTACTACATTGCATGATGCCTCTCTTTCTCCATCTTCATTTCATTTTGCACCCTACTCCATTTACTTCATGATTTTACTTCCTACTTTCCTCCGTCATCTACTTTTTCCCCAAAGCGCCCTACAAAGGAATTTTGGATTCCTTCTTTTTCTCTTCACAACAGATCCAGACTAAGACCGTGGCACAGTGTGTGGAGTACTACTACACCTGGAAAAAGGAGCATAGAGTTGCTAGCACTCTTGCTCAGGTGAGGGGGAAGAAAATCCAGGCATGCCAGGAGGGTGGAGAAACTGGGAGAAGGGGAGAAAACCTGCTGGCCAGGCATGCCAGACACCGCTTTGCCAGGATCACATTGTCCCATGCGCTGGGAAAGGCACAGCAGATGCTGCCCAGGCCTTCCTTCTGCTGCTGCCCTGAAATACGACATTCTGGAGCCTAACTCTGAGCCAAAAAAGCCACACCACCACCCAAATGGGCTTGGACTCTCTACAGATGGCTTTCTCAAGGGCTGCCACCTTTGCTGACTCCAATCAGACCCTTCATTCCCCACTTCACTCCTCCTGACATCAGCAATCCCTGTCTTCAGGGAGATGTTGCAGATTTTCAGGCAGTTTTTCTAGCATCCCAGCATACTCCCCAAGAAGCAGCTGCCAGTGCTGTGGCTCCCCTCAGACTTTCCTTACCAGCAAAGAGCTATATGGTTAGCAAGTGTGAGAAAGAGAAAGAGAAAGAGAGAGAGAGACATTATTCTGGGTTGTAGAAAAGGTCTAACCATGTGTCTTCCCTAATTTGACTGAATTTCCATCCCATTCCCTAGACATTTCTGCAGGAAAACCCAAGGGAAATAAATGTTAGGCAGAGAGGTAGAAATAAGAAATGTAGAATTCTAGATAGCCACACATTTATCCCACCCCTTTGGCCTGTAGCAAAGAGGAGCATTTCCCTCCAAGCTCTGCCTTGCAGCCCGCCGCAGACCACTGGCAAAGGCAACCCTTTCCTCAGCTCTTCAGGCTTGTCAAGGATTTGCTTAGGCCAATAGATTTTTGTGCTGGACGCAGGCATTTCCAGCTTTCTGACGGGAAGGAAACCTTGAAACAGGATTCTTTGATTTCCAGGCTGTGGGCGAAGGCAAGAGGAGCAAAAGCCCCCCCAGAAAGGAGGATGGGCAGACAGGGAAGAGAAGCCGCAAGAGGGCTGGCAGAGCCCAGTGTCCCTGCTGCCAACCGCGCCAGCCGCCCCGTTCGGCGGGAGGCCCCTTTCCCTGCAGCCAGTGCAAACGGTGCGCAACTTCCTGCTCTTTCTGCTCCAACCTGCGCCTTGGCACTACAACAGGCTGACCCTTTGCAAAGGCGCCGCAGCGCAAGCTCAGGCCACTTGCACCATCGCCCCTCGCAGCCCTGCTCAAGCTTACAACCCACCTCAAACCCAAACAGCTCACTTCAAACCCAGCCTTCACAATGAAACCTTACCCTGCCCCAACAACACACACTGCATACAAGTAGCAACAGATCCATCAAAGCTTGCTTTGATGCTGCTGATCAAATTCCAAATAGGATGCAGCAAAAGGAGGAAGACATTTCAAGGCATTGAAACAAGAAAGATCCGACTCATGCTCTGATCAATTCACAACGTGCCACTGCCCAAAAAGACAGAAATTCATACTAAAAGGCAGATCTTGCCACTTGCTGTAATGGTGTGTATTAAATTGAACAATGGATGGTTTGTTTCCTGTCTTCCAGGCTGTTTGAAACCATGCAGGAAAGGAACAAACACAGGAGAAGACATTGCCCTCGCAAAGAAGCAGAGCCTCTCCCCAAGAAGAAAAGACCAAATTAGACAAGCCTGCAGCTTGTCCAGCCAGGCCTAGCAAGGCTTAGGCGTCAATAGGACTAGATAGGAATAGGACTGGTTTTTAAGCTTTTAGACTTGTAGAAATTCTATTTAGTTAGTTTACATGATAGGAATCTCCTCAATTTCTTAGTTAAGGTACATGAGTATTATTGAAGATTCATTACTAGGATTAGATTGATCAGTCAATGTAAGAGGCTTGGTGTTGGCTACGCTCCGTCTTTTGTCATTTTGCCTTTGTTGAGACACAATCTGTCTTTATCATTAAACCATGTTTGTTCCCCTCTGTCTTTTGGTCTGTATGAAATCACTGCGGCAATCAAAGACGGCACTTGCCCTGAGAGGAGAATCTGGGCACGCACGACCTCCCCAAGGCCCGGCCCCTTGCTCAGCTGGCAGGACTGGCAAAGGTGTGTCTCCTTTACTGCCAGGGAAAGAACGCTGGCGCTTCATCCTTTGATTCCTACAAATCTCAGCTGCCAGTGGAAAGGGAGGCTTTGTTTAATTCAATGAATTGGATCAAAATGAGTGCTCTGCTCTCACCATCATTTCTGCCCTAAAAGCAACAGCTTTAGTCCTTTTTGTAGCCCAGCAACAGAACTTTGTTTCATTTTGGGGCACTGATGCACCTGACCACCTTGGAAGACGTTTCTAGAACCCCTCCAATTCTATCCAATTCATATCCCATGCACCACAAAGGCATCAGTAGTTCAGTTTCAGTTCCTCTTGAAAGGACCCCTCTCCCGCTCTGGGCCTCCACCAATCTCCTTAGCTAAAGCAGAGCGGCTGGGATCATTATCCTCTCTCTGGCTTCCCACAGCTTAGGTATTTGCACCAAAGAAGAAGCAAAGTCCCTCTTTCATCTAGCCCAGCAAATGGCACTGCCCAGCAAGGCTTTGGTGGCAGGGGCTGTGCAGGGTGGAGAGGGGGCGAGGGAGGGGGCAATTGCCAGGCTGCTTCTGGGAAGCTCAGGGAAGCTTGCCCTTGTCTGATGGAGCCAGTGCAGCTGGGCTTTGGAGCCTACAAAGTATCTGCCTTGCAGTGGCACTTGTTACAGCTGCCCCCTCACTTTGCTGCCCTGTGGGCAACATGCAGCCCGGGAAGGAAGCAAGATTGGGACTGAAGCAAGATTTGCTTTGCCTTAACTATAGGCCGGGAAGCAGCAAAACTGGCTGGGTTTTGTCCTATCTGGCATCTAAGTATTAAAAGAAACGCCAAGGCCGTCAGTGTGGAAAGGTAATTCCATCAGTGTTCCTTTGTTAGAGGAATGCCTGAGTCTTTTGAGACAAACAGCTAGTTTCTCCAAGGGAGCTGGAAGAGGGATATACAAAGTCGGCATTCATGTTTGCTACAGAAATGCCACTGTGCTGTCCCTGTCTGTGTGTCCCCATCAGTTCCCCTGAGAAACATGCTGTTTCTCTAAGTTTCAAGGAAGGAGTGATGAGGTGAGTGACCAGCTCAGAGGCCCAAAGGAGGGAAAACATCAAGCGACATTATTGGGCACCAAAAGGAGATTTGAGAAAGGGGGCAGCATGAATGCCTCCACTTTGAGAGGAAGCTTTGGAGTTGCCTCTCGCCTGAACAACTTGCAAATTCTAGCTCCTCTCAGAGCTGGAGGAGAGCCAGCGGGAGGAGTCCTGCTGCTTCTGCAGGGCAGGAGATGAGGTTCTGGGCCCTTGGACACAGACAGACTCCTGGGCACGTTCAGCTGGAGACACCTTGCAGAGAAGCACCGACAAGAGCCAGGGCTGTCCCTGCACTGCTTTTGCCCGTCTCCTGAGACGACTCAGGAGAAAAACCCAATGGCAAGGCTCTCAGAGCAAGCTTGCAGCAGCAGAAGTAAAAGGGGCAGAGGTGGCCCATGCCTCTTTCTGTCCCATGGCTCCCCTGGGGTTCTACATGGAATGTTGGGCTGTGCCCATAGCAACTGTCGTTGTCTCCTGCTCCTGCACCCCTTGGTGGAACGCTGCTGGAGCAGCGCTGGAGCAGCAGCTGCAGGATCAGCTCCTGGGCTGTCCCTGACCAGCCACCTCCTGCACTCAGCGCCACACCCGGCCTCTGCACCCACATCCTCGTCTCCTCGGCTGCCTCCAGGCATCCCCACAGCACTTGGGGATCGTCCAAGGTAAGAAAATCCCCGTTTGCCCTCAAAGCACTAACACAAGGGCACGAGGCTCCAGCTGCCTCTCCCGCCAACCACGACACACAGGCTGCGTGCTCACTTTCCCCACACCAGGTTCCACGTCAAAACAAGCTTCAGCTTCTGAAGGAATCATGTTGCCTCCCAGGCAAACACAGACCTTTCCATAGAGGATGTAGAGAGCTGTCCCAGTGCAGTTGCAGATCCTCCTCCACGGATCACCTGCTTCAAAGTTCTTGGCACCCATTGCAGCCCTAAACCTAGCTTGTGGGGACCCCAAAACAAATTGGTCATGCCTGAGGAGTTCAGGGCTTCAGTGTCAACAAATCCCCTTATGCCCTGACTCAGCTCACACCTGCTCCAAAGCTGCAAAAACCAGAATGATGGCACTTCTCCTCTGGGATCCCTCTCATTCAGGCCATGGAAGCATTTCACTGGCCTTGTCCTCAAACACAGCTGTTCAACTTCAAAAATCATCTGCTATCAGCAATCCTTATGTGCTTACATAGTTACATCTCTGATAGATACATTCTATTTTCATATCCTGTAGATACTTCTTTCAATGCATGTAGGGCTGCTTCTACCTCATGCTCAGGGGCAGCTGTGAAATGCCATCTTCTCAAGAACACAATCACAGTACCAGAGAATTTTCTGGCTTGCAAGGGATTCTCAAAGATCACTGAGCCCAACTCCAGGGCCTGCCCGGGGCAGCCTCAACAATCACACCCTGTGCCCAAGAGCGCTGTCCAAACACTTTTGGAGCTCAGTCAGCCTTGGTGCCGGCACCCCTTCCCTGGAGAGCCTCTTCCAGTGGCCAAGCACCCTCTGGGTGAAGAGCCTTTTCCTTCTATCCACCCTAAGCCTGCACTGCCACATCTTGCAGCCCATTCTCTTGGCTCCTCCCAGTGGCCCCAGCACTGAAGACAGTAGTGCATGGCCTTCTGCTTCCCCTCCTCAGGAAGCTGCTGACTGCTAGAGGCTCCTGCCTAGGCAATTCCACCTCAAAAGCACAGCAATGACAGCAAAAAGAAAGGAGCTGGGACAGAGGAGCTCAGGGCTTGCAACGATGAGGTCGAGAAGGAAGGCTACTGACACATCCTGGGCGCAACGATTTCTAACTGGAGCATTGTTTGGATCTTTTTCAGGTGGAAAGGAGAGGCACAATGAAAAGGAAAGCAAGAGGCAACAATCAGCCGTGAGTTTTGGCCTAGGGTTAAAGGACAGCAAACTGGAGGAATGGCCAGGAGGAGAACTGCTCTTTCAGAGTCAGGCTGGGATTGCTTCAAGCCTGTGCAGCCACAGGAAGGCTCTCTCCAGCACTTGCCTTTCTTACCTTCACCTCTTTCTTCCTTTAGGCACATCAATGTTGGCAGCGACTTTCAGGCTGAGCTCCCAGAGCTGCAGAGCAGAGCACCAAGTGAGGATGAAGAGCCTGCAAGCCTGGTCTGGAAGCCCTGGGGAGAAGATGACTCTGACATGGAAAAACCTGACAGAGGTAGCTTCTCTTCAAGCTTTTCTTCCACCCCTGACATACTTGGATCTTTCAAAGTCTTCTTTTGCATAGAAAGGCAGCTTCTTGCAGCCTCCGCTTCTCTCCCTGTCTCACCTGTCTTCCCATCTAGAAGTGTTAGAGGCAAGGAGAACGCTCTGCTTCTGCAGCAGAGCAGCAAAAAGAGCAAGCATCTTGCTCTCCAAATCGGTCAGGCCCATTTGCCACTGCAAGAGAGGAGATTGGCCTCCACTTCTTCTACAAGAAGCTGCTCTGAAGGGAGAGCCAGCACTGCGGGGGCCCTTGCTTCAGCTGGCCCTGTCTTTGCTCTCCTTTTCATGCTCTCCAAGCCGCTGCCTTTAGCTCCTGGCCTTTCCTTCCGCCTTGCATGGCAACCTTTGCTCTTGCTGGCCTCAAGGCTGACTTGGGCTGCCTTTTTGTTGTGCTTGCAGTAAGACAACTGCTGGATATGGCCAGCTCCCGTGGCATTGCCGGGCCAGCAGCTGACCTGGAGCGCGCCCTGCACTGCCTGCACCAGGCAGGCGGCAGCCTTCCGGTAAGAAGCCGCTCTGTGGGCGCACAGAAGAGGGCACAGGGAATGCACAAGGCCCGGCCACTGGCACAGCCTTTCCTGCCTGCTCCTTGATGAAGGCTCTTCACAGGGAGCAGAGCACCTGCTGCCTGCTGTGTCTCCTCCAGCTGCGTCAGGGCTGAGCCCAAACGGCTCCAGCAGGGAGAATCTCCCTCCTGCAGGCGGCGGCGCAAGCTCCTGCAGCCTGCTGCCTTGGAAATCGCCTGCAGCTCTGGCTGCTCTAAGACATCTGGAGAGGAAATTCCCAGAAGCCTCACTCAGCTGAGGCCATTCTGGCTGCAGGAGCCGCAAAATCATTCGCTTGGGGAGCAAAATGCCCCTCTTGGGCACCAGAATCAAAGGGCTGGGCAGCAAAAACTAGGCACTGGGATCAAATCCCAGGCTTTCACATGGCATACAGTTGCTTGAATGTCTGAAGAGGCAAAGTAGCTGAAAGGCAGCCTCTGTGCTTTTCGGATCATTTTGGGTGTGGTGGGGCGCCTAAAGCCTTTTCCCCTTGGATCTTGCAGGAGGCTCTGGAGATGTTGCTCTCAGGGGGGCCTGCAACAGCTCAAGGCCATCCCTTGGCTGATTATCATTACGCAGGTAAGCAAAGCAGAGCTTCTTCCTTCACTGACAGATGCTGCCGTCCCCTTCAGTGTTGTGGCAAGTGTTTCTGCTTCAACAAATTGTGCTTAACACCAGCACAAGGTCTTGTCTTCTCAGGGGCTGGCGAAAGCACCAGCATCTAGACCTTCAGCTTTACTTCTTTTCCAATCCTTTTCCCAGCGGAATGCCTGCTCTTGTCTTCATCACCTTCTGAGGCAGCAGACATGTACTCACACGGGAATGATGGTCTGCAACCATTTGCTTGCGGCGGCCAGTGGGATCTACTTCATGTGGATCGAGTGATCCATTTACCTGCTGCTTTTTATTGCCAGGCTCTGATAGATGGACACCTGAGGAGAAGGACTCCTTCCAAAAGGCTTTCCACACCTACGGCAAGGATTTTCATCTCATCCAGAAGCAGGTAATGCCGCAGGACATTCTTTACCTGAGCAGATCATCAGGAGGAAAGCTTGCTTCTAGCTGGTAACAAACACTGGGCTTCGGTCTCTCTCTTCTCAAGTACCAAAACTGCTCAAGTAGTAACAAAACGGGACATCAAAGGCCTGTGTGAAAAGGATGATCCTGTCTCTCCAGCCCTTTTCTCCAAGCTCCTTTGGAATATGATGATTTATTCTCTCAGACTTGTCGCACACCTCTGCTGCTGCTTCCACAAGACATTGTGCTGGCATAACTGGAGTGAACCCGGCAAAGAAGACCTGTGCTAGATGGATTTCTTGTTGATCTGTGCATTACATGCGCTACCACCTAGCATGATACACGGTTTACTACATTGCATGATGCCTCTCTTTCTCCATCTTCATTTCATTTTACACCCTACTCCATTTACTTCATGATTTTACTTCCTACTTTACTCCGTCATCTACTTTTTCCCCAAAGCACCCTACAAAGGAATTTTAGATTCCTTCTTTTTCTCTTCACAACAGATCCAGACTAAGACCGTGGCACAGTGTGTGGAGTACTACTACACCTGGAAAAAGGAGCATAGAGTTGCTAGCACTCTTGCTCAGGTGAGGGGGAAGAAAATCCAGGCATGCCAGGAGGGTGGAGAAACTGGGAGAAGGGGAGAAAACCTGCTGGCCAGGCATGCCAGACACCGCTTTGCCAGGATCACATCGTCCCATGCGCTGGGAAAGGCACAGCAGATGCTGCCCAGGCCTTCCTTCTGCTGCTGCCCTGAAATACGCCATTCTGGAGCCTAACTCTGAGCCAAAAAAGCCGCACCACCACCCAAATGGGCTTGGACTCTCTACAGATGGCTTTCTCAAGGGCTGCCACCTTTGCTGACTCCAATCAGACCCTTCATTCCCCACTTCACTCCTCCTGACATCAGCAATCCCTGTCTTCAGGGAGATGTTGCAGATTTTCAGGCAGTTTTTCTAGCATCCCAGCATACTCCCCAAGAAGCAGCTGCCAGTGCTGTGGCTCTCCTCAGACTTTCCTTACCAGCAAAGAGCAATTTGGTTGGCAAGTGTGAGAGAGAGAAAGAAAAAGAGAGAGAGAGACATTATTCTGGGTTGTAGAAAAGGTCTAACCATGTGTCTTCCCTAATTTGACTGAATTTCCATCCCATTCCCTAGACATTTCTGCAGGAAAACCCAAGGGAAATAAATGTTAGGCAGAGAGGTAGAAATAAGAAATGTAGAATTCTAGATAGCCACACATTTATCCCACCCCTTTGGCCTGTAGCAAAGAGGAGCATTTCCCTCCAAGCTCTGCCTTGCAGCCCACCGCAGCCCACTGGCAAAGGCAGCCCTTTCCTCAGCTCTTCAGGCTTTGCAAGGATTTGCTTAGGCCAATAGATTTTTGTGCTGGACGCAGGCATTTCCAGCTTTCTGACGGGAAGGAAACATTGAAACAGGATTCTTTGATTTCCAGGCTGTGGGCGAAGGCAAGAGGAGCAAAAGCCCCCCCAGAAAGGAGGATGGGCAGACAGGGAAGAGAAGCCGCAAGAGGGCTGGCAGCGCCCAGTGTCCCTGCTGCCAACCGCGCCAGCCGCCCCGTTCGGCGGGAGGCCCCTTTCCCTGCGGCCAGTGCAAACGGTGTGCAACTTCCTGCTCTTTCTGCTCCAACCTGCGCCTTGGCACTACAACAGGCTGACCCTTTGCAAAGGCGCCGCAGCGCAAGCTCAGGCCACTTGCACCATCGCCCCTCGCAGCCCTGCTCAAGCTTACAACCCACCTCAAACCCAAACAGCTCACTTCAAACCCAGCCTTCACAATGAAACCTTACCCTGCCCCAACAACACACACTGCATACAAGTAGCAACAGATCCATCAAAGCAAGCTTTGATGCTGCTGATCAAATTCCAAATAGGATGCAGCAAAAGGAGGAAGACATTTCAAGGCATTGAAACAAGAAAGATCTGACTCATGCTCTGATCAATTCACAACGTGCCACTGCCCAAACAGACAGAAATTCATACTAAAAGGCAGATCTTGCCACTTGCTCTAATGGTGTGTACTAAATTGAACAATGGATGGTTTGTTTCCTGTCTTCCAGGCTGTTTGAAACCATGCAGGAAAGGAACAAACACAGGAGAAGACATCGCCCTCGCAAAGAAGCAGAGCCTCTCCCCAAGAAGAAAAGACCAAATTAGACAAGCCTGCAGCTTGTCCAGCCAGGCCTAGCAAGGCTTAGGACTAGATAGGAATAGGACTGGTTTTTAAGCTTCGATAACGTCAATAGAACTAGATAGGAATAGGACTGGTTTTTAAGCTTTTAGACTTGTTCAAATTCTATTTAGTTAGTTTACATGATAGGAATCTCCTCAATTTCTTAGTTAAGGTACATGAGTATTATTGAAGATTCATTACTAGGATTAGATTTATCAGTCAATGTAAGAGGCTTGGTGTTGGCTACGCTCCGTCTTTTGTCATTTTGCCTTTGTTGAGACACAATCTGTCTTTATCATTAAACCATGTTTGTTCCACTTTATCTTTTGGTCTGTATGAAATCACTGCGGCAATCAAAGACGGCACTTGCCCTGAGAGGAGAATCTGGGCACGCACGACCTCCCCAAGGCCCGGCCCCTTGCTCAGCTGGCAGGACTGGCAAAGCTGTGTCTCCTTTACTGCCAGGGAAAGAACGCTGGCGCTTCATCCTTTGATTCCTACAAATCTCAGCTGCCAGTGGAAAGGGAGGCTTTGTTTAATTCAATGAATTGGATCAAAATGAGTGCTCTGCTCTCACCATCATTTCTGCCCTAAAAGCAACAGCTTTAGTCCTTTTTGTAGCCCAGCAACAGAACTTTCTTTCATTTTGGGGCACTGATGCACCTGACCACCTTGGAAGACGTTTCTAGAACCCCTCCAATTCTATCCAATTCATATCCCATGCACCACAAAGGCATCAGTAGTTCAGTTTCAGTTCCTCTTGAAAGGAGCCCTCTCCCGCTCTGGGCCTCCACCAATCTCCTTAGCTAAAGCAGAGCGGCTGGGATCATTATCCTCTCTCTGGCTTCCCACAGCTTAGGTATTTGCACCAAAGAAGAAGCAAACTCCCTCTTTCATCTAGCCCAGCAAATGGCACTGCCCAGCAAGGCTTTGGTGGCAGGGGCTGTGCAGGGTGGAGAGGGGGCGAGGGAGGGGGCAATTGCCAGGCTGCTTCTGGGAAGCAGCGCAGGGAAGCTTGCCCTTGTCTGATGGAGCCAGTGCAGCTGGGCTTTGGAGCCTACAAAGTATCTGCCTTGCAGTGGCACTTGTTACAGCTGCCCCCTCACTCTGCTGCCCTGTGGGCAACATGCAGCCCGGGAAGGAAGCAAGATTGGGACTGAAGCAAGATTTGCTTTGCCTTAACTATAGGCCGGGAAGCAGCAAAACTGGCTGGGTTTTGTCCTATCTGGCATCTAAGTATTAAAAGAAACGCCAAGGCCGTCAGTGTGGAAAGGTAATTCCATCAGTGTTCCTTTGTTAGAGGAATGCCTGAGTCTTTTGAGACAAACAGCTAGTTTCTCCAAGGGAGCTGGAAGAGGGATATACAAAGTCTGCATTCATGTTTGCTACAGAAATGCCACTGTGCTGTCCCTGTCTGTGTGTCCCCATCAGTTCCCCTGAGAAACATGCTGTTTCTCTAAGTTTCAAGGAAGGAGTGATGAGGTGAGTGACCAGCTCAGAGGCCCAAAGGAGGGAAAACATCAAGCGACATTATTGGGCACCAAAAGGAGATTTGAGAAAGGGGGCAGCATGAATGCCTCCACTTTGAGAGGAAGCTTTGGAGTTGCCTCTCGGCTGAACAACTTGCAAATTCTAGCTCCTCTCAGAGCTGGAGGAGAGCCAGCGGGAGGAGTCCTGCTGCTTCTGCAGGGCAGGAGATGAGGTTCTGGGCCCTTGGACACAGACAGACTCCTGGGCACGTTCAGCTGGAGACACCTTGCAGAGAAGAACCGACAAGAGCCAGGGCTGTCCCTGCACTGCTTTTGCCCGTCTCCTCAGACGACTCAGGAGAAAAACCCAATGGCAAGGCTCTCAGAGCAAGCTTGCAGCAGCAGAAGTAAAAGGGGCAGAGGTGGCCCATGCCTCTTTCTGTCCCATGGCTCCCCTGGGGTTCTACATGGAATGTTGGGCTGTGCCCATAGCAACTGTCGTTGTCTCCTGCTCCTGCGGCCCTTGGTGGAACGCTGCTGGAGCAGCGCTGGAGCAGCAGCTGCAGGATCAGCTCCTGGGCTGTCCCTGACCAGCCACCTCCCGCACTCAGCGCCACACCCGGCCTCTGCACCCACATCCTCGTCTCCTCGGCTGCCTCCAGGCATCCCCACAGCACTTGGGGATCGTCCAATGTAAGAAAATCCCCGTTTGCCCTCAAAGCACTAACACAAGGGCACGAGGCTCCAGCTGCCTCTCCCGCCAACCACGACACACAGGCTGCGTGCTCACTTTCCCCACACCAGGTTCCATGTCAAAACAAGCTTCAGCTTCTGAAGGAATCGTGTTGCCTCCCAGGCAAACACAGACCTTTCCATAGAGGATGTATAGAGCTGTCCCAGTGCAGTTGCAGATCCTCCTCCACGGATCACCTGCTTCAAAGTTCTTGGCACCCATTGCAGTCCTAAACCTAGCTTGTGGTGACCCCAAAACAAATTGGTCATGCCTGAGGAGTTCAGGGCTTCAGTGTCAACAAATCCCCTTATGCCCTGACTCAGCTCACACCTGCTCCAAAGCTGCAAAATCCAGAAGGATGGCACTTCTCCTCTGGGATCCCTCTCATTCAGGCCATGGAAGCATTTCACTGGCCTTGTCCTCAAACACAGCTGTTCAACTTCAAAAATCATCTGCTATCAGCAATCCTTATGTGCTTACATAGTTACATCTCTGATAGATACATTCTATTTTCATATCCTGTAGATACTTCTTTCAATGCATGTAGGGCTGCTTCTACCTCATGCTCAGGGGCAGCTGTGAAATGCCATCTTCTCAAGAACACAATCACAGTACCAGAGAATTTTCTGGCTTGCAAGGGATTCTCAAAGATCACTGAGCCCAACTCCAGGGCCTGCCCGGGGCAGCCTCAACAATCACACCCTGTGCCCAAGAGCGCTGTCCAAACACTTTTGGAGCTCAGTCAGCCTTGGTGCTGGACCCCCTTCCCTGGAGAGCCTCTTCCAGTGGCCAAGCACCCTCTGGGTGAAGAGCCTTTTCCTTCTATCCACCCTAAGCCTGCACTGCCACATCTTGCAGCCCATTCTCTTGGCTCCTCCCAGTGGCCCCAGCACTGAAGAGAGTAGTGCATGGCCTTCTGCTTCCCCTCCTCAGGAAGCTGCTGACTGCTAGAGGCTCCTGCCTAGGCAATTCCACCTCAAAACCACGGCAATGACAGCAAAAAGAAAGGAGCTGGGACAGAGGAGCTCAGGGCTTGCAACCATGAGGTCGAGAAGGAAGGCTACTGACACATCCTGGACGCAAAGATTTCTAACTGGAGCATTGTTTGGATCTTTTTCAGGTGGAAAGGAGAGGCACAATGAAAAGGAAAGCAAGAGGCAACAATCAGCCGTGAGTTTTGGCCTAGCGTTAAAGGACAGCAAACTGGAGGAATGGCCAGGAGGAGAACTGCTCTTTCAGAGTCAGGCTGGGATTGCTTCAAGCCTGTGCAGCCACAGGAAGGCTCTCTCCAGCACTTGCCTTTCTTACCTTCACCTCTTTCTTCCTTTAGGCACATCAATGTTGGCAGCGACTTTCAGGCTGAGCTCCCAGAGCTGCAGAGCAGAGCACCAAGTGAGGATGAAGAGCCTGCAAGCCTGGTCTGGAAGCCCTGGGGAGAAGATGACTCTGACATGGAAAAACCTGACAGAGGTAGCTTCTCTTCAAGCTTTTCTTCCACCCCTGACATACTTGGATCTTTCAAAGTCTCCTTTTGCATAGAAAGGCAGCTTCTTGCAGCCTCCGCTTCTCTCCCTGTCTCACGTGTCTTCCCATCTAGAAGTGTAAGAGGCAAGGAGAAGGCTCTGCTTCTGCAGCAGAGCAGCAAAAAGAGCAAGCATCTTGCTCTCCAAATCGGTCAGGCCCATTTGCCACTGCAAGAGAGGAGATTGGCCTCCACTTCTTCTACAAGAAGCTGCTCTGAAGGGAGAGCCAGCACTGCGGGGGCCCTTGCTTCAGCTGGCCCTGTCTTTGCTCTCCTTTTCATGCGCTCCAAGCCGCTGCCTTTAGCTCCTGGCCTTTCCTTCCGCCTTGCATGGCAACCTTTGCTCTTGCTGGCCTCAAGGCTGACTTGGGCTGCCTTTTTGTTGTGCTTGCAGTAAGACAACTGCTGGACATGGCCAGCTCCCGTGGCATTGCCGGGCCAGCAGCTGACCTGGAGCGCGCCCTGCACTGCCTGCACCAGGCAGGCGGCAGCCTTCCGGTAAGAAGCCGCTCTGTGGGCGCACAGAAGAGGGCACAGGGAATGCACAAGGCCCGGCCACTGGCACAGCCTTTCCTGCCTGCTCCTTGATGAAGGCTCTTGACAGGGAGCAGAGCACCTGCTGCCTGCTGTGTCTCCTCCAGCTGCGTCAGGGCTGAGCCCAAACGGCTCCAGCAGGGAGAATCTCCCTCCTGCCGGCGGCGGCGCAAGCTCCAGCAGCCTGCTGCCTTGGAAATCGCCTGCAGCTCTGGCTGCTCTAAGACATCTGGAGAGGAAATTCCCAGAAGCCTCACTCAGCTGAGGCCATTCTGGCTGCAGGAGCCCCAAAATTATTCTCTTGGGGAGCAAAATGCCACTCTTGGGCACCAGCATCAAAGGGCTGGGCAGCAAAACCTAGGCACTGGGATCAAATCCCAGGCTTTCACATGGCATACAGTTGCTTGAATGTCTGAAGAGGCAAAGTAGCTGAAAGGCAGCATCTGTGCTTTTCGGCTCATTTTGGGTGTGGTGGGGCGCCTAAAGCCTTTTCCCCTTGGATCTTGCAGGAGGCTCTGGAGATGTTGCTCTCAGGGGGGCCTGCAACAGCTCAAGGCCATCCCTTGGCTGATTATCATTACGCAGGTAAGCAAAGCAGAGCTTCTTCCTTCACTGACAGATGCTGCCGTCCCCTTCAGTGTTGTGGCAAGTGTTTCTGCTTCAACAAATTGTGCTTAACACCAGCACAAGGTCTTGTCTTCTCAGGGGCTGGCGAAAGCACCAGCATCTAGACCTTCAGCTTTACTTCTTTTCCAATCCTTTTCCCGGCGGAATGCCTGCTCTTGTCTTCATCACCTTCTGAGGCAGCAGACATGTACTCACACGGGAATGATGGTCTGCAACCATTTGCTTGCGGCGGCCAGTGGGATCTACTTCATGTGGATCGAGTGATCCATTTACCTGCTGCTTTTTATTGCCAGGCTCTGATAGATGGACACCTGAGGAGAAGGACTCCTTCCAAAAGGCTTTCCACACCTACGGCAAGGATTTTCATCTCATCCAGAAGCAGGTAAAGCCGCAGGACATTCTTTACCTGAGCAGATCATCAGGAGGAAAGCTTGCTTCTAGCTGGTAACAAACACTGGGCTTCGGTCTCTCTCTTCTCAAGTACCAAAACTGCTCAAGTAGTAACAAAACGGGACATCAAAGGCCTGTGTGAAAAGGATGATCCTGTCTCTCCAGCCCTTTTCTCCAAGCTCCTTTGGAATATGATGATTTATTCTCTCAGACTTGTCGCACACCTCTGCTGCTGCTTCCACAAGACATTGTGCTGGCATAACTGGAGTGAACCCGGCAAAGAAGACCTGTGCTAGATGGATTTCTTGTTGATCTGTGCATTACATGCGCTACCACCTAGCATGATACACGGTTTACTACATTGCATGATGCCTCTCTTTCTCCATCTTCATTTCATTTTACACCCTACTCCATTTACTTCATGATTTTACTTCCTAGTTTACTCCGTCTTCTAATTTTCCCCAAAGCACCCTACAAAGGAATTTTAGATTCCTTCTTTTTCTCTTCACAACAGATCCAGACTAAGACCGTGGCACAGTGTGTGGAGTACTACTACACCTGGAAAAAGGAGCATAGAGTTGCTAGCACTCTTGCTCAGGTGAGGGGGAAGAAAATCCAGGCATGCCAGGAGGGTGGAGAAACTGGGAGAAGGGGAGAAAACCTGCTGGCCAGGCATGCCAGACACCGCTTTGCCAGGATCACATTGTCCCATGCGCTGGGAAAGGAACAGCAGATGCTGCCCAGGCCTTCCTTCTGCTGCTGCCCTGAAATACACCATTCTGGAGCCTAACTCTGAGCCAAAAAAGCCGCACCACCACCCAAATGGGCTTGGACTCTCTACAGATGGCTTTCTCAAGGGCTGCCACCTTTGCTGACTCCAATCAGACCCTTCATTCCCCACTTCACTCCTCCTGACATCAGCAATCCCTGTCTTCAGGGAGATGTTGCAGATTTTCAGGCAGTTTTTCTAGCATCCCAGCATACTCCCCAAGAAGCAGCTGCCAGTGCTGTGGCTCCCCTCAGACTTTCCTTACCAGCAAAGAGCAATTTGCTTGGCAAGTGTGAGAGAGAGAAAGAGAAAGAGAGAGAGAGACATTATTCTGGGTTGTAGAAAAGGTCTAACCATGTGTCTTCCCTAATTTGACTGAATTTCCATCCCATTCCCTAGACATTTCTGCAGGAAAACCCAAGGGAAATAAATGTTAGGCAGAGAGGTAGAAATAAGAAATGTAGAATTCTAGATAGCCACACATTTATCCCACCCCTTTGGCCTGTAGCAAAGAGGAGCATTTCCCTCCAAGCTCTGCCTTGCAGCCCGCTGCAGCCCACTGGCAAAGGCAGCCCTTTCCTCAGCTCTTGAGGCTTTGCAAGGATTTGCTTAGGCCAATAGATTTTTGTGCTGGACGCAGGCATTTCCAGCTTTCTGACGGGAAGGAAACCTTGAAACAGGATTCTTTGATTTCCAGGCTGTGGGCGAAGGCAAGAGGAGCAAAAGCCCCCCCAGAAAGGAGGATGGGCAGACAGGGAAGAGAAGCCGCAAGAGGGCTGGCAGCGCCCAGTGTCCCTGCTGCCAACCGCGCCAGCCGCCCCGTTCGGCGGGAGGCCCCTTTCCCTGCGGCCAGTGCAAACGGTGCGCAACTTCCTGCTCTTTCTGCTCCAACCTGCGCCTTGGCATTAAAACAGGCTGACCCTTTGCAAAGGCGCCGCAGCGCAAGCTCAGGCCACTTGCACCATCGCCCCTCGCAGCCCTGCTCAAGCTTACAACCCACCTCAAACCCAAACAGCTCACTTCCAACCCAGCCTTCACAATGAAACCTTACCCTGCCCCAACAACACACACTGCATACAAGTAGCAACAGATCCATCAAAGCTTGCTTTGATGCTGCTGATCAAATTCCAAATAGGATGCAGCAAAAGGAGGAAGACATTTCAAGGCATTGAAACAAGAAAGATCCGACTCATGCTCTGATCAATTCACAACGTGCCACTGCCCAAAAAGACAGAAATTCACACTAAAAGGCAGATCTTGCCACTTGCTGTAATGGTGTGTATTAAATTGAACAATGGATGGTTTGTTTCCTGTCTTCCAGGCTGTTTGAAACCATGCAGGAAAGGAACAAACACAGGAGAAGACATCGCCCTCGCAAAGAAGCAGAGCCTCTCCCCAAGAAGAAAAGACCAAATTAGACAAGCCTGCAGCTTGTCCAGCCAGGCCTAGCAAGGCTTAGGACTAGATAGGAATAGGACTGGTTTTTAAGCTTCGATAACGTCAATAGAACTAGATAGGAATAGGACTGGTTTTTAAGCTTTTAGACTTGTTCAAATTCTATTTAGTTAGTTTACATGATAGGAATCTCCTCAATTTCTTAGTTAAGGTACATGAGTATTATTCAAGATTCATTAGTAGGATTAGATTGATCAGTCAATGTAAGAGGCTTGGTGTTGGCTACGCTCCGTCTTTTGTCATTTTGCCTTTGTTGAGACACAATCTGTCCTTATCATTAAACCATGTTTGTTCCACTTTATCTTTTGGTCTGTATGAAATCACTGCGGCAATCAAAGACGGCACTTGCCCTGAGAGGAGAATCTGGGCACGCACGACCTCCCCAAGGCCCGGCCCCTTGCTCAGCTGGCAGGACTGGCAAAGGTGTGTCTCCTTTACTGCCAAGGAAAGAACGCTGGCACTTCATCCTTTGATTCCTACAAATCTCAGCTGCCAGTGGAAAGGGAGGCTTTGTTTAATTCAATGAATTGGATCAAAATGAGTGCTCTGCTCTCACCATCATTTCTGCCCTAAAAGCAACAGCTTTAGTCCTTTTTGTAGCCCAGCAACAGAACTTTGTTTCATTTTGGGGCACTGATGCACCTGACCACCTTGGAAGACGTTTCTAGAACCCCTCCAATTCTATCCAATTCATATCCCATGCACCACAAAGGCATCAGTAGTTCAGTTTCAGTTTCTCTTGAAAGGACCCCTCTCCCGCTCTGAGCCTCTACCAATCTCCTTAGCTAAAGCAGAGCGGCTGGGATCATTATCCTCTCCCTGGCTTCCCACAGCTTAGGTATTTGCACCAAAGAAGAAGCAAACTCCCTCTTTCATCTAGCCCAGCAAATGGCACTGCCCAGCAAGGCTTTGGTGGCAGGGGCTGTGCAGGGTGGAGAGGGGGCGAGGGAGGGGGCAATTGCCAGGCTGCTTCTGGGAAGCAGCGCAGGGAAGCTTGCCCTTGTCTGATGGAGCCAGTGCAGCTGGGCTTTGGAGCCTACAAAGTATCTGCCTTGCAGTGGCACTTGTTACAGCTGCCCCCTCACTTTGCTGCCCTGTGGGCAACATGCAGCCCGGGAAGGAAGCAAGATTGGGACTGAAGCAAGATTTGCTTTGCCCTAACTATAGGCCGGGAAGCAGCAAAACTGGCTGGGTTTTGTCCTATCTGGCATCTAAGTATTAAAAAAAACGTCAAGGCCGTCAGTGTGGAAAGGTAATTCCATCAGTGTTCCTTTGTTAGAGGAATCCCTGAGTCTTTTGAGACAAACAGCTAGTTTCTCCAAGGGAGCTGGAAGAGGGATATACAAAGTCTGCATTCATGTTTGCTACAGAAATGCCACTGTGCTGTCCCTGTCTGTGTGTCCCCATCAGTTCCCCTGAGAAACATGCTGTTTCTCTAAGTTTCAAGGAAGGAGTGATGAGGTGAGTGACCAGCTCAGAGGCCCAAAGGAGGGAAAACATCAAGCGACATTATTGGGCACCAAAAGGAGATTTGAGAAAGGGGGCAGCATGAATGCCTCCACTTTGAGAGGAAGCTTTGGAGTTGCCTCTCGCCTGAACAACTTGCAAATTCTAGCTCCTCTCAGAGCTGGAGGAGAGCCAGCGGGAGGAGTCCTGCTGCTTCTCCAGGGCAGGAGATGAGGTTCTGGGCCCTTGGACACAGACAGGCTCCTGGGCACGTTCAGCTGGAGACACCTTGCAGAGAAGCACCCACAAGAGCCAGGGCTGTCCCTGCACTGCTTTTGCCCGTCTCCTCAGACGACTCAGGAGAAAAACCCAATGGCAAGGCTCTCAGAGCAAGCTTGCAGCAGCAGAAGTAAAAGGGGCAGAGGTGGCCCATGCCTCTTTCTGTCCCATGGCTCCCCTGGGGTTCTACATGGAATGTTGGGCTGTGCCCATAGCAACTGTCGTTGTCTCCTGCTCCTGCGGCCCTTGGTGGAACGCTGCTGGAGCAGCGCTGGAGCAGCAGCTGCAGGATCAGCTCCTGGGCTGTCCCTGACCAGCCACCTCCTGCACTCAGCGCCACACCCGGCCTCTGCACCCACATCCTCGTCTCCTCGCCTGCCTCCAGGCATCCCCACAGCACTTGGGGATCGTCCAAGGTAAGAAAATCCCCGTTTGCCCTCAAAGCACTAACACAAGGGCACGAGGCTCCAGCTGCCTCTCCCACCAACCACAACACACAGGCTGCGTGCTCACTTTCCTCAAACCACGTTCCATGTCAAAGCGGGCTGCAGCTTCTGAAGGAATCGTGTTGCCTCCCACGCAAACACAGACCTTTCCACAGAGGATGTAGAGAGTTGTCACAGTGCAGTTGCAGATCCTCCTCCATGGATCACCTGCTTCAAAGGTCTTGGCACCCATTGCAGTCCTAAACCTAGCTTGTGGGGACCCCAAAACAAATTGGTCATGCCTGAGGAGTTCAGGGCTTCAGTGTCAACAAATCCCCTTATGCCCTGACTCAGCTCACACCTGCTCCAAAGCTGCAAAAACCAGAATGATGGCACTTCTCCTCTGGGATCCCTCTCATTCAGGCCATGGAAGCATTTCACTGGCCTTGTCCTCAAACACAGCTGTTCAACTTCAAAAATCATCTGCTATCAGCAATCCTTATGTGCTTACAGAGTTACATCTCTGATAGATACATTGTATTTTCATATCCTGTAGATACTTCTTTCAATGCATGTAGGGCTGCTTCTACCTCATGCTCAGGGGCAGCTGTGAAATGCCATCTTCTCAAGAACACAATCACAGTACCAGAGAATTTTCTGGCTTGCAAGGGATTCTCAAAGATCACTGAGCCCAACTGCAGGGCCTGCCCGGGCAGCCTCAACAATCACACCCTGTGCCCAAGAGCGCTGTCCAAACACTTTTGGAGCTCAGTCAGCCTTGGTGCTGGCACCCCTTCCCTGGAGAGCCTCTTCCAGTGGCCAAGCACCCTCTGGGTGAAGAGCCTTTTCCTTCTATCCACCCTAAGCCTGCACTGCCACATCTTGCAGCCCATTCTCTTGGCTTCTCCCAGTGGCCCCAGCACTGAAGAGAGTAGTGCATGGCCTTCTGCTTCCCCTCCTCAGGAAGCTGCTGACTGCTAGAGGCTCCTGCCTAGGCAATTCCACCTCAAAAGCACGGCAATGACAGCAAAAAGAAAGGAGCTGGGACAGAGGAGCTCAGGGCTTGCAACCATGAGGTCGAGAAGGAAGGCTACTGACACATCCTGGGCACAACGATTTCTAACTGGAGCATTGTTTGGATCTTTTTCAGGTGGAAAGGAGAGGCACAATGAAAAGGAAAGCAAGAGGCAACAATCAGCCGTGAGTTTTGGCCTAGGGTTAAAGGACAGCAAACTGGAGGAATGGCCAGGAGGAGAACTGCTCTTTCAGAGTCAGGCTGGGATTGCTTCAAGCCTGTGCAGCCACAGGAAGGCTCTCTCCAGCACTTGCCTTTCTTACCTTCACCTCTTTCTTCCTTTAGGCACATCAATGTTGGCAGCGACTTTCAGGCTGAGCTCCCAGAGCTGCAGAGCAGAGCACCAAGTGAGGATGAAGAGCCTGCAAGCCTGGTCTGGAAGCCCTGGGGAGAAGATGACTCTGACATGGAAAAACCTGACAGAGGTAGCTTCTCTTCAAGCTTTTCTTCCACCCCTGACATACTTGGATCTTTCAAAGTCTCCTTTTGCATAGAAAGGCAGCTTTTTGCAGCCTCCGCTTCTCTCCCTGTCTCACGTGTCTTCCCATCTAGAAGTGTTAGAGGCAAGGAGAACGCTCTGCTTCTGCAGCAGAGCAGCAAAAAGAGCAAGCATCTTGCTCTCCAAATCGGTCAGGCCCATTTGCCACTGCAAGAGAGGAGATTGGCCTCCACTTCTTCTACAAGAAGCTGCTCTGAAGGGAGAGCCAGCACTGCGGGGGCCCTTGCTTCAGCTGGCCCTGTCTTTGCTCTCCTTTTCATGCTCTCCAAGCCGCTGCCTTTAGCTCCTGGCCTTTCCTTCCGCCTTGCATGGCAACCTTTGCTCTTGCTGGCCTCAAGGCTGACTTGGGCTGGCTTTTTGTTGTGCTTGCAGTAAGACAACTGCTGGACATGGCCAGCTCCCGTGGCATTGCCGGGCCAGCAGCTGACCTGGAGCGCGCCCTGCACTGCCTGCACCAGGCAGGCGGCAGCCTTCCAGTAAGAAGCCGCTCTGTGGGCGCACAGAAGAGGGCACAGGGAATGCACAAGGCCCGGCCACTGGCACAGCCTTTCCTGCCTGCTCCTTGATGAAGGCTCTTCACAGGGAGCAGAGCACCTGCTGCCTGCTGTGTCTCCTCCAGCTGCGTCAGGGCTGAGCCCAAACGGCTCCAGCAGGGAGAATCTCCCTCCTGCCGGCGGCGGCGCAAGCTCCAGCAGCCTGCTGCCTTGGAAATCGCCTGCAGCTCTGGCTGCTCTAAGACATCTGGAGAGGAAATTCCCAGAAGCCTCACTCAGCTGAGGCCATTCTGGCTGCAGGAGCCCCAAAATTATTCTCTTGGGGAGCAAAATGCCACTCTTGGGCACCAGCATCAAAGGGCTGGGCAGCAAAAACTAGGCACTGGGATCAAATCCCAGGCTTTCACATGGCATACAGTTGCTTGAATGTCTGAAGAGGCAAAGTAGCTGAAAGGCAGCATCTGTGCTTTTCGGCTCATTTTGGGTGTGGTGGGGCACCTAAAGCCTTTTCCCCTTGGATCTTGCAGGAGGCTCTGGAGATGTTGCTCTCAGGGGGGCCTGCAACAGCTCAAGGCCATCCCTTGGCTGATTATCATTACGCAGGTAAGCAAAGCAGAGCTTCTTCCTTCACTGACAGATGCTGCCGTCCCATTCAGTGTTGTGGCAAGTGTTTCTGCTTCAACAAATTGTGCTTAACACCAGCACAAGGTCTTGTCTTCTCAGGGGCTGGCGAAAGCACCAGCATCTAGACCTTCAGCTTTACTTCTTTTCCAATCCTTTTCCCCGGCGGAATGCCTGCTCTTGTCTTCATCACCTTCTGAGGCAGCAGACATGTACTCACACGGGAATGATGGTCTGCAACCATTTGCTTGCGGCGGCCAGTGGGATCTACTTCATGTGGATCGAGTGATCCATTTACCTGCTGCTTTTTATTGCCAGGCTCTGATAGATGGACACCTGAGGAGAAGGACTCCTTCCAAAAGGCTTTCCACACCTACGGCAAGGATTTTCATCTCATCCAGAAGCAGGTAAAGCCGCAGGACATTCTTTACCTGAGCAGATCATCAGGAGGAAAGCTTGCTTCTAGCTGGTAACAAACACTGGGCTTCGGTCTCTCTCTTCTCAAGTACCAAAACTGCTCAAGTAGTAACAAAACGGGACATCAAAGGCCTGTGTGAAAAGGATGATCCTGTCTCTCCAGCCCTTTTCTCCAAGCTCCTTTGGAATATGATGATTTATTCTCTCAGACTTGTCGCACACCTCTGCTGCTGCTTCCACAAGACATTGTGCTGGCATAACTGGAGTGAACCCGGCAAAGAAGACCTGTGCTAGATGGATTTCTTGTTGATCTGTGCATTACGTGTGCTACCACCTAGCATGATATACGGATTACTACATTGCATGATGCCTCTCTTTCTCCATCTTCATTTCATTTTACACCCTACTCCATTTACTTCATGATTTTACTTCCTACTTTACTCCATCTTCTACGTTTTCCCCAAAGCACCCTACAAAGGAATTTTAGATTCCTTCTTTTTCTCTTGACAACAGATCCAGACTAAGACCGTGGCACAGTGTGTGGAGTACTACTACACCTGGAAAAAGGAGCATAGAGTTGCTAGCACTCTTGCTCAGGTGAGGGGGAAGAAAATCCAGGCATGCCAGGAGGGTGGGGAAAGTGGGAGAAGGGGAGAAAACCTGCTGGCCAGCCGTGCCAGACGCCGCTTTGCCAGGATCACATCGTCCCATGCGCTGGCAAAGGCACAGCAGATGCTGCCCAGGCCTTCCTTCTGCTGCTGCCCTGAAATACACCATTCTGGAGCCTAACTCTGAGCCAAAAAAGCCGCACCACCACCCAAATGGGCTTGGACTCTCTACAGATGGCTTTCTCAAGGGCTGCCACCTTTGCTGACTCCAATCAGACCCTTCATTCCCCACTTCACTCCTCCTGACATCAGCAATCCCTGTCTTCAGGGAGATGTTGCAGATTTTCAGGCAGTTTTTCTAGCATCCCAGCATACTCCCCAAGAAGCAGCTGCCAGTGCTGTGGCTCCCCTCAGACTTTCCTTACCAGCAAAGAGCAATTTGGTTGGCAAGAATGAGAGAGAGAGAGAGAAAGAGAGAGAGAGATAATTCTGGGTTGTATCAAACGTCTAACCATGTGTCTTCCCTAATTTGACTGAATTTCCATCCCATTCCCTAGACATTTCTGCAGGAAAACCCAAGGGAAATAAATGTTAGGCAGAGAGGTAGAAATAAGAAATGTAGAATTCTAGATAGCCACACATTTATCCCACCCCTTTGGCCTGTAGCAAAGAGGAGCATTTCCCTCCAAGCTCTGCCTTGCAGCCCGCCGCAGCCCACTGGCAAAGGCAGCCCTTTCCTCAGCTCTTCAGGCTTTGCAAGGATTTGCTTAGGCCAATAGATTTTTGTGCTGGACGCAGGCATTTCCAGCTTTCTGACGGGAAGGAAACATTGAAACAGGATTCTTTGATTTCCAGGCTGTGGGCGAAGGCAAGAGGAGCAAAAGCCCCCCCAGAAAGGAGGATGGGCAGACAGGGAAGAGAAGCCGCAAGAGGGCTGGCAGCGCCCAGTGTCCCTGCTGCCAACCGCGCCAGCCGCCCCGTTCGGCGGGAGGCCCCTTTCCCTGCGGCCAGTGCAAACGGTGCGCAACTTCCTGCTCTTTCTGCTCCAACCTGCGCCTTGGCACTACAACAGGCTGACCCTTTGCAAAGGCGCCGCAGCGCAAGCTCAGGCCACTTGCACCATCGCCCCTCGCAGCCCTGCTCAAGCTTACAACCCACCTCAAACCCAAACAGCTCACTTCAAACCCAGCCTTCACAATGAAACCTTACCCTGCCCCAACAACACACACTGCATACAAGTAGCAACAGATCCATCAAAGCTTGCTTTGATGCTGCTGATCAAATTCCAAATAGGATGCAGCAAAAGGAGGAAGACATTTCAAGGCATTGAAACAAGAAAGATCCGACTCATGCTCTGATCAATTCACAACGTGCCACTGCCCAAAAAGACAGAAATTCACACTAAAAGGCAGATCTTGCCACTTGCTTTAATTATGTGTACTAAATTGAACAATGGATGGTTTGTTTCTTGTCTTCCAGGCTGTTTGAAACCATGCAGGAAAGGAACAAACACAGGAGAAGACATCGCCCTCGCAAAGAAGCAGAGCCTCTCCCCAAGAAGAAAAGACCAAATTAGACAAGCCTGCAGCTTGTCCAGCCAGGCCTAGCAAGGCTTAGGCGTCAATAGGACTAGATAGGAATAGGACTGGTTTTTAAGCTTTTAGACTTGTAGAAATTCTATTTAGTTAGTTTACATGATAGGAATCTACTCAAATTCTTAGTTAAGGTACATGAGTATTATTCAAGATTCATTAGTAGGATTAGATTTATCAGTCAATGTAAGAGGCTTGGTGTTGGCTACGCTCCCTCTTTTGTCATTTTGCCTTTGTTGAGACACAATCTGTCTTTATCATTAAACCATGTTTGTTCCACTTTATCTTTTGGTCTGTATGAAATCACTGCGGCAATCAAAGACGGCACTTGCCCTGAGAGGAGAATCTGGGCACGCACGACCTCCCCAAGGCCCGGCCCCTTGCTCAGCTGGCAGGACTGGCAAAGGTATGTCTCCTCTACTGCCAGGGAAAGAACGCTGTTGCTTCATCCTTTGATTCCTACAAATCTCAGCTGCCAGTGGAAAGGGAGGCTTTGTTTAATTCAATGAATTGGATCAAAATGAGTGCTCTGCTCTCACCATCATTTCTGCCCTAAAAGCAACAGCTTTAGTCCTTTTTGTAGCCCAGCAACAGAACTTTGTTTCATTTTGGGGCACTGATGCACCTGACCACCTTGGAAGACGTTTCTAGAACCCCTCCAATTCTATCCAATTCATATCCCATGCACCACAAAGGCATCAGTAGTTCAGTTTCAGTTTCTCTTGAAAGGAGCCCTCTCCCGCTCTGGGCCTCCACCAATCTCCTTAGCTAAAGCAGAGCGGCTGGGATCATTATCCTCTCTCTGGCTTCCCACAGCTTAGGTATTTGCACCAAAGAAGAAGCAAACTCCCTCTTTCATCTAGCCCAGCAAATGGCACTGCCCAGCAAGGCTTTGGTGGCAGGGGCTGTGCAGGGTGGAGAGGGGGCGAGGGAGGGGGCAATTGCCAGGCTGCTTCTGGGAAGCTCAGGGAAGCTTGCCCTTGTCTGATGGAGCCAGTGCAGCTGGGCTTTGGAGCCTACAAAGTATCTGCCTTGCAGTGGCACTTGTTACTGCTGCCCCCTCACTTTGCTGCCCTGTGGGCAACATGCAGCCCGGGAAGGAAGCAAGATTGGGACTGAAGCAAGATTTGCTTTGCCTTAACTATAGGCCGGGAAGCAGCAAAACTGGCTGGGTTTTGTCCTATCTGGCATCTAAGTATTAAAAGAAACGCCAAGGCCGTCAGTGTGGAAAGGTAATTCCATCAGTGTTCCTTTGTTAGAGGAATGCCTGAGTCTTTTGAGACAAACAGCTAGTTTCTCCAAGGGAGCTGGAAGAGGGATATACAAAGTCTGCATTCATGTTTGCTACAGAAATGCCACTGTGCTGTCCCTGTCTGTGTGTCCCCATCAGTTCCCCTGAGAAACATGCTGTTTCTCTAAGTTTCAAGGAAGGAGTGATGAGGTGAGTGACCAGCTCAGAGGCCCAAAAGAAGGGAAAACATCAAGCGACATTATTGGGCACCAAAAGGAGATTTGAGAAAGGGGGCAGCATGAATGCCTCCACTTTGAGAGGAAGCTTTGGAGTTGCCTCTCGGCTGAACAACTTGCAAATTCTAGCTCCTCTCAGAGCTGGAGGAGAGCCAGCGGGAGGAGTCCTGCTGCTTCTCCAGGGCAGGAGATGAGGTTCTGGGCCCTTGGACACAGACAGGCTCCTGGGCACGTTCAGCTGGAGACACCTTGCAGAGAAGAACTGACAAGAGCCAGGGCTGTCCCTGCACTGCTTTTGCCCGTCTCCTCAGACGACTCAGGAGCAAAACCCAATGACAAGGCTCTCAGAGCAAGCTTGCAGCAGCAGAAGTAAAAGGGGCAGAGGTGGCCCATGCCTCTTTCTGTCCCATGGCTCCCCTGGGGTTCTACATGGAATGTTGGGCTGTGCCCATAGCAACTGTCGTTGTCTCCTGCTCCTGCACCCCTTGGTGGAACGCTGCTGGAGCAGCGCTGGAGCAGCAGCTGCAGGATCAGCTCCTGGGCTGTCCCTGACCAGCCACCTCCTGCACTCAGCGCCACACCCGGCCTCTGCACTCACATCCTCGTCTCCTCGGCTGCCTCCAGGCATCCCCACAGCACTTGCGGATCGTCCAAGGTAAGAAAATCCCCGTTTGCCCTCCAAGCACTAACACAAGGGCACGATGCTCCAGCTGCCTCTCCCACCAACCATGACACACAGGCTGCGTTCTCACTTTCCCCACACCACGTTCCACGTCAAAACAAGCTTCAGCTTCTGAAGGAATCGTGTTGCCTCCCAGGCAAACACAGACCTTTCCATAGGGGATGTAGAGAGCTGTCCCAGTGCAGTTGCAGATCCTCCTCCACGGATCACCTGCTTCAAAGTTCCTGGCACCCATTGCAGTCCCAAACCTAGCTTGTGGGGACCCCAAAACAAATTGGTCATGCCTGAGGAGTTCAGGGCTTCAGTGTCAACAAATCCCCTTATGCCCTGACTCAGCTCACACCTGCTCCAAAGCTGCAAAAACCAGAATGATGGCACTTCTCCTCTGGGATCCCTCTCATTCAGGCCATGGAAGCATTTCACTGGCCTTGTCCTCAAACACAGCTGTTCAACTTCAAAAATCATCTGCTATCAGCAATCCTTATGTGCTTACAGAGTTACATCTCTGAGAGATACATTCTATTTTCATATCCTGTAGATACTTCTTTCAATGCATGTAGGGCTGCTTCTACCTCATGCTCAGGGGCAGCTGTGAAATGCCATCTTCTCAAGAACACAATCACAGTACCAGAGAATTTTCTGGCTTGCAAGGGATTCTCAAAGATCACTGAGCCCAACTGCAGGGCCTGCTCGGGGCAGCCTGAACAATCACACCCTGTGCCCAAGAGCGCTGTCCAAACACTTTTGGAGCTCAGTCAGCCTTGGTGCTGGCACCCCTTCCCTGGAGAGCCTCTTCCAGTGGCCAAGCACCCTCTGGGTGAAGAGCCTTTTCCTTCTATCCACCCTAAGCCTGCACTGCCACATCTTGCAGCCCATTCTCTTGGCTCCTCCCAGTGGCCCCAGCACTGAAGACAGTAGTGCATGGCCTTCTGCTTCCCCTCCTCAGGAAGCTGCTGACTGCTAGAGGCTCCTGCCTAGGCAATTCCACCTCAAAAGCACAGCAATGACAGCAAAAAGAAAGGAGCTGGGACAGAGGAGCTCAGGGTTTGCAACGATGAGGTCGAGAAGGAAGGCTACTGACACATCCTGGGCGCAACGATTTCTAACTGGAGCATTGTTTGGATCTTTTTCAGGTGGAAAGGAGAGGCACAATGAAAAGGAAAGCAAGAGGCAACAATCAGCCGTGAGTTTTGGCCTAGCGTTAAAGGACAGCAAACTGGAGGAATGGCCAGGAGGAGAACTGCTCTTTCAGAGTCAGGCTGGGATTGCTTCAAGCCTGTGCAGCCACAGGAAGGCTCTCTCCAGCACTTGCCTTTCTTACCTTCACCTCTTTCTTCCTTTAGGCACATCAATGTTGGCAGCGACTTTCAGGCTGAGCTCCCAGAGCTGCAGAGCAGAGCACCAAGTGAGGATGAAGAGCCTGCAAGCCTGGTCTGGAAGCCCTGGGGAGAAGATGACTCTGACATGGAAAAACCTGACAGAGGTAGCTTCTCTTCAAGCTTTTCTTCCACCCCTGACATACTTGGATCTTTCAAAGTCTCCTTTTGCATAGAAAGGCAGCTTCTTGCAGCCTCCGCTTCTCTCCCTGTCTCACGTGTCTTCCCATCTAGAAGTGTAAGAGGCAAGGAGAACGCTCTGCTTCTGCAGCAGAGCAGCAAAAAGAGCAAGCATCTTGCTCTCCAAATCGGTCAGGCCCATTTGCCACTGCAAGAGAGGAGATTGGCCTCCACTTCTTCTACAAGAAGCTGCTCTGAAGGGAGAGCCAGCACTGCGGGGGCCCTTGCTTCAGCTGGCCCTGTCTTTGCTCTCCTTTTCATGCTCTCCAAGCCGCTGCCTTTAGCTCCTGGCCTTTCCTTCCGCCTTGCATGGCAACCTTTGCTCTTGCTGGCCTCAAGGCTGACTTGGGCTGCCTTTTTGTTGTGCTTGCAGTAAGACAACTGCTGGACATGGCCAGCTCCCGTGGCATTGCCGGGCCAGCAGCTGACCTGGAGCGCGCCCTGCACTGCCTGCACCAGGCAGGCGGCAGCCTTCCGGTAAGAAGCCGCTCTGTGGGCGCACAGAAGAGGGCACAGGGAATGCACAAGGCCCGGCCACTGGCACAGCCTTTCCTGCCTGCTCCTTGATGAAGGCTCTTCACAGGGAGCAGAGCACCTGCTGCCTGCTGTGTCTCCTCCAGCTGCGTCAGGGCTGAGCCCAAACGGCTCCAGCAGGGAGAATCTCCCTCCTGCAGGCGGCGGCGCAAGCTCCTGCAGCCTGCTGCCTTGGAAATAGCCTGCAGCTCTGGCTGCTCTAAGACATTTGGAGAGGAAATTCCCAGAAGCCTCACTCAGCTGAGGCCATTCTGGCTGCAGGAGCCCCAAAATCATTCGCTTGGGGAGCAAAATGCCACTCTTGGGCACCAGCATCAAAGGGCTGGGCAGCAAAAACTAGGCACTGGGATCAAATCCCAGGCTTTCACATGGCATACAGTTGCTTGAATGTCTGAAGAGGCAAAGTAGCTGAAAGGCAGCATCTGTGCTTTTCGGCTCATTTTGGATGTGGTGGGGCGCCTAAAGCCTTTTCCCCTTGGATCTTGCAGGAGGCTCTGGAGATGTTGCTCTCAGGGGGGCCTGCAACAGCTCAAGGCCATCCCTTGGCTGATTATCATTACGCAGGTAAGCAAAGCAGAGCTTCTTCCTTCACTGACAGATGCTGCCGTCCCCTTCAGTGTTGTGGCAAGTGTTTCTGCTTCAACAAATTGTGCTTAACACCAGCACAAGGTCTTGTCTTCTCAGGGGCTGGCGAAAGCACCAGCATCTAGACCTTCAGCTTTACTTCTTTTCCAATCCTTTTCCCCGCGGAATGCCTGCTCTTGTCTTCATCACCTTCTGAGGCAGCAGACATGTACTCACACGGGAATGATGGTCTGCAACCATTTGCTTGCGGCGGCCAGTGGGATCTACTTCATGTGGATCGAGTGATCCATTTACCTGCTGCTTTTTATTGCCAGGCTCTGATAGATGGACACCTGAGGAGAAGGACTCCTTCCAAAAGGCTTTCCACACCTACGGCAAGGATTTTCATCTCATCCAGAAGCAGGTAAAGCCGCAGGACATTCTTTACCTGAGCAGATCATCAGGAGGAAAGCTTGCTTCTAGCTGGTAACAAACACTGGGCTTCGGTCTCTCTCTTCTCAAGTACCAAAACTGCTCAAGTAGTAACAAAACGGGACATCAAAGGCCTGTGTGAAAAGGATGATCCTGTCTCTCCAGCCCTTTTCTCCAAGCTCCTTTGGAATATGATGATTTATTCTCTCAGACTTGTCGCACACCTCTGCTGCTGCTTCCACAAGACATTGTGCTGGCATAACTGGAGTGAACCCGGCAAAGAAGACCTGTGCTAGATGGATTTCTTGTTGATCTGTGCATTACGTGTGCTACCACCTAGCATGATATACGGATTACTACATTGCATGATGCCTCTCTTTCTCCATCTTGATTGCATTTTACACCCTACTCCATTTACTTCATGATTTTACTTCCTACTTTACTCCGTCATCTACTTTTTCCCCAAAGCACCCTACAAAGGAATTTTAGATTCCTTCTTTTTCTCTTGACAACAGATCCAGACTAAGACCGTGGCACAGTGTGTGGAGTACTACTACACCTGGAAAAAGGAGCATAGAGTTGCTAGCACTCTTGCTCAGGTGAGGGGGAAGAAAATCCAGGCATGCCAGGAGGGTGGGGAAACTGGGAGAAGGGGAGAAAACCTGCTGGCCAGCCGTGCCAGACGCCGCTTTGCCAGGATCACATCGTCCCATGCGCTGGGAAAGGCACAGCAGATGCTGCCCAGGCCTTCCTTCTGCTGCTGCCCTGAAATACACCATTCTGGAGCCTAACTCTGAGCCAAAAAAGCCGCACCACCACCCAAATGGGCTTGGACTCTCTACAGATGGCTTTCTCAAGGGCTGCCACCTTTGCTGACTCCAATCAGACCCTTCATTCCCCACTTCACTCCTCCTGACATCAGCAATCCCTGTCTTCAGGGAGATGTTGCAGATTTTCAGGCAGTTTTTCTAGCATCCCAGCATACTCCCCAAGAAGCAGCTGCCAGTGCTGTGGCTCCCCTCAGACTTTCCTTACCAGCAAAGAGCAATTTGGTTGGCAAGAATGAGAGAGAGAGAGAGAAAGAGAGAGAGAGATAATTCTGGGTTGTATCAAACGTCTAACCATGTGTCTTCCCTAATTTGACTGAATTTCCATCCCATTCCCTAGACATTTCTGCAGGAAAACCCAAGGGAAATAAATGTTAGGCAGAGAGGTAGAAATAAGAAATGTAGAATTCTAGATAGCCACACATTTATCCCACCCCTCTGGCCTGTAGCAAAGAGGAGCATTTCCCTCCAAGCTCTGCCTTGCAGCCCACCGCAGCCCACTGGCAAAGGCAGCCCTTTCCTCAGCTCTTCAGGCTTTGCAAGGATTTGCTTAGGCCAATAGATTTTTGTGCTGGACGCAGGCATTTCCAGCTTTCTGACGGGAAGGAAACATTGAAACAGGATTCTTTGATTTCCAGGCTGTGGGCGAAGGCAAGAGGAGCAAAAGCCCCCCCAGAAAGGAGGATGGGCAGACAGGGAAGAGAAGCCGCAAGAGGGCTGGCAGCGCCCAGTGTCCCTGCTGCCAACCGCGCCAGCTGCCCCGTTCGGCGGGAGGCCCCTTTCCCTGCGGCCAGTGCAAACGGTGCGCAACTTCCTGCTCTTTCTGCTCCAACCTGCGCCTTGGCACTACAACAGGCTGACCCTTTGCAAAGGCGCCGCAGCGCAAGCTCAGGCCACTTGCACCATCGCCCCTCGCAGCCCTGCTCAAGCTTACAACCCACCTCAAACCCAAACAGCTCATTTCAAACCCAGCCTTCACAATGAAACCTTACCCTGCCCCAACAACACACACTGCATACAAGTAGCAACAGATCCATCAAAGCTTGCTTTGATGCTGCTGATCAAATTCCAAATAGGATGCAGCAAAAGGAGGAAGACATTTCAAGGCATTGAAACAAGAAAGATCCAAGTCATGCTCTGATCAATTCAAAACATGCCACTGCCCAAAAAGACAGAAATTCATACTAAAAGGCAGATCTTGCCACTTGCTTTAATTATGTGTACTAAATTGAACAATGGATGGTTTGTTTCTTGTCTTCCAGGCTGTTTGAAACCATGCAGGAAAGGAACAAACACAGGAGAAGACATCGTCCTCGCAAAGAAGCAGAGCCTCTCCCCAAGAAGAAAAGACCAAATTAGACAAGCCTGCAGCTTGTCCAGCCAGGCCTAGCAAGGCTTAGGCGTCAATAGGACTAGATAGGAATAGGACTGGTTTTTAAGCTTTTAGACTTGTTCAAATTCTATTTAGTTAGTTTACATGATAGAAATCTCCTCAATTTCTTAGTTAAGGTACATGAGTATTATTCAAGATTCATTAGTAGGATTAGATTGATCAGTCAATGTAAGAGGCTTGGTGTTGGCTACGCTCTGTCTTTTGTCATTTTGCCTTTGTTGAGACACAATCTGTCTTTATCATTAAACCATGTTAGTTCCCCTCTGTCTTTTGGTCTGTATGAAATCACTGCGGCAATCAAAGACAGCACTTGCCCTGAGAGGAGAATCTGGGCACGCACGACCTCCCCAAGGCCCGGCCCCTTGCTCAGCTGGCAGGACTGGCAAAGGTGTGTCTCCTTTACTGCCAGGGAAATAATGCTGGCACTTCATCCTTTGATTCCTCAAAATCTCAGCTGCCAGTGGAAAGGGAGGCTTTGTTTAATTCAATGAATTGGATCAAAATGAGTGCTCTGCTCTCACCATCATTTCTGCCCTAAAAGCAACAGCTTTAGTCCTTTTTGTAGCCCAGCAACAGAACTTTGTTTCATTTTGGGGCACTGATGCACCTGACCACCTTGGAAGACGTTTCTAGAACCCCTCCAATTCTATCCAATTCATATCCCATGCACCACAAAGGCATCAGTAGTTCAGTTTCAGTTTCTCTTGAAAGGAGCCCTCTCCCGCTCTGGGCCTCCACCAATCTCCTTAGCTAAAGCAGAGCGGCTGGGATCATTATCCTCTCTCTGGCTTCCCACAGCTTAGGTATTTGCACCAAAGAAGAAGCAAACTCCCTCTTTCATCTAGCCCAGCAAATGGCACTGCCCAGCAAGGCTTTGGTGGCAGGGGCTGTGCAGGGTGGAGAGGGGGCGAGGGAGGGGGCAATTGCCAGGCTGCTTCTGGGAAGCGCAGGGAAGCTTGCCCTTGTCTGATGGAGCCAGTGCAGCTGGGCTTTGGAGCCTACAAAGTATCTGCCTTGCAGTGGCACTTGTTACAGCTGCCCCCTCACTCTGCTGCCCTGTGGGCAACATGCAGCCCGGGAAGGAAGCAAGATTGGGACTGAAGCAAGATTTGCTTTGCCTTAACTATAGACCGGGAAGCAGCAAAACTGGCTGGGTTTTGTCCTATCTGGCATCTAAGTATTAAAAGAAACGCCAAGGCCGTCAGTGTGGAAAGGTAATTCCATCAGTGTTCCTTTGTTAGAGGAATGCCTGAGTCTTTTGAGACAAACAGCTAGTTTCTCCAAGGGAGCTGGGAGAGAGATATACAAAGTCTGCATTCATGTTTGCTACAGAAATGCCACTGTGCTGTCCCTGTCTGTGTGTCCCCATCAGTTCCCCTGAGAAACATGCTGTTTCTCTAAGTTTCAAGGAAGGAGTGATGAGGTGAGTGACCAGCTCAGAGGCCCAAAGGAGGGAAAACATCAAGCGACATTATTGGGCACCAAAAGGAGATTTGAGAAAGGGGGCAGCATGAATGCCTCCACTTTGAGAGGAAGCTTTGGAGTTGCCTCTCGCCTGAACAACTTGCAAATTCTAGCTCCTCTCAGAGCTGGAGGAGAGCCAGCGGGAGGAGTCCTGCTGCTTCTGCAGGGCAGGAGATGAGGTTCTGGGCCCTTGGACACAGACAGACTCCTGGGCACGTTCAGCTGGAGACACCTTGCAGAGAAGCACCCACAAGAGCCAGGGCTGTCCCTGCACTGCTTTTGCCCGTCTCCTGAGACGACTCAGGAGAAAAACCCAATGGCAAGGCTCTCAGAGCAAGCTTGCAGCAGCAGAAGTAAAAGGGGCAGAGGTGGCCCATGCCTCTTTCTGTCCCATGGCTCCCCTGGGGTTCTACATGGAATGTTGGGCTGTGCCCATAGCAACTGTCGTTGTCTCCTGCTCCTGCGGCCCTTGGTGGAACGCTGCTGGAGCAGCGCTGGAGCAGCAGCTGCAGGATCAGCTCCTGGGCTGTCCCTGACCAGCCACCTCCTGCACTCAGCGCCACACCCGCCCTCTGCACCCACATCCTCGTCTCCTCGCCTGCCTCCAGGCATCCCCACAGCACTTGGGGATCGTCCAAGGTAAGAAAATCCCCGTTTGCCTTCAAAGCACTAACACAAGGGCACGAGGCTCCAGCTGCCTCTCCCACCAACCACGACACACAGGCTGCCTGCTCACTTTCCCCACACCAGGTTCCATGTCAAAGCAAGCTGCAGCTTCTGAAGGAATCGTGTTGCCTCCCAGGCAAACACAGACCTTTCCATAGAGGATGTAGAGAGCTGTCCCAGTGCAGTTGCAGATCCTCCTCCACGGATCACCTGCTTCAAAGTTCTTGGCACCCATTGCAGCCCTAAACCTAGCTTGTGGTGACCCCAAAACAAATTGGTCATGCCTGAGGAGTTCAGGGCTTCAGTGTCAACAAATCCCCTTATGCCCTGACTCAGCTCACACCTGCTCCAAAGCTGCAAAAACCAGAATGATGGCACTTCTCCTCTGGGATCCCTCTCATTCAGGCCATGGAAGCATTTCACTGGCCTTGTCCTCAAACACAGCTGTTCAACTTCAAAAATCATCTGCTATCAGCAATCCTTATGTGCTTACATAGTTACATCTCTGATAGATACATTCTATTTTCATATCCTGTAGATACTTCTTTCAATGCATGTAGGGCTGCTTCTACCTCATGCTCAGGGGCAGCTGTGAAATGCCATCTTCTCAAGAACACAATCACAGTACCAGAGAATTTTCGGGCTTGCAAGGGATTCTCAAAGATCACTGAGCCCAACTCCAGGGCCTGCCCGGGGCAGCCTCAACAATCACATGCCCAAGAGCGCTGTCCAAACACTTTTGGAGCTCAGTCAGCCTTGGTGCTGGCACCCCTTCCCTGGAGAGCCTCTTCCAGTGGCCAAGCACCCTCTGGGTGAAGAGCCTTTTCCTTCTATCCACCCTAAGCCTGCACTGCCACATCTTGCAGCCCATTCTCTTGGCTCCACCCAGTGGCCCCAGCACTGAAGACAGTAGTGCATGGCCTTCTGCTTCCCCTCCTCAGGAAGCTGCTGACTGCTAGAGGCTCCTGCCTAGGCAATTGCACCTCAAAAGCATGGCAATGCCAGCAAAAAGAAAGGAGCTGGGACAGAGGAGCTCAGGGTTTGCAACGATGAAGTTGAGAAGGAAGGCTACTGACACATCCTGGGCGGAACGATTTCTAACTGGAGCATTGTTTGGATCTTTTTCAGGTGGAAAGGAGAGGCACAATGAAAAGGAAAGCAAGAGGCAACAATCAGCCGTGAGTTTTGGCCTAGCGTTAAAGGACAGCAAACTGGAGGAATGGCCAGGAGGAGAACTGCTCTTTCAGAGTCAGGCTGGGATTGCTTCAAGCCTGTGCAGCCACAGGAAGGCTCTCTCCAGCACTTGCCTTTCTTACCTTCACCTCTTTCTTCCTTTAGGCACATCAATGTTGGCAGCGACTTTCAGGCTGAGCTCCCAGAGCTGCAGAGCAGAGCACCAAGTGAGGATGAAGAGCCTGCAAGCCTGGTCTGGAAGCCCTGGGGAGAAGATGACTCTGACATGGAAAAACCTGAGAGAGGTAGCTTCTCTTCAAGCTTTTCTTCCACCCCTGACATACTTGGATCTTTCAAAGTCTCCTTTTGCATAGAAAGGCAGCTTCTTGCAGCCTCCGCTTCTCTCCCTGTCTCACGTGTCTTCCCATCTAGAAGTGTAAGAGGCAAGGAGAACGCTCTGCTTCTGCAGCAGAGCAGCAAAAAGAGCAAGCATCTTGCTCTCCAAATCGGTCAGGCCCATTTGCCACTGCAAGAGAGGAGATTGGCCTCCACTTCTTCTACAAGAAGCTATTCTGATGGGAGAGCCAGCACTGCGGGGGCCCTTGCTTCAGCTGGCCCTGTCTTTGCTCTCCTTTTCATGCTCTCCAAGCCGCTGCCTTTAGCTCCTGGCCTTTCCTTCCGCCTTGCATGGCAACCTTTGCTCTTGCTGGCCTCAAGGCTGACTTGGGCTGCCTTTTTGTTGTGCTTGCAGTAAGACAACTGCTGGACATGGCCAGCTCCCGTGGCATTGCCGGGCCAGCAGCTGACCTGGAGCGCGCCCTGCACTGCCTGCACCAGGCAGGCGGCAGCCTTCCGGTAAGAAGCCGCTCTGTGGGCGCACAGAAGAGGGCACAGGGAATGCACAAGGCCCGGCCACTGGCACAGCCTTTCCTGCCTGCTCCTTGATGAAGGCTCTTGACAGGGAGCAGAGCACCTGCTGCCTGCTGTGTCTCCTCCAGCTGCGTCAGGGCTGAGCCCAAACGGCTCCAGCAGGGAGAATCTCCCTCCTGCAGGCGGCGGCGCAAGCTCCTGCAGCCTGCTGCCTTGGAAATCGCCTGCAGCTCTGGCTGCTCTAAGACATCTGGAGAGGAAATTCCCAGAAACCTCACTCAGCTGAGGCCATTCTGGCTGCAGGAGCCGCAAAATCATTCGCTTGGGGAGCAAAATGCCACTCTTGGGCAGCAGCATCAAAGGGCTGGGCAGCAAAAACTAGGCACTGGGATCAAATCCCAGGCTTTCACATGGCATACAGTTGCTTGAATGTCTGAAGAGGCAAAGTAGCTGAAAGGCAGCATCTGTGCTTTTCGGCTCATTTTGGGTGTTGTGAGGCTCCTAAAGCCTTTTCCCCTTGGATCTTGCAGGAGGCTCTGGAGATGTTGCTCTCAGGGGGGCCTGCAACAGCTCAAGGCCATCCCTTGGCTGATTATCATTACGCAGGTAAGCAAAGCAGAGCTTCTTCCTTCACTGACAGATGCTGCCGTCCCCTTCAGTGTTGTGGCAAGTGTTTCTGCTTCAACAAATTGTGCTTAACACCAGCACAAGGTCTTGTCTTCTCAGGGGCTGGCGAAAGCACCAGCATCTAGTCCTTCAGCTTTACTTCTTTTCCAAACTTTTCCCCGGCGGAATGCCTGCTCTTGTCTTCGTCACCTTCTGAGGCAGCAGACATGTACTCACACGGGAATGATGGTCTGCAACCATTTGCTTGCGGCGGCCAGTGGGATCTACTTCATGTGGATCGAGTGATCCATTTACCTGCTGCTTTTTATTGCCAGGCTCTGATAGATGGACACCTGAGGAGAAGGACTCCTTCCAAAAGGCTTTCCACACCTACGGCAAGGATTTTCATCTCATCCAGAAGCAGGTAATGCCGCAGGACATTCTTTATCTGAGCAGATCATCAGGAGGAAAGCTTGCTTCTAGCTGGTAACAAACACTGGGCTTCGGTCTCTCTCTTCTCAAGTACCAAAACTGCTCAAGTAGTACAAAATGGGACATCAAAGGCCTGTGTGAAAAGGATGATCCTGTCTCTCCAGCCCTTTTCTCCAAGCTCCTTTGGAATATGATGATTTATTCTCTCAGACTTGTCGCACACCTCTGCTGCTCCTTCCACAAGACATTGTGCTGGCATAACTGGAGTGAACCCGGCAAAGAAGACCTGTGCTAGATGGATTTCTTGTTGATCTGTGCATTACGTGCGCTACCACCTAGCATGATACACGGTTTACTACATTGCATGATGCCTCTCTTTCTCCATCTTGATTGCATTTTACACCCTACTCCATTTACTTCATGATTTTACTTCCTACTTTCCTCCGTCATCTACTTTTTCCCCAAAGCACCCTACAAAGGAATTTTGGATTCCTTCTTTTTCTCTTCACAACAGATCCAGACTAAGACCGTGGCACAGGATGTGGAGTACTACTACACCTGGAAAAAGGAGCATAGAGTTGCTAGCACTCTTGCTCAGGTGAGGGGGAAGAAAATCCAGGCATGCCAGGAGGGTGGAGAAACTGGGAGAAGGGGAGAAAACCTGCTGGCCAGGCATGCCAGACACCGCTTTGCCAGGATCACATTGTCCCATGCGCTGGGAAAGGCACAGCAGATGCTGCCCAGGCCTTCCTTCTGCTGCTGCCCTGAAATACACCATTCTGGAGCCTAACTCTGAGCCAAAAAAGCCGCACCACCACCCAAATGGGCTTGGACTCTCTACAGATGGCTTTCTCAAGGGCTGCCACCTTTGCTGACTCCAATCAGACCCTTCATTCCCCACTTCACTCCTCCTGACATCAGCAATCCCTGTCTTCAGGGAGATGTTGCAGATTTTCAGGCAGTTTTTCTAGCATCCCAGCATACTCCCCAAGAAGCAGCTGCCAGTGCTGTGGCTCCCCTCAGACTTTCCTTACCAGCAAAGAGCAATTTGCTTGGCAAGTGTGAGAGAGAGAAAGAGAAAGAGAGAGAGAGATTATTCTGGGTTGTAGAAAAGGTCTAACCATGTGTCTTCCCTAATTTGACTGAATTTCCATCCCATTCCCTAGACATTTCTGCAGGAAAACCCAAGGGAAATAAATGTTAGGCAGAGAGGTAGAAATAAGAAATGTAGAATTCTAGATAGCCACACATTTATCCCACCCCTTTGGCCTGTAGCAAAGAGGAGCATTTCCCTCCAAGCTCTGCCTTGCAGCCCGCCGCAGCCCACTGGCAAAGGCAGCCCTTTCCTCAGCTCTTCAGACTTTGCAAGGATTTGCTTAGGCCAATAGATTTTTGTGCTGGACGCAGGCATTTCCAGCTTTCTGACGGGAAGGAAACCTTGAAACAGGATTCTTTGATTTCCAGGCTGTGGGCGAAGGCAAGAGGAGCAAAAGCCCCCCCCAGAAAGGAGGATGGGCAGACAGGGAAGAGAAGCCGCAAGAGGGCTGGCAGCGCCCAGTGTCCCTGCTGCCAACCGCGCCAGCCGCCCCGTTCGGCGGGAGGCCCCTTTCCCTGCGGCCAGTGCAAACGGTGCGCAACTTCCTGCTCTTTCTGCTCCAACCTGCGCCTTGGCACTACAACAGGCTGACCCTTTGCAAAGGCGCTGCAGGGCAAGCTCAGGCCACTTGCACCATCGCCCCTCGCAGCCCTGCTCAAGCTTACAACCCACCTCAAACCCAAACAGCTCACTTCAAACCCAGCCTTCACAATGAAACCTTACCCTGCCCCAACAACACACACTGCATACAAGTAGCAACAGATCCATCAAAGCTTGCTTTGATGCTGCTGATCAAATTCCAAATAGGATGCAGCAAAAGGAGGAAGACATTTCAAGGCATTGAAACAAGAAAGATCCGACTCATGCTCTGATCAATTCACAACGTGCCACTGCCCAAAAAGACAGAAATTCACACTAAAAGGCAGATCTTGCCACTTGCTGTAATGGTGTGTATTAAATTGAACAATGGATGGTTTGTTTCCTGTCTTCCAGGCTGTTTGAAACCATGCAGGAAAGGAACAAACACAGGAGAAGACATCGCCCTCGCAAAGAAGCAGAGCCTCTCCCCAAGAAGAAAAGACCAAATTAGACAAGCCTGCAGCTTGTCCAGCCAGGCCTAGCAAGGCTTAGGACTAGATAGGAATAGGACTGGTTTTTAAGCTTCGATAACGTCAATAGAACTAGATAGGAATAGGACTGGTTTTTAAGCTTTTAGACTTGTTCAAATTCTATTTAGTTAGTTTACATGATAGAAATCTCCTCAATTTCTTAGTTAAGGTACATGAGTATTATTCAAGATTCATTAGTAGGATTAGATTGATCAGTCAATGTAAGAGGCTTGGTGTTGGCTACGCTCTGTCTTTTGTCATTTTGCCTTTGTTGAGACACAATCTGTCTTTATCATTAAACCATGTTAGTTCCCCTCTGTCTTTTGGTCTGTATGAAATCACTGCGGCAATCAAAGACAGCACTTGCCCTGAGAGGAGAATCTGGGCACGCACGACCTCCCCAAGGCCCGGCCCCTTGCTCAGCTGGCAGGACTGGCAAAGGTGTGTCTCCTTTACTGCCAGGGAAATAATGCTGGCACTTCATCCTTTGATTCCTCAAAATCTCAGCTGCCAGTGGAAAGGGAGGCTTTGTTTAATTCAATGAATTGGATCAAAATGAGTGCTCTGCTCTCACCATCATTTCTGCCCTAAAAGCAACAGCTTTAGTCCTTTTTGTAGCCCAGCAACAGAACTTTGTTTCATTTTGGGGCACTGATGCACCTGACCACCTTGGAAGACGTTTCTAGAACCCCTCCAATTCTATCCAATTCATATCCCATGCACCACAAAGGCATCAGTAGTTCAGTTTCAGTTTCTCTTGAAAGGAGCCCTCTCCCGCTCTGGGCCTCCACCAATCTCCTTAGCTAAAGCAGAGCGGCTGGGATCATTATCCTCTCTCTGGCTTCCCACAGCTTAGGTATTTGCACCAAAGAAGAAGCAAACTCCCTCTTTCATCTAGCCCAGCAAATGGCACTGCCCAGCAAGGCTTTGGTGGCAGGGGCTGTGCAGGGTGGAGAGGGGGCGAGGGAGGGGGCAATTGCCAGGCTGCTTCTGGGAAGCGCAGGGAAGCTTGCCCTTGTCTGATGGAGCCAGTGCAGCTGGGCTTTGGAGCCTACAAAGTATCTGCCTTGCAGTGGCACTTGTTACAGCTGCCCCCTCACTCTGCTGCCCTGTGGGCAACATGCAGCCCGGGAAGGAAGCAAGATTGGGACTGAAGCAAGATTTGCTTTGCCTTAACTATAGACCGGGAAGCAGCAAAACTGGCTGGGTTTTGTCCTATCTGGCATCTAAGTATTAAAAGAAACGCCAAGGCCGTCAGTGTGGAAAGGTAATTCCATCAGTGTTCCTTTGTTAGAGGAATGCCTGAGTCTTTTGAGACAAACAGCTAGTTTCTCCAAGGGAGCTGGGAGAGAGATATACAAAGTCTGCATTCATGTTTGCTACAGAAATGCCACTGTGCTGTCCCTGTCTGTGTGTCCCCATCAGTTCCCCTGAGAAACATGCTGTTTCTCTAAGTTTCAAGGAAGGAGTGATGAGGTGAGTGACCAGCTCAGAGGCCCAAAGGAGGGAAAACATCAAGCGACATTATTGGGCACCAAAAGGAGATTTGAGAAAGGGGGCAGCATGAATGCCTCCACTTTGAGAGGAAGCTTTGGAGTTGCCTCTCGCCTGAACAACTTGCAAATTCTAGCTCCTCTCAGAGCTGGAGGAGAGCCAGCGGGAGGAGTCCTGCTGCTTCTGCAGGGCAGGAGATGAGGTTCTGGGCCCTTGGACACAGACAGACTCCTGGGCACGTTCAGCTGGAGACACCTTGCAGAGAAGCACCCACAAGAGCCAGGGCTGTCCCTGCACTGCTTTTGCCCGTCTCCTGAGACGACTCAGGAGAAAAACCCAATGGCAAGGCTCTCAGAGCAAGCTTGCAGCAGCAGAAGTAAAAGGGGCAGAGGTGGCCCATGCCTCTTTCTGTCCCATGGCTCCCCTGGGGTTCTACATGGAATGTTGGGCTGTGCCCATAGCAACTGTCGTTGTCTCCTGCTCCTGCGGCCCTTGGTGGAACGCTGCTGGAGCAGCGCTGGAGCAGCAGCTGCAGGATCAGCTCCTGGGCTGTCCCTGACCAGCCACCTCCTGCACTCAGCGCCACACCCGCCCTCTGCACCCACATCCTCGTCTCCTCGCCTGCCTCCAGGCATCCCCACAGCACTTGGGGATCGTCCAAGGTAAGAAAATCCCCGTTTGCCTTCAAAGCACTAACACAAGGGCACGAGGCTCCAGCTGCCTCTCCCACCAACCACGACACACAGGCTGCCTGCTCACTTTCCCCACACCAGGTTCCATGTCAAAGCAAGCTGCAGCTTCTGAAGGAATCGTGTTGCCTCCCAGGCAAACACAGACCTTTCCATAGAGGATGTAGAGAGCTGTCCCAGTGCAGTTGCAGATCCTCCTCCACGGATCACCTGCTTCAAAGTTCTTGGCACCCATTGCAGCCCTAAACCTAGCTTGTGGTGACCCCAAAACAAATTGGTCATGCCTGAGGAGTTCAGGGCTTCAGTGTCAACAAATCCCCTTATGCCCTGACTCAGCTCACACCTGCTCCAAAGCTGCAAAAACCAGAATGATGGCACTTCTCCTCTGGGATCCCTCTCATTCAGGCCATGGAAGCATTTCACTGGCCTTGTCCTCAAACACAGCTGTTCAACTTCAAAAATCATCTGCTATCAGCAATCCTTATGTGCTTACATAGTTACATCTCTGATAGATACATTCTATTTTCATATCCTGTAGATACTTCTTTCAATGCATGTAGGGCTGCTTCTACCTCATGCTCAGGGGCAGCTGTGAAATGCCATCTTCTCAAGAACACAATCACAGTACCAGAGAATTTTCGGGCTTGCAAGGGATTCTCAAAGATCACTGAGCCCAACTCCAGGGCCTGCCCGGGGCAGCCTCAACAATCACATGCCCAAGAGCGCTGTCCAAACACTTTTGGAGCTCAGTCAGCCTTGGTGCTGGCACCCCTTCCCTGGAGAGCCTCTTCCAGTGGCCAAGCACCCTCTGGGTGAAGAGCCTTTTCCTTCTATCCACCCTAAGCCTGCACTGCCACATCTTGCAGCCCATTCTCTTGGCTCCACCCAGTGGCCCCAGCACTGAAGACAGTAGTGCATGGCCTTCTGCTTCCCCTCCTCAGGAAGCTGCTGACTGCTAGAGGCTCCTGCCTAGGCAATTGCACCTCAAAAGCATGGCAATGCCAGCAAAAAGAAAGGAGCTGGGACAGAGGAGCTCAGGGTTTGCAACGATGAAGTTGAGAAGGAAGGCTACTGACACATCCTGGGCGGAACGATTTCTAACTGGAGCATTGTTTGGATCTTTTTCAGGTGGAAAGGAGAGGCACAATGAAAAGGAAAGCAAGAGGCAACAATCAGCCGTGAGTTTTGGCCTAGCGTTAAAGGACAGCAAACTGGAGGAATGGCCAGGAGGAGAACTGCTCTTTCAGAGTCAGGCTGGGATTGCTTCAAGCCTGTGCAGCCACAGGAAGGCTCTCTCCAGCACTTGCCTTTCTTACCTTCACCTCTTTCTTCCTTTAGGCACATCAATGTTGGCAGCGACTTTCAGGCTGAGCTCCCAGAGCTGCAGAGCAGAGCACCAAGTGAGGATGAAGAGCCTGCAAGCCTGGTCTGGAAGCCCTGGGGAGAAGATGACTCTGACATGGAAAAACCTGAGAGAGGTAGCTTCTCTTCAAGCTTTTCTTCCACCCCTGACATACTTGGATCTTTCAAAGTCTCCTTTTGCATAGAAAGGCAGCTTCTTGCAGCCTCCGCTTCTCTCCCTGTCTCACGTGTCTTCCCATCTAGAAGTGTAAGAGGCAAGGAGAACGCTCTGCTTCTGCAGCAGAGCAGCAAAAAGAGCAAGCATCTTGCTCTCCAAATCGGTCAGGCCCATTTGCCACTGCAAGAGAGGAGATTGGCCTCCACTTCTTCTACAAGAAGCTATTCTGATGGGAGAGCCAGCACTGCGGGGGCCCTTGCTTCAGCTGGCCCTGTCTTTGCTCTCCTTTTCATGCTCTCCAAGCCGCTGCCTTTAGCTCCTGGCCTTTCCTTCCGCCTTGCATGGCAACCTTTGCTCTTGCTGGCCTCAAGGCTGACTTGGGCTGCCTTTTTGTTGTGCTTGCAGTAAGACAACTGCTGGACATGGCCAGCTCCCGTGGCATTGCCGGGCCAGCAGCTGACCTGGAGCGCGCCCTGCACTGCCTGCACCAGGCAGGCGGCAGCCTTCCGGTAAGAAGCCGCTCTGTGGGCGCACAGAAGAGGGCACAGGGAATGCACAAGGCCCGGCCACTGGCACAGCCTTTCCTGCCTGCTCCTTGATGAAGGCTCTTGACAGGGAGCAGAGCACCTGCTGCCTGCTGTGTCTCCTCCAGCTGCGTCAGGGCTGAGCCCAAACGGCTCCAGCAGGGAGAATCTCCCTCCTGCAGGCGGCGGCGCAAGCTCCTGCAGCCTGCTGCCTTGGAAATCGCCTGCAGCTCTGGCTGCTCTAAGACATCTGGAGAGGAAATTCCCAGAAACCTCACTCAGCTGAGGCCATTCTGGCTGCAGGAGCCGCAAAATCATTCGCTTGGGGAGCAAAATGCCACTCTTGGGCAGCAGCATCAAAGGGCTGGGCAGCAAAAACTAGGCACTGGGATCAAATCCCAGGCTTTCACATGGCATACAGTTGCTTGAATGTCTGAAGAGGCAAAGTAGCTGAAAGGCAGCATCTGTGCTTTTCGGCTCATTTTGGGTGTTGTGAGGCTCCTAAAGCCTTTTCCCCTTGGATCTTGCAGGAGGCTCTGGAGATGTTGCTCTCAGGGGGGCCTGCAACAGCTCAAGGCCATCCCTTGGCTGATTATCATTACGCAGGTAAGCAAAGCAGAGCTTCTTCCTTCACTGACAGATGCTGCCGTCCCCTTCAGTGTTGTGGCAAGTGTTTCTGCTTCAACAAATTGTGCTTAACACCAGCACAAGGTCTTGTCTTCTCAGGGGCTGGCGAAAGCACCAGCATCTAGTCCTTCAGCTTTACTTCTTTTCCAAACTTTTCCCCGGCGGAATGCCTGCTCTTGTCTTCGTCACCTTCTGAGGCAGCAGACATGTACTCACACGGGAATGATGGTCTGCAACCATTTGCTTGCGGCGGCCAGTGGGATCTACTTCATGTGGATCGAGTGATCCATTTACCTGCTGCTTTTTATTGCCAGGCTCTGATAGATGGACACCTGAGGAGAAGGACTCCTTCCAAAAGGCTTTCCACACCTACGGCAAGGATTTTCATCTCATCCAGAAGCAGGTAATGCCGCAGGACATTCTTTATCTGAGCAGATCATCAGGAGGAAAGCTTGCTTCTAGCTGGTAACAAACACTGGGCTTCGGTCTCTCTCTTCTCAAGTACCAAAACTGCTCAAGTAGTACAAAATGGGACATCAAAGGCCTGTGTGAAAAGGATGATCCTGTCTCTCCAGCCCTTTTCTCCAAGCTCCTTTGGAATATGATGATTTATTCTCTCAGACTTGTCGCACACCTCTGCTGCTCCTTCCACAAGACATTGTGCTGGCATAACTGGAGTGAACCCGGCAAAGAAGACCTGTGCTAGATGGATTTCTTGTTGATCTGTGCATTACGTGCGCTACCACCTAGCATGATACACGGTTTACTACATTGCATGATGCCTCTCTTTCTCCATCTTGATTGCATTTTACACCCTACTCCATTTACTTCATGATTTTACTTCCTACTTTCCTCCGTCATCTACTTTTTCCCCAAAGCACCCTACAAAGGAATTTTGGATTCCTTCTTTTTCTCTTCACAACAGATCCAGACTAAGACCGTGGCACAGGATGTGGAGTACTACTACACCTGGAAAAAGGAGCATAGAGTTGCTAGCACTCTTGCTCAGGTGAGGGGGAAGAAAATCCAGGCATGCCAGGAGGGTGGAGAAACTGGGAGAAGGGGAGAAAACCTGCTGGCCAGGCATGCCAGACACCGCTTTGCCAGGATCACATTGTCCCATGCGCTGGGAAAGGCACAGCAGATGCTGCCCAGGCCTTCCTTCTGCTGCTGCCCTGAAATACACCATTCTGGAGCCTAACTCTGAGCCAAAAAAGCCGCACCACCACCCAAATGGGCTTGGACTCTCTACAGATGGCTTTCTCAAGGGCTGCCACCTTTGCTGACTCCAATCAGACCCTTCATTCCCCACTTCACTCCTCCTGACATCAGCAATCCCTGTCTTCAGGGAGATGTTGCAGATTTTCAGGCAGTTTTTCTAGCATCCCAGCATACTCCCCAAGAAGCAGCTGCCAGTGCTGTGGCTCCCCTCAGACTTTCCTTACCAGCAAGGAGCAATTTGCTTGGCAAGTGTGAGAGAGAGAAAGAGAAAGAGAGAGAGAGATTATTCTGGGTTGTAGAAAAGGTCTAACCATGTGTCTTCCCTAATTTGACTGAATTTCCATCCCATTCCCTAGACATTTCTGCAGGAAAACCCAAGGGAAATAAATGTTAGGCAGAGAGGTAGAAATAAGAAATGTAGAATTCTAGATAGCCACACATTTATCCCACCCCTTTGGCCTGTAGCAAAGAGGAGCATTTCCCTCCAAGCTCTGCCTTGCAGCCCGCCGCAGCCCACTGGCAAAGGCAGCCCTTTCCTCAGCTCTTCAGACTTTGCAAGGATTTGCTTAGGCCAATAGATTTTTGTGCTGGACGCAGGCATTTCCAGCTTTCTGACGGGAAGGAAACCTTGAAACAGGATTCTTTGATTTCCAGGCTGTGGGCGAAGGCAAGAGGAGCAAAAGCCCCCCCCAGAAAGGAGGATGGGCAGACAGGGAAGAGAAGCCGCAAGAGGGCTGGCAGCGCCCAGTGTCCCTGCTGCCAACCGCGCCAGCCGCCCCGTTCGGCGGGAGGCCCCTTTCCCTGCGGCCAGTGCAAACGGTGCGCAACTTCCTGCTCTTTCTGCTCCAACCTGCGCCTTGGCACTACAACAGGCTGACCCTTTGCAAAGGCGCTGCAGGGCAAGCTCAGGCCACTTGCACCATCGCCCCTCGCAGCCCTGCTCAAGCTTACAACCCACCTCAAACCCAAACAGCTCACTTCCAACCCAGCCTTCACAATGAAACCTTACCCTGCCCCAACAACACACACTGCATACAAGTAGCAACAGATCCATCAAAGCTTGCTTTGATGCTGCTGATCAAATTCCAAATAGGATGCAGCAAAAGGAGGAAGACATTTCAAGGCATTGAAACAAGAAAGATCCGACTCATGCTCTGATCAATTCACAACGTGCCACTGCCCAAAAAGACAGAAATTCACACTAAAAGGCAGATCTTGCCACTTGCTGTAATGGTGTGTATTAAATTGAACAATGGATGGTTTGTTTCCTGTCTTCCAGGCTGTTTGAAACCATGCAGGAAAGGAACAAACACAGGAGAAGACATCGCCCTCGCAAAGAAGCAGAGCCTCTCCCCAAGAAGAAAAGACCAAATTAGACAAGCCTGCAGCTTGTCCAGCCAGGCCTAGCAAGGCTTAGGACTAGATAGGAATAGGACTGGTTTTTAAGCTTCGATAACGTCAATAGAACTAGATAGGAATAGGACTGGTTTTTAAGCTTTTAGACTTGTTCAAATTCTATTTAGTTAGTTTACATGATAGGAATCTCCTCAATTTCTTAGTTAAGGTACATGAGTGTTATTCAAGATTCATTAGTAGGATTAGATTGATCAGTCAATGTAAGAGGCTTGGTGTTGGCTACGCTCCGTCTTTTGTCATTTTGCCTTTGTTGAGACACAATCTGTCTTTATCATTAAACCATGTTTGTTCCACTTTATCTTTTGGTCTGTATGAAATCACTGCGGCAATCAAAGACGGCACTTGCCCTGAGAGGAGAATCTGGGCACGCACGACCTCCCCAAGGCCCGGCCCCTTGCTCAGCTGGCAGGACTGGCAAAGGTGTGTCTCCTTTACTGCCAGGGAAAGAACGCTGGCGCTTCATCCTTTGATTCCTACAAATCTCAGCTGCCAGTGGAAAGGGAGGCTTTGTTTAATTCAATGAATTGGATGAAAATGAGTGCTCTGCTCTCACCATCATTTCTGCCCTAAAAGCAACAGCTTTAGTCCTTTTTGTAGCCCAGCAACAGAACTTTGTTTCATTTTGGGGCACTGATGCACCTGACCACATTGGAAGACGTTTCTAGAACCCCTCCAATTCTATCCAATTCATATCCCATGCACCACAAAGGCATCAGTAGTTCAGTTTCAGTTTCTCTTGAAAGGACCCCTCTCCCGCTCTGGGCCTCTACCAATCTCCTTAGCTAAAGCAGAGCGGCTGGGATCATTATCCTCTCTCTGGCTTCCCACAGCTTAGGTATTTGCACCAAAGAAGAAGCAAACTCCCTCTTTCATCTAGCCCAGCAAATGGCACTGCCCAGCAAGGCTTTGGTGGCAGGGGCTGTGCAGGGTGGAGAGGGGGCAAGGGAGGGGGCAATTGCCAGGCTGCTTCTGGGAAGCGCAGGGAAGCTTGCCCTTGTCTGATGGAGCCAGTGCAGCTGGGCTTTGGAGCCTACAAAGTATCTGCCTTGCAGTGGCACTTGTTACAGCTGCCCCCTCACTTTGCTGCCCTGTGGGCAACATGCAGCCTGGGAAGGAAGCAAGATTGGGACTGAAGCAAGATTTGCTTTGCCTTAACTATAGGCCGGGAAGCAGCAAAACTGGCTGGGTTTTGTCCTATCTGGCATCTAAGTATTAAAAGAAATGCCAAGGCCGTCAGTGTGGAAAGGTAATTCCATCAGTGTTCCTTTGTTAGAGGAATGCCTGAGTCTTTTGAGACAAACAGCTAGTTTCTCCAAGGGAGCTGGAAGAGGGATATACAAAGTCTGCATTCATGTTTGCTACAGAAATGCCACTGTGCTGTCCCTGTCTGTGTGTCCCCATCAGTTCCCCTGAGAAACATGCTGTTTCTCTAAGTTTCAAGGAAGGAGTGATGAGGTGAGTGACCAGCTCAGAGGCCCAAAAGAAGGGAAAACATCAAGCGGCATTATTGGGCACCAAAAGGAGATTTGAGAAAGGGGGCAGCATGAATGCCTCCACTTTGAGAGGAAGCTTTGGAGTTGCCTCTCGCCTGAACAACTTGCAAATTCTAGCTCCTCTCAGAGCTGGAGGAGAGCCAGCGGGAGGAGTCCTGCTGCTTTTCCAGGGCAGGAGATGAGGTTCTGGGCCCTTGGACACAGACAGACTCCTGGGCATGTTCAGCTGGAGACACCTTGCAGTGAAGCACCAACAAGAGCCAGGGCTGTCCCTGCACTGCTTTTGCCCGTCTCCTCAGACGACTCAGGAGCAAAACCCAATGGCAAGGCTCTCAGAGCAACCTTGCAGCAGCAGAAGTAAAAGGGGCAGAGGTGGCCCATGCCTCTTTCTGTCCCATGGCTCCCCTGGGTTTCTACATGGAAGGTTGGGCTGTGCCCATAGCAACTGTCGTTGTCTCCTGCTCCTGCGGCCCTTGGTGGAACGCTGCTGGAGCAGCGCTGGAGCAGCAGCTGCAGGATCAGCTCCTGGGCTGTCCCTGACCAGCCACCTCCTGCACTCAGCGCCACACCCGGCCTCTGCACCCACATCCTCGTCTCCTCGGCTGCCTCCAGGCATCCCCACAGCACTTGGGGATCGTCCAAGGTAAGAAAATCCCCGTTTGCCCTCAAAGCACTAACACAAGGGCACGAGGCTCCAGCTGCCTCTCCCACCAACCACGACACACAGGCTGCCTGCTCACTTTCCCCACGCCACCTTCCACGTCAAAGCGGGCTGCAGCTTCTGAAGGAATCGTGTTGCCTCCCAGGCAAACACAGACCTTTCCATAGAGGATGTAGAGAGCTGTCCCAGTGCAGTTGCAGATCCTCCTCCACGGATCACCTGCTTCAAAGTTCTTGGCACCCATTGCAGTCCTAAACCTAGCTTGTGGTGACCCCAAAACAAATTGGTCACGCCTGAGGAGTTTAGGGCTTCAGTGTCAACAAATCTTATGCCCTGACTCAACTCACACCTGCTCCAAAGCTGCAAAAACCAGAAGGATGTAACTTCTCCTCTGGGATCCCTCTCATTCAGGCCATGGAAGCATTTCACTGGCCTTGTCCTCAAACACAGCTGTTCAACTTCAAAAATCATCTGCTATCAGCAATCCTTATGTGCTTACAGAGTTACATCTCTGATAGATACATTGTATTTTCATATCCTGTAGATACTTCTTTCAATGCATGTAGGGCTGCTTCTATCTCATGCTCAGGGGCAGCTGTGAAAAGCCACCTTCTCAAGAACACAATCACAGTACCAGAGAATTTTCTGGCTTGCAAGGGATTCTCAAAGATCACTGAGCCCAACTCCAGGGCCTGCCCGGGGCAGCCTCAACAATCACACCCTGTGCCCAAGAGCGCTGTCCAAACACTTTTGGAGCTCAGTCAGCCTTGGTGCTGGCACCCCTTCCCTGGAGAGCCTCTTCCAGTGGCCAAGCACCCTCTGGGTGAAGAGCCTTTTCCTTCTATCCACCCTAAGCCTGCACTGCCACATCTTGCAGCCCATTCTCTTGGCTCCTCCCAGTGGCCCCACCACTGAAGACAGTAGTGCATGGCCTTCTGCTTCCCCTCCTCAGGAAGCTGCTGACTGCTAGAGGCTCCTGCCTAGGCAATTCCACCTCAAAAGCACGGCAATGCCAGCAAAAAGAAAGGAGCTGGGACAGAGGAGCTCAGGGCTTGCAACCATGAGGTCGAGAAGGAAGGCTACTGACACATCCTGGACGCAAAGATTTCTAACTGGAGCATTGTTTGGATCTTTTTCAGGTGGAAAGGAGAGGCACAATGAAAAGGAAAGCAAGAGGCAACAATCAGCCGTGAGTTTTGGCCTAGGGTTAAAGGACAGCAAACTGGAGGAATGGCCAGGAGGAGAACTGCTCTTCCAGAGTCAGGCTGGGATTGCTTCAAGCCTGTGCAGCCACAGGAAGGCTCTCTCCAGCACTTGCCTTTCTTACCTTCACCTCTTTCTTCCTTTAGGCACATCAATGTTGGCAGCGACTTTCAGGCTGAGCTCCCAGAGCTGCAGAGCAGAGCACCAAGTGAGGATGAAGAGCCTGCAAGCCTGGTCTGGAAGCCCTGGGGAGAAGATGACTCTGACATGGAAAAACCTGACAGAGGTAGCTTCTCTTCAAGCTTTTCTTCCACCCCTGACATACTTGGATCTTTCAAAGTCTCCTTTTGCATAGAAAGGAAGCTTCTTGCAGCCTCCGCTTCTCTCCCTGTCTCACGTGTCTTCCCATCTAGAAGTGTAAGAGGCAAGGAGAACGCTCTGCTTCTGCAGCAGAGCAGCAAAAAGAGCAAGCATCTTGCTCTCCAAATCGGTCAGGCCCATTTGCCACTGCAAGAGAGGAGATTGGCCTCCACTTCTTCTACAAGAAGCTGCTCTGAAGGGAGAGCCAGCACTGCGGGGGCCCTTGCTTCAGCTGGCCCTGTCTTTGCTCTCCTTTTCATGCTCTCCAAGCCGCTGCCTTTAGCTCCTGGCCTTTCCTTCCGCCTTGCATGGCAACCTTTGCTCTTGCTGGCCTCAAGGCTGACTTGGGCTGCCTTTTTGTTGTGCTTGCAGTAAGACAACTGCTGGACATGGCCAGCTCCCGTGGCATTGCCGGGCCAGCAGCTGACCTGGAGCGCGCCCTGCACTGCCTGCACCAGGCAGGCGGCAGCCTTCCGGTAAGAAGCCGCTCTGTGGGCGCACAGAAGAGGGCACAGGGAATGCACAAGGCCCGGCCACTGGCACAGCCTTTCCTGCCTGCTCCTTGATGAAGGCTCTTGACAGGGAGCAGAGCACCTGCTGCCTGCTGTGTCTCCTCCAGCTGCGTCAGGGCTGAGCCCAAACGGCTCCAGCAGGGAGAATCTCCCTCCTGCCGGCGGCGGCGCAAGCTCCTGCAGCCTGCTGCCTTGGAAATCGCCTGCAGCTCTGGCTGCTCTAAGACATCTGGAGAGGAAATTCCCAGAAGCCTCACTCAGCTGAGGCCATTCTGGCTGCAGGAGCCGCAAAATCATTCGCTTGGGGAGCAAAATGCCACTCTTGGGCACCAGCATCAAAGGGCTGGGCAGCAAAAACTAGGCACTGGGATCAAATCCCAGGCTTTCACATGGCATACAGTTGCTTGAATGTCTGAAGAGGCAAAGTAGCTGAAAGGCAGCATCTGTGCTTTTTGGCTCATTTTGGATGTGGTGGGGCGCCTAAAGCCTTTTCCCCTTGGATCTTGCAGGAGGCTCTGGAGATGTTGCTCTCAGGGGGGCCTGCAACAGCTCAAGGCCATCCCTTGGCTGATTATCATTACGCAGGTAAGCAAAGCAGAGCTTCTTCCTTCACTGACAGATGCTGCCGTCCCCTTCAGTGTTGTGGCAAGTGTTTCTGCTTCAACAAATTGTGCTTAACACCAGCACAAGGTCTTGTCTTCTCAGGGGCTGGCGAAAGCACCAGCATCTAGTCCTTCAGCTTTACTCCTTTTCCAATCCTTTTCCCAGCGGAATGCCTGCTCTTGTCTTCATCACCTTCTGAGGCAGCAGACATGTACTCACACGGGAATGATGGTCTGCAACCATTTGCTTGCGGCGGCCAGTGGGATCTACTTCATGTGGATCGAGTGATCCATTTACCTGCTGCTTTTTATTGCCAGGCTCTGATAGATGGACACCTGAGGAGAAGGACTCCTTCCAAAAGGCTTTCCACACCTACGGCAAGGATTTTCATCTCATCCAGAAGCAGGTAAAGCCGCAGGACATTCTTTACCTGAGCAGATCATCAGGAGGAAAGCTTGCTTCTAGCTGGTAACAAACACTGGGCTTGGGTCTCTCTCTTCTCAAGTACCAAAACTGCTCAAGTAGTAACAAAACGGGACATCAAAGGCCTGTGTGAAAAGGATGATCCTGTCTCTCCAGCCCTTTTCTCCAAGCTCCTTTGGAATATGATGATTTATTCTCTCAGACTTGTCGCACACCTCTGCTGCTGCTTCCACAAGACATTGTGCTGGCATAACTGGAGTGAACCCGGCAAAGAAGACCTGTGCTAGATGGATTTCTTGTTGATCTGTGCATTACATGCGCTACCACCTAGCATGATACACGGTTTACTACATTGCATGATGCCTCTCTTTCTCCATCTTGATTGCATTTTACACCCTACTCCATTTACTTCATGATTTTACTTCCTACTTTACTCCGTCATCTACTTTTTCCCCAAAGCACCCTACAAAGGAATTTTAGATTCCTTCTTTTTCTCTTCACAACAGATCCAGACTAAGACCGTGGCACAGTGTGTGGAGTACTACTACACCTGGAAAAAGGAGCATAGAGTTGCTAGCACTCTTGCTCAGGTGAGGGGGAAGAAAATCCAGGCATGCCAGGAGGGTGGAGAAACTGGGAGAAGGGGAGAAAACCTGCTGGCCAGGCATGCCAGACACCACTTTGCCAGGATCACATTGTCCCATGCGCTGGGAAAGGCACAGCAGATGCTGCCCAGGCCTTCCTTCTGCTGCTGCCCTGAAATACGCCATTCTGGAGCCTAACTCTGAGCCAAAAAAGCCGCACCACCACCCAAATGGGCTTGGACTCTCTACAGATGGCTTTCTCAAGGGCTGCCACCTTTGCTGACTCCAATCAGACCCTTCATTCCCCACTTCACTCCTCCTGACATCAGCAATCCCTGTCTTCAGGGAGATGTTGCAGATTTTCAGGCAGTTTTTCTAGCATCCCAGCATACTCCCCAAGAAGCAGCTGCCAGTGCTGTGGCTCCCCTCAGACTTTCCTTACCAGCAAAGAGCAATTTGGTTGGCAAGTGTGAGAGAGAGAAAGAGAAAGAGAGAGAGAGAGATTATTCTGGGTTGTAGAAAAGGTCTAACCATGTGTCTTCCCTAATTTGACTGAATTTCCATCCCATTCCCTAGACATTTCTGCAGGAAAACCCAAGGGAAATAAATGTTAGGCAGAGAGGTAGAAATAAGAAATGTAGAATTCTAGATAGCCACACATTTATCCCACCCCTTTGGCCTGTAGCAAAGAGGAGCATTTCCCTCCAAGCTCTGCCTTGCAGCCCGCCGCAGCCCACTGGCAAAGGCAGCCCTTTCCTCAGCTCTTCAGGCTTTGCAAGGATTTGCTTAGGCCAATAGATTTTTGTGCTGGACGCAGGCATTTCCAGCTTTCTGATGGGAAGGAAACCTTGAAACAGGATTCTTTGATTTCCAGGCGGTGGGCGAAGGCAAGAGGAGCAAAAGCCCCCCCAGAAAGGAGGATGGGCAGACAGGGAAGAGAAGCCGCAAGAGGGCTGGCAGCGCCCAGTGTCCCTGCTGCCAACCGCGCCAGCCGCCCCGTTCGGCGGGAGGCCCCTTTCCCTGCGGCCAGTGCAAACGGTGCGCAACTTCCTGCTCTTTCTGCTCCAACCTGCGCCTTGGCACTACAACAGGCTGACCCTTTGCAAAGGCGCCGCAGCGCAAGCTCAGGCCCCTTGCACCATCGCCCCTCGCAGCCCTGCTCAAGCTTACAACCCACCTCAAACCCAAACAGCTCACTTCAAACCCAGCCTTCACAATGAAACCTTACCCTGCCCCAACAACACACACTGCATACAAGTAGCAACAGATCCATCAAAGCTTGCTTTGATGCTGCTGATCAAATTCCAAATAGGATGCAGCAAAAGGAGGAAGACATTTCAAGGCATTGAAACAAGAAAGATCCGACTCATGCTCTGATCAATTCACAACGTGCCACTGCCCAAAAAGACAGAAATTCACACTAAAAGGCAGATCTTGCCACTTGCTGTAATGGTGTGTATTAAATTGAACAATGGATGGTTTGTTTCCTGTCTTCCAGGCTGTTTGAAACCATGCAGGAAAGGAACAAACACAGGAGAAGACATCGCCCTCGCAAAGAAGCAGAGCCTCTCCCCAAGAAGAAAAGACCAAATTAGACAAGCCTGCAGCTTGTCCAGCCAGGCCTAGCAAGGCTTAGGCGTCAATAGGACTAGATAGGAATAGGACTGGCTTTTAAGCTTTTAGACTTGTTCAAATTCTATTTAGTTAGTTTACATGATAGAAATCTCCTCAATTTCTTAGTTAAGGTACATGAGTATTATTCAAGATTCATTAGTAGGATTAGATTGATCAGTCAATGTAAGAGGCTTGGTGTTGGCTACGCTCTGTCTTTTGTCATTTTGCCTTTGTTGAGACACAATCTGTCTTTATCATTAAACCATGTTTGTTCCACTTTATCTTTTGGTCTGTATGAAATCACTGCGGCAATCAAAGACGGCACTTGCCCTGAGAGGAGAATCTGGGCACGCACGACCTCCCCAAGGCCCGGCCCCTTGCTCAGCTGGCAGGACTGGCAAAGGTGTGTCTCCTTTACTGCCAGGGAAAGAACGCTGGCGCTTCATCCTTTGATTCCTACAAATCTCAGCTGCCAGTGGAAAGGGAGGCTTTGTTTAATTCAATGCATTGGATCAAAATAAGTGCTCTGCTCTCACCATCGTTTCTGCCCTAAAAGCAACAGCTTTAGTCCTTTTTGTAGCCCAGCAACAGAACTTTGTTTCATTTTGGGGCACTGATGCACCTGACCACCTTGGAAGACGTTTCTAGAACCCCTCCAATTCTATCCAATTCATATCCCATGCACCACAAAGGCATCAGTAGTTCAGTTTCAGTTTCTCTTGAAAGGAGCCCTCTCCCGCTCTGGGCCTCCACCAATCTCCTTAGCTAAAGCAGAGCGGCTGGGATCATTATCCTCTCTCTGGCTTCCCACAGCTTAGGTATTTGCACCAAAGAAGAAGCAAACTCCCTCTTTCATCTAGCCCAGCAAATGGCACTGCCCAGCAAGGCTTTGGTGGCAGGGGCTGTGCAGGGTGGAGAGGGGGCGAGGGAGGGGGCAATTGCCAGGCTGCTTCTGGGAAGCAGCGCAGGGAAGCTTGCCCTTGTCTGATGGAGCCAGTGCAGCTGGGCTTTGGAGCCTACAAAGTATCTGCCTTGCAGTGGCACTTGTTACAGCTGCCCCCTCACTTTGCTGCCCTGTGGGCAACATGCAGCCTGGGAAGGAAGCAAGATTGGGACTGAAGCAAGATTTGCTTTGCCTTATCTATAGGCCGGGAAGCAGCAAAACCGGCTGGGTTTTGTCCTATCTGGCATCTAAGTATTAAAAAAAACGTCAAGGCCGTCAGTGTGGAAAGGTAATTCCATCAGTGTTCCTTTGTTAGACGAATCCCTGAGTCTTTTGAGACAAACAGCTAGTTTCTCCAAGGGAGCTGGAAGAGGGATATACAAAGTCTGCATTCATGTTTGCTACAGAAATGCCACTGTGCTGTCCCTGTCTGTGTGTCCCCATCAGTTCCCCTGAGAAACATGCTGTTTCTCTAAGTTTCAAGGAAGGAGTGATGAGGTGAGTGACCAGCTCAGAGGCCCAAAGGAGGGAAAACATCAAGCGACATTTTTGGGCACCAAAAGGAGATTTGAGAAAGGGGGCAGCATGAATGCCTCCACTTTGAGAGGAAGCTTTGGAGTTGCCTCTCGGCTGAACAACTTGCAAATTCTAGCTCCTCTCAGAGCTGGAGGAGAGCCAGCGGGAGGAGTCCTGCTGGTTCTCCAGGGCAGGAGATGAGGTTCTGGACCCTTGGACACAGACAGGCTCCTGGGCACGTTCAGCTGGAGACACCTTGCAGAGAAGCACCCACAAGAGCCAGGGCTGTCCCTGCACTGCTTTTGCCCGTCTCCTCAGACGACTCAGGAGAAAAACCCAATGGCAAGGCTCTCAGAGCAAGCTTGCAGCAGCAGAAGTAAAAGGGGCAGAGGTGGCCCATGCCTCTTTCTGTCCCATGGCTCCCCTGGGGTTCTACATGGAATGTTGGGCTGTGCCCATAGCAACTGTCGTTGTCTCCTGCTCCTGCGGCCCTTGGTGGAACGCTGCTGGAGCAGCGCTGGAGCAGCAGCTGAAGGATCAGCTCCTGGGCTGTCCCTGACCAGCCACCTCCTGCACTCAGCGCCACACCCGGCCTCTGCACCCACATCCTCGTCTCCTCGGCTGCCTCCAGGCATCCCCACAGCACTTGGGGATCGTCCAAGGTAAGAAAATCCCCGTTTGCCCTCAAAGCACTAACACAAGGGCACGAGGCTCCAGCTGCCTCTCCCACCAACCACAACACACAGGCTGCGTGCTCACTTTCCCCACACCACGTTCCATGTCAAAGCGGGCTGCATCTTCTGAAGGAATCGTGTTGCTTCCCACGCAAACACAGACCTTTCCACAGAGGATGTAGAGAGTTGTCACAGTGCAGTTGCAGATCCTCCTCCACGGATCACCTGCTTCAAAGTTCTTGGCACCCATTGCAGTCCTAAACCTAGCTTGTGGTGACCCCAAAACAAATTGGTCATGCCTGAGGAGTTCAGGGCTTCAGTGTCAACAAATCCCCTTATGCCCTGACTCAGCTCACACCTGCTCCAAAGCTGCAAAAACCAGAATGATGGCACTTCTCCTCTGGGATCCCTCTCATTCAGGCCATGGAAGCATTTCACTGGCCTTGTCCTCAAACACAGCTGTTCAACTTCAAAAATCATCTGCTATCAGCAATCCTTATGTGCTTACAGAGTTACATCTCTGATAGATACATTGTATTTTCATATCCTGTAGATACTTCTTTCAATGCATGTAGGGCTGCTTCTATCTCATGCTCAGGGGCAGCTGTGAAAAGCCACCTTCTCAAGAACACAATCACAGTACCAGAGAATTTTCTGGCTTGCAAGGGATTCTCAAAGATCACTGAGCCCAACTCCAGGGCCTGCCCGGGGCAGCCTCAACAATCACACCCTGTGCCCAAGAGCGCTGTCCAAACACTTTTGGAGCTCAGTCAGCCTTGGTGCTGGCACCCCTTCCCTGGAGAGCCTCTTCCAGTGGCCAAGCACCCTCTGGGTGAAGAGCCTTTTCCTTCTATCCACCCTAAGCCTGCACTGCCACATCTTGCAGCCCATTCTCTTGGCTCCTCCCAGTGGCCCCACCACTGAAGACAGTAGTGCATGGCCTTCTGCTTCCCCTCCTCAGGAAGCTGCTGACTGCTAGAGGCTCCTGCCTAGGCAATTCCACCTCAAAAGCACGGCAATGCCAGCAAAAAGAAAGGAGCTGGGACAGAGGAGCTCAGGGCTTGCAACCATGAGGTCGAGAAGGAAGGCTACTGACACATCCTGGACGCAAAGATTTCTAACTGGAGCATTGTTTGGATCTTTTTCAGGTGGAAAGGAGAGGCACAATGAAAAGGAAAGCAAGAGGCAACAATCAGCCGTGAGTTTTGGCCTAGGGTTAAAGGACAGCAAACTGGAGGAATGGCCAGGAGGAGAACTGCTCTTCCAGAGTCAGGCTGGGATTGCTTCAAGCCTGTGCAGCCACAGGAAGGCTCTCTCCAGCACTTGCCTTTCTTACCTTCACCTCTTTCTTCCTTTAGGCACATCAATGTTGGCAGCGACTTTCAGGCTGAGCTCCCAGAGCTGCAGAGCAGAGCACCAAGTGAGGATGAAGAGCCTGCAAGCCTGGTCTGGAAGCCCTGGGGAGAAGATGACTCTGACATGGAAAAACCTGACAGAGGTAGCTTCTCTTCAAGCTTTTCTTCCACCCCTGACATACTTGGATCTTTCAAAGTCTCCTTTTGCATAGAAAGGAAGCTTCTTGCAGCCTCCGCTTCTCTCCCTGTCTCACGTGTCTTCCCATCTAGAAGTGTAAGAGGCAAGGAGAACGCTCTGCTTCTGCAGCAGAGCAGCAAAAAGAGCAAGCATCTTGCTCTCCAAATCGGTCAGGCCCATTTGCCACTGCAAGAGAGGAGATTGGCCTCCACTTCTTCTACAAGAAGCTGCTCTGAAGGGAGAGCCAGCACTGCGGGGGCCCTTGCTTCAGCTGGCCCTGTCTTTGCTCTCCTTTTCATGCTCTCCAAGCCGCTGCCTTTAGCTCCTGGCCTTTCCTTCCGCCTTGCATGGCAACCTTTGCTCTTGCTGGCCTCAAGGCTGACTTGGGCTGCCTTTTTGTTGTGCTTGCAGTAAGACAACTGCTGGACATGGCCAGCTCCCGTGGCATTGCCGGGCCAGCAGCTGACCTGGAGCGCGCCCTGCACTGCCTGCACCAGGCAGGCGGCAGCCTTCCGGTAAGAAGCCGCTCTGTGGGCGCACAGAAGAGGGCACAGGGAATGCACAAGGCCCGGCCACTGGCACAGCCTTTCCTGCCTGCTCCTTGATGAAGGCTCTTGACAGGGAGCAGAGCACCTGCTGCCTGCTGTGTCTCCTCCAGCTGCGTCAGGGCTGAGCCCAAACGGCTCCAGCAGGGAGAATCTCCCTCCTGCCGGCGGCGGCGCAAGCTCCTGCAGCCTGCTGCCTTGGAAATCGCCTGCAGCTCTGGCTGCTCTAAGACATCTGGAGAGGAAATTCCCAGAAGCCTCACTCAGCTGAGGCCATTCTGGCTGCAGGAGCCGCAAAATCATTCGCTTGGGGAGCAAAATGCCACTCTTGGGCACCAGCATCAAAGGGCTGGGCAGCAAAAACTAGGCACTGGGATCAAATCCCAGGCTTTCACATGGCATACAGTTGCTTGAATGTCTGAAGAGGCAAAGTAGCTGAAAGGCAGCATCTGTGCTTTTTGGCTCATTTTGGATGTGGTGGGGCGCCTAAAGCCTTTTCCCCTTGGATCTTGCAGGAGGCTCTGGAGATGTTGCTCTCAGGGGGGCCTGCAACAGCTCAAGGCCATCCCTTGGCTGATTATCATTACGCAGGTAAGCAAAGCAGAGCTTCTTCCTTCACTGACAGATGCTGCCGTCCCCTTCAGTGTTGTGGCAAGTGTTTCTGCTTCAACAAATTGTGCTTAACACCAGCACAAGGTCTTGTCTTCTCAGGGGCTGGGGAAAGCACCAGCATCTAGTCCTTCAGCTTTACTCCTTTTCCAATCCTTTTCCCAGCGGAATGCCTGCTCTTGTCTTCATCACCTTCTGAGGCAGCAGACATGTACTCACACGGGAATGATGGTCTGCAACCATTTGCTTGCGGCGGCCAGTGGGATCTACTTCATGTGGATCGAGTGATCCATTTACCTGCTGCTTTTTATTGCCAGGCTCTGATAGATGGACACCTGAGGAGAAGGACTCCTTCCAAAAGGCTTTCCACACCTACGGCAAGGATTTTCATCTCATCCAGAAGCAGGTAAAGCCGCAGGACATTCTTTACCTGAGCAGATCATCAGGAGGAAAGCTTGCTTCTAGCTGGTAACAAACACTGGGCTTCGGTCTCTCTCTTCTCAAGTACCAAAACTGCTCAAGTAGTAACAAAACGGGACATCAAAGGCCTGTGTGAAAAGGATGATCCTGTCTCTCCAGCCCTTTTCTCCAAGCTCCTTTGGAATATGATGATTTATTCTCTCAGACTTGTCGCACACCTCTGCTGCTGCTTCCACAAGACATTGTGCTGGCATAACTGGAGTGAACCCGGCAAAGAAGACCTGTGCTAGATGGATTTCTTGTTGATCTGTGCATTACATGCGCTACCACCTAGCATGATACACGGTTTACTACATTGCATGATGCCTCTCTTTCTCCATCTTGATTGCATTTTACACCCTACTCCATTTACTTCATGATTTTACTTCCTACTTTACTCCGTCATCTACTTTTTCCCCAAAGCACCCTACAAAGGAATTTTAGATTCCTTCTTTTTCTCTTCACAACAGATCCAGACTAAGACCGTGGCACAGTGTGTGGAGTACTACTACACCTGGAAAAAGGAGCATAGAGTTGCTAGCACTCTTGCTCAGGTGAGGGGGAAGAAAATCCAGGCATGCCAGGAGGGTGGAGAAACTGGGAGAAGGGGAGAAAACCTGCTGGCCAGGCATGCCAGACACCACTTTGCCAGGATCACATTGTCCCATGCGCTGGGAAAGGCACAGCAGATGCTGCCCAGGCCTTCCTTCTGCTGCTGCCCTGAAATACGCCATTCTGGAGCCTAACTCTGAGCCAAAAAAGCCGCACCACCACCCAAATGGGCTTGGACTCTCTACAGATGGCTTTCTCAAGGGCTGCCACCTTTGCTGACTCCAATCAGACCCTTCATTCCCCACTTCACTCCTCCTGACATCAGCAATCCCTGTCTTCAGGGAGATGTTGCAGATTTTCAGGCAGTTTTTCTAGCATCCCAGCATACTCCCCAAGAAGCAGCTGCCAGTGCTGTGGCTCCCCTCAGACTTTCCTTACCAGCAAAGAGCAATTTGGTTGGCAAGTGTGAGAGAGAGAAAGAGAAAGAGAGAGAGAGAGATTATTCTGGGTTGTAGAAAAGGTCTAACCATGTGTCTTCCCTAATTTGACTGAATTTCCATCCCATTCCCTAGACATTTCTGCAGGAAAACCCAAGGGAAATAAATGTTAGGCAGAGAGGTAGAAATAAGAAATGTAGAATTCTAGATAGCCACACATTTATCCCACCCCTTTGGCCTGTAGCAAAGAGGAGCATTTCCCTCCAAGCTCTGCCTTGCAGCCCGCCGCAGCCCACTGGCAAAGGCAGCCCTTTCCTCAGCTCTTCAGGCTTTGCAAGGATTTGCTTAGGCCAATAGATTTTTGTGCTGGACGCAGGCATTTCCAGCTTTCTGATGGGAAGGAAACCTTGAAACAGGATTCTTTGATTTCCAGGCGGTGGGCGAAGGCAAGAGGAGCAAAAGCCCCCCCAGAAAGGAGGATGGGCAGACAGGGAAGAGAAGCCGCAAGAGGGCTGGCAGCGCCCAGTGTCCCTGCTGCCAACCGCGCCAGCCGCCCCGTTCGGCGGGAGGCCCCTTTCCCTGCGGCCAGTGCAAACGGTGCGCAACTTCCTGCTCTTTCTGCTCCAACCTGCGCCTTGGCACTACAACAGGCTGACCCTTTGCAAAGGCGCCGCAGCGCAAGCTCAGGCCCCTTGCACCATCGCCCCTCGCAGCCCTGCTCAAGCTTACAACCCACCTCAAACCCAAACAGCTCACTTCAAACCCAGCCTTCACAATGAAACCTTACCCTGCCCCAACAACACACACTGCATACAAGTAGCAACAGATCCATCAAAGCTTGCTTTGATGCTGCTGATCAAATTCCAAATAGGATGCAGCAAAAGGAGGAAGACATTTCAAGGCATTGAAACAAGAAAGATCCGACTCATGCTCTAATCAATTCACAACGTGCCACTGCCCAAAAAGACAGAAATTCACACTAAAAGGCAGATCTTGCCACTTGCTGTAATGGTGTGTATTAAATTGAACAATGGATGGTTTGTTTCCTGTCTTCCAGGCTGTTTGAAACCATGCAGGAAAGGAACAAACACAGGAGAAGACATCGCCCTCGCAAAGAAGCAGAGCCTCTCCCCAAGAAGAAAAGACCAAATTAGACAAGCCTGCAGCTTGTCCAGCCAGGCCTAGCAAGGCTTAGGCGTCAATAGGACTAGATAGGAATAGGACTGGCTTTTAAGCTTTTAGACTTGTTCAAATTCTATTTAGTTAGTTTACATGATAGAAATCTCCTCAATTTCTTAGTTAAGGTACATGAGTATTATTCAAGATTCATTAGTAGGATTAGATTGATCAGTCAATGTAAGAGGCTTGGTGTTGGCTACGCTCTGTCTTTTGTCATTTTGCCTTTGTTGAGACACAATCTGTCTTTATCATTAAACCATGTTTGTTCCACTTTATCTTTTGGTCTGTATGAAATCACTGCGGCAATCAAAGACGGCACTTGCCCTGAGAGGAGAATCTGGGCACGCACGACCTCCCCAAGGCCCGGCCCCTTGCTCAGCTGGCAGGACTGGCAAAGGTGTGTCTCCTTTACTGCCAGGGAAAGAACGCTGGCGCTTCATCCTTTGATTCCTACAAATCTCAGCTGCCAGTGGAAAGGGAGGCTTTGTTTAATTCAATGCATTGGATCAAAATGAGTGCTCTGCTCTCACCATCGTTTCTGCCCTAAAAGCAACAGCTTTAGTCCTTTTTGTAGCCCAGCAACAGAACTTTGTTTCATTTTGGGGCACTGATGCACCTGACCACCTTGGAAGACGTTTCTAGAACCCCTCCAATTCTATCCAATTCATATCCCATGCACCACAAAGGCATCAGTAGTTCAGTTTCAGTTTCTCTTGAAAGGAGCCCTCTCCCGCTCTGGGCCTCCACCAATCTCCTTAGCTAAAGCAGAGCGGCTGGGATCATTATCCTCTCTCTGGCTTCCCACAGCTTAGGTATTTGCACCAAAGAAGAAGCAAAGTCCCTCTTTCATCTAGCCCAGCAAATGGCACTGCCCAGCAAGGCTTTGGTGGCAGGGGCTGTGCAGGGTGGAGAGGGGGCGAGGGAGGGGGCAATTGCCAGGCTGCTTCTGGGAAGCAGCGCAGGGAAGCTTGCCCTTGTCTGATGGAGCCAGTGCAGCTGGGCTTTGGAGCCTACAAAGTATCTGCCTTGCAGTGGCACTTGTTACAGCTGCCCCCTCACTTTGCTGCCCTGTGGGCAACATGCAGCCTGGGAAGGAAGCAAGATTGGGACTGAAGCAAGATTTGCTTTGCCTTATCTATAGGCCGGGAAGCAGCAAAACCGGCTGGGTTTTGTCCTATCTGGCATCTAAGTATTAAAAAAAACGTCAAGGCCGTCAGTGTGGAAAGGTAATTCCATCAGTGTTCCTTTGTTAGACGAATCCCTGAGTCTTTTGAGACAAACAGCTAGTTTCTCCAAGGGAGCTGGAAGAGGGATATACAAAGTCTGCATTCATGTTTGCTACAGAAATGCCACTGTGCTGTCCCTGTCTGTGTGTCCCCATCAGTTCCCCTGAGAAACATGCTGTTTCTCTAAGTTTCAAGGAAGGAGTGATGAGGTGAGTGACCAGCTCAGAGGCCCAAAGGAGGGAAAACATCAAGCGACATTTTTGGGCACCAAAAGGAGATTTGAGAAAGGGGGCAGCATGAATGCCTCCACTTTGAGAGGAAGCTTTGGAGTTGCCTCTCGGCTGAACAACTTGCAAATTCTAGCTCCTCTCAGAGCTGGAGGAGAGCCAGCGGGAGGAGTCCTGCTGGTTCTCCAGGGCAGGAGATGAGGTTCTGGACCCTTGGACACAGACAGGCTCCTGGGCACGTTCAGCTGGAGACACCTTGCAGAGAAGCACCCACAAGAGCCAGGGCTGTCCCTGCACTGCTTTTGCCCGTCTCCTCAGACGACTCAGGAGAAAAACCCAATGGCAAGGCTCTCAGAGCAAGCTTGCAGCAGCAGAAGTAAAAGGGGCAGAGGTGGCCCATGCCTCTTTCTGTCCCATGGCTCCCCTGGGGTTCTACATGGAATGTTGGGCTGTGCCCATAGCAACTGTCGTTGTCTCCTGCTCCTGCGGCCCTTGGTGGAACGCTGCTGGAGCAGCGCTGGAGCAGCAGCTGCAGGATCAGCTCCTGGGCTGTCCCTGACCAGCCACCTCCTGCACTCAGCGCCACACCCGGCCTCTGCACCCACATCCTCGTCTCCTCGGCTGCCTCCAGGCATCCCCACAGCACTTGGGGATCGTCCAAGGTAAGAAAATCCCCGTTTGCCCTCAAAGCACTAACACAAGGGCACGAGGCTCCAGCTGCCTCTCCCACCAACCACAACACACAGGCTGCGTGCTCACTTTCCCCACACCACGTTCCATGTCAAAGCGGGCTGCATCTTCTGAAGGAATCGTGTTGCTTCCCACGCAAACACAGACCTTTCCACAGAGGATGTAGAGAGTTGTCACAGTGCAGTTGCAGATCCTCCTCCACGGATCACCTGCTTCAAAGTTCTTGGCACCCATTGCAGTCCTAAACCTAGCTTGTGGTGACCCCAAAACAAATTGGTCATGCCTGAGGAGTTCAGGGCTTCAGTGTCAACAAATCCCCTTATGCCCTGACTCAGCTCACACCTGCTCCAAAGCTGCAAAAACCAGAATGATGGCACTTCTCCTCTGGGATCCCTCTCATTCAGGCCATGGAAGCATTTCACTGGCCTTGTCCTCAAACACAGCTGTTCAACTTCAAAAATCATCTGCTATCAGCAATCCTTATGTGCTTACAGAGTTACATCTCTGATAGATACATTCTATTTTCATATCCTGTAGATACTTCTTTCAATGCATGTAGGGCTGCTTCTACCTCATGCTCAGGGGCAGCTGTGAAATGCCATCTTCTCAAGAACACAATCACAGTACCAGAGAATTTTCTGGCTTGCAAGGGATTCTCAAAGATCACTGAGCCCAACTGCAGGGCCTGCCCGGGGCAGCCTCAACAATCACACCCTGTGCCCAAGAGCGCTGTCCAAACACTTTTGGAGCTCAGTCAGCCTTGGTGCTGGCACCCCTTCCCTGGAGAGCCTCTTCCAGTGGCCAAGCACCCTCTGGGTGAAGAGCCTTTTCCTTCTATCCACCCTAAGCCTGCACTGCCACATCTTGCAGCCCATTCTCTTGGCTCCTCCCAGTGGCCCCAGCACTGAAGACAGTAGTGCATGGCCTTCTGCTTCCCCTCCTCAGGAAGCTGCTGACTGCTAGAGGCTCCTGCCTAGGCAATTCCACCTCAAAAGCACGGCAATGACAGCAAAAAGAAAGGAGCTGGGACAGAGGAGCTCAGGGCTTGCAACGATGAGGTCGAGAAGGAAGGCTACTGACACATCCTGGGTGGAATGATTTCTAACTGGAGCATTGTTTGGATCTTTTTCAGGTGGAAAGGAGAGGCACAATGAAAAGGAAAGCAAGAGGCAACAATCAGCCGTGAGTTTTGGCCTAGGGTTAAAGGACAGCAAACTGGAGGAATGGCCAGGAGGAGAACTGCTCTTTCAGAGTCAGGCTGGGATTGCTTCAAGCCTGTGCAGCCACAGGAAGGCTCTCTCCAGCACTTGCCTTTCTTACCTTCACCTCTTTCTTCCTTTAGGCACATCAATGTTGGCAGCGACTTTCAGACTGAGCTCCCAGAGCTGCAGAGCAGAGCAGCAAGTGAGGATGAAGAGCCTGCAAGCCTGGTCTGGAAGCCCTGGGGAGAAGATGACTCTGACATGGAAAAACCTGAGAGAGGTAGCTTCTCTTCAAGCTTTTCTTCCACCCCTGACATACTTGGATCTTTCAAAGTCTCCTTTTGCATAGAAAGGCAGCTTTTTGCAGCCTCCGCTTCTCTCCCTGTCTCACGTGTCTTCCCATCTAGAAGTGTTAGAGGCAAGGAGAACGCTCTGCTTCTGCAGCAGAGCAGCAAAAAGAGCAAGCATCTTGCTCTCCAAATCGGTCAGGCCCATTTGCCACTGCAAGAGAGGAGATTGGCCTCCACTTCTTCTACAAGAAGCTGCTCTGAAGGGAGAGCCAGCACTGCGGGGGCCCTTGCTTCAGCTGGCCCTGTCTTTGCTCTCCTTTTCATGCTCTCCAAGCTGCTGCCTTTAGCTCCTGGCCTTTCCTTCTGCCTTGCATGGCAACCTTTGCTCTTGCTGGCCTCAAGGCTGACTTGGGCTGGCTTTTTGTTGTGCTTGCAGTAAGACAACTGCTGGACATGGCCAGCTCCCGTGGCATTGCCGGGCCAGCAGCTGACCTGGAGCGCGCCCTGCACTGCCTGCACCAGGCAGGCGGCAGCCTTCCGGTAAGAAGCCGCTCTGTGGGCGCACAGAAGAGGGCACAGGGAATGCACAAGTCCCGGCCACTGGCACAGCCTTTCCTGCCTGCTCCTTGATGAAGGCTCTTGACAGGGAGCAGAGCACCTGCTGCCTGCTGTGTCTCCTCCAGCTGCGTCAGGGCTGAGCCCAAACGGCTCCAGCAGGGAGAACCTCCCTCCTGCAGGCGGCGGCGCAAGCTCCTGCAGCCTGCTGCCTTGGAAATAGCCTGCAGCTCTGGCTGCTCTAAGACATTTGGAGAGGAAATTCCCAGAAGCCTCACTCAGCTGAGGCCATTCTGGCTGCAGGAGCCCCAAAATCATTCGCTTGGGGAGCAAAATGCCACTCTTGGGCACCAGCATCAAAGGGCTGGGCAGCAAAAACTAGGCACTGGGATCAAATCCCAGGCTTTCACATGGCATACAGTTGCTTGAATGTCTGAAGAGGCAAAGTAGCTGAAAGGCAGCATCTGTGCTTTTCGGCTCATTTTGGATGTGGTGGGGCGCCTAAAGCCTTTTCCCCTTGGATCTTGCAGGAGGCTCTGGAGATGTTGCTCTCAGGGGGGCCTGCAACACCTCAAGGCCATCCCTTGGCTGATTATCATTACGCAGGTAAGCAAAGCAGAGCTTCTTCCTTCACTGACAGATGCTGCCGTCCCCTTCAGTGTTGTGGCAAGTGTTTCTGCTTCAACAAATTGTGCTTAACACCAGCACAAGGTCTTGTCTTCTCAGGGGCTGGCGAAAGCACCAGCATCTAGTCCTTCAGCTTTACTTCTTTTCCAATCCTTTTCCCGGCGGAATGCCTGCTCTTGTCTTCATCACCTTCTGAGGCAGCAGACATGTACTCACACGGGAATGATGGTCTGCAACCATTTGCTTGCGGCGGCCAGTGGGATCTACTTCATGTGGATCGAGTGATCCATTTACCTGCTGCTTTTTATTGCCAGGCTCTGATAGATGGACACCTGAGGAGAAGGACTCCTTCCAAAAGGCTTTCCACACCTACGGCAAGGATTTTCATCTCATCCAGAAGCAGGTAAAGCCGCAGGACATTCTTTACCTGAGCAGATCATCAGGAGGAAAGCTTGCTTCTAGCTGGTAACAAACACTGGGCTTCGGTCTCTCTCTTCTCAAGTACCAAAACTGCTCAAGTAGTAACAAAACGGGACATCAAAGGCCTGTGTGAAAAGGATGATCCTGTCTCTCCAGCCCTTTTCTCCAAGCTCCTTTGGAATATGATGATTTATTCTCTCAGACTTGTCGCACACCTCTGCTGCTGCTTCCACAAGACATTGTGCTGGCATAACTGGAGTGAACCCGGCAAAGAAGACCTGTGCTAGATGGATTTCTTGTTGATCTGTGCATTACGTGTGCTACCACCTAGCATGATACACCGTTTACTACATTGCATGATGCCTCTCTTTCTCCATCTTCATTTCATTTTACACCCTACTCCATTTACTTCATGATTTTACTTCCTACTTTACTCCATCTTCTACGTTTTCCCCAAAGCACCCTACAAAGGAATTTTAGATTCCTTCTTTTTCTCTTCACAACAGATCCAGACTAAGACCGTGGCACAGTGTGTGGAGTACTACTACACCTGGAAAAAGGAGCATAGAGTTGCTAGCACTCTTGCTCAGGTGAGGGGGAAGAAAATCCAGGCATGCCAGGAGGGTGGGGAAACTGGGAGAAGGGGAGAAAACCTGCTGGCCAGCCGTGCCAGACGCCGCTTTGCCAGGATCACATCGTCCCATGCGCTGGCAAAGGCACAGCAGATGCTGCCCAGGCCTTCCTTCTGCTGCTGCCCTGAAATACACCATTCTGGAGCCTAACTCTGAGCCAAAAAAGCCGCACCACCACCCAAAAGGGCTTGGACTCTCTACAGATGGCTTTCTCAAGGGCTGCCACCTTTGCTGACTCCAATCAGACCCTTCATTCCCCACTTCACTCCTCCTGACATCAGCAATCCCTGTCTTCAGGGAGATGTTGCAGATTTTCAGGCAGTTTTTCTAGCATCCCAGCATACTCCCCAAGAAGCAGCTGCCAGTGCTGTGGCTCCCCTCAGACTTTCCTTACCAGCAAAGAGCAATTTGGTTGGCAAGAATGAGAGAGAGAGAGAGAAAGAGAGAGAGAGATAATTCTGGGTTGTATCAAACGTCTAACCATGTGTCTTCCCTAATTTGACTGAATTTCCATCCCATTCCCTAGACATTTCTGCAGGAAAACCCAAGGGAAAGAAATGTTAGGCAGAGAGGTAGAAATAAGAAATGTAGAATTCTAGATAGCCACACATTTATCCCACCCCTCTGGCCTGTAGCAAAGAGGAGCATTTCCCTCCAAGCTCTGCCTTGCAGCCCACCGCAGCCCACTGGCAAAGGCAGCCCTTTCCTCAGCTCTTGAGGCTTTGCAAGGATTTGCTTAGGCCAATAGATTTTTGTGCTGGACGCAGGCATTTCCAGCTTTCTGACGGGAAGGAAACATTGAAACAGGATTCTTTGATTTCCAGGCTGTGGGCGAAGGCAAGAGGAGCAAAAGCCCCCCCAGAAAGGAGGATGGGCAGACAGGGAAGAGAAGCCGCAAGAGGGCTGGCAGCGCCCAGTGTCCCTGCTGCCAACCGCGCCAGCTGCCCCGTTCGGCAGTGCCCCTTTCCCTGCGGCCAGTGCAAACGGTGTGCAACTTCCTGCTCTTTCTGCTCCAACCTGCGCCTTGGCACTACAACAGGCTGACCCTTTGCAAAGGCGCCGCAGCGCAAGCTCAGGCCACTTGCACCATCGCCCCTCGCAGCCCTGCTCAAGCTTACAACCCACCTCAAACCCAAACAGCTCACTTCAAACCCAGCCTTCACAATGAAACCTTACCCTGCCCCAACAACACACACTGCATACAAGTAGCAACAGATCCATCAAAGCTTGCTTTGATGCTGCTGATCAAATTCCAAATAGGATGCAGCAAAAGGAGGAAGACATTTCAAGGCATTGAAACAAGAAAGATCCAAGTCATGCTCTGATCAATTCAAAACATGCCACTGCCCAAAAAGACAGAAATTCATACTAAAAGGCAGATCTTGCCACTTGCTTTAATTATGTGTACTAAATTGAACAATGGATGGTTTGTTTCTTGTCTTCCAGGCTGTTTGAAACCATGCAGGAAAGGAACAAACACAGGAGAAGACATTGCCCTCGCAAAGAAGCAGAGCCTCTCCGCAAGAAGAAAAGACCAAATTAGACAAGCCTGCAGCTTGTCCAGCCAGGCCTAGCAAGGCTTAGGCGTCAATAGGACTAGATAGGAATAGGACTGGTTTTTTAGCTTTTAGACTTGTAGAAATTCTATTTAGTTAGTTTACATGATAGGAATCTCCTCAATTTCTTAGTTAAGGTACATGAGTATTATTCAAGATTCATTAGTAGGATTAGATTTATCAGTCAATGTAAGAGGCTTGGTGTTGGCTACGCTCCGTCTTTTGTCATTTTGCCTTTGTTGAGACACAATCTGTCTTTATCATTAAACCATGTTTGTTCCACTTTATCTTTTGGTCTGTATGAAATCACTGCGGCAATCAAAGACGGCACTTGCCCTGAGAGGAGAATCTGGGCACGCACGACCTCCCCAAGGCCCGGCCCCTTGCTCAGCTCGCAGGACTGCCAAAGGTATGTCTCCTCTACTGCCAGGGAAAGAACGCTGTTGCTTCATCCTTTGATTCCTACAAATCTCAGCTGCCAGTGGAAAGGGAGGCTTTGTTTAATTCAATGAATTGTTTCAAAATGAGTGCTCTGCTCTCACCATCATTTCTGCCCTAAAAGCAACAGCTTTAGTCCTTTTTGTAGCCCAGCAACAGAACTTTGTTTCATTTTGGGGCACTGATGCACCTGACCACCTTGGAAGACGTTTCTAGAACCCCTCCAATTCTATCCAATTCATATCCCATGCACCACAAAGGCATCAGTAGTTCAGTTTCAGCTCCTCTTGAAAGGAGCCCTCTCCCGCTCTGGGCCTCCACCAATCTCCTTAGCTAAAGCAGAGCGGCTGGGATCATTATCCTCTCTCTGGCTTCCCACAGCTTAGGTATTTGCACCAAAGAAGAAGCAAACTCCCTCTTTCATCTAGCCCAGCAAATGGCACTGCCCAGCAAGGCTTTGGTGGCAGGGGCTGTGCAGGGTGGAGAGGGGGCGAGGGAGGGGGCAATTGCCAGGCTGCTTCTGGGAAGCTCAGGGAAGCTTGCCCTTGTCTGATGGAGCCAGTGCAGCTGGGCTTTGGAGCCTACAAAGTATCTGCATTGCAGGGGCACATGTTTCAGCTGCCCCCTCACTTTGCTGCCCTGTGGGCAACATGCAGCCCGGGAAGGAAGCAAGATTGGGACTGAAGCAAGATTTGCTTTGCCTTAACTATAGGCCGGGAAGCAGCAAAACTGGCTGGGTTTTGTCCTATCTGGCATCTAAGTATTAAAAGAAACGCCAAGGCCGTCAGTGTGGAAAGGTAATTCCATCAGTGTTCCTTTGTTAGAGGAATGCCTGAGTCTTTTGAGACAAACAGCTAGTTTCTCCAAGGGAGCTGGAAGAGGGATATACAAAGTCTGCATTCATGTTTGCTACAGAAATGCCACTGTGCTGTCCCTGTCTGTGTGTCCCCATCAGTTCCCCTGAGAAACATGCTGTTTCTCTAAGTTTCAAGGAAGGAGTGATGAGGTGAGTGACCAGCTCAGAGGCCCAAAAGTAAGGAAAACATCAAGCGGCATTATTGGGAAACAAAAGGAGATTTGAGAAAGGGGGCCGCATGAATGCCTCCACTTTGAGAGGAAGCTTTGGAGTTGCCTCTCGGCTGAACAACTTGCAAATTCTAGCTCCTCTCAGAGCTGGAGGAGAGCCAGCGGGAGGAGTCCTGCTGCTTCTGCAGGGCAGGAGATGAGGTTCTGGGCCCTTGGACACAGACAGGCTCCTGGGCACGTTCAGCTGGAGACACCTTGCAGAGAAGCACCGACAAGAGCCAGGGCTGTCCCTGCACTGCTTTTGCCCGTCTCCTCAGACGACTCAGGAGAAAAACCCAATGGCAAGGCTCTCAGAGCAAGCTTGCAGCAGCAGAAGTAAAAGGGGCAGAGGTGGCCCATGCCTCTTTCTGTCCCATGGCTCCCCTGGGGTTCTACATGGAATGTTGGGCTGTGCCCATAGCAACTGTCGTTGTCTCCTGCTCCTGCGGCCCTTGGTGGAACGCTGCTGGAGCAGCGCTGGAGCAGCAGCTGCAGGATCAGTTCCTGGGCTGTCCCTGACCAGCCACCTCCTGCACTCAGCGCCACACCCGGCCTCTGCACCCACAGCCTCGTCTCCTCGGCTGCCTCCAGGCATCCCCACAGCACTTGGGGATCGTCCAAGGTAAGAAAATCCCCGTTTGCCCTCAAAGCACTAACACAAGGGCACGAGGCTCCAGCTGCCTCTCCCACCAACCACGACACACAGGCTGCCTGCTCACTTTCCCCACACCACGTTCCATGTCAAAGCGGGCTTCAGCTTCTGAAGGAATCTTGTTGCCTCCCAGGCAAACACAGACCTTTCCATAGGGGATGTAGAGAGCTGTCCCAGTGCAGTTGCAGATCCTCCTCCACGGATCACCTGCTTCAAAGTTCCTGGCACCCATTGCAGTCCTAAACCTAGCTTGTGGTGACCCCAAAACAAATTGGTCACGCCTGAGGAGTTCAGGGCTTCAGTGTCAACAAATCCCCTTATGCCCTGACTCAGCTCACACCTGCTCCAAAGCTGCAAAAACCAGAATGATGGCACTTCTCCTCTGGGATCCCTCTCATTCAGGCCATGGAAGCATTTTACTGGCCTTGTCCTCAAACACAGCTGTTCAACTCCAAAAATCATCTGCTATCAGCAATCCTTATGTGCTTACAGAGTTACATCTCTGATAGATACATTCTATTTTCATATCCTGTAGATACTTCTTTCAATGCATGTAGGGCTGCTTCTACCTCATGCTCAGGGGCAGCTGTGAAAAGCCACCTTCTCAAGAACACAATCACAGTACCAGAGAATTTTCGGGCTTGCAAGGGATTCTCAAAGATCACTGAGCCCAACTCCAGGGCCTGCCCAGAGCAGCCTCAACAATCACACCCTGTGCCCAAGAGCGCTGTCCAAACACTTTTGGAGCTCAGTCAGCCTTGGTGCTGGCACCCCTTCCCTGGAGAGCCTCTTCCAGTGGCCAAGCACCCTCTGGGTGAAGAGCCTTTTCCTTCTATCCACCCTAAGCCTGCACTGCCACATCTTGCAGCCCATTCTCTTGGCTCCTCCCAGTGGCCCCAGCACTGAAGAGAGTAGTGCATGGCCTTCTGCTTCCCCTCCTCAGGAAGCTGCTGACTGCTAGAGGCTCCTGCCTAGGCAATTCCACCTCAAAAACACGGCAATGACAGCAAAAAGAAAGGAGCTGGGACAGAGGAGCTCAGGGCTTGCAACGATGAGGTCGAGAAGGAAGGCTACTGACACATCCTGGGCGGAACGATTTCTAACTGGAGCATTGTTTGGATCTTTTTCAGGTGGAAAGGAGAGGCACAATGAAAAGGAAAGTAAGAGGCAACAATCAGCCGTGAGTTTTGGCCTAGGGTTAAAGGACAGCAAACTGGAGGAATGGCCAGGAGGAGAACTGCTCTTTCAGAGTCAGGCTGGGATTGCTTCAAGCCTGTGCAGCCACAGGAAGGCTCTCTGCAGCACTTGCCTTTCTTACCTTCACCTCTTTCTTCCTTTAGGCACATCAATGTTGGCAGCGACTTTCAGGCTGAGCTCCCAGAGCTGCAGAGCAGAGCACCAAGTGAGGATGAAGAGCCTGCAAGCCTGGTCTGGAAGCCCTGGGGAGAAGATGACTCTGACATGGAAAAACCTGACAGAGGTAGCTTCTCTTCAAGCTTTTCTTCCACCCCTGACATACTTGGATCTTTCAAAGTCTCCTTTTGCATAGAAAGGCAGCTTCTTGCAGCCTCCACTTCTCTCCCTGTCTCACGTGTCTTCCCATCTAGAAGTGTAAGAGGCAAGGAGAACGCTCTGCTTCTGCAGCAGAGCAGCAAAAAGAGCAAGCATCTTGCTCTCCAAATCGGTCAGGCCCATTTGCCACTGCAAGAGAGGAGATTGGCCTCCACTTCTTCTACAAGAAGCTGCTCTGAAGGGAGAGCCAGCACTGCGGGGGCCCTTGCTTCAGCTGGCCCTGTCTTTGCTCTCCTTTTCATGCTCTCCAAGCCACTGCCTTTAGCTCCTGGCCTTTCCTTCCGCCTTGCATGGCAACCTTTGCTCTTGCTGGCCTCAAGGCTGACTTGGGCTGCCTTTTTGTTGTGCTTGCAGTAAGACAACTGCTGGACATGGCCAGCTCCCGTGGCATTGCCGGGCCAGCAGCTGACCTGGAGCGCGCCCTGCACTGCCTGCACCAGGCAGGCGGCAGCCTTCCGGTAAGAAGCCGCTCTGTGGGCGCACAGAAGAGGGCACAGGGAATGCACAAGGCCCGGCCACTGGCACAGCCTTTCCTGCCTGCTCCTTGATGAAGGCTCTTCACAGGGAGCAGAGCACCTGCTGCCTGCTGTGTCTCCTCCAGCTGCGTCAGGGCTGAGCCCAAACGGCTCCAGCAGGGAGAATCTCCCTCCTGCAGGCGGCGGTGCCAGCTCCTGCAGCCTGCTGCCTTGGAAATCGCCTGCAGCTCTGGCTGCTCTAAGACATCTGGAGAGGAAATTCCCAGAAGCCTCACTCAGCTGAGGCCATTCTGGCTGCAGGAGCCGCAAAATCATTCGCTTGGGGAGCAAAATGCCCCTCTTGGGCACCAGCATCAAAGGGCTGGGCAGCAAAAACTAGGCACTGGGATCAAATCCCAGGCTTTCACATGGCATACAGTTGCTTGAATGTCTGAAGAGGCAAAGTAGCTGAAAGGAAGCATCTGTGCTTTTCGGCTCATTTTGGATGTGGTGGGGCACCTAAAGCCTTTTCCCCTTGGATCTTGCAGGAGGCTCTGGAGATGTTGCTCTCAGGGGGGCCTGCAACAGCTCAAGGCCATCCCTTGGCTGATTATCATTACGCAGGTAAGCAAAGCAGAGCTTCTTCCTTCACTGACAGATGCTGCCGTCCCCTTCAGTGTTGTGGCAAGTGTTTCTGCTTCAACAAATTGTGCTTAACACCAGCACAAGGTCTTGTCTTCTCAGGGGCTGGCGAAAGCACCAGCATCTAGACCTTCAGCTTTACTTCTTTTCCAATCCTTTTCCCCACGGAATGCCTGCTCTTGTCTTCATCACCTTCTGAGGCAGCAGACATGTACTCACACGGGAATGATGGTCTGCAACCATTTGCTTGCGGCGGCCAGTGGGATCTACTTCATGTGGATCGAGTGATCCATTTACCTGCTGCTTTTTATTGCCAGGCTCCGACTGATGGACACCTGAGGAGAAGGACTCCTTCCAAAAGGCTTTCCACACCTACGGTAAGGATTTTCATCTCATCCAGAAGCAGGTAAAGCCGCAGGACATTCTTTACCTGAGCAGATCATCAGGAGGAAAGCTTGCCTCTAGCTGGTAACAAACACTGGGCTTGGGTCTCTCTCTTCTCAAGTACCAAAACTGCTCAAGTAGTAACAAAACGGGACATCAAAGGCCTGTGTGAAAAGGATGATCCTGTCTCTCCAGCCCTTTTCTCCAAGCTCCTTTGGAATATGATGATTTATTCTCTCAGACTTGTCGCATACCTCTGCTGCTGCTTCCACAAGACATTGTGCTGGCATAACTGGAGTGAACCCGGCAAAGAAGACCTGTGCTAGATGGATTTCTTGTTGATCTGTGCATTACGTGTGCTACCACCTAGCATGATACACGGTTTACTACATTGCATGATGCCTCTCTTTCTCCATCTTCATTTCATTTTACACCCTACTCCATTTACTTCATGATTTTACTTCCTACTTTACTCCATCTTCTACTTTTTCCCCAAAGCACCCTACAAAGGAATTTTAGATTCCTTCTTTATCTCTTCAAAACAGATCCAGACTAAGACTGTGGCACAGTGTGTGGAGTACTACTACACCTGGAAAAAGGAGCATAGAGTTGCTAGCACTCTTGCTCAGGTGAGGGGGAAGAAAATCCAGGCATGCTAGGAGGGTGGAGAAACCGAGAGAAGGGGAGAAAACCTGCTGGCCAGCCGTGCCAGACGCCGCTTTGCCAGGATCACATTGTCCCATGCGCTGGGAAAGGCGCAGCAGATGCTGCCCAGGCCTTCCTTCTGCTGCTGCCCTGAAATACACCATTCTGGAGCCTAACTCTGAGCCAAAAATGCCGCACCACCACCCAAATGGGCTTGGACTCTCTACAGATGGCTTTCTCAAGGGCTGCCACCTTTGCTGACTCCAATCAGACCCTTCATTCCCCACTTCACTCCTCCTGACATCTGCAATCCCTGTCTTCAGGGAGATGTTGCAGATTTTCAGGCAGTTTTTCTAGCATCCCAGCATACTCCCCAAGAAGCAGCTGCCAGTGCTGTGGCTCCCCTCAGACTTTCCTTACCAGCAAAGAGCAATTTGGTTGGCAAGAGTGAGAGAGAGAGAGAGAGAGAAAGAGAGAGAGAGATTATTCTGGGTTGTATAAAAGGTCTAACCATGTGTCTTCCCTAATTTGACTGAATTTCCATCCCATTCCCTAGACATTTCTGCAGGAAAACCCAAGGGAAATAAATGTTAGGCAGAGAGGTAGAAATAAGAAATGTAGAATTCTAGATAGCCACACATTTATCCCACCCCTTTGGCCTGTAGCAAAGAGGAGCATTTCCCTCCAAGCTCTGCCTTGCAGCCCGCCGCAGCCCACTGGCAAAGGCAGCCCTTTCCTCAGCTCTTGAGGCTTTGCAAGGATTTGCTTAGGCCAATAGATTTTTGTGCTGGACGCAGGCATTTCCAGCTTTCTGACGGGAAGGAAACCTTGAAACAGGATTCTTTGATTTCCAGGCTGTGGGCGAAGGCAAGAGGAGCAAAAGCCCCCCCAGAAAGGAGGATGGGCAGACAGGGAAGAGAAGCCGCAAGAGGGCTGGCAGCGCCCAGTGTCCCTGCTGCCAACCGCGCCAGCCGCCCCGTTCGGCGGGAGGCCCCTTTCCCTGCGGCCAGTGCAAACGGTGCGCAACTTCCTGCTCTTTCTGCTCCAACCTGCGCCTTGGCACTACAACAGGCTGACCCTTTGCAAAGGCGCCGCAGCGCAAGCTCAGGCCACTTGCACCATCGCCCCTCGCAGCCCTGCTCAAGCTTACAACCCACCTCAAACCCAAACAGCTCACTTCCAACCCAGCCTTCACAATGCAACCTTACCCTGCCCCAACAACACACACTGCATACAAGTAGCAACAGATCCATCAAAGCTTGCTTTGATGCTGCTGATCAAATTCCAAATAGGATGCAGCAAAAGGAGGAAGACATTTCAAGGCATTGAAACAAGAAAGATCCGACTCATGCTCTGATCAATTCACAACGTGCCACTGCCCAAAAAGACAGAAATTCATACTAAAAGGCAGATCTTGCCACTTGCTGTAATGGTGTGTATTAAATTGAACAATGGATGGTTTGTTTCCTGTCTTCCAGGCTGTTTGAAACCATGCAGGAAAGGAACAAACACAGGAGAAGACATCGTCCTCGCAAAGAAGCAGAGCCTCTCCCCAAGAAGAAAAGACCAAATTAGACAAGCCTGCAGCTTGTCCAGCCAGGCCTAGCAAGGCTTAGGCGTCAATAGGACTAGATAGGAATAGGACTGGTTTTTAAGCTTTTAGACTTGTAGAAATTCTATTTAGTTAGTTTACATGATAGGAATCTCCTCAATTTCTTAGTTAAGGTACATGAGTATTATTCAAGATTCATTAGTAGGATTAGATTTATCAGTCAATGTAAGAGGCTTGGTGTTGGCTACGCTCCGTCTTTTGTCATTTTGCCTTTGTTGAGACACAATCTGTCCTTATCATTAAACCATGTTTGTTCCCTGCTGTCTTTTGGTCTGTGTGAAATCACTGCGGCAATCAAAGACGGCACTTGCCCTGAGAGGAGAATCTGGGCACGCACGACCTCCCCAAGGCCCGGCCCCTTGCTCAGCTGGCAGGACTGGCAAAGGTGTGTCTCCTTTACTGCCAGGGAAATAATGCTGGTACTTCATCCTTTGATTCCTCAAAATCTCAGCTGCCAGTGGAAAGGGAGGCTTTGTTTAATTCAATGAATTGGATCAAAATGAGTGCTCTGCTCTCACCATCATTTCTGCCCTAAAAGCAACAGCTTTAGTCCTTTTTGTAGCCCAGCAACAGAACTTTGTTTCATTTTGGGGCACTGATGCACCTGACCACCTTGGAAGACGTTTCTAGAACCCCTCCAATTCTATCCAATTCATATCCCATGCACCACAAAGGCATCAGTAGTTCAGTTTCAGTTTCTCTTGAAAGGAGCCCTCTCCCGCTCTGGGCCTCCACCAATCTCCTTAGCTAAAGCAGAGCGGCTAGGATCATTATCCTCTCTCTGGCTTCCCACAGCTTAGGTATTTGCACCAAAGAAGAAGCAAACTCCCTCTTTCATCTAGCCCAGCAAATGGCACTGCCCAGCAAGGCTTTGGTGGCAGGGGCTGTGCAGGGTGGAGAGGGGGCGAGGGAGGGGGCAATTGCCAGGCTGCTTCTGGGAAGCTCAGGGAAGCTTGCCCTTGTCTGATGGAGCCAGTGCAGCTGGGCTTTGGAGCCTACAAAGTATCTGCCTTGCAGTGGCACTTGTTACAGCTGCCCCCTCACTTTGCTGCCCTGTGGGCAACATGCAGCCTGGGAAGGAAGCAAGATTGGGACTGAAGCAAGATTTGCTTTGCCTTAACTATAGGCCGGGAAGCAGCAAAACTGGCTGGGTTTTGTCCTATCTGGCATCTAAGTATTAAAAGAAACGCCAAGGCCGTCAGTGTGGAAAGGTAATTCCATCAGTGTTCCTTTGTTAGAGGAATCCCTGAGTCTTTTGAGACAAACAGCTAGTTTCTCCAAGGGAGCTGGAAGAGGGATATACAAAGTCTGCATTCATGTTTGCTACAGAAATGCCACTGTGCTGTCCCTGTCTGTGTGTCCCCATCAGTTCCCCTGAGAAACATGCTGTTTCTCTAAGTTTCAAGGAAGGAGTGATGAGGTGAGTGACCAGCTCAGAGGCCCAAAGGAGGGAAAACATCAAGCGACATTATTGGGCACCAAAAGGAGATTTGAGAAAGGGGGCAGCATGAATGCCTCCACTTTGAGAGGAAGCTTTGGAGTTGCCTCTCGCCTTAACAACTTGCAAATTCTAGCTCCTCTCAGAGCTGGAGGAGAGCCAGCGGGAGGAGTCCTGCTGCTTCTGCAGGGCAGGAGATGAGGTTCTGGGCCCTTGGACACAGACAGACTCCTGGGCACGTTCAGCTGGAGACACCTTGCAGAGAAGCACCAACAAGAGCCAGGGCTGTCCCTGCACTGCTTTTGCCCGTCTCCTCAGACGACTCAGGAGAAAAACCCAATGGCAAGGCTCTCAGAGCAAGCTTGCAGCAGCAGAAGTAAAAGGGGCAGAGGTGGCCCATGCCTCTTTCTGTCCCATGGCTCCCCTGGGGTTCTACATGGAATGTTGGGCTGTGCCCATAGCAACTGTCGTTGTCTCCTGCTCCTGCAGCCCTTGGTGGAACGCTGCTGGAGCAGCGCTGGAGCAGCAGCTGCAGGATCAGCTCCTGGGCTGTCCCTGACCAGCCACCTCCTGCACTCAGCGCCACACCCGGCCTCTGCACCCACAGCCTCGTCTCCTCGGCTGCCTCCAGGCATCCCCAGAGCACTTGGGGATCGCCAAGGTAAGAAAATCCCCGTTTGCCCTCAAAGCACTAACACAAGGGCACGAGGCTCCAGCTGCCTCTCCCACCAACCACGACACACAGGCTGCCTGCTCACTTTCCCCACGCCACCTTCCACGTCAAAGCAAGCTTCAGCTTCTGAAGGAATCGTGTTGCCTTCCAGGCAAACACAGACCTTTCCATAGAGGATGTAGAGAGCTGTCCCAGTGCAGTTGCAGATCCTCCTCCACGGATCACCTGCTTCAAAGTTCTTGGCACCCATTGCAGCCCTAAACCTAGCTTGTGGTGACCCCAAAACAAATTGGTCATGCCTGAGGAGTTCAGGGCTTCAGTGTCAACAAATCCCCTTATGCCCTGACTCAGCTCACACCTGCTCCAAAGCTGCAAAAACCAGAATGATGGCACTTCTCCTCTGGGATCCCTCTCATTCAGGCCATGGAAGCATTTCACTGGCCTTGTCCTCAAACACAGCTGTTCAACTTCAAAAATCATCTGCTATCAGCAATCCTTATGTGCTTACAGAGTTACATCTCTGATAGATACATTCTATTTTCATATCCTGTAGATACTTCTTTCAATGCATGTAGGGCTGCTTCTACCTCATGCTCAGGGGCAGCTGTGAAATGCCATCTTCTCAAGAACACAATCACAGTACCAGAGAATTTTCTGGCTTGCAAGGGATTCTCAAAGATCACTGAGCCCAACTGCAGGGCCTGCCCGGGGCAGCCTCAACAATCACACCCTGTGCCCAAGAGCGCTGTCCAAACACTTTTGGAGCTCAGTCAGCCTTGGTGCTGGCACCCCTTCCCTGGAGAGCCTCTTCCAGTGGCCAAGCACCCTCTGGGTGAAGAGCCTTTTCCTTCTATCCACCCTAAGCCTGCACTGCCACATCTTGCAGCCCATTCTCTTGGCTCCTCCCAGTGGCCCCACCACTGAAGACAGTAGTGCATGGCCTTCTGCTTCCCCTCCTCAGGAAGCTGCTGACTGCTAGAGGCTCCTGCCTAGGCAATTCCACCTCAAAACCACGGCAATGACACCAAAAAGAAAGGAGCTGGGACAAAGGAGCTCAGGGCTTGCAACGATGAGGTTGAGAAGGAAGGCTACTGACACATCCTGGGCGGAACGATTTCTAACTGGAGCATTGTTTGGATCTTTTTCAGGTGGAAAGGAGAGGCACAATGAAAAGGAAAGCAAGAGGCAACAATCAGCCGTGAGTTTTGGCCTAGGGTTAAAGGACAGCAAACTGGAGGAATGGCCAGGAGGAGAACTGCTCTTTCAGAGTCTGGCTGGGATTGCTTCAAGCCTGTGCAGCCACAGGAAGGCTCTCTGCAGCACTTGCCTTTCTTACCTTCACCTCTTTCTTCCTTTAGGCACATCAATGTTGGCAGCGACTTTCAGGCTGAGCTCCCAGAGCTGCAGAGCAGAGCACCAAGTGAGGATGAAGAGCCTGCAAGCCTGGTCTGGAAGCCCTGGGGAGAAGATGACTCTGACATGGAAAAACCTGACAGAGGTAGCTTCTCTTCAAGCTTTTCTTCCACCCCTGACATACTTGGATCTTTCAAAGTCTCCTTTTGCATAGAAAGGCAGCTTCTTGCAGCCTCCGCTTCTCTCCCTGTCTCACGTGTCTTCCCATCTAGAAGTGTTAGAGGCAAGGAGAACGCTCTGCTTCTGCAGCAGAGCAGCAAAAAGAGCAAGCATCTTGCTCTCCAAATCGGTCAGGCCCATTTGCCACTGCAAGAGAGGAGATTGGCCTCCACTTCTTCTACAAGAAGCTGCTCTGAAGGGAGAGCCAGCACTGCGGGGGCCCTTGCTTCAGCTGGCCCTGTCTTTGCTCTCCTTTTCATGCTCTCCAAGCCGCTGCCTTTAGCTCCTGGCCTTTCCTTCCGCCTTGCATGGCAACCTTTGCTCTTGCTGGCCTCAAGGCTGACTTGGGTTGCCTTTTTGTTGTGCTTGCAGTAAGACAACTGCTGGACATGGCCAGCTCCCGTGGCATTGCCGGGCCAGCAGCTGACCTGGAGCGCGCCCTGCACTGCCTGCACCAGGCAGGCGGCAGCCTTCCGGTAAGAAGCCGCTCTGTGGGCGCACAGAAGAGGGCACAGGGAATGCACAAGGCCCGGCCACTGGCACAGCCTTTCCTGCCTGCTCCTTGATGAAGGCTCTTCACAGGGAGCAGAGCACCTGCTGCCTGCTGTGTCTCCTCCAGCTGCGTCAGGGCTGAGCCCAAACGGCTCCAGCAGGGAGAATCTCCCTCCTGCAGGCGGCGGCGCAAGCTCCTGCAGCCTGCTGCCTTGGAAATCGCCTGCAGCTCTGGCTGCTCTAAGACATTTGGAGAGGAAATTCCCAGAAGCCTCACTCAGCTGAGGCCATTCTGGCTGCAGGAGCCACAAAATCATTCGCTTGGGGAGCAAAATGCCACTCTTGGGCACCAGCATCAAAGGGCTGGGCAGCAAAAACTAGGCACTGGGATCAAATCCCAGGCTTTCACATGGCATACAGTTGCTTGAATGTCTGAAGAGGCAAAGTAGCTGAAAGGCAGCATCTGTGCTTTTCGGCTCATTTTGGATGTGGTGGGGCACCTAAAGCCTTTTCCCCTTGGATCTTGCAGGAGGCTCTGGAGATGTTGTTCTCAGGGGGGCCTGCAACAGCTCAAGGCCATCCCTTGGCTGATTATCATTACGCAGGTAAGCAAAGCAGAGCTTCTTCCTTCACTGACAGATGCTGCCGTCCCCTTCAGTGTTGTGGCAAGTGTTTCTGCTTCAACAAATTGTGCTTAACACCAGCACAAGGTCTTGTCTTCTCAGGGGCTGGGGAAAGCACCAGCATCTAGACCTTCAGCTTTACTTCTTTTCCAATCCTTTTCCCGGCGGAATGCCTGCTCTTGTCTTCATCACCTTCTGAGGCAGCAGACATGTACTCACACGGGAATGATGGTCTGCAACCATTTGCTTGCGGCGGCCAGTGGGATCTACTTCATGTGGATCGAGTGATCCATTTACCTGCTGCTTTTTATTGCCAGGCTCCGACTGATGGACACCTGAGGAGAAGGACTCCTTCCAAAAGGCTTTCCACACCTACGGCAAGGATTTTCATCTCATCCAGAAGCAGGTAAAGCCGCAGGACATTCTTTACCTGAGCAGATCATCAGGAGGAAAGCTTGCTTCTAGCTGGTAACAAACACTGGGCTTCGGTCTCTCTCTTCTCAAGTACCAAAACTGCTCAAGTAGTAACAAAACGGGACATCAAAGGCCTGTGTGAAAAGGATGATCCTGTCTCTCCAGCCCTTTTCTCCAAGCTCCTTTGGAATATGATGATTTATTCTCTCAGACTTGTCGCACACCTCTGCTGCTGCTTCCACAAGACATTGTGCTGGCATAACTGGAGTGAACCCGGCAAAGAAGACCTGTGCTAGATGGATTTCTTGTTGATCTGTGCATTACGTGTGCTACCACCTAGCATGATACACGGTTTACTACATTGCATGATGCCTCTCTTTCTCCATCTTCATTTCATTTTACACCCTACTCCATTTACTTCATGATTTTACTTCCTACTTTACTCCGTCATCTACTTTTTCCCCAAAGCACCCTACAAAGGAATTTTAGATTCCTTCTTTTTCTCTTCACAACAGATCCAGACTAAGACCGTGGCACAGTGTGTGGAGTACTACTACACCTGGAAAAAGGAGCATAGAGTTGCTAGCACTCTTGCTCAGGTGAGGGGGAAGAAAATCCAGGCATGCCAGGAGGGTGGAGAAACTGGGAGAAGGGGAGAAAACCTGCTGGCCAGCCGTGCCAGACGCTGCTTTGCCAGGATCACATTGTCCCATGCGCTGGGAAAGGCACAGCAGATGCTGCCCAGGCCTTCCTTCTGCTGCTGCCCTGAAATACGCCATTCTGGAGCCTAACTCTGAGCCAAAAAAGCCGCACCACCACCCAAATGGGCTTGGACTCTCTACAGATGGCTTTCTCAAGGGCTGCCACCTTTGCTGACTCCAATCAGACCCTTCATTCCCCACTTCACTCCTCCTGACATCTGCAATCCCTGTCTTCAGGGAGATGTTGCAGATTTTCAGGCAGTTTTTCTAGCATCCCAGCATACTCCCCAAGAAGCAGCTGCCAGTGCTGTGGCTCCCCTCAGACTTTCCTTACAAGCAAAGAGCAATTTGGTTGGCAAGAGTGAGAGAGAGAGAGAGAGAGAAAGAGAGAGAGAGATTATTCTGGGTTGTATAAAAGGTCTAACCATGTGTCTTCCCTAATTTGACTGAATTTCCATCCCATTCCCTAGACATTTCTGCAGGAAAACCCAAGGGAAATAAATGTTAGGCAGAGAGGTAGAAATAAGAAATGTAGAATTCTAGATAGCCACACATTTATCCCACCCCTTTGGCCTGTAGCAAAGAGGAGCATTTCCCTCCAAGCTCTGCCTTGGCAGCCCGCCGCAGCCCACTGGCAAAGGCAGCCCTTTCCTCAGCTCTTGAGGCTTTGCAAGGATTTGCTTAGGCCAATAGATTTTTGTGCTGGACGCAGGCATTTCCAGCTTTCTGACGGGAAGGAAACATTGAAACAGGATTCTTTGATTTCCAGGCTGTGGGCGAAGGCAAGAGGAGCAAAAGCCCCCCCAGAAAGGAGGATGGGCAGACAGGGAAGAGAAGCCGCAAGAGGGCTGGCAGCGCCCAGTGTCCCTGCTGCCAACCGCGCCAGCCGCCCCGTTCGGCGGGAGGCCCCTTTCCCTGCGGCCAGTGCAAACGGTGCGCAACTTCCTGCTCTTTCTGCTCCAACCTGCGCCTTGGCGCTACAACAGGCTGACCCTTTGCAAAGGCGCCGCAGCGCAAGCTCAGGCCACTTGCACCATCGCCCCTCGCAGCCCTGCTCAAGCTTACAACCCACCTCAAACCCAAACAGCTCACTTCCAACCCAGCCTTCACAATGAAACCTTACCCTGCCCCAACAACACACACTGCATACAAGTAGCAACAGATCCATCAAAGCTTGCTTTGATGCTGCTGATCAAATTCCAAATAGGATGCAGCAAAAGGAGGAAGACATTTCAAGGCATTGAAACAAGAAAGATCCGACTCATGCTCTGATCAATTCACAACGTGCCACTGCCCAAAAAGACAGAAATTCATACTAAAAGGCAGATCTTGCCACTTGCTTTAATGATGTGTACTAAATTGAACAATGGATGGTTTGTTTCCTGTCTTCCAGGCTGTTTGAAACCATGCAGGAAAGGAACAAACACAGGAGAAGACATCGTCCTCGCAAAGAAGCAGAGCCTCTCCCCAAGAAGAAAAGACCAAATTAGACAAGCCTGCAGCTTGTCCAGCCAGGCCTAGCAAGGCTTAGGCGTCAATAGGACTAGATAGGAATAGGACTGGTTTTTAAGCTTTTAGACTTGTAGAAATTCTATTTAGTTAGTTTACATGATAGGAATCTCCTCAAATTCTTAGTTAAGGTACATGAGTATTATTCAAGATTCATTAGTAGGATTAGATTGATCAGTCAATGTAAGAGGCTTGGTGTTGGCTACGCTCCGTCTTTTGTCATTTTGCCTTTGTTGAGACACAATCTGTCTTTATCATTAAACCATGTTTGTTCCACTTTATCTTTTGGTCTGTATGAAATCACTGCGGCAATCAAAGACGGCACTTGCCCTGAGAGGAGAATCTGGGCACGCACGACCTCCCCAAGGCCCGGCCCCTTGCTCAGCTGGCAGGACTGGCAAAGGTGTGTCTCCTTTACTGCCAGGGAAATAATGCTGGCACTTCATCCTTTGATTCCTCAAAATCTCAGCTGCCAGTGGAAAGGGAGGCTTTGTTTAATTCAATGAATTGGATGAAAATGAGTGCTCTGCTCTCACCATCATTTCTGCCCTAAAAGCAACAGCTTTAGTCCTTTTTGTAGCCCAGCAACAGAACTTTGTTTCATTTTGGGGCACTGATGCACCTGACCACCTTGGAAGACGTTTCTAGAACCCCTCCAATTCTATCCAATTCATATCCCATGCACCACAAAGGCATCAGTAGTTCAGTTTCAGTTTCTCTTGAAAGGACCCCTCTCCCGCTCTGGGCCTCCACCAATCTCCTTAGCTAAAGCAGAGCGGCTGGGATCATTATCCTCTCTCTGGCTTCCCACAGCTTAGGTACTTGCACCAAAGAAGAAGCAAACTCCCTCTTTCATCTAGCCCAGCAAATGGCACTGCCCAGCAAGGCTTTGGTGGCAGGGGCTGTGCAGGGTGGAGAGGGGGCGAGGGAGGGGGCAATTGCCAGGCTGCTTCTGGGAAGCTCAGGGAAGCTTGCCCTTGTCTGATGGAGCCAGTGCAGCTGGGCTTTGGAGCCTACAAAGTATCTGCCTTGCAGTGGCACTTGTTACAGCTGCCCCCTCACTTTGCTGCCCTGTGGGCAACATGCAGCCTGGGAAGGAAGCAAGATTGGGACTGAAGCAAGATTTGCTTTGCCTTAACTATAGGCCGGGAAGCAGCAAAACTGGCTGGGTTTTGTCCTATCTGGCATCTAAGTATTAAAAGAAATGCCAAGGCCGTCAGTGTGGAAAGGTAATTCCATCAGTGTTCCTTTGTTAGGGGAATGCCTGAGTCTTTTGAGACAAACAGCTAGTTTCTCCAAGGGAGCTGGGAGAGAGATATACAAAGTCGGCATTCATGTTTGCTACAGAAATGCCACTGTGCTGTCCCTGTCTGTGTGTCCCCATCAGTTCCCCTGAGAAACATGCTGTTTCTCTAAGTTTCAAGGAAGGAGTGATGAGGTGAGTGACCAGCTCAGAGGCCCAAAGGAGGGAAAACATCAAGCGACATTATTGGGCACCAAAAGGAGATTTGAGAAAGGGGGCAGCATGAATGCCTCCACTTTGAGAGGAAGCTTTGGAGTTGCCTCTCGCCTGAACAACTTGCAAATTCTAGCTCCTCTCAGAGCTGGAGGAGAGCCAGCGGGAGGAGTCCTGCTGCTTCTGCAGGGCAGGAGATGAGGTTCTGGGCCCTTGGACACAGACAGACTCCTGGGCACGTTCAGCTGGAGACACCTTGCAGAGAAGCACCCACAGGAGCCAGGGCTGTCCCTGCACTGCTTTTGCCCGTCTCCTCAGGCGACTCAGGAGAAAAACCCAATGGCAAGGCTCTCAGAGCAAGCTTGCAGCAGCAGAAGTAAAAGGGGCAGAGGTGGCCCATGCCTCTTTCTGTCCCATGGCTCCCCTGGGGTTCTACATGGAATGTTGGGCTGTGCCCATAGCAACTGTCGTTGTCTCCTGCTCCTGCGGCCCTTGGTGGAACGCTGCTGGAGCAGCGCTGGAGCAGCAGCTGCAGGATCAGCTCCTGGGCTGTCCCTGACCAGCCACCTCCTGCACTCAGCGCCACACCCGGCCTCTGCACCCACATCCTCGTCTCCTCGCCTGCCTCCAGGCATCCCCACAGCACTTGGGGATCGTCCAAGGTAAGAAAATCCCCGTTTGCCCTCAAAGCACTAACACAAGGGCACGAGGCTCCAGCTGCCTCTCCCACCAACCACGACACACAGGCTGCCTGCTCACTTTCCCCACGCCACCTTCCACGTCAAAGCGGGCTGCAGCTTCTGAAGCAATCGTGTTGCCTCCCAGGCAAACACAGACCTTTCCATAGAGGATGTAGAGAGCTGTCCCAGTGCAGTTGCAGATCCTCCTCCACGGATCACCTGCTTCAAAGTTCTTGGCACCCATTGCAGCCCTAAACCTAGCTTGTGGTGACCCCAAAACAAATTGGTCATGCCTGAGGAGTTCAGGGCTTCAGTGTCAACAAATCCCCTTATGCCCTGACTCAGCTCACACCTGCTCCAAAGCTGCAAAAACCAGAATGATGGCACTTCTCCTCTGGGATCCCTCTCATTCAGGCCATGGAAGCATTTCACTGGCCTTGTCCTCAAACACAGCTGTTCAACTTCAAAAACCATCTGCTATCAGCAATCCTTATGTGCTTACAGAGTTACATCTCTGATAGATACATTCTATTTTCATATCCTGTAGATACTTCTTTCAATGCATGTAGGGCTGCTTCTACCTCATGCTCAGGGGCAGCTGTGAAATGCCATCTTCTCAAGAACACAATCACAGTACCAGAGAATTTTCTGGCTTGCAAGGGATTCTCAAAGATCACTGAGCCCAACTCCAGGGCCTGCCCAGAGCAGCCTCAACAATCACATGCCCAAGAGCGCTGTCCAAACACTTTTGGAGCTCAGTCAGCCTTGGTGCTGGCACCCCTTCCCTGGAGAGCCTCTTCCAGTGGCCAAGCACCCTCTGGGTGAAGAGCCTTTTCCTTCTATCCACCCTAAGCCTGCACTGCCACATCTTGCAGCCCATTCTCTTGGCTCCTCCCAGTGGCCCCAGCACTGAAGACAGTAGTGCATGGCCTTCTGCTTCCCCTCCTCAGGAAGCTGCTGACTGCTAGAGGCTCCTGCCTAGGCAATTCCACCTCAAAAGCACGGCAATGACAGCAAAAAGAAAGGAGCTGGGACAGAGGAGCTCAGGGTTTGCAACCATGAGGTCGAGAAGGAAGGCTACTGACACATCCTGGACGCAAAGATTTCTAACTGGAGCATTGTTTGGATCTTTTTCAGGTGGAAAGGAGAGGCACAATGAAAAGGAAAGCAAGAGGCAACAATCAGCCGTGAGTTTTGGCCTAGGGTTAAAGGACAACAAACTGGAGGAATGGCCAGGAGGAGAACTGCTCTTTCAGAGTCAGGCTGGGATTGCTTCAAGCCTGTGCAGCCACAGGAAGGCTCTCTCCAGCACTTGCCTTTCTTACCTTCACCTCTTTCTTCCTTTAGGCACATCAATGTTGGCAGCGACTTTCAGGCTGAGCTCCCAGAGCTGCAGAGCAGAGCACCAAGTGAGGATGAAGAGCCTGCAAGCCTGGTCTGGAAGCCCTGGGGAGAAGATGACTCTGACATGGAAAAACCTGACAGAGGTAGCTTCTCTTCAAGCTTTTCTTCCACCCCTGACATACTTGGATCTTTCAAAGTCTCCTTTTGCATAGAAAGGCAGCTTCTTGCAGCCTCCGCTTCTCTCCCTGTCTCACGTGTCTTCCCATCTAGAAGTGTTAGAGGCAAGGAGAACGCTCTGCTTCTGCAGCAGAGCAGCAAAAAGAGCAAGCATCTTGCTCTCCAAATCGGTCAGGCCCATTTGCCACTGCAAGAGAGGAGATTGGCCTCCACTTCTTCTACAAGAAGCTGCTCTGAAGGGAGAGCCAGCACTGCGGGGGCCCTTGCTTCAGCTGGCCCTGTCTTTGCTCTCCTTTTCATGCTCTCCAAGCCGCTGCCTTTAGCTCCTGGCCTTTCCTTCCGCCTTGCATGGCAACCTTTGCTCTTGCTGGCCTCAAGGCTGACTTGGGTTGCCTTTTTGTTGTGCTTGCAGTAAGACAACTGCTGGACATGGCCAGCTCCCGTGGCATTGCCGGGCCAGCAGCTGACCTGGAGCGCGCCCTGCACTGCCTGCACCAGGCAGGCGGCAGCCTTCCGGTAAGAAGCCGCTCTGTGGGCGCACAGAAGAGGGCACAGGGAATGCACAAGGCCCGGCCACTGGCACAGCCTTTCCTGCCTGCTCCTTGATGAAGGCTCTTCACAGGGAGCAGAGCACCTGCTGCCTGCTGTGTCTCCTCCAGCTGCGTCAGGGCTGAGCCCAAACGGCTCCAGCAGGGAGAATCTCCCTCCTGCAGGAGGCGGCGCCAGCTCCTGCAGCCTGCTGCCTTGGAAATCGCATGCAGCTCTGGCTGCTCTAAGACATCTGGAGAGGAAATTCCCAGAAGCCTCACTCAGTTGAGGCCATTCTGGCTGCAGGAGCCCCAAAATCATTCGCTTGGGGAGCAAAATGCCCCTCTTGGGCACCAGCATCAAAGGGCTGGGCAGCAAAAACTAGGCACTGGGATCAAATCCCAGGCTTTCACATGGCATACAGTTGCTTGAATGTCTGAAGAGGCAAAGTAGCTGAAAGGCAGCATCTGTGCTTTTCGGCTCATTTTGGGTGTGGTGGGGCACCTAAAGCCTTTTCCCCTTGGATCTTGCAGGAGGCTCTGGAGATGTTGCTCTCAGGGGGGCCTGCAACAGCTCAAGGCCATCCCTTGGCTGATTATCATTATGCAGGTAAGCAAAGCAGAGCTTCTTCCTTCACTGACAGATGCTGCCGTCCCCTTCAGTGTTGTGGTAGGTGTTTCTGCTTCAACAAATTGTGCTTAACACCAGCACAAGGTCTTGTCTTCTCAGGGGCTGGGGAAAGCACCAGCATCTAGACCTTCAGCTTTACTTCTTTTCCAATCCTTTTCCCGGCGGAATGCCTGCTCTTGTCTTCATCACCTTCTGAGGCAGCAGACATGTACTCACACGGGAATGATGGTCTGCAACCATTTGCTTGCGGCGGCCAGTGGGATCTACTTCATGTGGATCGAGTGATCCATTTACCTGCTGCTTTTTATTGCCAGGCTCTGATAGATGGACACCTGAGGAGAAGGACTCCTTCCAAAAGGCTTTCCACACCTACGGCAAGGATTTTCATCTCATCCAGAAGCAGGTAATGCCGCAGGACATTCTTTACCTGAGCAGATCATCAGGAGGAAAGCTTGCTTCTAGCTGGTAACAAACACCGGGCTTCGGTCTCTCTCTTCTCAAGTACCAAAACTGCTCAAGTAGTAACAAAACGGGACATCAAAGGCCTGTGTGAAAAGGATGATCCTGTCTCTCCAGCCCTTTTCTCCAAGCTCCTTTGGAATATGATGATTTATTCTCTCAGACTTGTCGCACACCTCTGCTGCTCCTTCCACAAGACATTGTGCTGGCATAACTGGAGTGAACCCGGCAAAGAAGACCTGTGCTAGATGGATTTCTTGTTGATCTGTGCATTACATGCGCTACCACCTAGCATGATACACGGTTTACTACATTGCATGATGCCTCTCTTTCTCCATCTTGATTGCATTTTACACCCTACTCCATTTACTTCATGATTTTACTTCCTACTTTCCTCCGTCATCTACTTTTTCCCCAAAGCACCCTACAAAGGTATTTTGGATTCCTTCTTTTTCTCTTCACAACAGATCCAGACTAAGACCGTGGCACAGTGTGTGGAGTACTACTACACCTGGAAAAAGGAGCATAGAGTTGCTAGCACTCTTGCTCAGGTGAGGGGGAAGAAAATCCAGGCATGCCAGGAGGGTGGAGAAACTGGGAGAAGGGGAGAAAACCTGCTGGCCAGGCATGCCAGACACCGCTTTGCCAGGATCACATTGTCCCATGCGCTGGGAAAGGCACAGCAGATGCTGCCCAGGCCTTCCTTCTGCTGCTGCCCTGAAATACGCCATTCTGGAGCCTAACTCTGAGCCAAAAAAGCCGCACCACCACCCAAATGGGCTTGGACTCTCTACAGATGGCTTTCTCAAGGGCTGCCACCTTTGCTGACTCCAATCAGACCCTTCATTCCCCACTTCACTCCTCCTGACATCAGCAATCCCTGTCTTCAGGGAGATGTTGCAGATTTTCAGGCAGTTTTTCTAGCATCCCAGCATACTCCCCAAGAAGCAGCTGCCAGTGCTGTGGCTCCCCTCAGACTTTCCTTACCAGCAAAGAGCAATTTGCTTGGCAAGTGTGAGAGAGAGAAAGAGAAAGAGAGAGAGAGAGATTATTCTGGGTTGTAGAAAAGGTCTAACCATGTGTCTTCCCTAATTTGACTGAATTTCCATCCCATTCCCTAGACATTTCTGCAGGAAAACCCAAGGGAAAGAAATGTTAGGCAGAGAGGTAGAAATAAGAAATGTAGAATTCTAGATAGCCACACATTTATCCCACCCCTTTGGCCTGTAGCAAAGAGGAGCATTTCCCTCCAAGCTCTGCCTTGCAGCCCGCTGCAGCCCACTGGCAAAGGCAGCCCTTTCCTCAGCTCTTCAGACTTTGCAAGGATTTGCTTAGGCCAATAGATTTTTGTGCTGGACGCAGGCATTTCCAGCTTTCTGACAGGAAGGAAACCTTGAAACAGGATTCTTTGATTTCCAGGCTGTGGGCGAAGGCAAGAGGAGCAAAAGCCCCCCCAGAAAGGAGGATGGGCAGACAGGGAAGAGAAGCCGCAAGAGGGCTGGCAGCGCCCAGTGTCCCTGCTGCCAACCGCGCCAGCCGCCCCGTTCGGCGGGAGGCCCCTTTCCCTGCGGCCAGTGCAAACGGTGCGCAACTCCCTGCTCTTTCTGCTCCAACCTGCGCCTTGGCACTCAAACAGGCTGACCCTTTGCAAAGGCGCCGCAGCGCAAGCTCAGGCCACTTGCACCATCGCCCCTCGCAGCCCTGCTCAAGCTTACAACCCACCTCAAACCCAAACAGCTCACTTCAAACCCAGCCTTCACAATGAAACCTTACCCTGCCCCAACAACACACACTGCATACAAGTAGCAACAGATCCATAAAAGCTTGCTTTGATGCTGCTGATCAAATTCCAAATAGGATGCAGCAAAAGGAGGAAGACATTTCAAGGCATTGAAGCAAGAAAGATCGGACTCATGCTCTGATCAATTCACAACGTGCCACTGCCCAAAAAGACAGAAATTCATACTAAAAGGCAGATCTTGCCACTTGCTGTAATGGTGTGTATTAAATTGAACAATGGATGGTTTGTTTCCTGTCTTCCAGGCTGTTTGAAACCATGCAGGAAAGGAACAAACACAGGAGAAGACATCGCCCTCGCAAAGAAGCAGAGCCTCTCCCCAAGAAGAAAAGACCAAATTAGACAAGCCTGCAGCTTGTCCAGCCAGGCCTAGCAAGGCTTAGGACTAGATAGGAATAGGACTGGTTTTTAAGCTTCGATAACGTCAATAGAACTAGATAGGAATAGGACTGGTTTTTAAGCTTTTAGACTTGTTCAAATTCTATTTAGTTAGTTTACATGATAGGAATCTCCTCAAATTCTTAGTTAAGGTACATGAGTATTATTCAAGATTCATTAGTAGGATTAGATTGATCAGTCAATGTAAGAGGCTTGGTGTTGGCTACGCTCCGTCTTTTGTCATTTTGCCTTTGTTGAGACACAATCTGTCTTTATCATTAAACCATGTTTGTTCCACTTTATCTTTTGGTCTGTATGAAATCACTGCGGCCATCAAAGACGGCACTTGCCCTGAGAGGAGAATCTGGGCACGCACGACCTCCCCAAGGCCCGGCCCCTTGCTCAGCTGGCAGGACTGGCAAAGGTGTGTCTCCTTTACTGCCAGGGAAAGAACGCTGGCGCTTCATCCTTTGATTCCTACAAATCTCAGCTGCCAGTGGAAAGGGAGGCTTTGTTTAATTCAATGAATTGGATGAAAGTGAGTGCTCTGCTCTCACCATCATTTCTGCCCTAAAAGCAACAGCTTTAGTCCTTTTTGTAGCCCAGCAACAGAACTTTGTTTCATTTTGGGGCACTGATGCACCTGACCACCTTGGAAGACGTTTCTAGAACCCCTCCAATTCTATCCAATTCATATCCCATGCACCACAAAGGCATCAGTAGTTCAGTTTCAGTTTCTCTTGAAAGGAGCCCTCTCCTGCTCTGGGCCTCCACCAATCTCCTTAGCTAAAGCAGAGCGGCTGGGATCATTATCCTCTCTCTGGCTTCCCACAGCTTAGGTATTTGCACCAAAGAAGAAGCAAACTCCCTCTTTCATCTAGCCCAGCAAATGGCACTGCCCAGCAAGGCTTTGGTGGCAGGGGCTGTGCAGGGTGGAGAGGGGGCGAGGGAGGGGGCAATTGCCAGGCTGCTTCTGGGAAGCAGCGCAGGGAAGCTTGCCCTTGTCTGATGGAGCCAGTGCAGCTGGGCTTTGGAGCCTACAAAGTATCTGCCTTGCAGTGGCACTTGTTACAGCTGCCCCCTCACTTTGCTGCCCTGTGGGCAACATGCAGCCTGGGAAGCAAGCAAGATTGGGACTGAAGCAAGATTTGCTTTGCCTTAACTATAGGCCGGGAAGCAGCAAAACTGGCTGGGTTTTGTCCTATCTGGCATCTAAGTATTAAAAGAAATGCCAAGGCCGTCAGTGTGGAAAGGTAATTCCATCAGTGTTCCTTTGTTAGAGGAATCCCTGAGTCTTTTGAGACAAACAGCTAGTTTCTCTAAGGGAGCTAGAAGAGGGATATACAAAGTCTGCATTCATGTTTGCTACAGAAATGCCACTGTGCTGTCCCTGTCTGTGTGTCCCCATCAGTTCCCCTGAGAAACATGCTGTTTCTCTAAGTTTCAAGGAAGGAGTGATGAGGTGAGTGACCAGCTCAGAGGCCCAAAGGAGGGAAAACATCAAGCGGCATTATTGGGCACCAAAAGGAGATTTGAGAAAGGGGGCAGCATGAATGCCTCCACTTTGAGAGGAAGCTTTGGAGTTGCCTCTCGCCTGAACAACTTGCAAATTCTAGCTCCTCTCAGAGCTGGAGGAGAGCCAGCGGGAGGAGTCCTGCTGCTTCTGCAGGGCAGGAGATGAGGTTCTGGGCCCTTGGACACAGACAGGCTCCTGGGCACATTCAGCTGGAGACACCTTGCAGAGAAGCACCGACAAGAGCCAGGGCTGTCCCTGCACTGCTTTTGCCCGTCTCCTCAGGCGACTCGGGAGAAAAACCCAATGGCAAGGCTCTCAGAGCAAGCTTGCAGCAGCAGAAGTAAAAGGGGCAGAGGTGGCCCATGCCTCTTTCTGTCCCATGGCTCCCCTGGGGTTCTACATGGAATGTTGGGCTGTGCCCATAGCAACTGTCGTTGTCTCCTGCTCCTGCGGCCCTTGGTGGAACGCTGCTGGAGCAGCGCTGGAGCAGCAGCTGCAGGATCAGCTCCTGGGCTGTCCCTGACCAGCCACCTCCTGCACTCAGCGCCACACCCGGCCTCTGCACCCACATCCTCGTCTCCTCGGCTGCCTCCAGGCATCCCCACAGCACTTGGGGATCGTCCAAGGTAAGAAAATCCCCGTTTGCCCTCAAAGCACTAACACAAGGGCACGAGGCTCCAGCTGCCTCTCCCACCAACCACGACACACAGGCTGCCTGCTCACTTTCCCCACGCCACCTTCCACGTCAAAGCGGGCTGCAGCTTCTGAAGGAATCGTGTTGCCTCCCAGGCAAACACAGACCTTTCCATAGAGGATGTAGAGAGCTGTCCCAGTGCAGTTGCAGATCCTCCTCCATGGATCACCTGCTTCAAAGTTCTTGGCACCCATTGCAGTCCTAAACCTAGCTTGTGGTGACCCCAAAACAAATTGGTCACGCCTGAGGAGTTCAGGGCTTCAGTGTCAACAAATCCCCTTATGCCCTGACTCAGCTCACACCTGCTCCAAAGCTGCAAAAACCAGAATGATGGCACTTCTCCTCTGGGATCCCTCTCATTCAGGCCATGGAAGCATTTCACTGGCCTTGTCCTCAAACACAGCTGTTCAACTTCAAAAATCATCTGCTATCAGCAATCCTTATGTGCTTACAGAGTTACATCTCTGATAGATACATTCTATTTTCATATCCTGTAGATACTTCTTTCAATGCATGTAGGGCTGCTTCTACCTCATGCTCAGGGGCAGCTGTGAAAAGCCACCTTCTCAAGAACACAATCACAGTACCAGAGAATTTTCTGGCTTGCAAGGGATTCTCAAAGATCACTGAGCCCAACTCCAGGGCCTGCCCGGGGCAGCCTCAACAATCACACCCTGTGCCCAAGAGCGCTGTCCAAACAATTTTGGAGCTCAGTCAGCCTTGGTGCCGGCACCCCTTCCCTGGAGAGCCTCTTCCAGTGGCCAAGCACCCTCTGGGTGAAGAGCCTTTTCCTTCTATCCACCCTAAGCCTGCACTGCCACATCTTGCAGCCCATTCTCTTGGCTCCTCCCAGTGGCCCCAGCACTGAAGAGAGTAGTGCATGGCCTTCTGCTTCCCCTCCTCAGGAAGCTGCTGACTGCTAGAGGCTCCTGCCTAGGCAATTCCACCTCAAAAGCACGGCAATGCCAGCAAAAAGAAAGGAGCTGGGACAGAGGAGCTCAGGGCTTGCAACGATGAAGTTGAGAAGGAAGGCTACTGACACATCCTGGGCGGAACGATTTCTAACTGGAGCATTGTTTGGATCTTTTTCAGGTGGAAAGGAGAGGCACAATGAAAAGGAAAGCAAGAGGCAACAATCAGCCGTGAGTTTTGGCCTAGGGTTAAAGGACAGCAAACTAGAGGAATGGCCAGGAGGAGAACTGCTCTTTCAGAGTCAGGCTGGGATTGCTTCAAGCCTGTGCAGCCACAGGAAGGCTCTCTCCAGCACTTGCCTTTCTTACCTTCACCTCTTTCTTCCTTTAGGCACATCAATGTTGGCAGCGACTTTCAGGCTGAGCTCCCAGAGCTGCAGAGCAGAGCACCAAGTGAGGATGAAGAGCCTGCAAGCCTGGTCTGGAAGCCCTGGGGAGAAGATGACTCTGACATGGAAAAACCTGACAGAGGTAGCTTCTCTTCAAGCTTTTCTTCCACCCCTGACATACTTGGATCTTTCAAAGTCTCCTTTTGCATAGAAAGGCAGCTTCTTGCAGCCTCCGCTTCTCTCCCTGTCTCACGTGTCTTCCCATCTAGAAGTGTTAGAGGCAAGGAGAACGCTCTGCTTCTGCAGCAGAGCAGCAAAAAGAGCAAGCATCTTGCTCTCCAAATCGGTCAGGCCCATTTGCCACTGCAAGAGAGGAGATTGGCCTCCACTTCTTCTACAAGAAGCTGCTCTGAAGGGAGAGCCAGCACTGCGGGGGCCCTTGCTTCAGCTGGCCCTGTCTTTGCTCTCCTTTTCATGCTCTCCAAGCCGCTGCCTTTAGCTCCTGGCCTTTCCTTCCGCCTTGCATGGCAACCTTTGCTCTTGCTGGCCTCAAGGCTGACTTGGGCTGCCTTTTTGTTGTGCTTGCAGTAAGACAACTGCTGGACATGGCCAGCTCCCGTGGCATTGCCGGGCCAGCAGCTGACCTGGAGCGCGCCCTGCACTGCCTGCACCAGGCAGGCGGCAGCCTTCCGGTAAGAAGCCGCTCTGTGGGCGCACAGAAGAGGGCACAGGGAATGCACAAGGCCCGGCCACTGGCACAGCCTTTCCTGCCTGCTCCTTGATGAAGGCTCTTCACAGGGAGCAGAGCACCTGCTGCCTGCTGTGTCTCCTCCAGCTGCGTCAGGGCTGAGCCCAAACGGCTCCAGCAGGGAGAATCTCCCTCCTGCCGGCGGCGGCGCAAGCTCCTGCAGCCTGCTGCCTTGGAAATCGCCTGCAGCTCTGGCTGCTCTAAGACATCTGGAGAGGAAATTCCCAGAAGCCTCACTCAGCTGAGGCCATTCTGGCTGCAGGAGCCACAAAATCATTCGCTTGGGGAGCAAAATGCCCCTCTTGGGCACCAGCATCAAAGGGCTGGGCAGCAAAAACCAGGCTTTCACATGGCATACAGTTGCTTAAATGTCTGAAGAGGCAAAGTAGCTGAAAGGCAGCATCTGTGCTTTTCGGCTCATTTTGGGTGTGGTGGGGCGCCTAAAGCCTTTTCCCCTTGGATCTTGCAGGAGGCTCCGGAGATGTTGCTCTCAGGGGGGCCTGCAACAGCTCAAGGCCATCCCTTGGCTGATTATCATTACGCAGGTAAGCAAAGCAGAGCTTCTTCCTTCACTGACAGATGCTGCCGTCCCCTTCAGTGTTGTGGCAAGTGTTTCTGCTTCAACAAATTGTGCTTAACACCAGCACAAGGTCTTGTCTTCTCAGGGGCTGGCGAAAGCACCAGCATCTAGTCCTTCAGCTTTACTTCTTTTCCAATCCTTTTCCCAGCGGAATGCCTGCTCTTGTCTTCATCACCTTCTGAGGCAGCAGACATGTACTCACACGGGAATGATGGTCTGCAACCATTTGCTTGCGGCGGCCAGTGGGATCTACTTCATGTGGATCGAGTGATCCATTTACCTGCTGCTTTTTATTGCCAGGCTCTGATAGATGGACACCTGAGGAGAAGGACTCCTTCCAAAAGGCTTTCCACACCTACGGCAAGGATTTTCATCTCATCCAGAAGCAGGTAATGCCGCAGGACATTCTTTACCTGAGCAGATCATCAGGAGGAAAGCTTGCTTCTAGCTGGTAACAAACACTGGGCTTCGGTCTCTCTCTTCTCAAGTACCAAAACTGCTCAAGTAGTAACAAAACGGGACATCAAAGGCCTGTGTGAAAAGGATGATCCTGTCTCTCCAGCCCTTTTCTCCAAGCTCCTTTGGAATATGATGATTTATTCTCTCAGACTTGTCGCACACCTCTGCTGCTGCTTCCACAAGACATTGTGCTGGCATAACTGGAGTGAACCCGGCAAAGAAGACCTGTGCTAGATGGATTTCTTGTTGATCTGTGCATTACATGCGCTACCACCTAGCATGATACACGGTTTACTACATTGCATGATGCCTCTCTTTCTCCATCTTGATTGCATTTTACACCCTACTCCATTTACTTCATGATTTTACTTCCTACTTTCCTCCGTCATCTACTTTTTCCCCAAAGCACCCTACAAAGGAATTTTGGATTCCTTCTTTTTCTCTTCACAACAGATCCAGACTAAGACCGTGGCACAGTGTGTGGAGTACTACTACACCTGGAAAAAGGAGCATAGAGTTGCTAGCACTCTTGCTCAGGTGAGGGGGAAGAAAATCCAGGCATGCCAGGAGGGTGGAGAAACTGGGAGAAGGGGAGAAAACCTGCTGGCCAGGCATGCCAGACACCGCTTTGCCAGGATCACATTGTCCCATGCGCTGGGAAAGGCACAGCAGATGCTGCCCAGGCCTTCCTTCTGCTGCTGCCCTGAAATACGCCATTCTGGAGCCTAACTCTGAGCCAAAAAAGCCGCACCACCACCCAAATGGGCTTGGACTCTCTACAGATGGCTTTCTCAAGGGCTGCCACCTTTGCTGACTCCAATCAGACCCTTCATTCCCCACTTCACTCCTCCTGACATCAGCAATCCCTGTCTTCAGGGAGATGTTGCAGATTTTCAGGCAGTTTTTCTAGCATCCCAGCATACTCCCCAAGAAGCAGCTGCCAGTGCTGTGGCTCCCCTCAGACTTTCCTTACCAGCAAAGAGCAATTTGGTTGGCAAGTGTGAGAGAGAGAAAGAGAAAGAGAGAGAGAGAGATTATTCTGGGTTGTAGAAAAGGTCTAACCATGTGTCTTCCCTAATTTGACTGAATTTCCATCCCATTCCCTAGACATTTCTGCAGGAAAACCCAAGGGAAAGAAATGTTAGGCAGAGAGGTAGAAATAAGAAATGTAGAATTCTAGATAGCCACACATTTATCCCACCCCTCTGGCCTGTAGCAAAGAGGAGCATTTCCCTCCAAGCTCTGCCTTGCAGCCCGCCGCAGCCCACTGGCAAAGGCAGCCCTTTCCTCAGCTCTTAAGGCTTTGCAAGGATTTGCTTAGGCCAATAGATTTTTGTGCTGGACGCAGGCATTTCCAGCTTTCTGACGGGAAGGAAACCTTGAAACAGGATTCTTTGATTTCCAGGCTGTGGGCGAAGGCAAGAGGAGCAAAAGCCCCCCCAGAAAGGAGGATGGGCAGACAGGGAAGAGAAGCCGCAAGAGGGCTGGCAGCGCCCAGTGTCCCTGCTGCCAACCGCGCCAGCCGCCCCGTTCGGCGGGAGGCCCCTTTCCCTGCGGCCAGTGCAAACGGTGCGCAACTTCCTGCTCTTTCTGCTCCAACCTGCGCCTTGGCACTACAACAGGCTGACCCTTTGCAAAGGCGCCGCAGCGCAAGCTCAGGCCACTTGCACCATCGCCCCTCGCAGCCCTGCTCAAGCTTACAACCCACCTCAAACCCAAACAGCTCACTTCAAACCCAGCCTTCACAATGAAACCTTACCCTGCCCCAACAACACACACTGCATACAAGTAGCAACAGATCCATCAAAGCTTGCTTTGATGCTGCTGATCAAATTCCAAATAGGATGCAGCAAAAGGAGGAAGACATTTCAAGGCATTGAAACAAGAAAGATCCGACTCATGCTCTGATCAATTCACAACGTGCCACTGCCCAAAAAGACAGAAATTCATACTAAAAGGCAGATCTTGCCACTTGCTGTAATGGTGTGTATTAAATTGAACAATGGATGGTTTGTTTCCTGTCTTCCAGGCTGTTTGAAACCATGCAGGAAAGGAACAAACACAGGAGAAGACATCGCCCTCGCAAAGAAGCAGAGCCTCTCCCCAAGAAGAAAAGACCAAATTAGACAAGCCTGCAGCTTGTCCAGCCAGGCCTAGCAAGGCTTAGGCGTCAATAGGACTAGATAGGAATAGGACTGGTTTTTAAGCTTTTAGACTTGTTCAAATTCTATTTAGTTAGTTTACATGATAGGAATCTCCTCAATTTCTTAGTTAAGGTACATGAGTGTTATTCAAGATTCATTAGTAGGATTAGATTTATCAGTCAATGTAAGAGGCTTGGTGTTGGCTACGCTCCGTCTTTTGCCATTTTGCCTTTGTTGAGACACAATCTGTCTTTATCATTAAACCATGTTTGTTCCACTTTATCTTTTGGTCTGTATGAAATCACTGCGGCAATCAAAGACGGCACTTGCCCTGAGAGGAGAATCTGGGCACGCACGACCTCCCCAAGGCCCGGCCCCTTGCTCAGCTGGCAGGACTGGCAAAGGTGTGTCTCCTTTACTGCCAGGGAAAGAACGCTGGCGCTTCATCCTTTGATTCCTACAAATCTCAGCTGCCAGTGGAAAGGGAGGCTTTGTTTAATTCAATGAATTGGATGAAAATGAGTGCTCTGCTCTCACCATCATTTCTGCCCTAAAAGCAACAGCTTTAGTCCTTTTTGTAGCCCAGCAACATAACTTTGCTTCATTTTGGGGCACTGATGCACCTGACCACCTTGGAAGACGTTTCTAGAACCCCTCCAATTCTATCCAATTCATATCCCATGCACCACAAAGGCATCAGTAGTTCAGTTTCAGTTTCTCTTGAAAGGAGCCCTCTCCCGCTCTGGGCCTCCACCAATCTCCTTAGCTAAAGCAGAGCGGCTGGGATCATTATCCTCTCCCTGGCTTCCCACAGCTTAGGTATTTGCACCAAAGAAGAAGCAAACTCCCTCTTTCATCTAGCCCAGCAAATGGCAGTGCCCAGCAAGGCTTTGGTGGCAGGGGCTGTGCAGGGTGGAGAGGGGGCGAGGGAGGGGGCAATTGCCAGGCTGCTTCTGGGAAGCTCAGGGAAGCTTGCCCTTGTCTGATGGAGCCAGTGCAGCTGGGCTTTGGAGCCTACAAAGTATCTGCCTTGCAGTGGCACTTGTTACAGCTGCCCCCTCACTTTGCTGCCCTGTGGGCAACATGCAGCCCGGGAAGGAAGCAAGATTGGGACTGAAGCAAGATTTGCTTTGCCTTAACTATAGGCCGGGAAGCAGCAAAACTGGCTGGGTTTTGTCCTATCTGGCATCTAAGTATTAAAAAAAATGCCAAGGCCATCAGTGTGGAAAGGTAATTCCATCAGTGTTCCTTTGTTAGAGGAATCCCTGAGTCTTTTGAGACAAACAGCTAGTTTCTCCAAGGGAGCTGGAAGAGGGATATACAAAGTCTGCATTCATGTTTGCTACAGAAATGCCACTGTGCTGTCCCTGTCTGTGTGTCCCCATCAGTTCCCCTGAGAAACATGCTGTTTCTCTAAGTTTCAAGGAAGGAGTGATGAGGTGAGTGACCAGCTCAGAGGCCCAAAGGAGGGAAAACATCAAGCGGCATTATTGGGCACCAAAAGGAGATTTGAGAAAGGGGGCAGCATGAATGCCTCCACTTTGAGAGGAAGCTTTGGAGTTGCCTCTCGCCTGAACAACTTGCAAATTCTAGCTCCTCTCAGAGCTGGAGGAGAGCCAGCGGGAGGAGTCCTGCTGCTTCTCCAGGGCAGGAGATGAGGTTCTGGGCCCTTGGACACAGACAGACTCCTGGGCACGTTCAGCTGGAGACACCTTGCAGTGAAGCACCGACAAGAGCCAGGGCTGTCCCTGCACTGCTTTTGCCCATCTCCTCAGACGACTCAGGAGAAAAACCCAATGGCAAGGCTCTCAGAGCAAGCTTGCAGCAGCAGAAGTAAAAGGGGCAGAGGTGGCCCATGCCTCTTTCTGTCCCATGGCTCCCCTGGGGTTCTACATGGAATGTTGGGCTGTGCCCATAGCAACTGTCGTTGTCTCCTGCTCCTGCGGCCCTTGGTGGAACGCTGCTGGAGCAGCGCTGGAACAGCAGCTGCAGGATCAGCTCCTGGGCTGTCCCTGACCAGCCACCTCCTGCACTCAGCGCCACACCCGGCCTCTGCACCCACATCCTCGTCTCCTCGCCTGCCTCCAGGCATCCCCACAGCACTTGGGGATCGTCCAAGGTAAGAAAATCCCCGTTTGCCCTCAAAGCACTAACACAAGGGCACGAGGCTCCAGCTGCCTCTCCCGCCAACCACGACACACAGGCTGCCTGCTCACTTTCCCCACGCCACCTTCCACGTCAAAGCGGGCTGCAGCTTCTGAAGGAATCGTGTTGCCTCCCAGGCAAACACAGACCTTTCCTTAGAGGATGTAGAGAGCTGTCCCAGTGCAGTTGCAGATCCTCCTCCACGGATCACCTGCTTCAAAGTTCTTGGCACCCATTGCAGTCCTAAACCTAGCTTGTGGTGACCCCAAAACAAATTGGTCATGCCTGAGGAGTTCAGGGCTTCAGTGTCAACAAATCCCCTTATGCCCTGACTCAGCTCACACCTGCTCCAAAGCTGCAAAATCCAGAAGGATGGCACTTCTCCTCTGGGATCCCTCTCATTCAGGCCATGGAAGCATTTCACTGGCCTTGTCCTCAAACACAGCTGTTCAACTTCAAAAATCATCTGCTATCAGCAATCCTTATGTGCTTACATAGTTACATCTCTGATAGATACATTCTATTTTCATATCCTGTAGATACTTCTTTCAATGCATGTAGGGCTGCTTCTACCTCATGCTCAGGGGCAGCTGTGAAATGCCATCTTCTCAAGAACACAATCACAGTACCAGAGAATTTTCTGGCTTGCAAGGGATTCTCAAAGATCACTGAGCCCAACTCCAGGGCCTGCCCGGGGCAGCCTCAACAATCACACCCTGTGCCCAAGAGCGCTGTCCAAACACTTTTGGAGCTCAGTCAGCCTTGGTGCCGGCACCCCTTCCCTGGAGAGCCTCTTCCAGTGGCCAAGCACCCTCTGGGTGAAGAGCCTTTTCCTTCTATCCACCCTAAGCCTGCACTGCCACATCTTGCAGCCCATTCTCTTGGCTCCTCCCAGTGGCCCCAGCACTGAAGACAGTAGTGCATGGCCTTCTGCTTCCCCTCCTCAGGAAGCTGCTGACTGCTAGAGGCTCCTACCTAGGCAATTCCACCTCAAAAGCACGGCAATGACAGCAAAAAGAAAGGAGCTGGGACAGAGGAGCTCAGGGCTTGCAACGATGAGGTCGAGAAGGAAGGCTACTGACACATCCTGGACGCAAAGATTTCTAACTGGAGCATTGTTTGGATCTTTTTCAGGTGGAAAGGAGAGGCACAATGAAAAGGAAAGCAAGAGGCAACAATCAGCCGTGAGTTTTGGCCTAGGGTTAAAGGACAGCAAACTGGAGGAATGGCCAGGAGGAGAACTGCTCTTTCAGAGTCAGGCTGGGATTGCTTCAAGCCTGTGCAGCCACAGGAAGGCTCTCTCCAGCACTTGCCTTTCTTACCTTCACCTCTTTCTTCCTTTAGGCACATCAATGTTGGCAGCGACTTTCAGGCTGAGCTCCCAGAGCTGCAGAGCAGAGCACCAAGTGAGGATGAAGAGCCTGCAAGCCTGGTCTGGAAGCCCTGGGGAGAAGATGACTCTGACATGGAAAAACCTGACAGAGGTAGCTTCTCTTCAAGCTTTTCTTCCACCCCTGACATACTTGGATCTTTCAAAGTCTCCTTTTGCATAGAAAGGCAGCTTCTTGCAGCCTCCGCTTCTCTCCCTGTCTCACGTGTCTTCCCATCTAGAAGTGTTAGAGGCAAGGAGAACGCTCTGCTTCTGCAGCAGAGCAGCAAAAAGAGCAAGCATCTTGCTCTCCAAATCGGTCAGGCCCATTAGCCACTGCAAGAGAGGAGATTGGCCTCCACTTCTTCTACAAGAAGCTGCTCTGAAGGGAGAGCCAGCACTGCGGGGGCCCTTGCTTCAGCTGGCCCTGTCTTTGCTCTCCTTTTCATGCTCTCCAAGCCGCTGCCTTTAGCTCCTGGCCTTTCCTTCCGCCTTGCATGGCAACCTTTGCTCTTGCTGGCCTCAAGGCTGACTTGGGCTGCCTTTTTGTTGTGCTTGCAGTAAGACAACTGCTGGACATGGCCAGCTCCCGTGGCATTGCCGGGCCAGCAGCTGACCTGGAGCGCGCCCTGCACTGCCTGCACCAGGCAGGCGGCAGCCTTCCGGTAAGAAGCCGCTCTGTGGGTGCACAGAAGAGGGCACAGGGAATGCACAAGGCCCGGCCACTGGCACAGCCTTTCCTGCCTGCTCCTTGATGAAGGCTCTTCACAGGGAGCAGAGCACCTGCTGCCTGCTGTGTCTCCTCCAGCTGCGTCAGGGCTGAGCCCAAACGGCTCCAGCAGGGAGAATCTCCCTCCTGCAGGCGGCGGCGCAAGCTCCTGCAGCCTGCTGCCTTGGAAATCGCCTGCAGCTCTGGCTGCTCTAAGACATCTGGAGAGGAAATTCCCAGAAGCCTCACTCAGCTGAGGCCATTCTGGCTGCAGGAGCCGCAAAATTATTCGCTTGGGGAGCAAAATGCCCCTCTTGGGCACCAGCATCAAAGGGCTGGGCAGCAAAAACTAGGCACTGGGATCAAATCCCAGGCTTTCACATGGCATACAGTTGCTTGAATGTCTGAAGAGGCAAAGTAGCTGAAAGGTAGCATCTGTGCTTTTCGGCTCATTTTGGGTGTGGTGGGGCGCCTAAAGCCTTTTCCCCTTGGATCTTGCAGGAGGCTCTGGAGATGTTGCTCTCAGGGGGGCCTGCAACAGCTCAAGGCCATCCCTTGGCTGATTATCATTACGCAGGTAAGCAAAGCAGAGCTTCTTCCTTCACTGACAGATGCTGCCGTCCCATTCAGTGTTGTGGCAAGTGTTTCTGCTTCAACAAATTGTGCTTAACACCAGCACAAGGTCTTGTCTTCTCAGGGGCTGGGGAAAGCACCAGCATCTAGACCTTCAGCTTTACTTCTTTTCCAATCCTTTTCCCGGCGGAATGCCTGCTCTTGTCTTCATCACCTTCTGAGGCAGCAGACATGTACTCACACGGGAATGATGGTCTGCAACCATTTGCTTGCGGCGGCCAGTGGGATCTACTTCATGTGGATCGAGTGATCCATTTACCTGCTGCTTTTTATTGCCAGGCTCTGATAGATGGACACCTGAGGAGAAGGACTCCTTCCAAAAGGCTTTCCACACCTACGGCAAGGATTTTCATCTCATCCAGAAGCAGGTAAAGCCGCAGGACATTCTTTACCTGAGCAGATCATCAGGAGGAAAGCTTGCTTCTAGCTGGTAACAAACACTGGGCTTCGGTCTCTCTCTTCTCAAGTACCAAAACTGCTCAAGTAGTAACAAAACGGGACATCAAAGGCCTGTGTGAAAAGGATGATCCTGTCTCTCCAGCCCTTTTCTCCAAGCTCCTTTGGAATATGATGATTTATTCTCTCAGACTTGTCGCACACCTCTGCTGCTGCTTCCACAAGACATTGTGCTGGCATAACTGGAGTGAACCCGGCAAAGAAAACCTGTGCTAGATGGATTCCTTGTTGATCTGTGCATTACATGCGCTACCACCTAGCATGATACACGGTTTACTACATTGCATGATGCCTCTCTTTCTCCATCTTGATTGCATTTTACACCCTACTCCATTTACTTCATGATTTTACTTCCTACTTTACTCCGTCATCTACTTTTTCCCCAAAGCACCCTACAAAGGAATTTTAGATTCCTTCTTTTTCTCTTCACAACAGATCCAGACTAAGACCGTGGCACAGTGTGTGGAGTACTACTACACCTGGAAAAAGGAGCATAGAGTTGCTAGCACTCTTGCTCAGGTGAGGGGGAAGAAAATCCAGGCATGCCAGGAGGGTGGAGAAACTGGGAGAAGGGGAGAAAACCTGCTGGCCAGGCATGCCAGACACCGCTTTGCCAGGATCACATCGTCCCATGCGCTGGGAAAGGCACAGCAGATGCTGCCCAGGCCTTCCTTCTGCTGCTGCCCTGAAATACGACATTCTGGAGCCTAACTCTGAGCCAAAAAAGCCGCACCACCATCCAAATGGGCTTGGACTCTCTACAGATGGCTTTCTCAAGGGCTGCCACCTTTGCTGACTCCAATCAGACCCTTCATTCCCCACTTCACTCCTCCTGACATCAGCAATCCCTGTCTTCAGGGAGATGTTGCAGATTTTCAGGCAGTTTTTCTAACATCCCAGCATACTCCCCAAGAAGCAGCTGCCAGTGCTGTGGCTCTCCTCAGACTTTCCTTACCAGCAAAGAGCAAATTGGTTGGCATGTGTGAGAGAGAGAAGAGAAAGAGAGAGAGAGAGATTATTCTGGGTTGTAGAAAAGGTCTAACCATGTGTCTTCCCTAATTTGACTGAATTTCCATCCCATTCCCTAGACATTTCTGCAGGAAAACCCAAGGGAAAGAAATGTTAGGCAGAGAGGTAGAAATAAGAAATGTAGAATTCTAGATAGCCACACATTTATCCCACCCCTCTGGCCTGTAGCAAAGAGGAGCTTTTCCCTCCAAGCTCTGCCTTGGCAGCCCGCCGCAGCCCACTGGCAAAGGCAGCCCTTTCCTCAGCTCTTGAGGCTTTGCAAGGATTTGCTTAGGCCAATAGATTTTTGTGCTGGACGCAGGCATTTCCAGCTTTCTGATGGGAAGGAAACCTTGAAACAGGATTCTTTGATTTCCAGGCTGTGGGTGAAGGCAAGAGGAGTAAAAGCCCCCCCAGAAAGGAGGATGGGCAGACAGGGAAGAGAAGCCGCAAGAGGGCTGGCAGCGCCCAGTGTCCCTGCTGCCAACCGCGCCAGCCGCCCCGTTCGGCGGGAGGCCCCTTTCCCTGCGGCCAGTGCAAACGGTGCGCAACTTCCTGCTCTTTCTGCTCCAACCTGCGCCTTGGCACTAAAACAGGCTGACCCTTTGCAAAGGCGCCGCAGCGCAAGCTCAGGCCACTTGCACCATCGCCCCTCGCAGCCCTGCTCAAGCTTACAACCCACCTCAAACCCAAACAGCTCACTTCAAACCCAGCCTTCACAATGAAACCTTACCCTGCCCCAACAACACACACTGCATACAAGTAGCAACAGATCCATCAAAGCTTGCTTTGATGCTGCTGATCAAATTCCAAATAGGATGCAGCAAAAGGAGGAAGACATTTCAAGGCATTGAAACAAGAAAGATCTGACTCATGCTCTGATCAATTCACAACGTGCCACTGACCAAAAAAGACAGAAATTCATACTAAAAGGCAGATCTTGCCACTTGCTGTAATGGTGTGTACTAAATTGAACAATGGATGGTTTGTTTCCTGTCTTCCAGGCTGTTTGAAACCATGCAGGAAAGGAACAAACACAGGAGAAGACATCGCCCTCGCAAAGAAGCAGAGCCTCTCCCCAAGAAGAAAAGACCAAATTAGACAAGCCTGCAGCTTGTCCAGCCAGGCCTAGCAAGGCTTAGGACTAGATAGGAATAGGACTGGTTTTTAAGCTTCGATAACGTCAATAGAACTAGATAGGAATAGGACTGGTTTTTAAGCTTTTAGACTTGTTCAAATTCTATTTAGTTAGTTTACATGATAGGAATCTCCTCAATTTCTTAGTTAAGGTACATGAGTATTATTGAAGATTCATTACTAGGATTAGATTTATCAGTCAATGTAAGAGGCTTGGTGTTGGCTACGCTCCGTCTTTTGTCATTTTGCCTTTGTTGAGACACAATCTGTCTTTATCATTAAACCATGTTTGTTCCACTTTATCTTTTGGTCTGTATGAAATCACTGCAGCAATCAAAGACGGCGCTTGCCCTGAGAGGAGAATCTGGGCACGCACGACCTCCCCAAGGCCCGGCCCCTTGCTCAGCTGGCAGGACTGGCAAAGGTGTGTCTCCTTTACTGCCAGGGAAAGAACGCTGGCGCTTCATCCTTTGATTCCTACAAATCTCAGCTGCCAGTGGAAAGGGAGGCTTTGTTTAATTCAATGAATTGGATCAAAATGAGTGCTCTGCTCTCACCATCATTTCTGCCTTAAAAGCAACAGCTTTAGTCCTTTTTGTAGCCCAGCAACAGAACTTTGTTTCATTTTGGGGCACTGATGCACCTGACCACCTTGGAAGACGTTTCTAGAACCCCTCCAATTCTATCCAATTCATATCCCATGCACCACAAAGGCATCAGTAGTTCAGTTTCAGTTTCTCTTGAAAGGAGCCCTCTCCCGCTCTGGGCCTCCACCAATCTCCTTAGCTAAAGCAGAGCGGCTGGGATCATTATCCTCTCTCTGGCTTCCCACAGCTTAGGTATTTGCACCAAAGAAGAAGCAAACTCCCTCTTTCATCTAGCCCAGCAAATGGCACTGCCCAGCAAGGCTTTGGTGGCAGGGGCTCTGCAGGGTGGAGAGGGGGCGAGGGAGGGGGCAATTGCCAGGCTGCTTCTGGGAAGCTCAGGGAAGCTTGCCCTTGTCTGATGGAGCCAGTGCAGCTGGGCTTTGGAGCCTACAAAGTATCTGCCTTGCAGTGGCACTTGTTACAGCTGCCCCCTCACTTTGCTGCCCTGTGGGCAACATGCAGCCCGGGAAGGAAGCAAGACTGGGACTGAAGCAAGATTTGCTTTGCCTTAACTATAGGCCGGGAAGCAGCAAAACTGGCTGGGTTTTGTCCTATCTGGCATCTAAGTATTAAAAGAAACGCCAAGGCCGTCAGTGTGGAAAGGTAATTCCATCAGTGTTCCTTTGTTAGAGGAATGCCTGAGTCTTTTGAGACAAACAGCTAGTTTCTCCAAGGGAGCTGGAAGAGGGATATACAAAGTCTGCATTCATGTTTGCTACACAAATGCCACTGTGCTGTCCCTGTCTGTGTGTCCCCATCAGTTCCCCTGAGAAACATGCTGTTTCTCTAAGTTTCAAGGAAGGAGTGATGAGGTGAGTGACCAGCTCAGAGGCCCAAAGGAGGGAAAACATCAAGCGACATTATTGGGCACCAAAAGGAGATTTGAGAAAGGGGGCAGCATGAATGCCTCCACTTTGAGAGGAAGCTTTGGAGTTGCCTCTCGCCTGAACAACTTGCAAATTCTATCTCCTCTCAGAGCTGGAGGAGAGCCAGCGGGAGGAGTCCTGCTGCTTCTGCAGGGCAGGAGATGAGGTTCTGGGCCCTTGGACACAGACAGGCTCCTGGGCACGTTCAGCTGGAGACACCTTGCAGAGAAGCACCCACAAGAGCCAGGGCTGTCCCTGCACTGCTTTTGCCCGTCTCCTCAGACGACTCAGGAGAAAAACCCAATGGCAAGGCTCTCAGAGCAAGCTTGCAGCAGCAGAAGTAAAAGGGGCAGAGGTGGCCCATGCCTCTTTCTGTCCCATGGCTCCCCTGGGGTTCTACATGGAATGTTGGGCTGTGCCCATAGCAACTGTCGTTGTCTCCTGCTCCTGCAGCCCTTGGTGGAACGCTGCTGGAGCAGCGCTGGAGCAGCAGCTGCAGGATCAGCTCCTGGGCTGTCCCTGACCAGCCACCTCCTGCACTCAGCGCCACACCCGGCCTCTGCACCCACATCCTCGTCTCCTCGGCTGCCTCCAGGCATCCCCACAGCACTTGGGGATCGTCCAAGGTAAGAAGATCCCCGTTTGCCCTCAAAGCACTAACACAAGGGCACGAGGCTCCAGCTGCCTCTCCCGCCAACCACGACACACAGGCTGCGTGCTCACTTTCCCCAAACCAGGTTCCACGTCAAAACAAGCTTCAGCTTCTGAAGGAATCGTGTTGCCTCCCAGGCAAACACAGACCTTTCCATAGAGGATGTAGAGAGCTGTCCCAGTGCAGTTGCAGATCCTCCTCCACGGATCACCTGCTTCAAAGTTCTTGGCACCCATTGCAGTCCTAAACCTAGCTTGTGGTGACCCCAAAACAAATTGGTCATGCCTGAGGAGTTCAGGGCTTCAGTGTCAACAAATCCCCTTATGCCCTGACTCAGCTCACACCTGCTCCAAAGCTGCAAAAACCAGAATGATGGCACTTCTCCTCTGGGATCCCTCTCATTCAGGCCATGGAAGCATTTCACTGGCCTTGTCCTCAAACACAGCTGTTCAACTTCAAAAATCATCTGCTATCAGCAATCCTTATGTGCTTACATAGTTACATCTCTGATAGACACATTCTATTTTCATATCCTGTAGATACTTCTTTCAATGCATGTAGGGCTGCTTCTACCTCATGCTCAGGGGCAGCTGTGAAATGCCACCTTCTCAAGAACACAATCACAGTACCAGAGAATTTTCTGGCTTGCAAGGGATTCCCAAAGATCACTGAGCCCAACTCCAGGGCCTGCCAGGGGCAGCCTCAACAATCACACCCTGTGCCCAAGAGCGCTGTCCAAACACTTTTGGAGCTCAGTCAGCCTTGGTGCCGGCACCCCTTCCCTGGAGAGCCTCTTCCAGTGGCCAAGCACCCTCTGGGTGAAGAGCCTTTTCCTTCTATCCACCCTAAGCCTGCACTGCCACATCTTGCAGCCCATTCTCTTGGCTCCTCCCAGTGGCCCCAGCACTGAAGACAGTAGTGCATGGCCTTCTGCTTCCCCTCCTCAGGAAGCTGCTGACTGCTAGAGGCTCCTGCCTAGGCAATTCCACCTCAAAACCACGGCAATGACAGCAAAAAGAAAGGAGCTGGGACAGAGGAGCTCAGGGTTTGCAACGATGAAGTTGAGAAGGAAGGCTACTGACACATCCTGGGCACAACGATTTCTAACTGGAGCATTGTTTGGATCTTTTTCAGGTGGAAAGGAGAGGCACAATGAAAAGGAAAGCAAGAGGCAACAATCAGCCGTGAGTTTTGGCCTAGCGTTAAAGGACAGCAAACTGGAGGAATGGCCAGGAGGAGAACTGCTCTTTCAGAGTCAGGCTGGGATTGCTTCAAGCCTGTGCAGCCACAGGAAGGCTCTCTCCAGCACTTGCCTTTCTTACCTTCACCTCTTTCTTCCTTTAGGCACATCAATGTTGGCAGCGACTTTCAGGCTGAGCTCCCAGAGCTGCAGAGCAGAGCACCAAGTGAGGATGAAGAGCCTGCAAGCCTGGTCTGGAAGCCCTGGGGAGAAGATGACTCTGACATGGAAAAACCTGACAGAGGTAGCTTCTCTTCAAGCTTTTCTTCCACCCCTGACATACTTGGATCTTTCAAAGTCTCCTTTTGCATAGAAAGGCAGCTTCTTGCAGCCTCCGCTTCTCTCCCTGTCTCACGTGTCTTCCCATCTAGAAGTGTTAGAGGCAAGGAGAACGCTCTGCTTCTGCAGCAGAGCAGCAAAAAGAGCAAGCCTCTTGCTCTCCAAATCGGTCAGGCCCATTTGCCACTGCAAGAGAGGAGATTGGCCTCCACTTCTTCTACAAGAAGCTGCTCTGAAGGGAGAGCCAGCACTGCGGGGGCCCTTGCTTCAGCTGGCCCTGTCTTTGCTCTCCTTTTCATGCTCTCCAAGCCGCTGCCTTTAGCTCCTGGCCTTTCCTTCCGCCTTGCATGGCAACCTTTGCTCTTGCTGCCCTCAAGGATGACTTGGGCTGCCTTTTTGTTGTGCTTGCAGTAAGACAACTGCTGGACATGGCCAGCTCCTGTGGCATTGCCGGGCCAGCAGCTGACCTGGAGCGCGCCCTGCACTGCCTGCACCAGGCAGGCGGCAGCCTTCCGGTAAGAAGCCGCTCTGTGGGCGCACAGAAGAGGGCACAGGGAATGCACAAGGCCCGGCCACTGGCACAGCCTTTCCTGCCTGCTCCTTGATGAAGGCTCTTCACAGGGAGCAGAGCACCTGCTGCCTGCTGTGTCTCCTCCAGCTGCGTCAGGGCTGAGCCCAAACGGCTCCAGCAGGGAGAATCTCCCTCCTGCAGGCGGCGGCGCAAGCTCCTGCAGCCTGCTGCCTTGGAAATCGCCTGCAGCTCTGGCTGCTCTAAGACATCTGGAGAGGAAATTCCCAGAAGCCTCACTCAGCTGAGGCCATTCTGGCTGCAGGAGCCACAAAATCATTCGCTTGGGGAGCAAAATGCCCCTCTTGGGCACCAGAATCAAAGTGCTGGGCAGCAAAAAATAGGCACTGGGATCAAATCCCAGGCTTTCACATGGCATACAGTTGCTTGAATGTCTGAAGAGGCAAAGTAGCTGAAAGGCAGCATCTGTGCTTTTCGGCTCATTTTGGGTGTTGTGGGGCTCCTAAAGCCTTTTCCCCTTGGATCTTGCAGGAGGCTCTGGAGATGTTGCTCTCAGGGGGGCCTGCAACAGCTCAAGGCCATCCCTTGGCTGATTATCATTACGCAGGTAAGCAAAGCAGAGCTTCTTCCTTCACTGACAGATGCTGCCGTCCCCTTCAGTGTTGTGGCAAGTGTTTCTGCTTCAACAAATTGTGCTTAACACCAGCACAAGGTCTTGTCTTCTCAGGGGCTGGCGAAAGCACCAGCATCTAGACCTTCAGCTTTACTTCTTTTCCAATCCTTTTCCCGGCGGAATGCCTGCTCTTGTCTTCATCACCTTCTGAGGCAGCAGACATGTACTCACACGGGAATGATGGTCTGCAACCATTTGCTTGCGGCGGCCAGTGGGATCTACTTCATGTGGATCGAGTGATCCATTTACCTGCTGCTTTTTATTGCCAGGCTCCGACTGATGGACACCTGAGGAGAAGGACTCCTTCCAAAAGGCTTTCCACACCTACGGCAAGGATTTTCATCTCATCCAGAAGCAGGTAATGCCGCAGGACATTCTTTACCTGAGCAGATCATCAGGAGGAAAGCTTGCTTCTAGCTGGTAACAAACACTGGGCTTCGGTCTCTCTCTTCTCAAGTACCAAAACTGCTCAAGTAGTAACAAAACGGGACATCAAAGGCCTGTGTGAAAAGGATGATCCTGTCTCTCCAGCCCTTTTCTCCAAGCTCCTTTGGAATATGATGATTTATTCTCTCAGACTTGTCGCACACCTCTGCTGCTGCTTCCACAAGACATTGTGCTGGCATAACTGGAGTGAACCCGGCAAAGAAGACCTGTGCTAGATGGATTTCTTGTTGATCTGTGCATTACGTGTGCTACCACCTAGCATGATACACGGTTTACTACATTGCATGATGCCTCTCTTTCTCCATCTTGATTGCATTTTACATCCTACTCCATTTACTTCATGATTTTACTTCCTAGTTTACTCCATCTTCTACTTTTTCCCCAAAGCACCCTACAAAGGAATTTTGGATTCCTTCTTTTTCTCTTGACAACAGATCCAGACTAAGACCGTGGCACAGTGTGTGGAGTACTACTACACCTGGAAAAAGGAGCATAGAGTTGCTAGCACTCTTGCTCAGGTGAGGGGGAAGAAAATCCAGGCATGCCAGGAGGGTGGAGAAACTGGGAGAAGGGGAGAAAACCTGCTGGCCAGGCATGCCAGACACCGCTTTGCCAGGATCACATTGTCCCATGCGCTGGGAAAGGCACAGCAGATGCTGCCCAGGCCTTCCTTCTGCTGCTGCCCTGAAATACGCCATTCTGGAGCCTAACTCTGAGCCAAAAAAGCCGCACCACCACCCAAATGGGCTTGGACTCTCTACAGATGGCTTTCTCAAGGGCTGCCACCTTTGCTGACTCCAATCAGACCCTTCATTCCCCACTTCACTCCTCCTGACATCAGCAATCCCTGTCTTCAGGGAGATGTTGCAGATTTTCAGGCAGTTTTTCTAGTATCCCAGCATACTCCCCAAGAAGTAGCTGCCAGTGCTGTGGCTCCCCTCAGACTTTCCTTACCAGCAAAGAGCAATTTGCTTGGCAAGTGTGAGAGAGAGAAAGAGAAAGAGAGAGAGAGACATTATTCTGGGTTGTATAAAACGTCTAACCATGTGTCTTCCCTAATTTGACTGAATTTCCATCCCATTCCCTAGACATTTCTGCAGGAAAACCCAAGGGAAAGAAATGTTAGGCAGAGAGGTAGAAATAAGAAATGTAGAATTCTAGATAGCCACACATTTATCCCACCCCTTTGGCCTGTAGCAAAGACGAGCATTACCCTCCAAGCTCTGCCTTCGCAGCCCGCCGCAGCCCACTGGCAAAGGCAGCCCTTTCCTCAGCTCTTGAGGCTTTGCAAGGATTTGTTTAGGCCAATAGATTTTTGTGCTGGACGCAGGCATTTCCAGCTTTCTGACGGGAAGGAAACATTGAAACAGGATTCTTTGATTTCCAGGCTGTGGGCGAAGGCAAGAGGAGCAAAAGCCCCCCCAGAAAGGAGGATGGGCAGACAGGGAAGAGAAGCCGCAAGAGGGCTGGCAGCGCCCAGTGTCCCTGCTGCCAACCGCGCCAGCCGCCCCGTTCGGCGGGAGGCCCCTTTCCCTGCGGCCAGTGCAAACGGTGCGCAACTTCCTGCTCTTTCTGCTCCAACCTGCGCCTTGGCACTACAACAGGCTGACCCTTTGCAAAGGCGCCGCAGCGCAAGCTCAGGCCACTTGCACCATCGCCCCTCGCAGCCCTGCTCAAGCTTACAACCCACCTCAAACCCAAACAGCTCACTTCCAACCCAGCCTTCACAATGAAACCTTACCCTGCCCCAACAACACACACTGCATACAAGTAGCAACAGATCCATCAAAGCTTGCTTTGATGCTGCTGATCAAATTCCAAATAGGATGCAGCAAAAGGAGGAAGACATTTCAAGGCATTGAAACAAGAAAGATCCGACTCATGCTCTGATCAATTCACAACGTGCCACTGCCCAAAAAGACAGAAATTCATACTAAAAGGCAGATCTTGCCACTTGCTGTAATGGTGTGTACTAAATTGAACAATGGATGGTTTGTTTCCTGTCTTCCAGGCTGTTTGAAACCATGCAGGAAAGGAACAAACACAGGAGAAGACATCGCCCTCGCAAAGAAGCAGAGCCTCTCCCCAAGAAGAAAAGACCAAATTAGACAAGCCTGCAGCTTGTCCAGCAAGGCCTAGCAAGGCTAAGGACTAGATAGGTATAGGACTGGTTTTTAAGCTTTGATAACGTCAATAGAACTAGATAGGAATAGGACTGGTTTTTAAGCTTTTAGACTTGTAGAAATTCTATTTAGTTAGTTTACATGATAGGAATCTCCTCAATTTCTTAGTTAAGATACATGAGTATTATTCAAGATTCATTAGTAGGATTAGATTGATCAGTCAATGTAAGAGGCTTGGTGTTGGCTACGCTCCGTCTTTTGTCATTTTGCCTTTGTTGAGACACAATCTGTCTTTATCATTAAACCATGTTTGTTCCCTGCTCTCTTTTGGTCTGTATGAAATCACTGCGGCAATCAAAGACGGCACTTGCCCTGAGAGGAGAATCTGGGCACGCACGACCTCCCCAAGGCCCGGCCCCTTGCTCAGCTGGCAGGACTGGCAAAGGTGTGTCTCCTTTACTGCCAGGGAAAGAACGCTGGCGCTTCATCCTTTGATTCCTACAAATCTCAGCTGCCAGTGGAAAGGGAGGCTTTGTTTAATTCAATGAATTGGATGAAAATGAGTGCTCTGCTCTCACCATCATTTCTGCCCTAAAAGCAACAGCTTTAGTCCTTTTTGTAGCCCAGCAACAGAACTTTGCTTCATTTTGGGGCACTGATGCACCTGACCACCTTGGAAGACGTTTCTAGAACCCCTCCAATTCTATCCAATTCATATCCCATGCACCACAAAGGCATCAGTAGTTCAGTTTCAGTTCCTCTTGAAAGGACCCCTCTCCCGCTCTGGGCCTCCACCAATCTCCTTAGCTAAAGCAGAGCGGCTGGGATCATTATCCTCTCTCTGGCTTCCCACAGCTTAGGTACTTGCACCAAAGAAGAAGCAAACTCCCTCTTTCATCTAGCCCAGCAAATGGCACTGCCCAGCAAGGCTTTGGTGGCAGGGGCTGTGCAGGGTGGAGAGGGGGCGAGGGAGGGGGCAATTGCCAGGCTGCTTCTGGGAAGCAGCGCAGGGAAGCTTGCCCTTGTCTGATGGAGCCAGTGCAGCTGGGCTTTGGAGCCTACAAAGTATCTGCCTTGCAGTGGCACTTGTTACAGCTGCCCCCTCACTCTGCTGCCCTATGGGCAACATGCAGCCCGGGAAGGAAGCAAGACTGGGACTGAAGCAAGATTTGCTTTGCCTTAACTATAGGCCGGGAAGCAGCAAAACTGGCTGGGTTTTGTCCTATCTGGCATCTAAGTATTAAAAGAAACGCCAAGGCCGTCAGTGTGGAAAGGTAATTCCATCAGTGTTCCTTTGTTAGAGGAATCCCTGAGTCTTTTGAGACAAACAGCTAGTTTCTCCAAGGGAGCTGGAAGAGGGATATACAAAGTCGGCATTCATGTTTGCTACAGAAATGCCACTGTGCTGTCCCTGTCTGTGTGTCCCCATCAGTTCCCCTGAGAAACATGCTGTTTCTCTAAGTTTCAAGGAAGGAGTGATGAGGTGAGTGACCAGCTCAGAGGCCCAAAGGAGGGAAAACATCAAGCGGCATTATTGGGCACCAAAAGGAGATTTGAGAAAGGGGGCAGCATGAATGCCTCCACTTTGAGAGGAAGCTTTGGAGTTGCCTCTCGCCTGAACAACTTGCAAATTCTAGCTCCTCTCAGAGCTGGAGGAGAGCCAGCGGGAGGAGTCCTGCTGCTTCTCCAGGGCAGGAGATGAGGTTCTGGGCCCTTGGACACAGACAGGCTTCTGGGAGCATTCAGCTGGAGACACCTTGCAGAGAAGCACCCACAAGAGCCAGGGCTGTCCCTGCACTGCTTTTGCCCGCCTCCTCAGACGACTCAGGAGAAAAACCCAATGGCAAGGCTCTCAGAGCAAGCTTGCAGCAGCAGAAGTAAAAGGGGCAGAGGTGGCCCATGCCTCTTTCTGTCCCATGGCTCCCCTGGGGTTCTACATGGAATGTTGGGCTGTGCCCATAGCAACTGTCGTTGTCTCCTGCTCCTGCGGCCCTTGGTGGAACGCTGCTGGAGCAGCGCTGGAGCAGCAGCTGCAGGATCAGCTCCTGGGCTGTCCCTGACCAGCCACCTCCTGCACTCAGCGCCACACCCGGCCTCTGCACCCACAGCCTCGTCTCCTCGGCTGCCTCCAGGCATCCCCACAGCACTTGGGGATCGTCCAAGGTAAGAAAATCCCCGTTTGCCCTCAAAGCACTAACACAAGGGCACGAGGCTCCAGCTGCCTCTCCCGCCAACCACGACACACAGGCTGCGTGCTCACTTTCCCCACACCACGTTCCACGTCAAAGCAAGCTTCAGCTTCTGAAGGAATCGTGTTGCCTCCCAGGCAAACACAGACCTTTCCATAGAGGATGTAGAGAGCTGTCCCAGTGCAGTTGCAGATCCTCCTCCACGGATCACCTGCTTCAAAGTTCTTGGCACCCATTGCAGCCCTAAACCTAGCTTGTGGTGACCCCAAAACAAATTGGTCATGCCTGAGGAGTTCAGGGCTTCAGTGTCAACAAATCCCCTTATGCCCTGACTCAGCTCACACCTGCTCCAAAGCTGCAAAAACCAGAATGATGGCACTTCTCCTCTGCGATCCCTCTCATTCAGGCCATGGAAGCATTTCACTGGCCTTGTCCTCAAACACAGCTGTTCAACTTCAAAAATCATCTGCTATCAGCAATCCTTATGTGCTTACAGAGTTACATCTCTGATAGATACATTCTATTTTCATATCCTGTAGATACTTCTTTCAATGCATGTAGGGCTGCTTCTACCTCATGCTCAGGGGCAGCTGTGAAATGCCACCTTCTCAAGAACACAATCACAGTACCAGAGAATTTTCTGGCTTGCAAGGGATTCTCAAAGATCACTGAGCCCAACTTCAGGGCCAGCCCGGGGCAGCCTCAACAATCACATTCCCAAGAGCGCTGTCCAAACACTTTTGGAGCTCAGTCAGCCTTGGTGCTGGCACCCCTTCCCTGGAGAGCCTCTTCCAGTGGCCAAGCACCCTCTGGGTGAAGAGCCTTTTCCTTCTATCCACCCTAAGCCTGCACTGCCACATCTTGCAGCCCATTCTCTTGGCTCCTCCCAGTGGCCCCAGCACTGAAGAGAGTAGTGCATGGCCTTCTGCTTCCCCTCCTCAGGAAGCTGCTGACTGCTAGAGGCTCCTGCCTAGGCAATTCCACCTCAAAAGCACGGCAATGACAGCAAAAAGAAAGGAGCTGGGACAGAGGAGCTCAGGGTTTGCAACAATGAGGTCGAGAAGGAAGGCTACTGACACATCCTGGACGCAAAGATTTCTAACTGGAGCATTGTTTGGATCTTTTTCAGGTGGAAAGGAGAGGCACAATGAAAAGGAAAGCAAGAGGCAACAATCAGCCGTGAGTTTTGGCCTAGGGTTAAAGGACAGCAAACTGGAGGAATGGCCAGGAGGAGAACTGCTCTTTCAGAGTCAGGCTGGGATTGCTTCAAGCCTGTGCAGCCACAGGAAGGCTCTCTCCAGCACTTGCCTTTCTTACCTTCACCTCTTTCTTCCTTTAGGCACATCAATGTTGGCAGCGAATTTCAGGCTGAGCTCCCAGAGCTGCAGAGCAGAGCACCAAGTGAGGATGAAGAGCCTGCAAGCCTGGTCTGGAAGCCCTGGGGAGAAGATGACTCTGACATGGAAAAACCTGACAGAGGTAGCTTCTCTTCAAGCTTTTCTTCCACCCCTGACATACTTGGATCTTTCAAAGTCTCCTTTTGCATAGAAAGGCAGCTTCTTGCAGCCTCCGCTTCTCTCCCTGTCTCACCTGCCTTCCCATCTAGAAGTGTTAGAGGCAAGGAGAACGCTCTGCTTCTGCAGCAGAGCAGCAAAAAGAGCAAGCCTCTTGCTCTCCAAATCGGTCAGGCCCATTTGCCACTGCAAGAGAGGAGATTGGCCTCCACTTCTTCTACAAGAAGCTATTCTGATGGGAGAGCCAGCACTGCGGGGGCCCTTGCTTCAGCTGGCCCTGTCTTTGCTCTCCTTTTCATGCTCTCCAACCTGCTGCCTTTAGCTCCTGGCCTTTCCTTCCGCCTTGCATGGCAACCTTTGCTCTTGCTGCCCTCAAGGATGACTTGGGCTGCCTTTTTGTTGTGCTTGCAGTAAGACAACTGCTGGACATGGCCAGCTCCCGTGGCATTGCCGGGCCAGCAGCTGACCTGGAGCGCGCCCTGCACTGCCTGCACCAGGCAGGCGGCAGCCTTCCGGTAAGAAGCCGCTCTGTGGGCGCACAGAAGAGGGCACAGGGAATGCACAAGGCCCGGCCACTGGCACAGCCTTTCCTGCCTGCTCCTTGATGAAGGCTCTTGACAGGGAGCAGAGCACCTGCTGCCTGCTGTGTCTCCTCCAGCTGCGTCAGGGCTGAGCCCAAACGGCTCCAGCAGGGAGAATCTCCCTCCTGCAGGCGGCGGCGCAAGCTCCTGCAGCCTGCTGCCTTGGAAATCGCCTGCAGCTCTGGCTGCTCTAAGACATTTGGAGAGGAAATTCCCAGAAGCCTCACTCAGCTGAGGCCATTCTGGCTGCAGGAGCCGCAAAATCATTCGCTTGGGGAGCAAAATGCCACTCTTGGGCACCAGCATCAAAGGGCTGGGCAGCAAAAACTAGGCACTGGGATCAAATCCCAGGCTTTCACATGGCATACAGTTGCTTGAATGTCTGAAGAGGCAAAGTAGCTGAAAGGCAGCATCTGTGCTTTTCGGCTCATTTTGGGTGTTGTGGGGCTCCTAAAGCCTTTTTCCCTTGGATCTTGCAGGAGGCTCTGGAGATGTTGCTCTCAGGGGGGCCTGCAACAGCTCAAGGCCATCCCTTGGCTGATTATCATTACGCAGGTAAGCAAAGCAGAGCTTCTTCCTTCACTGACAGATGCTGCCGTCCCCTTCAGTGTTGTGGCAAGTGTTTCTGCTTCAACAAATTGTGCTTAACACCAGCACAAGGTCTTGTCTTCTCAGGGGCTGGCGAAAGCACCAGCATCTAGACCTTCAGCTTTACTTCTTTTCCAATCCTTTTCCCGGCGGAATGCCTGCTCTTGTCTTCATCACCTTCTGAGGCAGCAGACATGTACTCACACGGGAATGATGGTCTGCAACCATTTGCTTGCGGCGGCCAGTGGGATCTACTTCATGTGGATCGAGTGATCCATTTACCTGCTGCTTTTTATTGCCAGGCTCTGATAGATGGACACCTGAGGAGAAGGACTCCTTCCAAAAGGCTTTCCACACCTACGGCAAGGATTTTCATCTCATCCAGAAGCAGGTAAAGCCGCAGGACATTCTTTACCTGAGCAGATCATCAGGAGGAAAGCTTGCTTCTAGCTGGTAACAAACACTGGGCTTCGGTCTCTCTCTTCTCAAGTACCAAAACTGCTCAAGTAGTAACAAAACGGGACATCAAAGGCCTGTGTGAAAAGGATGATCCTGTCTCTCCAGCCCTTTTCTCCAAGCTCCTTTGGAATATGATGATTTATTCTCTCAGACTTGTCGCACACCTCTGCTGCTGCTTCCACAAGACATTGTGCTGGCATAACTGGAGTGAACCCGGCAAAGAAGACCTGTGCTAGATGGATTTCTTGTTGATCTGTGCTTTACGTGTGCTACCACCTAGCATGATACACGGTTTACTACATTGCATGATGCCTCTCTTTCTCCATCTTCATTTCATTTTACACCCTACTCCATTTACTTCATGATTTTACTTCCTACTTTACTCCGTCATCTACTTTTTCCCCAAAGCACCCTACAAAGGAATTTTAGATTCCTTCTTTTTCTCTTCACAACAGATCCAGACTAAGACCGTGGCACAGTGTGTGGAGTACTACTACACCTGGAAAAAGGAGCATAGAGTTGCTAGCACTCTTGCTCAGGTGAGGGGGAAGAAAATCCAGGCATGCCAGGAGGGTGGAGAAACTGGGAGAAGGGGAGAAAACCTGCTGGCCAGGCATGCCAGACACCGCTTTGCCAGGATCACATTGTCCCATGCGCTGGGAAAGGCACAGCAGATGCTGCCCAGGCCTTCCTTCTGCTGCTGCCCTGAAATACGCCATTCTGGAGCCTAACTCTGAGCCAAAAAAGCCGCACCACCACCCAAATGGGCTTGGACTCTCTACAGATGGCTTTCTCAAGGGCTGCCACCTTTGCTGACTCCAATCAGACCCTTCATTCCCCACTTCACTCCTCCTGACATCAGCAATCCCTGTCTTCAGGGAGATGTTGCAGATTTTCAGGCAGTTTTTCTAGCATCCCAGCATACTCCCCAAGAAGTAGCTGCCAGTGCTGTGTCTCCCCTCAGACTTTCCTTACCAGCAAAGAGCAATTTGCTTGGCAAGTGTGAGAGAGAGAAAGAGAAAGAGAGAGAGAGACATTATTCTGGGTTGTATAAAACGTCTAACCATGTGTCTTCCCTAATTTGACTGAATTTCCATCCCATTCCCTAGACATTTCTGCAGGAAAAACCAAGGGAAAGAAATGTTAGGCAGAGAGGTAGAAATAAAAAATGTAGAATTCTAGATAGCCACACATTTATCCCACCCCTTTGGCCTGTAGCACAGACGAGCATTTCCCTCCAAGCTCTGCCTTCGCAGCCCGCCGCAGCCCACTGGCAAAGGCAGCCCTTTCCTCAGCTCTTGAGGCTTTGCAAGGATTTGCTTAGGCCAATAGATTTTTGTGCTGGACGCAGGCATTTCCAGCTTTCTGACGGGAAGGAAACATTGAAACAGGATTCTTTGATTTCCAGGCTGTGGGCGAAGGCAAGAGGAGCAAAAGCCCCCCCAGAAAGGAGGATGGGCAGACAGGGAAGAGAAGCCGCAAGAGGGCTGGCAGCGCCCAGTGTCCCTGCTGCCAACCGCGCCAGCCGCCCCGTTCGGCGGGAGGCCCCTTTCCCTGCGGCCAGTGCAAACGGTGCGCAACTTCCTGCTCTTTCTGCTCCAACCTGCGCCTTGGCACTACAACAGGCTGACCCTTTGCAAAGGCGCCGCAGCGCAAGCTCAGGCCACTTGCACCATCGCCCCTCGCAGCCCTGCTCAAGCTTACAACCCACCTCAAACCCAAACAGCTCACTTCCAACCCAGCCTTCACAATGAAACCTTACCCTGCCCCAACAACACACACTGCATACAAGTAGCAACAGATCCATCAAAGCTTGCTTTCATGCTGCTGATCACATTCCAAATAGGATGCAGCAAAAGGAGGAAGACATTTCAAGGCATTGAAACAAGAAAGATCCGACTCATGCTCTGATCAATTCACAACGTGCCACTGCCCAAAAAGACAGAAATTCATACTAAAAGGCAGATCTTGCCACTTGCTGTAATGGTGTGTACTAAATTGAACAATGGATGGTTTGTTTCCTGTCTTCCAGGCTGTTTGAAACCATGCAGGAAAGGAACAAACACAGGAGAAGACATCGCCCTCGCAAAGAAGCAGAGCCTCTCCCCAAGAAGAAAAGACCAAATTAGACAAGCCTGCAGCTTGTCCAGCCAGGCCTAGCAAGGCTTAGGACTAGATAGGAATAGGACTGGTTTTTAAGCTTTGATAACGTCAATAGAACTAGATAGGAATAGGACTGGTTTTTAAGCTTTTAGACTTGTAGAAATTCTATTTAGTTAGTTTACATGATAGGAATCTCCTCAATTTCTTAGTTAAGGTACATGAGTATTATTCAAGATTCATTAGTAGGATTAAATTGATCAGTCAATGTAAGAGGCTTGGTGTTGGCTACGCTCCGTCTTTTGTCATTTTGCCTTTGTTGAGACACAATCTGTCTTTATCATTAAACCATGTTTGTTCCCTGCTGTCTTTTGGTCTGTATGAAATCACTGCGGCAATCAAAGACGGCACTTGCCCTGAGAGGAGAATCTGGGCACGCACGACCTCCCCAAGGCCCGGCCCCTTGCTCAGCTGGCAGGACTGGCAAAGGTGTGTCTCCTTTACTGCCAGGGAAAGAACGCTGGCGCTTCATCCTTTGATTCCTACAAATCTCAGCTGCCAGTGGAAAGGGAGGCTTTGTTTAGTTCAATGAATTGGATCAAAATGAGTGCTCTGCTCTCACCATCATTTCTGCCCTAAAAGCAACACCTTTAGTACTTTTTGTAGCCCAGCAACAGAACTTTGCTTAATTTTGGGGCACTGATGCACCTGACCACCTTGGAAGACGTTTCTAGAACCCCTCCAATTCTATCCAATTCATATCCCATGCACCACAAAGGCATCAGTAGTTCAGTTTCAGTTCCTCTTGAAAGGACCCCTCTCCCGCTCTGGGCCTCCACCAATCTCCTTAGCTAAAGCAGAGCGGCTGGGATCATTATCCTCTCTCTGGCTTCCCACAGCTTAGGTATTTGCACCAAAGAAAAAGCAAACTCCCTCTTTCATCTAGCCCAGCAAATGGCACTGCTCAGCAAGGCTTTGGTGGCAGGGGCTGTGCAGGGTGGAGAGGGGGCGAGGGAGGGGGCAATTGCCAGGCTGCTTCTGGGAAGCAGCGCAGGGAAGCTTGCCCTTGTCTGATGGAGCCAGTGCAGCTGGGCTTTGGAGCCTACAAAGTATCTGCCTTGCAGTGGCACTTGTTACAGCTGCCCCCTCACTCTGCTGCCCTGTGGGCAACATGCAGCCCGGGAAGGAAGCAAGACTGGGACTGAAGCAAGATTTGCTTTGCCTTAACTATAGGCCGGGAAGCAGCAAAACTGGCTGGGTTTTGTCCTATCTGGCATCTAAGTATTAAAAGAAACGCCAAGGCCGTCAGTGTGGAAAGGTAATTCCATCAGTGTTCCTTTGTTAGAGGAATCCCTGAGTCTTTTGAGACAAACAGCTAGTTTCTCCAAGGGAGCTGGAAGAGGGATATACAAAGTCGGCATTCATGTTTGCTACAGAAATGCCACTGTGCTGTCCCTGTCTGTGTGTCCCCATCAGTTCCCCTGAGAAACATGCTGTTTCTCTAAGTTTCAAGGAAGGAGTGATGAGGTGAGTGACCAGCTCAGAGGCCCAAAGGAGGCAAAACATCAAGCGGCATTATTGGGCACCAAAAGGAGATTTGAGAAAGGGGGCAGCATGAATGCCTCCACTTTGAGAGGAAGCTTTGGAGTTGCCTCTCGCCTGAACAACTTGCAAATTCTAGCTCCTCTCAGAGCTGGAGGAGAGCCAGCGGGAGGAGTCCTGCTGCTTCTCCAGGGCAGGAGATGAGGTTCTGGGCCCTTGGACACAGACAGGCTTCTGGGAGCGTTCAGCTGGAGACACCTTGCAGAGAAGCACCCACAAGAGCCAGGGCTGTCCCTGCACTGCTTTTGCCCGTCTCCTCAGACGACTCAGGAGAAAAACCCAATGGCAAGGCTCTCAGAGCAAGCTTGCAGCAGCAGAAGTAAAAGGGGCAGAGGTGGCCCATGCCTCTTTCTGTCCCATGGCTCCCCTGGGGTTCTACATGGAATGTTGGGCTGTGCCCATAGCAACTGTCGTTGTCTCCTGCTCCTGCGGCCCTTGGTGGAACGCTGCTGGAGCAGCGCTGGAGCAGCAGCTGCAGGATCAGCTCCTGGGCTGTCCCTGACCAGCCACCTCCTGCACTCAGCGCCACACCCGGCCTCTGCACCCACAGCCTCGTCTCCTCGGCTGCCTCCAGGCATCCCCACAGCACTTGGGGATCGTCCAAGGTAAGAAAATCCCCGTTTGCCCTCAAAGCACTAACACAAGGGCACGAGGCTCCAGCTGCCTCTCCCGCCAACCACGACACACAGGCTGCCTGCTCACTTTCCCCACACCACGTTCCATGTCAAAGCGGGCTGCAGCTTCTGAAGGAATCGTGTTGCCTCCCAGGCAAACACAGACCTTTCCATAGAGGATGTAGAGAGCTGTCCCAGTGCAGTTGCAGATCCTCCTCCACGGATCACCTGCTTCAAAGTTCTTGGCACCCATTGCAGTCCCAAACCTAGCTTGTGGTGACCCCAAAACAAATTGGTCATGCCTGAGGAGTTTAGGGCTTCAGTGTCAACAAATCCCCTTATGCCCTGACTCAGCTCACACCTGCTCCAAAGCTGCAAAAACCAGAATGATGGCACTTCTCCTCTGGGATCCCTCTCATTCAGGCCATGGAAGCATTTCACTGGCCTTGTCCTCAAACACAGCTGTTCAACTTCAAAAATCATCTGCTATCAGCAATCCTTATGTGCTTACACAGTTACATCTCTGATAGATACATTCTATTTTCATATCCTGTAGATACTTCTTTCAATGCATGTAGGGCTGCTTCTACCTCATGCTCAGGGGCAGCTGTGAAATGCCACCTTCTCAAGAACACAATCACAGTACCAGAGAATTTTCTGGCTTGCAAGGGATTCTCAAAGATCACTGAGCCCAACTTCAGGGCCAGCCCGGGGCAGCCTCAACCATCACATTCCCAAGAGCGCTGTCCAAACACTTTTGGAGCTCAGTCAGCCTTGGTGCTGGCACCCCTTCCCTGGAGAGCCTCTTCCAGTGGCCAAGCACCCTCTGGGTGAAGAGCCTTTTCCTTCTATCCACCCTAAGCCTGCACTGCCACATCTTGCAGCCCATTCTCTTGGCTCCTCCCAGTGGCCCCAGCACTGAAGAGAGTAGTGCATGGCCTTCTGCTTCCCCTCCTCAGGAAGCTGCTGACTGCTAGAGGCTCCTGCCTAGGCAATTCCACCTCAAAAGCACGGCAATGACAGCAAAAAGAAAGGAGCTGGGACAGAGGAGCTCAGGGCTTGCAACAATGAGGTCGAGAAGGAAGGCTACTGACACATCCTGGACGCAAAGATTTCTAACTGGAGCATTGTTTGGATCTTTTTCAGGTGGAAAGGAGAGGCACAATGAAAAGGAAAGCAAGAGGCAACAATCAGCCGTGAGTTTTGGCCTAGGGTTAAAGGACAGCAAACTGGAGGAATGGCCAGGAGGAGAACTGCTCTTTCAGAGTCAGGCTGGGATTGCTTCAAGCCTGTGCAGCCACAGGAAGGCTCTCTCCAGCACTTGCCTTTCTTACCTTCACCTCTTTCTTCCTTTAGGACACATCAATATTGGCAGCGAATTTCAGGCTGAGCTCCCAGAGCTGCAGAGCAGAGCACCAAGTGAGGATGAAGAGCCTGCAAGCCTGGTCTGGAAGCCCTGGGGAGAAGATGACTCTGACATGGAAAAACCTGACAGAGGTAGCTTCTCTTCAAGCTTTTCTTCCACCCCTGACATACTTGGATCTTTCAAAGTCTCCTTTTGCATAGAAAGGCAGCTTCTTGCAGCCTCCGCTTCTCTCCCTGTCTCACGTGTCTTCCCATCTAGAAGTGTTAGAGGCAAGGAGAGGGCTCTGCTTCTGCAGCAGAGCAGCAAAAAGAGCAAGCCTCTTGCTCTCCAAATCGGCAGGCCCATTTGCCACTGCAAGAGAGGAGATTGGCCTCCACTTCTTCTACAAGAAGCTGCTCTGAAGGGAGAGCCAGCACTGCGGGGGCCCTTGCTTCAGCTGGCCCTGTCTTTGCTCTCCTTTTCATGCTCTCCAAGCTGCTGCCTTTAGCTCCTGGCCTTTCCTTCCGCCTTGCATGGCAACCTTTGCTCTTGCTGGCCTCAAGGCTGACTTGGGCTGCCTTTTTGTTGTGCTTGCAGTAAGACAACTGCTGGACATGGCCAGCTCCCGTGGCATTGCCGGGCCAGCAGCTGACCTGGAGCGCGCCCTGCACTGCCTGCACCAGGCAGGCGGCAGCCTTCCGGTAAGAAGCCGCTCTGTGAGCGCACAGAAGAGGGCACAGGGAATGCACAAGGCCCGGCCACTGGCACAGCCTTTCCTGCCTGCTCCTTGATGAAGGCTCTTGACAGGGAGCAGAGCACCTGCTGCCTGCTGTGTCTCCTCCAGCTGCGTCAGGGCTGAGCCCAAACGGCTCCAGCAGGGAGAATCTCCCTCCTGCAGGCGGCGGCGCAAGCTCCTGCAGCCTGCTGCCTTGGAAATCGCCTGCAGCTCTGGCTGCTCTAAGACATCTGGAGAGGAAATTCCCAGAAGCCTCACTCAGCTGAGGCCATTCTGGCTGCAGGAGCCGCAAAATCATTCGCTTGGGGAGCAAAATGCCACTCTTGGGCACCAGCATCAAAGGGCTGGGCAGCAAAAACTAGGCACTGGGATCAAATCCCAGGCTTTCACATGACATACAGTTGCTTGAATGTCTGAAGAGGCAAAGTAGCTGAAAGGCAGCATCTGTGCTTTTCGGCTCATTTTGGATGTGGTGGGGCGCCTAAAGCCTTTTCTCCTTGGATCTTGCAGGAGGCTCTGGAGATGTTGCTCTCAGGGGGGCCTGCAACAGCTCAAGGCCATCCCTTGGCTGATTATCATTACGCAGGTAAGCAAAGCAGAGCTTCTTCCTTCACTGACAGATGCTGCCGTCCCCTTCAGTGTTGTGGCAAGTGTTTCTGCTTCAACAAATTGTGCTTAACACCAGCACAAGGTCTTGTCTTCTCAGGGGCTGGCGAAAGCACCAGCATCTAGACCTTCAGCTTTACTTCTTTTCCAATCCTTTTCCCGGCGGAATGCCTGCTCTTGTCTTCATCACCTTCTGAGGCAGCAGACATGTACTCACACGGGAATGATGGTCTGCAACCATTTGCTTGCGGCGGCCAGTGGGATCTACTTCATGTGGATCGAGTGATCCATTTACCTGCTGCTTTTTATTGCCAGGCTCTGATAGATGGACACCTGAGGAGAAGGACTCCTTCCAAAAGGCTTTCCACACCTACGGCAAGGATTTTCATCTCATCCAGAAGCAGGTAAAGCCGCAGGACATTCTTTACCTGAGCAGATCATCAGGAGGAAAGCTTGCTTCTAGCTGGTAACAAACACTGGGCTTCGGTCTCTCTCTTCTCAAGTACCAAAACTGCTCAAGTAGTAACAAAACGGGACATCAAAGGCCTGTGTGAAAAGGATGATCCTGTCTCTCCAGCCCTTTTCTCCAAGCTCCTTTGGAATATGATGATTTATTCTCTCAGACTTGTCGCACACCTCTGCTGCTGCTTCCACAAGACATTGTGCTGGCATAACTGGAGTGAACCCGGCAAAGAAGACCTGTGCTAGATGGATTTCTTGTTGATCTGTGCTTTACGTGCGCTACCACCTAGCATGATACACCGTTTACTACATTGCATGATGCCTCTCTTTGTCCATCTTGATTTCATTTTACACCCTACTCCATTTACTTCATGATTTTACTTCCTAGTTTACTCCATCTTCTACTTTTTCCCCAAAGCACCCTTCAAAGGAATTTTAGATTCCTTCTTTTTCTCTTCACAACAGATCCAGACTAAGACCGTGGCACAGTGTGTGGAGTACTACTACACCTGGAAAAAGGAGCATAGAGTTGATAGCGCTCTTCCTCAGGTGAGAGGGAAGAAAATCCAGGCATGCCAGGAGGGTGGAGAAACTGGGAGAAGGGGAGAAAACCTGCTGGCCAGCCGTGCCAGACACCGCTTTGCCAGGATCACATTGTCCCATGCCATGGGAAAGGCACAGCAGATGCTGCCCAGGCCTTCCTTCTGCTGCTGCCCTGAAATACACCATTCTGGAGCCTAACTCTGAGCCAAAAAAGCCACACCACCATCCAAATGGGCTTGGACTCTCTACAGATGGCTTTCTCAAGGGCTGCCACCTTTGCTGACTCCAATCAGACCCTTCATTCCCCACTTCACTCCTCCTGACATCAGCAATCCCTGTCTTCAGGGAGATGTTGCAGATTTTCAGGCAGTTTTTCTAGCATCCCAGCATACTCCCCAAGAAGCAGCTGCCAGTGCTGTGGCTCCCCTCAGACTTTCCTTACCAGCAAAGAGCAATTTGGTTGGCAAGAGTGAGAGAGAGAGAGAGAGAAAGAGAGAGAGAGATAATTCTGGGTTGTAGAAAAGGTCTAACCATGTGTCTTCCCTAATTTGACTGAATTTCCATCCCATTCCCTAGACATTTCTGCAGGAAAACCCAAGGGAAAGAAATGTTAGGCAGAGAGGTAGAAATAAAAAATGTAGAATTCTAGATAACCACACATTTATCCCACCCCTCTGGCCTGTAGGAAAGAGGAGCATTTCCCTCCAAGCTCTGCCTTGGCAGCCCGCCGCAGCCCACTGGCAAAGGCAGCCCTTTCCTCAGCTCTTGAGGCTTTGCAAGGATTTGCTTAGGCCAATAGATTTTTGTGCTGGACGCAGGCATTTCCAGCTTTCTGACGGGAAGGAAACATTGAAACAGGATTCTTTGATTTCCAGGCTGTGGGCGAAGGCAAGAGGAGCAAAAGCCCCCCCAGAAAGGAGGATGGGCAGACAGGGAAGAGAAGCCGCAAGAGGGCTGGCAGCGCCCAGTGTCCCTGCTGCCAACCGCGCCAGCCGCCCCGTTCGGCGGGAGGCCCCTTTCCCTGCGGCCAGTGCAAACGGTGCGCAACTTCCTGCTCTTTCTGCTCCAACCTGCGCCTTGGCACTACAACAGGCTGACCCTTTGCAAAGGCGCCGCAGCGCAAGCTCAGGCCACTTGCACCATCGCCCCTCGCAGCCCTGCTCAAGCTTACAACCCACCTCAAACCCAAACAGCTCACTTCAAACCCAGCCTTCACAATGAAACCTTAACCTGCCCCAACAACACACACTGCATACAAGTAGCAACAGATCCATCAAAGCTTGCTTTGATGCTGCTGATCAAATTCCAAAGAGGATGCAGCAAAAGGAGGAAGACATTTCAAGGCATTGAAACAAGAAAGATCCGACTCATGCTCTGATCAATTCACAACATGCCACTGCCCAAAAAGACAGAAATTCATACTAAAAGGCAGATCTTGCCACTTGCTTTAATGATGTGCACTAAATTGAACAATGGATGGTTTGTTTCTTGTCTTCCAGGCTGTTTGAAACCATGCAGGAAAGGAACAAACACAGGAGAAGACATCGCCCTCGCAAAGAAGCAGAGGCTCTCCTCAAGAAGAAAAGACCAAATTAGACAAGCCTGCAGCTTGTCCAGCCAGGCCTAGCAAGGCTTAGGCATCAATAGGACTAGATAGGAATAGGACTGGTTTTTAAGCTTTTAGACTTGTTCAAATTCTATTTAGTTAGTTTACATGATAGGAATCTCCTCAATTTCTTAGTTAAGGTACATGAGTATTATTCAAGATTCATTAGTAGGATTAGATTTATCAGTCAATGTAAGAGGCTTGGTGTTGGCTATGCTCCCTCTTTTTGTCATTTTGCCTTTGTTGAGACACAATCTGTCCTTATCATTAAACCATGTTTGTTCCCTGCTGTCTTTTGGTCTGTATGAAATCACTGCGGCAATCAAAGACGGCACTTGCCCTGAGAGGAGAATCTGGGCACGCACGACCTCCCCAAGGCCCGGCCCCTTGCTCAGCTGGCAGGACTGGCAAAGGTGTGTCTCCTTTACTGCCAGGGAAAGAACGCTGGCGCTTCATCCTTTGATTCCTCAAAATCTCAGCTGCCAGTGGAAAGGGAGGCTTTGTTTAATTCAATGAATTGGATCAAAATGAGTGCTCTGCTCTCACCATCATTTCTGCCCTAAAAGCAACAGCTTTAGTCCTTTTTGTAGCCCAGCAACAGAACTTTGCTTCATTTTGGGGCACTGATGCACCTGACCACCTTGGAAGACGTTTCTAGAACCCCTCCAATTCTATCCAATTCATATCCCATGCACCACAAAGGCATCAGTAGTTCAGTTTCAGTTTCTCTTGAAAGGACCCCTCTCCCGCTCTGGGCCTCCACCAATCTCCTTAGCTAAAGCAGAGCGGCTGGGATCATTATCCTCTCTCTGGCTTCCCACAGCTTAGGTATTTGCACCAAAGAAGAAGCAAACTCCCTCTTTCATCTAGCCCAGCAAATGGCAGTGCCCAGCAAGGCTTTGGTGGCAGGGGCTGTGCAGGGTGGAGAGGGGGCGAGGGAGGGGGCAATTGCCAGGCTGCTTCTGGGAAGCAGCGCAGGGAAGCTTGCCCTTGTCTGATGGAGCCAGTGCAGCTGGGCTTTGGAGCCTACAAAGTATCTGCCTTGCAGTGGCACTTGTTACAGCTGCCCCCTCACTTTGCTGCCCTGTGGGCAACATGCAGCCCGGGAAGGAAGCAAGATTGGGACTGAAGCAAGATTTGCTTTGCCCTAACTATAGGCCAGGAAGCAGCAAAACAGGCTGGGTTTTGTCCTATCTGGCATCTAAGTATTAAAAGAAACGCCAAGGCCGTCAGTGTGGAAAGGTAATTCCATCAGTGTTCCTTTCTTAGAGGAATCCCCGAGTTTTTTGAGACAAACAGCTAGTTTCTCCAAGGGAGCTGGAAGAGGGATATACAAAGTCTGCATTCATGTTTGCTACAGAAATGCCACTGTGCTGTCCCTGTCTGTGTGTCCCCATCAGTTCCCCTGAGAAACATGCTGTTTCTCTAAGTTTCAAGGAAGGAGTGATGAGGTGAGTGACCAGCTCAGAGGCCCAAAGGAGGGAAAACATCAAGCGGCATTATTGGGCACCAAAAGGAGATTTGAGAAAGGGGGCAGCATGAATGCCTCCACTTTGAGATGAAGCTTTGGAGTTGCCTCTCGCCTGAACAACTTGCAAATTCTAGCTCCTCTCAGAGCTGGAGGAGAGCCAGCGGGAGGAGTCCTGCTGCTTCTGCAGGGCAGGAGATGAGGTTCTGGGCCCTTGGACACAGACAGACTCCTGGGAGCGTTCAGCTGGAGACACCTTGCAGAGAAGCACCGACAAGAGCCAGGGCTGTCCCTGCACTGCTTTTGCCCGTCTCCTCAGACGACTCAGGAGAAAAACCCAATGGCAAGGCTCTCAGAGCAAGCTTGCAGCAGCAGAAGTAAAAGGGGCAGAGGTGGCCCATGCCTCTTTCTGTCCCATGGCTCCCCTGGGGTTCTACATGGAATGTTGGGCTGTGCCCATAGCAACTGTCGTTGTCTCCTGCTCCTGCGGCCCTTGGTGGAACGCTGCTGGAGCAGCGCTGGAGCAGCAGCTGCAGGATCAGCTCCTGGGCTGTCCCTGACCAGCCACCTCCTGCACTCAGCGCCACACCCGGCCTCTGCACCCACATCCTCGTCTCCTCGGCTGCCTCCAGGCATCCCCACAGCACTTGGGGATTGTCCAAGGTAAGAAAATCCCCGTTTGCCCTCAAAGCACTAACACAAGGGCACGAGGCTCCAGCTGCCTCTCCCACCAACCACGACACACAGGCTGCCTGCTCACTTTCCCCACACCACGTTCCATGTCAAAGCGGGCTGCAGCTTCTGAAGGAATCGTGTTGCCTCCCAGGCAAACACAGACCTTTCCATAGAGGATGTAGAGAGCTGTCCCAGTGCAGTTGCAGATCCTCCTCCACGGATCACCTGCTTCAAAGTTCTTGGCACCCATTGCAGTCCCAAACCTAGCTTGTGGTGACCCCAAAACAAATTGGTCATGCCTGAGGAGTTCAGGGCTTCAGTGTCAACAAATCCCCTTATGCCCTGACTCAGCTCACACCTGCTCCAAAGCTGCAAAAACCAGAATGATGGCACTTCTCCTCTGGGATCCCTCTCATTCAGGCCATGGAAGCATTTCACTGGCCTTGTCCTCAAACACAGCTGTTCAACTTCAAAAATCATCTGCTATCAGCAATCCTTATGTGCTTACACAGTTACATCTCTGATAGATACATTCTATTTTCATATCCTGTAGATACTTCTTTCAATGCATGTAGGGCTGCTTCTACCTCATGCTCAGGGGCAGCTGTGAAATGCCATCTTCTCAAGAACACAATCACAGTACCAGAGAATTTTCTGGCTTGCAAGGGATTCTCAAAGATCACTGAGCCCAACTCCAGGGCCTGCCCGGGGCAGCCTCAACAATCACATGCCCAAGAGCGCTGTCCAAACACTTTTGGAGCTCAGTCAGCCTTGGTGCCGGCACCCCTTCCCTGGAGAGCCTCTTCCAGTGGCCAAGCACCCTCTGGGTGAAGAGCCTTTTCCTTCTATCCACCCTAAGCCTGCACTGCCACATCTTGCAGCCCATTCTCTTGGCTCCTCCCAGTGGCCCCAGCACTGAAGAGAGTAGTGCATGGCCTTCTGCTTCCCCTCCTCAGGAAGCTGCTGACTGCTAGAGGCTCCTGCCTAGGCAATTCCACCTCAAAACCACGGCAATGACAGCAAAAAGAAAGGAGCTGGGACAGAGGAGCTCAGGGCTTGCAACGATGAAGTTGAGAAGGAAGGCTACTGACACATCCTGGGCACAACGATTTCTAACTGGAGCATTGTTTGGATCTTTTTCAGGTGGAAAGGAGAGGCACAATGAAAAGGAAAGCAAGAGGCAACAATCAGCCATGAGTTTTGGCCTAGGGTTAAAGGACAGCAAACTGGAGGAATGGCCAGGAGGAGAACTGCTCTTTCAGAGTCAGGCTGGGATTGCTTCAAGCCTGTGCAGCCACAGGAAGGCTCTCTCCAGCACTTGCCTTTCTTACCTTCACCTCTTTCTTCCTTTAGGCACATCAATGTTGGCAGCGACTTTCAGGCTGAGCTCCCAGAGCTGCAGAGCAGAGCACCAAGTGAGGATGAAGAGCCTGCAAGCCTGGTCTGGAAGCCCTGGGGAGAAGATGACTCTGACATGGAAAAACCTGACAGAGGTAGCTTCTCTTCAAGCTTTTCTTCCACCCCTGACATACTTGGATCTTTCAAAGTCTCCTTTTGCATAGAAAGGCAGCTTCTTGCAGCCTCCGCTTCTCTCCCTGTCTCACGTGTCTTCCCATCTAGAAGTGTTAGAGGCAAGGAGAACGCTCTGCTTCTGCAGCAGAGCAGCAAAAAGAGCAAGCATCTTGCTCTCCAAATCGGTCAGGCCCATTTGCCACTGCAAGAGAGGAGATTGGCCTCCACTTCTTCTACAAGAAGCTGCTCTGAAGGGAGAGCCAGCACTGCGGGGGCCCTTGCTTCAGCTGGCCCTGTCTTTGCTCTCCTTTTCATGCTCTCCAAGCTGCTGCCTTTAGCTCCTGGCCTTTCCTTCCGCCTTGCATGGCAACCTTTGCTCTTGCTGCCCTCAAGGCTGACTTGGGCTGCCTTTTTGTTGTGCTTGCAGTAAGACAACTGCTGGACATGGCCAGCTCCCGTGGCATTGCCGGGCCAGCAGCTGACCTGGAGCGCGCCCTGCACTGCCTGCACCAGGCAGGCGGCAGCCTTCCGGTAAGAAGCCGCTCTGTGGGCGCACAGAAGAGGGCACAGGGAATGCACAAGGCCCGGCCACTGGCACAGCCTTTCCTGCCTGCTCCTTGATGAAGGCTCTTGACAGGGAGCAGAGCACCTGCTGCCTGCTGTGTCTCCTCCAGCTGCGTCAGGGCTGAGCCCAAACGGCTCCAGCAGGGAGAATCTCCCTCCTGCAGGCGGCGGCGCAAGCTCCTGCAGCCTGCTGCCTTGGAAATCGCCTGCAGCTCTGGCTGCTCTAAGACATTTGGAGAGGAAATTCCCAGAAGCCTCACTCAGCTGAGGCCATTCTGGCTGCAGGAGCCGCAAAATCATTCGCTTGGGGAGCAAAATGCCCCTCTTGGGCACCAGAATCAAAGTGCTGGGCAGCAAAAAATAGGCACTGGGATCAAATCCCAGGCTTTCACATGGCATACAGTTGCTTGAATGTCTGAAGAGGCAAAGTAGCTGAAAGGCAGCATCTGTGCTTTTCGGCTCATTTTGGGTGTTGTGGGGCTCCTAAAGCCTTTTCCCCTTGGATCTTGCAGGAGGCTCTGGAGATGTTGCTCTCAGGGGGGCCTGCAACAGCTCAAGGCCATCCCTTGGCTGATTATCATTACGCAGGTAAGCAAAGCAGAGCTTCTTCCTTCACTGACAGATGCTGCCGTCCCCTTCAGTGTTGTGGCAAGTGTTTCTGCTTCAACAAATTGTGCTTAACACCAGCACAAGGTCTTGTCTTCTCAGGGGCTGGCGAAAGCACCAGCATCTAGACCTTCAGCTTTACTTCTTTTCCAATCCTTTTCCCAGCGGAATGCCTGCTCTTGTCTTCATCACCTTCTGAGGCAGCAGACATGTACTCACACGGGAATGATGGTCTGCAACCATTTGCTTGCGGCGGCCAGTGGGATCTACTTCATGTGGATCGAGTGATCCATTTACCTGCTGCTTTTTATTGCCAGGCTCTGATAGATGGACACCTGAGGAGAAGGACTCCTTCCAAAAGGCTTTCCACACCTACGGCAAGGATTTTCATCTCATCCAGAAGCAGGTAAAGCCGCAGGACATTCTTTACCTGAGCAGATCATCAGGAGGAAAGCTTGCTTCTAGCTGGTAACAAACACTGGGCTTCGGTCTCTCTCTTCTCAAGTACCAAAACTGCTCAAGTAGTAACAAAACGGGACATCAAAGGCCTGTGTGAAAAGGATGATCCTGTCTCTCCAGCCCTTTTCTCCAAGCTCCTTTGGAATATGATGATTTATTCTCTCAGACTTGTCGCACACCTCTGCTGCTGCTTCCACAAGACATTGTGCTGGCATAACTGGAGTGAACCCGGCAAAGAAGACCTGTGCTAGATGGATTTCTTGTTGATCTGTGCATTACGTGTGCTACCACCTAGCATGATACACGGTTTACTACATTGCATGATGCCTCTCTTTCTCCATCTTCATTTCATTTTACACCCTACTCCATTTATTCATGATTTTACTTCCTACTTTACTCCGTCATCTACTTTATCCCCAAAGCACCCTACAAAGGAATTTTAGATTCCTTCTTTTTCTCTTCACAACAGATCCAGACTAAGACCGTGGCACAGTGTGTGGAGTACTACTACACCTGGAAAAAGGAGCATAGAGTTGCTAGCACTCTTGCTCAGGTGAGGGGGAAGAAAATCCAGGCATGCCAGGAGGGTGGAGAAACTGGGAGAAGGGGAGAAAACCTGCTGGCCAGGCATGCCAGACGCCGCTTTGCCAGGATCACATCGTCCCATGCGCTGGGAAAGGCACAGCAGATGCTGCCCAGGCCTTCCTTCTGCTGCTGCCCTGAAATACGCCATTCTGGAGCCTAACTCTGAGCCAAAAAAGCCGCACCACCACCCAAATGGGCTTGGACTCTCTACAGATGGCTTTCTCAAGGGCTGCCACCTTTGCTGACTCCAATCAGACCCTTCATTCCCCACTTCACTCCTCCTGACATCAGCAATCCCTGTCTTCAGGGAGATGTTGCAGATTTTCAGGCAGTTTTTCTAGCATCCCAGCATACTCCCCAAGAAGCAGCTGCCAGTGCTGTGGCTCCCCTCAGACTTTCCTTACCAGCAAAGAGCAATTTGCTTGGCAAGTGTGAGAGAGAGAAAGAGAAAGAGAGAGAGAGACATTATTCTGGGTTGTATAAAAGGTCTAACCATGTGTCTTCCCTAATTTGACTGAATTTCCATCCCATTCCCTAGACATTTCTGCAGGAAAACCCAAGGGAAATAAATGTTAGGCAGAGAGGTAGAAATAAGAAATGTAGAATTCTAGATAGCCACACATTTATCCCACCCCTCTGGCCTGTAGCAAAGAGGAGCTTTTCCCTCCAAGCTCTGCCTTGGCAGCCCGCCACAGCCCACTGGCAAAGGCAGCCCTTTCCTCAGCTCTTGAGGCTTTGCAAGGATTTGCTTAGGCCAATAGATTTTTGTGCTGGACGCAGGCATTTCCAGCTTTCTGACGGGAAGGAAACCTTGAAACAGGATTCTTTGATTTCCAGGCTGTGGGCGAAGGCAAGAGGAGCAAAAGCCCCCCCAGAAAGGAGGATGGGCAGACAGGGAAGAGAAGCCGCAAGAGGGCTGGCAGCGCCCAGTGTCCCTGCTGCCAACCGCGCCAGCCGCCCCGTTCGGCGGGAGGCCCCTTTCCCTGCGGCCAGTGCAAACGGTGCGCAACTTCCTGCTCTTTCTGCTCCCACCTGCGCCTTGGCACTCAAACAGGCTGACCCTTTGCAAAGGCGCCGCAGCGCAAGCTCAGGCCACTTGCACCATCGCCCCTCGCAGCCCTGCTCAAGCTTACAACCCACCTCAAACCCAAACAGCTCACTTCCAACCCAGCCTTCACAATGAAACCTTACCCTGCCCCAACAACACACACTGCATACAAGTAGCAACAGATCCATCAAAGCAAGCTTTGATGCTGCTGATCAAATTCCAAATAGGATGCAGCAAAAGGAGGAAGACATTTCAAGGCATTGAAACAAGAAAGATCTGACTCATGCTCTGATCAATTCACAACGTGCCACTGCCCAAACAGACAGAAATTCATACTAAAAGGCAGATCTTGCCACTTGCTGTAATGGTGTGTACTAAATTGAACAATGGATGGTTTGTTTCCTGTCTTCCAGGCTGTTTGAAACCATGCAGGAAAGGAACAAACACAGGAGAAGACATCGCCCTCGCAAAGAAGCAGAGCCTCTCCCCAAGAAGAAAAGACCAAATTAGACAAGCCTGCAGCTTGTCCAGCCAGGCCTAGCAAGGCTTAGGACTAGATAGGAATAGGACTGGTTTTTAAGCTTCGATAACGTCAATAGAACTAGATAGGAATAGGACTGGTTTTTAAGCTTTTAGACTTGTTCAAATTCTATTTAGTTAGTTTACATGATAGGAATCTCCTCAATTTCTTAGTTAAGGTACATGAATGTTATTCAAGATTCATTAGTAGGATTAGATTTATCAGTCAATGTAAGAGGCTTGGTGTTGGCTACGCTCCGTCTTTTGTCATTTTGCCTTTGTTGAGACACAATCTGTCTTTATCATTAAACCAGGTTTGTTCCACTTTATCTTTTGGTCTGTATGAAATCACTGCGGCAATCAAAGATGGCGCTTGCCCTGAGAGGAGAATCTGGGCACGCACGACCTCCCCAAGGCCCGGCCCCTTGCTCAGCTGGCAGGACTGGCAAAGGTGTGTCTCCTTTACTGCCAGGGAAAGAACGCTGGCGCTTCATCCTTTGATTCCTACAAATCTCAGCTGCCAGTGGAAAGGGAGGCTTTGTTTAATTCAATGAATTGGATCAAAATGAGTGCTCTGCTCTCACCATCATTTCTGCCCTAAAAGCAACAGCTTTAGTCCTTTTTGTAGCCCAGCAACAGAACTTTGTTTCATTTTGGGGCACTGATGCACCTGACCACCTTGGAAGACGTTTCTAGAACCCCTCCAATTCTATCCAATTCATATCCCATGCACCACAAAGGCATCAGTAGTTCAGTTTCAGTTTCTCTTGAAAGGAGCCCTCTCCCGCTCTGGGCCTCCACCAATCTCCTTAGCTAAAGCAGAGCGGCTGGGATCATTATCCTCTCTCTGGCTTCCCACAGCTTAGGTATTTGCACCAAAGAAGAAGCAAACTCCCTCTTTCATCTAGCCCAGCAAATGGCACTGCCCAGCAAGGCTTTGGTGGCAGGGGCTGTGCAGGGTGGAGAGGGGGCGAGGGAGGGGGCAATTGCCAGGCTGCTTCTGGGAAGCAGCGCAGGGAAGCTTGCCCTTGTCTGATGGAGCCAGTGCAGCTGGGCTTTGGAGCCTACAATGTATCTGCCTTGCAGTGGCACTTGTGACAGCTGCCCCCTCACTTTGCTGCCCTGTGGGCAACATGCAGCCCGGGAAGGAAGCAAGATTGGGACTGAAGCAAGATTTGCTTTGCCTTAACTATAGGCCGGGAAGCAGCAAAACTGGCTGGGTTTTGTCCTATCTGGCATCTAAGTATTAAAAGAAACGCCAAGGCCGTCAGTGTGGAAAGGTAATTCCATCAGTGTTCCTTTGTTAGAGGAATGCCTGAGTCTTTTGAGACAAACAGCTAGTTTCTCCAAGGGAGCTGGAAGAGGGATATACAAAGTCGGCATTCATGTTTGCTACAGAAATGCCACTGTGCTGTCCCTGTCTGTGTGTCCCCATCAGTTCCCCTGAGAAACATGCTGTTTCTCTAAGTTTCAAGGAAGGAGTGATGAGGTGAGTGACCAGCTCAGAGGCCCAAAGGAGGGAAAACATCAAGCGGCATTATTGGGCACCAAAAGGAGATTTGAGAAAGGGGGCAGCATGAATGCCTCCACTTTGAGAGGAAGCTTTGGAGTTGCCTCTCGCCTGAACAACTTGCAAATTCTAGCTCCTCTCAGAGCTGGAGGAGAGCCAGCGGGAGGAGTCCTGCTGCTTCTCCAGGGCAGGAGATGAGGTTCTGGGCCCTTGGACACAGACAGGCTTCTGGGAGCGTTCAGCTGGAGACACCTTGCAGAGAAGCACCCACAAGAGCCAGGGCTGTCCCTGCACTGCTTTTGCCCGTCTCCTCAGACGACTCAGGAGAAAAACCCAATGGCAAGGCTCTCAGAGCAAGCTTGCAGCAGCAGAAGTAAAAGGGGCAGAGGTGGCCCATGCCTCTTTCTGTCCCATGGCTCCCCTGGGGTTCTACATGGAATGTTGGGCTGTGCCCATAGCAACTGTCGTTGTCTCCTGCTCCTGCGGCCCTTGGTGGAACGCTGCTGGAGCAGCGCTGGAGCAGCAGCTGCAGGATCAGCTCCTGGGCTGTCCCTGACCAGCCACCTCCTGCACTCAGCGCCACACCCGGCCTCTGCACCCACAGCCTCGTCTCCTCGGCTGCCTCCAGGCATCCCCACAGCACTTGGGGATCGTCCAAGGTAAGAAAATCCCCGTTTGCCCTCAAAGCACTAACACAAGGGCACGAGGCTCCAGCTGCCTCTCCCGCCAACCACGACACACAGGCTGCCTGCTCACTTTCCCCACACCACGTTCCATGTCAAAGCGGGCTGCAGCTTCTGAAGGAATCGTGTTGCCTCCCAGGCAAACACAGACCTTTCCATAGAGGATGTAGAGAGCTGTCCCAGTGCAGTTGCAGATCCTCCTCCACGGATCACCTGCTTCAAAGTTCTTGGCACCCATTGCAGTCCCAAACCTAGCTTGTGGTGACCCCAAAACAAATTGGTCATGCCTGAGGAGTTTAGGGCTTCAGTGTCAACAAATCCCCTTATGCCCTGACTCAGCTCACACCTGCTCCAAAGCTGCAAAAACCAGAATGATGGCACTTCTCCTCTGGGATCCCTCTCATTCAGGCCATGGAAGCATTTCACTGGCCTTGTCCTCAAACACAGCTGTTCAACTTCAAAAATCATCTGCTATCAGCAATCCTTATGTGCTTACACAGTTACATCTCTGATAGATACATTCTATTTTCATATCCTGTAGATACTTCTTTCAATGCATGTAGGGCTGCTTCTACCTCATGCTCAGGGGCAGCTGTGAAATGCCACCTTCTCAAGAACACAATCACAGTACCAGAGAATTTTCTGGCTTGCAAGGGATTCTCAAAGATCACTGAGCCCAACTTCAGGGCCAGCCCGGGGCAGCCTCAACCATCACATTCCCAAGAGCGCTGTCCAAACACTTTTGGAGCTCAGTCAGCCTTGGTGCTGGCACCCCTTCCCTGGAGAGCCTCTTCCAGTGGCCAAGCACCCTCTGGGTGAAGAGCCTTTTCCTTCTATCCACCCTAAGCCTGCACTGCCACATCTTGCAGCCCATTCTCTTGGCTCCTCCCAGTGGCCCCAGCACTGAAGAGAGTAGTGCATGGCCTTCTGCTTCCCCTCCTCAGGAAGCTGCTGACTGCTAGAGGCTCCTGCCTAGGCAATTCCACCTCAAAAGCACGGCAATGACAGCAAAAAGAAAGGAGCTGGGACAGAGGAGCTCAGGGCTTGCAACAATGAGGTCGAGAAGGAAGGCTACTGACACATCCTGGACGCAAAGATTTCTAACTGGAGCATTGTTTGGATCTTTTTCAGGTGGAAAGGAGAGGCACAATGAAAAGGAAAGCAAGAGGCAACAATCAGCCGTGAGTTTTGGCCTAGGGTTAAAGGACAGCAAACTGGAGGAATGGCCAGGAGGAGAACTGCTCTTTCAGAGTCAGGCTGGGATTGCTTCAAGCCTGTGCAGCCACAGGAAGGCTCTCTCCAGCACTTGCCTTTCTTACCTTCACCTCTTTCTTCCTTTAGGACACATCAATATTGGCAGCGAATTTCAGGCTGAGCTCCCAGAGCTGCAGAGCAGAGCACCAAGTGAGGATGAAGAGCCTGCAAGCCTGGTCTGGAAGCCCTGGGGAGAAGATGACTCTGACATGGAAAAACCTGACAGAGGTAGCTTCTCTTCAAGCTTTTCTTCCACCCCTGACATACTTGGATCTTTCAAAGTCTCCTTTTGCATAGAAAGGCAGCTTCTTGCAGCCTCCGCTTCTCTCCCTGTCTCACGTGTCTTCCCATCTAGAAGTGTTAGAGGCAAGGAGAGGGCTCTGCTTCTGCAGCAGAGCAGCAAAAAGAGCAAGCCTCTTGCTCTCCAAATCGGCAGGCCCATTTGCCACTGCAAGAGAGGAGATTGGCCTCCACTTCTTCTACAAGAAGCTGCTCTGAAGGGAGAGCCAGCACTGCGGGGGCCCTTGCTTCAGCTGGCCCTGTCTTTGCTCTCCTTTTCATGCTCTCCAAGCTGCTGCCTTTAGCTCCTGGCCTTTCCTTCCGCCTTGCATGGCAACCTTTGCTCTTGCTGCCCTCAAGGCTGACTTGGGCTGCCTTTTTGTTGTGCTTGCAGTAAGACAACTGCTGGACATGGCCAGCTCCCGTGGCATTGCCGGGCCAGCAGCTGACCTGGAGCGCGCCCTGCACTGCCTGCACCAGGCAGGCGGCAGCCTTCCGGTAAGAAGCCGCTCTGTGAGCGCACAGAAGAGGGCACAGGGAATGCACAAGGCCCGGCCACTGGCACAGCCTTTCCTGCCTGCTCCTTGATGAAGGCTCTTGACAGGGAGCAGAGCACCTGCTGCCTGCTGTGTCTCCTCCAGCTGCGTCAGGGCTGAGCCCAAACGGCTCCAGCAGGGAGAATCTCCCTCCTGCAGGCGGCGGCGCAAGCTCCTGCAGCCTGCTGCCTTGGAAATCGCCTGCAGCTCTGGCTGCTCTAAGACATCTGGAGAGGAAATTCCCAGAAGCCTCACTCAGCTGAGGCCATTCTGGCTGCAGGAGCCGCAAAATCATTCGCTTGGGGAGCAAAATGCCACTCTTGGGCACCAGCATCAAAGGGCTGGGCAGCAAAAACTAGGCACTGGGATCAAATCCCAGGCTTTCACATGACATACAGTTGCTTGAATGTCTGAAGAGGCAAAGTAGCTGAAAGGCAGCATCTGTGCTTTTCGGCTCATTTTGGATGTGGTGGGGCGCCTAAAGCCTTTTCTCCTTGGATCTTGCAGGAGGCTCTGGAGATGTTGCTCTCAGGGGGGCCTGCAACAGCTCAAGGCCATCCCTTGGCTGATTATCATTACGCAGGTAAGCAAAGCAGAGCTTCTTCCTTCACTGACAGATGCTGCCGTCCCCTTCAGTGTTGTGGCAAGTGTTTCTGCTTCAACAAATTGTGCTTAACACCAGCACAAGGTCTTGTCTTCTCAGGGGCTGGCGAAAGCACCAGCATCTAGACCTTCAGCTTTACTTCTTTTCCAATCCTTTTCCCGGCGGAATGCCTGCTCTTGTCTTCATCACCTTCTGAGGCAGCAGACATGTACTCACACGGGAATGATGGTCTGCAACCATTTGCTTGCGGCGGCCAGTGGGATCTACTTCATGTGGATCGAGTGATCCATTTACCTGCTGCTTTTTATTGCCAGGCTCTGATAGATGGACACCTGAGGAGAAGGACTCCTTCCAAAAGGCTTTCCACACCTACGGCAAGGATTTTCATCTCATCCAGAAGCAGGTAAAGCCGCAGGACATTCTTTACCTGAGCAGATCATCAGGAGGAAAGCTTGCTTCTAGCTGGTAACAAACACTGGGCTTCGGTCTCTCTCTTCTCAAGTACCAAAACTGCTCAAGTAGTAACAAAACGGGACATCAAAGGCCTGTGTGAAAAGGATGATCCTGTCTCTCCAGCCCTTTTCTCCAAGCTCCTTTGGAATATGATGATTTATTCTCTCAGACTTGTCGCACACCTCTGCTGCTGCTTCCACAAGACATTGTGCTGGCATAACTGGAGTGAACCCGGCAAAGAAGACCTGTGCTAGATGGATTTCTTGTTGATCTGTGCTTTACGTGCGCTACCACCTAGCATGATACACCGTTTACTACATTGCATGATGCCTCTCTTTGTCCATCTTGATTTCATTTTACACCCTACTCCATTTACTTCATGATTTTACTTCCTAGTTTACTCCATCTTCTACTTTTTCCCCAAAGCACCCTTCAAAGGAATTTTAGATTCCTTCTTTTTCTCTTCACAACAGATCCAGACTAAGACCGTGGCACAGTGTGTGGAGTACTACTACACCTGGAAAAAGGAGCATAGAGTTGATAGCGCTCTTCCTCAGGTGAGAGGGAAGAAAATCCAGGCATGCCAGGAGGGTGGAGAAACTGGGAGAAGGGGAGAAAACCTGCTGGCCAGCCGTGCCAGACACCGCTTTGCCAGGATCACATCGTCCCATGCGCTGGGAAAGGCACAGCAGATGCTGCCCAGGCCTTCCTTCTGCTGCTGCCCTGAAATACACCATTCTGGAGCCTAACTCTGAGCCAAAAAAGCCACACCACCATCCAAATGGGCTTGGACTCTCTACAGATGGCTTTCTCAAGGGCTGCCACCTTTGCTGACTCCAATCAGACCCTTCATTCCCCACTTCACTCCTCCTGACATCAGCAATCCCTGTCTTCAGGGAGATGTTGCAGATTTTCAGGCAGTTTTTCTAGCATCCCAGCATACTCCCCAAGAAGCAGCTGCCAGTGCTGTGGCTCCCCTCAGACTTTCCTTACCAGCAAAGAGCAATTTGGTTGGCAAGAGTGAGAGAGAGAGAGAGAGAAAGAGAGAGAGAGATAATTCTGGGTTGTATAAAACGTCTAACCATGTGTCTTCCCTAATTTGACTGAATTTCCATCCCATTCCCTAGACATTTCTGCAGGAAAACCCAAGGGAAAGAAATGTTAGGCAGAGAGGTAGAAATAAAAAATGTAGAATTCTAGATAACCACACATTTATCCCACCCCTCTGGCCTGTAGGAAAGAGGAGCATTTCCCTCCAAGCTCTGCCTTGGCAGCCCGCCGCAGCCCACTGGCAAAGGCAGCCCTTTCCTCAGCTCTTGAGGCTTTGCAAGGATTTGCTTAGGCCAATAGATTTTTGTGCTGGACGCAGGCATTTCCAGCTTTCTGACGGGAAGGAAACATTGAAACAGGATTCTTTGATTTCCAGGCTGTGGGCGAAGGCAAGAGGAGCAAAAGCCCCCCCAGAAAGGAGGATGGGCAGACAGGGAAGAGAAGCCGCAAGAGGGCTGGCAGCGCCCAGTGTCCCTGCTGCCAACCGCGCCAGCCGCCCCGTTCGGCGGGAGGCCCCTTTCCCTGCGGCCAGTGCAAACGGTGCGCAACTTCCTGCTCTTTCTGCTCCAACCTGCGCCTTGGCACTACAACAGGCTGACCCTTTGCAAAGGCGCCGCAGCGCAAGCTCAGGCCACTTGCACCATCGCCCCTCGCAGCCCTGCTCAAGCTTACAACCCACCTCAAACCCAAACAGCTCACTTCAAACCCAGCCTTCACAATGAAACCTTAACCTGCCCCAACAACACACACTGCATACAAGTAGCAACAGATCCATCAAAGCTTGCTTTGATGCTGCTGATCAAATTCCAAAGAGGATGCAGCAAAAGGAGGAAGACATTTCAAGGCATTGAAACAAGAAAGATCCGACTCATGCTCTGATCAATTCACAACATGCCACTGCCCAAAAAGACAGAAATTCATACTAAAAGGCAGATCTTGCCACTTGCTTTAATGATGTGCACTAAATTGAACAATGGATGGTTTGTTTCTTGTCTTCCAGGCTGTTTGAAACCATGCAGGAAAGGAACAAACACAGGAGAAGACATCGCCCTCGCAAAGAAGCAGAGGCTCTCCTCAAGAAGAAAAGACCAAATTAGACAAGCCTGCAGCTTGTCCAGCCAGGCCTAGCAAGGCTTAGGCATCAATAGGACTAGATAGGAATAGGACTGGTTTTTAAGCTTTTAGACTTGTTCAAATTCTATTTAGTTAGTTTACATGATAGGAATCTCCTCAATTTCTTAGTTAAGGTACATGAGTATTATTCAAGATTCATTAGTAGGATTAGATTTATCAGTCAATGTAAGAGGCTTGGTGTTGGCTATGCTCCCTCTTTTTGTCATTTTGCCTTTGTTGAGACACAATCTGTCCTTATCATTAAACCATGTTTGTTCCCTGCTGTCTTTTGGTCTGTATGAAATCACTGCGGCAATCAAAGACGGCACTTGCCCTGAGAGGAGAATCTGGGCACGCACGACCTCCCCAAGGCCCGGCCCCTTGCTCAGCTGGCAGGACTGGCAAAGGTGTGTCTCCTTTACTGCCAGGGAAAGAACGCTGGCGCTTCATCCTTTGATTCCTCAAAATCTCAGCTGCCAGTGGAAAGGGAGGCTTTGTTTAATTCAATGAATTGGATCAAAATGAGTGCTCTGCTCTCACCATCATTTCTGCCCTAAAAGCAACAGCTTTAGTCCTTTTTGTAGCCCAGCAACAGAACTTTGCTTCATTTTGGGGCACTGATGCACCTGACCACCTTGGAAGACGTTTCTAGAACCCCTCCAATTCTATCCAATTCATATCCCATGCACCACAAAGGCATCAGTAGTTCAGTTTCAGTTTCTCTTGAAAGGACCCCTCTCCCGCTCTGGGCCTCCACCAATCTCCTTAGCTAAAGCAGAGCGGCTGGGATCATTATCCTCTCTCTGGCTTCCCACAGCTTAGGTATTTGCACCAAAGAAGAAGCAAACTCCCTCTTTCATCTAGCCCAGCAAATGGCAGTGCCCAGCAAGGCTTTGGTGGCAGGGGCTGTGCAGGGTGGAGAGGGGGCGAGGGAGGGGGCAATTGCCAGGCTGCTTCTGGGAAGCAGCGCAGGGAAGCTTGCCCTTGTCTGATGGAGCCAGTGCAGCTGGGCTTTGGAGCCTACAAAGTATCTGCCTTGCAGTGGCACTTGTTACAGCTGCCCCCTCACTTTGCTGCCCTGTGGGCAACATGCAGCCCGGGAAGGAAGCAAGATTGGGACTGAAGCAAGATTTGCTTTGCCCTAACTATAGGCCAGGAAGCAGCAAAACAGGCTGGGTTTTGTCCTATCTGGCATCTAAGTATTAAAAGAAACGCCAAGGCCGTCAGTGTGGAAAGGTAATTCCATCAGTGTTCCTTTCTTAGAGGAATCCCCGAGTTTTTTGAGACAAACAGCTAGTTTCTCCAAGGGAGCTGGAAGAGGGATATACAAAGTCTGCATTCATGTTTGCTACAGAAATGCCACTGTGCTGTCCCTGTCTGTGTGTCCCCATCAGTTCCCCTGAGAAACATGCTGTTTCTCTAAGTTTCAAGGAAGGAGTGATGAGGTGAGTGACCAGCTCAGAGGCCCAAAGGAGGGAAAACATCAAGCGGCATTATTGGGCACCAAAAGGAGATTTGAGAAAGGGGGCAGCATGAATGCCTCCACTTTGAGATGAAGCTTTGGAGTTGCCTCTCGCCTGAACAACTTGCAAATTCTAGCTCCTCTCAGAGCTGGAGGAGAGCCAGCGGGAGGAGTCCTGCTCCTTCTCCAGGGCAGGAGATGAGGTTCTGGGCCCTTGGACACAGACAGGCTTCTGGGAGCGTTCAGCTGGAGACACCTTGCAGAGAAGCACCCACAAGAGCCAGGGCTGTCCCTGCACTGCTTTTGCCCGTCTCCTCAGACGACTCAGGAGAAAAACCCAATGGCAAGGCTCTCAGAGCAAGCTTGCAGCAGCAGAAGTAAAAGGGGCAGAGGTGGCCCATGCCTCTTTCTGTCCCATGGCTCCCCTGGGGTTCTACATGGAATGTTGGGCTGTGCCCATAGCAACTGTCGTTGTCTCCTGCTCCTGCGGCCCTTGGTGGAACGCTGCTGGAGCAGCGCTGGAGCAGCAGCTGCAGGATCAGCTCCTGGGCTGTCCCTGACCAGCCACCTCCTGCACTCAGCGCCACACCCGGCCTCTGCACCCACATCCTCGTCTCCTCGGCTGCCTCCAGGCATCCCCACAGCACTTGGGGATTGTCCAAGGTAAGAAAATCCCCGTTTGCCCTCAAAGCACTAACACAAGGGCACGAGGCTCCAGCTGCCTCTCCCACCAACCACGACACACAGGCTGCCTGCTCACTTTCCCCACACCACGTTCCATGTCAAAGCGGGCTGCAGCTTCTGAAGGAATCGTGTTGCCTCCCAGGCAAACACAGACCTTTCCATAGAGGATGTAGAGAGCTGTCCCAGTGCAGTTGCAGATCCTCCTCCACGGATCACCTGCTTCAAAGTTCTTGGCACCCATTGCAGTCCCAAACCTAGCTTGTGGTGACCCCAAAACAAATTGGTCATGCCTGAGGAGTTCAGGGCTTCAGTGTCAACAAATCCCCTTATGCCCTGACTCAGCTCACACCTGCTCCAAAGCTGCAAAAACCAGAATGATGGCACTTCTCCTCTGGGATCCCTCTCATTCAGGCCATGGAAGCATTTCACTGGCCTTGTCCTCAAACACAGCTGTTCAACTTCAAAAATCATCTGCTATCAGCAATCCTTATGTGCTTACACAGTTACATCTCTGATAGATACATTCTATTTTCATATCCTGTAGATACTTCTTTCAATGCATGTAGGGCTGCTTCTACCTCATGCTCAGGGGCAGCTGTGAAATGCCATCTTCTCAAGAACACAATCACAGTACCAGAGAATTTTCTGGCTTGCAAGGGATTCTCAAAGATCACTGAGCCCAACTCCAGGGCCTGCCCGGGGCAGCCTCAACAATCACATGCCCAAGAGCGCTGTCCAAACACTTTTGGAGCTCAGTCAGCCTTGGTGCCGGCACCCCTTCCCTGGAGAGCCTCTTCCAGTGGCCAAGCACCCTCTGGGTGAAGAGCCTTTTCCTTCTATCCACCCTAAGCCTGCACTGCCACATCTTGCAGCCCATTCTCTTGGCTCCTCCCAGTGGCCCCAGCACTGAAGAGAGTAGTGCATGGCCTTCTGCTTCCCCTCCTCAGGAAGCTGCTGACTGCTAGAGGCTCCTGCCTAGGCAATTCCACCTCAAAACCACGGCAATGACAGCAAAAAGAAAGGAGCTGGGACAGAGGAGCTCAGGGCTTGCAACGATGAAGTTGAGAAGGAAGTCTATTGACACATCCTGGGCGCAACGATTTCTAACTGGAGCATTGTTTGGATCTTTTTCAGGTGGAAAGGAGAGGCACAATGAAAAGGAAAGCAAGAGGCAACAATCAGCCGTGAGTTTTGGCCTAGGGTAAAGGACAGCAAACTGGAGGAATGGCCAGGAGGAGAACTGCTCTTTCAGAGTCAGGCTGGGATTGCTTCAAGCCTGTGCAGCCACAGGAAGGCTCTCTCCAGCACTTGCCTTTCTTACCTTCACCTCTTTCTTCCTTTAGGCACATCAATGTTGGCAGCGACTTTCAGGCTGAGCTCCCAGAGCTGCAGAGCAGAGCACCAAGTGAGGATGAAGAGCCTGCAAGCCTGGTCTGGAAGCCCTGGGGAGAAGATGACTCTGACATGGAAAAACCTGACAGAGGTAGCTTCTCTTCAAGCTTTTCTTCCACCCCTGACATACTTGGATCTTTCAAAGTCTCCTTTTGCATAGAAAGGCAGCTTCTTGCAGCCTCCGCTTCTCTCCCTGTCTCACGTGTCTTCCCATCTAGAAGTGTTAGAGGCAAGGAGAACGCTCTGCTTCTGCAGCAGAGCAGCAAAAAGAGCAAGCATCTTGCTCTCCAAATCGGTCAGGCCCATTTGCCACTGCAAGAGAGGAGATTGGCCTCCACTTCTTCTACAAGAAGCTGCTCTGAAGGGAGAGCCAGCACTGCGGGGGCCCTTGCTTCAGCTGGCCCTGTCTTTGCTCTCCTTTTCATGCTCTCCAAGCTGCTGCCTTTAGCTCCTGGCCTTTCCTTCCGCCTTGCATGGCAACCTTTGCTCTTGCTGCCCTCAAGGCTGACTTGGGCTGCCTTTTTGTTGTGCTTGCAGTAAGACAACTGCTGGACATGGCCAGCTCCCGTGGCATTGCCGGGCCAGCAGCTGACCTGGAGCGCGCCCTGCACTGCCTGCACCAGGCAGGCGGCAGCCTTCCGGTAAGAAGCCGCTCTGTGGGCGCACAGAAGAGGGCACAGGGAATGCACAAGGCCCGGCCACTGGCACAGCCTTTCCTGCCTGCTCCTTGATGAAGGCTCTTGACAGGGAGCAGAGCACCTGCTGCCTGCTGTGTCTCCTCCAGCTGCGTCAGGGCTGAGCCCAAACGGCTCCAGCAGGGAGAATCTCCCTCCTGCAGGCGGCGGCGCAAGCTCCTGCAGCCTGCTGCCTTGGAAATCGCCTGCAGCTCTGGCTGCTCTAAGACATTTGGAGAGGAAATTCCCAGAAGCCTCACTCAGCTGAGGCCATTCTGGCTGCAGGAGCCGCAAAATCATTCGCTTGGGGAGCAAAATGCCCCTCTTGGGCACCAGAATCAAAGTGCTGGGCAGCAAAAAATAGGCACTGGGATCAAATCCCAGGCTTTCACATGGCATACAGTTGCTTGAATGTCTGAAGAGGCAAAGTAGCTGAAAGGCAGCATCTGTGCTTTTCGGCTCATTTTGGGTGTTGTGGGGCTCCTAAAGCCTTTTCCCCTTGGATCTTGCAGGAGGCTCTGGAGATGTTGCTCTCAGGGGGGCCTGCAACAGCTCAAGGCCATCCCTTGGCTGATTATCATTACGCAGGTAAGCAAAGCAGAGCTTCTTCCTTCACTGACAGATGCTGCCGTCCCCTTCAGTGTTGTGGCAAGTGTTTCTGCTTCAACAAATTGTGCTTAACACCAGCACAAGGTCTTGTCTTCTCAGGGGCTGGCGAAAGCACCAGCATCTAGACCTTCAGCTTTACTTCTTTTCCAATCCTTTTCCCAGCGGAATGCCTGCTCTTGTCTTCATCACCTTTTGAGGCAGCAGACATGTACTCACACGGGAATGATGGTCTGCAACCATTTGCTTGCGGCGGCCAGTGGGATCTACTTCATGTGGATCGAGTGATCCATTTACCTGCTGCTTTTTATTGCCAGGCTCTGATAGATGGACACCTGAGGAGAAGGACTCCTTCCAAAAGGCTTTCCACACCTACGGCAAGGATTTTCATCTCATCCAGAAGCAGGTAAAGCCGCAGGACATTCTTTACCTGAGCAGATCATCAGGAGGAAAGCTTGCTTCTAGCTGGTAACAAACACTGGGCTTCGGTCTCTCTCTTCTCAAGTACCAAAACTGCTCAAGTAGTAACAAAACGGGACATCAAAGGCCTGTGTGAAAAGGATGATCCTGTCTCTCCAGCCCTTTTCTCCAAGCTCCTTTGGAATATGATGATTTATTCTCTCAGACTTGTCGCACACCTCTGCTGCTGCTTCCACAAGACATTGTGCTGGCATAACTGGAGTGAACCCGGCAAAGAAGACCTGTGCTAGATGGATTTCTTGTTGATCTGTGCATTACGTGTGCTACCACCTAGCATGATACACGGTTTACTACATTGCATGATGCCTCTCTTTCTCCATCTTCATTTCATTTTACACCCTACTCCATTTATTCATGATTTTACTTCCTACTTTACTCCGTCATCTACTTCATCCCCAAAGCACCCTACAAAGGAATTTTAGATTCCTTCTTTTTCTCTTCACAACAGATCCAGACTAAGACCGTGGCACAGTGTGTGGAGTACTACTACACCTGGAAAAAGGAGCATAGAGTTGCTAGCACTCTTGCTCAGGTGAGGGGGAAGAAAATCCAGGCATGCCAGGAGGGTGGAGAAACTGGGAGAAGGGGAGAAAACCTGCTGGCCAGGCATGCCAGACGCCGCTTTGCCAGGATCACATCGTCCCATGCGCTGGGAAAGGCACAGCAGATGCTGCCCAGGCCTTCCTTCTGCTGCTGCCCTGAAATACGCCATTCTGGAGCCTAACTCTGAGCCAAAAAAGCCGCACCACCACCCAAATGGGCTTGGACTCTCTACAGATGGCTTTCTCAAGGGCTGCCACCTTTGCTGACTCCAATCAGACCCTTCATTCCCCACTTCACTCCTCCTGACATCAGCAATCCCTGTCTTCAGGGAGATGTTGCAGATTTTCAGGCAGTTTTTCTAGCATCCCAGCATACTCCCCAAGAAGCAGCTGCCAGTGCTGTGGCTCCCCTCAGACTTTCCTTACCAGCAAAGAGCAATTTGCTTGGCAAGTGTGAGAGAGAGAAAGAGAAAGAGAGAGAGAGACATTATTCTGGGTTGTATAAAAGGTCTAACCATGTGTCTTCCCTAATTTGACTGAATTTCCATCCCATTCCCTAGACATTTCTGCAGGAAAACCCAAGGGAAATAAATGTTAGGCAGAGAGGTAGAAATAAGAAATGTAGAATTCTAGATAGCCACACATTTATCCCACCCCTCTGGCCTGTAGCAAAGAGGAGCTTTTCCCTCCAAGCTCTGCCTTGGCAGCCCGCCGCAGCCCACTGGCAAAGGCAGCCCTTTCCTCAGCTCTTGAGGCTTTGCAAGGATTTGCTTAGGCCAATAGATTTTTGTGCTGGACGCAGGCATTTCCAGCTTTCTGACGGGAAGGAAACCTTGAAACAGGATTCTTTGATTTCCAGGCTGTGGGCGAAGGCAAGAGGAGCAAAAGCCCCCCCAGAAAGGAGGATGGGCAGACAGGGAAGAGAAGCCGCAAGAGGGTTGGCAGTGCAGAGTGTCCCTGCTGCCAACCGCGCCAGCCGCCCCGTTCGGCGGGAGGCCCCTTTCCCTGCGGCCAGTGCAAACGGTGCGCAACTTCCTGCTCTTTCTGCTCCCACCTGCGCCTTGGCACTCAAACAGGCTGACCCTTTGCAAAGGCGCCGCAGCGCAAGCTCAGGCCACTTGCACCATCGCCCCTCGCAGCCCTGCTCAAGCTTACAACCCACCTCAAACCCAAACAGCTCACTTCCAACCCAGCCTTCACAATGAAACCTTACCCTGCCCCAACAACACACACTGCATACAAGTAGCAACAGATCCATCAAAGCAAGCTTTGATGCTGCTGATCAAATTCCAAATAGGATGCAGCAAAAGGAGGAAGACATTTCAAGGCATTGAAACAAGAAAGATCTGACTCATGCTCTGATCAATTCACAACGTGCCACTGCCCAAACAGACAGAAATTCATACTAAAAGGCAGATCTTGCCACTTGCTGTAATGGTGTGTACTAAATTGAACAATGGATGGTTTGTTTCCTGTCTTCCAGGCTGTTTGAAACCATGCAGGAAAGGAACAAACACAGGAGAAGACATCGCCCTCGCAAAGAAGCAGAGCCTCTCCCCAAGAAGAAAAGACCAAATTAGACAAGCCTGCAGCTTGTCCAGCCAGGCCTAGCAAGGCTTAGGACTAGATAGGAATAGGACTGGTTTTTAAGCTTCGATAACGTCAATAGAACTAGATAGGAATAGGACTGGTTTTTAAGCTTTTAGACTTGTTCAAATTCTATTTAGTTAGTTTACATGATAGGAATCTCCTCAATTTCTTAGTTAAGGTACATGAATGTTATTCAAGATTCATTAGTAGGATTAGATTTATCAGTCAATGTAAGAGGCTTGGTGTTGGCTACGCTCCGTCTTTTGTCATTTTGCCTTTGTTGAGACACAATCTGTCTTTATCATTAAACCAGGTTTGTTCCACTTTATCTTTTGGTCTGTATGAAATCACTGCGGCAATCAAAGATGGCGCTTGCCCTGAGAGGAGAATCTGGGCACGCACGACCTCCCCAAGGCCCGGCCCCTTGCTCAGCTGGCAGGACTGGCAAAGGTGTGTCTCCTTTACTGCCAGGGAAAGAACGCTGGCGCTTCATCCTTTGATTCCTACAAATCTCAGCTGCCAGTGGAAAGGGAGGCTTTGTTTAATTCAATGAATTGGATCAAAATGAGTGCTCTGCTCTCACCATCATTTCTGCCCTAAAAGCAACAGCTTTAGTCCTTTTTGTAGCCCAGCAACAGAACTTTGTTTCATTTTGGGGCACTGATGCACCTGACCACCTTGGAAGACGTTTCTAGAACCCCTCCAATTCTATCCAATTCATATCCCATGCACCACAAAGGCATCAGTAGTTCAGTTTCAGTTTCTCTTGAAAGGAGCCCTCTCCCGCTCTGGGCCTCCACCAATCTCCTTAGCTAAAGCAGAGCGGCTGGGATCATTATCCTCTCTCTGGCTTCCCACAGCTTAGGTATTTGCACCAAAGAAGAAGCAAACTCCCTCTTTCATCTAGCCCAGCAAATGGCACTGCCCAGCAAGGCTTTGGTGGCAGGGGCTGTGCAGGGTGGAGAGGGGGCGAGGGAGGGGGCAATTGCCAGGCTGCTTCTGGGAAGCAGCGCAGGGAAGCTTGCCCTTGTCTGATGGAGCCAGTGCAGCTGGGCTTTGGAGCCTACAATGTATCTGCCTTGCAGTGGCACTTGTGACAGCTGCCCCCTCACTTTGCTGCCCTGTGGGCAACATGCAGCCCGGGAAGGAAGCAAGATTGGGACTGAAGCAAGATTTGCTTTGCCTTAACTATAGGCCGGGAAGCAGCAAAACTGGCTGGGTTTTGTCCTATCTGGCATCTAAGTATTAAAAGAAACGCCAAGGCCGTCAGTGTGGAAAGGTAATTCCATCAGTGTTCCTTTGTTAGAGGAATGCCTGAGTCTTTTGAGACAAACAGCTAGTTTCTCCAAGGGAGCTGGAAGAGGGATATACAAAGTCTGCATTCATGTTTGCTACAGAAATGCCACTGTGCTGTCCCTGTCTGTGTGTCCCCATCAGTTCCCCTGAGAAACATGCTGTTTCTCTAAGTTTCAAGGAAGGAGTGATGAGGTGAGTGACCAGCTCAGAGGCCCAAAGGAGGGAAAACATCAAGCGACATTATTGGGCACCAAAAGGAGATTTGAGAAAGGGGGCAGCATGAATGCCTCCACTTTGAGAGGAAGCTTTGGAGTTGCCTCTCGCCTGAACAACTTGCAAATTCTAGCTCCTCTCAGAGCTGGAGGAGAGCCAGCGGGAGGAGTCCTGCTGCTTCTCCAGGGCAGGAGATGAGGTTCTGGGCCCTTGGACACAGACAGACTCCTGGGCACGTTCAGCTGGAGACACCTTGCAGAGAAGCACCGACAAGAGCCAGGGCTGTCCCTGCACTGCTTTTGCCCGTCTCCTCAGACGACTCAGGAGAAAAACCCAATGGCAAGGCTCTCAGAGCAAGCTTGCAGCAGCAGAAGTAAAAGGGGCAGAGGTGGCCCATGCCTCTTTCTGTCCCATGGCTCCCCTGGGGTTCTACATGGAATGTTGGGCTGTGCCCATAGCAACTGTCGTTGTCTCCTGCTCCTGCGGCCCTTGGTGGAACGCTGCTGGAGCAGCGCTGGAGCAGCAGCTGCAGGATCAGCTCCTGGGCTGTCCCTGACCAGCCACCTCCTGCACTCAGCGCCACACCCGGCCTCTGCACCCACATCCTCGTCTCCTCGGCTGCCTCCAGGCATCCCCACAGCACTTGGGGATCGTCCAAGGTAAGAAAATCCCCGTTTGCCCTCAAAGCACTAACACAAGGGCACGAGGCTCCAGCTGCCTCTCCCGCCAACCACGACACACAGGCTGCATGCTCACTTTCCCCACACCAGGTTCCACGTCAAAACAAGCTTCAGCTTCTGAAGGAATCGTGTTGCCTCCCAGGCAAACACAGACCTTTCCATAGAGGATGTAGAGAGCTGTCCCAGTGCAGTTGCAGATCCTCCTCCACGGATCACCTGCTTCAAAGTTCTTGGCACCCATTGCAGTCCTAAACCTAGCTTGTGGTGACCCCAAAACAAATTGGTCATGCCTGAGGAGTTCAGGGCTTCAGTGTCAACAAATCCCCTTATGCCCTGACTCAGCTCACACCTGCTCCAAAGCTGCAAAAACCAGAATGATGGCACTTCTCCTCTGGGATCCCTCTCATTCAGGCCATGGAAGCATTTCACTGGCCTTGTCCTCAAACACAGCTGTTCAAATTCAAAAATCATCTGCTATCAGCAATCCTTATGTGCTTACATAGTTACATCTCTGATAGATACATTGTATTTTCATATCCTGTAGATACTTCTTTCAATGCATGTAGGGCTGCTTCTACCTCATGCTCAGGGGCAGCTGTGAAATGCCACCTTCTCAAGAACACAATCACAGTACCAGAGAATTTTCTGGCTTGCAAGGGATTCCCAAAGATCACTGAGCCCAACTCCAGGGCCTGCCCGGGGCAGCCTCAACAATCACATGCCCAAGAGCGCTGTCCAAACACTTTTGGAGCTCAGTCAGCCTTGGTGCCGGCACCCCTTCCCTGGAGAGCCTCTTCCAGTGGCCAAGCACCCTCTGGGTGAAGAGCCTTTTCCTTCTATCCACCCTAAGCCTGCACTGCCACATCTTGCAGCCCATTCTCTTGGCTCCTCTCAGTGGCCCCAGCACTGAAGACAGTAGTGCATGGCCTTCTGCTTCCCCTCCTCAGGAAGCTGCTGACTGCTAGAGGCTCCTGCCTAGGCAATTCCACCTCAAAACCACGGCAATGACAGCAAAAAGAAAGGAGCTGGGACAGAGGAGCTCAGGGTTTGCAACGATGAAGTTGAGAAGGAAGGCTACTGACACATCCTGGGCACAACGATTTCTAACTGGAGCATTGTTTGGATCTTTTTCAGGTGGAAAGGAGAGGCACAATGAAAAGGAAAGCAAGAGGCAACAATCAGCCGTGAGTTTTGGCCTAGCGTTAAAGGACAGCAAACTGGAGGAATGGCCAGGAGGAGAACTGCTCTTTCAGAGTCAGGCTGGGATTGCTTCAAGCCTGTGCAGCCACAGGAAGGCTCTCTCCAGCACTTGCCTTTCTTACCTTCACCTCTTTCTTCCTTTAGGCACATCAATGTTGGCAGCGACTTTCAGGCTGAGCTCCCAGAGCTGCAGAGCAGAGCACCAAGTGAGGATGAAGAGCCTGCAAGCCTGGTCTGGAAGCCCTGGGGAGAAGATGACTCTGACATGGAAAAACCTGACAGAGGTAGCTTCTCTTCAAGCTTTTCTTCCACCCCTGACATACTTGGATCTTTCAAAGTCTCCTTTTGCATAGAAAGGCAGCTTCTTGCAGCCTCCGCTTCTCTCCCTGTCTCACCTGTCTTCCCATCTAGAAGTGTTAGAGGCAAGGAGAACGCTCTGCTTCTGCAGCAGAGCAGAAAAAGAGCAAGCATCTTGCTCTCCAAATCGGTCAGGCCCATTTGCCACTGCAAGAGAGGAGATTGGCCTCCACTTCTTCTACAAGAAGCTGCTCTGAAGGGAGAGCCAGCACTGCGGGGGCCCTTGCTTCAGCTGGCCCTGTCTTTGCTCTCCTTTTCATGCTCTCCAAGCCGCTGCCTTTAGCTCCTGGCCTTTCCTTCCGCCTTGCATGGCAACCTTTGCTCTTGCTGGCCTCAAGGCTGACTTGGGCTGCCTTTTTGTTGTGCTTGCAGTAAGACAACTGCTGGACATGGCCAGCTCCCGTGGCATTGCCGGGCCAGCAGCTGACCTGGAGCGCGCCCTGCACTGCCTGCACCAGGCAGGCGGCAGCCTTCCGGTAAGAAGCCGCTCTGTGGGCGCACAGAAGAGGGCACAGGGAATGCACAAGGCCCGGCCACTGGCACAGCCTTTCCTGCCTGCTCCTTGATGAAGGCTCTTGACAGGGAGCAGAGCACCTGCTGCCTGCTGTGTCTCCTCCAGCTGCGTCAGGGCTGAGCCCAAACGGCTCCAGCAGGGAGAATCTCCCTCCTGCAGGCGGCGGCGCAAGCTCCTGCAGCCTGCTGCCTTGGAAATCGCCTGCAGCTCTGGCTGCTCTAAGACTTTTGGAGAGGAAATTCCCAGAAGCCTCACTCAGTTGAGGCCATTCTGGCTGCAGGAGCCACAAAATCATTCGCTTGGGGAGCAAAATGCCACTCTTGGGCACCAGCATCAAAGGGCTGGGCAGCAAAAACTAGGCACTGGGATCAAATCCCAGGCTTTCACATGACATACAGTTGCTTGAATGTCTGAAGAGGCAAAGTAGCTGAAAGGCAGCATCTGTGCTTTTCGGCTCATTTTGGGTGTGGTGGGGCGCCTAAAGCCTTTTCCCCTTGGATCTTGCAGGAGGCTCTGGAGATGTTGCTCTCAGGGGGGCCTGCAACAGCTCAAGGCCATCCCTTGGCTGATTATCATTACGCAGGTAAGCAAAGCAGAGCTTCTTCCTTCACTGACAGATGCTGCCGTCCCCTTCAGTGTTGTGGCAAGTGTTTCTGCTTCAACAAATTGTGCTTAACACCAGCACAAGGTCTTGTCTTCTCAGGGGCTGGCGAAAGCACCAGCATCTAGACCTTCAGCTTTACTTCTTTTCCAATCCTTTTCCCAGCGGAATGCCTGCTCTTGTCTTCATCACCTTTTGAGGCAGCAGACATGTACTCACACGGGAATGATGGTCTGCAACCATTTGCTTGCGGCGGCCAGTGGGATCTACTTCATGTGGATCGAGTGATCCATTTACCTGCTGCTTTTTATTGCCAGGCTCTGATAGATGGACACCTGAGGAGAAGGACTCCTTCCAAAAGGCTTTCCACACCTACGGCAAGGATTTTCATCTCATCCAGAAGCAGGTAAAGCCGCAGGACATTCTTTACCTGAGCAGATCATCAGGAGGAAAGCTTGCTTCTAGCTGGTAACAAACACTGGGCTTCGGTCTCTCTCTTCTCAAGTACCAAAACTGCTCAAGTAGTAACAAAACGGGACATCAAAGGCCTGTGTGAAAAGGATGATCCTGTCTCTCCAGCCCTTTTCTCCAAGCTCCTTTGGAATATGATGATTTATTCTCTCAGACTTGTCGCACACCTCTGCTGCTGCTTCCACAAGACATTGTGCTGGCATAACTGGAGTGAACCCGGCAAAGAAGACCTGTGCTAGATGGATTTCTTGTTGATCTGTGCATTACGTGTGCTACCACCTAGCATGATACACGGTTTACTACATTGCATGATGCCTCTCTTTCTCCATCTTCATTTCATTTTACACCCTACTCCATTTACTTCATGATTTTACTTCCTACTTTACTCCGTCATCTACTTTATCCCCAAAGCACCCTACAAAGGAATTTTAGATTCCTTCTTTTTCTCTTCACAACAGATCCAGACTAAGACCGTGGCACAGTGTGTGGAGTACTACTACACCTGGAAAAAGGAGCATAGAGTTGCTAGCACTCTTGCTCAGGTGAGGGGGAAGAAAATCCAGGCATGCCAGGAGGGTGGAGAAACTGGGAGAAGGGGAGAAAACCTGCTGGCCAGGCATGCCAGACGCCGCTTTGCCAGGATCACATCGTCCCATGCGCTGGGAAAGGCACAGCAGATGCTGCCCAGGCCTTCCTTCTGCTGCTGCCCTGAAATACGCCATTCTGGAGCCTAACTCTGAGCCAAAAAAGCCGCACCACCACCCAAATGGGCTTGGACTCTCTACAGATGGCTTTCTCAAGGGCTGCCACCTTTGCTGACTCCAATCAGACCCTTCATTCCCCACTTCACTCCTCCTGACATCAGCAATCCCTGTCTTCAGGGAGATGTTGCAGATTTTCAGGCAGTTTTTCTAGCATCCCAGCATACTCCCCAAGAAGCAGCTGCCAGTGCTGTGGCTCCCCTCAGACTTTCCTTACCAGCAAAGAGCAATTTGCTTGGCAAGTGTGAGAGAGAGAAAGAGAAAGAGAGAGAGAGACATTATTCTGGGTTGTAGAAAAGGTCTAACCATGTGTCTTCCCTAATTTGACTGAATTTCCATCCCATTCCCTAGACATTTCTGCAGGAAAACCCAAGGGAAAGAAATGTTAGGCAGAGAGGTAGAAATAAGAAATGTAGAATTCTAGATAGCCACACATTTATCCCACCCCTCTGGCCTGTAGCAAAGACGAGCATTTCCCTCCAAGCTCTGCCTTCGCAGCCCGCCGCAGCCCACTGGCAAAGGCAGCCCTTTCCTCAGCTCTTGAGGCTTTGCAAGGATTTGCTTAGGCCAATAGATTTTTGTGCTGGACGCAGGCATTTCCAGCTTTCTGACGGGAAGGAAACATTGAAACAGGATTCTTTGATTTCCAGGCTGTGGGCGAAGGCAAGAGGAGCAAAAGCCCCCCCAGAAAGGAGGATGGGCAGACAGGGAAGAGAAGCCGCAAGAGGGCTGGCAGCGCCCAGTGTCCCTGCTGCCAACCGCGCCAGCCGCCCCGTTCGGCGGGAGGCCCCTTTCCCTGCGGCCAGTGCAAACGGTGCGCAACTTCCTGCTCTTTCTGCTCCAACCTGCGCCTTGGCACTCAAACAGGCTGACCCTTTGCAAAGGCGCCGCAGCGCAAGCTCAGGCCACTTGCACCATCGCCCCTCGCAGCCCTGCTCAAGCTTACAACCCACCTCAAACCCAAACAGCTCACTTCCAACCCAGCCTTCACAATGAAACCTTACCCTGCCCCAACAACACACACTGCATACAAGTAGCAACAGATCCATCAAAGCTTGCTTTGATGCTGCTGATCAAATTCCAAATAGGATGCAGCAAAAGGAGGAAGACATTTCAAGGCATTGAAACAAGAAAGATCCGACTCATGCTCTGATCAATTCACAACGTGCCACTGCCCAAAAAGACAGAAATTCATACTAAAAGGCAGATCTTGCCACTTGCTGTAATGGTGTGTACTAAATTGAACAATGGATGGTTTGTTTCCTGTCTTCCAGGCTGTTTGAAACCATGCAGGAAAGGAACAAACACAGGAGAAGACATCGCCCTCGCAAAGAAGCAGAGCCTCTCCCCAAGAAGAAAAGACCAAATTAGACAAGCCTGCAGCTTGTCCAGCCAGGCCTAGCAAGGCTTAGGACTAGATAGGAATAGGACTTGTTTTTAAGCTTTGATAACATCAATAGAACTAGATAGGAATAGGACTGGTTTTTAAGCTTTTAGACTTGTAGAAATTCTATTTAGTTAGTTTACATGATAGGAATCTCCTCAATTTCTTAGTTAAGGTACATGAGTATTATTCAAGATTCATTAGTAGGATTAGATTTATCAGTCAATGTAAGAGGCTTGGTGTTGGCTATGCTCCCTCTTTTTGTCATTTTGCCTTTGTTGAGACACAATCTGTCCTTATCATTAAACCATGTTTGTTCCCTGCTGTCTTTTGGTCTGTATGAAATCACTGCGGCAATCAAAGACGGCACTTGCCCTGAGAGGAGAATCTGGGCACGCACGACCTCCCCAAGGCCCGGCCCCTTGCTCAGCAGGCAGGACTGGCGAAGGTGTGTCTCCTTTACTGCCAGGGAAAGAACGCTGGCGCTTCATCCTTTGATTCCTACAAATCTCAGCTGCCAGTGGAAAGGGAGGCTTTGTTTAATTCAATGAATTGGATCAAAATGAGTGCTCTGCTCTCACCATCATTTCTGCCCTAAAAGCAACAGCTTTAGTCCTTTTTGTAGCCCAGCAACAGAACTTTGTTTCATTTTGGGGCACTGATGCACCTGACCACCTTGGAAGACGTTTCTAGAACCCCTCCAATTCTATCCAATTCATATCCCATGCACCACAAAGGCATCAGTAGTTCAGTTTCAGTTTCTCTTGAAAGGACCCCTCTCCCGCTCTGGGCCTCCACCAATCTCCTTAGCTAAAGCAGAGCGGCTGGGATCATCATCCTCTCTCTGACTTCCCACAGCTTAGGTATTTGCACCAAAGAAGAAGCAAACTCCCTCTTTCATCTAGCCCAGCAAATGGCACTGCCCAGCAAGGCTTTGGTGGCAGGGGCTGTGCAGGGTGGAGAGGGGGCGAGGGAGGGGGCAATTGCCAGGCTGCTTCTGGGAAGCAGCGCAGGGAAGCTTGCCCTTGTCTGATGGAGCCAGTGCAGCTGGGCTTTGGAGCCTACAAAGTATCTGCCTTGCAGTGGCACTTGTTACAGCTGCCCCCTCACTTTGCTGCTCTGTGGGCAACATGCAGCCCGGGAAGGAAGCAAGATTGGGACTGAAGCAAGATTTGCTTTGCCTTAACTATAGGCCAGGAAGCAGCAAAACTGGCTGGGTTTTGTCCTATCTGGCATCTAAGTATTAAAAGAAACGCCAAGGCCGTCAGTGTGGAAAGGTAATTCCATCAGTGTTCCTTTCTTAGAGGAATCCCCGAGTTTTTTGAGACAAACAGCTAGTTTCTCCAAGGGAGCTGGAAGAGGGATATACAAAGTCTGCATTCATGTTTGCTACAGAAATGCCACTGTGCTGTCCCTGTCTGTGTGTCCCCATCAGTTCCCCTGAGAAACATGCTGTTTCTCTAAGTTTCAAGGAAGGAGTGATGAGGTGAGTGACCAGCTCAGAGGCCCAAAGGAGGGAAAACATCAAGCGGCATTATTGGGCACCAAAAGGAGATTTGAGAAAGGGGGCAGCATGAATGCCTCCACTTTGAGAGGAAGCTTTGGAGTTGCCTCTCGGCTGAACAACTTGCAAATTCTAGCTCCTCTCAGAGCTGGAGGAGAGCCAGCGGGAGGAGTCCTGCTCCTTCTCCAGGGCAGGAGATGAGGTTCTGGGCCCTTGGACACAGACAGGCTCCTGGGAGCGTTCAGCTGGAGACACCTTGCAGAGAAGCACCCACAAGAGCCAGGGCTGTCCCTGCACTGCTTTTGCCCGTCTCCTCAGACGACTCAGGAGAAAAACCCAATGGAAGGGCTCTCAGAGCAAGCTTGCAGCAGCAGAAGTAAAAGGGGCAGAGGTGGCCCATGCCTCTTTCTGTCCCATGGCTCCCCTGGGGTTCTACATGGAATGTTGGGCTGTGCCCATAGCAACTGTCGTTGTCTCCTGCTCCTGCGGCCCTTGGTGGAACACTGCTGGAGCAGCGCTGGAGCAGCAGCTGCAGGATCAGCTCCTGGGCTGTCCCTGACCAGCCACCTCCTGCACTCAGCGCCACACCCGGCCTCTGCACCCACATCCTCGTCTCCTCGGCTGCCTCCAGGCATCCCCACAGCACTTGGGGATCGTCCAAGGTAAGAAAATCCCCGTTTGCCCTCAAAGCACTAACACAAGGGCACGAGGCTCCAGCTGCCTCTCCCGCCAACCACGACACACAGGCTGCCTGCTCACTTTCCCCACACCACGTTCCACGTCAAAGCCGGCTGCAGCTTCTGAAGGAATCGTGTTGCCTCCCAGGCAAACACAGACCTTTCCATAGAGGATGTAGAGAGCTGTCCCAGTGCAGTTGCAGATCCTCCTCCACGGATCACCTGCTTCAAAGTTCTTGGCACCCATTGCAGCCCTAAACCTCACTTGTGGTGACCCCAAAACAAATTGGTCATGCCTGAGGAGTTCAGGGCTTCAGTGTCAACAAATCCCCTTATGCCCTGACTCAGCTCACACCTGCTCCAAAGCTGCAAAAACCAGAATGATGGCACTTCTCCTCTGGGATCCCTCTCATTCAGGCCATGGAAGCATTTCACTGGCCTTGTCCTCAAACACAGCTGTTCAACTTCAAAAACCATCTGCTATCAGCAATCCTTATGTGCTTACATAGTTACATCTCTGATAGATACATTCTATTTTCATATCCTGTAGATACTTCTTTCAATGCATGTAGGGCTGCTTCTACCTCATGCTCAGGGGCAGCTGTGAAATGCCATCTTCTCAAGAACACAATCACAGTACCAGAGAATTTTCTGGCTTGCAAGGGATTCTCAAAGAACACTGAGCCCAACTCCAGGGCCTGCCAGGGGCAGCCTCAACAATCACACCCTGTGCCCAAGAGCGCTGTCCAAACACTTTTGGAGCCCAGTCAGCCTTGGTGCTGGCACCCCTTCCCTGGAGAGCCTCTTCCAGTGGCCAAGCACCCTCTGGGTGAAGAGCCTTTTCCTTCTATCCACCCTAAGCCTGCACTGCCACATCTTGCAGCCCATTCTCTTGGCTCCTCCCAGTGGCCCCAGCACTGAAGACAGTAGTGCATGGCCTTCTGCTTCCCCTCCTCAGGAAGCTGCTGACTGCTAGAGGCTCCTGCCTAGGCAATTGCACCTCAAATGCATGGCAATGCCAGCAAAAAGAAAGGAGCTGGGACAGAGGAGCTCAGGGCTTGCAACGATGAGGTCGAGAAGGATGTCTACTGACACATCCTGGGCACAACGATTTCTAACTGGAGCATTGTTTGGATCTTTTTCAGGTGGAAAGGAGAGGCACAATGAAAAGGAAAGCAAGAGGCAACAATCAGCCGTGAGTTTTGGCCTAGGGTTAAAGGACAGCAAACTAGAGGAATGGCCAGGAGGAGAACTGCTCTTTCAGAGTCAGGCTGGGATTGCTTCAAGCCTGTGCAGCCACAGGAAGGCTCTCTCCAGCACTTGCCTTTCTTACCTTCACCTCTTTCTTCCTTTAGGCACATCAATGTTGGCAGCGACTTTCAGGCTGAGCTCCCAGAGCTGCAGAGCAGAGCACCAAGTGAGGATGAAGAGCCTGCAAGCCTGGTCTGGAAGCCCTGGGGAGAAGATGACTCTGACATGGAAAAACCTGACAGAGGTAGCTTCTCTTCAAGCTTTTCTTCCACCCCTGACATACTTGGATCTTTCAAAGTCTCCTTTTGCATAGAAAGGCAGCTTCTTGCAGCCTCCGCTTCTCTCCCTGTCTCACCTGTCTTCCCATCTAGAAGTGTTAGAGGCAAGGAGAACGCTCTGCTTCTGCAGCAGAGCAGCAAAAAGAGCAAGCCTCTTGCTCTCCAAATCGGTCAGGCCCATTTGCCACTGCAAGAGAGGAGATTGGCCTCCACTTCTTCTACAAGAAGCTGCTCTGAAGGGAGAGCCAGCACTGCGGGGGCCCTTGCTTCAGCTGGCCCTGTCTTTGCTCTCCTTTTCATGTTCTCCAAGCCACTGCCTTTAGCTCCTGGCCTTTCCTTCCGCCTTGCATGGCAACCTTTGCTCTTGCTGCCCTCAAGGCTGACTTGGGCTGCCTTTTTGTTGTGCTTGCAGTAAGACAACTGCTGGACATGGCCAGCTCCCGTGGCATTGCCGGGCCAGCAGCTGACCTGGAGCGCGCCCTGCACTGCCTGCACCAGGCAGGCGGCAGCCTTCCGGTAAGAAGCCGCTCTGTGGGCGCACAGAAGAGGGCACAGGGAATGCACAAGGCCCGGCCACTGGCACAGCCTTTCCTGCCTGCTCCTTGATGAAGGCTCTTCACAGGGAGCAGAGCACCTGCTGCCTGCTGTGTCTCCTCCAGCTGCGTCAGGGCTGAGCCCAAACGGCTCCAGCAGGGAGAATCTCCCTCCTGCAGGCGGCGGCGCCAGCTCCTGCAGCCTGCTGCCTTGGAAATCGCCTGCAGCTCTGGCTGCTCTAAGACATTTGGAGAGGAAATTCCCAGAAGCCTCACTCAGCTGAGGCCATTCTGGCTGCAGGAGCCACAAAATCATTCGCTTGGGGAGCAAAATGCCACTCTTGGGCACCAGCATCAAAGGGCTGGGCAGCAAAAACTAGGCACTGGGATCAAATCCCAGGCTTTCACATGGCATACAGTTGCTTGAATGTCTGAAGAGGCAAAGTAGCTGAAAGGCAGCATCTGTGCTTTTCGGCTCATTTTGGGTGTGGTGGGGCACCTAAAGCCTTTTCCCCTTGGATCTTGCAGGAGGCTCTGGAGATGTTGCTCTCAGGGGGGCCTGCAACAGCTCAAGGCCATCCCTTGGCTGATTATCATTACGCAGGTAAGCAAAGCAGAGCTTCTTCCTTCACTGACAGATGCTGCCGTCCCATTCAGTGTTGTGGCAAGTGTTTCTGCTTCAACAAATTGTGCTTAACACCAGCACAAGGTCTTGTCTTCTCAGGGGCTGGCGAAAGCACCAGCATCTAGACCTTCAGCTTTACTTCTTTTCCAATCCTTTTCCCCGGCGGAATGCCTGCTCTTGTCTTCATCACCTTCTGAGGCAGCAGACATGTACTCACACGGGAATGATGGTCTGCAACCATTTGCTTGCGGCGGCCAGTGGGATCTACTTCATGTGGATCGAGTGATCCATTTACCTGCTGCTTTTTATTGCCAGGCTCTGATAGATGGACACCTGAGGAGAAGGACTCCTTCCAAAAGGCTTTCCACACCTACGGCAAGGATTTTCATCTCATCCAGAAGCAGGTAAAGCCGCAGGACATTCTTTACCTGAGCAGATCATCAGGAGGAAAGCTTGCTTCTAGCTGGTAACAAACACTGGGCTTCGGTCTCTCTCTTCTCAAGTACCAAAACTGCTCAAGTAGTAACAAAACGGGACATCAAAGGCCTGTGTGAAAAGGATGATCCTGTCTCTCCAGCCCTTTTCTCCAAGCTCCTTTGGAATATGATGATTTATTCTCTCAGACTTGTCGCACACCTCTGCTGCTGCTTCCACAAGACATTGTGCTGGCATAACTGGAGTGAACCCAGCAAAGAAGACCTGTGCTAGATGGATTTCTTGTTGATCTGTGCATTATGTGTGCTACCACCTAGCATGATACACGGTTTACTACATTGCATGATGCCTCTCTTTCTCCATCTTCATTTCATTTTACACCCTACTCCATTTACTTCATGATTTTACTTCCTACTTTACTCCATCTTCTACTTTTTCCCCAAAGCACCCTACAAAGGAATTTTAGATTCCTTCTTTTTCTCTTCACAACAGATCCAGACTAAGACCGTGGCACAGTGTGTGGAATACTACTACACCTGGAAAAAGGAGCATAGAGTTGCTAGCACTCTTGCTCAGGTGAGAGGGAAGAAAATCCAGGCATGCCAGGAGGGTGGAGAAACTGGGAGAAGGGGAGAAAACCTGCTGGCCAGCCGTGCCAGACGCCGCTTTGCCAGGATCACATCGTCCCATGCGCTGGGAAAGGCACAGCAGATGCTGCCCAGGCCTTCCTTCTGCTGCTGCCCTGAAATACACCATTCTGGAGCCAAACTCTGAGCCAAAAAAGCCACACCACCATCCAAATGGGCTTGGACTCTCTACAGATGGCTTTCTCAAGGGCTGCCACCTTTGCTGACTCCAATCAGACCCTTCATTCCCCACTTCACTCCTCCTGACATCAGCAATCCCTGTCTTCAGGGAGATGTTGCAGATTTTCAGGCAGTTTTTCTAGCATCCCAGCATACTCCCCAAGAAGCAGCTGCCAGTGCTGTGTCTCCCCTCAGACTTTCCTTACCAGCAAAGAGCAATTTGGTTGGCAAGAGTGAGAGAGAGAGAGAGAGAAAGAGAGAGAGAAATAATTCTGGGTTGTATAAAACGTCTAACCATGTGTCTTCCCTAATTTGACTGAATTTCCATCCCATTCCCTAGACATTTCTGCAGGAAAACCCAAGGGAAAGAAATGTTAGGCAGAGAGGTAGAAATAAAAAATGTAGAATTCTAGATAACCACACATTTATCCCACCCCTCTGGCCTGTAGGAAAGAGGAGCATTTCCCTCCAAGCTCTGCCTTTGCAGCCCGCCGCAGCCCACTGGCAAAGGCAGCCCTTTCCTCAGCTCTTGAGGCTTTGCAAGGATTTGCTTAGGCCAATAGATTTTTGTGCTGGACGCAGGCATTTCCAGCTTTCTGACGGGAAGGAAACCTTGAAACAGGATTCTTTGATTTCCAGGCTGTGGGCGAAGGCAAGAGGAGCAAAAGCCCCCCCAGAAAGGAGGATGGGCAGACAGGGAAGAGAAGCCGCAAGAGGGCTGGCAGCGCCCAGTGTCCCTGCTGCCAACCGCGCCAGCCGCCCCGTTCGGCGGGAGGCCCCTTTCCCTGCGGCCAGTGCAAACGGTGCGCAACTTCCTGCTCTTTCTGCTCCAACCTGCGCCTTGGCACTACAACAGGCTGACCCTTTGCAAAGGCGCCGCAGCGCAAGCTCAGGCCACTTGCACCATCGCCCCTCGCAGCCCTGCTCAAGCTTACAACCCACCTCAAACCCAAACAGCTCACTTCAAACCCAGCCTTCACAATGAAACCTTACCCTGCCCCAACAACACACACTGCATACAAGTAGCAACAGATCCATCAAAGCTTGCTTTCATGCTGCTGATCAAATTCCAAATAGGATGCAGCAAAAGGAGGAAGACATTTCAAGGCATTGAAACAAGAAAGATCCGACTCATGCTCTGATCAATTCACAACGTGCCACTGCCCAAAGAGACAGAAATTCATACTAAAAGGCAGATCTTGCCACTTGCATTAATGATGTGCACTAAATTGAACAATGGATGGTTTGTTTCTTGTCTTCCAGGCTGTTTGAAACCATGAAGGAAAGGAACAAACACAGGAGAAGACATCGCCCTCGCAAAGAAGCAGAGGCTCTCCTCAAGAAGAAAAGACCAAATTAGACAAGCCTGCAGCTTGTCCAGCCAGGCCTAGCAAGGCTTAGGCATCAATAGGACTAGATAGAAATAGGACTGGTTTTTAAGCTTTTAGACTTGTTCAAATTCTATTTAGTTAGTTTACATGATAGGAATCTCCTCAATTTCTTAGTTAAGGTACATGAGTATTATTCAAGATTCATTAGTAGGATTAGATTTATCAGTCAATGTAAGAGGCTTGGTGTTGGCTATGCTCCCTCTTTTTGTCATTTTGCCTTTGTTGAGACACAATCTGTCCTTATCATTAAACCATGTTTGTTCCCTGCTGTCTTTTGGTCTGTATGAAATCACTGCGGCAATCAAAGACGGCACTTGCCCTGAGAGGAGAATCTGGGCACGCACGACCTCCCCAAGGCCCGGCCCCTTGCTCAGCTGGCAGGACTGGCAAAGGTGTGTCTCCTTTACTGCCAGGGAAAGAACGCTGGCGCTTCATCCTTTGATTCCTACAAATCTCAGCTGCCAGTGGAAAGGGAGGCTTTGTTTAGTTCAATGAATTGGATCAAAATGAGTGCTCTGTTCTCACCATCATTTCTGCCCTAAAAGCAACAGCTTTAGTCCTTTTTGTAGCCCAGCAACAGAACTTTGTTTCATTTTGGGGCACTGATGCACCTGACCACCTTGGAAGACGTTTCTAGAACCCCTCCAATTCTATCCAATTCATATCCCATGCACCACAAAGGCATCAGTAGTTCAGTTTCAGTTTCTCTTGAAAGGACCCCTCTCCCGCTCTGGGCCTCCACCAATCTCCTTAGCTAAAGCAGAGCGGCTGGAATCATTATCCTCTCTCTGGCTTCCCACAGCTTAGGTATTTGCACCAAAGAAGAAGCAAACTCCCTCTTTCATCTAGCCCAGCAAATGGCACTGCCCAGCAAGGCTTTGGTGGCAGGGGCTGTGCAGGGTGGAGAGGGGGCGAGGGAGGGGGCAATTGCCAGGCTGCTTCTGGGAAGCAGCGCAGGGAAGCTTGCCCTTGTCTGATGGAGCCAGTGCAGCTGGGCTTTGGAGCCTACAAAGTATCTGCCTTGCAGTGGCACTTGTTACAGCTGCCCCCTCACTTTGCTGCCCTGTGGGCAACATGCAGCCCGGGAAGGAAGCAAGATTGGGACTGAAGCAAGATTTGCTTTGCCCTAACTATAGGCCAGGAAGCAGCAAAACAGGCTGGGTTTTGCCCTATCTGGAATCAAAGTATTAAAAGAAACGCCAAGGCCGTCAGTGTGGAAAGGTAATTCCATCAGTGTTCCTTTCTTAGAGGAATCCCCGAGTTTTTTGAGACAAACAGCTAGTTTCTCCAAGGGAGCTGGAAGAGGGATATACAAAGTCTGCATTCATGTTTGCTACAGAAATGCCACTGTGCTGTCCCTGTCTGTGTGTCCCCATCAGTTCCCCTGAGAAACATGCTGTTTCTCTAAGTTTCAAGGAAGGAGTGATGAGGTGAGTGACCAGCTCAGAGGCCCAAAGGAGGGAAAACATCAAGCGGCATTATTGGGCACCAAAAGGAGATTTGAGAAAGGGGGCAGCATGAATGCCTCCACTTTGAGATGAAGCTTTGGAGTTGCCTCTCGCCTGAACAACTTGCAAATTCTAGCTCCTCTCAGAGCTGGAGGAGAGCCAGCGGGAGGAGTCCTGCTCCTTCTCCAGGGCAGGAGATGAGGTTCTGGGCCCTTGGACACAGACAGGCTCCTGGGAGCGTTCAGCTGGAGACACCTTGCAGAGAAGCACCCACAAGAGCCAGGGCTGTCCCTGCACTGCTTTTGCCCGTCTCCTGAGACGACTCAGGAGAAAAACCCAATGGCAAGGCTCTCAGAGCAAGCTTGCAGCAGCAGAAGTAAAAGGGGCAGAGGTGGCCCATGCCTCTTTCTGTCCCATGGCTCCCCTGGGGTTCTACATGGAATGTTGGGCTGTGCCCATAGCAACTGTCGTTGTCTCCTGCTCCTGCGGCCCTTGGTGGAACGCTGCTGGAGCAGCGCTGGAGCAGCAGCTGCAGGATCAGCTCCTGGGCTGTCCCTGACCAGCCACCTCCTGCACTCAGCGCCACACCCGGCCTCTGCACCCACAGCCTCGTCTCCTCGGCTGCCTCCAGGCATCCCCACAGCACTTGGGGATCGCCAAAGGTAAGAAAATCCCCGTTTGCCCTCAAAGCACTAACACAAGGGCACGAGGCTCCAGCTGCCTCTCCCACCAACCACGACACACAGGCTGCCTGCTCACTTTCCCCACACCACGTTCCATGTCAAAGCGGGCTGCAGCTTCTGAAGGAATCGTGTTGCCTTCCAGGCAAACACAGACCTTTCCATAGAGGATGTAGAGAGCTGTCCCAGTGCAGTTGCAGATCCTCCTCCACAGATCACCTGCTTCAAAGTCCTTGGCACCCATTGCAGTCCCAAACCTAGCTTGTGGTGACCCCAAAACAAATTGGTCATGCCTGAGGAGTTCAGGGCTTCAGTGTCAACAAATCCCCTTATGCCCTGACTCAGCTCACACCTGCTCCAAAGCTGCAAAAACCAGAATGATGGCACTTCTCCTCTGCGATCCCTCTCATTCAGGCCATGGAAGCATTTCACTGGCCTTGTCCTCAAACACAGCTGTTCAACTTCAAAAATCATCTGCTATCAGCAATCCTTATGTGCTTACACAGTTACATCTCTGATAGATACATTCTATTTTCATATCCTGTAGATACTTCTTTCAATGCATGTAGGGCTGCTTCTACCTCATGCTCAGGGGCAGCTGTGAAATGCCATCTTCTCAAGAACACAATCACAGTACCAGAGAATTTTCTGGCTTGCAAGGGATTCTCAAAGAACACTGAGCCCAACTCCAGGGCCTGCCAGGGGCAGCCTCAACAATCACACCCTGTGCCCAAGAGCGCTGTCCAAACACTTTTGGAGCTCAGTCAGCCTTGGTGCTGGCACCCCTTCCCTGGAGAGCCTCTTCCAGTGGCCAAGCACCCTCTGGGTGAAGAGCCTTTTCCTTCTATCCACCCTAAGCCTGCACTGCCACATCTTGCAGCCCATTCTCTTGGCTCCTCCCAGTGGCCCCAGCACTGAAGACAGTAGTGCATGGCCTTCTGCTTCCCCTCCTCAGGAAGCTGCTGACTGCTAGAGGCTCCTGCCTAGGCAATTCCACCTCAAAACCATGGCAATGACAGCAAAAAGAAAGGAGCTGGGACAGAGGAGCTCAGGGCTTGCAACCATGAGGTCGAGAAGGAAGGCTACTGACACATCCTGGGCGCAACGATTTCTAACTGGAGCATTGTTTGGATCTTTTTCAGGTGGAAAGGAGAGGCACAATGAAAAGGAAAGCAAGAGGCAACAATCAGCCGTGAGTTTTGGCCTAGGGTTAAAGGACAGCAAACTGGAGGAATGGCCAGGAGGAGAACTGCTCTTTCAGAGTCAGGCTGGGATTGCTTCAAGCCTGTGCAGCCACAGGAAGGCTCTCTCCAGCACTTGCCTTTCTTACCTTCACCTCTTTCTTCCTTTAGGCACATCAATGTTGGCAGCGACTTTCAGGCTGAGCTCCCAGAGCTGCAGAGCAGAGCACCAAGTGAGGATGAAGAGCCTGCAAGCCTGGTCTGGAAGCCCTGGGGAGAAGATGACTCTGACATGGAAAAACCTGACAGAGGTAGCTTCTCTTCAAGCTTTTCTTCCACCCCTGACATACTTGGATCTTTCAAAGTCTCCTTTTGCATAGAAAGGCAGCTTCTTGCAGCCTCCGCTTCTCTCCCTGTCTCACGTGTCTTCCCATCTAGAAGTGTTAGAGGCAAGGAGAAGGCTCTGCTTCTGCAGCAGAGCAGCAAAAAGAGCAAGCATCTTGCTCTCCAAATCGGTCAGGCCCATTTGCCACTGCAAGAGAGGAGATTGGCCTCCACTTCTTCTACAAGAAGCTGCTCTGAAGGGAGAGCCAGCACTGCGGGGGCCCTTGCTTCAGCTGGCCCTGTCTTTGCTCTCCTTTTCATGCTCTCCAAGCTGCTGCCTTTAGCTCCTGGCCTTTCCTTCCGCCTTGCATGGCAACCTTTGCTCTTGCTGCCCTCAAGGCTGACTTGGGCTGCCTTTTTGTTGTGCTTGCAGTAAGACAACTGCTGGACATGGCCAGCTCCCGTGGCATTGCCGGGCCAGCAGCTGACCTGGAGCGCGCCCTGCACTGCCTGCACCAGGCAGGCGGCAGCCTTCCGGTAAGAAGCCGCTCTGTGGGCGCACAGAAGAGGGCACAGGGAATGCACAAGGCCCGGCCACTGGCACAGCCTTTCCTGCCTGCTCCTTGATGAAGGCTCTTGACAGGGAGCAGAGCACCTGCTGCCTGCTGTGTCTCCTCCAGCTGCGTCAGGGCTGAGCCCAAACGGCTCCAGCAGGGAGAATCTCCCTCCTGCAGGCGGCGGCGCAAGCTCCTGCAGCCTGCTGCCTTGGAAATCGCCTGCAGCTCTGGCTGCTCTAAGACATTTGGAGAGGAAATTCCCAGAAGCCTCACTCAGCTGAGGCCATTCTGGCTGCAGGAGCCACAAAATCATTCGCTTGGGGAGCAAAATGCCACTCTTGGGCACCAGCATCAAAAGGCTGGGCAGCAAAAACTAGGCACTGGGATCAAATCCCAGGCTTTCACATGGCATACAGTTGCTTGAATGTCTGAAGAGGCAAAGTAGCTGAAAGGCAGCATCTGTGCTTTTCGGCTCATTTTGGATGTGGTGGGGCGCCTAAAGCCTTTTCCCCTTGGATCTTGCAGGAGGCTCTGGAGATGTTGCTCTCAGGGGGGCCTGCAACAGCTCAAGGCCATCCCTTGGCTGATTATCATTACGCAGGTAAGCAAAGCAGAGCTTCTTCCTTCACTGACAGATGCTGCCGTCCCATTCAGTGTTGTGGCAAGTGTTTCTGCTTCAACAAATTGTGCTTAACACCAGCACAAGGTCTTGTCTTCTCAGGGGCTGGCAAAAGCACCAGCATCTAGTCCTTCAGCTTTACTTCTTTTCCAATCCTTTTCCCCGCGGAATGCCTGCTCTTGTCTTCATCACCTTCTGAGGGAGCAGACATGTACTCACACGGGAATGATGGTCTGCAACCATTTGCTTGCAGCGGCCAGTGGGATCTACTTCATGTGGATCGAGTGATCCATTTACCTGCTGCTTTTTATTGCCAGGCTCCGACAGATGGACACCTGAGGAGAAGGACTCCTTCCAAAAGGCTTTCCACACCTACGGCAAGGATTTTCATCTCATCCAGAAGCAGGTAAAGCCGCAGGACATTCTTTACCTGAGCAGATCATCAGGAGGAAAGCTTGCTTCTAGCTGGTAACAAACACTGGGCTTCGGTCTCTCTCTTCTCAAGTACCAAAACTGCTCAAGTAGTAACAAAACGGGACATCAAAGGCCTGTGTGAAAAGGATGATCCTGTCTCTCCAGCCCTTTTCTCCAAGCTCCTTTGGAATATGATGATTTATTCTCTCAGACTTGTCGCACACCTCTGCTGCTGCTTCCACAAGACATTGTGCTGGCATAACTGGAGTGAACCCAGCAAAGAAGACCTGTGCTAGATGGATTTCTTGTTGATCTGTGCATTATGTGTGCTACCACCTAGCATGATACACGGTTTACTACATTGCATGATGCCTCTCTTTCTCCATCTTCATTTCATTTTACACCCTACTCCATTTACTTCATGATTTTACTTCCTACTTTACTCCATCTTCTACTTTTTCCCCAAAGCACCCTACAAAGGAATTTTAGATTCCTTCTTTTTCTCTTCACAACAGATCCAGACTAAGACCGTGGCACAGTGTGTGGAATACTACTACACCTGGAAAAAGGAGCATAGAGTTGCTAGCACTCTTGCTCAGGTGAGAGGGAAGAAAATCCAGGCATGCCAGGAGGGTGGAGAAACTGGGAGAAGGGGAGAAAACCTGCTGGCCAGCCGTGCCAGATGCCGCTTTGCCAGGATCACATCGTCCCATGCGCTGGGAAAGGCACAGCAGATGCTGCCCAGGCCTTCCTTCTGCTGCTGCCCTGAAATACACCATTCTGGAGCCTAACTCTGAGCCAAAAAAGCCACACCACCATCCAAATGGGCTTGGACTCTCTACAGATGGCTTTCTCAAGGGCTGCCACCTTTGCTGACTCCAATCAGACCCTTCATTCCCCACTTCACTCCTCCTGACATCAGCAATCCCTGTCTTCAGGGAGATGTTGCAGATTTTAAGGCAGTTTTTCTAGCATCCCAGCATACTCCCCAAGAAGCAGCTGCCAGTGCTGTGGCTCCCCTCAGACTTTCCTTACCAGCAAAGAGCAATTTGGTTGGCAAGAGTGAGAGAGAGAGAGAGAGAAAGAGAGAGAGAGATAATTCTGGGTTGTATAAAACGTCTAACCATGTGTCTTCCCTAATTTGACTGAATTTCCATCCCATTCCCTAGACATTTCTGCAGGAAAACCCAAGGGAAAGAAATGTTAGGCAGAGAGGTAGAAATAAAAAATGTAGAATTCTAGATAACCACACATTTATCCCACCCCTCTGGCCTGTAGGAAAGAGGAGCATTTCCCTCCAAGCTCTGCCTTGGCAGCCCGCCGCAGCCCACTGGCAAAGGCAGCCCTTTCCTCAGCTCTTGAGGCTTTGCAAGGATTTGCTTAGGCCAATAGATTTTTGTGCTGGACGCAGGCATTTCCAGCTTTCTGACGGGAAGGAAACCTTGAAACAGGATTCTTTGATTTCCAGGCTGTGGGCGAAGGCAAGAGGAGCAAAAGCCCCCCCAGAAAGGAGGATGGGCAGACAGGGAAGAGAAGCCGCAAGAGGGCTGGCAGCGCCCAGTGTCCCTGCTGCCAACCGCGCCAGCCGCCCCGTTCGGCGGGAGGCCCCTTTCCCTGCGGCCAGTGCAAACGGTGCGCAACTTCCTGCTCTTTCTGCTCCAACCTGCGCCTTGGCACTACAACAGGCTGACCCTTTGCAAAGGCGCCGCAGCGCAAGCTCAGGCCACTTGCACCATCGCCCCTCGCAGCCCTGCTCAAGCTTACAACCCACCTCAAACCCAAACAGCTCACTTCCAACCCAGCCTTCACAATGAAACCTTACCTTGCCCCAACAACACACACTGCATACAAGTAGCAACAGATCCATCAAAGCTTGCTTTGATGCTGCTGATCAAATTCCAAATAGGATGCAGCAAAAGGAGGAAGACATTTCAAGGCATTGAAACAAGAAAGATCCGACTCATGCTCTGATCAATTCACAACGTGCCACTGCCCAAAAAGACAGAAATTCATACTAAAAGGCAGATCTTGCCACTTGCATTAATGATGTGCACTAAATTGAACAATGGATGGTTTGTTTCTTGTCTTCCAGGCTGTTTGAAACCATGAAGGAAAGGAACAAACACAGGAGAAGACATCGCCCTCGCAAAGAAGCAGAGGCTCTCCTCAAGAAGAAAAGACCAAATTAGACAAGCCTGCAGCTTGTCCAGCCAGGCCTAGCAAGGCTTAGGCGTCAATAGGACTAGATAGGAATAGGACTGGTTTTTAAGCTTTTAGACTTGTAGAAATTCTATTTAGTTAGTTTACATGATAGGAATCTCCTCAATTTCTTAGTTAAGGTACATGAGTATTATTCAAGATTCATTAGTAGGATTAGATCAGTCAGTCAATGTAAGAGGCTTGGTGTTGGCTATGCTCCCTCTTTTTGTCATTTTGCCTTTGTTGAGACACAATCTGTCCTTATCATTAAACCATGTTTGTTCCCTGCTGTCTTTTGGTCTGTATGAAATCACTGCGGCAATCAAAGACGGCACTTGCCCTGAGAGGAGAATCTGGGCACGCACGACCTCCCCAAGGCCCGGCCCCTTGCTCAGCTGGCAGGACTGGCAAAGGTGTGTCTCCTTTACTGCCAGGGAAATAATGCTGGTGCTTCATCCTTTGATTCCTACAAATCTCAGCTGCCAGTGGAAAGGGAGGCTTTGTTTAATTCAATGAATTGGATCAAAATGAGTGCTCTGCTCTCACCATCATTTCTGCCCTAAAAGCAACAGCTTTAGTCCTTTTTGTAGCCCAGCAACAGAACTTTGTTTCATTTTGGGGCACTGATGCACCTGACCACCTTGGAAGACGTTTCTAGAACCCCTCCAATTCTATCCAATTCATATCCCATGCACCACAAAGGCATCAGTAGTTCAGTTTCAGTTTCTCTTGAAAGGACCCCTCTCCCGCTCTGGGCCTCCACCAATCTCCTTAGCTAAAGCAGAGCGGCTGGGATCATTATCCTCTCTCTGGCTTCCCACAGCTTAGGTATTTGCACCAAAGAAGAAGCAAACTCCCTCTTTCATCTAGCCCAGCAAATGGCAGTGCCCAGCAAGGCTTTGGTGGCAGGGGCTGTGCAGGGTGGAGAGGGGGCGAGGGAGGGGGCAATTGCCAGGCTGCTTCTGGGAAGCAGCGCAGGGAAGCTTGCCCTTGTCTGATGGAGCCAGTGCAGCTGGGCTTTGGAGCCTACAAAGTATCTGCCTTGCAGTGGCACTTGTTACAGCTGCCCCCTCACTTTGCTGCTCTGTGGGCAACATGCAGCCCGGGAAGGAAGCAAGATTGGGACTGAAGCAAGATTTGCTTTGCCTTAACTATAGGCCAGGAAGCAGCAAAACTGGCTGGGTTTTGTCCTATCTGGAATCAAAGTATTAAAAGAAACGCCAAGGCCGTCAGTGTGGAAAGGTAATTCCATCAGTGTTCCTTTCTTAGAGGAATCCCCGAGTTTTTTGAGACAAACAGCTAGTTTCTCCAAGGGAGCTGGAAGAGGGATATACAAAGTCTGCATTCATGTTTGCTACAGAAATGCCACTGTGCTGTCCCTGTCTGTGTGTCCCCATCAGTTCCCCTGAGAAACATGCTGTTTCTCTAAGTTTCAAGGAAGGAGTGATGAGGTGAGTGACCAGCTCAGAGGCCCAAAGGAGGGAAAACATCAAGCGACATTATTGGGCACCAAAAGGAGATTTGAGAAAGGGGGCAGCATGAATGCCTCCACTTTGAGAGGAAGCTTTGGAGTTGCCTCTCGGCTGAACAACTTGCAAATTCTAGCTCCTCTCAGAGCTGGAGGAGAGCCAGCGGGAGGAGTCCTGCTGCTTCTCCAGGGCAGGAGATGAGGTTCTGGGCCCTTGGACACAGACAGGCTCCTGGGAGCGTTCAGCTGGAGACACCTTGCAGAGAAGCACCGACAAGAGCCAGGGCTGTCCCTGCACTGCTTTTGCCCGTCTCCTCAGACGACTCAGGAGAAAAACCCAATGGCAAGGCTCTCAGAGCAAGCTTGCAGCAGCAGAAGTAAAAGGGGCAGAGGTGGCCCATGCCTCTTTCTGTCCCATGGCTCCCCTGGGGTTCTACATGGAATGTTGGGCTGTGCCCATAGCAACTGTCGTTGTCTCCTGCTCCTGCGGCCCTTGGTGGAACGCTGCTGGAGCAGCGCTGGAGCAGCAGCTGCAGGATCAGCTCCTGGGCTGTCCCTGACCAGCCACCTCCTGCACTCAGCGCCACACCCGGCCTCTGCACCCACATCCTCGTCTCCTCGCCTGCCTCCAGGCATCCCCACAGCACTTGGGGATCGTCCAAGGTAAGAAAATCCCCGTTTGCCCTCAAAGCACTAACACAAGGGCACGAGGCTCCAGCTGCCTCTCCCGCCAACCACGACACACAGGCTGCCTGCTCACTTTCCCCACACCACGTTCCACGTCAAAGCCGGCTGCAGCTTCTGAAGGAATCGTGTTGCCTCCCAGGCAAACACAGACCTTTCCATAGAGGATGTAGAGAGCTGTCCCAGTGCAGTTGCAGATCCTCCTCCACGGATCACCTGCTTCAAAGTTCTTGGCACCCATTGCAGCCCTAAACCTCACTTGTGGTGACCCCAAAACAAATTGGTCATGCCTGAGGAGTTCAGGGCTTCAGTGTCAACAAATCCCCTTATGCCCTGACTCAGCTCACACCTGCTCCAAAGCTGCAAAAACCAGAATGATGGCACTTCTCCTCTGGGATCCCTCTCATTCAGGCCATGGAAGCATTTCACTGGCCTTGTCCTCAAACACAGCTGTTCAACTTCAAAAACCATCTGCTATCAGCAATCCTTATGTGCTTACATAGTTACATCTCTGATAGATACATTCTATTTTCATATCCTGTAGATACTTCTTTCAATGCATGTAGGGCTGCTTCTACCTCATGCTCAGGGGCAGCTGTGAAATGCCATCTTCTCAAGAACACAATCACAGTACCAGAGAATTTTCTGGCTTGCAAGGGATTCTCAAAGAACACTGAGCCCAACTCCAGGGCCTGCCAGGGGCAGCCTCAACAATCACACCCTGTGCCCAAGAGCGCTGTCCAAACACTTTTGGAGCCCAGTCAGCCTTGGTGCTGGCACCCCTTCCCTGGAGAGCCTCTTCCAGTGGCCAAGCACCCTCTGGGTGAAGAGCCTTTTCCTTCTATCCACCCTAAGCCTGCACTGCCACATCTTGCAGCCCATTCTCTTGGCTCCTCCCAGTGGCCCCAGCACTGAAGACAGTAGTGCATGGCCTTCTGCTTCCCCTCCTCAGGAAGCTGCTGACTGCTAGAGGCTCCTGCCTAGGCAATTCCACCTCAAAACCATGGCAATGACAGCAAAAAGAAAGGAGCTGGGACAGAGGAGCTCAGGGCTTGCAACGATGAGGTCGAGAAGGAAGGCTACTGACACATCCTGGGCACAACGATTTCTAACTGGAGCATTGTTTGGATCTTTTTCAGGTGGAAAGGAGAGGCACAATGAAAAGGAAAGCAAGAGGCAACAATCAGCCGTGAGTTTTGGCCTAGGGTTAAAGGACAGCAAACTAGAGGAATGGCCAGGAGGAGAACTGCTCTTTCAGAGTCAGGCTGGGATTGCTTCAAGCCTGTGCAGCCACAGGAAGGCTCTCTCCAGCACTTGCCTTTCTTACCTTCACCTCTTTCTTCCTTTAGGCACATCAATGTTGGCAGCGACTTTCAGGCTGAGCTCCCAGAGCTGCAGAGCAGAGCACCAAGTGAGGATGAAGAGCCTGCAAGCCTGGTCTGGAAGCCCTGGGGAGAAGATGACTCTGACATGGAAAAACCTGACAGAGGTAGCTTCTCTTCAAGCTTTTCTTCCACCCCTGACATACTTGGATCTTTCAAAGTCTCCTTTTGCATAGAAAGGCAGCTTCTTGCAGCCTCCGCTTCTCTCCCTGTCTCACCTGTCTTCCCATCTAGAAGTGTTAGAGGCAAGGAGAAGGCTCTGCTTCTGCAGCAGAGCAGCAAAAAGAGCAAGCCTCTTGCTCTCCAAATCGGTCAGGCCCATTTGCCACTGCAAGAGAGGAGATTGGCCTCCACTTCTTCTACAAGAAGCTGCTCTGAAGGGAGAGCCAGCACTGCGGGGGCCCTTGCTTCAGCTGGCCCTGTCTTTGCTCTCCTTTTCATGCTCTCCAAGCCACTGCCTTTAGCTCCTGGCCTTTCCTTCCGCCTTGCATGGCAACCTTTGCTCTTGCTGCCCTCAAGGCTGACTTGGGCTGCCTTTTTGTTGTGCTTGCAGTAAGACAACTGCTGGACATGGCCAGCTCCCGTGGCATTGCCGGGCCAGCAGCTGACCTGGAGCGCGCCCTGCACTGCCTGCACCAGGCAGGCGGCAGCCTTCCGGTAAGAAGCCGCTCTGTGGGCGCACAGAAGAGGGCACAGGGAATGCACAAGGCCCGGCCACTGGCACAGCCTTTCCTGCCTGCTCCTTGATGAAGGCTCTTCACAGGGAGCAGAGCACCTGCTGCCTGCTGTGTCTCCTCCAGCTGCGTCAGGGCTGAGCCCAAACGGCTCCAGCAGGGAGAATCTCCCTCCTGCAGGCGGCGGCGCCAGCTCCTGCAGCCTGCTGCCTTGGAAATCGCCTGCAGCTCTGGCTGCTCTAAGACATTTGGAGAGGAAATTCCCAGAAGCCTCACTCAGCTGAGGCCATTCTGGCTGCAGGAGCCACAAAATCATTCGCTTGGGGAGCAAAATGCCACTCTTGGGCACCAGCATCAAAGGGCTGGGCAGCAAAAACTAGGCACTGGGATCAAATCCCAGGCTTTCACATGGCATACAGTTGCTTGAATGTCTGAAGAGGCAAAGTAGCTGAAAGGCAGCATCTGTGCTTTTCGGCTCATTTTGGATGTGGTGGGGCGCCTAAAGCCTTTTCCCCTTGGATCTTGCAGGAGGCTCTGGAGATGTTGCTCTCAGGGGGGCCTGCAACAGCTCAAGGCCATCCCTTGGCTGATTATCATTACGCAGGTAAGCAAAGCAGAGCTTCTTCCTTCACTGACAGATGCTGCCGTCCCATTCAGTGTTGTGGCAAGTGTTTCTGCTTCAACAAATTGTGCTTAACACCAGCACAAGGTCTTGTCTTCTCAGGGGCTGGCGAAAGCACCAGCATCTAGACCTTCAGCTTTACTTCTTTTCCAATCCTTTTCCCCGCGGAATGCCTGCTCTTGTCTTCATCACCTTCTGAGGCAGCAGACATGTACTCACACGGGAATGATGGTCTGCAACCATTTGCTTGCGGCGGCCAGTGGGATCTACTTCATGTGGATCGAGTGATCCATTTACCTGCTGCTTTTTATTGCCAGGCTCTGATAGATGGACACCTGAGGAGAAGGACTCCTTCCAAAAGGCTTTCCACACCTACGGCAAGGATTTTCATCTCATCCAGAAGCAGGTAAAGCCGCAGGACATTCTTTACCTGAGCAGATCATCAGGAGGAAAGCTTGCTTCTAGCTGGTAACAAACACTGGGCTTCGGTCTCTCTCTTCTCAAGTACCAAAACTGCTCAAGTAGTAACAAAACGGGACATCAAAGGCCTGTGTGAAAAGGATGATCCTGTCTCTCCAGCCCTTTTCTCCAAGCTCCTTTGGAATATGATGATTTATTCTCTCAGACTTGTCGCACACCTCTGCTGCTGCTTCCACAAGACATTGTGCTGGCATAACTGGAGTGAACCCAGCAAAGAAGACCTGTGCTAGATGGATTTCTTGTTGATCTGTGCATTATGTGTGCTACCACCTAGCATGATACACGGTTTACTACATTGCATGATGCCTCTCTTTCTCCATCTTCATTTCATTTTACACCCTACTCCATTTACTTCATGATTTTACTTCCTACTTTACTCCATCTTCTACTTTTTCCCCAAAGCACCCTACAAAGGAATTTTAGATTCCTTCTTTTTCTCTTCACAACAGATCCAGACTAAGACCGTGGCACAGTGTGTGGAATACTACTACACCTGGAAAAAGGAGCATAGAGTTGCTAGCACTCTTGCTCAGGTGAGAGGGAAGAAAATCCAGGCATGCCAGGAGGGTGGAGAAACTGGGAGAAGGGGAGAAAACCTGCTGGCCAGCCGTGCCAGATGCCGCTTTGCCAGGATCACATCGTCCCATGCGCTGGGAAAGGCACAGCAGATGCTGCCCAGGCCTTCCTTCTGCTGCTGCCCTGAAATACACCATTCTGGAGCCTAACTCTGAGCCAAAAAAGCCACACCACCATCCAAATGGGCTTGGACTCTCTACAGATGGCTTTCTCAAGGGCTGCCACCTTTGCTGACTCCAATCAGACCCTTCATTCCCCACTTCACTCCTCCTGACATCAGCAATCCCTGTCTTCAGGGAGATGTTGCAGATTTTCAGGCAGTTTTTCTAGCATCCCAGCATACTCCCCAAGAAGCAGCTGCCAGTGCTGTGGCTCCCCTCAGACTTTCCTTACCAGCAAAGAGCAATTTGGTTGGCAAGAGTGAGAGAGAGAGAGAGAGAAAGAGAGAGAGAGATAATTCTGGGTTGTATAAAACGTCTAACCATGTGTCTTCCCTAATTTGACTGAATTTCCATCCCATTCCCTAGACATTTCTGCAGGAAAACCCAAGGGAAAGAAATGTTAGGCAGAGAGGTAGAAATAAAAAATGTAGAATTCTAGATAACCACACATTTATCCCACCCCTCTGGCCTGTAGGAAAGAGGAGCATTTCCCTCCAAGCTCTGCCTTGGCAGCCCGCCGCAGCCCACTGGCAAAGGCAGCCCTTTCCTCAGCTCTTGAGGCTTTGCAAGGATTTGCTTAGGCCAATAGATTTTTGTGCTGGACGCAGGCATTTCCAGCTTTCTGACGGGAAGGAAACCTTGAAACAGGATTCTTTGATTTCCAGGCTGTGGGCGAAGGCAAGAGGAGCAAAAGCCCCCCCAGAAAGGAGGATGGGCAGACAGGGAAGAGAAGCCGCAAGAGGGCTGGCAGCGCCCAGTGTCCCTGCTGCCAACCGCGCCAGCCGCCCCGTTCGGCGGGAGGCCCCTTTCCCTGCGGCCAGTGCAAACGGTGCGCAACTTCCTGCTCTTTCTGCTCCAACCTGCGCCTTGGCACTACAACAGGCTGACCCTTTGCAAAGGCGCCGCAGCGCAAGCTCAGGCCACTTGCACCATCGCCCCTCGCAGCCCTGCTCAAGCTTACAACCCACCTCAAACCCAAACAGCTCACTTCAAACCCAGCCTTCACAATGAAACCTTACCTTGCCCCAACAACACACACTGCATACAAGTAGCAACAGATCCATCAAAGCTTGCTTTGATGCTGCTGATCAAATTCCAAATAGGATGCAGCAAAAGGAGGAAGACATTTCAAGGCATTGAAACAAGAAAGATCCGACTCATGCTCTGATCAATTCACAACGTGCCACTGCCCAAAAAGACAGAAATTCATACTAAAAGGCAGATCTTGCCACTTGCATTAATGATGTGCACTAAATTGAACAATGGATGGTTTGTTTCTTGTCTTCCAGGCTGTTTGAAACCATGAAGGAAAGGAACAAACACAGGAGAACACATCGCCCTCGCAAAGAAGCAGAACCTCTCCTCAAGAAGAAAAGACCAAATTAGACAAGCCTGCAGCTTGTCCAGCCAGGCCTAGCAAGGCTTAGGCGTCAATAGGACTAGATAGGAATAGGACTGGTTTTTAAGCTTTTAGACTTGTAGAAATTCTATTTAGTTAGTTTACATGATAGGAATCTCCTCAATTTCTTAGTTAAGGTACATGAGTATTATTCAAGATTCATTAGTAGGATTAGATCAGTCAATGTAAGAGGCTTGGTGTTGGCTATGCTCCCTCTTTTTGTCATTTTGCCTTTGTTGAGACACAATCTGTCTTTATCATTAAACCATGTTTGTTCCACTTTATCTTTTGGTCTGTATGAAATCACTGCGGCAATCAAAGACGGCACTTGCCCTGAGAGGAGAATCTGGGCACGCACGACCTCCCCAAGGCCCGGCCCCTTTCTCAGCAGGCAGGACTGGTGAAGGTGTGTCTCCTTTACTGCCAGGGAAAGAATGCTGGTGCTTCATCCTTTGATTCCTACAAATCTCAGCTGCCAGTGGAAAGGGAGGCTTTGTTTAATTCAATGAATTGGATCAAAATGAGTGCTCTGCTCTCACCATCATTTCTGCCCTAAAAGCAACAGCTTTAGTCCTTTTTGTAGCCCAGCAACAGAACTTTGTTTCATTTTGGGGCACTGATGCACCTGACCACCTTGGAAGACGTTTCTAGAACCCCTCCAATTCTATCCAATTCATATCCCATGCACCACAAAGGCATCAGTAGTTCAGTTTCAGTTTCTCTTGAAAGGAGCCCTCTCCCGCTCTGGGCCTCCACCAATCTCCTTAGCTAAAGCAGAGCGGCTGGGATCATTATCCTCTCTCTGGCTTCCCACAGCTTAGGTATTTGCACCAAAGAAGAAGCAAAGTCCCTCTTTCATCTAGCCCAGCAAATGGCACTGCCCAGCAAGGCTTTGGTGGCAGGGGCTGTGCAGGGTGGAGAGGGGGCGAGGGAGGGGGCAATTGCCAGGCTGCTTCTGGGAAGCAGCGCAGGGAAGCTTGCCCTTGTCTGATGGAGCCAGTGCAGCTGGGCTTTGGAGCCTACAAAGTATCTGCCTTGCAGTGGCACTTGTTACAGCTGCCCCCTCACTTTGCTGCTCTGTGGGCAACATGCAGCCCGGGAAGGAAGCAAGATTGGGACTGAAGCAAGATTTGCTTTGCCTTAACTATAGGCCAGGAAGCAGCAAAACTGGCTGGGTTTTGTCCTATCTGGAATCAAAGTATTAAAAGAAACGCCAAGGCCGTCAGTGTGGAAAGGTAATTCCATCAGTGTTCCTTTCTTAGAGGAATCCCCGAGTTTTTTGAGACAAACAGCTAGTTTCTCCAAGGGAGCTGGAAGAGGGATATACAAAGTCTGCATTCATGTTTGCTACAGAAATGCCACTGTGCTGTCCCTGTCTGTGTGTCCCCATCAGTTCCCCTGAGAAACATGCTGTTTCTCTAAGTTTCAAGGAAGGAGTGATGAGGTGAGTGACCAGCTCAGAGGCCCAAAGGAGGGAAAACATCAAGCGGCATTATTGGGCACCAAAAGGAGATTTGAGAAAGGGGGCAGCATGAATGCCTCCACTTTGAGAGGAAGCTTTGGAGTTGCCTCTCGGCTGAACAACTTGCAAATTCTAGCTCCTCTCAGAGCTGGAGGAGAGCCAGCGGGAGGAGTCCTGCTGCTTCTCCAGGGCAGGAGATGAGGTTCTGGGCCCTTGGACACAGACAGGCTCCTGGGAGCGTTCAGCTGGAGACACCTTGCAGAGAAGCACCGACAAGAGCCAGGGCTGTCCCTGCACTGCTTTTGCCCGTCTCCTCAGACGACTCAGGAGAAAAACCCAATGGCAAGGCTCTCAGAGCAAGCTTGCAGCAGCAGAAGTAAAAGGGGCAGAGGTGGCCCATGCCTCTTTCTGTCCCATGGCTCCCCTGGGGTTCTACATGGAATGTTGGGCTGTGCCCATAGCAACTGTCGTTGTCTCCTGCTCCTGCGGCCCTTGGTGGAACGCTGCTGGAGCAGCGCTGGAGCAGCAGCTGCAGGATCAGCTCCTGGGCTGTCCCTGACCAGCCACCTCCTGCACTCAGCGCCACACCCGGCCTCTGCACCCACAGCCTCGTCTCCTCGGCTGCCTCCAGGCATCCCCAGAGCACTTGGGGATCGCCAAGGTAAGAAAATCCCCGTTTGCCCTCAAAGCACTAACACAAGGGCACGAGGCTCCAGCTGCCTCTCCCACCAACCACGACACACAGGCTGCCTGCTCACTTTCCCCACGCCACCTTCCACGTCAAAGCAAGCTTCAGCTTCTGAAGGAATCGTGTTGCCTTCCAGGCAAACACAGACCTTTCCATAGAGGATGTAGAGAGCTGTCCCAGTGCAGTTGCAGATCCTCCTCCACGGATCACCTGCTTCAAAGTTCTTGGCACCCATTGCAGCCCTAAACCTAGCTTGTGGTGACCCCAAAACAAATTGGTCATGCCTGAGGAGTTCAGGGCTTCAGTGTCAACAAATCCCCTTATGCCCTGACTCAGCTCACACCTGCTCCAAAGCTGCAAAAACCAGAATGATGGCACTTCTCCTCTGGGATCCCTCTCATTCAGGCCATGGAAGCATTTCACTGGCCTTGTCCTCAAACACAGCTGTTCAACTTCAAAAACCATCTGCTATCAGCAATCCTTATGTGCTTACATAGTTACATCTCTGATAGATACATTCTATTTTCATATCCTGTAGATACTTCTTTCAATGCATGTAGGGCTGCTTCTACCTCATGCTCAGGGGCAGCTGTGAAATGCCATCTTCTCAAGAACACAATCACAGTACCAGAGAATTTTCTGGCTTGCAAGGGATTCTCAAAGAACACTGAGCCCAACTCCAGGGCCTGCCAGGGGCAGCCTCAACAATCACACCCTGTGCCCAAGAGCGCTGTCCAAACACTTTTGGAGCTCAGTCAGCCTTGGTGCTGGCACCCCTTCCCTGGAGAGCCTCTTCCAGTGGCCAAGCACCCTCTGGGTGAAGAGCCTTTTCCTTCTATCCACCCTAAGCCTGCACTGCCACATCTTGCAGCCCATTCTCTTGGCTCCTCCCAGTGGCCCCAGCACTGAAGACAGTAGTGCATGGCCTTCTGCTTCCCCTCCTCAGGAAGCTGCTGACTGCTAGAGGCTCCTGCCTAGGCAATTCCACCTCAAAACCATGGCAATGACAGCAAAAAGAAAGGAGCTGGGACAGAGGAGCTCAGGGCTTGCAACGATGAGGTCGAGAAGGAAGGCTACTGACACATCCTGGGCACAACGATTTCTAACTGGAGCATTGTTTGGATCTTTTTCAGGTGGAAAGGAGAGGCACAATGAAAAGGAAAGCAAGAGGCAACAATCAGCCGTGAGTTTTGGCCTAGGGTTAAAGGACAGCAAACTAGAGGAATGGCCAGGAGGAGAACTGCTCTTTCAGAGTCAGGCTGGGATTGCTTCAAGCCTGTGCAGCCACAGGAAGGCTCTCTCCAGCACTTGCCTTTCTTACCTTCACCTCTTTCTTCCTTTAGGCACATCAATGTTGGCAGCGACTTTCAGGCTGAGCTCCCAGAGCTGCAGAGCAGAGCACCAAGTGAGGATGAAGAGCCTGCAAGCCTGGTCTGGAAGCCCTGGGGAGAAGATGACTCTGACATGGAAAAACCTGACAGAGGTAGCTTCTCTTCAAGCTTTTCTTCCACCCCTGACATACTTGGATCTTTCAAAGTCTCCTTTTGCATAGAAAGGCAGCTTCTTGCAGCCTCCGCTTCTCTCCCTGTCTCACCTGTCTTCCCATCTAGAAGTGTTAGAGGCAAGGAGAAGGCTCTGCTTGTGCAGCAGAGCAGCAAAAAGAGCAAGCCTCTTGCTCTCCAAATCGGTCAGGCCCATTTGCCACTGCAAGAGAGGAGATTGGCCTCCACTTCTTCTACAAGAAGCTGCTCTGAAGGGAGAGCCAGCACTGCGGGGGCCCTTGCTTCAGCTGGCCCTGTCTTTGCTCTCCTTTTCATGCTCTCCAAGCTGCTGCCTTTAGCTCCTGGCCTTTCCTTCCGCCTTGCATGGCAACCTTTGCTCTTGCTGCCCTCAAGGCTGACTTGGGCTGCCTTTTTGTTGTGCTTGCAGTAAGACAACTGCTGGACATGGCCAGCTCCCGTGGCATTGCCGGGCCAGCAGCTGACCTGGAGCGCGCCCTGCACTGCCTGCACCAGGCAGGCGGCAGCCTTCCGGTAAGAAGCCGCTCTGTGGGCGCACAGAAGAGGGCACAGGGAATGCACAAGGCCCGGCCACTGGCACAGCCTTTCCTGCCTGCTCCTTGATGAAGGCTCTTCACAGGGAGCAGAGCACCTGCTGCCTGCTGTGTCTCCTCCAGCTGCGTCAGGGCTGAGCCCAAACGGCTCCAGCAGGGAGAATCTCCCTCCTGCAGGCGGCGGCGCAAGCTCCTGCAGCCTGCTGCCTTGGAAATCGCCTGCAGCTCTGGCTGCTCTAAGACATTTGGAGAGGAAATTCCCAGAAGCCTCACTCAGCTGAGGCCATTCTGGCTGCAGGAGCCACAAAATCATTCGCTTGGGGAGCAAAATGCCACTCTTGGGCACCAGCATCAAAGGGCTGGGCAGCAAAAACTAGGCACTGGGATCAAATCCCAGGCTTTCACATGGCATACAGTTGCTTGAATGTCTGAAGAGGCAAAGTAGCTGAAAGGCAGCATCTGTGCTTTTCGGCTCATTTTGGATGTGGTGGGGCGCCTAAAGCCTTTTCCCCTTGGATCTTGCAGGAGGCTCTGGAGATGTTGCTCTCAGGGGGGCCTGCAACAGCTCAAGGCCATCCCTTGGCTGATTATCATTACGCAGGTAAGCAAAGCAGAGCTTCTTCCTTCACTGACAGATGCTGCCGTCCCATTCAGTGTTGTGGCAAGTGTTTCTGCTTCAACAAATTGTGCTTAACACCAGCACAAGGTCTTGTCTTCTCAGGGGCTGGCGAAAGCACCAGCATCTAGACCTTCAGCTTTACTTCTTTTCCAATCCTTTTCCCCGCGGAATGCCTGCTCTTGTCTTCATCACCTTCTGAGGCAGCAGACATGTACTCACACGGGAATGATGGTCTGCAACCATTTGCTTGCGGCGGCCAGTGGGATCTACTTCATGTGGATCGAGTGATCCATTTACCTGCTGCTTTTTATTGCCAGGCTCTGATAGATGGACACCTGAGGAGAAGGACTCCTTCCAAAAGGCTTTCCACACCTACGGCAAGGATTTTCATCTCATCCAGAAGCAGGTAAAGCCGCAGGACATTCTTTACCTGAGCAGATCATCAGGAGGAAAGCTTGCTTCTAGCTGGTAACAAACACTGGGCTTCGGTCTCTCTCTTCTCAAGTACCAAAACTGCTCAAGTAGTAACAAAACGGGACATCAAAGGCCTGTGTGAAAAGGATGATCCTGTCTCTCCAGCCCTTTTCTCCAAGCTCCTTTGGAATATGATGATTTATTCTCTCAGACTTGTCGCACACCTCTGCTGCTGCTTCCACAAGACATTTTGCTGGCATAACTGGAGTGAACCCAGCAAAGAAGACCTGTGCTAGATGGATTTCTTGTTGATCTGTGCATTATGTGTGCTACCACCTAGCATGATACACGGTTTACTACATTGCATGATGCCTCTCTTTCTCCATCTTCATTTCATTTTACACCCTACTCCATTTACTTCATGATTTTACTTCCTACTTTACTCCATCTTCTACTTTTTCCCCAAAGCACCCTACAAAGGAATTTTAGATTCCTTCTTTTTCTCTTCACAACAGATCCAGACTAAGACCGTGGCACAGTGTGTGGAATACTACTACACCTGGAAAAAGGAGCATAGAGTTGCTAGCACTCTTGCTCAGGTGAGAGGGAAGAAAATCCAGGCATGCCAGGAGGGTGGAGAAACTGGGAGAAGGGGAGAAAACCTGCTGGCCAGCCGTGCCAGACGCCGCTTTGCCAGGATCACATCGTCCCATGCGCTGGGAAAGGCACAGCAGATGCTGCCCAGGCCTTCCTTCTGCTGCTGCCCTGAAATACACCATTCTGGAGCCTAACTCTGAGCCAAAAAAGCCACACCACCATCCAAATGGGCTTGGACTCTCTACAGATGGCTTTCTCAAGGGCTGCCACCTTTGCTGACTCCAATCAGACCCTTCATTCCCCACTTCACTCCTCCTGACATCAGCAATCCCTGTCTTCAGGGAGATGTTGCAGATTTTCAGGCAGTTTTTCTAGCATCCCAGCATACTCCCCAAGAAGCAGCTGCCAGTGCTGTGTCTCCCCTCAGACTTTCCTTACCAGCAAAGAGCAATTTGGTTGGCAAGAGTGAGAGAGAGAGAGAGAGAAAGAGAGAGAGAGATAATTCTGGGTTGTATAAAACGTCTAACCATGTGTCTTCCCTAATTTGACTGAATTTCCATCCCATTCCCTAGACATTTCTGCAGGAAAACCCAAGGGAAAGAAATGTTAGGCAGAGAGGTAGAAATAAAAATTGTAGAATTCTAGTTAACCACACATTTATCCCACCCCTCTGGCCTGTAGCAAAGAGGAGCATTTCCCTCCAAGCTCTGCCTTGGCAGCCCGCCGCAGCCCACTGGCAAAGGCAGCCCTTTCCTCAGCTCTTGAGGCTTTGCAAGGATTTGCTTAGGCCAATAGATTTTTGTGCTGGACGCAGGCATTTCCAGCTTTCTGACGGGAAGGAAACCTTGAAACAGGATTCTTTGATTTCCAGGCTGTGGGCGAAGGCAAGAGGAGCAAAAGCCCCCCCAGAAAGGAGGATGGGCAGACAGGGAAGAGAAGCCGCAAGAGGGCTGGCAGCGCCCAGTGTCCCTGCTGCCAACCGCGCCAGCCGCCCCGTTCGGCGGGAGGCCCCTTTCCCTGCGGCCAGTGCAAACGGTGCGCAACTTCCTGCTCTTTCTGCTCCAACCTGCGCCTTGGCACTACAACAGGCTGACCCTTTGCAAAGGCGCCGCAGCGCAAGCTCAGGCCACTTGCACCATCGCCCCTCGCAGCCCTGCTCAAGCTTACAACCCACCTCAAACCCAAACAGCTCACTTCAAACCCAGCCTTCACAATGAAACCTTACCCTGCCCCAACAACACACACTGCATACAAGTAGCAACAGATCCATCAAAGCTTGCTTTCATGCTGCTGATCAAATTCCAAATAGGATGCAGCAAAAGGAGGAAGACATTTCAAGGCATTGAAACAAGAAAGATCCGACTCATGCTCTGATCAATTCACAACGTGCCACTGCCCAAAAAGACAGAAATTCATACTAAAAGGCAGATCTTGCCACTTGCATTAATGATGTGCACTAAATTGAACAATGGATGGTTTGTTTCTTGTCTTCCAGGCTGTTTGAAACCATGAAGGAAAGGAACAAACACAGGAGAAGACATCGCCCTCGCAAAGAAGCAGAACCTCTCCTCAAGAAGAAAAGACCAAATTAGACAAGCCTGCAGCTTGTCCAGCCAGGCCTAGCAAGGCTTAGGCGTCAATAGGACTAGATAGGAATAGGACTGGTTTTTAAGCTTTTAGACTTGTTCAAATTCTATTTAGTTAGTTTACATGATAGGAATCTCCTCAATTTCTTAGTTAAGGTACATGAGTATTATTCAAGATTCATTAGTAGGATTAGATTTATCAGTCAATGTAAGAGGCTTGGTGTTGGCTATGCTCCCTCTTTTTGTCATTTTGCCTTTGTTGAGACACAATCTGTCCTTATCATTAAACCATGTTTGTTCCCTGCTGTCTTTTGGTCTGTATGAAATCACTGCGGCAATCAAAGACGGCACTTGCCCTGAGAGGAGAATCTGGGCACGCACGACCTCCCCAAGGCCCGGCCCCTTGCTCAGCTGGCAGGACTGGCAAAGGTGTGTCTCCTTTACTGCCAGGGAAATAATGCTGGTGCTTCATCCTTTGATTCCTACAAATCTCAGCTGCCAGTGGAAAGGGAGGCTTTGTTTAATTCAATGAATTGGATCAAAATGAGTGCTCTGCTCTCACCATCATTTCTGCCCTAAAAGCAACAGCTTTAGTCCTTTTTGTAGCCCAGCAACAGAACTTTGTTTCATTTTGGGGCACTGATGCACCTGACCACCTTGGAAGACGTTTCTAGAACCCCTCCAATTCTATCCAATTCATATCCCATGCACCACAAAGGCATCAGTAGTTCAGTTTCAGTTTCTCTTGAAAGGAGCCCTCTCCCGCTCTGGGCCTCCACCAATCTCCTTAGCTAAAGCAGAGCGGCTGGGATCATCATCCTCTCTCTGACTTCCCACAGCTTAGGTATTTGCTCCAAAGAAAAAGCAAACTCCCTCTTTCATCTAGCCCAGCAAATGGCACTGCCCAGCAAGGCTTTGGTGGCAGGGGCTGTGCAGGGTGGAGAGGGGGCGAGGGAGGGGGCAATTGCCAGGCTGCTTCTGGGAAGCAGCGCAGGGAAGCTTGCCCTTGTCTGATGGAGCCAGTGCAGCTGGGCTTTGGAGCCTACAAAGTATCTGCCTTGCAGTGGCACTTGTTACAGCTGCCCCCTCACTTTGCTGCTCTGTGGGCAACATGCAGCCTGGGAAGGAAGCAAGATTGGGACTGAAGCAAGATTTGCTTTGCCCTAACTATAGGCCAGGAAGCAGCAAAACTGGCTGGGTTTTGTCCTATCTGGCATCTATGTATTAAAAGAAATGCCAAGGCCGTCAGTGTGGAAAGGTAATTCCATCAGTGTTCCTTTGTTAGAGGAATCCCTGAGTCTTTTGAGACAAACAGCTAGTTTCTCCAAGGGAGCTGGAAGAGGGATATACAAAGTCTGCATTCATGTTTGCTACAGAAATGCCACTGTGCTGTCCCTGTCTGTGTGTCCCCATCAGTTCCCCTGAGAAACATGCTGTTTCTCTAAGTTTCAAGGAAGGAGTGATGAGGTGAGTGACCAGCTCAGAGGCCCAAAGGAGGGAAAACATCAAGCGGCATTATTGGGCACCAAAAGGACATTTGAGAAAGGGGGCAGCATGAATGCCTCCACTTTGAGAGGAAGCTTTGGAGTTGCCTCTCGGCTGAACAACTTGCAAATTCTAGCTCCTCTCAGAGCTGAAGGAGAGCCAGCGGGAGGAGTCCTGCTGCTTCTCCAGGGCAGGAGATGAGGTTCTGCGCCCTTGGACACAGACAGACTCCTGGGCACGTTCAGCTGGAGACACCTTGCAGAGAAGCACCCACAAGAGCCAGGGCTGTCCCTGCACTGCTTTTGCCCGTCTCCTCAGACGACTCAGGAGAAAAACCCAATGGCAAGGCTCTCAGAGCAAGCTTGCAGCAGCAGAAGTAAAAGGGGCAGAGGTGGCCCATGCCTCTTTCTGTCCCATGGCTCCCCTGGGGTTCTACATGGAATGTTGGGCTGTGCCCATAGCAACTGTCGTTGTCTCCTGCTCCTGCGGCCCTTGGTGGAACGCTGCTGGAGCAGCGCTGGAGCAGCAGCTGCAGGATCAGCTCCTGGGCTGTCCCTGACCAGCCACCTCCTGCACTCAGCACCACACCCGGCCTCTGCACCCACATCCTCGTCTCCTCGGCTGCCTCCAGGCATCCCCACAGCACTTGGGGATCGTCCAAGGTAAGAAAATCCCCGTTTGCCCTCAAAGCACTAACACAAGGGCACGAGGCTCCAGCTGCCTCTCCCGCCAACCACGACACACAGGCTGCGTGCTCACTTTCCCCACGCCACCTTCCACGTCAAAGCCGGCTGCAGCTTCTGAAGGAATCGTGTTGCCTCCCAGGCAAACACAGACCTTTCCATAGAGGATGTAGAGAGCTGTCCCAGTGCAGTTGCAGATCCTCCTCCACGGATCACCTGCTTCAAAGTTCTTGGCACCCATTGCAGCCCTAAACCTCACTTGTGGTGACCCCAAAACAAATTGGTCATGCCTGAGGAGTTCAGGGCTTCAGTGTCAACAAATCCCCTTATGCCCTGACTCAGCTCACACCTGCTCCAAAGCTGCAAAAACCAGAATGATGGCACTTCTCCTCTGGGATCCCTCTCATTCAGGCCATGGAAGCATTTCACTGGCCTTGTCCTCAAACACAGCTGTTCAACTTCAAAAACCATCTGCTATCAGCAATCCTTATGTGCTTACATAGTTACATCTCTGATAGATACATTCTATTTTCATATCCTGTAGATACTTCTTTCAATGCATGTAGGGCTGCTTCTACCTCATGCTCAGGGGCAGCTGTGAAATGCCATCTTCTCAAGAACACAATCACAGTACCAGAGAATTTTCTGGCTTGCAAGGGATTCTCAAAGATCACTGAGCCCAACTCCAGGGCCTGCCCGGGGCAGCCTCAACAATCACACCCTGTGCCCAAGAGCGCTGTCCAAACACTTTTGGAGCTCAGTCAGCCTTGGTGCCGGCACCCCTTCCCTGGAGAGCCTCTTCCAGTGGCCAAGCACCCTCTGGGTGAAGAGCCTTTTCCTTCTATCCACCCTAAGCCTGCACTGCCACATCTTGCAGCCCATTCTCTTGGCTCCTCCCAGTGGCCCCAGCACTGAAGACAGTAGTGCATGGCCTTCTGCTTCCCCTCCTCAGGAAGCTGCTGACTGCTAGAGGCTCCTGCCTAGGCAATTCCACCTCAAAACCACGGCAGTGACAGCAAAAAGAAAGGAGCTGGGACAGAGGAGCTCAGGGCTTGCAACCATGAGGTCGAGAAGGAAGGCTACTGACACATCCTGGGCGCAACGATTTCTAACTGGAGCATTGTTTGGATCTTTTTCAGGTGGAAAGGAGAGGCACAATGAAAAGGAAAGCAAGAGGCAACAATCAGCCGTGAGTTTTGGCCTAGGGTTAAAGGACAGCAAACTGGAGGAATGGCCAGGAGGAGAACTGCTCTTTCAGAGTCAGGCTGGGATTGCTTCAAGCCTGTGCAGCCACAGGAAGGCTCTCTCCAGCACTTGCCTTTCTTACCTTCACCTCTTTCTTCCTTTAGGCACATCAATGTTGGCAGCGACTTTCAGGCTGAGCTCCCAGAGCTGCAGAGCAGAGCACCAAGTGAGGATGAAGAGCCTGCAAGCCTGGTCTGGAAGCCCTGGGGAGAAGATGACTCTGACATGGAAAAACCTGACAGAGGTAGCTTCTCTTCAAGCTTTTCTTCCACCCCTGACATACTTGGATCTTTCAAAGTCTCCTTTTGCATAGAAAGGCAGCTTCTTGCAGCCTCCGCTTCTCTCCCTGTCTCACGTGTCTTCCCATCTAGAAGTGTTAGAGGCAAGGAGAACGCTCTGCTTCTGCAGCAGAGCAGCAAAAAGAGCAAGCCTCTTGCTCTCCAAATCGGTCAGGCCCATTTGCCACTGCAAGAGAGGAGATTGGCCTCCACTTCTTCTACAAGAAGCTGCTCTGAAGGGAGAGCCAGCACTGCGGGGGCCCTTGCTTCAGCTGGCCCTGTCTTTGCTCTCCTTTTCATGCTCTCCAAGCCGCTGCCTTTAGCTCCTGGCCTTTCCTTCCGCCTTGCATGGCAACCTTTGCTCTTGCTGGCCTCAAGGCTGACTTGGGCTGCCTTTTTGTTGTGCTTGCAGTAAGACAACTGCTGGACATGGCCAGCTCCCGTGGCATTGCCGGGCCAGCAGCTGACCTGGAGCGCGCCCTGCACTGCCTGCACCAGGCAGGCGGCAGCCTTCCGGTAAGAAGCCGCTCTGTGGGCGCACAGAAGAGGGCACAGGGAATGCACAAGGCCCGGCCACTGGCACAGCCTTTCCTGCCTGCTCCTTGATGAAGGCTCTTCACAGGGAGCAGAGCACCTGCTGCCTGCTGTGTCTCCTCCAGCTGCGTCAGGGCTGAGCCCAAACGGCTCCAGCAGGGAGAATCTCCCTCCTGCAGGCGGCGGCGCAAGCTCCTGCAGCCTGCTGCCTTGGAAATCGCCTGCAGCTCTGGCTGCTCTAAGACATTTGGAGAGGAAATTCCCAGAAGCCTCACTCAGCTGAGGCCATTCTGGCTGCAGGAGCCGCAAAATCGTTCGCTTGGGGAGCAAAATGCCACTCTTGGGCACCAGCATCAAAGGGCTGGGCAGCAAAAACTAGGCACTGGGATCAAATCCCAGGCTTTCACATGGCATACATTTGCTTGAATGTCTGAAGAGGCAAAGTAGCTGAAAGGCAGCATCTGTGCTTTTCGGCTCATTTTGGGTGTGGTGGGGCGCCTAAAGCCTTTTCCCCTTGGATCTTGCAGGAGGCTCTGGAGATGTTGCTCTCAGGGGGGCCTGCAACAGCTCAAGGCCATCCCTTGGCTGATTATCATTACGCAGGTAAGCAAAGCAGAGCTTCTTCCTTCACTGACAGATGCTGCCGTCCCCTTCAGTGTTGTGGCAAGTGTTTCTGCTTCAACAAATTGTGCTTAACACCAGCACAAGGTCTTGTCTTCTCAGCGGCTGGCAAAAGCACCAGCATCTAGACCTTCAGCTTTACTTCTTTTCCAATCCTTTTCCCCGCGGAATGCCTGCTCTTGTCTTCATCACCTTCTGAGGGAGCAGACATGTACTCACACGGGAATGATGGTCTGCAACCATTTGCTTGCGGCGGCCAGTGGGATCTACTTCATGTGGATCGAGTGATCCATTTACCTGCTGCTTTTTATTGCCAGGCTCTGATAGATGGACACCTGAGGAGAAGGACTCCTTCCAAAAGGCTTTCCACACCTACGGCAAGGATTTTCATCTCATCCAGAAGCAGGTAAAGCCGCAGGACATTCTTTACCTGAGCAGATCATCAGGAGGAAAGCTTGCTTCTAGCTGGTAACAAACACTGGGCTTCGGTCTCTCTCTTCTCAAGTACCAAAACTGCTCAAGTAGTAACAAAACGGGACATCAAAGGCCTGTGTGAAAAGGATGATCCTGTCTCTCCAGCCCTTTTCTCCAAGCTCCTTTGGAATATGATGATTTATTCTCTCAGACTTGTCGCACACCTCTGCTGCTGCTTCCACAAGACATTGTGCTGGCATAACTGGAGTGAACCCGGCAAAGAAGACCTGTGCTAGATGGATTTCTTGTTGATCTGTGCATTACATGCGCTACCACCTAGCATGATACACGGTTTACTACATTGCATGATGCCTCTCTTTCTCCATCTTCATTTCATTTTACACCCTACTCCATTTACTTCATGATTTTACTTCCTACTTTACTCCATCTTCTACTTTTTCCCCAAAGCACCCTACAAAGGAATTTTAGATTCCTTCTTTTTCTCTTCACAATAGATCCAGACTAAGACTGTGGCACAGTGTGTGGAGTACTACTACACCTGGAAAAAGGAGCATAGAGTTGCTAGCACTCTTGCTCAGGTGAGGGGGAAGAAAATCCAGGCATGCCAGGAGGGTGGAGAAACTGGGAGAAGGGGAGAAAACCTGCTGGCCAGCCGTGCCAGACGCCGCTTTGCCAGGATCACATTGTCCCATGCGCTGGGAAAGGCACAGCAGATGCTGCCCAGGCCTTCCTTCTGCTGCTGCCCTGAAATACGCCATTCTGGAGCCTAACTCTGAGCCAAAAAAGCCGCACCACCACCCAAATGGGCTTGGACTCTCTACAGATGGCTTTCTCAAGGGCTGCCACCTTTGCTGACTCCAATCAGACCCTTCATTCCCCACTTCACTCCTCCTGACATCTGCAATCCCTGTCTTCAGGGAGATGTTGCAGATTTTCAGGCAGTTTTTCTAGCATCCCAGCATACTCCCCAAGAAGCAGCTGCCAGTGCTGTGGCTCCCCTCAGACTTTCCTTACCAGCAAAGAGCAATTTGGCTGGCAAGACTGAGAGAGAGAGAGAGAAAGAGAGACATTATTCTGGGTTGTATAAAACGTCTAACCATGTGTCTTCCCTAATTTGACTGAATTTCCATCCCATTCCCTAGACATTTCTGCCGGAAAACCCAAGGGAAATAAATGTTAGGCAGAGAGGTAGAAATAAAAAATGTAGAATTCTAGATAGCCACACATTTATCCCACCCCTCTGGCCTGTAGCAAAGAGGAGCATTTCCCTCCAAGCTCTGCCTTGGCAGCCCGCCGCAGCCCACTGGCAAAGGCAGCCCTTTCCTCAGCTCTTCAGGCTTTGCAAGGATTTGCTTAGGCCAATAGATTTTTGTGCTGGACGCAGGCATTTCCAGCTTTCTGACGGGAAGGAAACCTTGAAACAGGATTCTTTGATTTCCAGGCTGTGGGCGAAGGCAAGAGGAGCAAAAGCCCCCCCAGAAAGGAGGATGGGCAGACAGGGAAGAGAAGCCGCAAGAGGGCTGGCAGCGCCCAGTGTCCCTGCTGCCAACCGCGCCAGCCGCCCCGTTCGGCGGGAGGCCCCTTTCCCTGCGGCCAGTGCAAACGGTGCGCAACTTCCTGCTCTTTCTGCTCCAACCTGCGCCTTGGCACTACAACAGGCTGACCCTTTGCAAAGGCGCCGCAGCGCAAGCTCAGGCCACTTGCACCATCGCCCCTCGCAGCCCTGCTCAAGCTTACAACCCACCTCAAACCCAAACAGCTCACTTCAAACCCAGCCTTCACAATGAAACCTTACCCTGCCCCAACAACACACACTGCATACAAGTAGCAACAGATCCATCAAAGCTTGCTTTCATGCTGCTGATCAAATTCCAAATAGGATGCAGCAAAAGGAGGAAGACATTTCAAGGCATTGAAACAAGAAAGATCCGACTCATGCTCTGATCAATTCACAACGTGCCACTGCCCAAAGAGACAGAAATTCATACTAAAAGGCAGATCTTGCCACTTGCTGTAATGATGTGCACTAAATTGAACAATGGATGGTTTGTTTCCTGTCTTCCAGGCTGTTTGAAACCATGCAGGAAAGGAACAAACACAGGAGAAGACATCGTCCTCGCAAAGAAGCAGAGCCTCTCCCCAAGAAGAAAAGACCAAATTAGACAAGCCTGCAGCTTGTCCAGCCAGGCCTAGCAAAGCTCAGGCGTCAATAGGACTAGATAGGAATAGGACTGGTTTTTAAGCTTTTAGACTTGTTCAAATTCTATTTAGTTAGTTTACATGATAGTAACCTCCTCAATTTCTTAGTTAAGGTATATGATTATTATTCAAGATTCATTAGTAGGATTAGATTTATCAGTCAATGTAACAGGCTTGGTGTTGGCTACGCTCCCTCTTTTTGTCATTTTGCCTTTGTTGAGACACAATCTGTCTTTATCATTAAACCATGTTTGTTCCCTGCTGTCTTTTGGTCTGTATGAAATCACTGCGGCAATCAAAGATGGCACTTGCCCTGAGAGGAGAATCTGGGCACACACGACCTCCCCAAGGCCCGGCCCCTTGCTCAGCTGGCAGCACTGGCAAAGCTGGGTCTCCTTTACTGCCAGGGAAATAATGCTGGTGCTTCATCCTTTGATTCCTACAAATCTCAGCTGCCAGTGGAAAGGGAGGCTTTGTTTAATTCAATGAATTGGATCAAAATAAGTGCTCTGCTCTCACCATCATTTCTGCCCTAAAAGCAACAGCTTTAGTCCTTTTTGTAGCCCAGCAACAGAACTTTGTTTCATTTTGGGGCACTGATGCACCTGACCACCTTGGAAGACGTTTCTAGAACCCCTCCAATTCTATCCAATTCATATCCCATGTACCACAAAGGCATCAGTAGTTCAGTTTCAGTTTCTCTTGAAAGGAGCCCTCTCCCGCTCTGGGCCTCCACCAATCTCCTTAGCTAAAGCAGAGTGGCTGGGATCATTATCCTCTCTCTGGCTTCCCACAGCTTAGGTATTTGCACCAAAGAAGAAGCAAAGTCCCTCTTTCATCTAGCCCAGCAAATGGCACTGCCCAGCAAGGCTTTGGTGGCAGGGGCTGTGCAGGGTGGAGAGGGGGCGAGGGAGGGGGCAATTGCCAGGCTGCTTCTGGGAAGCAGCGCAGGGAAGCTTGCCCTTGTCTGATGGAGCCAGTGCAGCTGGGCTTTGGAGCCTACAAAGTATCTGCCTTGCAGTGGCACTTGTTACAGCTGCCCCCTCACTCTGCTGCCCTGTGGGCAACATGCAGCCTGGGAACGAAGCAAGATTTGCTTTGCCTTAACTATAGGCCGGGAAGCAGCAAAACTGGCTGGGTTTTGTCCTATCTGGCATCTAAGTATTAAAAGAAACGCCAAGGCCGTCAGTGTGGAAAGGTAATTCCATCAGTGTTCCTTTGTTAGAGGAATCCCTGAGTCTTTTGAGACAAACAGCTAGTTTCTCCAAAGGAGCTGGAAGAGGGATATACAAAGTCTGCATTCATGTTTGCTACAGAAATGCCACTGTGCTGTCCCTGTCTGTGTGTCCCCATCAGTTCCCCTGAGAAACATGCTGTTTCTCTAAGTTTCAAGGAAGGAGTGATGAGGTGAGTGACCAGCTCAGAGGCCCAAAGGAGGGAAAACATCAAGTGGCATTATTGGGCACCAAAAGGAGATTTGAGAAAGGGGGCAGCATAAATGCCTCCACTTTGAGAGGAAGCTTTGGAGTTGCCTCTCGCCTGAACAACTTGCAAATTCTAGCTCCTCTCAGAGCTGGAGGAGAGCCAGCGGGAGGAGTCCTGCTGCTTCTGCAGGGCAGGAGATGAGGTTCTGGGCCCTTGGACACAGACAGGCTCCTGGGCACGTTCAGCTGGAGACACCTTGCAGAGAAGCACCCACAAGAGCCAGGGCTGTCCCTGCACTGCTTTTGCCCGTCTCCTCAGACGACTCAGGAGAAAAACCCAATGGCAAGGCTCTCAGAGCAAGCTTGCAGCAGCAGAAGTAAAAGGGGCAGAGGTGGCCCATGCCTCTTTCTGTCCCATGGCTCCCCTGGGGTTCTACATGGAATGTTGGGCTGTGCCCATAGCAACTGTCATTGTCTCCTGCTCCTGCGGCCCTTGGTGGAACGCTGCTGGAGCAGCGCTGGAGCAGCAGCTGCAGGATCAGCTCCTGGGCTGTCCCTGACCAGCCACCTCCTGCACTCAGCGCCACACCCGGCCTCTGCACCCACATCCTCGTCTCCTCGGCTGCCTCCAGGCATCCCCACAGCACTTGGGGATCGTCCAAGGTAAGAAAATCCCCGTTTGCCCTCAAAGCACTAACACAAGGGCACGAGGCTCCAGCTGCCTCTCCCACCAACCACGACACACAGGCTGCGTGCTCACTTTCCCCACACCACGTTCCATGTCAAAGCGGGCTGCAGCTTCTGAAGGAATCGTGTTGCCTCCCAGGCAAACACAGACCTTTCCATAGAGGATGTAGAGAGCTGTCCCAGTGCAGTTGCAGATCCTCCTCCACGGATCACCTGCTTCAAAGTTCTTGGCACCCATTGCAGTCCTAAACCTAGCTTGTGGTGACCCCAAAACAAATTGGTCATGCCTGAGGAGTTCAGGGCTTCAGTGTCAACAAATCCCCTTATGCCCTGACTCAGCTCACACCTGCTCCAAAGCTGCAAAAACCAGAATGATGGCACTTCTCTGGGATCCCTCTCATTCAGGCCATGGAAGCATTTCACTGGCCTTGTCCTCAAACACAGCTGTTCAACTTCAAAAATCATCTGCTATCAGCAATCCTTATGTGCTTACAGAGTTACATCTCTGATAGATACATTCTATTTTCATATCCTGTAGATACTTCTTTCAATGCATGTAGGGCTGCTTCTACCTCATGCTCAGGGGCAGCTGTGAAATGCCATCTTCTCAAGAACACAATCACAGTACCAGAGAATTTTCTGGCTTGCACGGGATTCTCAAAGATCACTGAGTCCAACTCCAGGGCCTGCCCGGGGCAGCCTCAACAATCACACCCTGTGCCCAAGAGCGCTGTCCAAACACTTTTGGAGCTCAGTCAGCCTTGGTGCTGGCACCCCTTCCCTGGAGAGCCTCTTCCAGTGGCCAAGCACCCTCTGGGTGAAGAGCCTTTTCCTTCTATCCACCCTAAGCCTGCACTGCCACATCTTGCAGCCCATTCTCTTGGCTCCTCCCAGTGGCCCCAGCACTGAAGACAGTAGTGCATGGCCTTCTGCTTCCCCTCCTCAGGAAGCTGCTGACTGCTAGAGGCTCCTGCCTAGGCAATTCCACCTCAAAACCACGGCAATGACAGCAAAAAGAAAGGAGCTGGGACAGAGGAGCTCAGGGCTTGCAACCATGAGGTCGAGAAGGAAGGCTACTGACACATCCTGGGCGCAACGATTTCTAACTGGAGCATTGTTTGGATCTTTTTCAGGTGGAAAGGAGAGGCACAATGAAAAGGAAAGCAAGAGGCAACAATCAGCCGTGAGTTTTGGCCTAGGGTTAAAGGACAGCAAACTGGAGGAATGGCCAGGAGGAGAACTGCTCTTTCAGAGTCAGGCTGGGATTGCTTCAAGCCTGTGCAGCCACAGGAAGGCTCTCTCCAGCACTTGCCTTTCTTACCTTCACCTCTTTCTTCCTTTAGGCACATCAATGTTGGCAGCGACTTTCAGGCTGAGCTCCCAGAGCTGCAGAGCAGAGCACCAAGTGAGGATGAAGAGCCTGCAAGCCTGGTCTGGAAGCCCTGGGGAGAAGATGACTCTGACATGGAAAAACCTGACAGAGGTAGCTTCTCTTCAAGCTTTTCTTCCACCCCTGACATACTTGGATCTTTCAAAGTCTCCTTTTGCATAGAAAGGCAGCTTCTTGCAGCCTCCGCTTCTCTCCCTGTCTCACCTGTCTTCCCATCAAGAAGTGTTAGAGGCAAGGAGAAGGCTCTGCTTCTGCAGCAGAGCAGCAAAAAGAGCAAGCCTCTTGCTCTCCAAATCGGTCAGGCCCATTTGCCACTGCAAGAGAGGAGATTGGCCTCCACTTCTTCTACAAGAAGCTGCTCTGAAGGGAGAGCCAGCACTGCGGGGGCCCTTGCTTCAGCTGGCCCTGTCTTTGCTCTCCTTTTCATGCTCTCCAAGCTGCTGCCTTTAGCTCCTGGCCTTTCCTTCCGCCTTGCATGGCAACCTTTGCTCTTGCTGGCCTCAAGGCTGACTTGGGCTGCCTTTTTGTTGTGCTTGCAGTAAGACAACTGCTGGACATGGCCAGCTCCCGTGGCATTGCCGGGCCAGCAGCTGACCTGGAGCGCGCCCTGCACTGCCTGCACCAGGCAGGCGGCAGCCTTCCGGTAAGAAGCCGCTCTGTGGGCGCACAGAAGAGGGCACAGGGAATGCACAAGGCCCGGCCACTGGCACAGCCTTTCCTGCCTGCTCCTTGATGAAGGCTCTTGACAGGGAGCAGAGCACCTGCTGCCTGCTGTGTCTCCTCCAGCTGCGTCAGGGCTGAGCCCAAACGGCTCCAGCAGGGAGAATCTCCCTCCTGCAGGCGGCGGCGCAAGCTCCTGTAGCCTGCTGCCTTGGAAATCGCCTGCAGCTCTGGCTGCTCTAAGACATCTGGAGAGGAAATTCCCAGAAGCCTCACTCAGCTGAGGCCATTCTGGCTGCAGGAGCCGCAAAATCATTCGCTTGGGGAGCAAAATGCCACTCTTGGGCACCAGCATCAAAGGGCTGGGCAGCAAAAACTAGGCACTGGGATCAAATCCCAGGCTTTCACATGGCATACAGTTGCTTGAATGTCTGAAGAGGCAAAGTAGCTGAAAGGCAGCATATTGGAAAAAAAGGCTTCCAATATTACCAGTTAGATTGTGCCTGGGCCAGTCCGACCCTCGCTGCTGGGCCAAAGGCAGCAACTGCGGTGTGTCACCCCAGAGATACCTTAGCTTGCTGGTGGTTGCAGTTGGGCACTGAACAAATCCGGGCTTGTTAGGACCCCGTTTACCTCAAGAGGATAGCTTCAGGCGATGGTGAAGAGAAAAGGAGATGGATTCTGCTGGAGGGTTTAATGTCCAGAGGTTTATTCCATGGTTACAGAGGTCTGAACGTGAGCAACTGCTCCAACAGAATCCTGACCGCATGGTCTGATGACCTTTTTAAGCTCAGGGACAGGGGCAGGGGAGGTACAGGTGAGCCACCAACCAGGTGAGAGGGGCAGGGTCTCAGGGGAAGATGACACACAGACAGGCCAATGACCCCTGGGCCTGAGTGGCATCCTTTGAACTTGACCAACCACACGACGCCTTGCTGGAATGTTAAGTCTGAGTGACAGGACTCACTCAGCATGGGGGCAAGGGGGAAGGGAGAGAGGTACTGGCACACCTGGGAAAGTGACCTGGAAGGCCAAAATGGGACATTACAGCACACGACAACATCTCCCCCTAGTTTTGTTTAAAAAGAAGAGGACTGTGTTTGTGGTGCAGAATGATTGCCAAACCATGGTTGGTAAATCAGTTCTTCCTCTACAGGAGGGTCAGTGTTTTCCACTGAGGCTTCTAGGTCATCCATTGGAGCACTGAGGGCTTCCAAATGGTAGACCTCAGGAGGGGGAGATGAGCTTGAAATTAACTTGAGAACCACGCGTTTGATTAGTCCAAAAACAATGCTAACAACTACAATAACTATAACTCAAATAAACAGCACTAAAAACACAGTTTTCAGAATAGATCCCAACCAGCCCGAGAGTCCCCAGCCTTTGAACAGTCCATTCAGCCAGTTGTCAGTTTCTCTGTTGATGTCTGAGAACATTTGTCAAGGTAGTCCATATGTGGTTTGGGCTGAGGCACTATGCAGGAGGTCACAGGTGGGATGATCACGAGTAGGACGAGAAGCAGGCTCGATCTCATGGTGTCTCGAGGCTACACACGAACAGTGGGATCTAAACTGGCACAAAAACTTGAAACAAATATATATTATAAACTATTCCAGATAGGAGGCTTAAATAGAATTTCCTCCAGAGAACACGTGCGGCGTTTTCTTCTCCAGGCAGCATGAGCAACCTGGGGTGCTTCTGTAGATTTCTCTGAGACCTTGGGAACATAGGGCTTTACCCATTTGGAAGGAACCCACCTTAAACCAGAGGGGGTGGACACACAGGCGTATCCACGTCCCCAAGTAACCAATTTGTAGGGTCCCACCATTTTCTAAGTCTCAGGGTCCTTTACTAAAACTGGAGGTTTTTCCTTAATTAACCTATGATTGCTCCCCCCAAAGTGGCGTAGGATGGGTGGGTTCAGGCTGTCAAAAGAACAATTCAGAAAATTTATTGTGAATAGCGCCCTGTATAACCGGATGTGGGGAGGTTCTACCTTCATAACCTGTTGCTGCTGGTCCAGGACCCTTTTAATATCACAGTGAGTTCTTTCCACAATGGCTTGACCTGTAGGGGAGTAGGGGATGCCAGTTTTGTGCTCTACTCCCCATTGCTGCAGGAAGCTCCCGAATTCCTTGGATTTGTAAGCAGGCCCATTATCAGTTTTCAGCTCCTTGGGGATGCCCATGAAAGAAAAAGCCTGCAAGAGGTGCTTAATAGCATCAATAGATGATTCTCCTGTGTGGGCAGAAGCATAGACCGCTCCAGAAAAGGTATCTACACTAACATGAACATATTTCTGCCGTCCAAAAGACTGTATGTGTGTTACATCTGTTTGCCACAGTTCACAACTGTTCAGTCCCCTTGGGTTTGCTCCCGTACTCACTGTAGGGAATGCATGTTGTTGGCAATTTGGGCATGTGGCCACAATCGCTTTGGCCTGTTCTCGAGTGATGTTAAACTGACGAACCAGGCCAGGTGCATTTTGGTGGAAAAGCTGGTGGCTGATTTTTGCCTGTTCAAAAACATTTGGGAGAGTGGCCATCACTGCAGGTGCAGCAAGAGCATCTGCCCTTCTGTTGCCTTCAGCGATAAACCCTGGCAAGTCAGTGTGTGACCTGACGTGCATCACATAAAATGGTTGCTCTCGGTGAGTGACTAACTTTACCAGTTTTGAGAGCAATTCGAAAAGTGCGATGTTAGACACATCTTGCAGTATTGCTTGATCTGCCCTGGATACTACTCCTGCCACGTATGCAGAGTCTGTAATCAGATTAAATGGTTCTGAGAACCTTTCAAAGGCCCTAACAACCGCACCCAATTCAGCAACCTGAGGTGAACCTTCCACCTCAGCAATGTCTGTCTCCCACTGCTGGGTTTGAGGATCCTTCCAAGTCATAACGGACTTGTGGGACCTCCCAGATGCATCTGTGAAGACAGTTAGAGCCCTTTTTAAAGGTCTCCTACTTAGAGCACTTCTCAGTTTTAAGGTAAATTGAACATCTTGTTGAACATCAATGAACCCGTAAGGCTCATTGACAGAAGACGTGGTTAACACAGGATCACTTAAATCATACACAGTCTTTGAAGCACCTGCTTCACTTACACAAACATTAATATTATCGCGCGCTTGATTTGTTTTGCTACCCTTTTTCCCTTGGCCTGCTCTTTTTGTGTCTGCGCGCCTGGCAGGCGGGCGCTGGCTCTTCAGTTTTTTTGTTGTTGTTGACCCCCAGGGAGGGCTTGGAGTTCTCCTCTCCTGCCATTTCTAAATTCATCAAATTCCCTTTTCAGGGGGCACTGGTTACTCCAGTGCCCTAGGTTGTTACAAAGCAGGCATGGTTTTGTGGGCTCAACCATTGCTGGTCTCCGCTGCTGCCCAGGGTACTGCTGTGCTGAGGGGAAAGGCGCAGGGCTGGCAACGGCGACACGCTGGGGTGGTCTTGGCAGCAGCCTTGGTCTGGTATCTTCAGCCACACTCACCAGAGGCACTTTTCTGTTACACACTAGGAGCATGTCCTTTAATGTAGGGGTAGGTTTGAGAGGAAGGCTCAGGATTGCCGCTTGACACTGTTTATTTGCATTTGTAAATGCCATTTCTTCTAAAATTGCTTCCCTAGCATTCTCTTTTTTAACTTGTATTTCAATAGCTCTAGTTAACCTTTCTACAAATTTCAAAAAAGGCTCTGATGGTAGCTGTTTAATTTTACTATAGGGCTCAAAAGGCCCCTCAGGTTGTAGGGAAAAGAATGCTTTTTCAGCTGCTTCCTTTACTTTTTCGAGTGTTTCTGCAGGAATTGCAGTAGCTTGGATCGAGGGAGAAGACCATTGGCCCTCACCACAGAGGTGCTCAATGGTGATAGGGTTACCACTGTTGTCTTTGGCTGTGTTTGGATCAGCATGCAAGCCTGGGAGAGCATCATTCAGCATTTGTTTCCATTCTATTTCCCATAATTTGAATTCCGTGGAGGTCATGAGACAGGAAAAAAGCTGTTTTAAATCATGTGGAATCACTACAGTCCTACTCAATTCAGAATTTAAAAGGCCACAGAAATATGGACTGTGTGGACCATATTCTTTATGAGACTTACAGATCTCTTTAATCAATTGTTGTCCAAAAGAACTCCAATTAGCAGTTGGAGCTGCTCCCCCCTGAGCTGCAGGCTGAAAGGTAACAGGAGCCAGTGACAACATGGGACTATGCATTGAATCTGCTGTTCCCTGCTCTGTATCCCTTGAAACAGAAGCATTGGGATCACAGCTACAGGTTTGGGGAATGGCAGTGGGTGTGTCCCCACCGTGGGAACCCGGGGAGGGGGCGGACACGCAACGGGTACAGGGGGTGGGGACAGGGGGCCGGCAAGGGGCGGGGAAACTGTGGGAACAGGGGGCGGGGTCAGGGGGCAAGCAGGGGGCGGGGACACCTGGTGACATCACGTCCGCAGACGCCCCCTGGGAGGAGTAGAGGGGCGGAGCTGAGGGTACTGCAGGAAAGGGAGGGGGAGGGGGGAAGGTGTCACGAGGAACAGGAGGAGAGGGGGATGGGGCTGGAGTTTTGGGATGCTTAAGAGGATTTTGGGAAGAAGAAGACCAGGTTTGGGAAGATGCCACGTGGCATCCACCATCTTGTGGACCCCCTAGGGGCTGGGGGCCATTTTGGGCAACACTACTCTCTGCAAAGCTAACACATGCTGTGGGTTTCTGAGGATGGGACACAGGGGATTGGGAAAGGTTCCACGCAGCCTGGCCAGGGCCTTGTGGACAGGGCAACTCAGGCATTTACACAGACTTTGGGCGTCGACTTCCCAATGAGTTTGATCTGTTTAAAATACTAAGTTTTGGGAAAAGAGGTTTAGGGGTTTTAGAACTAGGAGAGGGAGAAACAGGGAGAGCAGAGGTACATCGCTTTACATTTGGCTTTTTCTCCATTTCCTTTTGTTTGAGCAATGCTGTACGAATTTGTAAACTCCAAAACACAAATTTAGCTGAGGGGGCATTGCCAGATTGTCCTAAGGTTATCAATTCATTTCCAACTTTATCCCAGAATTGAATATTGAGGATTTCTTCAGGGGAGATTTGTGGGAAGTGGAGGAAAAGCCATCTTACAAACTGTTTCAATTTTCCTTTAGAGAACTTAACATTACCACTGTCCAAAATGCTTACAATATTATAATACACTCCTTTTTGTACAATGCTGAGTTTCAAACCCATGTTAGATGTAAAAAGCAAAGTACTAAATCCCGCCTGACCAAAAACAAAGCTAAAATCAGCTACCGATTTCAAAAAAAACCACAGATGGAAAGGGATAACGAGCCGACAAAAGCTTCACAATGCAGCTGTATATACTACTTTTAAAATTCCCGGGCAGCAGCAGCAGGGCATGCCCTGCCGAGCAAAGGCAGAAACAAAGCCTCCCCCCCCCCGCCGTGGAATGCACCCCCCGGCGGAGCAGAGAGAGCAGCCACGCCACGTGGCAAGCCGAAACCGGGGCCCCCCCGCACCGCGTGTGCAGAGAACCCCCCCCTCCCCCGCACAGAGAGAGAGAGAAAGATCTCCCGACCACGTGGAGAGAGCCGAGCTTGCAGAGCCAAGAGGAAGGGCAAAGATCTCCCGCGCGAATTCGAAAAGACAGCAAAACACGCGGCAGAAAGCTAATAGCTAGAAATCAATGAATTCCCGTCTGTGGGGCTGCGCAGCCAAAAATGCAAATACAAAAAGGAACAGAACTCACGGCAGAGTCTGTTTTTGAGCTCCTGCCCTACCGAGAGCAGAGATACTCACCCAAAATGGAAGTTGTAGCTGGCTGGGTACAGGCAGGTCTCTTCACCGGAACAGGACCTCTCTGTGGGCGAGAGAGGTTCCCCTGTCCTACCTCTGGAAAATCTGCTCACCAGAAAGGAGCTGGGCTTTCCAGAGGCGCCGAACAGTCCACGAAACTTCTTCTGGGATAATTCCCAAAGTCTCTAGCCGAGGGCCTTGCAACCAAAGCCCCTTTCAGCTGGATGCACGGCTGCCAGAAGCTTCTCAAAGGTACTGAAGGTCTGTCTCGGGCTGCAGAGTCGCTTTGCCCACCTCAGCGACGCCAAATATTGGAAAAAAAAGGCTCCCAATATTACCAGTTAGATTGTGCCTGGGCCAGTCTGACCCTCGCTGCTGGGCCAAAGGCAGCAACTGCGGTGTGTCACCCCAGAGATACCTTAGCTTGCTGGTGGTTGCAGCTGGGCACTGAACAAGTCCAGGCTTGTTAGGACCCCGTTTACCTCAAGAGGATAGCTTCAGGCGATGGTGAAGAGAAAAGGAGATGGATTCTGCTGGAGGGTTTAATGTCCAGAGGTTTATTCCATGGTTACAGAGGTCTGAACGTGAGCAACTGCTCCAACAGAATCCTGACCGCATGGTCTGATGACCTTTTTAAGCTCAGGGACAGGGGCAGGGGAGGTACAGGTGAGCCACCAACCAGGTGAGAGGGGCAGGGTCCCAGAGGAAGATGACACACAGACAGGCCAATGACCCCTGGGCCTGAGTGGCATCCTTTGAACTTGACCAACCACACGACGCCTTGCTGGAATGTTAAGTCTGAGTGACAAGACTCACTCAGCATGGGGGCAAGGGGGAAGGGAGAGAGGTATTGGCACACCTGGGAAAGTGACCTGGAATGTCAAAATGGGACATTACAGCACACCACAACAGCAGCATCTGTGCTTTTCGGCTCATTTTGGATGTGGTGGGGCACCTAAAGCCTTTTCCCCTTGGATCTTGCAGGAGGCTCTGAAGATGTTGCTCTCAAGGGGGGCCTGCAACAGCTCAAGGCCATCCCTTGGCTGATTATCATTACGCAGGTAAGCAAAGCAGAGCTTCTTCCTTCACTGACAGATGCTGCCGTCCCCTTCAGTGTTGTGGCAAGTGTTTCTGCTTCAACAAATTGTGCTTAACACCAGCACAAGGTCTTGTCTTCTCAGGGGCTGGCGAAAGCACCAGCATCTAGTACTTCAGCTTTACTTCTTTTCCAATCCTTTTCCCGGCGGAATGCCTGCTCTTGTCTTCATCACCTTCTGAGGCAGCAGACATGTACTCACACGGGAATGATGGTCTGCAACCATTTGCTTGCGGCGGCCAGTGGGATCTACTTCATGTGGATCGAGTGATCCATTTACCTGCTGCTTTTTATTGCCAGGCTCTGACAGATGGACACCTGAGGAGAAGGACTCCTTCCAAAAGGCTTTCCACACCTACGGCAAGGATTTTCATCTCATCCAGAAGCAGGTAAAGCCGCAGGACATTCTTTACCTGAGCAGATCCTCAGGAGGAAAGCTTGCTTCTAGCTGGTAACAAACACTGGGCTTCGGTCTCTCTCTTCTCAAGTACCAAAACTGCTCAAGTAGTAACAAAACGGGACATCAAAGGCCTGTGTGAAAAGGATGATCCTGTCTCTCCAGCCCTTTTCTCCAAGCTCCTTTGGAATATGATGATTTATTCTCTCAGACTTGTCGCACACCTCTGCTGCTGCTTCCACAAGACATTGTGCTGGCATAACTGGAGTGAACCCGGCAAAGAAGACCTGTGCTAGATGGATTTCTTGTTGATCTGTGCATTACGTGTGCTACCACCTAGCATGATACACCGTTTACTACATTGCATGATGCCTCTCTTTCTCCATCTTCATTTCATTTTACACCCTACTCCATTTACTTCATGATTTTACTTCCTACTTTACTCCATCTTCTACTTTTTCCCCAAAGCACCCTACAAAGGAATTTTAGATTCCTTCTTTTTCTCTTCACAACAGATCCAGACTAAGACCGTGGCACAGTGTGTGGAGTACTACTACACCTGGAAAAAGGAGCATAGAGTTGCTAGCACTCTTGCTCAGGTGAGGGGGAAGAAAATCCAGGCATGCCAGGAGGGTGGAGAAACTGGGAGAAGGGGAGAAAACCTGCTGGCCAGCCGTGCCAGACGCCGCTTTGCCAGGATCACATTGTCCCATGCGCTGGGAAAGGCACAGCAGATGCTGCCCAGGCCTTCCTTCTGCTGCTGCCCTGAAATACACCATTCTGGAGCCTAACTCTGAGCCAAAAAAGCCACACCACCACCCAAATGGGCTTGGACTCTCTACAGATGGCTTTCTCAAGGGCTGCCACCTTTGCTGACTCCAATCAGACCCTTCATTCCCCACTTCACTCCTCCTGACATCAGCAATCCCTGTCTTCAGGGAGATGTTGCAGATTTTCAGGCAGTTTTTCTAGCATCCCAGCATACTCCCCAAGAAGCAGCTGCCAGTGCTGTGGCTCCCCTCAGACTTTCCTTACCAGCAAAGAGCAATTTGGTTGGCAAGAGTGAGAGAGAGAGAAAGAGAGAGATTATTCTGGGTTGTAGAAAAGGTCTAACCATGTGTCTTCCCTAATTTGACTGAATTTCCATCCCATTCCCTAGACATTTCTGCAGGAAAACCCAAGGGAAATAAATGTTAGGCAGAGAGGTAGAAATAAGAAATGTAGAATTCTAGATAGCCACACATTTATCCCCCCCCTTTGGCCTGTAGCAAAGAGGAGCATTTCCCTCCAAGCTCTGCCTTGGCAGCCCGCCGCAGCCCACTGGCAAAGGCAGCCCTTTCCTCAGCTCTTGAGGCTTTGCAAGGATTTGCTTAGGCCAATAGATTTTTGTGCTGGATGCAGGCATTTCCAGCTTTCTGACGGGAAGGAAACATTGAAACAGGATTCTTTGATTTCCAGGCTGTGGGCGAAGGCAAGAGGAGCAAAAGCCCCCCCAGAAAGGAGGATGGGCAGACAGGGAAGAGAAGTCGCAAGAGGGCTGGCAGCGCCCAGTGTCCCTGCTGCCAACCGCGCCAGCCGCCCCGTTCGGCGGGTGGCCCCTTTCCCTGCGGCCAGTGCAAACGGTGCGCAACTTCCTGCTCTTTCTGCTCCAACCTGCGCCTTGGCACTACAACAGGCTGACCCTTTGCAAAGGCGCCGCAGCGCAAGCTCAGGCCACTTGCACCATCGCCCCTCGCAGCCCTGCTCAAGCTTACAACCCACCTCAAACCCAAACAGCTCACTTCAAACCCAGCCTTCACAATGAAACCTTACCCTGCCCCAACAACACACACTGCATACAAGTAGCAACAGATCCATCAAAGCTTGCTTTGATGCTGCTGATCAAATTCCAAATAGGATGCAGCAAAAGGAGGAAGACATTTCAAGGCATTGAAGCAAGAAAGATCCGACTCATGCTCTGATCAATTCACAACGGGCCACTGCCCAAAAAGACAGAAATTCATACTAAAAGGCAGATCTTGCCACTTGCTTTAATGATGTGTACTAAATTGAACAATGGATGGTTTGTTTCCTGTCTTCCAGGCTGTTTGAAACCATGCAGGAAAGGAACAAACACAGGAGAAGACATCGCCCTTGCAAAGAAGCAGAGCCTCTCCCCAAGAAGAAAAGACCAAATTAGACAAGCCTGCAGCTTGTCCAGCCAGGCCTAGCAAGGCTTAGGCGTCAATAGGACTAGATAGGAATAGGACTGGTTTTTAAGCTTTTAGACTTGTTCAAATTCTATTTAGTTAGTTTACATGATAGGAATCTCCTCAATTTCTTAGTTAAGGTACATGAGTATTATTCAAGATTCATTAGTAGGATTAGATTTATCAGTCAATGTAAGAGGCTTGATGTTGGCTACGCTCCCTCTTTTGTCATTTTGCCTTTGTTGAGACACAATCTGTCCTTATCATTAAACCATGTTTGTTCCCTGCTGTCTTTTGGTCTGTATGAAATCACTGCGGCAATCAAAGACGGCACTTGCCCTGAGAGGAGAATCTGGGCACGCACGACCTCCCCAAGGCCCGGCCCCTTGCTCAGCTGGCAGGACTGGCAAAGGTGTGTCTCCTTTACTGCCAGGGAAAGAACGCTGGCGCTTCATCCTTTGATTCCTACAAATCTCAGCTGCCAGTGGAAAGGGAGGCTTTGTTTAATTCAATGAATTGGATCAAAATGAGTGCTCTGCTCTCACCATCATTTCTGCCCTAAAAGCAACAGCTTTAGTCCTTTTTGTAGCCCAGCAACAGAACTTTGCTTCATTTTGGGGCACTGATGCACCTGACCACCTTGGAAGACGTTTCTAGAACCCCTCCAATTCTATCCAATTCATATCCCATGCACCACAAAGGCATCAGTAGTTCAGTTTCAGTTTCTCTTGAAAGGAGCCCTCTCCCGCTCTGGGCCTCCACCAATCTCCTTAGCTAAAGCAGAGCGGCTGGGATCATTATCCTCTCTCTGGCTTCCCACAGCTTAGGTATTTGCACCAAAGAAGAAGCAAACTCCCTCTTTCATCTAGCCCAGCAAATGGCACTGCCCAGCAAGGCTTTGGTGGCAGGGGCTGTGCAGGGTGGAGAGGGGGCCAGGGAGGGGGCAATTGCCAGGCTGCTTCTGGGAAGCGCAGGGAAGCTTGCCCTTGTCTGATGGAGCCAGTGCAGCTGGGCTTTGGAGCCTACAAAGTATCTGCCTTGCAGTGGCACTTGTTACAGCTGCCCCCTCACTTTGCTGCCCTGTGGGCAACATGCAGCCCGGGAAGGAAGCAAGATTGGGACTGAAGCAAGATTTGCTTTGCCTTAACTATAGGCCGGGAAGCAGCAAAACTGGCTGGGTTTTGTCCTATCTGGCATCTAAGTATTAAAAGAAACGTCAAGGCCGTCAGTGTGGAAAGGTAATTCCATCAGTGTTCCTTTGTTAGAGGAATGCCTGAGTCTTTTGAGACAAACAGCTAGTTTCTCCAAGGGAGCTGGAAGAGGGATATACAAAGTCTGCATTCATGTTTGCTACAGAAATGCCACTGTGCTGTCCCTGTCTGTGTGTCCCCATCAGTTCCCCTGAGAAACATGCTGTTTCTCTAAGTTTCAAGGAAGGAGTGATGAGGTGAGTGACCAGCTCAGAGGCCAAAGGAGGGAAAACATCAAGCGGCATTATTGGGCACCAAAAGGAGATTTGAGAAAGGGGGCAGCATGAATGCCTCCACTTTGAGAGGAAGCTTTGGAGTTGCCTCTCGCCTGAACAACTTGCAAATTCTAGCTCCTCTCAGAGCTGGAGGAGAGCCAGCGGGAGGAGTCCTGCTGCTTCTGCAGGGCAGGAGATGAGGTTCTGGGCCCTTGGACACAGACAGACTCCTGGGAGCGTTCAGCTGGAGACACCTTGCAGAGAAGCACCCACAAGGGCCAGGGCTGTCCCTGCACTGCTTTTGCCCGTCTCCTGAGACGACTCAGGAGAAAAACCCAATGGCAAGGCTCTCAGAGCAAGCTTGCAGCAGCAGAAGTAAAAGGGGCAGAGGTGGCCCATGCCTCTTTCTGTCCCATGGCTCCCCTGGGGTTCTACATGGAATGTTGGGCTGTGCCCATAGCAACTGTCGTTGTCTCCTGCTCCTGCGGCCCTTGGTGGAACGCTGCTGGAGCAGCGCTGGAGCAGCAGCTGCAGGATCAGCTCCTGGGCTGTCCCTGACCAGCCACCTCCTGCACTCAGCGCCACACCCGGCCTCTGCACCCACATCCTCATCTCCTCGGCTGCCTCCAGGCATCCCCACAGCACTTGGGGATCGTCCAAGGTAAGAAAATCCCCGTTTGCCCTCAAAGCACTAACACAAGGGCACGAGGCTCCAGCTGCCTCTCCCACGAACCACGACACACAGGCTGCGTGCTCACTTTCCCCACGCCACGTTCCACGTCAAAGCAAGCTTCAGCTTCTGAAGGAATCGTGTTGCCTCCCAGGCAAACACAGACCTTTCCATAGAGGATGTAGAGAGCTGTCCCAGTGCAGTTGCAGATCCTCCTCCACGGATCACCTGCTACAAAGTCCTTGGCACACATTGCAGTCCTAAACCTAGCTTGTGGTGACCCCAAAACAAATTGGTCATGCCTGAGGAGTTCAGGGCTTCAGTGTCAACAAATCCCCTTATGCCCTGACTCAGCTCACACCTGCTCCAAAGCTGCAAAAACCAGAATGATGGCACTTCTCCTCTGGGATCCCTCTCATTCAGGCCATGGAAGCATTTCACTGGCCTTGTCCTGTGAACAGCTGTTCAACTTCAAAAATTATCTGCTATCAGCAATCCTTATGTGCTTACATAGTTACATCTCTGATAGATACATTCTATTTTCATATCCTGTAGATACTTCTTTCAATGCATGTAGGGCTGCTTCTACCTCATGCTCAGGGGCAGCTGTGAAATGCCATCTTCTCAAGAACACAATCACAGTACCAGAGAATTTTCTGGCTTGCAAGGGATTCTCAAAGATCACTGTGCCCAACTCCAGGGCCTGCCCGGGGCAGCCTCAACAATCACACCCTGTGCCCAAGAGCGCTGTCCAAACACTTTTGGAGCTCAGTCAGCCTTGGTGCCGGCACCCCTTCCCTGGAGAGCCTCTTCCAGTGGCCAAGCACCCTCTGGGTGAAGAGCCTTTTCCTTCTATCCACCCTAAGCCTGCACTGCCACATCTTGCAGCCCATTCTCTTGGCTCCTCCCAGTGGCCCCAGCACTGAAGAGAGTAGTGCATGGCCTTCTGCTTCCCCTCCTCAGGAAGCTGCTGACTGCTAGAGGCTCCTGCCTAGGCAATTCCACCTCAAAACCACGGCAATGACACCAAAAAGAAAGGAGCTGGGACAGAGGAGCTCAGGGTTTGCAACGATGAAGTTGAGAAGGAAGGCTACTGACACATCCTGGGCACAACGATTTCTAACTGGAGCATTGTTTGGATCTTTTTCAGGTGGAAAGGAGAGGCACAATGAAAAGGAAAGCAAGAGGCAACAATCAGCCGTGAGTTTTGGCCTAGGGTTAAAGGACAGCAAACTGGAGGAATAGCCAGGAGGAGAACTGCTCTTTCAGAGTCAGGCTGGGATTGCTTCAAGCCTGTGCAGCCACAGGAAGGCTCTCTCCAGCACTTGCCTTTCTTACCTTCACCTCTTTCTTCCTTTAGGCACATCAATGTTGGCAGCGACTTTCAGGCTGAGCTCCCAGAGCTGCAGAGCAGAGCACCAAGTGAGGATGAAGAGCCTGCAAGCCTGGTCTGGAAGCCCTGGGGAGAAGATGACTCTGACATGGAAAAACCTGACAGAGGTAGCTTCTCTTCAAGCTTTTCTTCCACCCCTGACATACTTGGATCTTTCAAAGTCTCCTTTTGCATAGAAAGGCAGCTTCTTGCAGCCTCCGCTTCTCTCCCTGTCTCACGTGTCTTCCCATCTAGAAGTGTTAGAGGCAAGGAGAAGGCTCTGCTTCTGCAGCAGAGCAGCAAAAAGAGCAAGCATCTTGCTCTCCAAATCGGTCAGGCCCATTTGCCACTGCAAGAGAGGAGATTGGCCTCCACTTCTTCTACAAGAAGCTGCTCTGAAGGGAGAGCCAGCACTGCGGGGGCCCTTGCTTCAGCTGGCCCTGTCTTTGCTCTCCTTTTCATGCTCTCCAAGCCGCTGCCTTTAGCTCCTGGCCTTTCCTTCCGCCTTGCATGGCAACCTTTGCTCTTGCTGCCCTCAAGGCTGACTTGGGCTGCCTTTTTGTTGTGCTTGCAGTAAGACAACTGCTGGACATGGCCAGCTCCCGTGGCATTGCCGGGCCAGCAGCTGACCTGGAGCGCGCCCTGCACTGCCTGCACCAGGCAGGCGGCAGCCTTCCGGTAAGAAGCCGCTCTGTGGGCGCACAGAAGAGGGCACAGGGAATGCACAAGGCCCGGCCACTGGCACAGCCTTTCCTGCCTGCTCCTTGATGAAGGCTCTTCACAGGGAGCAGAGCACCTGCTGCCTGCTGTGTCTCCTCCAGCTGCGTCAGGGCTGAGCCCAAACGGCTCCAGCAGGGAGAATCTCCCTCCTGGAGGCGGCGGCGCAAGCTCCTGCAGCCTGCTGCCTTGGAAATCGCCTGCAGCTCTGGCTGCTCTAAGACATTTGGAGAGGAAATTCCCAGAAGCCTCACTCAGCTGAGGCCATTCTGGCTGCAGGAGCCACAAAATCATTCGCCTGGGGAGCAAAATGCCACTCTTGGGCACCAGCATCAAAGGGCTGGGCAGCAAAAACTAGGCACTGGGATCAAATCCCAGGCTTTCACCCACATTGCATACAGTTGCTTGAATGTCTGAAGAGGCAAAGTAGCTGAAAGGTAGCATCTGTGCTTTTCGGCTCATTTTGGGTGTGGTGGGGCGCCTAAAGCCTTTTCCCCTTGGATCTTGCAGGAGGCTCTGGAGATGTTGCTCTCAGGGGGGCCTGCAACAGCTCAAGGCCATCCCTTGGCTGATTATCATTACGCAGGTAAGCAAAGCAGAGCTTCTTCCTTCACTGACAGATGCTGCCGTCCCCTTCAGTGTTGTGGCAAGTGTTTCTGCTTCAACAAATTGTGCTTAACACCAGCACAAGGTCTTGTCTTCTCAGGGGCTGGCGAAAGCACCAGCATCTAGACCTTCAGCTTTACTTCTTTTCCAATCCTTTTCCCGGCGGAATGCCTGCTCTTGTCTTCATCACCTTCTGAGGCAGCAGACGTACTCACACGGGAATGATGGTCTGCAACCATTTGCTTGCGGCGGCCAGTGGGATCTACTTCATGTGGATCGAGTGATCCATTTACCTGCTGCTTTTTATTGCCAGGCTCTGATAGATGGACACCTGAGGAGAAGGACTCCTTCCAAAAGGCTTTCCACACCTACGGCAAGGATTTTCATCTCATCCAGAAGCAGGTAAAGCCGCAGGACATTCTTTACCTGAGCAGATCATCAGGAGGAAAGCTTGCTTCTAGCTGGTAACAAACACTGGGCTTCGGTCTCTCTCTTCTCAAGTACCAAAACTGCTCAAGTAGTAACAAAACGGGACATCAAAGGCCTGTGTGAAAAGGATGATCCTGTCTCTCCAGCCCTTTTCTCCAAGCTCCTTTGGAATATGATGATTTATTCTCTCAGACTTGTCGCACACCTCTGCTGCTGCTTCCACAAGACATTGTGCTGGCATAACTGGAGTGAACCCGGCAAAGAAGACCTGTGCTAGATGGATTTCTTGTTGATCTGTGCATTACATGCGCTACCACCTAGCATGATACACGGTTTACTACATTGCATGATGCCTCTCTTTCTCCATCTTCATTTCATTTTACACCCTACTCCATTTACTTCATGATTTTACTTCCTAGTTTACTCCGTCTTCTAATTTTCCCCAAAGCACCCTACAAAGGAATTTTAGATTCCTTCTTTTTCTCTTCACAACAGATCCAGACTAAGACCGTGGCACAGTGTGTGGAGTACTACTACACCTGGAAAAAGGAGCATAGAGTTGCTAGCACTCTTGCTCAGGTGAGGGGGAAGAAAATCCAGGCATGCCAGGAGGGTGGGGAAACTGGGAGAAGGGGAGAAAACCTGCTGGCCAGGCATGCCAGACACCGCTTTGCCAGGATCACATTGTCCCATGCGCTGGGAAAGGCACAGCAGATGCTGCCCAGGCCTTCCTTCTGCTGCTGCCCTGAAATACACCATTCTGGAGCCTAACTCTGAGCCAAAAAAGCCGCACCACCACCCAAATGGGCTTGGACTCTCTACAGATGGCTTTCCCAAGGGCTGCCACCTTTGCTGACTCCAATCAGACCCTTCATTCCCCACTTCACTCCTCCTGACATCAGCAATCCCTGTCTTCAGGGAGATGTTGCAGATTTTCAGGCAGTTTTTCTAGCATCCCAGCATACTCCCCAAGAAGCAGCTGCCAGTGCTGTGGCTCCCCTCAGACTTTCCTTACCAGCAAAGAGCAATTTGGTTGGCAAGAGTGAGAGAGAGAGAGAGAGAAAGAGAGAGAGAGATAATTCTGGGTTGTATAAAACGTCTAACCATGTGTCTTCCCTAATTTGACTGAATTTCCATCCCATTCCCTAGACATTTCTGCAGGAAAACCCAAGGGAAATAAATGTTAGGCAGAGAGGTAGAAATAAGAAATGTAGAATTCTAGATAGCCACACATTTATCCCACCACTTTGGCCTGTAGCAAAGAGGAGCATTTCCCTCCAAGCTCTGCCTTGGCAGCCCGCCGCAGCCCACTGGCAAAGGCAGCCCTTTCCTCAGCTCTTGAGGCTTTGCAAGGATTTGCTTAGGCCAATAGATTTTTGTGCTGGACGCAGGCATTTCCAGCTTTCTGATGGGAAGGAAACCTTGAAACAGGATTCTTTGATTTCCAGGCTGTGGGCGAAGGCAAGAGGAGCAAAAGCCCCCCCAGAAAGGAGGATGGGCAGACAGGGAAGAGAAGCCGCAAGAGGGCTGGCAGCGCCCAGTGTCCCTGCTGCCAACCGCGCCAGCCGCCCCGTTCGGCGGGAGGCCCCTTTCCCTGCGGCCAGTGCAAACGGTGCGCAACTTCCTGCTCTTTCTGCTCCAACCTGCGCCTTGGCACTACAACAGGCTGACCCTTTGCAAAGGCGCCGCAGCGCAAGCTCAGGCCACTTGCACCATCGCCCCTCGCAGCCCTGCTCAAGCTTACAACCCACCTCAAACCCAAACAGCTCACTTCAAACCCAGCCTTCACAATGAAACCTTACCCTGCCCCAACAACACACACTGCATACAAGTAGCAACAGATCCATCAAAGCAAGCTTTGATGCTGCTGATCAAATTCCAAATAGGATGCAGCAAAAGGAGGAAGACATTTCAAGGCATTGAAACAAGAAAAATCCGACTCATGTTCTGATCGATTCACAAGGTGCCACTGCCCAAAAAGACAGAAATTCATACTAAAAGGCAGATCTTGCCACTTGCTTTAATGATGTGTACTAAACTGAACAATGGATGGTTTGTTTCCTGTCTTCCAGGCTGTTTGAAACCATGAAGGAAAGGAACAAACACAGGAGAAGACATCGCCCTCGCAAAGATGCAGAGCCTCTCCTCAAGAAGAAAAGACCAAATTAGACAAGCCTGCAGCTTGCCAGCCAGGCCTAGCAAGGCTTAGGCGTCAATAGGACTAGATAGGAATAGGACTGGTTTTTAAGCTTTTAGACTTGTAGAAATTCTATTTAGTTAGTTTACATGATAGGAATCTCCTCAATTTCTTAGTTAAGGTACATGAGTATTATTCAAGATTCATTAGTAGGATTAGATTTATCAGTCAATGTAAGAGGCTTGGTGTTGGCTATGCTCCGTCTTTTGTCATTTTGCCTTTGTTGAGACACAATCTGTCTTTATCATTAAACCATGTTTGTTCCCTGCTGTCTTTTGGTCTGTATGAAATCACTGCGGCAATCAAAGACGGCACTTGCCCTGAGAGGAGAATCTGGGCACGCACGACCTCCCCAAGGCCCGGCCCCTTGCTCAGCTGGCAGGACTGGCAAAGGTGTGTCTCCTTTACTGCCAGGGAAAGAACGCTGGCGCTTCATCCTTTGATTCCTACAAATCTCAGCTGCCAGTGGAAAGGGAGGCTTTGTTTAATTCAATGAATTGGATCAAAATGAGTGCTCTGCTCTCACCATCATTTCTGCCCTAAAAGCAACAGCTTTAGTCCTTTTTGTAGCCCAGCAACAGAACTTTGTTTCATTTTGGGGCACTGATGCACCTGACCACCTTGGAAGACGTTTCTAGAACCCCTCCAATTCTATCCAATTCATATCCCATGCACCACAAAGGCATCAGTAGTTCAGTTTCAGTTTCTCTTGAAAGGAGCCCTCTCCCGCTCTGGGCCTCCACCAATCTCCTTAGCTAAAGCAGAGCGGCTGGGATCATTATCCTCTCTCTGGCTTCCCACAGCTTAGGTATTTGCACCAAAGAAGAAGCAAACTCCCTCTTTCATCTAGCCCAGCAAATGGCACTGCCCAGCAAGGCTTTGGTGGCAGGGGCTGTGCAGGGTGGAGAGGGGGCGAGGGAGGGGGCAATTGCCAGGCTGCTTCTGGGAAGCAGCGCAGGGAAGCTTGCCCTTGTCTGATGGAGCCAGTGCAGCTGGGCTTTGGAGCCTACAATGTATCTGCCTTGCAGTGGCACTTGTGACAGCTGCCCCCTCACTTTGCTGCCCTGTGGGCAACATGCAGCCCGGGAAGGAAGCAAGATTGGGACTGAAGCAAGATTTGCTTTGCCTTAACTATAGGCCGGGAAGCAGCAAAACTGGCTGGGTTTTGTCCTATCTGGCATCTAAGTATTAAAAGAAACGCCAAGGCCGTCAGTGTGGAAAGGTAATTCCATCAGTGTTCCTTTGTTAGAGGAATGCCTGAGTCTTTTGAGACAAACCGCTAGTTTCTCCAAGGGAGCTGGAAGAGGGATATACAAAGTCTGCATTCATGTTTGCTACAGAAATGCCACTGTGCTGTCCCTGTCTGTGTGTCCCCATCAGTTCCCCTGAGAAACATGCTGTTTCTCTAAGTTTCAAGGAAGGAGTGATGAGGTGAGTGACCAGCTCAGAGGCCCAAAGGAGGGAAAACATCAAGCGACATTATTGGGCACCAAAAGGAGATTTGAGAAAGGGGGCAGCATGAATGCCTCCACTTTGAGAGGAAGCTTTGGAGTTGCCTCTCGGCTGAACAACTTGCAAATTCTAGCTCCTCTCAGAGCTGGAGGAGAGCCAGCGGGAGGAGTCCTGCTGCTTCTGCAGGGCAGGAGATGAGGTTCTGGGCCCTTGGACACAGACAGACTCCTGGGCACGTTCAGCTGGAGACACCTTGCAGAGAAGAACCGACAAGAGCCAGGGCTGTCCCTGCACTGCTTTTGCCCGTCTCCTCAGACGACTCAGGAGAAAAACCCAATGGCAAGGCTCTCAGAGCAAGCTTGCAGCAGCAGAAGTAAAAGGGGCAGAGGTGGCCCATGCCTCTTTCTGTCCCATGGCTCCCCTGGGGTTCTACATGGAATGTTGGGCTGTGCCCATAGCAACTGTCGTTGTCTCCTGCTCCTGCGGCCCTTGGTGGAACGCTGCTGGAGCAGCGCTGGAGCAGCAGCTGCAGGATCAGCTCCTGGGCTGTCCCTGACCAGCCACCTCCTGCACTCAGCGCCACACCCGGCCTCTGCACCCACATCCTCGTCTCCTCGGCTGCCTCCAGGCATCCCCACAGCACTTGGGGATCGTCCAAGGTAAGAAAATCCCCGTTTGCCCTCAAAGCACTAACACAAGGGCACGAGGCTCCAGCTGCCTCTCCCACCAACCACGACACACAGGCTGCGTGCTCACTTTCCCCACGCCACGTTCCACGTCAAAGCAGGCTGCAGCTTCTGAAGGAATCGTGTTGCCTCCCAGGCAAACACAGACCTTTCCATAGAGGATGTAGAGAGCTGTCCCAGTGCAGTTGCAGATCCTCCTCCACGGATCACCTGCTACAAAGTCCTTGGCACACATTGCAGTCCTAAACCTAGCTTGTGGTGACCCCAAAACAAATTGGTCATGCCTGAGGAGTTCAGGGCTTCAGTGTCAACAAATCCCCTTATGCCCTGACTCAGCTCACACCTGCTCCAAAGCTGCAAAAACCAGAATGATGGCACTTCTCCTCTGGGATCCCTCTCATTCAGGCCATGGAAGCGTTTCACTGGCCTTGTCCTCAAACACAGCTGTTCAACTTCAAAAATCATCTGCTATCAGCAATCCTTATGTGCTTACATAGTTACATCTCTGATAGACACATTCTATTTTCATATCCTGTAGATACTTCTTTCAATGCATGTAGGGCTGCTTCTACCTCATGCTCAGGGGCAGCTGTGAAATGCCATCTTCTCAAGAACACAATCACAGTACCAGAGAATTTTCTGGCTTGCAAGGGATTCTCAAAGATCACTGTGCCCAACTCCAGGGCCTGCCCGGGGCAGCCTCAACAATCACACCCTGTGCCCAAGAGCGCTGTCCAAACACTTTTGGAGCTCAGTCAGCCTTGGTGCCGGCACCCCTTCCCTGGAGAGCCTCTTCCAGTGGCCAAGCACCCTCTGGGTGAAGAGCCTTTTCCTTCTATCCACCCTAAGCCTGCACTGCCACATCTTGCAGCCCATTCTCTTGGCTCCTCCCAGTGGCCCCAGCACTGAAGAGAGTAGTGCATGGCCTTCTGCTTCCCCTCCTCAGGAAGCTGCTGACTGCTAGAGGCTCCTGCCTAGGCAATTCCACCTCAAAACCACGGCAATGACACCAAAAAGAAAGGAGCTGGGACAGAGGAGCTCAGGGTTTGCAACGATGAAGTTGAGAAGGAAGGCTACTGACACATCCTGGGCACAACGATTTCTAACTGGAGCATTGTTTGGATCTTTTTCAGGTGGAAAGGAGAGGCACAATGAAAAGGAAAGCAAGAGGCAACAATCAGCCGTGAGTTTTGGCCTAGGGTTAAAGGACAGCAAACTGGAGGAATGGCCAGGAGGAGAACTGCTCTTTCAGAGTCAGGCTGGGATTGCTTCAAGCCTGTGCAGCCACAGGAAGGCTCTCTCCAGCACTTGCCTTTCTTACCTTCACCTCTTTCTTCCTTTAGGCACATCAATGTTGGCAGCGACTTTCAGGCTGAGCTCCCAGAGCTGCAGAGCAGAGCACCAAGTGAGGATGAAGAGCCTGCAAGCCTGGTCTGGAAGCCCTGGGGAGAAGATGACTCTGACATGGAAAAACCTGACAGAGGTAGCTTCTCTTCAAGCTTTTCTTCCACCCCTGACATACTTGGATCTTTCAAAGTCTCCTTTTGCATAGAAAGGCAGCTTCTTGCAGGCTCCGCTTCTCTCCCTGTCTCACCTGTCTTCCCATCTAGAAGTGTTAGAGGCAAGGAGAAGGCTCTGCTTCTGCAGCAGAGCAGCAAAAAGAGCAAGCATCTTGCTCTCCAAATCGGTCAGGCCCATTTGCCACTGCAAGAGAGGAGATTGGCCTCCACTTCTTCTACAAGAAGCTGCTCTGAAGGGAGAGCCAGCACTGCGGGGGCCCTTGCTTCAGCTGGCCCTGTCTTTGCTCTCCTTTTCATGCTCTCCAAGCCGCTGCCTTTAGCTCCTGGCCTTTCCTTCCGCCTTGCATGGCAACCTTTGCTCTTGCTGGCCTCAAGGCTGACTTGGGCTGCCTTTTTGTTGTGCTTGCAGTAAGACAACTGCTGGACATGGCCAGCTCCCGTGGCATTGCCGGGCCAGCAGCTGACCTGGAGCGCGCCCTGCACTGCCTGCACCAGGCAGGCGGCAGCCTTCCGGTAAGAAGCCGCTCTGTGGGCGCACAGAAGAGGGCACAGGGAATGCACAAGGCCCGGCCACTGGCACAGCCTTTCCTGCCTGCTCCTTGATGAAGGCTCTTCACAGGGAGCAGAGCACCTGCTGCCTGCTGTGTCTCCTCCAGCTGCGTCAGGGCTGAGCCCAAACGGCTCCATCAGGGAGAATCTCCCTCCTGCAGGCGGCGGCGCAAGCTCCTGCAGCCTGCTGCCTTGGAAATCGCCTGCAGCTCTGGCTGCTCTAAGACATTTGGAGAGGAAATTCCCAGAAGCCTCACTCAGCTGAGGCCATTCTGGCTGCAGGAGCCACAAAATCATTCGCCTGGGGAGCAAAATGCCACTCTTGGGCACCAGCATCAAAGGGCTGGGCAGCAAAAACTAGGCACTGGGATCAAATCCCAGGCTTTCACCCACATTGCATACAGTTGCTTGAATGTCTGAAGAGGCAAAGTAGCTGAAAGGTAGCATCTGTGCTTTTCGGCTCATTTTGGGTGTGGTGGGGCGCCTAAAGCCTTTTCCCCTTGGATCTTGCAGGAGGCTCTGGAGATGTTGCTCTCAGGGGGGCCTGCAACAGCTCAAGGCCATCCCTTGGCTGATTATCATTACGCAGGTAAGCAAAGCAGAGCTTCTTCCTTCACTGACAGATGCTGCCGTCCCCTTCAGTGTTGTGGCAAGTGTTTCTGCTTCAACAAATTGTGCTTAACACCAGCACAAGGTCTTGTCTTCTCAGGGGCTGGCGAAAGCACCAGCATCTAGACCTTCAGCTTTACTTCTTTTCCAATCCTTTTCCCGGCGGAATGCCTGCTCTTGTCTTCATCACCTTCTGAGGCAGCAGACATGTACTCACACGGGAATGATGGTCTGCAACCATTTGCTTGCGGCGGCCAGTGGGATCTACTTCATGTGGATCGAGTGATCCATTTACCTGCTGCTTTTTATTGCCAGGCTCTGATAGATGGACACCTGAGGAGAAGGACTCCTTCCAAAAGGCTTTCCACACCTACGGCAAGGATTTTCATCTCATCCAGAAGCAGGTAAAGCCGCAGGACATTCTTTACCTGAGCAGATCATCAGGAGGAAAGCTTGCTTCTAGCTGGTAACAAACACTGGGCTTCGGTCTCTCTCTTCTCAAGTACCAAAACTGCTCAAGTAGTAACAAAACGGGACATCAAAGGCCTGTGTGAAAAGGATGATCCTGTCTCTCCAGCCCTTTTCTCCAAGCTCCTTTGGAATATGATGATTTATTCTCTCAGACTTGTCGCACACCTCTGCTGCTGCTTCCACAAGACATTGTGCTGGCATAACTGGAGTGAACCCGGCAAAGAAGACCTGTGCTAGATGGATTTCTTGTTGATCTGTGCATTATGTGTGCTACCACCTAGCATGATACACGGTTTACTACATTGCATGATGCCTCTCTTTCTCCATCTTCATTTCATTTTACACCCTACTCCATTTACTTCATGATTTTACTTCCTAGTTTACTCCGTCTTCTAATTTTCCCCAAAGCACCCTACAAAGGAATTTTAGATTCCTTCTTTTTCTCTTCACAACAGATCCAGACTAAGACCGTGGCACAGTGTGTGGAGTACTACTACACCTGGAAAAAGGAGCATAGAGTTGCTAGCACTCTTGCTCAGGTGAGGGGGAAGAAAATCCAGGCATGCCAGGAGGGTGGGGAAACTGGGAGAAGGGGAGAAAACCTGCTGGCCAGGCATGCCAGACACCGCTTTGCCAGGATCACATTGTCCCATGCGCTGGGAAAGGCACAGCAGATGCTGCCCAGGCCTTCCTTCTGCTGCTGCCCTGAAATACACCATTCTGGAGCCTAACTCTGAGCCAAAAAAGCCGCACCACCACCCAAATGGGCTTGGACTCTCTACAGATGGCTTTCCCAAGGGCTGCCACCTTTGCTGACTCCAATCAGACCCTTCATTCCCCACTTCACTCCTCCTGACATCAGCAATCCCTGTCTTCAGGGAGATGTTGCAGATTTTCAGGCAGTTTTTCTAGCATCCCAGCATACTCCCCAAGAAGCAGCTGCCAGTGCTGTGGCTCCCCTCAGACTTTCCTTACCAGCAAAGAGCAATTTGGTTGGCAAGAGTGAGAGAGAGAGAGAGAGAAAGAGAGAGAGAGATAATTCTGGGTTGTAGAAAAGGTCTAACCATGTGTCTTCCCTAATTTGACTGAATTTCCATCCCATTCCCTAGACATTTCTGCAGGAAAACCCAAGGGAAATAAATGTTAGGCAGAGAGGTAGAAATAAGAAATGTAGAATTCTAGATAGCCACACATTTATCCCACCACTTTGGCCTGTAGCAAAGAGGAGCATTTCCCTCCAAGCTCTGCCTTGGCAGCCCGCCGCAGCCCACTGGCAAAGGCAGCCCTTTCCTCAGCTCTTGAGGCTTTGCAAGGATTTGCTTAGGCCAAAAGATTTTTGTGCTGGACGCAGGCATTTCCAGCTTTCTGACGGGAAGGAAACCTTGAAACAGGATTCTTTGATTTCCAGGCTGTGGGCGAAGGCAAGAGGAGCAAAAGCCCCCCCAGAAAGGAGGATGGGCAGACAGGGAAGAGAAGCCGCAAGAGGGCTGGCAGCGCCCAGTGTCCCTGCTGCCAACCGCGCCAGCCGCCCCGTTCGGCGGGAGGCCCCTTTCCCTGCGGCCAGTGCAAACGGTGCGCAACTTCCTGCTCTTTCTGCTCCAACCTGCGCCTTGGCACTACAACAGGCTGACCCTTTGCAAAGGCGCCGCAGCGCAAGCTCAGGCCACTTGCACCATCGCCCCTCGCAGCCCTGCTCAAGCTTACAACCCACCTCAAACCCAAACAGCTCACTTCAAACCCAGCCTTCACAATGAAACCTTACCCTGCCCCAACAACACACACTGCATACAAGTAGCAACAGATCCATCAAAGCTTGCTTTGATGCTGCTGATCAAATTCCAAATAGGATGCAGCAAAAGGAGGAAGACATTTCAAGGCATTGAAACAAGAAAAATCCGACTCATGTTCTGATCGATTCACAAGGTGCCACTGCCCAAAAAGACAGAAATTCATACTAAAAGGCAGATCTTGCCACTTGCTTTAATGATGTGTACTAAACTGAACAATGGATGGTTTGTTTCCTGTCTTCCAGGCTGTTTGAAACCATGAAGGAAAGGAACAAACACAGGAGAAGACATCGCCCTCGCAAAGATGCAGAGCCTCTCCTCAAGAAGAAAAGACCAAATTAGACAAGCCTGCAGCTTGTCCAGCCAGGCCTAGCAAGGCTTAGGCGTCAATAGGACTAGATAGGAATAGGACTGGTTTTTAAGCTTTTAGACTTGTAGAAATTCTATTTAGTTAGTTTACATGATAGGAATCTCCTCAATTTCTTAGTTAAGGTACATGAGTGTTATTCAAGATTCATTAGTAGGATTAGATTTATCAGTCAATGTAAGAGGCTTGGTGTTGGCTATGCTCCGTCTTTTGTCATTTTGCCTTTGTTGAGACACAATCTGTCTTTATCATTAAACCATGTTTGTTCCCTGCTGTCTTTTGGTCTGTATGAAATCACTGCGGCAATCAAAGACGGCACTTGCCCTGAGAGGAGAATCTGGGCACGCACGACCTCCCCAAGGCCCGGCCCCTTGCTCAGCTGGCAGGACTGGCAAAGGTGTGTCTCCTTTACTGCCAGGGAAAGAACGCTGGCGCTTCATCCTTTGATTCCTACAAATCTCAGGTGCCAGTGGAAAGGGAGGCTTTGTTTAATTCAATGAATTGGATCAAAATGAGTGCTCTGCTCTCACCATCATTTCTGCCCTAAAAGCAACAGCTTTAGTCCTTTTTGTAGCCCAGCAACAGAACTTTGTTTCATTTTGGGGCACTGATGCACCTGACCACCTTGGAAGACGTTTCTAGAACCCCTCCAATTCTATCCAATTCATATCCCATGCACCACAAAGGCATCAGTAGTTCAGTTTCAGTTTCTCTTGAAAGGAGCCCTCTCCCGCTCTGGGCCTCCACCAATCTCCTTAGCTAAAGCAGAGCGGCTGGGATCATTATCCTCTCTCTGGCTTCCCACAGCTTAGGTATTTGCACCAAAGAAGAAGCAAACTCCCTCTTTCATCTAGCCCAGCAAATGGCACTGCCCAGCAAGGCTTTGGTGGCAGGGGCTGTGCAGGGTGGAGAGGGGGCGAGGGAGGGGGCAATTGCCAGGCTGCTTCTGGGAAGCTCAGGGAAGCTTGCCCTTGTCTGATGGAGCCAGTGCAGCTGGGCTTTGGAGCCTACAATGTATCTGCCTTGCAGTGGCACTTGTGACAGCTGCCCCCTCACTTTGCTGCCCTGTGGGCAACATGCAGCCCGGGAAGGAAGCAAGATTGGGACTGAAGCAAGATTTGCTTTGCCTTAACTATAGGCCGGGAAGCAGCAAAACTGGCTGGGTTTTGTCCTATCTGGCATCTAAGTATTAAAAGAAACGCCAAGGCCGTCAGTGTGGAAAGGTAATTCCATCAGTGTTCCTTTGTTAGAGGAATGCCTGAGTCTTTTGAGACAAACAGCTAGTTTCTCCAAGGGAGCTGGAAGAGGGATATACAAAGTCTGCATTCATGTTTGCTACAGAAATGCCACTGTGCTGTCCCTGTCTGTGTGTCCCCATCAGTTCCCCTGAGAAACATGCTGTTTCTCTAAGTTTCAAGGAAGGAGTGATGAGGTGAGTGACCAGCTCAGAGGCCCAAAGGAGGGAAAACATCAAGCGACATTATTGGGCACCAAAAGGAGATTTGAGAAAGGGGGCAGCATGAATGCCTCCACTTTGAGAGGAAGCTTTGGAGTTGCCTCTCGGCTGAACAACTTGCAAATTCTAGCTCCTCTCAGAGCTGGAGGAGAGCCAGCGGGAGGAGTCCTGCTGCTTCTGCAGGGCAGGAGATGAGGTTCTGGGCCCTTGGACACAGACAGACTCCTGGGCACGTTCAGCTGGAGACACCTTGCAGAGAAGAACCGACAAGAGCCAGGGCTGTCCCTGCACTGCTTTTGCCCGTCTCCTCAGACGACTCAGGAGAAAAACCCAATGGCAAGGCTCTCAGAGCAAGCTTGCAGCAGCAGAAGTAAAAGGGGCAGAGGTGGCCCATGCCTCTTTCTGTCCCATGGCTCCCCTGGGGTTCTACATGGAATGTTGGGCTGTGCCCATAGCAACTGTCGTTGTCTCCTGCTCCTGCGGCCCTTGGTGGAACGCTGCTGGAGCAGTGCTGGAGCAGCAGCTGCAGGATCAGCTCCTGGGCTGTCCCTGACCAGCCACCTCCTGCACTCAGCGCCACACCCGGCCTCTGCACCCACATCCTCGTCTCCTCGCCTGCCTCCAGGCATCCCCACAGCACTTGGGGATCGTCCAATGTAAGAAGATCCCCGTTTGCCCTCAAAGCACTAACACAAGGGCACGAGGCTCCAGCTGCCTCTCCCGCCAACCACGACACACAGGCTGCGTGCTCACTTTCCCCACACCAGGTTCCACGTCAAAACAAGCTTCAGCTTCTGAAGGAATCGTGTTGCCTCCCAGGCAAACACAGACCTTTCCATAGAGGATGTAGAGAGCTGTCCCAGTGCAGTTGCAGATCCTCCTCCACGGATCACCTGCTTCAAAGTTCTTGGCACCCATTGCAGTCCTAAACCTAGCTTGTGGTGACCCCAAAACAAATTGGTCATGCCTGAGGAGTTCAGGGCTTCAGTGTCAACAAATCCCCTTATGCCCTGACTCAGCTCACACCTGCTCCAAAGCTGCAAAAACCAGAATGATGGCACTTCTCCTCTGGGATCCCTCTCATTCAGGCCATGGAAGCATTTCACTGGCCTTGTCCTCAAACACAGCTGTTCAACTTCAAAAATCATCTGCTATCAGCAATCCTTATGTGCTTACATAGTTACATCTCTGATAGACACATTCTATTTTCATATCCTGTAGATACTTCTTTCAATGCATGTAGGGCTGCTTCTACCTCATGCTCAGGGGCAGCTGTGAAATGCCACCTTCTCAAGAACACAATCACAGTACCAGAGAATTTTCTGGCTTGCAAGGGATTCCCAAAGATCACTGAGCCCAACTCCAGGGCCTGCCCGGGGCAGCCTCAACAATCACATGCCCAAGAGCGCTGTCCAAACACTTTTGGAGCTCAGTCAGCCTTGGTGCTGGCACCCCTTCCCTGGAGAGCCTCTTCCAGTGGCCAAGCACCCTCTGGGTGAAGAGCCTTTTCCTTCTATCCACCCTAAGCCTGCACTGCCACATCTTGCAGCCCATTCTCTTGGCTCCTCCCAGTGGCCCCAGCACTGAAGACAGTAGTGCATGGCCTTCTGCTTCCCCTCCTCAGGAAGCTGCTGACTGCTAGAGGCTCCTGCCTAGGCAATTCCACCTCAAAACCACGGCAATGACAGCAAAAAGAAAGGAGCTGGGACAGAGGAGCTCAGGGTTTGCAACGATGAAGTTGAGAAGGAAGGCTACTGACACATCCTGGGCACAACGATTTCTAACTGGAGCATTGTTTGGATCTTTTTCAGGTGGAAAGGAGAGGCACAATGAAAAGGAAAGCAAGAGGCAACAATCAGCCGTGAGTTTTGGCCTAGCGTTAAAGGACAGCAAACTGGAGGAATGGCCAGGAGGAGAACTGCTCTTTCAGAGTCAGGCTGGGATTGCTTCAAGCCTGTGCAGCCACAGGAAGGCTCTCTCCAGCACTTGCCTTTCTTACCTTCACCTCTTTCTTCCTTTAGGCACATCAATGTTGGCAGCGACTTTCAGGCTGAGCTCCCAGAGCTGCAGAGCAGAGCACCAAGTGAGGATGAAGAGCCTGCAAGCCTGGTCTGGAAGCCCTGGGGAGAAGATGACTCTGACATGGAAAAACCTGACAGAGGTAGCTTCTCTTCAAGCTTTTCTTCCACCCCTGACATACTTGGATCTTTCAAAGTCTCCTTTTGCATAGAAAGGCAGCTTCTTGCAGCCTCCGCTTCTCTCCCTGTCTCACGTGTCTTCCCATCTAGAAGTGTTAGAGGCAAGGAGAACGCTCTGCTTCTGCAGCAGAGCAGCAAAAAGAGCAAGCATCTTGCTCTCCAAATCGGTCAGGCCCATTTGCCACTGCAAGAGAGGAGATTGGCCTCCACTTCTTCTACAAGAAGCTGCTCTGAAGGGAGAGCCAGCACTGCGGGGGCCCTTGCTTCAGCTGGCCCTGTCTTTGCTCTCCTTTTCATGCTCTCCAAGCCGCTGCCTTTAGCTCCTGGCCTTTCCTTCCGCCTTGCATGGCAACCTTTGCTCTTGCTGCCCTCAAGGATGACTTGGGCTGCCTTTTTGTTGTGCTTGCAGTAAGACAACTGCTGGACATGGCCAGCTCCCGTGGCATTGCCGGGCCAGCAGCTGACCTGGAGCGCGCCCTGCACTGCCTGCACCAGGCAGGCGGCAGCCTTCCGGTAAGAAGCCGCTCTGTGGGCGCACAGAAGAGGGCACAGGGAATGCACAAGGCCCGGCCACTGGCACAGCCTTTCCTGCCTGCTCCTTGATGAAGGCTCTTCACAGGGAGCAGAGCACCTGCTGCCTGCTGTGTCTCCTCCAGCTGCGTCAGGGCTGAGCCCAAACGGCTCCAGCAGGGAGAATCTCCCTCCTGCAGGCGGCGGCGCAAGCTCCTGCAGCCTGCTGCCTTGGAAATCGCCTGCAGCTCTGGCTGCTCTAAGACATCTGGAGAGGAAATTCCCAGAAGCCTCACTCAGCTGAGGCCATTCTGGCTGCAGGAGCCCCAAAATCATTCGCTTGAGGAGTAAAATGCCTCTCTTGGGCACCAGAATCAAAGTGCTGGGCAGCAAAAACTAGGCACTGGGATCAAATCCCAGGCTTTCACATGGCATACAGTTGCTTGAATGTCTGAAGAGGCAAAGTAGCTGAAAGGCAGCATCTGTGCTTTTCGGCTCATTTTGGGTGTTGTGGGGCTCCTAAAGCCTTTTCCCCTTGGATCTTGCAGGAGGCTCTGGAGATGTTGCTCTCAGGGGGGCCTGCAACAGCTCAAGGCCATCCCTTGGCTGATTATCATTACGCAGGTAAGCAAAGCAGAGCTTCTTCCTTCACTGACAGATGCTGCCGTCCCCTTCAGTGTTGTGGCAAGTGTTTCTGCTTCAACAAATTGTGCTTAACACCAGCACAAGGTCTTGTCTTCTCAGGGGCTGGCGAAAGCACCAGCATCTAGACCTTCAGCTTTACTTCTTTTCCAATCCTTTTCCCGGCGGAATGCCTGCTCTTGTCTTCATCACCTTCTGAGGCAGCAGACGTACTCACACGGGAATGATGGTCTGCAACCATTTGCTTGCGGCGGCCAGTGGGATCTACTTCATGTGGATCGAGTGATCCATTTACCTGCTGCTTTTTATTGCCAGGCTCTGATAGATGGACACCTGAGGAGAAGGACTCCTTCCAAAAGGCTTTCCACACCTACGGCAAGGATTTTCATCTCATCCAGAAGCAGGTAAAGCCGCAGGACATTCTTTACCTGAGCAGATCATCAGGAGGAAAGCTTGCTTCTAGCTGGTAACAAACACTGGGCTTCGGTCTCTCTCTTCTCAAGTACCAAAACTGCTCAAGTAGTAACAAAACGGGACATCAAAGGCCTGTGTGAAAAGGATGATCCTGTCTCTCCAGCCCTTTTCTCCAAGCTCCTTTGGAATATGATGATTTATTCTCTCAGACTTGTCGCACACCTCTGCTGCTGCTTCCACAAGACATTGTGCTGGCATAACTGGAGTGAACCCGGCAAAGAAGACCTGTGCTAGATGGATTTCTTGTTGATCTGTGCATTATGTGTGCTACCACCTAGCATGATACACGGTTTACTACATTGCATGATGCCTCTCTTTCTCCATCTTCATTTCATTTTACACCCTACTCCATTTACTTCATGATTTTACTTCCTACTTTACTCCGTCATCTACTTTTTCCCCAAAGCACCCTACAAAGGAATTTTAGATTCCTTCTTTTTCTCTTCACAACAGATCCAGACTAAGACCGTGGCACAGTGTGTGGAGTACTACTACACCTGGAAAAAGGAGCATAGAGTTGCTAGCACTCTTGCTCAGGTGAGGGGGAAGAAAATCCAGGCATGCCAGGAGGGTGGAGAAACTGGGAGAAGGGGAGAAAACCTGCTGGCCAGGCATGCCAGACACCGCTTTGCCAGGATCACATTGTCCCATGCGCTGGGAAAGGCACAGCAGATGCTGCCCAGGCCTTCCTTCTGCTGCTGCCCTGAAATACGCCATTCTGGAGCCTAACTCTGAGCCAAAAAAGCCGCACCACCACCCAAATGGGCTTGGACTCTCTACAGATGGCTTTCTCAAGGGCTACCACCTTTGCTGACTCCAATCAGACCCTTCATTCCCCACTTCACTCCTCCTGACATCAGCAATCCCTGTCTTCAGGGAGATGTTGCAGATTTTCAGGCAGTTTTTCTAGCATCCCAGCATACTCCCCAAGAAGCAGCTGCCAGTGCTGTGGCTCTCCTCAGACTTTCCTTACCAGCAAAGAGCAATTTGCTTGGCAAGTGTGAGAGAGAGAAAGAGAAAGAGAGAGAGAGACATTATTCTGGGTTGTAGAAAAGGTCTAACCATGTGTCTTCCCTAATTTGACTGAATTTCCATCCCATTCCCTAGACATTTCTGCAGGAAAACCCAAGGGAAAGAAATGTTAGGCAGAGAGGTAGAAATAAGAAATGTAGAATTCTAGATAGCCACACATTTATCCCACCCCTCTGGCCTGTAGCAAAGAGGAGCATTTCCCTCAAAGCTCTGCCTTGCAGCCCGCCGCAGCCCACTGGCAAAGGCAGCCCTTTCCTCAGCTCTTCAGGCTTTGCAAGGATTTGCTTAGGCCAATAGATTTTTGTGCTGGACGCAGGCATTTCCAGCTTTCTGACGGGAAGGAAACCTTGAAACAGGATTCTTTGATTTCCAGGCTGTGGGCGAAGGCAAGAGGAGCAAAAGCCCCCCCAGAAAGGAGGATGGGCAGACAGGGAAGAGAAGCCGCAAGAGGGCTGGCAGCGCCCAGTGTCCCTGCTGCCAACCGCGCCAGCCGCCCCGTTCGGCGGGAGGCCCCTTTCCCTGCGGCCAGTGCAAACGGTGCGCAACTTCCTGCTCTTTCTGCTCCAACCTGCGCCTTGGCACTACAACAGGCTGACCCTTTGCAAAGGCGCCGCAGCGCAAGCTCAGGCCACTTGCACCATCGCCCCTCACAGCCCTGCTCAAGCTTACAACCCACCTCAAACCCAAACAGCTCACTTCAAACCCAGCCTTCACAATGAAACCTTACCCTGCCCCAACAACACACACTGCATACAAGTAGCAACAGATCCATCAAAGCAAGCTTTGATGCTGCTGATCAAATTCCAAATAGGATGCAGCAAAAGGAGGAAGACATTTCAAGGCATTGAAACAAGAAAGATCTGACTCATGCTCTGATCAATTCACAACGGGCCACTGCCCAAACAGACAGAAATTCATACTAAAAGGCAGATCTTGCCACTTGCTGTAATGGTGTGCACTAAATTGAACAATGGATGGTTTGTTTCCTGTCTTCCAGGCTGTTTGAAACCATGCAGGAAAGGAACAAACACAGGAGAAGACATCGCCCTCGCAAAGAAGCAGAGCCTCTCCCCAAGAAGAAAAGACCAAATTAGACAAGCCTGCAGCTTGTCCAGCCAGGCCTAGCAAGGCTTAGGACTAGATAGGAATAGGACTGGTTTTTAAGCTTCGATAACGTCAATAGAACTAGATAGGAATAGGACTGGTTTTTAAGCTTTTAGACTTGTAGAAATTCTATTTAGTTAGTTTACATGATAGGAATCTCCTCAATTTCTTAGTTAAGGTACATGAGTATTATTCAAGATTCATTACTAGGATTAGATTTATCAGTCAATGTAAGAGGCTTGGTGTTGGCTACGCTCCGTCTTTTGTCATTTTGCCTTTGTTGAGACACAATCTGTCTTTATCATTAAACCATGTTTGTTCCACTTTATCTTTTGGTCTGTATGAAATCACTGCGGCAATCAAAGACGGCACTTGCCCTGAGAGGAGAATCTGGGCACGCACGACCTCCCCAAGGCCCGGCCCCTTGCTCAGCTGGCAGGACTGGCAAAGGTGTGTCTCCTTTACTGCCAGGGAAAGAACGCTGGCGCTTCATCCTTTGATTCCTACAAATCTCAGCTGCCAGTGGAAAGGGAGGCTTTGTTTAATTCAATGAATTGGATCAAAATGAGTGCTCTGCTCTCACCATCATTTCTGCCCTAAAAGCAACAGCTTTAGTCCTTTTTGTAGCCCAGCAACAGAACTTTGCTTCATTTTGGGGCACTGATGCACCTGACCACCTTGGAAGACGTTTCTAGAACCCCTCCAATTCTATCCAATTCATATCCCATGCACCACAAAGGCATCAGTAGTTCAGTTTCAGTTTCTCTTGAAAGGAGCCCTCTCCCGCTCTGGGCCTCCACCAATCTCCTTAGCTAAAGCAGAGCGGCTGGAATCATTATCCTCTCTCTGGCTTCCCACAGCTTAGGTATTTGCACCAAAGAAGAAGCAAACTCCCTCTTTCATCTAGCCCAGCAAATGGCACTGCCCAGCAAGGCTTTGGTGGCAGGGGCTGTGCAGGGTGGAGAGGGGGCGAGGGAGGGGGCAATTGCCAGGCTGCTTCTGGGAAGCTCAGGGAAGCTTGCCCTTGTCTGATGGAGCCAGTGCAGCTGGGCTTTGGAGCCTACAATGTATCTGCCTTGCAGTGGCACTTGTTACAGCTGCCCCCTCACTCTGCTGCCCTGTGGGCAACATGCAGCCCGGGAAGGAAGCAAGACTGGGACTGAAGCAAGATTTGCTTTGCCTTATCTATAGGCCGGGAAGCAGCAAAACTGGTTGGGTTTTGTCCTATCTGGCATCTAAGTATTAAAAGAAACGCCAAGGCCGTCAGTGTGGAAAGGTAATTCCATCAGTGTTCCTTTGTTAGAGGAATGCCTGAGTCTTTTGAGACAAACAGCTAGTTTCTCCAAGGGAGCTGGAAGAGGGATATACAAAGTCTGCATTCATGTTTGCTACAGAAATGCCACTGTGCTGTCCCTGTCTGTGTGTCCCCATCAGTTCCCCTGAGAAACATGCTGTTTCTCTAAGTTTCAAGGAAGGAGTGATGAGGTGAGTGACCAGCTCAGAGGCCCAAAGGAGGGAAAACATCAAGCGACATTATTGGGCACCAAAAGGAGATTTGAGAAAGGGGGCAGCATGAATGCCTCCACTTTGAGAGGAAGCTTTGGAGTTGCCTCTCGCCTGAACAACTTGCAAATTCTAGCTCCTCTCAGAGCTGGAGGAGAGCCAGCGGGAGGAGTCCTGCTGCTTCTGCAGGGCAGGAGATGAGGTTCTGGGCCCTTGGACACAGACAGACTCCTGGGCACGTTCAGCTGGAGACACCTTGCAGAGAAGAACCGACAAGAGCCAGGGCTGTCCCTGCACTTCTTTTGCCCGTCTCCTCAGACGACTCAGGAGAAAAACCCAATGGCAAGGCTCTCAGAGCAAGCTTGCAGCAGCAGAAGTAAAAGGGGCAGAGGTGGCCCATGCCTCTTTCTGTCCCATGGCTCCCCTGGGGTTCTACATGGAATGTTGGGCTGTGCCCATAGCAACTGTCGTTGTCTCCTGCTCCTGCGGCCCTTGGTGGAACGCTGCTGGAGCAGCGCTGGAGCAGCAGCTGCAGGATCAGCTCCTGGGCTGTCCCTGACCAGCCACCTCCTGCACTCAGCGCCACACCCGGCCTCTGCACCCACATCCTCGTCTCCTCGGCTGCCTCCAGGCATCCCCACAGCACTTGGGGATCGTCCAAGGTAAGAAAATCCCCGTTTGCCCTCAAAGCACTAACACAAGGGCACGAGGCTCCAGCTGCCTCTCCCACCAACCACGACACACAGGCTGCGTGCTCACTTTCCCCACACCAGGTTCCACGTCAAAACAAGCTTCAGCTTCTGAAGGAATCGTGTTGCCTCCCAGGCAAACACAGACCTTTCCATAGAGGATGTAGAGAGCTGTCCCAGTGCAGTTGCAGATCCTCCTCCACGGATCACCTGCTTCAAAGTTCTTGGCACCCATTGCAGTCCTAAACCTAGCTTGTGGTGACCCCAAAACAAATTGGTCATGCCTGAGGAGTTCAGGGCTTCAGTGTCAACAAATCCCCTTATGCCCTGACTCAGCTCACACCTGCTCCAAAGCTGCAAAAACCAGAAGGATGGCACTTCTCCTCTGGGATCCCTCTCATTCAGGCCATGGAAGCATTTCACTGGCCTTGTCCTCAAACACAGCTGTTCAACTTCAAAAATCATCTGCTATCAGCAATCCTTATGTGCTTACATAGTTACATCTCTGATAGATACATTCTATTTTCATATCCTGTAGATACTTCTTTCAATGCATGTAGGGCTGCTTCTACCTCATGCTCAGGGGGAGCTGTGAAATGCCATCTTCTCAAGAACACAATCACAGTACCAGAGAATTTTCTGGCTTGCAAGGGATTCTCAAAGATCACTGAGCCCAACTCCAGGGCCTGCCCGGGGCAGCCTCAACAATCACACCCTGTGCCCAAGAGCGCTGTCCAAACACTTTTGGAGCTCAGTCAGCCTTGGTGCTGGCACCCCTTCCCTGGAGAGCCTCTTCCAGTGGCCAAGCACCCTCTGGGTGAAGAGCCTTTTCCTTCTATCCACCCTAAGCCTGCACTGCCACATCTTGCAGCCCATTCTCTTGGCTCCTCCCAGTGGCCCCAGCACTGAAGACAGTAGTGCATGGCCTTCTGCTTCCCCTCCTCAGGAAGCTGCTGACTGCTAGAGGCTCCTGCCTAGGCAATTCCACCTCAAAAGCACGGCAATGACAGCAAAAAGATAGGAGCTGGGACAGAGGAGCTCAGGGTTTGCAACAATGAGGTCGAGAAGGAAGGCTACTGACACATCCTGGGCGCAACGATTTCTAACTGGAGCATTGTTTGGATCTTTTTCAGGTGGAAAGGAGAGGCACAATGAAAAGGAAAGCAAGAGGCAACAATCAGCCGTGAGTTTTGGCCTAGGGTTAAAGGCCAGCAAACTGGAGGAATGGCCAGGAGGAGAACTGCTCTTTCAGAGTCAGGCTGGGATTGCTTCAAGCCTGTGCAGCCACAGGAAGGCTCTCTCCAGCACTTGCCTTTCTTACCTTCACCTCTTTCTTCCTTTAGGCACATCAATGTTGGCAGCGACTTTCAGGCTGAGCTCCCAGAGCTGCAGAGCAGAGCACCAAGTGAGGATGAAGAGCCTGCAAGCCTGGTCTGGAAGCCCTGGGGAGAAGATGACTCTGACATGGAAAAACCTGACAGAGGTAGCTTCTCTTCAAGCTTTTCTTCCACCCCTGACATACTTGGATCTTTCAAAGTCTCCTTTTGCATAGAAAGGCAGCTTCTTGCAGCCTCCGCTTCTCTCCCTGTCTCACATGTCTTCCCATCTAGAAGTGTTAGAGGCAAGGAGAACGCTCTGCTTCTGCAGCAGAGCAGCAAAAAGAGCAAGCATCTTGCTCTCCAAATCGGTCAGGCCCATTTGCCACTGCAAGAGAGGAGATTGGCCTCCACTTCTTCTACAAGAAGCTGCTCTGAAGGGAGAGCCAGCACTGCAGGGGCCCTTGCTTCAGCTGGCCCTGTCTTTGCTCTCCTTTTCATGCTCTCCAAGCCGCTGCCTTTAGCTCCTGGCCTTTCCTTCCGCCTTGCATGGCAACCTTTGCTCTTGCTGGCCTCAAGGCTGACTTGGGCTGCCTTTTTGTTGTGCTTGCAGTAAGACAACTGCTGGACATGGCCAGCTCCCGTGGCATTGCCGGGCCAGCAGCTGACCTGGAGCGCGCCCTGCACTGCCTGCACCAGGCAGGCGGCAGCCTTCCGGTAAGAAGCCGCTCTGTGGGCGCACAGAAGAGGGCACAGGGAATGCACAAGGCCCGGCCACTGGCACAGCCTTTCCTGCCTGCTCCTTGATGAAGGCTCTTCACAGGGAGCAGAGCACCTGCTGCCTGCTGTGTCTCCTCCAGCTGCGTCAGGGCTGAGCCCAAACGGCTCCAGCAGGGAGAATCTCCCTCCTGCAGGCGGCGGCGCAAGCTCCTGCAGCCTGCTGCCTTGGAAATCGCCTGCAGCTCTGGCTGCTCTAAGACTTTTGGAGAGGAAATTCCCAGAAGCCTCACTCAGCTGAGGCCATTCTGGCTGCAGGAGCCGCAAAATCATTCGCTTGGGGAGCAAAATGCCACTCTTGGGCACCAGCATCAAAGGGCTGGGCAGCAAAAACTAGGCACTGGGATCAAATCCCAGGCTTTCACATGGCATACATTTGCTTGAATGTCTGAAGAGGCAAAGTAGCTGAAAGGCAGCATCTGTGCTTTTCGGCTCATTTTGGGTGTGGTGGGGCGCCTAAAGCCTTTTCCCCTTGGATCTTGCAGGAGGCTCTGGAGATGTTGCTCTCAGGGGGCCTGCAACAGCTCAAGGCCATCCCTTGGCTGATTATCATTACGCAGGTAAGCAAAGCAGAGCTTCTTCCTTCACTGACAGATGCTGCCGTCCCCTTCAGTGTTGTGGCAAGTGTTTCTGCTTCAACAAATTGTGCTTAACACCAGCACAAGGTCTTGTCTTCTCAGGGGCTGGGGAAAGCACCAGCATCTAGTCCTTCAGCTTTACTTCTTTTCCAATCCTTTTCCCGGCGGAATGCCTGCTCTTGTCTTCATCACCTTCTGAGGCAGCAGACATGTACTCACACGGGAATGATGGTCTGCAACCATTTGCTTGCGGCGGCCAGTGGGATCTACTTCATGTGGATCGAGTGATCCATTTACCTGCTGCTTTTTATTGCCAGGCTCTGATAGATGGACACCTGAGGAGAAGGACTCCTTCCAAAAGGCTTTCCACACCTACGGCAAGGATTTTCATCTCATCCAGAAGCAGGTAAAGCCGCAGGACATTCTTTACCTGAGCAGATCATCAGGAGGAAAGCTTGCTTCTAGCTGGTAACAAACACTGGGCTTCGGTCTCTCTCTTCTCAAGTACCAAAACTGCTCAAGTAGTAACAAAACGGGACATCAAAGGCCTGTGTGAAAAGGATGATCCTGTCTCTCCAGCCCTTTTCTCCAAGCTCCTTTGGAATATGATGATTTATTCTCTCAGACTTGTCGCACACCTCTGCTGCTGCTTCCACAAGACATTGTGCTGGCATAACTGGAGTGAACCCGGCAAAGAAGACCTGTGCTAGATGGATTTCTTGTTGATCTGTGCTTTACGTGTGCTACCACCTAGCATGATACACGGTTTACTACATTGCATGATGCCTCTCTTTCTCCATCTTCATTTCATTTTACATCCTACTCCATTTACTTCATGATTTTACTTCCTAGTTTACTCCATCTTCTACTTTTTCCCCAAAGCACCCTACAAAGGAATTTTAGATTCCTTCTTTTTCTCTTCACAACAGATCCAGACTAAGACCGTGGCACAGTGTGTGGAGTACTACTACACCTGGAAAAAGGAGCATAGAGTTGCTAGCACTCTTGCTCAGGTGAGGGGGAAGAAAATCCAGGCATGCCAGGAGGGTGGAGAAACTGGGAGAAGGGGAGAAAACCTGCTGGCCAGGCATGCCAGACACCGCTTTGCCAGGATCACATTGTCCCATGCGCTGGGAAAGGCGCAGCAGATGCTGCCCAGGCCTTCCTTCTGCTGCTGCCCTGAAATACGCCATTCTGGAGCCTAACTCTGAGCCAAAAAAGCCGCACCACCACCCAAATGGGCTTGGACTCTCTACAGATGGCTTTCTCAAGGGCTGCCACCTTTGCTGACTCCAATCAGACCCTTCATTCCCCACTTCACTCCTCCTGACATCAGCAATCCCTGTCTTCAGGGAGATGTTGCAGATTTTCAGGCAGTTTTTCTAGTATCCCAGCATACTCCCCAAGAAGTAGCTGCCAGTGCTGTGTCTCCCCTCAGACTTTCCTTACCAGCAAAGAGCAATTTGCTTGGCAAGTGTGAGAGAGAGAAAGAGAAAGAGAGAGAGAGACATTATTCTGGGTTGTATAAAACGTCTAACCATGTGTCTTCCCTAATTTGACTGAATTTCCATCCCATTCCCTAGACATTTCTGCAGGAAAACCCAAGGGAAAGAAATGTTAGGCAGAGAGGTAGAAATAAGAAATGTAGAATTCTAGATAGCCACACATTTATCCCACCCCTTTGGCCTGTAGCAAAGAGGAGCATTTCCCTCCAAGCTCTGCCTTGGCAGCCCGCCGCAGCCCACTGGCAAAGGCAGCCCTTTCCTCAGCTCTTGAGGCTTTGCAAGGATTTGTTTAGGCCAATAGATTTTTGTGCTGGACGCAGGCATTTCCAGCTTTCTGACGGGAAGGAAACCTTGAAACAGGATTCTTTGATTTCCAGGCTGTGGGCAAAGGCAAGAGGAGCAAAAGCCCCCCCAGAAAGGAGACTGGGCAGACAGGGAAGAGAAGCCGCAAGAGGGCTGGCAGCGCCCAGTGTCCCTGCTGCCAACCGCGCCAGCCGCCCCGTTCGGCGGGAGGCCCCTTTCCCTGCGGCCAGTGCAAACGGTGCGCAACTTCCTGCTCTTTCTGCTCCAACCTGCGCCTTGGCACTACAACAGGCTGACCCTTTGCAAAGGCGCCGCAGCGCAAGCTCAGGCCACTTGCACCATCGCCCCTCGCAGCCCTGCTCAAGCTTACAACCCACCTCAAACCCAAACAGCTCACTTCAAACCCAGCCTTCACAATGAAACCTTACCCTGCCCCAACAACACACACTGCATACAAGTAGCAACAGATCCATCAAAGCTTGCTTTCATGCTGCTGATCAAATTCCAAAGAGGATGCAGCAAAAGGAGGAAGACATTTCAAGGCATTGAAACAAGAAAGATCCGACTCATGCTCTGATCAATTCACAACGTGCCACTGCCCAAAAAGACAGAAATTCATACTAAAAGGCAGATCTTGCCACTTGCTGTAATGGTGTGTATTAAATTGAACAATGGATGGTTTGTTTCCTGTCTTCCAGGCTGTTTGAAACCATGCAGGAAAGGAACAAACACAGGAGAAGACATCGCCCTCGCAAAGAAGCAGAGCCTCTCCCCAAGAAGAAAAGACCAAATTAGACAAGCCTGCAGCTTGTCCAGCCAGGCCTAGCAAGGCTTAGGACTAGATAGGAATAGGACTGGTTTTTAAGCTTCGATAACGTCAATAGAACTAGATAGGAATAGGACTGGTTTTTAAGCTTTTAGACTTGTAGCAATTCTATTTAGTTAGTTTACATGATAGGAATCTCCTCAAATTCTTAGTTAAGGTACATGAGTATTATTCAAGATTCATTAGTAGGATTAGATTGATCAGTCAATGTAAGAGGCTTGGTGTTGGCTACGCTCCGTCTTTTGTCATTTTGCCTTTGTTGAGACACAATCTGTCTTTATCATTAAACCATGTTTGTTCCCTGCTGTCTTTTGGTCTGTATGAAATCACTGCGGCAATCAAAGACGGCACTTGCCCTGAGAGGAGAATCTGGGCACGCACGACCTCCCCAAGGCCCGGCCCCTTGCTCAGCTGGCAGGACTGGCAAAGGTGTGTCTCCTTTACTGCCAGGGAAAGAACGCTGGCGCTTCATCCTTTGATTCCTACAAATCTCAGCTGCCAGTGGAAAGGGAGGCTTTGTTTAGTTCAATGAATTGGATCAAAATGAGTGCTCTGCTCTCACCATCATTTCTGCCCTAAAAGCAACAGCTTTAGTCCTTTTTGTAGCCCAGCAACAGAACTTTGCTTCATTTTGGGGCACTGATGCACCTGACCACCTTGGAAGACGTTTCTAGAACCCCTCCAATTCTATCCAATTCATATCCCATGCACCACAAAGGCATCAGTAGTTCAGTTTCAGTTCCTCTTGAAAGGACCCCTCTCCCGCTCTGGGCCTCCACCAATCTCCTTAGCTAAAGCAGAGCGGCTGGGATCATTATCCTCTCTCTGGCTTCCCACAGCTTAGGTATTTGCACCAAAGAAGAAGCAAACTCCCTCTTTCATCTAGCCCAGCAAATGGCACTGCCCAGCAAGGCTTTGGTGGCAGGGGCTGTGCAGGGTGGAGAGGGGGCGAGGGAGGGGCAATTGCCAGGCTGCTTCTGGGAAGCAGCGCAGGGAAGCTTGCCCTTGTCTGATGGAGCCAGTGCAGCTGGGCTTTGGAGCCTACAAAGTATCTGCCTTGCAGTGGCACTTGTTACAGCTGCCCCCTCACTCTGCTGCCCTGTGGGCAACATGCAGCCCGGGAAGGAAGCAAGATTGGGACTGAAGCAAGATTTGCTTTGCCTTAACTATAGGCCGGGAAGCAGCAAAACTGGCTGGGTTTTGTCCTATCTGGCATCTAAGTATTAAAAGAAACGCCAAGGCCGTACGTGTGGAAAGGTAATTCCATCAGTGTTCCTTTCTTAGAGGAATCCCCGAGTCTTTTGAGACAAACAGCTAGTTTCTCCAAGGGAGCTGGAAGAGGGATATACAAAGTCGGCATTCATGTTTGCTACAGAAATGCCACTGTGCTGTCCCTGTCTGTGTGTCCCCATCAGTTCCCCTGAGAAACATGCTGTTTCTCTAAGTTTCAAGGAAGGAGTGATGAGGTGAGTGACCAGCTCAGAGGCCCAAAGGAGGGAAAACATCAAGTGGCATTATTGGGCACCAAAAGGAGATTTGAGAAAGGGGGCAGCATGAATGCCTCCACTTTGAGAGGAAGCTTTGGAGTTGCCTCTCGCCTGAACAACTTGCAAATTCTAGCTCCTCTCAGAGCTGGAGGAGAGCCAGCGGGAGGAGTCCTGCTGCTTCTCCAGGGCAGGAGATGAGGTTCTGGGCCCTTGGACACAGACAGGCTCCTGGGAGCGTTCAGCTGGAGACACCTTGCAGAGAAGCACCCACAAGAGCCAGGGCTGTCCCTGCACTGCTTTTGCCCATCTCCTCAGGCGACTCAGGAGAAAAACCCAATGGCAAGGCTCTCAGAGCAAGCTTGCAGCAGCAGAAGTAAAAGGGGCAGAGGTGGCCCATGCCTCTTTCTGTCCCATGGCTCCCCTGGGGTTCTACATGGAATGTTGGGCTGTGCCCATAGCAACTGTCGTTGTCTCCTGCTCCTGCGGCCCTTGGTGGAACGCTGCTGGAGCAGCGCTGGAGCAGCAGCTGCAGGATCAGCTCCTGGGCTGTCCCTGACCAGCCACCTCCTGCACTCAGCGCCACACCCGGCCTCTGCACCCACAGCCTCGTCTCCTCGGCTGCCTCCAGGCATCCCCACAGCACTTGGGGATCGTCCAAGGTAAGAAAATCCCCGTTTGCCCTCAAAGCACTAACACAAGGGCACGAGGCTCCAGCTGCCTCTCCCACCAACCACGACACACAGGCTGCGTGCTCACTTTCCCCACGCCACCTTCCACGTCAAAGCGGGCTGCAGCTTCTGAAGGAATCGTGTTGCCTCCCAGGCAAACACAGACCTTTCCATAGAGGATGTAGAGAGCTGTCCCAGTGCAGTTGCAGATCCTCCTCCACGGATCACCTGCTTCAAAGTTCTTGGCACCCATTGCAGTCCTAAACCTAGCTTGTGGTGACCCCAAAACAAATTGGTCACGCCTGAGGAGTTCAGGGCTTCAGTGTCAACAAATCCCCTTATGCCCTGACTCAGCTCACACCTGCTCCAAAGCTGCAAAAACCAGAATGATGGCACTTCTCCTCTGGGATCCCTCTCATTCAGGCCATGGAAGCATTTCACTGGCCTTGTCCTCAAACACAGCTGTTCAACTTCAAAAATCATCTGCTATCAGCAATCCTTATGTGCTTACAGAGTTACATCTCTGATAGATACATTCTATTTTCATATCCTGTAGATACTTCTTTCAATGCATGTAGGGCTGCTTCTACCTCATGCTCAGGGGGAGCTGTGAAATGCCACCTTCTCAAGAACACAATCACAGTACCAGAGAATTTTCTGGCTTGCAAGGGATTCTCAAAGATCACTGAGCCCAACTTCAGGGCCAGCCCGGGGCAGCCTCAACAATCACATTCCCAAGAGCGCTGTCCAAACACTTTTGGAGCTCAGTCAGCCTTGGTGCTGGCACCCCTTCCCTGGAGAGCCTCTTCCAGTGGCCAAGCACCCTCTGGGTGAAGAGCCTTTTCCTTCTATCCACCCTAAGCCTGCACTGCCACATCTTGCAGCCCATTCTCTTGGCTCCTCCCAGTGGCCCCAGCACTGAAGACAGTAGTGCATGGCCTTCTGCTTCCCCTCCTCAGGAAGCTGCTGACTGCTAGAGGCTCCTGCCTAGGCAATTCCACCTCAAAAGCACGGCAATGACAGCAAAAAGAAAGGAGCTGGGACAGAGGAGCTCAGGGCTTGCAACGATGAGGTCGAGAAGGAAGGCTACTGACACATCCTGGGCACAACGATTTCTAACTGGAGCATTGTTTGGATCTTTTTCAGGTGGAAAGGAGAGGCACAATGAAAAGGAAAGCAAGAGGCAACAATCAGCCGTGAGTTTTGGCCTAGGGTTAAAGGACAGCAAACTGGAGGAATGGCCAGGAGGAGAACTGCTCTTTCAGAGTCAGGCTGGGATTGCTTCAAGCCTGTGCAGCCACAGGAAGGCTCTCTCCAGCACTTGCCTTTCTTACCTTCACCTCTTTCTTCCTTTAGGACACATCAATATTGGCAGCGAATTTCAGGCTGAGCTCCCAGAGCTGCAGAGCAGAGCACCAAGTGAGGATGAAGAGCCTGCAAGCCTGGTCTGGAAGCCCTGGGGAGAAGATGACTCTGACATGGAAAAACCTGACAGAGGTAGCTTCTCTTCAAGCTTTTCTTCCACCCCTGACATACTTGGATCTTTCAAAGTCTCCTTTTGCATAGAAAGGCAGCTTCTTGCAGCCTCCGCTTCTCTCCCTGTCTCACGTGTCTTCCCATCTAGAAGTGTTAGAGGCAAGGAGAGGGCTCTGCTTCTGCAGCAGAGCAGCAAAAAGAGCAAGCCTCTTGCTCTCCAAATCGGTCAGGCCCATTTGCCACTGCAAGAGAGGAGATTGGCCTCCACTTCTTCTACAAGAAGCTGCTCTGAAGGGAGAGCCAGCACTGCGGGGGCCCTTGCTTCAGCTGGCCCTGTCTTTGCTCTCCTTTTCATGCTCTCCAAGCTGCTGCCTTTAGCTCCTGGCCTTTCCTTCCGCCTTGCATGGCAACCTTTGCTCTTGCTGGCCTCAAGGCTGACTTGGGCTGCCTTTTTGTTGTGCTTGCAGTAAGACAACTGCTGGACATGGCCAGCTCCCGTGGCATTGCCGGGCCAGCAGCTGACCTGGAGCGCGCCCTGCACTGCCTGCACCAGGCAGGCGGCAGCCTTCCGGTAAGAAGCCGCTCTGTGGGCGCACAGAAGAGGGCACAGGGAATGCACAAGGCCCGGCCACTGGCACAGCCTTTCCTGCCTGCTCCTTGATGAAGGCTCTTGACAGGGAGCAGAGCACCTGCTGCCTGCTGTGTCTCCTCCAGCTGCGTCAGGGCTGAGCCCAAACGGCTCCAGCAGGGAGAATCTCCCTCCTGCAGGCGGCGGCGCAAGCTCCTGCAGCCTGCTGCCTTGGAAATCGCCTGCAGCTCTGGCTGCTCTAAGACATTTGGAGAGGAAATTCCCAGAAGCCTCACTCAGCTGAGGCCATTCTGGCTGCAGGAGCCGCAAAATCATTCGCTTGGGGAGCAAAATGCCACTCTTGGGCACCAGCATCAAAGGGCTGGGCAGCAAAAACTAGGCACTGGGATCAAATCCCAGGCTTTCACATGACATACAGTTGCTTGAATGTCTGAAGAGGCAAAGTAGCTGAAAGGCAGCATCTGTGCTTTTCGGCTCATTTTGGATGTGGTGGGGCGCCTAAAGCCTTTTCTCCTTGGATCTTGCAGGAGGCTCTGGAGATGTTGCTCTCAGGGGGGCCTGCAACAGCTCAAGGCCATCCCTTGGCTGATTATCATTACGCAGGTAAGCAAAGCAGAGCTTCTTCCTTCACTGACAGATGCTGCCGTCCCCTTCAGTGTTGTGGCAAGTGTTTCTGCTTCAACAAATTGCGCTTAACACCAGCACAAGGTCTTGTCTTCTCAGGGGCTGGGGAAAGCACCAGCATCTAGACCTTCAGCTTTACTTCTTTTCCAATCCTTTTCCCCGCGGAATGCCTGCTCTTGTCTTCATCACCTTCTGAGGGAGCAGACATGTACTCACACAGGAATGATGGTCTGCAACCATTTGCTTGCGGCGGCCAGTGGGATCTACTTCATGTGGATCGAGTGATCCATTTACCTGCTGCTTTTTATTGCCAGGCTCTGATAGATGGACACCTGAGGAGAAGGACTCCTTCCAAAAGGCTTTCCACACCTACGGCAAGGATTTTCATCTCATCCAGAAGCAGGTAAAGCCGCAGGACATTCTTTACCTGAGCAGATCATCAGGAGGAAAGCTTGCTTCTAGCTGGTAACAAACACTGGGCTTCGGTCTCTCTCTTCTCAAGTACCAAAACTGCTCAAGTAGTAACAAAACGGGACATCAAAGGCCTGTGTGAAAAGGATGATCCTGTCTCTCCAGCCCTTTTCTCCAAGCTCCTTTGGAATATGATGATTTATTCTCTCAGACTTGTCGCACACCTCTGCTGCTGCTTCCACAAGACATTGTGCTGGCATAACTGGAGTGAACCCGGCAAAGAAGACCTGTGCTAGATGGATTTCTTGTTGATCTGTGCATTACGTGCGCTACCACCTAGCATGATACACCGTTTACTACATTGCATGATGCCTCTCTTTGTCCATCTTGATTTCATTTTACACCCTACTCCATTTACTTCATGATTTTACTTCCTAGTTTACTCCGTCTTCTAATTTTTCCCCAAAGCACCCTACAAAGGAATTTTGGATTCCTTCTTTTTCTCTTCACAACAGATCCAGACTAAGACCGTGGCACAGTGTGTGGAGTACTACTACACCTGGAAAAAGGAGCATAGAGTTGCTAGCGCTCATGCTCAGGTGAGAGGGAAGAAAATCCAGGCATGCCAGGAGGGTGGAGAAACTGGGAGAAGGGGAGAAAACCTGCTGGCCAGCCGTGCCAGACGCCGCTTTGCCAGGATCACATCGTCCCATGCGCTGGGAAAGGCACAGCAGATGCTGCCCAGGCCTTCCTTCTGCTGCTGCCCTGAAATACGCCATTCTGGAGCCTAACTCTGAGCCAAAAAAGCCGCACCACCACCCAAATGGGCTTGGACTCTCTATAGATGGCTTTCTCAAGGGCTGCCACCTTTGCTGACTCCAATCAGACCCTTCATTCCCCACTTCACTCCTCCTGACATCAGCAATCCCTGTCTTCAGGGAGATGTTGCAGATTTTCAGGCAGTTTTTCTAGCATCCCAGCATACTCCCCAAGAAGCAGCTGCCAGTGCTGTGGCTCCCCTCAGACTTTCCTTACCAGCAAAGAGCAATTTGCTTGGCAAGTGTGAGAGAGAGAAAGAGAAAGAGAGAGAGAGATAATTCTGGGTTGTATAAAAGGTCTAACCATGTGTCTTCCCTAATTTGACTGAATTTCCATCCCATTCCCTAGACATTTCTGCAGGAAAACCCAAGGGAAAGAAATGTTAGGCAGAGAGGTAGAAATAAGAAATGTAGAATTCTAGATAGCCACACATTTATCCCACCCCTCTGGCCTGTAGCAAAGAGGAGCATTTCCCTCAAAGCTCTGCCTTGGCAGCCCGCCGCAGCCCACTGGCAAAGGCAACCCTTTCCTCAGCTCTTCAGGCTTTGCAAGGATTTGCTTAGGCCAATAGATTTTTGTGCTGGACGCAGGCATTTCCAGCTTTCTGACGGGAAGGAAACCTTGAAACAGGATTCTTTGATTTCCAGGCTGTGGGCGAAGGCAAGAGGAGCAAAAGCCCCCCCAGAAAGGAGGATGGGCAGACAGGGAAGAGAAGCCGCAAGAGGGCTGGCAGCGCCCAGTGTCCCTGCTGCCAACCGCGCCAGCCGCCCCGTTCGGCGGGAGGCCCCTTTCCCTGCGGCCAGTGCAAACGGTGCGCAACTTCCTGCTCTTTCTGCTCCAACCTGCACCTTGGCGCTACAACAGGCTGACCCTTTGCAAAGGCGCCGCAGCGCAAGCTCAGGCCACTTGCACCATCGCCCCTCGCAGCCCTGCTCAAGCTTACAACCCACCTCAAACCCAAACAGCTCACTTCCAACCCAGCCTTCACAATGAAACCTTACCCTGCCCCAACAACACACACTGCATACAAGTAGCAACAGATCCATCAAAGCTTGCTTTGATGCTGCTGATCAAATTCCAAATAGGATGCAGCAAAAGGAGGAAGACATTTCAAGGCATTGAAACAAGAAAGATCCGACTCATGCTCTGATCAATTCACAACGTGCCACTGCCCAAAAAGACAGAAATTCATACTAAAAGGCAGATCTTGCCACTTGCTTTAATGATGTGCACTAAATTTAATAATGGATGGTTTGTTTCTTGTCTTCCAGGCTGTTTGAAACCATGAAGGAAAGGAACAAACACAAGAGAAGACATCGCCCTCGCAAAGAATCAGAGGCTCTCCTCAAGAAGAAAAGACCAAATTAGACAAGCCTGCAGCTTGTCCAGCCAGGCCTAGCAAGGCTTAGGCATCAATAGGACTAGATAGGAATAGGACTGGTTTTTAAGCTTTTAGACTTGTTCAAATTCTATTTAGTTAGTTTACATGATAGGAATCTCCTCAATTTCTTAGTTAAGGTACATGAGTATTATTCAAGATTCATTAGTAGGATTAGATTGATCAGTCAATGTAAGAGGCTTGGTGTTGGCTATGCTCCCTCTTTTTGTCATTTTGCCTTTGTTGAGACACAATCTGTCCTTATCATTAAACCATGTTTGTTCCCTGCTGTCTTTTGGTCTGTATGAATTCACTGCGGCAATCAAAGACGGCACTTGCCCTGAGAGGAGAATCTGGGCACGCACGACCTCCCCAAGGCCCGGCCCCTTGCTCAGCTGGCAGGACTGGCAAAGGTGTGTCTCCTTTACTGCCAGGGAAAGAACGCTGGCGCTTCATCCTTTGATTCCTACAAATCTCAGCTGCCAGTGGAAAGGGAGGCTTTGTTTAGTTCAATGAATTGGATCAAAATGAGTGCTCTGTTCTCACCATCATTTCTGCCCTAAAAGCAACAGCTTTAGTCCTTTTTGTAGCCCAGCAACAGAACTTTGTTTCATTTTGGGGCACTGATGCACCTGACCACCTTGGAAGACGTTTCTAGAACCCCTCCAATTCTATCCAATTCATATCCCATGCACCACAAAGGCATCAGTAGTTCAGTTTCAGTTTCTCTTGAAAGGACCCCTCTCCCGCTCTGGGCCTCCACCAATCTCCTTAGCTAAAGCAGAGTGGCTGGAATCATTATCCTCTCTCTGGCTTCCCACAGCTTAGGTATTTGCACCAAAGAAGAAGCAAACTCCCTCTTTCATCTAGCCCAGCAAATGGCAGTGCCCAGCAAGGCTTTGGTGGCAGGGGCTGTGCAGGGTGGAGAGGGGGCGAGGGAGGGGGCAATTGCCAGGCTGCTTCTGGGAAGCAGCGCAGGGAAGCTTGCCCTTGTCTGATGGAGCCAGTGCAGCTGGGCTTTGGAGCCTACAAAGTATCTGCCTTGCAGTGGCACTTGTTACAGCTGCCCACTCACTCTGCTGCCCTGTGGGCAACATGCAGCCCGGGAAGGAAGCAAGATTGGGACTGAAGCAAGATTTGCTTTGCCCTAACTATAGGCCAGGAAGCAGCAAAACAGGCTGGGTTTTGTCCTATCTGGAATCAAAGTATTAAAAGAAACGCCAAGGCCGTACGTGTGGAAAGGTAATTCCATCAGTGTTCCTTTCTTAGAGGAATCCCCGAGTTTTTTGAGACAAACAGCTAGTTTCTCCAAGGGAGCTGGAAGAGGGATATACAAAGTCTGCATTCATGTTTGCTACAGAAATGCCACTGTGCTGTCCCTGTCTGTGTGTCCCCATCAGTTCCCCTGAGAAACATGCTGTTTCTCTAAGTTTCAAGGAAGGAGTGATGAGGTGAGTGACCAGCTCAGAGGCCCAAAGGAGGGAAAACATCAAGCGGCATTATTGGGCACCAAAAGGAGATTTGAGAAAGGGGGCAGCATGAATGCCTCCACTTTGAGAGGAAGCTTTGGAGTTGCCTCTCGCCTGAACAACTTGCAAATTCTAGCTCCTCTCAGAGCTGGAGGAGAGCCAGCGGGAGGAGTCCTGCTGCTTCTCCAGGGCAGGAGATGAGGTTCTGGGCCCTTGGACACAGACAGGCTCCTGGGAGCGTTCAGCTGGAGACACCTTGCAGAGAAGCACCAACAAGAGCCAGGGCTGTCCCTGCACTGCTTTTGCCCGTCTCCTCAGACGACTCAGGAGAAAAACCCAATGGCAAGGCTCTCAGAGCAAGCTTGCAGCAGCAGAAGTAAAAGGGGCAGAGGTGGCCCATGCCTCTTTCTGTCCCATGGCTCCCCTGGGGTTCTACATGGAATGTTGGGCTGTGCCCATAGCAACTGTCGTTGTCTCCTGCTCCTGCGGCCCTTGGTGGAACGCTGCTGGAGCAGCGCTGGAGCAGCAGCTGCAGGATCAGCTCCTGGGCTGTCCCTGACCAGCCACCTCCTGCACTCAGCGCCACACCCGGCCTCTGCACCCACATCCTCGTCTCCTCGGCTGCCTCCAGGCATCCCCACAGCACTTGGGGATCGTCCAAGGTAAGAAAATCCCCGTTTGCCCTCAAAGCACTAACACAAGGGCACGAGGCTCCAGCTGCCTCTCCCACCAACCACGACACACAGGCTGCCTGCTCACTTTCCCCACACCACGTTCCACGTCAAAGCGGGCTGCAGCTTCTGAAGGAATCGTGCTGCCTCCCAGGCAAACACAGACCTTTCCATAGAGGATGTAGAGAGCTGTCCCAGTGCAGTTGCAGATCCTCCTCCACGGATCACCTGCTTCAAAGTTCTTGGCACCCATTGCAGTCCCAAACCTAGCTTGTGGTGACCCCAAAACAAATTGGTCACGCCTGAGGAGTTCAGGGCTTCAGTGTCAACAAATCCCCTTATGCCCTGACTCAGCTCACACCTGCTCCAAAGCTGCAAAAACCAGAATGATGGCACTTCTCCTCTGGGATCCCTCTCATTCAGGCCATGGAAGCATTTCACTGGCCTTGTCCTCAAACACAGCTGTTCAACTTCAAAAATCATCTGCTATCAGCAATCCTTATGTGCTTACACAGTTACATCTCTGATAGATACATTCTATTTTCATATCCTGTAGATACTTCTTTCAATGCATGTAGGGCTGCTTCTACCTCATGCTCAGGGGCAGCTGTGAAATGCCATCTTCTCAAGAACACAATCACAGTACCAGAGAATTTTCTGGCTTGCAAGGGATTCTCAAAGAACACTGAGCCCAACTCCAGGGCCTGCCAGGGGCAGCCTCAACAATCACACCCTGTGCCCAAGAGCGCTGTCCAAACACTTTTGGAGCTCAGTCAGCCTTGGTGCTGGCACCCCTTCCCTGGAGAGCCTCTTCCAGTGGCCAAGCACCCTCTGGGTGAAGAGCCTTTTCCTTCTATCCACCCTAAGCCTGCACTGCCACATCTTGCAGCCCATTCTCTTGGCTCCTCCCAGTGGCCCCAGCACTGAAGACAGTAGTGCATGGCCTTCTGCTTCCCCTCCTCAGGAAGCTGCTGACTGCTAGAGGCTCCTGCCTAGGCAATTCCACCTCAAAACCATGGCAATGACAGCAAAAAGAAAGGAGCTGGGACAGAGGAGCTCAGGGCTTGCAACGATGAGGTCGAGAAGGAAGTCTACTGACACATCCTGGGCGCAACGATTTCTAACTGGAGCATTGTTTGGATCTTTTTCAGGTGGAAAGGAGAGGCACAATGAAAAGGAAAGCAAGAGGCAACAATCAGCCGTGAGTTTTGGCCTAGGGTTAAAGGACAGCAAACTGGAGGAATGGCCAGGAGGAGAACTGCTCTTTCAGAGTCAGGCTGGGATTGCTTCAAGCCTGTGCAGCCACAGGAAGGCTCTCTCCAGCACTTGCCTTTCTTACCTTCACCTCTTTCTTCCTTTAGGCACATCAATGTTGGCAGCGACTTTCAGGCTGAGCTCCCAGAGCTGCAGAGCAGAGCACCAAGTGAGGATGAAGAGCCTGCAAGCCTGGTCTGGAAGCCCTGGGGAGAAGATGACTCTGACATGGAAAAACCTGACAGAGGTAGCTTCTCTTCAAGCTTTTCTTCCACCCCTGACATACTTGGATCTTTCAAAGTCTCCTTTTGCATAGAAAGGCAGCTTCTTGCAGCCTCCGCTTCTCTCCCTGTCTCACGTGTCTTCCCATCTAGAAGTGTTAGAGGCAAGGAGAAGGCTCTGCTTCTGCAGCAGAGCAGAAAAAGAGCAAGCCTCTTGCTCTCCAAATCAGTCAGGCCCATTTGCCACTGCAAGAGAGGAGATTGGCCTCCACTTCTTCTACAAGAAGCTGCTCTGAAGGGAGAGCCAGCACTGCGGGGGCCCTTGCTTCAGCTGGCCCTGTCTTTGCTCTCCTTTTCATGCTCTCCAAGCTGCTGCCTTTAGCTCCTGGCCTTTCCTTCCGCCTTGCATGGCAACCTTTGCTCTTGCTGGCCTCAAGGCTGACTTGGGCTGCCTTTTTGTTGTGCTTGCAGTAAGACAACTGCTGGACATGGCCAGCTCCCGTGGCATTGCCGGGCCAGCAGCTGACCTGGAGCGCGCCCTGCACTGCCTGCACCAGGCAGGCGGCAGCCTTCCGGTAAGAAGCCGCTCTGTGGGCGCACAGAAGAGGGCACAGGGAATGCACAAGGCCCGGCCACTGGCACAGCCTTTCCTGCCTGCTCCTTGATGAAGGCTCTTCACAGGGAGCAGAGCACCTGCTGCCTGCTGTGTCTCCTCCAGCTGCGTCAGGGCTGAGCCCAAACGGCTCCAGCAGGGAGAATCTCCCTCCTGCAGGCGGCGGCGCAAGCTCCTGCAGCCTGCTGCCTTGGAAATCGCCTGCAGCTCTGGCTGCTCTAAGACATTTGGAGAGGAAATTCCCAGAAGCCTCACTCAGCTGAGGCCATTCTGGCTGCAGGAGCCACAAAATCATTCGCTTGGGGAGCAAAATGCCACTCTTGGGCACCAGCATCAAAGGGCTGGGCAGCAAAAACTAGGCACTGGGATCAAATCCCAGGCTTTCACATGGCATACAGTTGCTTGAATGTCTGAAGAGGCAAAGTAGCTGAAAGGCAGCATCTGTGCTTTTCGGCTCATTTTGGATGTGGTGGGGCGCCTAAAGCCTTTTCCCCTTGGATCTTGCAGGAGGCTCTGGAGATGTTGCTCTCAGGGGGGCCTGCAACAGCTCAAGGCCATCCCTTGGCTGATTATCATTACGCAGGTAAGCAAAGCAGAGCTTCTTCCTTCACTGACAGATGCTGCCGTCCCCTTCAGTGTTGTGGCAAGTGTTTCTGCTTCAACAAATTGTGCTTAACACCAGCACAAGGTCTTGTCTTCTCAGGGGCTGGCGAAAGCACCAGCATCTAGACCTTCAGCTTTACTTCTTTTCCAATCCTTTTCCCCGCGGAATGCCTGCTCTTGTCTTCATCACCTTCTGAGGGAGCAGACATGTACTCACATGGGAATGATGGTCTGCAACCATTTGCTTGCGGCGGCCAGTGGGATCTACTTCATGTGGATCGAGTGATCCATTTACCTGCTGCTTTTTATTGCCAGGCTCTGATAGATGGACACCTGAGGAGAAGGACTCCTTCCAAAAGGCTTTCCACACCTACGGCAAGGATTTTCATCTCATCCAGAAGCAGGTAAAGCCGCAGGACATTCTTTACCTGAGCAGATCATCAGGAGGAAAGCTTGCTTCTAGCTGGTAACAAACACTGGGCTTCGGTCTCTCTCTTCTCAAGTACCAAAACTGCTCAAGTAGTAACAAAACGGGACATCAAAGGCCTGTGTGAAAAGGATGATCCTGTCTCTCCAGCCCTTTTCTCCAAGCTCCTTTGGAATATGATGATTTATTCTCTCAGACTTGTCGCACACCTCTGCTGCTGCTTCCACAAGACATTGTGCTGGCATAACTGGAGTGAACCCAGCAAAGAAGACCTGTGCTAGATGGATTTCTTGTTGATCTGTGCATTATGTGTGCTACCACCTAGCATGATACACGGTTTACTACATTGCATGATGCCTCTCTTTCTCCATCTTCATTTCATTTTACACCCTACTCCATTTACTTCATGATTTTACTTCCTACTTTACTCCATCTTCTACTTTTTCCCCAAAGCACCCTACAAAGGAATTTTAGATTCCTTCTTTTTCTCTTCACAACAGATCCAGACTAAGACCGTGGCACAGTGTGTGGAATACTACTACACCTGGAAAAAGGAGCATAGAGTTGCTAGCACTCTTGCTCAGGTGAGAGGGAAGAAAATCCAGGCATGCCAGGAGGGTGGAGAAACTGGGAGAAGGGGAGAAAACCTGCTGGCCAGCCGTGCCAGACGCCGCTTTGCCAGGATCACATCGTCCCATGCGCTGGGAAAGGCACAGCAGATGCTGCCCAGGCCTTCCTTCTGCTGCTGCCCTGAAATACGCCATTCTGGAGCCTAACTCTGAGCCAAAAAAGCCGCACCACCACCCAAATGGGCTTGGACTCTCTACAGATGGCTTTCTCAAGGGCTGCCACCTTTGCTGACTCCAATCAGACCCTTCATTCCCCACTTCACTCCTCCTGACATCAGCAATCCCTGTCTTCAGGGAGATGTTGCAGATTTTCAGGCAGTTTTTCTAGCATCCCAGCATACTCCCCAAGAAGCAGCTGCCAGTGCTGTGGCTCCCCTCAGACTTTCCTTACCAGCAAAGAGCAATTTGGTTGGCAAGAGTGAGAGAGAGAGAGAGAGAAAGAGAGAGAGAGATAATTCTGGGTTGTATAAAACGTCTAACCATGTGTCTTCCCTAATTTGACTGAATTTCCATCCCATTCCCTAGACATTTCTGCAGGAAAACCCAAGGGAAAGAAATGTTAGGCAGAGAGGTAGAAATAAAAAATGTAGAATTCTAGATAACCACACATTTATCCCACCCCTCTGGCCTGTAGGAAAGAGGAGCATTTCCCTCCAAGCTCTGCCTTGGCAGCCCGCCGCAGCCCACTGGCAAAGGCAGCCCTTTCCTCAGCTCTTGAGGCTTTGCAAGGATTTGCTTAGGCCAATAGATTTTTGTGCTGGACGCAGGCATTTCCAGCTTTCTGACGGGAAGGAAACCTTGAAACAGGATTCTTTGATTTCCAGGCTGTGGGCGAAGGCAAGAGGAGCAAAAGCCCCCCCAGAAAGGAGGATGGGCAGACAGGGAAGAGAAGCCGCAAGAGGGCTGGCAGCGCCCAGTGTCCCTGCTGCCAACCGCGCCAGCCGCCCCGTTCGGTGGGAGGCCCCTTTCCCTGCGGCCAGTGCAAACGGTGCGCAACTTCCTGCTCTTTCTGCTCCAACCTGCGCCTTGGCACTACAACAGGCTGACCCTTTGCAAAGGCGCCGCAGCGCAAGCTCAGGCCACTTGCACCATCGCCCCTCGCAGCCCTGCTCAAGCTTACAACCCACCTCAAACCCAAACAGCTCACTTCAAACCCAGCCTTCACAATGAAACCTTACCCTGCCCCAACAACACACACTGCATACAAGTAGCAACAGATCCATCAAAGCTTGCTTTGATGCTGCTGATCAAATTCCAAATAGGATGCAGCAAAAGGAGGAAGACATTTCAAGGCATTGAAACAAGAAAGATCCGACTCATGCTCTGATCAATTCACAACGTGCCACTGCCCAAAAAGACAGAAATTCATACTAAAAGGCAGATCTTGCCACTTGCATTAATGATGTGCACTAAATTGAACAATGGATGCTTTGTTTCTTGTCTTCCAGGCTGTTTGAAACCATGAAGGAAAGGAACAAACACAGGAGAAGACATCGCCCTCGCAAAGAAGCAGAACCTCTCCTCAAGAAGAAAAGACCAAATTAGACAAGCCTGCAGCTTGTCAAGCCAGGCCTAGCAAGGCTTAGGCGTCAATAGGACTAGATAGGAATAGGACTGTTTTTTAAGCTTTTAGACTTGTTCAAATTCTATTTAGTTAGTTTACATGATAGGAATCTCCTCAATTTCTTAGTTAAGGTACATGAGTATTATTCAAGATTCATTAGTAGGATTAGATTTATCAGTCAATGTAACAGGCTTGGTGTTGGCTATGCTCCCTCTTTTTGTCATTTTGCCTTTGTTGAGACACAATCTGTCCTTATCATTAAACCATGTTTGTTCCCTGCTGTCTTTTGGTCTGTATGAAATCACTGCGGCAATCAAAGACGGCATTTGCCCTGAGAGGAGAATCTGGGCACGCACGACCTCCCCAAGGCCCGGCCCCTTGCTCAGCAGGCAGGACTGGCGAAGGTGTGTCTCCTTTACTGCCAGGGAAATAATGCTGGTGCTTCATCCTTTGATTCCTACAAATCTCAGGTGCCAGTGGAAAGGGAGGCTTTGTTTAATTCAATGAATTGGATCAAAATGAGTGCTCTGCTCTCACCATCATTTCTGCCCTAAAAGCAACAGCTTTAGTCCTTTTTGTAGCCCAGCAACAGAACTTTGCTTCATTTTGGGGCACTGATGCACCTGACCACCTTGGAAGACGTTTCTAGAACCCCTCCAATTCTATCCAATTCATATCCCATGCACCACAAAGGCATCAGTAGTTCAGTTTCAGTTTCTCTTGAAAGGAGCCCTCTCCCGCTCTGGGCCTCCACCAATCTCCTTAGCTAAAGCAGAGCGGCTGGGATCATCATCCTCTCTCTGACTTCCCACAGCTTAGGTATTTGCACCAAAGAAGAAGCAAACTCCCTCTTTCATCTAGCCCAGCAAATGGCACTGCCCAGCAAGGCTTTGGTGGCAGGGGCTGTGCAGGGTGGAGAGGGGGCGAGGGAGGGGGCAATTGCCAGGCTGCTTCTGGGAAGCGCAGGGAAGCTTGCCCTTGTCTGATGGAGCCAGTGCAGCTGGGCTTTGGAGCCTACAAAGTATCTGCCTTGCAGTGGCACTTGTTACAGCTGCCCCCTCACTTTGCTGCCCTGTGGGCAACATGCAGCCCGGGAAGGAAGCAAGATTGGGACTGAAGCAAGATTTGCTTTGCCCTAACTATAGGCCAGGAAGCAGCAAAACTGGCTGGGTTTTGTCCTATCTGGAATCAAAGTATTAAAAGAAACGCCAAGGCCGTCAGTGTGGAAAGGTAATTCCATCAGTGTTCCTTTCTTAGAGGAATCCCCGAGTCTTTTGAGACAAACAGCTAGTTTCTCCAAGGGAGCTGGAAGAGGGATATACAAAGTCTGCATTCATGTTTGCTACAGAAATGCCACTGTGCTGTCCCTGTCTGTGTGTCCCCATCAGTTCCCCTGAGAAACATGCTGTTTCTCTAAGTTTCAAGGAAGGAGTGATGAGGTGAGTGACCAGCTCAGAGGCCCAAAGGAGGGAAAACATCAAGCGGCATTATTGGGCACCAAAAGGAGATTTGAGAAAGGGGGCAGCATAAATGCCTCCACTTTGAGAGGAAGCTTTGGAGTTGCCTCTCGGCTGAACAACTTGCAAATTCTAGCTCCTCTCAGAGCTGAAGGAGAGCCAGCGGGAGGAGTCCTGCTGCTTCTGCAGGGCAGGAGATGAGGTTCTGGGCCCTTGGACACAGACAGACTCCTGGGCACGTTCAGCTGGAGACACCTTGCAGAGAAGCACCGACAAGAGCCAGGGCTGTCCCTGCACTGCTTTTGCCCGTCTCCTCAGACGACTCAGGAGAAAAACCCAATGGCAAGGCTCTCAGAGCAAGCTTGCAGCAGCAGAAGTAAAAGGGGCAGAGGTGGCCCATGCCTCTTTCTGTCCCATGGCTCCCCTGGGGTTCTACATGGAATGTTGGGCTGTGCCCATAGCAACTGTCGTTGTCTCCTGCTCCTGCGCCCATGGTGGAACGCTGCTGGAGCAGCGCTGGAGCAGCAGCTGCAGGATCAGCTCCTGGGCTGTCCCTGACCAGCCACCTCCTGCACTCAGCGCCACACCCGGCCTCTGCACCCACATCCTCGTCTCCTCGCCTGCCTCCAGGCATCCCCACAGCACTTGGAGATTGTCCAAGGTAAGAAAATCCCCGTTTGCCCTCAAAGCACTAACACAAGGGCACGAGGCTCCAGCTGCCTCTCCCGCCAACCACGACACACAGGCTGCGTGCTCACTTTCCCCACGCCAACTTCCACGTCAAAGCCGGCTGCAGCTTCTGAAGGAATCGTGTTGCCTCCCAGGCAAACACAGACCTTTCCATAGAGGATGTAGAGAGCTGTCCCAGTGCAGTTGCAGATCCTCCTCCACGGATCACCTGCTTCAAAGTTCTTGGCACCCATTGCAGCCCTAAACCTAGCTTGTGGTGACCCCAAAACAAATTGGTCATGCCTGAGGAGTTCAGGGCTTCAGTGTCAACAAATCCCCTTATGCCCTGACTCAGCTCACACCTGCTCCAAAGCTGCAAAAACCAGAATGATGGCACTTCTCCTCTGGGATCCCTCTCATTCAGGCCATGGAAGCATTTCACTGGCCTTGTCCTCAAACACAGCTGTTCAACTTCAAAAACCATCTGCTATCAGCAATCCTTATGTGCTTACAGAGTTACATCTCTGATAGATACATTCTATTTTCATATCCTGTAGATACTTCTTTCAATGCATGTAGGGCTGCTTCTACCTCATGCTCAGGGGCAGCTGTGAAATGCCATCTTCTCAAGAACACAATCACAGTACCAGAGAATTTTCTGGCTTGCAAGGGATTCTCAAAGAACACTGAGCCCAACTCCAGGGCCTGCCAGGGGCAGCCTCAACAATCACACCCTGTGCCCAAGAGCGCTGTCCAAACACTTTTGGAGCCCAGTCAGCCTTGGTGCTGGCACCCCTTCCCTGGAGAGCCTCTTCCAGTGGCCAAGCACCCTCTGGGTGAAGAGCCTTTTCCTTCTATCCACCCTAAGCCTGCACTGCCACATCTTGCAGCCCATTCTCTTGGCTCCTCCCAGTGGCCCCAGCACTGAAGACAGTAGTGCATGGCCTTCTGCTTCCCCTCCTCAGGAAGCTGCTGACTGCTAGAGGCTCCTGCCTAGGCAATTCCACCTCAAAACCATGGCAATGACAGCAAAAAGAAAGGAGCTGGGACAGAGGAGCTCAGGGCTTGCAACGATGAGGTCGAGAAGGAAGGCTACTGACACATCCTGGGCGGAACGATTTCTAACTGGAGCATTGTTTGGATCTTTTTCAGGTGGAAAGGAGAGGCACAATGAAAAGGAAAGCAAGAGGCAACAATCAGCCGTGAGTTTTGGCCTAGCGTTAAAGGACAGCAAACTGGAGGAATGGCCAGGAGGAGAACTGCTCTTTCAGAGTCAGGCTGGGATTGCTTCAAGCCTGTGCAGCCACAGGAAGGCTCTCTCCAGCACTTGCCTTTCTTACCTTCACCTCTTTCTTCCTTTAGGCACATCAATGTTGGCAGCGACTTTCAGGCTGAGCTCCCAGAGCTGCAGAGCAGAGCACCAAGTGAGGATGAAGAGCCTGCAAGCCTGGTCTGGAAGCCCTGGGGAGAAGATGACTCTGACATGGAAAAACCTGACAGAGGTAGCTTCTCTTCAAGCTTTTCTTCCACCCCTGACATACTTGGATCTTTCAAAGTCTCCTTTTGCATAGAAAGGCAGCTTCTTGCAGCCTCCGCTTCTCTCCCTGTCTCACGTGTCTTCCCATCTAGAAGTGTTAGAGGCAAGGAGAAGGCTCTGCTTGTGCAGCAGAGCAGCAAAAAGAGCAAGCCTCTTGCTCTCCAAATCGGTCAGGCCCATTTGCCACTGCAAGAGAGGAGATTGGCCTCCACTTCTTCTACAAGAAGCTGCTCTGAAGGGAGAGCCAGCACTGCGGGGGCCCTTGCTTCAGCTGGCCCTGTCTTTGCTCTCCTTTTCATGCTCTCCAAGCTGCTGCCTTTAGCTCCTGGCCTTTCCTTCCGCCTTGCATGGCAACCTTTGCTCTTGCTGCCCTCAAGGCTGACTTGGGCTGCCTTTTTGTTGTGCTTGCAGTAAGACAACTGCTGGACATGGCCAGCTCCCGTGGCATTGCCGGGCCAGCAGCTGACCTGGAGCGCGCCCTGCACTGCCTGCACCAGGCAGGCGGCAGCCTTCCGGTAAGAAGCCGCTCTGTGGGCGCACAGAAGAGGGCACAGGGAATGCACAAGGCCCGGCCACTGGCACAGCCTTTCCTGCCTGCTCCTTGATGAAGGCTCTTCACAGGGAGCAGAGCACCTGCTGCCTGCTGTGTCTCCTCCAGCTGCGTCAGGGCTGAGCCCAAACGGCTCCAGCAGGGAGAATCTCCCTCCTGCAGGCGGCGGCGCAAGCTCCTGCAGCCTGCTGCCTTGGAAATCGCCTGCAGCTCTGGCTGCTCTAAGACATTTGGAGAGGAAATTCCCAGAAGCCTCACTCAGCTGAGGCCATTCTGGCTGCAGGAGCCACAAAATCATTCGCTTGGGGAGCAAAATGCCACTCTTGGGCACCAGCATCAAAGGGCTGGGCAGCAAAAACTAGGCACTGGGATCAAATCCCAGGCTTTCACATGGCATACAGTTGCTTGAATGTCTGAAGAGGCAAAGTAGCTGAAAGGCAGCATCTGTGCTTTTCGGCTCATTTTGGATGTGGTGGGGCGCCTAAAGCCTTTTCCCCTTGGATCTTGCAGGAGGCTCTGGAGATGTTGCTCTCAGGGGGGCCTGCAACAGCTCAAGGCCATCCCTTGGCTGATTATCATTACGCAGGTAAGCAAAGCAGAGCTTCTTCCTTCACTGACAGATGCTGCCGTCCCCTTCAGTGTTGTGGCAAGTGTTTCTGCTTCAACAAATTGTGCTTAACACCAGCACAAGGTCTTGTCTTCTCAGGGGCTGGCGAAAGCACCAGCATCTAGACCTTCAGCTTTACTTCTTTTCCAATCCTTTTCCCCGCGGAATGCCTGCTCTTGTCTTCATCACCTTCTGAGGGAGCAGACATGTACTCACACGGGAATGATGGTCTGCAACCATTTGCTTGCGGCGGCCAGTGGGATCTACTTCATGTGGATCGAGTGATCCATTTACCTGCTGCTTTTTATTGCCAGGCTCTGATAGATGGACACCTGAGGAGAAGGACTCCTTCCAAAAGGCTTTCCACACCTACGGCAAGGATTTTCATCTCATCCAGAAGCAGGTAAAGCCGCAGGACATTCTTTACCTGAGCAGATCATCAGGAGGAAAGCTTGCTTCTAGCTGGTAACAAACACTGGGCTTCGGTCTCTCTCTTCTCAAGTACCAAAACTGCTCAAGTAGTAACAAAACGGGACATCAAAGGCCTGTGTGAAAAGGATGATCCTGTCTCTCCAGCCCTTTTCTCCAAGCTCCTTTGGAATATGATGATTTATTCTCTCAGACTTGTCGCACACCTCTGCTGCTGCTTCCACAAGACATTGTGCTGGCATAACTGGAGTGAACCCAGCAAAGAAGACCTGTGCTAGATGGATTTCTTGTTGATCTGTGCATTATGTGTGCTACCACCTAGCATGATACACGGTTTACTACATTGCATGATGCCTCTCTTTCTCCATCTTCATTTCATTTTACACCCTACTCCATTTACTTCATGATTTTACTTCCTACTTTACTCCATCTTCTACTTTTTCCCCAAAGCACCCTACAAAGGAATTTTAGATTCCTTCTTTTTCTCTTCACAACAGATCCAGACTAAGACCGTGGCACAGTGTGTGGAATACTACTACACCTGGAAAAAGGAGCATAGAGTTGCTAGCACTCTTGCTCAGGTGAGAGGGAAGAAAATCCAGGCATGCCAGGAGGGTGGAGAAACTGGGAGAAGGGGAGAAAACCTGCTGGCCAGCCGTGCCAGACGCCGCTTTGCCAGGATCACATCGTCCCATGCGCTGGGAAAGGCACAGCAGATGCTGCCCAGGCCTTCCTTCTGCTGCTGCCCTGAAATACACCATTCTGGAGCCTAACTCTGAGCCAAAAAAGCCACACCACCATCCAAATGGGCTTGGACTCTCTACAGATGGCTTTCTCAAGGGCTGCCACCTTTGCTGACTCCAATCAGACCCTTCATTCCCCACTTCACTCCTCCTGACATCAGCAATCCCTGTCTTCAGGGAGATGTTGCAGATTTTCAGGCAGTTTTTCTAGCATCCCAGCATACTCCCCAAGAAGCAGCTGCCAGTGCTGTGGTACCCCTCAGACTTTCCTTACCAGCAAAGAGCAATTTGGTTGGCAAGAGTGAGAGAGAGAGAGAGAGAAAGAGAGAGAGAGATAATTCTGGGTTGTATAAAACGTCTAACCATGTGTCTTCCCTAATTTGACTGAATTTCCATCCCATTCCCTAGACATTTCTGCAGGAAAACCCAAGGGAAAGAAATGTTAGGCAGAGAGGTAGAAATAAAAAATGTAGAATTCTAGATAACCACACATTTATCCCACCCCTCTGGCCTGTAGGAAAGAGGAGCATTTCCCTCCAAGCTCTGCCTTGGCAGCCCGCCGCAGCCCACTGGCAAAGGCAGCCCTTTCCTCAGCTCTTGAGGCTTTGCAAGGATTTGCTTAGGCCAATAGATTTTTGTGCTGGACGCAGGCATTTCCAGCTTTCTGACGGGAAGGAAACCTTGAAACAGGATTCTTTGATTTCCAGGCTGTGGGCGAAGGCAAGAGGAGCAAAAGCCCCCCCAGAAAGGAGGATGGGCAGACAGGGAAGAGAAGCCGCAAGAGGGCTGGCAGCGCCCAGTGTCCCTGCTGCCAACCGCGCCAGCCGCCCCGTTCGGCGGGAGGCCCCTTTCCCTGCGGCCAGTGCAAACGGTGCGCAACTTCCTGCTCTTTCTGCTCCAACCTGCGCCTTGGCACTACAACAGGCTGACCCTTTGCAAAGGCGCCGCAGCGCAAGCTCAGGCCACTTGCACCATCGCCCCTCGCAGCCCTGCTCAAGCTTACAACCCACCTCAAACCCAAACAGCTCACTTCAAACCCAGCCTTCACAATGAAACCTTACCCTGCCCCAACAACACACACTGCATACAAGTAGCAACAGATCCATCAAAGCTTGCTTTCATGCTGCTGATCAAATTCCAAATAGGATGCAGCAAAAGGAGGAAGACATTTCAAGGCATTGAAACAAGAAAGATCCGACTCATGCTCTGATCAATTCACAACGTGCCACTGCCCAAAAAGACAGAAATTCATACTAAAAGGCAGATCTTGCCACTTGCATTAATGATGTGCACTAAATTGAACAATGGATGGTTTGTTTCTTGTCTTCCAGGCTGTTTGAAACCATGAAGGAAAGGAACAAACACAGGAGAAGACATCGCCCTCGCAAAGAAGCAGAACCTCTCCTCAAGAAGAAAAGACCAAATTAGACAAGCCTGCAGCTTGTCCAGCCAGGCCTAGCAAGGCTTAGGCGTCAATAGGACTAGATAGGAATAGGACTGGTTTTTAAGCTTTTAGACTTGTTCAAATTCTATTTAGTTAGTTTACATGATAGGAATCTCCTCAATTTCTTAGTTAAGGTACATGAGTATTATTCAAGATTCATTAGTAGGATTAGATTTATCAGTCAATGTAACAGGCTTGGTGTTGGCTATGCTCCCTCTTTTTGTCATTTTGCCTTTGTTGAGACACAATCTGTCCTTATCATTAAACCATGTTTGTTCCCTGCTGTCTTTTGGTCTGTATGAAATCACTGCGGCAATCAAAGACGGCACTTGCCCTGAGAGGAGAATCTGGGCACGCACGACCTCCCCAAGGCCCGGCCCCTTGCTCAGCAGGCAGGACTGGCGAAGGTGTGTCTCCTTTACTGCCAGGGAAATAATGCTGGTGCTTCATCCTTTGATTCCTACAAATCTCAGCTGCCAGTGGGAAGGGAGGCTTTGTTTAATTCAATGAATTGGATCAAAATGAGTGCTCTGCTCTCACCATCATTTCTGCCCTAAAAGCAACAGCTTTAGTCCTTTTTGTAGCCCAGCAACAGAACTTTGCTTCATTTTGGGGCACTGATGCACCTGACCACCTTGGAAGACGTTTCTAGAACCCCTCCAATTCTATCCAATTCATATCCCATGCACCACAAAGGCATCAGTAGTTCAGTTTCAGTTTCTCTTGAAAGGACCCCTCTCCCGCTCTGGGCCTCCACCAATCTCCTTAGCTAAAGCAGAGCGGCTGGGATCATCATCCTCTCTCTGACTTCCCACAGCTTAGGTATTTGCACCAAAGAAGAAGCAAACTCCCTCTTTCATCTAGCCCAGCAAATGGCACTGCCCAGCAAGGCTTTGGTGGCAGGGGCTGTGCAGGGTGGAGAGGGGGCGAGGGAGGGGGCAATTGCCAGGCTGCTTCTGGGAAGCAGCGCAGGGAAGCTTGCCCTTGTCTGATGGAGCCAGTGCAGCTGGGCTTTGGAGCCTACAAAGTATCTGCCTTGCAGTGGCACTTGTTACAGCTGCCCCCTCACTTTGCTGCCCTGTGGGCAACATGCAGCCCGGGAAGGAAGCAAGATTGGGACTGAAGCAAGATTTGCTTTGCCCTAACTATAGGCCAGGAAGCAGCAAAACTGGCTGGGTTTTGTCCTATCTGGAATCAAAGTATTAAAAGAAACGCCAAGGCCGTCAGTGTGGAAAGGTAATTCCATCAGTGTTCCTTTCTTAGAGGAATCCCCGAGTCTTTTGAGACAAACAGCTAGTTTCTCCAAGGGAGCTGGAAGAGGGATATACAAAGTCTGCATTCATGTTTGCTACAGAAATGCCACTGTGCTGTCCCTGTCTGTGTGTCCCCATCAGTTCCCCTGGGAAACATGCTGTTTCTCTAAGTTTCAAGGAAGGAGTGATGAGGTGAGTGACCAACTCAGAGGCCCAAAGGAGGGAAAACATCAAGCGGCATTATTGGGCACCAAAAGGAGATTTGAGAAAGGGGGCAGCATAAATGCCTCCACTTTGAGAGGAAGCTTTGGAGTTGCCTCTCGCCTGAACAACTTGCAAATTCTAGCTCCTCTCAGAGCTGGAGGAGAGCCAGCGGGAGGAGTCCTGCTGCTTCTGCAGGGCAGGAGATGAGGTTCTGGGCCCTTGGACACAGACAGACTCCTGGGCACGTTCAGCTGGAGACACCTTGCAGAGAAGCACCCACAAGAGCCAGGGCTGTCCCTGCACTGCTTTTGCCCGTCTCCTCAGACGACTCAGGAGAAAAACCCAATGGCAAGGCTCTCAGAGCAAGCTTGCAGCAGCAGAAGTAAAAGGGGCAGAGGTGGCCCATGCCTCTTTCTGTCCCATGGCTCCCCTGGGGTTCTACATGGAATGTTGGGCTGTGCCCATAGCAACTGTCGTTGTCTCCTGCTCCTGCGGCCCTTGGTGGAACGCTGCTGGAGCAGCGCTGGAGCAGCAGCTGCAGGATCAGCTCCTGGGCTGTCCCTGACCAGCCACCTCCTGCACTCAGCGCCACACCCGGCCTCTGCACCCACATCCTCGTCTCCTCGCCTGCCTCCAGGCATCCCCACAGCACTTGGGGATCGTCCAAGGTAAGAAAATCCCCGTTTGCCCTCAAAGCACTAACACAAGGGCACGAGGCTCCAGCTGCCTCTCCCGCCAACCACGACACACAGGCTGCGTGCTCACTTTCCCCACGCCACCTTCCACGTCAAAGCCGGCTGCAGCTTCTGAAGGAATCGTGTTGCCTCCCAGGCAAACACAGACCTTTCCATAGAGGATGTAGAGAGCTGTCCCAGTGCAGTTGCAGATCCTCCTCCACGGATCACCTGCTTCAAAGTTCTTGGCACCCATTGCAGCCCTAAACCTCACTTGTGGTGACCCCAAAACAAATTGGTCATGCCTGAGGAGTTCAGGGCTTCAGTGTCAACAAATCCCCTTATGCCCTGACTCAGCTCACACCTGCTCCAAAGCTGCAAAAACCAGAATGATGGCACTTCTCCTCTGGGATCCCTCTCATTCAGGCCATGGAAGCATTTCACTGGCCTTGTCCTCAAACACAGCTGTTCAACTTCAAAAATCATCTGCTATCAGCAATCCTTATGTGCTTACAGAGTTACATCTCTGATAGATACATTCTATTTTCATATCCTGTAGATACTTCTTTCAATGCATGTAGGGCTGCTTCTACCTCATGCTCAGGGGCAGCTGTGAAATGCCATCTTCTCAAGAACACAATCACAGTACCAGAGAATTTTCTGGCTTGCAAGGGATTCTCAAAGAACACTGAGCCCAACTCCAGGGCCTGCCAGGGGCAGCCTCAACAATCACACCCTGTGCCCAAGAGCGCTGTCCAAACACTTTTGGAGCCCAGTCAGCCTTGGTGCTGGCACCCCTTCCCTGGAGAGCCTCTTCCAGTGGCCAAGCACCCTCTGGGTGAAGAGCCTTTTCCTTCTATCCACCCTAAGCCTGCACTGCCACATCTTGCTGCCCATTCTCTTGGCTCCTCCCAGTGGCCCCAGCACTGAAGACAGTAGAGCATGGCCTTCTGCTTCCCCTCCTCAGGAAGCTGCTGACTGCTAGAGGCTCCTGCCTAGGCAATTCCACCTCAAAACCATGGCAATGACAGCAAAAAGAAAGGAGCTGGGACAGAGGAGCTCAGGGCTTGCAACGATGAGGTCGAGAAGGAAGGCTACTGACACATCCTGGGCACAACGATTTCTAACTGGAGCATTGTTTGGATCTTTTTCAGGTGGAAAGGAGAGGCACAATGAAAAGGAAAGCAAGAGGCAACAATCAGCCGTGAGTTTTGGCCTAGCGTTAAAGGACAGCAAACTGGAGGAATGGCCAGGAGGAGAACTGCTCTTTCAGAGTCAGGCTGGGATTGCTTCAAGCCTGTGCAGCCACAGGAAGGCTCTCTGCAGCACTTGCCTTTCTTACCTTCACCTCTTTCTTCCTTTAGGCACATCAATGTTGGCAGCGACTTTCAGGCTGAGCTCCCAGAGCTGCAGAGCAGAGCACCAAGTGAGGATGAAGAGCCTGCAAGCCTGGTCTGGAAGCCCTGGGGAGAAGATGACTCTGACATGGAAAAACCTGACAGAGGTAGCTTCTCTTCAAGCTTTTCTTCCACCCCTGACATACTTGGATCTTTCAAAGTCTCCTTTTGCATAGAAAGGCAGCTTCTTGCAGCCTCCGCTTCTCTCCCTGTCTCACCTGTCTTCCCATCTAGAAGTGTTAGAGGCAAGGAGAAGGCTCTGCTTCTGCAGCAGAGCAGCAAAAAGAGCTAGCCTCTTGCTCTCCAAATCGGTCAGGCCCATTTGCCACTGCAAGAGAGGAGATTGGCCTCCACTTCTTCTACAAGAAGCTGCTCTGAAGGGAGAGCCAGCACTGCGGGGGCCCTTGCTTCAGCTGGCCCTGTCTTTGCTCTCCTTTTCATGCTCTCCAAGCTGCTGCCTTTAGCTCCTGGCCTTTCCTTCCGCCTTGCATGGCAACCTTTGCTCTTGCTGCCCTCAAGGCTGACTTGGGCTGCCTTTTTGTTGTGCTTGCAGTAAGACAACTGCTGGACATGGCCAGCTCCCGTGGCATTGCCGGGCCAGCAGCTGACCTGGAGCGCGCCCTGCACTGCCTGCACCAGGCAGGCGGCAGCCTTCCGGTAAGAAGCCGCTCTGTGGGCGCACAGAAGAGGGCACAGGGAATGCACAAGGCCCGGCCACTGGCACAGCCTTTCCTGCCTGCTCCTTGATGAAGGCTCTTGACAGGGAGCAGAGCACCTGCTGCCTGCTGTGTCTCCTCCAGCTGCGTCAGGGCTGAGCCCAAACGGCTCCAGCAGGGAGAATCTCCCTCCTGCAGGCGGCGGCGCAAGCTCCTGCAGCCTGCTGCCTTGGAAATGGCCTGCAGCTCTGGCTGCTCTAAGACATCTGGAGAGGAAATTCCCAGAAGCCTCACTCAGCTGAGGCCATTCTGGCTGCAGGAGCCACAAAATCATTCGCTTGGGGAGCAAAATGCCACTCTTGGGCACCAGCATCAAAGGGCTGGGCAGCAAAAACTAGGCACTGGGATCAAATCCCAGGCTTTCACATGGCATACAGTTGCTTGAATGTCTGAAGAGGCAAAGTAGCTGAAAGGCAGCATCTGTGCTTTTCGGCTCATTTTGGATGTGGTGGGGCGCCTAAAGCCTTTTCCCCTTGGATCTTGCAGGAGGCTCTGGAGATGTTGCTCTCAGGGGGGCCTGCAACAGCTCAAGGCCATCCCTTGGCTGATTATCATTACGCAGGTAAGCAAAGCAGAGCTCCTTCCTTCACTGACAGATGCTGCCGTCCCCTTCAGTGTTGTGGCAAGTGTTTCTGCTTCAACAAATTGTGCTTAACACCAGCACAAGGTCCTGTCTTCTCAGGGGCTGGGGAAAGCACCAGCATCTAGTCCTTCAGCTTTACTCCTTTTCCAATCCTTTTCCCAGCGGAATGCCTGCTCTTGTCTTCATCACCTTCTGAGGCAGCAGACATGTACTCACACGGGAATGATGGTCTGCAACCATTTTCTTGCGGCGGCCAGTGGGATCTACTTCATGTGGATCGAGTGATCCATTTACCTGCTGCTTTTTATTGCCAGGCTCTGATAGATGGACACCTGAGGAGAAGGACTCCTTCCAAAAGGCTTTCCACACCTACGGCAAGGATTTTCATCTCATCCAGAAGCAGGTAAAGCCGCAGGACATTCTTTACCTGAGCAGATCATCAGGAGGAAAGCTTGCTTCTAGCTGGTAACAAACACTGGGCTTCGGTCTCTCTCTTCTCAAGTACCAAAACTGCTCAAGTAGTAACAAAACGGGACATCAAAGGCCTGTGTGAAAAGGATGATCCTGTCTCTCCAGCCCTTTTCTCCAAGCTCCTTTGGAATATGATGATTTATTCTCTCAGACTTGTCGCACACCTCTGCTGCTGCTTCCACAAGACATTGTGCTGGCATAACTGGAGTGAACCCAGCAAAGAAGACCTGTGCTAGATGGATTTCTTGTTGATCTGTGCATTATGTGTGCTACCACCTAGCATGATACACGGTTTACTACATTGCATGATGCCTCTCTTTCTCCATCTTCATTTCATTTTACACCCTACTCCATTTACTTCATGATTTTACTTCCTACTTTACTCCATCTTCTACTTTTTCCCCAAAGCACCCTACAAAGGAATTTTAGATTCCTTCTTTTTCTCTTCACAACAGATCCAGACTAAGACCGTGGCACAGTGTGTGGAATACTACTACACCTGGAAAAAGGAGCATAGAGTTGCTAGCACTCTTGCTCAGGTGAGAGGGAAGAAAATCCAGGCATGCCAGGAGGGTGGAGAAACTGGGAGAAGGGGAGAAAACCTGCTGGCCAGCCGTGCCAGACGCCGCTTTGCCAGGATCACATCGTCCCATGCGCTGGGAAAGGCACAGCAGATGCTGCCCAGGCCTTCCTTCTGCTGCTGCCCTGAAATACACCATTCTGGAGCCTAACTCTGAGCCAAAAAAGCCACACCACCATCCAAATGGGCTTGGACTCTCTACAGATGGCTTTCTCAAGGGCTGCCACCTTTGCTGACTCCAATCAGACCCTTCATTCCCCACTTCACTCCTCCTGACATCAGCAATCCCTGTCTTCAGGGAGATGTTGCAGATTTTCAGGCAGTTTTTCTAGCATCCCAGCATACTCCCCAAGAAGCAGCTGCCAGTGCTGTGGTACCCCTCAGACTTTCCTTACCAGCAAAGAGCAATTTGGTTGGCAAGAGTGAGAGAGAGAGAGAGAGAAAGAGAGAGAGAGATAATTCTGGGTTGTATAAAACGTCTAACCATGTGTCTTCCCTAATTTGACTGAATTTCCATCCCATTCCCTAGACATTTCTGCAGGAAAACCCAAGGGAAAGAAATGTTAGGCAGAGAGGTAGAAATAAAAAATGTAGAATTCTAGATAACCACACATTTATCCCACCCCTCTGGCCTGTAGGAAAGAGGAGCATTTCCCTCCAAGCTCTGCCTTGGCAGCCCGCCGCAGCCCACTGGCAAAGGCAGCCCTTTCCTCAGCTCTTGAGGCTTTGCAAGGATTTGCTTAGGCCAATAGATTTTTGTGCTGGACGCAGGCATTTCCAGCTTTCTGACGGGAAGGAAACCTTGAAACAGGATTCTTTGATTTCCAGGCTGTGGGCGAAGGCAAGAGGAGCAAAAGCCCCCCCAGAAAGGAGGATGGGCAGACAGGGAAGAGAAGCCGCAAGAGGGCTGGCAGCGCCCAGTGTCCCTGCTGCCAACCGCGCCAGCCGCCCCGTTCGGCGGGAGGCCCCTTTCCCTGCGGCCAGTGCAAACGGTGCGCAACTTCCTGCTCTTTCTGCTCCAACCTGCGCCTTGGCACTACAACAGGCTGACCCTTTGCAAAGGCGCCGCAGCGCAAGCTCAGGCCACTTGCACCATCGCCCCTCGCAGCCCTGCTCAAGCTTACAACCCACCTCAAACCCAAACAGCTCACTTCAAACCCAGCCTTCACAATGAAACCTTACCCTGCCCCAACAACACACACTGCATACAAGTAGCAACAGATCCATCAAAGCTTGCTTTCATGCTGCTGATCAAATTCCAAATAGGATGCAGCAAAAGGAGGAAGACATTTCAAGGCATTGAAACAAGAAAGATCCGACTCATGCTCTGATCAATTCACAACGTGCCACTGCCCAAAAAGACAGAAATTCATACTAAAAGGCAGATCTTGCCACTTGCATTAATGATGTGCACTAAATTGAACAATGGATGGTTTGTTTCTTGTCTTCCAGGCTGTTTGAAACCATGAAGGAAAGGAACAAACACAGGAGAAGACATCGCCCTCGCAAAGAAGCAGAACCTCTCCTCAAGAAGAAAAGACCAAATTAGACAAGCCTGCAGCTTGTCCAGCCAGGCCTAGCAAGGCTTAGGCGTCAATAGGACTAGATAGGAATAGGACTGGTTTTTAAGCTTTTAGACTTGTTCAAATTCTATTTAGTTAGTTTACATGATAGGAATCTCCTCAATTTCTTAGTTAAGGTACATGAGTATTATTCAAGATTCATTAGTAGGATTAGATTTATCAGTCAATGTAACAGGCTTGGTGTTGGCTATGCTCCCTCTTTTTGTCATTTTGCCTTTGTTGAGACACAATCTGTCCTTATCATTAAACCATGTTTGTTCCCTGCTGTCTTTTGGTCTGTATGAAATCACTGCGGCAATCAAAGACGGCACTTGCCCTGAGAGGAGAATCTGGGCACGCACGACCTCCCCAAGGCCCGGCCCCTTGCTCAGCAGGCAGGACTGGCGAAGGTGTGTCTCCTTTACTGCCAGGGAAATAATGCTGGTGCTTCATCCTTTGATTCCTACAAATCTCAGGTGCCAGTGGAAAGGGAGGCTTTGTTTAATTCAATGAATTGGATCAAAATGAGTGCTCTGCTCTCACCATCATTTCTGCCCTAAAAGCAACAGCTTTAGTCCTTTTTGTAGCCCAGCAACAGAACTTTGCTTCATTTTGGGGCACTGATGCACCTGACCACCTTGGAAGACGTTTCTAGAACCCCTCCAATTCTATCCAATTCATATCCCATGCACCACAAAGGCATCAGTAGTTCAGTTTCAGTTTCTCTTGAAAGGACCCCTCTCCCGCTCTGGGCCTCCACCAATCTCCTTAGCTAAAGCAGAGCGGCTGGGATCATCATCCTCTCTCTGACTTCCCACAGCTTAGGTATTTGCACCAAAGAAGAAGCAAACTCCCTCTTTCATCTAGCCCAGCAAATGGCACTGCCCAGCAAGGCTTTGGTGGCAGGGGCTGTGCAGGGTGGAGAGGGGGCGAGGGAGGGGGCAATTGCCAGGCTGCTTCTGGGAAGCAGCGCAGGGAAGCTTGCCCTTGTCTGATGGAGCCAGTGCAGCTGGGCTTTGGAGCCTACAAAGTATCTGCCTTGCAGTGGCACTTGTTACAGCTGCCCCCTCACTTTGCTGCCCTGTGGGCAACATGCAGCCCGGGAAGGAAGCAAGATTGGGACTGAAGCAAGATTTGCTTTGCCCTAACTATAGGCCAGGAAGCAGCAAAACTGGCTGGGTTTTGTCCTATCTGGAATCAAAGTATTAAAAGAAACGCCAAGGCCGTCAGTGTGGAAAGGTAATTCCATCAGTGTTCCTTTCTTAGAGGAATCCCCGAGTCTTTTGAGACAAACAGCTAGTTTCTCCAAGGGAGCTGGAAGAGGGATATACAAAGTCTGCATTCATGTTTGCTACAGAAATGCCACTGTGCTGTCCCTGTCTGTGTGTCCCCATCAGTTCCCCTGGGAAACATGCTGTTTCTCTAAGTTTCAAGGAAGGAGTGATGAGGTGAGTGACCAACTCAGAGGCCCAAAGGAGGGAAAACATCAAGCGGCATTATTGGGCACCAAAAGGAGATTTGAGAAAGGGGGCAGCATAAATGCCTCCACTTTGAGAGGAAGCTTTGGAGTTGCCTCTCGCCTGAACAACTTGCAAATTCTAGCTCCTCTCAGAGCTGGAGGAGAGCCAGCGGGAGGAGTCCTGCTGCTTCTGCAGGGCAGGAGATGAGGTTCTGGGCCCTTGGACACAGACAGACTCCTGGGCACGTTCAGCTGGAGACACCTTGCAGAGAAGCACCCACAAGAGCCAGGGCTGTCCCTGCACTGCTTTTGCCCGTCTCCTCAGACGACTCAGGAGAAAAACCCAATGGCAAGGCTCTCAGAGCAAGCTTGCAGCAGCAGAAGTAAAAGGGGCAGAGGTGGCCCATGCCTCTTTCTGTCCCATGGCTCCCCTGGGGTTCTACATGGAATGTTGGGCTGTGCCCATAGCAACTGTCGTTGTCTCCTGCTCCTGCGGCCCTTGGTGGAACGCTGCTGGAGCAGCGCTGGAGCAGCAGCTGCAGGATCAGCTCCTGGGCTGTCCCTGACCAGCCACCTCCTGCACTCAGCGCCACACCCGGCCTCTGCACCCACATCCTCGTCTCCTCGCCTGCCTCCAGGCATCCCCACAGCACTTGGGGATCGTCCAAGGTAAGAAAATCCCCGTTTGCCCTCAAAGCACTAACACAAGGGCACGAGGCTCCAGCTGCCTCTCCCGCCAACCACGACACACAGGCTGCGTGCTCACTTTCCCCACGCCACCTTCCACGTCAAAGCCGGCTGCAGCTTCTGAAGGAATCGTGTTGCCTCCCAGGCAAACACAGACCTTTCCATAGAGGATGTAGAGAGCTGTCCCAGTGCAGTTGCAGATCCTCCTCCACGGATCACCTGCTTCAAAGTTCTTGGCACCCATTGCAGCCCTAAACCTCACTTGTGGTGACCCCAAAACAAATTGGTCATGCCTGAGGAGTTCAGGGCTTCAGTGTCAACAAATCCCCTTATGCCCTGACTCAGCTCACACCTGCTCCAAAGCTGCAAAAACCAGAATGATGGCACTTCTCCTCTGGGATCCCTCTCATTCAGGCCATGGAAGCATTTCACTGGCCTTGTCCTCAAACACAGCTGTTCAACTTCAAAAATCATCTGCTATCAGCAATCGTTATGTGCTTACAGAGTTACATCTCTGATAGATACATTCTATTTTCATATCCTGTAGATACTTCTTTCAATGCATGTAGGGCTGCTTCTACCTCATGCTCAGGGGCAGCTGTGAAATGCCATCTTCTCAAGAACACAATCACAGTACCAGAGAATTTTCTGGCTTGCAAGGGATTCTCAAAGAACACTGAGCCCAACTCCAGGGCCTGCCAGGGGCAGCCTCAACAATCACACCCTGTGCCCAAGAGCGCTGTCCAAACACTTTTGGAGCCCAGTCAGCCTTGGTGCTGGCACCCCTTCCCTGGAGAGCCTCTTCCAGTGGCCAAGCACCCTCTGGGTGAAGAGCCTTTTCCTTCTATCCACCCTAAGCCTGCACTGCCACATCTTGCTGCCCATTCTCTTGGCTCCTCCCAGTGGCCCCAGCACTGAAGACAGTAGAGCATGGCCTTCTGCTTCCCCTCCTCAGGAAGCTGCTGACTGCTAGAGGCTCCTGCCTAGGCAATTCCACCTCAAAACCATGGCAATGACAGCAAAAAGAAAGGAGCTGGGACAGAGGAGCTCAGGGCTTGCAACGATGAGGTCGAGAAGGAAGGCTACTGACACATCCTGGGCACAACGATTTCTAACTGGAGCATTGTTTGGATCTTTTTCAGGTGGAAAGGAGAGGCACAATGAAAAGGAAAGCAAGAGGCAACAATCAGCCGTGAGTTTTGGCCTAGCGTTAAAGGACAGCAAACTGGAGGAATGGCCAGGAGGAGAACTGCTCTTTCAGAGTCAGGCTGGGATTGCTTCAAGCCTGTGCAGCCACAGGAAGGCTCTCTGCAGCACTTGCCTTTCTTACCTTCACCTCTTTCTTCCTTTAGGCACATCAATGTTGGCAGCGACTTTCAGGCTGAGCTCCCAGAGCTGCAGAGCAGAGCACCAAGTGAGGATGAAGAGCCTGCAAGCCTGGTCTGGAAGCCCTGGGGAGAAGATGACTCTGACATGGAAAAACCTGACAGAGGTAGCTTCTCTTCAAGCTTTTCTTCCACCCCTGACATACTTGGATCTTTCAAAGTCTCCTTTTGCATAGAAAGGCAGCTTCTTGCAGCCTCCGCTTCTCTCCCTGTCTCACCTGTCTTCCCATCTAGAAGTGTTAGAGGCAAGGAGAAGGCTCTGCTTCTGCAGCAGAGCAGCAAAAAGAGCTAGCCTCTTGCTCTCCAAATCGGTCAGGCCCATTTGCCACTGCAAGAGAGGAGATTGGCCTCCACTTCTTCTACAAGAAGCTGCTCTGAAGGGAGAGCCAGCACTGCGGGGGCCCTTGCTTCAGCTGGCCCTGTCTTTGCTCTCCTTTTCATGCTCTCCAAGCTGCTGCCTTTAGCTCCTGGCCTTTCCTTCCGCCTTGCATGGCAACCTTTGCTCTTGCTGCCCTCAAGGCTGACTTGGGCTGCCTTTTTGTTGTGCTTGCAGTAAGACAACTGCTGGACATGGCCAGCTCCCGTGGCATTGCCGGGCCAGCAGCTGACCTGGAGCGCGCCCTGCACTGCCTGCACCAGGCAGGCGGCAGCCTTCCGGTAAGAAGCCGCTCTGTGGGCGCACAGAAGAGGGCACAGGGAATGCACAAGGCCCGGCCACTGGCACAGCCTTTCCTGCCTGCTCCTTGATGAAGGCTCTTGACAGGGAGCAGAGCACCTGCTGCCTGCTGTGTCTCCTCCAGCTGCGTCAGGGCTGAGCCCAAACGGCTCCAGCAGGGAGAATCTCCCTCCTGCAGGCGGCGGCGCAAGCTCCTGCAGCCTGCTGCCTTGGAAATGGCCTGCAGCTCTGGCTGCTCTAAGACATCTGGAGAGGAAATTCCCAGAAGCCTCACTCAGCTGAGGCCATTCTGGCTGCAGGAGCCACAAAATCATTCGCTTGGGGAGCAAAATGCCACTCTTGGGCACCAGCATCAAAGGGCTGGGCAGCAAAAACTAGGCACTGGGATCAAATCCCAGGCTTTCACATGGCATACAGTTGCTTGAATGTCTGAAGAGGCAAAGTAGCTGAAAGGCAGCATCTGTGCTTTTCGGCTCATTTTGGGTGTGGTGGGGCGCCTAAAGCCTTTTCCCCTTGGATCTTGCAGGAGGCTCTGGAGATGTTGCTCTCAGGGGGGCCTGCAACAGCTCAAGGCCATCCCTTGGCTGATTATCATTACGCAGGTAAGCAAAGCAGAGCTCCTTCCTTCACTGACAGATGCTGCCGTCCCCTTCAGTGTTGTGGCAAGTGTTTCTGCTTCAACAAATTGTGCTTAACACCAGCACAAGGTCCTGTCTTCTCAGGGGCTGGGGAAAGCACCAGCATCTAGTCCTTCAGCTTTACTCCTTTTCCAATCCTTTTCCCAGCGGAATGCCTGCTCTTGTCTTCATCACCTTCTGAGGCAGCAGACATGTACTCACACGGGAATGATGGTCTGCAACCATTTTCTTGCGGCGGCCAGTGGGATCTACTTCATGTGGATCGAGTGATCCATTTACCTGCTGCTTTTTATTGCCAGGCTCTGATAGATGGACACCTGAGGAGAAGGACTCCTTCCAAAAGGCTTTCCACACCTACGGCAAGGATTTTCATCTCATCCAGAAGCAGGTAAAGCCGCAGGACATTCTTTACCTGAGCAGATCATCAGGAGGAAAGCTTGCTTCTAGCTGGTAACAAACACTGGGCTTCGGTCTCTCTCTTCTCAAGTACCAAAACTGCTCAAGTAGTAACAAAACGGGACATCAAAGGCCTGTGTGAAAAGGATGATCCTGTCTCTCCAGCCCTTTTCTCCAAGCTCCTTTGGAATATGATGATTTATTCTCTCAGACTTGTCGCACACCTCTGCTGCTGCTTCCACAAGACATTGTGCTGGCATAACTGGAGTGAACCCGGCAAAGAAGACCTGTGCTAGATGGATTTCTTGTTGATCTGTGCATTATGTGTGCTACCACCTAGCATGATACACGGTTTACTACATTGCATGATGCCTCTCTTTCTCCATCTTCATTTCATTTTACACCCTACTCCATTTACTTCATGATTTTACTTCCTACTTTACTCCATCTTCTACTTTTTCCCCAAAGCACCCTACAAAGGAATTTTAGATTCCTTCTTTTTCTCTTCACAACAGATCCAGACTAAGACCGTGGCACAGTGTGTGGAATACTACTACACCTGGAAAAAGGAGCATAGAGTTGCTAGCACTCTTGCTCAGGTGAGGGGGAAGAAAATCCAGGCATGCCAGGAGGGTGGAGAAACTGGGAGAAGGGGAGAAAACCTGCTGGCCAGCCGTGCCAGACGCCGCTTTGCCAGGAACACATCGTCCCATACGCTGGGAAAGGCACAGCAGATGCTGCCCAGGCCTTCCTTCTGCTGCTGCCCTGAAATACACCATTCTGGAGCCTAACTCTGAGCCAAAAAAGCCACACCACCATCCAAATGGGCTTGGACTCTCTACAGATGGCTTTCTCAAGGGCTACCACCTTTGCTGACTCCAATCAGACCCTTCATTCCCCACTTCACTCCTCCTGACATCAGCAATCCCTGTCTTCAGGGAGATGTTGCAGATTTTCAGGCAGTTTTTCTAGCATCCCAGCATACTCCCCAAGAAGCAGCTGCCAGTGCTGTGGCTCCCCTCAGACTTTCCTTACCAGCAAAGAGCAATTTGGTTGGCAAGAGTGAGAGAGAGAGAGAGAGAAAGAGAGAGAGAGATTATTCTGGGTTGTATAAAACGTCTAACCATGTGTCTTCCCTAATTTGACTGAATTTCCATCCCATTCCCTAGACATTTCTGCAGGAAAACCCAAGGGAAAGAAATGTTAGGCAGAGAGGTAGAAATAAAAAATGTAGAATTCTAGATAACCACACATTTATCCCACCCCTCTGGCCTGTAGGAAAGAGGAGCATTTCCCTCCAAGCTCTGCCTTGGCAGCCCGCCGCAGCCCACTGGCAAAGGCAGCCCTTTCCTCAGCTCTTGAGGCTTTGCAAGGATTTGCTTAGGCCAATAGATTTTTGTGCTGGACGCAGGCATTTCCAGCTTTCTGACGGGAAGGAAACCTTGAAACAGGATTCTTTGATCTCCAGGCTGTGGGCGAAGGCAAGAGGAGCAAAAGCCCCCCCAGAAAGGAGGATGGGCAGACAGGGAAGAGAAGCCGCAAGAGGGCTGGCAGCGCCCAGTGTCCCTGCTGCCAACCGCGCCAGCCGCCCCGTTCGGCGGGAGGCCCCTTTCCCTGCGGCCAGTGCAAACGGTGCGCAACTTCCTGCTCTTTCTGCTCCAACCTGCGCCTTGGCACTACAACAGGCTGACCCTTTGCAAAGGCGCCGCAGCGCAAGCTCAGGCCACTTGCACCATCGCCCCTCGCAGCCCTGCTCAAGCTTACAACCCACCTCAAACCCAAACAGCTCACTTCCAACCCAGCCTTCACAATGAAACCTTACCCTGCCCCAACAACACACACTGCATACAAGTAGCAACAGATCCATCAAAGCTTGCTTTGATGCTGCTGATCAAATTCCAAATAGGATGCAGCAAAAGGAGGAAGACATTTCAAGGCATTGAAACAAGAAAGATCCGACTCATGCTCTGATCAATTCACAACGTGCCACTGCCCAAAGAGACAGAAATTCATACTAAAAGGCAGATCTTGCCACTTGCATTAATGATGTGCACTAAATTGAACAATGGATGGTTTGTTTCTTGTCTTCCAGGCTGTTTGAAACCATGAAGGAAAGGAACAAACACAGGAGAAGACATCGCCCTCGCAAAGAAGCAGAACCTCTCCTCAAGAAGAAAAGACCAAATTAGACAAGCCTGCAGCTTGTCCAGCCAGGCCTAGCAAGGCTTAGGCGTCAATAGGACTAGATAGGAATAGGACTGGTTTTTAAGCTTTTAGACTTGTTCAAATTCTATTTAGTTAGTTTACATGATAGGAATCTCCTCAATTTCTTAGTTAAGGTACATGAGTATTATTCAAGATTCATTAGTAGGATTAGATTGATCAGTCAATGTAAGAGGCTTGGTGTTGGCTATGCTCCCTCTTTTTGTCATTTTGCCTTTGTTGAGACACAATCTGTCCTTATCATTAAACCATGTTTGTTCCCTGCTGTCTTTTGGTCTGTATGAAATCACTGCGGCAATCAAAGACGGCACTTGCCCTGAGAGGAGAATCTGGGCACGCACGACCTCCCCAAGGCCCGGCCCCTTGCTCAGCAGGCAGGACTGGCGAAGGTGTGTCTCCTTTACTGCCAGGGAAATAATGCTGGTGCTTCATCCTTTGATTCCTCAAAATCTCAGCTGCCAGTGGAAAGGGAGGCTTTGTTTAATTCAATGAATTGGATCAAAATGAGTGCTCTGCTCTCACCATCATTTCTGCCCTAAAAGCAACAGCTTTAGTCCTTTTTGTAGCCCAGCAACAGAACTTTGTTTCATTTTGGGGCACTGATGCACCTGACCACCTTGGAAGACGTTTCTAGAACCCCTCCAATTCTATCCAATTCATATCCCATGCACCACAAAGGCATCAGTAGTTCAGTTTCAGTTTCTCTTGAAAGGAGCCCTCTCCCGCTCTGGGCCTCCACCAATCTCCTTAGCTAAAGCAGAGCGGCTGGGATCATCATCCTCTCTCTGACTTCCCACAGCTTAGGTATTTGCACCAAAGAAGAAGCAAACTCCCTCTTTCATCTAGCCCAGCAAATGGCACTGCCCAGCAAGGCTTTGGTGGCAGGGGCTGTGCAGGGTGGAGAGGGGGCGAGGGAGGGGGCAATTGCCAGGCTGCTTCTGGGAAGCGCAGGGAAGCTTGCCCTTGTCTGATGGAGCCAGTGCAGCTGGGCTTTGGAGCCTACAAAGTATCTGCCTTGCAGTGGCACTTGTTACAGCTGCCCCCTCACTTTGCTGCCCTGTGGGCAACATGCAGCCTGGGAAGGAAGCAAGATTGGGACTGAAGCAAGATTTGCTTTGCCCTAACTATAGGCCGGGAAGCAGCAAAACTGGCTGGGTTTTGTCCTATCTGGCATCTAAGTATTAAAAGAAATGCCAAGGCCGTCAGTGTGGAAAGGTAATTCCATCAGTGTTCCTTTGTTAGAGGAATGCCTGAGTCTTTTGAGACAAACAGCTAGTTTCTCCAAGGGAGCTGGGAGAGAGATATACAAAGTCGGCATTCATGTTTGCTACAGAAATGCCACTGTGCTGTCCCTGTCTGTGTGTCCCCATCAGTTCCCCTGAGAAACATGCTGTTTCTCTAAGTTTCAAGGAAGGAGTGATGAGGTGAGTGACCAGCTCAGAGGCCCAAAGGAGGGAAAACATCAAGCGGCATTATTGGGCACCAAAAGGAGATTTGAGAAAGGGGGCAGCATGAATGCCTCCACTTTGAGAGGAAGCTTTGGAGTTGCCTCTCGCCTGAACAACTTGCAAATTCTAGCTCCTCTCAGAGCTGGAGGAGAGCCAGCGGGAGGAGTCCTGCTGCTTCTGCAGGGCAGGAGATGAGGTTCTGGGCCCATGGACACAGACAGGCTCCTGGGCACGTTCAGCTGGAGACACCTTGCAGTGAAGCACCAACAAGAGCCAGGGCTGTCCCTGCACTGCTTTTGCCCGTCTCCTCAGACGACTCAGGAGAAAAACCCAATGGCAAGGCTCTCAGAGCAAGCTTGCAGCAGCAGAAGTAAAAGGGGCAGAGGTGGCCCATGCCTCTTTCTGTCCCATGGCTCCCCTGGGGTTCTACATGGAATGTTGGGCTGTGCCCATAGCAACTGTCGTTGTCTCCTGCTCCTGCGGCCCTTGGTGGAACGCTGCTGGAGCAGCGCTGGAGCAGCAGCTGCAGGATCAGCTCCTGGGCTGTCCCTGACCAGCCACCTCCTGCACTCAGCGCCACACCCGGCCTCTGCACCCACATCCTCGTCTCCTCGGCTGCCTCCAGGCATCCCCACAGCACTTGGGGATCGTCCAAGGTAAGAAAATCCCCGTTTGCCCTCAAAGCACTAACACAAGGGCACGAGGCTCCAGCTGCCTCTCCCACCAACCACGACACACAGGCTGCCTGCTCACTTTCCCCACGCCACCTTCCACGTCAAAGCGGGCTGCAGCTTCTGAAGGAATCGTGTTGCCTCCCAGGCAAACACAGACCTTTCCATAGAGGATGTAGAGAGCTGTCCCAGTGCAGTTGCAGATCCTCCTCCACGGATCACCTGCTTCAAAGTTCTTGGCACCCATTGCAGTCCTAAACCTAGCTTGTGGTGACCCCAAAACAAATTGGTCACGCCTGAGGAGTTCAGGGCTTCAGTGTCAACAAATCCCCTTATGCCCTGACTCAGCTCACACCTGCTCCAAAGCTGCAAAAACCAGAATGATGGCACTTCTCCTCTGGGATCCCTCTCATTCAGGCCATGGAAGCATTTCACTGGCCTTGTCCTCAAACACAGCTGTTCAACTTCAAAAATCATCTGCTATCAGCAATCCTTATGTGCTTACAGAGTTACATCTCTGATAGATACATTCTATTTTCATATCCTGTAGATACTTCTTTCAATGCATGTAGGGCTGCTTCTACCTCATGCTCAGGGGCAGCTGTGAAAAGCCATCTTCTCAAGAACACAATCACAGTACCAGAGAATTTTCTGGCTTGCAAGGGATTCTCAAAGATCACTGAGCCCAACTCCAGGGCCTGCCCGGGGCAGCCTCAACAATCACACCCTGTGCCCAAGAGCGCTGTCCAAACACTTTTGGAGCCCAGTCAGCCTTGGTGCTGGCACCCCTTCCCTGGAGAGCCTCTTCCAGTGGCCAAGCACCCTCTGGGTGAAGAGCCTTTTCCTTCTATCCACCCTAAGCCTGCACTGCCACATCTTGCAGCCCATTCTCTTGGCTCCTCCCAGTGGCCCCAGCACTGAAGACAGTAGTGCATGGCCTTCTGCTTCCCCTCCTCAGGAAGCTGCTGACTGCTAGAGGCTCCTGCCTAGGCAATTCCACCTCAAAAGCACGGCAATGACAGCAAAAAGAAAGGAGCTGGGACAGAGGAGCTCAGGGTTTGCAACGATGAAGTTGAGATGGAAGGCTACTGACACATCCTGGGCGCAACGATTTCTAACTGGAGCATTGTTTGGATCTTTTTCAGGTGGAAAGGAGAGGCACAATGAAAAGGAAAGCAAGAGGCAACAATCAGCCGTGAGTTTTGGCCTAGCGTTAAAGGACAGCAAACTGGAGGAATGGCCAGGAGGAGAACTGCTCTTTCAGAGTCAGGCTGGGATTGCTTCAAGCCTGTGCAGCCACAGGAAGGCTGTCTCCAGCACTTGCCTTTCTTACCTTCACCTCTTTCTTCCTTTAGGCACATCAATGTTGGCAGCGACTTTCAGGCTGAGCTCCCAGAGCTGCAGAGCAGAGCACCAAGTGAGGATGAAGAGCCTGCAAGCCTGGTCTGGAAGCCCTGGGGAGAAGATGACTCTGACATGGAAAAACCTGACAGAGGTAGCTTCTCTTCAAGCTTTTCTTCCACCCCTGACATACTTGGATCTTTCAAAGTCTCCTTTTGCATAGAAAGGCAGCTTCTTGCAGGCTCCGCTTCTCTCCCTGTCTCACGTGTCTTCCCATCTAGAAGTGTAAGAGGCAAGGAGAACGCTCTGCTTCTGCAGCAGAGCAGCAAAAAGAGCAAGCATCTTGCTCTCCAAATCGGTCAGGCCCATTTGCCACTGCAAGAGAGGAGATTGGCCTCCACTTCTTCTACAAGAAGCTATTCTGATGGGAGAGCCAGCACTGCGGGGGCCCTTGCTTCAGCTGGCCCTGTCTTTGCTCTCCTTTTCATGCTCTCCAAGCTGCTGCCTTTAGCTCCTGGCCTTTCCTTCCGCCTTGCATGGCAACCTTTGCTCTTGCTGGCCTCAAGGCTGACTTGGGCTGCCTTTTTGTTGTGCTTGCAGTAAGACAACTGCTGGACATGGCCAGCTCCTGTGGCATTGCCGGGCCAGCAGCTGACCTGGAGCGCGCCCTGCACTGCCTGCACCAGGCAGGCGGCAGCCTTCCGGTAAGAAGCCGCTCTGTGGGCGCACAGAAGAGGGCACAGGGAATGCACAAGGCCCGGCCACTGGCACAGCCTTTCCTGCCTGCTCCTTGATGAAGGCTCTTCACAGGGAGCAGAGCACCTGCTGCCTGCTGTGTCTCCTCCAGCTGCGTCAGGGCTGAGCCCAAACGGCTCCAGCAGGGAGAATCTCCCTCCTGCAGGCGGCGGCGCAAGCTCCTGCAGCCTGCTGCCTTGGAAATCGCCTGCAGCTCTGGCTGCTCTAAGACATCTGGAGAGGAAATTCCCAGAAGCCTCACTCAGCTGAGGCCATTCTGGCTGCAGGAGCCGCAAAATCATTCGCTTGGGGAGCAAAATGCCACTCTTGGGCACCAGCATCAAAGGGCTGGGCAGCAAAAACTAGGCACTGGGATCAAATCCCAGGCTTTCACATGGCATACAGTTGCTTGAATGTCTGAAGAGGCAAAGTAGCTGAAAGGCAGCATCTGTGCTTTTCGGCTCATTTTGGGTGTGGTGGGGCGCCTAAAGCCTTTTCCCCTTGGATCTTGCAGGAGGCTCTGGAGATGCTGCTCTCAGGGGGGCCTGCAACAGCTCAAGGCCATCCCTTGGCTGATTATCATTACGCAGGTAAGCAAAGCAGAGCTTCTTCCTTCACTGACAGATGCTGCCGTCCCCTTCAGTGTTGTGGCAAGTGTTTCTGCTTCAACAAATTGTGCTTAACACCAGCACAAGGTCTTGTCTTCTCAGGGGCTGGCGAAAGCACCAGCATCTAGACCTTCAGCTTTACTTCTTTTCCAATCCTTTTCCCCGCGGAATGCCTGCTCTTGTCTTCATCACCTTCTGAGGCAGCAGACATGTACTCACACGGGAATGATGGTCTGCAACCATTTGCTTGCGGCGGCCAGTGGGATCTACTTCATGTGGATCGAGTGATCCATTTACCTGCTGCTTTTTATTGCCAGGCTCTGATAGATGGACACCTGAGGAGAAGGACTCCTTCCAAAAGGCTTTCCACACCTACGGCAAGGATTTTCATCTCATCCAGAAGCAGGTAAAGCCGCAGGACATTCTTTACCTGAGCAGATCATCAGGAGGAAAGCTTGCTTCTAGCTGGTAACAAACACCGGGCTTCGGTCTCTCTCTTCTCAAGTACCAAAACTGCTCAAGTAGTAACAAAACGGGACATCAAAGGCCTGTGTGAAAAGGATGATCCTGTCTCTCCAGCCCTTTTCTCCAAGCTCCTTTGGAATATGATGATTTATTCTCTCAGACTTGTCGCACACCTCTGCTGCTGCTTCCACAAGACATTGTGCTGGCATAACTGGAATGAACCCGGCAAAGAAGACCTGTGCTAGATGGATTTCTTGTTGATCTGTGCATTACGTGTGCTACCACCTAGCATGATACACGGTTTACAACATTGCATGATGCCTCTCTTTCGCCATCTTCATTTCATTTTACACCCTACTCCATTTACTTCATGATTTTACTTCCTACTTTACTCCATCTTCTACTTTTTCCCCAAAGCACCCTACAAAGGAATTTTAGATTCCTTCTTTTTCTCTTCACAACAGATCCAGACTAAGACCGTGGCACAGTGTGTGGAGTACTACTACACCTGGAAAAAGGAGCATAGAGTTGCTAGCACTCTTGCTCAGGTGAGGGGGAAGAAAATCCAGGCATGCCAGGAGGGTGGAGAAACTGGGAGAAGGGGAGAAAACCTGCTGGCCAGCCGTGCCAGACGCCGCTTTGCCAGGATCACATCGTCCCATGCGCTGGCAAAGGCACAGCAGATGCTGCCCAGGCCTTCCTTCTGCTGCTGCCCTGAAATACGCCATTCTGGAGCCTAACTCTGAGCCAAAAAAGCCGCACCACCACCCAAATGGGCTTGGACTCTCTACAGATGGCTTTCTCAAGGGCTGCCACCTTTGCTGACTCCAATCAGACCCTTCATTCCCCACTTCACTCCTCCTGACATCAGCAATCCCTGTCTTCAGGGAGATGTTGCAGATTTTCAGGCAGTTTTTCTAGCATCCCAGCATACTCCCCAAGAAGCAGCTGCCAGTGCTGTGGCTCCCCTCAGACTTTCCTTACCAGCAAAGAGCAATTTGCTTGGCAAGTGTGAGAGAGAGAAAGAGAAAGAGAGAGAGAGAGATTATTCTGGGTTGTAGAAAAGGTCTAACCATGTGTCTTCCCTAATTTGACTGAATTTCCATCCCATTCCCTAGACATTTCTGCAGGAAAACCCAAGGGAAATAAATGTTAGGCAGAGAGGTAGAAATAAGAAATGTAGAATTCTAGATAGCCACACATTTATCCCACCCCTTTGGCCTGTAGCAAAGAGGAGCATTTCCCTCCAAGCTCTGCCTTGCAGCCCGCTGCAGCCCACTGGCAAAGGCAGCCCTTTCCTCAGCTCTTCAGGCTTTGCAAGGATTTGCTTAGGCCAATAGATTTTTGTGCTGGACGCAGGCATTTCCAGCTTTCTGACGGGAAGGAAACCTTGAAACTGGATTCTTTGATTTCCAGGCTGTGGGCGAAGGCAAGAGGAGCAAAAGCCCCCCCAGAAAGGAGGATGGGCAGACAGGGAAGAGAAGCCGCAAGAGGGCTGGCAGCGCCCAGTGTCCCTGCTGCCAACCGCGCCAGCCGCCCCGTTCGGCGGGAGGCCCCTTTCCCTGCGGCCAGTGCAAACGGTGCGCAACTTCCTGCTCTTTCTGCTCCAACCTGCGCCTTGGCACTACAACAGGCTGACCCTTTGCAAAGGCGCCGCAGCGCAAGCTCAGGCCACTTGCACCATCGCCCCTCGCAGCCCTGCTCAAGCTTACAACCCACCTCAAACCCAAACAGCTCACTTCCAACCCAGCCTTCACAATGAAACCTTACCCTGCCCCAACAACACACACTGCATACAAGTAGCAACAGATCCATCAAAGCTTGCTTTGATGCTGCTGATCAAATTCCAAATAGGATGCAGCAAAAGGAGGAAGACATTTCAAGGCATTGAAACAAGAAAGATCCGACTCATGCTCTGATCAATTCACAACGTGCCACTGCCCAAAAAGACAGAAATTCATACTAAAAGGCAGATCTTGCCACTTGCTGTAATGGTGTGTATTAAATTGAACAATGGATGGTTTGTTTCCTGTCTTCCAGGCTGTTTGAAACCATGCAGGAAAGGAACAAACACAGGAGAAGACATCGCCCTCGCAAAGAAGCAGAGCCTCTCCCCAAGAAGAAAAGACCAAATTAGACAAGCCTGCAGCTTGTCCAGCCAGGCCTAGCAAGGCTTAGGACTAGATAGGAATAGGACTGGTTTTTAAGCTTCGATAACGTCAATAGAACTAGATAGGAATAGGACTGGTTTTTAAGCTTTTAGACTTGTTCAAATTCTATTTAGTTAGTTTACATGATAGGAATCTCCTCAATTTCTTAGTTAAGGTACATGAGTATTATTCAAGATTCATTAGTAGGATTAGATTGATCAGTCAATGTAAGAGGCTTGGTGTTGGCTACGCTCCGTCTTTTGTCATTTTGCCTTTGTTGAGACACAATCTGTCTTTATCATTAAACCATGTTTGTTCCCCTCTGTCTTTTGGTCTGTATGAAATCACTGCGGCAATCAAAGACGGCACTTGCCCTGAGAGGAGAATCTGGGCACGCACGACCTCCCCAAGGCCCGGCCCCTTGCTCAGCTGGCAGGACTGGCAAAGGTGTGTCTCCTTTACTGCCAGGGAAAGAACGCTGGCGCTTCATCCTTTGATTCCTACAAATCTCAGCTGCCAGTGGAAAGGGAGGCTTTGTTTAATTCAATGAATTGGATCAAAATGAGTGCTCTGCTCTCACCATCATTTCTGCCCTAAAAGCAACAGCTTTAGTCCTTTTTGTAGCCCAGCAACAGAACTTTGTTTCATTTTGGGGCACTGATGCACCTGACCACCTTGGAAGACGTTTCTAGAACCCCTCCAATTCTATCCAATTCATATCCCATGCACCACAAAGGCATCAGTAGTTCAGTTTCAGTTTCTCTTGAAAGGACCCCTCTCCCGCTCTGGGCCTCTACCAATCTCCTTAGCTAAAGCAGAGCGGCTGGGATCATTATCCTCTCTCTGGCTTCCCACAGCTTAGGTATTTGCACCAAAGAAGAAGCAAACTCCCTCTTTCATCTAGCCCAGCAAATGGCACTGCCCAGCAAGGCTTTGGTGGCAGGGGCTGTGCAGGGTGGAGAGGGGGCGAGGGAGGGGGCAATTGCCAGGCTGCTTCTGGGAAGCTCAGGGAAGCTTGCCCTTGTCTGATGGAGCCAGTGCAGCTGGGCTTTGGAGCCTACAAAGTATCTGCCTTGCAGTGGCACTTGTTACAGCTGCCCCCTCACTTTGCTGCCCTGTGGGCAACATGCAGCCTGGGAAGGAAGCAAGATTGGGACTGAAGCAAGATTTGCTTTGCCTTAACTATAGGCCGGGAAGCAGCAAAACTGGCTGGGTTTTGTCCTATCTGGCATCTAAGTATTAAAAGAAATGCCAAGGCCGTCAGTGTGGAAAGGTAATTCCATCAGTGTTCCTTTGTTAGAGGAATCCCTGAGTCTTTTGAGACAAACAGCTAGTTTCTCCAAGGGAGCTGGAAGAGGGATATACAAAGTCTGCATTCATGTTTGCTACAGAAATGCCACTGTGCTGTCCCTGTCTGTGTGTCCCCATCAGTTCCCCTGAGAAACATGCTGTTTCTCTAAGTTTCAAGGAAGGAGTGATGAGGTGAGTGACCAGCTCAGAGGCCCAAAGGAGGGAAAACATCAAGCGGCATTATTGGGCACCAAAAGGAGATTTGAGAAAGGGGGCAGCATGAATGCCTCCACTTTGAGAGGAAGCTTTGGAGTTGCCTCTCGGCTGAACAACTTGCAAATTCTAGCTCCTCTCAGAGCTGGAGGAGAGCCAGCGGGAGGAGTCCTGCTGCTTTTCCAGGGCAGGAGATGAGGTTCTGGGCCCTTGGACACAGACAGGCTCCTGGGCACGTTCAGCTGGAGGCACCTTGCAGAGAAGCACCCACAAGAGCCAGGGCTGTCCCTGCACTGCTTTTGCCCGTCTCCTCAGACGACTCAGGAGAAAAACCCAATGGCAAGGCTCTCAGAGCAAGCTTGCAGCAGCAGAAGTAAAAGGGGCAGAGGTGGCCCATGCCTCTTTCTGTCCCATGGCTCCCCTGGGGTTCTACATGGAATGTTGGGCTGTGCCCATAGCAACTGTCGTTGTCTCCTGCTCCTGCGGCCCTTGGTGGAACGCTGCTGGAGCAGCGCTGGAGCAGCAGCTGCAGGATCAGCTCCTGGGCTGTCCCTGACCAGCCACCTCCTGCACTCAGCGCCACACCCGGCCTCTGCACCCACATCCTCATCTCCTCGGCTGCCTCCAGGCATCCCCACAGCACTTGGGGATCGTCCAAGGTAAGAAAATCCCCGTTTGCCCTCAAAGCACTAACACAAGGGCACGAGGCTCCAGCTGCCTCTCCCACCAACCACGACACACAGGCTGCGTGCTCACTTTCCCCACGCCACCTTCCACGTCAAAGCGGGCTGCAGCTTCTGAAGGAATCGTGTTGCCTCCCAGGCAAACACAGACCTTTCCATAGAGGATGTAGAGAGCTGTCCCAGTGCAGTTGCAGATCCTCCTCCACAGATCACCTGCTTCAAAGTTCTTGTCACCCATTGCAGCCCTAAACCTAGCTTGTGGTGACCCCAAAACAAATTGGTCACGCCTGAGGAGTTCAGGGCTTCAGTGTCAACAAATCCCCTTATGCCCTGACTCAGCTCACACCTGCTCCAAAGCTGCAAAAACCAGAATGATGGAACTTCTCCTCTGGGATCCCTCTCATTCAGGCCATGGAAGCATTTCACTGGCCTTGTCCTCAAACACAGCTGTTCAACTTCAAAAATCATCTGCTATCAGCAATCCTTATGTGCTTACAGAGTTACATCTCTGATAGATACATTCTATTTTCATATCCTGTAGATACTTCTTTCAATGCATGTAGGGCTGCTTCTACCTCATGCTCAGGGGCAGCTGTGAAATGCCATCTTCTCAAGAACACAATCACAGTACCAGAGAATTTTCTGGCTTGCAAGGGATTCTCAAAGATCACTGAGCCCAACTCCAGGGCCTGCCCGGGGCAGCCTCAACAATCACACCCTGTGCCCAAGAGCGCTGTCCAAACACTTTTGGAGCTCAGTCAGCCTTGGTGCTGGCACCCCTTCCCTGGAGAGCCTCTTCCAGTGGCCAAGCACCCTCTGGGTGAAGAGCCTTTTCCTTCTATCCACCCTAAGCCTGCACTGCCACATCTTGCAGCCCATTCTCTTGGCTTCTCCCAGTGGCCCCAGCACTGAAGAGAGTAGTGCATGGCCTTCTGCTTCCCCTCCTCAGGAAGCTGCTGACTGCTAGAGGCTCCTGCCTAGGCAATTCCACCTCAAAAGCACGGCAATGACAGCAAAAAGAAAGGAGCTGGGACAGAGGAGCTCAGGGCTTGCAACCATGAGGTCGAGAAGGAAGGCTACTGACACATCCTGGGCGGAATGATTTCTAACTGGAGCATTGTTTGGATCTTTTTCAGGTGGAAAGGAGAGGCACAATGAAAAGGAAGGCAAGAGGCAACAATCAGCCGTGAGTTTTGGCCTAGGGTTAAAGGACAGCAAACTGGAGGAATGGCCAGGAGGAGAACTGCTCTTTCAGAGTCAGGCTGGGATTGCTTCAAGCCTGTGCAGCCACAGGAAGGCTCTCTCCAGCACTTGCCTTTCTTACCTTCACCTCTTTCTTCCTTTAGGCACATCAATGTTGGCAGCGACTTTCAGGCTGAGCTCCCAGAGCTGCAGAGCAGAGCACCAAGTGAGGATGAAGAGCCTGCAAGCCTGGTCTGGAAGCCCTGGGGAGAAGATGACTCTGACATGGAAAAACCTGACAGAGGTAGCTTCTCTTCAAGCTTTTCTTCCACCCCTGACATACTTGGATCTTTCAAAGTCTCCTTTTGCATAGAAAGGCAGCTTCTTGCAGCCTCCGCTTCTCTCCCTGTCTCACGTGTCTTCCCATCTAGAAGTGTTAGAGGCAAGGAGAACGCTCTGCTTCTGCAGCAGAGCAGCAAAAAGAGCAAGCATCTTGCTCTCCAAATCGGTCAGGCCCATTAGCCACTGCAAGAGAGGAGATTGGCCTCCAATTCTTCTACAAGAAGCTGCTCTGAAGGGAGAGCCAGCACTGCGGGGGCCCTTGCTTCAGCTGGCCCTGTCTTTGCTCTCCTTTTCATGCTCTCCAAGCCGCTGCCTTTAGCTCCTGGCCTTTCCTTCCGCCTTGCATGGCAACCTTTGCTCTTGCTGGCCTCAAGGCTGACTTGGGCTGCCTTTTTGTTGTGCTTGCAGTAAGACAACTGCTGGACATGGCCAGCTCCCGTGGCATTGCCGGGCCAGCAGCTGACCTGGAGCGCGCCCTGCACTGCCTGCACCAGGCAGGCGGCAGCCTTCCGGTAAGAAGCCGCTCTGTGGGCGCACAGAAGAGGGCACAGGGAATGCACAAGGCCCGGCCACTGGCACAGCCTTTCCTGCCTGCTCCTTGATGAAGGCTCTTCACAGGGAGCAGAGCACCTGCTGCCTGCTGTGTCTCCTCCAGCTGCGTCAGGGCTGAGCCCAAACGGCTCCAGCAGGGAGAACCTCCCTCCTGCAGGCGGCGGCGCAAGCTCCTGCAGCCTGCTGCCTTGGAAATAGCCTGCAGCTCTGGCTGCTCTAAGACATTTGGAGAGGAAATTCCCAGAAGCCTCACTCAGCGGAGGCCATTCTGGCTGCAGGAGCCCCAAAATCATTCGCTTGGGGAGCAAAATGCCACTCTTGGGCACCAGCATCAAAGGGCTGGGCAGCAAAAACTAGGCACTGGGATCAAATCCCAGGCTTTCACATGGCATACAGTTGCTTGAATGTCTGAAGAGGCAAAGTAGCTGAAAGGCAGCATCTGTGCTTTTCGGCTCATTTTGGATGTGGTGGGGCGCCTAAAGCCTTTTCCCCTTGGATCTTGCAGGAGGCTCTGGAGATGTTGCTCTCAGGGGGGCCTGCAACAGCTCAAGGCCATCCCTTGGCTGATTATCATTACGCAGGTAAGCAAAGCAGAGCTTCTTCCTTCACTGACAGATGCTGCCGTCCCCTTCAGTGTTGTGGCAAGTGTTTCTGCTTCAACAAATTGTGCTTAACACCAGCACAAGGTCTTGTCTTCTCAGGGGCTGGCGAAAGCACCAGCATCTAGACCTTCAGCTTTACTTCTTTTCCAATCCTTTTCCCCGCGGAATGCCTGCTCTTGTCTTCATCACCTTCTGAGGCAGCAGACATGTACTCACACGGGAATGATGGTCTGCAACCATTTGCTTGCGGCGGCCAGTGGGATCTACTTCATGTGGATCGAGTGATCCATTTACCTGCTGCTTTTTATTGCCAGGCTCTGATAGATGGACACCTGAGGAGAAGGACTCCTTCCAAAAGGCTTTCCACACCTACGGCAAGGATTTTCATCTCATCCAGAAGCAGGTAAAGCCGCAGGACATTCTTTACCTGAGCAGATCATCAGGAGGAAAGCTTGCTTCTAGCTGGTAACAAACACTGGGCTTCGGTCTCTCTCTTCTCAAGTACCAAAACTGCTCAAGTAGTAACAAAACGGGACATCAAAGGCCTGTGTGAAAAGGATGATCCTGTCTCTCCAGCCCTTTTCTCCAAGCTCCTTTGGAATATGATGATTTATTCTCTCAGACTTGTCGCACACCTCTGCTGCTGCTTCCACAAGACATTGTGCTGCCATAACTGGAGTGAACCCGGCAAAGAAGACCTGTGCTAGATGGATTTCTTGTTGATCTGTGCATTACGTGTGCTACCACCTAGCATGATATACGGATTACTACATTGCATGATGCCTCTCTTTCTCCATCTTCATTTCATTTTACACCCTACTCCATTTACTTCATGATTTTACTTCCTACTTTACTCCATCTTCTACGTTTTCCCCAAAGCACCCTACAAAGGAATTTTAGATTCCTTCTTTTTCTCTTCACAACAGATCCAGACTAAGACTGTGGCACAGTGTGTGGAGTACTACTACACCTGGAAAAAGGAGCATAGAGTTGCTAGCACTCTTGCTCAGGTGAGAGGGAAGAAAATCCAGGCATGCCAGGAGGGTGGGGAAACTGGGAGAAGGGGAGAAAACCTGCTGGCCAGCCGTGCCAGACGCCGCTTTGCCAGGATCACATCGTCCCATGCGCTGGCAAAGGCACAGCAGATGCTGCCCAGGCCTTCCTTCTGCTGCTGCCCTGAAATACACCATTCTGGAGCCTAACTCTGAGCCAAAAAAGCCGCACCACCACCCAAATGGGCTTGGACTCTCTACAGATGGCTTTCTCAAGGGCTGCCACCTTTGCTGACTCCAATCAGACCCTTCATTCCCCACTTCACTCCTCCTGACATCAGCAATCCCTGTCTTCAGGGAGATGTTGCAGATTTTCAGGCAGTTTTTCTAGCATCCCAGCATACTCCCCAAGAAGCAGCTGCCAGTGCTGTGGCTCCCCTCAGACTTTCCTTACCAGCAAAGAGCAATTTGGTTGGCAAGAATGAGAGAGAGAGAGAGAAAGAGAGAGAGAGATAATTCTGGGTTGTAGAAAAGGTCTAACCATGTGTCTTCCCTAATTTGACTGAATTTCCATCCCATTCCCTAGACATTTCTGCAGGAAAACCCAAGGGAAAGAAATGTTAGGCAGAGAGGTAGAAATAAGAAATGTAGAATTCTAGATAGCCACACATTTATCCCACCCCTCTGGCCTGTAGCAAAGAGGAGCATTTCCCTCCAAGCTCTGCCTTGCAGCCCGCCGCAGCCCACTGGCAAAGGCAGCCCTTTCCTCAGCTCTTCAGGCTTTGCAAGGATTTGCTTAGGCCAATAGATTTTTGTGCTGGACGCAGGCATTTCCAGCTTTCTGACGGGAAGGAAACCTTGAAACAGGATTCTTTGATTTCCAGGCTGTGGGCGAAGGCAAGAGGAGCAAAAGCCCCCCCAGAAAGGAGGATGGGCAGACAGGGAAGAGAAGCCGCAAGAGGGCTGGCAGCGCCCAGTGTCCCTGCTGCCAACCGCGCCAGCCGCCCCGTTCGGCGGGAGGCCCCTTTCCCTGCGGCCAGTGCAAACGGTGCGCAACTTCCTGCTCTTTCTGCTCCAACCTGCGCCTTGGCACTACAACAGGCTGACCCTTTGCAAAGGCACCGCAGCGCAAGCTCAGGCCACTTGCACCATCGCCCCTCGCAGCCCTGCTCAAGCTTACAACCCACCTCAAACCCAAACAGCTCATTTCAAACCCAGCCTTCACAATGAAACCTTACCCTGCCCCAACAACACACACTGCATACAAGTAGCAACAGATCCATCAAAGCTTGCTTTGATGCTGCTGATCAAATTCCAAATAGGATGCAGCAAAAGGAGGAAGACATTTCAAGGCATTGAAACAAGAAAGATCCAAGTCATGCTCTGATCAATTCAAAACATGCCACTGCCCAAAAAGACAGAAATTCATACTAAAAGGCAGATCTTGCCACTTGCTTTAATTATGTGTACTAAATTGAACAATGGATGGTTTGTTTCTTGTCTTCCAGGCTGTTTGAAACCATGCAGGAAAGGAACAAACACAGGAGAAGACATTGCCCTCGCAAAGAAGCAGAGCCTCTCCGCAAGAAGAAAAGACCAAATTAGACAAGCCTGCAGCTTGTCCAGCCAGGCCTAGCAAGGCTTAGGCGTCAATAGGACTAGATAGGAATAGGACTGGTTTTTTAGCTTTTAGACTTGTAGAAATTCTATTTAGTTAGTTTACATGATAGGAATCTCCTCAAATTCTTAGTTAAGGTACATGAGTATTATTCAAGATTCATTAGTAGGATTAGATTGATCAGTCAATGTAAGAGGCTTGGTGTTGGCTACGCTCCCTCTTTTGTCATTTTGCCTTTGTTGAGACACAATCTGTCTTTATCATTAAACCATGTTTGTTCCACTTTATCTTTTGGTCTGTATGAAATCACTGCGGCAATCAAAGAGGGCACTTGCCCTGAGAGGAGAATCTGGGCACGCACGACCTCCCCAAGGCCCGGCCCCTTGCTCAGCTGGCAGGACTGGCAAAGGTATGTCTCCTCTACTGCCAGGGAAAGAACGCTGGTGCTTCATCCTTTGATTCCTACAAATCTCAGCTGCCAGTGGAAAGGGAGGCTTTGTTTTATTCAATGAATTGGATCAAAATGAGTGCTCTGCTCTCACCATCATTTCTGCCCTAAAAGCAACAGCTTTAGTCCTTTTTGTAGCCCAGCAACAGAACTTTGTTTCATTTTGGAGCACTGATGCACCTGACCACCTTGGAAGACGTTTCTAGAACCCCTCCAATTCTATCCAATTCATATCCCATGCACCACAAAGGCATCAGTAGTTCAGTTTCAGTTTCTCTTGAAAGGAGCCCTCTCCCGCTCTGGGCCTCCACCAATCTCCTTAGCTAAAGCAGAGCGGCTGGGATCATTATCCTCTCTCTGGCTTCCCACAGCTTAGGTATTTGCACCAAAGAAGAAGCAAACTCCCTCTTTCATCTAGCCCAGCAAATGGCACTGCCCAGCAAGGCTTTGGTGGCAGGGGCTGTGCAGGGTGGAGAGGGGGCGAGGGAGGGGGCAATTGCCAGGCTGCTTCTGGGAAGCTCAGGGAAGCTTGCCCTTGTCTGATGGAGCCAGTGCAGCTGGGCTTTGGAGCCTACAAAGTATCTGCCTTGCAGTGGCACTTGTTACAGCTGCCCCCTCACTCTGCTGCCCTGTGGGCAACATGCAGCCCGGGAAGGAAGCAAGATTGGGACTGAAGCAAGATTTGCTTTGCCTTAACTATAGGCCGGGAAGCAGCAAAACTGGCTGGGTTTTGTCCTATCTGGCATCTAAGTATTAAAAGAAACGCCAAGGCCGTCAGTGTGGAAAGGTAATTCCATCAGTGTTCCTTTGTTAGAGGAATGCCTGAGTCTTTTGAGACAAACAGCTAGTTTCTCCAAGGGAGCTGGAAGAGGGATATACAAAGTCTGCATTCATGTTTGCTACAGAAATGCCACTGTGCTGTCCCTGTCTGTGTGTCCCCATCAGTTCCCCTGAGAAACATGCTGTTTCTCTAAGTTTCAAGGAAGGAGTGATGAGGTGAGTGACCAGCTCAGAGGCCCAAAAGAAGGGAAAACATCAAGCGGCATTATTGGGCACCAAAAGGAGATTTGAGAAAGGGGGCAGCATGAATGCCTCCACTTTGAGAGGAAGCTTTGGAGTTGCCTCTCGGCTGAACAACTTGCAAATTCTAGCTCCTCTCAGAGCTGGAGGAGAGCCAGCGGGAGGAGTCCTGCTGCTTCTCCAGGGCAGGAGATGAGGTTCTGGGCCCTTGGACACAGACAGGCTCCTGGGCACGTTCAGCTGGAGACACCTTGCAGAGAAGCACCGACAAGAGCCAGGGCTGTCCCTGCACTGCTTTTGCCCGTCTCCTCAGACGACTCAGGAGCAAAACTCAATGGCAAGGCTCTCAGAGCAAGCTTGCAGCAGCAGAAGTAAAAGGGGCAGAGGTGGCCCATGCCTCTTTCTGTCCCATGGCTCCCCTGGGGTTCTACATGGAATGTTGGGCTGTGCCCATAGCAACTGTCGTTGTCTCCTGCTCCTGCGGCCCTTGGTGGAACGCTGCTGGAGCAGCGCTGGAGCAGCAGCTGCAGGATCAGCTCCTGGGCTGTCCCTGACCAGCCACCTCCTGCACTCAGCGCCACACCCGGCCTCTGCACCCACATCCTCGTCTCCTCGGCTGCCTCCAGGCATCCCCACAGCACTTGCGGATCGTCCAAGGTAAGAAAATCCCCGTTTGCCCTCAAAGCACTAACACAAGGGCACGAGGCTCCAGCTGCCTCTCCCACCAACCACGACACACAGGCTGCCTGCTCACTTTCCCCACACCACGTTCCATGTCAAAGCGGGCTTCAGCTTCTGAAGGAATCTTGTTGCCTCCCAGGCAAACACAGACCTTTCCATAGGGGATGTAGAGAGCTGTCCCAGTGCAGTTGCAGATCCTCCTCCACGGATCACCTGCTTCAAAGTTCCTGGCACCCATTGCAGTCCCAAACCTAGCTTGTGGGGACCCCAAAACAAATTGGTCACGCCTGAGGAGTTCAGGGCTTCAGTGTCAACAAATCCCCTTATGCCCTGACTCTGCTCACACCTGCTCCAAAGCTGCAAAAACCAGAATGATGGCACTTCTCCTCTGGGATCCCTCTCATTCAGGCCATGGAAGCATTTCACTGGGCTTGTCCTCAAACACAGCTGTTCAACTTCAAAAATCATCTGCTATCAGCAATCCTTATGTGCTTACAGAGTTACATCTCTGAGAGATACATTCTATTTTCATATCCTGTAGATACTTCTTTCAATGCATGTAGGGCTGCTTCTACCTCATGCTCAGGGGCAGCTGTGAAATGCCATCTTCTCAAGAACACAATCACAGTACCAGAGAATTTTCTGGCTTGCAAGGGATTCTCAAAGATCACTGAGCCCAACTCCAGGGCCTGCCAGGGGCAGCCTCAACAATCACACCCTGTGCCCAAGAGCGCTGTCCAAACACTTTTGGAGCTCAGTCAGCCTTGGTGCTGGCACCCCTTCCCTGGAGAGCCTCTTCCAGTGGCCAAGCACCCTCTGGGTGAAGAGCCTTTTCCTTCTATCCACCCTAAGCCTGCACTGCCACATCTTGCAGCCCATTCTCTTGGCTCCTCCCAGTGGCCCCAGCACTGAAGAGAGTAGTGCATGGCCTTCTGCTTCCCCTCCTCAGGAAGCTGCTGACTGCTAGAGGCTCCTGCCTAGGCAATTCCACCTCAAAAGCACGGCAATGACAGCAAAAAGAAAGGAGCTGGGACAGAGGAGCTCAGGGCTTGCAACCATGAGGTCGAGAAGGAAGGCTACTGACACATCCTGGACGCAAAGATTTCTAACTGGAGCATTGTTTGGATCTTTTTCAGGTGGAAAGGAGAGGCACAATGAAAAGGAAAGCAAGAGGCAACAATCAGCCGTGAGTTTTGGCCTAGGGTTAAAGGACAGCAAACTGGAGGAATGGCCAGGAGGAGAACTGCTCTTTCAGAGTCAGGCTGGGATTGCTTCAAGCCTGTGCAGCCACAGGAAGGCTCTCTCCAGCACTTGCCTTTCTTACCTTCACCTCTTTCCTCCTTTAGGCACATCAATGTTGGCAGCGACTTTCAGGCTGAGCTCCCAGAGCTGCAGAGCAGAGCACCAAGTGAGGATGAAGAGCCTGCAAGCCTGGTCTGGAAGCCCTGGGGAGAAGATGACTCTGACATGGAAAAACCTGACAGAGGTAGCTTCTCTTCAAGCTTTTCTTCCACCCCTGACATACTTGGATCTTTCAAAGTCTCCTTTTGCATAGAAAGGCAGCTTCTTGCAGCCTCCGCTTCTCTCCCTGTCTCACGTGTCTTCCCATCTAGAAGTGTTAGAGGCAAGGAGAACGCTCTGCTTCTGCAGCAGAGCAGCAAAAAGAGCAAGCATCTTGCTCTCCAAATCGGTCAGGCCCATTAGCCACTGCAAGAGAGGAGATTGGCCTCCAATTCTTCTACAAGAAGCTGCTCTGAAGGGAGAGCCAGCACTGCGGGGGCCCTTGCTTCAGCTGGCCCTGTCTTTGCTCTCCTTTTCATGCTCTCCAAGCCGCTGCCTTTAGCTCCTGGCCTTTCCTTCCGCCTTGCAAGGCAACCTTTGCTCTTGCTGCCCTCAAGGCTGACTTGGGCTGCCTTTTTGTTGTGCTTGCAGTAAGACAACTGCTGGACATGGCCAGCTCCCGTGGCATTGCCGGGCCAGCAGCTGACCTGGAGCGCGCCCTGCACTGCCTGCACCAGGCAGGCGGCAGCCTTCCGGTAAGAAGCCGCTCTGTGGGCGCACAGAAGAGGGCACAGGGAATGCACAAGGCCCGGCCACTGGCACAGCCTTTCCTGCCTGCTCCTTGATGAAGGCTCTTGACAGGGAGCAGAGCACCTGCTGCCTGCTGTGTCTCCTCCAGCTGCGTCAGGGCTGAGCCCAAAGGCTCCAGCAGGGAGAACCTCCCTCCTGCAGGCGGCGGTGCAAGCTCCTGCAGCCTGCTGCCTTGGAAATCGCCTGCAGCTCTGGCTGCTCTAAGACATCTGGAGAGGAAATTCCCAGAAGCCTCACTCAGCTGAGGCCATTCTGGCTGCAGGAGCCCCAAAATCATTCGCTTGGGGAGCAAAATGCCACTCTTGGGCACCAGCATCAAAGGGCTGGGCAGCAAAAACTAGGCACTGGGATCAAATCCCAGGCTTTCACATGGCATACAGTTGCTTGAATGTCTGAAGAGGCAAAGTAGCTGAAAGGCAGCATCTGTGCTTTTCGGCTCATTTTGGATGTGGTGGGGCGCCTAAAGCCTTTTCCCCTTGGATCTTGCAGGAGGCTCTGGAGATGTTGCTCTCAGGGGGGCCTGCAACAGCTCAAGGCCATCCCTTGGCTGATTATCATTACGCAGGTAAGCAAAGCAGAGCTTCTTCCTTCACTGACAGATGCTGCCGTCCCCTTCAGTGTTGTGGCAAGTGTTTCTGCTTCAACAAATTGTGCTTAACACCAGCACAAGGTCTTGTCTTCTCAGGGGCTGGCGAAAGCACCAGCATCTAGACCTTCAGCTTTACTTCTTTTCCAATCCTTTTCCCGGCGGAATGCCTGCTCTTGTCTTCATCACCTTCTGAGGCAGCAGACATGTACTCACACGGGAATGATGGTCTGCAACCATTTGCTTGCGGCGGCCAGTGGGATCTACTTCATGTGGATCGAGTGATCCATTTACCTGCTGCTTTTTATTGCCAGGCTCTGACAGATGGACACCTGAGGAGAAGGACTCCTTCCAAAAGGCTTTCCACACCTACGGCAAGGATTTTCATCTCATCCAGAAGCAGGTAAAGCCGCAGGACATTCTTTACCTGAGCAGATCCTCAGGAGGAAAGCTTGCTTCTAGCTGGTAACAAACACTGGGCTTCGGTCTCTCTCTTCTCAAGTACCAAAACTGCTCAAGTAGTAACAAAACGGGACATCAAAGGCCTGTGTGAAAAGGATGATCCTGTCTCTCCAGCCCTTTTCTCCAAGCTCCTTTGGAATATGATGATTTATTCTCTCAGACTTGTCGCACACCTCTGCTGCTGCTTCCACAAGACATTGTGCTGGCATAACTGGAGTGAACCCGGCAAAGAAGACCTGTGCTAGATGGATTTCTTTTTGATCTGTGCATTACGTGTGCTACCACCTAGCATGATACACAGATTACTACATTGCATGATGCCTCTCTTTCTCCATCTTCATTTCATTTTACACCCTACTCCATTTACTTCATGATTTTACTTCCTACTTTCCTCCGTCATCTACTTTTTCCCCAAAGCACCCTACAAAGGAATTTTAGATTCCTTCTTTTTCTCTTCACAACAGATCCAGACTAAGACCGTGGCACAGTGTGTGGAGTACTACTACACCTGGAAAAAGGAGCATAGAGTTGCTAGCACTCTTGCTCACGTGAGGGGGAAGAAAATCCAGGCATGCCAGGAGGGTGGAGAAACTGGGAGAAGGGGAGAAAACCTGCTGGCCAGCCGTGCCAGACGCCGCTTTGCCAGGATCACATCGTCCCATGCGCTGGGAAAGGCACAGCAGATGCTGCCCAGGCCTTCCTTCTGCTGCTGCCCTGAAATACACCATTCTGGAGCCTAACTCTGAGCCAAAAAAGCCGCACCACCACCCAAATGGGCTTGGACTCTCTACAGATGGCTTTCTCAAGGGCTGCCACCTTTGCTGACTCCAATCAGACCCTTCATTCCCCACTTCACTCCTCCTGACATCAGCAATCCCTGTCTTCAGGGAGATGTTGCAGATTTTCAGGCAGTTTTTCTAGCATCCCAGCATACTCCCCAAGAAGCAGCTGCCAGTGCTGTGGCTCCCCTCAGACTTTCCTTACCAGCAAAGAGCAATTTGCTCGGCAAGAGTGAGAGAGAGAGAGAGAGAAAGAGAGAGAGAGATTATTCCGGGTTGTAGAAAAGGTCTAACCATGTGTCTTCCCTAATTTGACTGAATTTCCATCCCATTCCCTAGACATTTCTGCAGGAAAACCCAAGGGAAATAAATGTTAGGCAGAGAGGTAGAAATAAGAAATGTAGAATTCTAGATAGCCACACATTTATCCCACCCCTCTGGCCTGTAGCAAAGAGGAGCATTTCCCTCCAAGCTCTGCCTTGGCAGCCCGCCGCAGCCCACTGGCAAAGGCAGCCCTTTCCTCAGCTCTTCAGGCTTTGCAAGGATTTGCTTAGGCCAATAGATTTTTGTGCTGGACGCAGGCATTTCCAGCTTTCTGACGGGAAGGAAACATTGAAACAGGATTCTTTGATTTCCAGGCTGTGGGCGAAGGCAAGAGGAGCAAAAGCCCCCCCAGAAAGGAGGATGGGCAGACAGGGAAGAGAAGCCGCAAGAGGGCTGGCAGCGCCCAGTGTCCCTGCTGCCAACCGCGCCAGCCGCCCCGTTCGGCGGGAGGCCCCTTTCCCTGCGGCCAGTGCAAACGGTGCACAACTTCCTGCTCTTTCTGCTCCAACCTGCGCCTTGGCACTCAAACAGGCTGACCCTTTGCAAAGGCGCCGCAGCGCAAGCTCAGGCCACTTGCACCATCGCCCCTCGCAGCCCTGCTCAAGCTTACAACCCACCTCAAACCCAAACAGCTCACTTCAAACCCAGCCTTCACAATGAAACCTTACCCTGCCCCAACAACACACACTGCATACAAGTAGCAACAGATCCATCAAAGCAAGCTCTGATGCTGCTGATCAAATTCCAAATAGGATGCAGCAAAAGGAGGAAGACATTTCAAGGCATTGAAACAAGAAAGATCCAAGTCATGCTCTGATCAATTCAAAAAGTGCCACTGCCCAAAAAGACAGAAATTCATACTAAAAGGCAGATCTTGCCACTTGCTTTAATTATGTGTACTAAATTGAACAATGGATGGTTTGTTTCTTGTCTTCCAGGCTGTTTGAAACCATGCAGGAAAGGAACAAACACAGGAGAAGACATTGCCCTCGCAAAGAAGCAGAGCCTCTCTGCAAGAAGAAAAGACCAAATTAGACAAGCCTGCAGCTTGTCCAGCCAGGCCTAGCAAGGCTTAGGCATCAATAGGACTAGATAGGAATAGGACTGGTTTTTTAGCTTTTAGACTTGTAGAAATTCTATTTAGTTAGTTTACATGATAGGAATCTCCTCAAATTCTTAGTTAAGGTACATGAGTATTATTCAAGATTCATTAGTAGGATTAGATTTATCAGTCAATGTAAGAGGCTTGGTGTTGGCTACGCTCCCTCTTTTGTCATTTTGCCTTTGTTGAGACACAATCTGTCTTTATCATTAAACCATGTTTGTTCCACTTTATCTTTTGGTCTGTATGAAATCACTGCGGCAATCAAAGACGGCGCTTGCCCTGAGAGGAGAATCTGGGCACGCACGACCTCCCCAAGGCCCGGCCCCTTGCTCAGCTGGCAGGACTGGCAAAGGTATGTCTCCTTTACTGCCAGGGAAATAATGCTGGCACTTCATCCTTTGATTCCTCAAAATCTCAGCTGCCAGTGGAAAGGGAGGCTTTGTTTAATTCAATGAATTGGATCAAAATGAGTGCTCTGCTCTCACCATCATTTCTGCCCTAAAAGCAACAGCTTTAGTCCTTTTTGTAGCCCAGCAACAGAACTTTGTTTCATTTTGGGGCACTGATGCACCTGACCACCTTGGAAGACGTTTCTAGAACCCCTCCAATTCTATCCAATTCATATCCCATGCACCACAAAGGCATCAGTAGTTCAGTTTCAGTTCCTCTTGAAAGGAGCCCTCTCCCGCTCTGGGCCTCCACCAATCTCCTTAGCTAAAGCAGAGCGGCTGGGATCATTATCCTCTCTCTGGCTTCCCACAGCTTAGGTATTTGCACCAAAGAAGAAGCAAACTCCCTCTTTCATCTAGCCCAGCAAATGGCACTGCCCAGCAAGGCTTTGGTGGCAGGGGCTGTGCAGGGTGGAGAGGGGGCGAGGGAGGGGGCAATTGCCAGGCTGCTTCTGGGAAGCTCAGGGAAGCTTGCCCTTGTCTGATGGAGCCAGTGCAGCTGGGCTTTGGAGCCTACAAAGTATCTGCCTTGCAGTGGCACTTGTTACAGCTGCCCCCTCACTCTGCTGCCCTGTGGGCAACATGCAGCCCGGGAAGGAAGCAAGATTGGGACTGAAGCAAGATTTGCTTTGCCTTAACTATAGGCCGGGAAGCAGCAAAACTGGCTGGGTTTTGTCCTATCTGGCATCTAAGTATTAAAAGAAACGCCAAGGCCGTCAGTGTGGAAAGGTAATTCCATCAGTGTTCCTTTGTTAGAGGAATGCCTGAGTCTTTTGAGACAAACAGCTAGTTTCTCCAAGGGAGCTGGAAGAGGGATATACAAAGTCTGCATTCATGTTTGCTACAGAAATGCCACTGTGCTGTCCCTGTCTGTGTGTCCCCATCAGTTCCCCTGAGAAACATGCTGTTTCTCTAAGTTTCAAGGAAGGAGTGATGAGGTGAGTGACCAGCTCAGAGGCCCAAAAGAAGGGAAAACATCAAGCGGCATTATTGGGAAACAAAAGGAGATTTGAGAAAGGGGGCAGCATGAATGCCTCCACTTTGAGAGGAAGCTTTGGAGTTGCCTCTCGGCTGAACAACTTGCAAATTCTAGCTCCTCTCAGAGCTGGAGGAGAGCCAGCGGGAGGAGTCCTGCTGCTTCTCCAGGGCAGGAGATGAGGTTCTGGGCCCTTGGACACAGACAGGCTCCTGGGCACGTTCAGCTGGAGACACCTTGCAGAGAAGCACCGACAAGAGCCAGGGCTGTCCCTGCACTGCTTTTGCCCGTCTCCTCAGACGACTCAGGAGCAAAACTCAATGGCAAGGCTCTCAGAGCAAGCTTGCAGCAGCAGAAGTAAAAGGGGCAGAGGTGGCCCATGCCTCTTTCTGTCCCATGGCTCCCCTGGGGTTCTACATGGAATGTTGGGCTGTGCCCATAGCAACTGTCGTTGTCTCCTGCTCCTGCGGCCCTTGGTGGAACGCTGCTGGAGCAGCGCTGGAGCAGCAGCTGCAGGATCAGCTCCTGGGCTGTCCCTGACCAGCCACCTCCTGCACTCAGCGCCACACCCGGCCTCTGCACCCACATCCTCGTCTCCTCGGCTGCCTCCAGGCATCCCCACAGCACTTGCGGATCGTCCAAGGTAAGAAAATCCCCGTTTGCCCTCAAAGCACTAACACAAGGGCACGAGGCTCCAGCTGCCTCTCCCACCAACCACGACACACAGGCTGCCTGCTCACTTTCCCCACACCACGTTCCATGTCAAAGCGGGCTTCAGCTTCTGAAGGAATCTTGTTGCCTCCCAGGCAAACACAGACCTTTCCATAGGGGATGTAGAGAGCTGTCCCAGTGCAGTTGCAGATCCTCCTCCACGGATCACCTGCTTCAAAGTTCCTGGCACCCATTGCAGTCCCAAACCTAGCTTGTGGGGACCCCAAAACAAATTGGTCACGCCTGAGGAGTTCAGGGCTTCAGTGTCAACAAATCCCCTTATGCCCTGACTCTGCTCACACCTGCTCCAAAGCTGCAAAAACCAGAATGATGGCACTTCTCCTCTGGGATCCCTCTCATTCAGGCCATGGAAGCATTTCACTGGGCTTGTCCTCAAACACAGCTGTTCAACTTCAAAAATCATCTGCTATCAGCAATCCTTATGTGCTTACAGAGTTACATCTCTGAGAGATACATTCTATTTTCATATCCTGTAGATACTTCTTTCAATGCATGTAGGGCTGCTTCTACCTCATGCTCAGGGGCAGCTGTGAAATGCCATCTTCTCAAGAACACAATCACAGTACCAGAGAATTTTCTGGCTTGCAAGGGATTCTCAAAGATCACTGAGCCCAACTCCAGGGCCTGCCAGGGGCAGCCTCAACAATCACACCCTGTGCCCAAGAGCGCTGTCCAAACACTTTTGGAGCTCAGTCAGCCTTGGTGCTGGCACCCCTTCCCTGGAGAGCCTCTTCCAGTGGCCAAGCACCCTCTGGGTGAAGAGCCTTTTCCTTCTATCCACCCTAAGCCTGCACTGCCACATCTTGCAGCCCATTCTCTTGGCTCCTCCCAGTGGCCCCAGCACTGAAGAGAGTAGTGCATGGCCTTCTGCTTCCCCTCCTCAGGAAGCTGCTGACTGCTAGAGGCTCCTGCCTAGGCAATTCCACCTCAAAAGCACGGCAATGACAGCAAAAAGAAAGGAGCTGGGACAGAGGAGCTCAGGGCTTGCAACCATGAGGTCGAGAAGGAAGGCTACTGACACATCCTGGACGCAAAGATTTCTAACTGGAGCATTGTTTGGATCTTTTTCAGGTGGAAAGGAGAGGCACAATGAAAAGGAAAGCAAGAGGCAACAATCAGCCGTGAGTTTTGGCCTAGGGTTAAAGGACAGCAAACTGGAGGAATGGCCAGGAGGAGAACTGCTCTTTCAGAGTCAGGCTGGGATTGCTTCAAGCCTGTGCAGCCACAGGAAGGCTCTCTCCAGCACTTGCCTTTCTTACCTTCACCTCTTTCCTCCTTTAGGCACATCAATGTTGGCAGCGACTTTCAGGCTGAGCTCCCAGAGCTGCAGAGCAGAGCACCAAGTGAGGATGAAGAGCCTGCAAGCCTGGTCTGGAAGCCCTGGGGAGAAGATGACTCTGACATGGAAAAACCTGACAGAGGTAGCTTCTCTTCAAGCTTTTCTTCCACCCCTGACATACTTGGATCTTTCAAAGTCTCCTTTTGCATAGAAAGGCAGCTTCTTGCAGCCTCCGCTTCTCTCCCTGTCTCACGTGTCTTCCCATCTAGAAGTGTTAGAGGCAAGGAGAACGCTCTGCTTCTGCAGCAGAGCAGCAAAAAGAGCAAGCATCTTGCTCTCCAAATCGGTCAGGCCCATTTGCCACTGCAAGAGAGGAGATTGGCCTCCAATTCTTCTACAAGAAGCTGCTCTGAAGGGAGAGCCAGCACTGCGGGGGCCCTTGCTTCAGCTGGCCCTGTCTTTGCTCTCCTTTTCATGCTCTCCAAGCCGCTGCCTTTAGCTCCTGGCCTTTCCTTCCGCCTTGCAAGGCAACCTTTGCTCTTGCTGCCCTCAAGGCTGACTTGGGCTGCCTTTTTGTTGTGCTTGCAGTAAGACAACTGCTGGACATGGCCAGCTCCCGTGGCATTGCCGGGCCAGCAGCTGACCTGGAGCGCGCCCTGCACTGCCTGCACCAGGCAGGCGGCAGCCTTCCGGTAAGAAGCCGCTCTGTGGGCGCACAGAAGAGGGCACAGGGAATGCACAAGGCCCGGCCACTGGCACAGCCTTTCCTGCCTGCTCCTTGATGAAGGCTCTTGACAGGGAGCAGAGCACCTGCTGCCTGCTGTGTCTCCTCCAGCTGCGTCAGGGCTGAGCCCAAACGGCTCCAGCAGGGAGAACCTCCCTCCTGCAGGCGGCGGTGCAAGCTCCTGCAGCCTGCTGCCTTGGAAATCGCCTGCAGCTCTGGCTGCTCTAAGACATCTGGAGAGGAAATTCCCAGAAGCCTCACTCAGCTGAGGCCATTCTGGCTGCAGGAGCCCCAAAATCATTCGCTTGGGGAGCAAAATGCCACTCTTGGGCACCAGCATCAAAGGGCTGGGCAGCAAAAACTAGGCACTGGGATCAAATCCCAGGCTTTCACATGGCATACAGTTGCTTGAATGTCTGAAGAGGCAAAGTAGCTGAAAGGCAGCATCTGTGCTTTTCGGCTCATTTTGGATGTGGTGGGGCGCCTAAAGCCTTTTCCCCTTGGATCTTGCAGGAGGCTCTGGAGATGTTGCTCTCAGGGGGGCCTGCAACAGCTCAAGGCCATCCCTTGGCTGATTATCATTACGCAGGTAAGCAAAGCAGAGCTTCTTCCTTCACTGACAGATGCTGCCGTCCCCTTCAGTGTTGTGGCAAGTGTTTCTGCTTCAACAAATTGTGCTTAACACCAGCACAAGGTCTTGTCTTCTCAGGGGCTGGCGAAAGCACCAGCATCTAGACCTTCAGCTTTACTTCTTTTCCAATCCTTTTCCCGGCGGAATGCCTGCTCTTGTCTTCATCACCTTCTGAGGCAGCAGACATGTACTCACACGGGAATGATGGTCTGCAACCATTTGCTTGCGGCGGCCAGTGGGATCTACTTCATGTGGATCGAGTGATCCATTTACCTGCTGCTTTTTATTGCCAGGCTCTGACAGATGGACACCTGAGGAGAAGGACTCCTTCCAAAAGGCTTTCCACACCTACGGCAAGGATTTTCATCTCATCCAGAAGCAGGTAAAGCCGCAGGACATTCTTTACCTGAGCAGATCCTCAGGAGGAAAGCTTGCTTCTAGCTGGTAACAAACACTGGGCTTCGGTCTCTCTCTTCTCAAGTACCAAAACTGCTCAAGTAGTAACAAAACGGGACATCAAAGGCCTGTGTGAAAAGGATGATCCTGTCTCTCCAGCCCTTTTCTCCAAGCTCCTTTGGAATATGATGATTTATTCTCTCAGACTTGTCGCACACCTCTGCTGCTGCTTCCACAAGACATTGTGCTGGCATAACTGGAGTGAACCCGGCAAAGAAGACCTGTGCTAGATGGATTTCTTTTTGATCTGTGCATTACGTGTGCTACCACCTAGCATGATACACAGATTACTACATTGCATGATGCCTCTCTTTCTCCATCTTCATTTCATTTTACACCCTACTCCATTTACTTCATGATTTTACTTCCTACTTTCCTCCGTCATCTACTTTTTCCCCAAAGCACCCTACAAAGGAATTTTAGATTCCTTCTTTTTCTCTTCACAACAGATCCAGACTAAGACCGTGGCACAGTGTGTGGAGTACTACTACACCTGGAAAAAGGAGCATAGAGTTGCTAGCACTCTTGCTCACGTGAGGGGGAAGAAAATCCAGGCATGCCAGGAGGGTGGAGAAACTGGGAGAAGGGGAGAAAACCTGCTGGCCAGCCGTGCCAGACGCCGCTTTGCCAGGATCACATCGTCCCATGCGCTGGGAAAGGCACAGCAGATGCTGCCCAGGCCTTCCTTCTGCTGCTGCCCTGAAATACACCATTCTGGAGCCTAACTCTGAGCCAAAAAAGCCGCACCACCACCCAAATGGGCTTGGACTCTCTACAGATGGCTTTCTCAAGGGCTGCCACCTTTGCTGACTCCAATCAGACCCTTCATTCCCCACTTCACTCCTCCTGACATCAGCAATCCCTGTCTTCAGGGAGATGTTGCAGATTTTCAGGCAGTTTTTCTAGCATCCCAGCATACTCCCCAAGAAGCAGCTGCCAGTGCTGTGGCTCCCCTCAGACTTTCCTTACCAGCAAAGAGCAATTTGCTCGGCAAGAGTGAGAGAGAGAGAGAGAGAAAGAGAGAGAGAGATTATTCCGGGTTGTAGAAAAGGTCTAACCATGTGTCTTCCCTAATTTGACTGAATTTCCATCCCATTCCCTAGACATTTCTGCAGGAAAACCCAAGGGAAATAAATGTTAGGCAGAGAGGTAGAAATAAGAAATGTAGAATTCTAGATAGCCACACATTTATCCCACCCCTCTGGCCTGTAGCAAAGAGGAGCATTTCCCTCCAAGCTCTGCCTTGGCAGCCCGCCGCAGCCCACTGGCAAAGGCAGCCCTTTCCTCAGCTCTTCAGGCTTTGCAAGGATTTGCTTAGGCCAATAGATTTTTGTGCTGGACGCAGGCATTTCCAGCTTTCTGACGGGAAGGAAACATTGAAACAGGATTCTTTGATTTCCAGGCTGTGGGCGAAGGCAAGAGGAGCAAAAGCCCCCCCAGAAAGGAGGATGGGCAGACAGGGAAGAGAAGCCGCAAGAGGGCTGGCAGCGCCCAGTGTCCCTGCTGCCAACCGCGCCAGCCGCCCCGTTCGGCGGGAGGCCCCTTTCCCTGCGGCCAGTGCAAACGGTGCACAACTTCCTGCTCTTTCTGCTCCAACCTGCGCCTTGGCACTCAAACAGGCTGACCCTTTGCAAAGGCGCCGCAGCGCAAGCTCAGGCCACTTGCACCATCGCCCCTCGCAGCCCTGCTCAAGCTTACAACCCACCTCAAACCCAAACAGCTCACTTCAAACCCAGCCTTCACAATGAAACCTTACCCTGCCCCAACAACACACACTGCATACAAGTAGCAACAGATCCATCAAAGCAAGCTCTGATGCTGCTGATCAAATTCCAAATAGGATGCAGCAAAAGGAGGAAGACATTTCAAGGCATTGAAACAAGAAAGATCCAAGTCATGCTCTGATCAATTCAAAAAGTGCCACTGCCCAAAAAGACAGAAATTCATACTAAAAGGCAGATCTTGCCACTTGCTTTAATTATGTGTACTAAATTGAACAATGGATGGTTTGTTTCTTGTCTTCCAGGCTGTTTGAAACCATGCAGGAAAGGAACAAACACAGGAGAAGACATTGCCCTCGCAAAGAAGCAGAGCCTCTCTGCAAGAAGAAAAGACCAAATTAGACAAGCCTGCAGCTTGTCCAGCCAGGCCTAGCAAGGCTTAGGCATCAATAGGACTAGATAGGAATAGGACTGGTTTTTTAGCTTTTAGACTTGTAGAAATTCTATTTAGTTAGTTTACATGATAGGAATCTCCTCAAATTCTTAGTTAAGGTACATGAGTATTATTCAAGATTCATTAGTAGGATTAGATTTATCAGTCAATGTAAGAGGCTTGGTGTTGGCTACGCTCCCTCTTTTGTCATTTTGCCTTTGTTGAGACACAATCTGTCTTTATCATTAAACCATGTTTGTTCCACTTTATCTTTTGGTCTGTATGAAATCACTGCGGCAATCAAAGACGGCGCTTGCCCTGAGAGGAGAATCTGGGCACGCACGACCTCCCCAAGGCCCGGCCCCTTGCTCAGCTGGCAGGACTGGCAAAGGTATGTCTCCTTTACTGCCAGGGAAATAATGCTGGCACTTCATCCTTTGATTCCTCAAAATCTCAGCTGCCAGTGGAAAGGGAGGCTTTGTTTAATTCAATGAATTGGATCAAAATGAGTGCTCTGCTCTCACCATCATTTCTGCCCTAAAAGCAACAGCTTTAGTCCTTTTTGTAGCCCAGCAACAGAACTTTGTTTCATTTTGGGGCACTGATGCACCTGACCACCTTGGAAGACGTTTCTAGAACCCCTCCAATTCTATCCAATTCATATCCCATGCACCACAAAGGCATCAGTAGTTCAGTTTCAGTTCCTCTTGAAAGGAGCCCTCTCCCGCTCTGGGCCTCCACCAATCTCCTTAGCTAAAGCAGAGCGGCTGGGATCATTATCCTCTCTCTGGCTTCCCACAGCTTAGGTATTTGCACCAAAGAAGAAGCAAACTCCCTCTTTCATCTAGCCCAGCAAATGGCACTGCCCAGCAAGGCTTTGGTGGCAGGGGCTGTGCAGGGTGGAGAGGGGGCGAGGGAGGGGGCAATTGCCAGGCTGCTTCTGGGAAGCTCAGGGAAGCTTGCCCTTGTCTGATGGAGCCAGTGCAGCTGGGCTTTGGAGCCTACAAAGTATCTGCCTTGCAGTGGCACTTGTTACAGCTGCCCCCTCACTCTGCTGCCCTGTGGGCAACATGCAGCCCGGGAAGGAAGCAAGATTGGGACTGAAGCAAGATTTGCTTTGCCTTAACTATAGGCCGGGAAGCAGCAAAACTGGCTGGGTTTTGTCCTATCTGGCATCTAAGTATTAAAAGAAACGCCAAGGCCGTCAGTGTGGAAAGGTAATTCCATCAGTGTTCCTTTGTTAGAGGAATGCCTGAGTCTTTTGAGACAAACAGCTAGTTTCTCCAAGGGAGCTGGAAGAGGGATATACAAAGTCTGCATTCATGTTTGCTACAGAAATGCCACTGTGCTGTCCCTGTCTGTGTGTCCCCATCAGTTCCCCTGAGAAACATGCTGTTTCTCTAAGTTTCAAGGAAGGAGTGATGAGGTGAGTGACCAGCTCAGAGGCCCAAAAGAAGGGAAAACATCAAGCGGCATTATTGGGAAACAAAAGGAGATTTGAGAAAGGGGGCAGCATGAATGCCTCCACTTTGAGAGGAAGCTTTGGAGTTGCCTCTCGGCTGAACAACTTGCAAATTCTAGCTCCTCTCAGAGCTGGAGGAGAGCCAGCGGGAGGAGTCCTGCTGCTTCTCCAGGGCAGGAGATGAGGTTCTGGGCCCTTGGACACAGACAGGCTCCTGGGCACGTTCAGCTGGAGACACCTTGCAGAGAAGCACCGACAAGAGCCAGGGCTGTCCCTGCACTGCTTTTGCCCGTCTCCTCAGACGACTCAGGAGCAAAACTCAATGGCAAGGCTCTCAGAGCAAGCTTGCAGCAGCAGAAGTAAAAGGGGCAGAGGTGGCCCATGCCTCTTTCTGTCCCATGGCTCCCCTGGGGTTCTACATGGAATGTTGGGCTGTGCCCATAGCAACTGTCGTTGTCTCCTGCTCCTGCGGCCCTTGGTGGAACGCTGCTGGAGCAGCGCTGGAGCAGCAGCTGCAGGATCAGCTCCTGGGCTGTCCCTGACCAGCCACCTCCTGCACTCAGCGCCACACCCGGCCTCTGCACCCACATCCTCGTCTCCTCGGCTGCCTCCAGGCATCCCCACAGCACTTGCGGATCGTCCAAGGTAAGAAAATCCCCGTTTGCCCTCAAAGCACTAACACAAGGGCACGAGGCTCCAGCTGCCTCTCCCACCAACCACGACACACAGGCTGCCTGCTCACTTTCCCCACACCACGTTCCATGTCAAAGCGGGCTTCAGCTTCTGAAGGAATCTTGTTGCCTCCCAGGCAAACACAGACCTTTCCATAGGGGATGTAGAGAGCTGTCCCAGTGCAGTTGCAGATCCTCCTCCACGGATCACCTGCTTCAAAGTTCCTGGCACCCATTGCAGTCCCAAACCTAGCTTGTGGGGACCCCAAAACAAATTGGTCACGCCTGAGGAGTTCAGGGCTTCAGTGTCAACAAATCCCCTTATGCCCTGACTCTGCTCACACCTGCTCCAAAGCTGCAAAAACCAGAATGATGGCACTTCTCCTCTGGGATCCCTCTCATTCAGGCCATGGAAGCATTTCACTGGGCTTGTCCTCAAACACAGCTGTTCAACTTCAAAAATCATCTGCTATCAGCAATCCTTATGTGCTTACAGAGTTACATCTCTGAGAGATACATTCTATTTTCATATCCTGTAGATACTTCTTTCAATGCATGTAGGGCTGCTTCTACCTCATGCTCAGGGGCAGCTGTGAAATGCCATCTTCTCAAGAACACAATCACAGTACCAGAGAATTTTCTGGCTTGCAAGGGATTCTCAAAGATCACTGAGCCCAACTCCAGGGCCTGCCAGGGGCAGCCTCAACAATCACACCCTGTGCCCAAGAGCGCTGTCCAAACACTTTTGGAGCTCAGTCAGCCTTGGTGCTGGCACCCCTTCCCTGGAGAGCCTCTTCCAGTGGCCAAGCACCCTCTGGGTGAAGAGCCTTTTCCTTCTATCCACCCTAAGCCTGCACTGCCACATCTTGCAGCCCATTCTCTTGGCTCCTCCCAGTGGCCCCAGCACTGAAGAGAGTAGTGCATGGCCTTCTGCTTCCCCTCCTCAGGAAGCTGCTGACTGCTAGAGGCTCCTGCCTAGGCAATTCCACCTCAAAAGCACGGCAATGACAGCAAAAAGAAAGGAGCTGGGACAGAGGAGCTCAGGGCTTGCAACCATGAGGTCGAGAAGGAAGGCTACTGACACATCCTGGACGCAAAGATTTCTAACTGGAGCATTGTTTGGATCTTTTTCAGGTGGAAAGGAGAGGCACAATGAAAAGGAAAGCAAGAGGCAACAATCAGCCGTGAGTTTTGGCCTAGGGTTAAAGGACAGCAAACTGGAGGAATGGCCAGGAGGAGAACTGCTCTTTCAGAGTCAGGCTGGGATTGCTTCAAGCCTGTGCAGCCACAGGAAGGCTCTCTCCAGCACTTGCCTTTCTTACCTTCACCTCTTTCCTCCTTTAGGCACATCAATGTTGGCAGCGACTTTCAGGCTGAGCTCCCAGAGCTGCAGAGCAGAGCACCAAGTGAGGATGAAGAGCCTGCAAGCCTGGTCTGGAAGCCCTGGGGAGAAGATGACTCTGACATGGAAAAACCTGACAGAGGTAGCTTCTCTTCAAGCTTTTCTTCCACCCCTGACATACTTGGATCTTTCAAAGTCTCCTTTTGCATAGAAAGGCAGCTTCTTGCAGCCTCCGCTTCTCTCCCTGTCTCACGTGTCTTCCCATCTAGAAGTGTTAGAGGCAAGGAGAACGCTCTGCTTCTGCAGCAGAGCAGCAAAAAGAGCAAGCATCTTGCTCTCCAAATCGGTCAGGCCCATTTGCCACTGCAAGAGAGGAGATTGGCCTCCAATTCTTCTACAAGAAGCTGCTCTGAAGGGAGAGCCAGCACTGCGGGGGCCCTTGCTTCAGCTGGCCCTGTCTTTGCTCTCCTTTTCATGCTCTCCAAGCCGCTGCCTTTAGCTCCTGGCCTTTCCTTCCGCCTTGCAAGGCAACCTTTGCTCTTGCTGCCCTCAAGGCTGACTTGGGCTGCCTTTTTGTTGTGCTTGCAGTAAGACAACTGCTGGACATGGCCAGCTCCCGTGGCATTGCCGGGCCAGCAGCTGACCTGGAGCGCGCCCTGCACTGCCTGCACCAGGCAGGCGGCAGCCTTCCGGTAAGAAGCCGCTCTGTGGGCGCACAGAAGAGGGCACAGGGAATGCACAAGGCCCGGCCACTGGCACAGCCTTTCCTGCCTGCTCCTTGATGAAGGCTCTTGACAGGGAGCAGAGCACCTGCTGCCTGCTGTGTCTCCTCCAGCTGCGTCAGGGCTGAGCCCAAACGGCTCCAGCAGGGAGAACCTCCCTCCTGCAGGCGGCGGTGCAAGCTCCTGCAGCCTGCTGCCTTGGAAATCGCCTGCAGCTCTGGCTGCTCTAAGACATCTGGAGAGGAAATTCCCAGAAGCCTCACTCAGCTGAGGCCATTCTGGCTGCAGGAGCCCCAAAATCATTCGCTTGGGGAGCAAAATGCCACTCTTGGGCACCAGCATCAAAGGGCTGGGCAGCAAAAACTAGGCACTGGGATCAAATCCCAGGCTTTCACATGGCATACAGTTGCTTGAATGTCTGAAGAGGCAAAGTAGCTGAAAGGCAGCATCTGTGCTTTTCGGCTCATTTTGGATGTGGTGGGGCGCCTAAAGCCTTTTCCCCTTGGATCTTGCAGGAGGCTCTGGAGATGTTGCTCTCAGGGGGGCCTGCAACAGCTCAAGGCCATCCCTTGGCTGATTATCATTACGCAGGTAAGCAAAGCAGAGCTTCTTCCTTCACTGACAGATGCTGCCGTCCCCTTCAGTGTTGTGGCAAGTGTTTCTGCTTCAACAAATTGTGCTTAACACCAGCACAAGGTCTTGTCTTCTCAGGGGCTGGCGAAAGCACCAGCATCTAGACCTTCAGCTTTACTTCTTTTCCAATCCTTTTCCCGGCGGAATGCCTGCTCTTGTCTTCATCACCTTCTGAGGCAGCAGACATGTACTCACACGGGAATGATGGTCTGCAACCATTTGCTTGCGGCGGCCAGTGGGATCTACTTCATGTGGATCGAGTGATCCATTTACCTGCTGCTTTTTATTGCCAGGCTCTGACAGATGGACACCTGAGGAGAAGGACTCCTTCCAAAAGGCTTTCCACACCTACGGCAAGGATTTTCATCTCATCCAGAAGCAGGTAAAGCCGCAGGACATTCTTTACCTGAGCAGATCCTCAGGAGGAAAGCTTGCTTCTAGCTGGTAACAAACACTGGGCTTCGGTCTCTCTCTTCTCAAGTACCAAAACTGCTCAAGTAGTAACAAAACGGGACATCAAAGGCCTGTGTGAAAAGGATGATCCTGTCTCTCCAGCCCTTTTCTCCAAGCTCCTTTGGAATATGATGATTTATTCTCTCAGACTTGTCGCACACCTCTGCTGCTGCTTCCACAAGACATTGTGCTGGCATAACTGGAGTGAACCCGGCAAAGAAGACCTGTGCTAGATGGATTTCTTTTTGATCTGTGCATTACGTGTGCTACCACCTAGCATGATACACAGATTACTACATTGCATGATGCCTCTCTTTCTCCATCTTCATTTCATTTTACACCCTACTCCATTTACTTCATGATTTTACTTCCTACTTTCCTCCGTCATCTACTTTTTCCCCAAAGCACCCTACAAAGGAATTTTAGATTCCTTCTTTTTCTCTTCACAACAGATCCAGACTAAGACCGTGGCACAGTGTGTGGAGTACTACTACACCTGGAAAAAGGAGCATAGAGTTGCTAGCACTCTTGCTCACGTGAGGGGGAAGAAAATCCAGGCATGCCAGGAGGGTGGAGAAACTGGGAGAAGGGGAGAAAACCTGCTGGCCAGCCGTGCCAGACGCCGCTTTGCCAGGATCACATCGTCCCATGCGCTGGGAAAGGCACAGCAGATGCTGCCCAGGCCTTCCTTCTGCTGCTGCCCTGAAATACACCATTCTGGAGCCTAACTCTGAGCCAAAAAAGCCGCACCACCACCCAAATGGGCTTGGACTCTCTACAGATGGCTTTCTCAAGGGCTGCCACCTTTGCTGACTCCAATCAGACCCTTCATTCCCCACTTCACTCCTCCTGACATCTGCAATCCCTGTCTTCAGGGAGATGTTGCAGATTTTCAGGCAGTTTTTCTAGCATCCCAGCATACTCCCCAAGAAGCAGCTGCCAGTGCTGTGGCTCCCCTCAGACTTTCCTTACCAGCAAAGAGCAATTTGCTCGGCAAGAGTGAGAGAGAGAGAGAGAGAAAGAGAGAGAGAGATTATTCCGGGTTGTAGAAAAGGTCTAACCATGTGTCTTCCCTAATTTGACTGAATTTCCATCCCATTCCCTAGACATTTCTGCAGGAAAACCCAAGGGAAATAAATGTTAGGCAGAGAGGTAGAAATAAGAAATGTAGAATTCTAGATAGCCACACATTTATCCCACCCCTCTGGCCTGTAGCAAAGAGGAGCATTTCCCTCCAAGCTCTGCCTTGGCAGCCCGCCGCAGCCCACTGGCAAAGGCAGCCCTTTCCTCAGCTCTTCAGGCTTTGCAAGGATTTGCTTAGGCCAATAGATTTTTGTGCTGGACGCAGGCATTTCCAGCTTTCTGACGGGAAGGAAACATTGAAACAGGATTCTTTGATTTCCAGGCTGTGGGCGAAGGCAAGAGGAGCAAAAGCCCCCCCAGAAAGGAGGATGGGCAGACAGGGAAGAGAAGCCGCAAGAGGGCTGGCAGCGCCCAGTGTCCCTGCTGCCAACCGCGCCAGCCGCCCCGTTCGGCGGGAGGCCCCTTTCCCTGCGGCCAGTGCAAACGGTGCACAACTTCCTGCTCTTTCTGCTCCAACCTGCGCCTTGGCACTCAAACAGGCTGACCCTTTGCAAAGGCGCCGCAGCGCAAGCTCAGGCCACTTGCACCATCGCCCCTCGCAGCCCTGCTCAAGCTTACAACCCACCTCAAACCCAAACAGCTCACTTCAAACCCAGCCTTCACAATGAAACCTTACCCTGCCCCAACAACACACACTGCATACAAGTAGCAACAGATCCATCAAAGCAAGCTCTGATGCTGCTGATCAAATTCCAAATAGGATGCAGCAAAAGGAGGAAGACATTTCAAGGCATTGAAACAAGAAAGATCCAAGTCATGCTCTGATCAATTCAAAAAGTGCCACTGCCCAAAAAGACAGAAATTCATACTAAAAGGCAGATCTTGCCACTTGCTTTAATTATGTGTACTAAATTGAACAATGGATGGTTTGTTTCTTGTCTTCCAGGCTGTTTGAAACCATGCAGGAAAGGAACAAACACAGGAGAAGACATTGCCCTCGCAAAGAAGCAGAGCCTCTCTGCAAGAAGAAAAGACCAAATTAGACAAGCCTGCAGCTTGTCCAGCCAGGCCTAGCAAGGCTTAGGCATCAATAGGACTAGATAGGAATAGGACTGGTTTTTTAGCTTTTAGACTTGTAGAAATTCTATTTAGTTAGTTTACATGATAGGAATCTCCTCAAATTCTTAGTTAAGGTACATGAGTATTATTCAAGATTCATTAGTAGGATTAGATTTATCAGTCAATGTAAGAGGCTTGGTGTTGGCTACGCTCCCTCTTTTGTCATTTTGCCTTTGTTGAGACACAATCTGTCTTTATCATTAAACCATGTTTGTTCCACTTTATCTTTTGGTCTGTATGAAATCACTGCGGCAATCAAAGACGGCGCTTGCCCTGAGAGGAGAATCTGGGCACGCACGACCTCCCCAAGGCCCGGCCCCTTGCTCAGCTGGCAGGACTGGCAAAGGTATGTCTCCTTTACTGCCAGGGAAATAATGCTGGCACTTCATCCTTTGATTCCTCAAAATCTCAGCTGCCAGTGGAAAGGGAGGCTTTGTTTAATTCAATGAATTGGATCAAAATGAGTGCTCTGCTCTCACCATCATTTCTGCCCTAAAAGCAACAGCTTTAGTCCTTTTTGTAGCCCAGCAACAGAACTTTGTTTCATTTTGGGGCACTGATGCACCTGACCACCTTGGAAGACGTTTCTAGAACCCCTCCAATTCTATCCAATTCATATCCCATGCACCACAAAGGCATCAGTAGTTCAGTTTCAGTTCCTCTTGAAAGGAGCCCTCTCCCGCTCTGGGCCTCCACCAATCTCCTTAGCTAAAGCAGAGCGGCTGGGATCATTATCCTCTCTCTGGCTTCCCACAGCTTAGGTATTTGCACCAAAGAAGAAGCAAACTCCCTCTTTCATCTAGCCCAGCAAATGGCACTGCCCAGCAAGGCTTTGGTGGCAGGGGCTGTGCAGGGTGGAGAGGGGGCGAGGGAGGGGGCAATTGCCAGGCTGCTTCTGGGAAGCTCAGGGAAGCTTGCCCTTGTCTGATGGAGCCAGTGCAGCTGGGCTTTGGAGCCTACAAAGTATCTGCCTTGCAGTGGCACTTGTTACAGCTGCCCCCTCACTTTGCTGCCCTGTGGGCAACATGCAGCCTGGGAAGGAAGCAAGATTGGGACTGAAGCAAGATTTGCTTTGCCTTATCTATAGGCCGGGAAGCAGCAAAACTGGCTGGGTTTTGTCCTATCTGGCATCTAAGTATTAAAAGAAACGCCAAGGCCGTCAGTGTGGAAAGGTAATTCCATCAGTGTTCCTTTGTTAGAGGAATCCCTGAGTCTTTTGAGACAAACAGCTAGTTTCTCCAAGGGAGCTGGAAGAGGGATATACAAAGTCTGCATTCATGTTTGCTACAGAAATGCCACTGTGCTGTCCCTGTCTGTGTGTCCCCATCAGTTCCCCTGAGAAACATGCTGTTTCTCTAAGTTTCAAGGAAGGAGTGATGAGGTGAGTGACCAGCTCAGAGGCCCAAAGGAGGGAAAACATCAAGCGACATTATTGGGCACCAAAAGGAGATTTGAGAAAGGGGGCAGCATGAATGCCTCCACTTTGAGAGGAAGCTTTGGAGTTGCCTCTCGCCTGAACAACTTGCAAATTCTAGCTCCTCTCAGAGCTGGAGGAGAGCCAGCGGGAGGAGTCCTGCTGCTTCTGCAGGGCAGGAGATGAGGTTCTGGGCCCTTGGACACAGACAGACTCCTGGGCACGTTCAGCTGGAGACACCTTGCAGAGAAGCACCCACAAGAGCCAGGGCTGTCCCTGCACTGCTTTTGCCCGTCTCCTCAGACGACTCAGGAGAAAAACCCAATGGCAAGGCTCTCAGAGCAAGCTTGCAGCAGCAGAAGTAAAAGGGGCAGAGGTGGCCCATGCCTCTTTCTGTCCCATGGCTCCCCTGGGGTTCTACATGGAATGTTGGGCTGTGCCCATAGCAACTGTCGTTGTCTCCTGCTCCTGCGGCCCTTGGTGGAACGCTGCTGGAGCAGCGCTGGAGCAGCAGCTGCAGGATCAGCTCCTGGGCTGTCCCTGACCAGCCACCTCCTGCACTCAGCGCCACACCCAGCCTCTGCACCCACAGCCTCGTCTCCTCGGCTGCCTCCAGGCATCCCCACAGCACTTGGGGATCGTCCAAGGTAAGAAAATCCCCGTTTGCCCTCAAAGCACTAACACAAGGGCACGAGGCTCCAGCTGCCTCTCCCGCCAACCACGACACACAGGCTGCCTGCTCACTTTCCCCACACCACGTTCCACGTCAAAGCAAGCTTCAGCTTCTGAAGGAATCGTGTTGCCTTCCAGGCAAACACAGACCTTTCCATAGAGGATGTAGAGAGCTGTCCCAGTGCAGTTGCAGATCCTCCTCCACGGATCACCTGCTTCAAAGTTCTTGGCACCCATTGCAGTCCTAAACCTAGCTTGTGGTGACCCCAAAACAAATTGGTCACGCCTGAGGAGTTCAGGGCTTCAGTGTCAACAAATCCCCTTATGCCCTGACTCAGCTCACACCTGCTCCAAAGCTGCAAAAACCAGAATGATGGCACTTCTCCTCTGGGATCCCTCTCATTCAGGCCATGGAAGCATTTCACTGGCCTTGTCCTCAAACACAGCTGTTCAACTTCAAAAATCATCTGCTATCAGCAATCCTTATGTGCTTACATAGTTACATCTCTGATAGATACATTCTATTTTCATATCCTGTAGATACTTCTTTCAATGCATGTAGGGCTGCTTCTACCTCATGCTCAGGGGCAGCTGTGAAATGCCATCTTCTCAAGAACACAATCACAGTACCAGAGAATTTTCTGGCTTGCAAGGGATTCTCAAAGATCACTGAGCCCAACTCCAGGGCCTGCCCGGGGCAGCCTCAACAATCACACCCTGTGCCCAAGAGCGCTGTCCAAACACTTTTGGAGCTCAGTCAGCCTTGGTGCCGGCACCCCTTCCCTGGAGAGCCTCTTCCAGTGGCCAAGCACCCTCTGGGTGAAGAGCCTTTTCCTTCTATCCACCCTAAGCCTGCACTGCCACATCTTGCAGCCCATTCTCTTGGCTCCTCCCAGTGGCCCCAGCACTGAAGAGAGTAGTGCATGGCCTTCTGCTTCCCCTCCTCAGGAAGCTGCTGACTGCTAGAGGCTCCTGCCTAGGCAATTCCACCTCAAAAGCACGGCAATGACAGCAAAAAGAAAGGAGCTGGGACAGAGGAGCTCAGGGCTTGCAACCATGAGGTCGAGAAGGAAGGCTACTGACACATCCTGGGCGGAACGATTTCTAACTGGAGCATTGTTTGGATCTTTTTCAGGTGGAAAGGAGAGGCACAATGAAAAGGAAAGCAAGAGGCAACAATCAGCCGTGAGTTTTGGCCTAGGGTTAAAGGACAGCAAACTGGAGGAATGGCCAGGAGGAGAACTGCTCTTTCAGAGTCAGGCTGGGATTGCTTCAAGCCTGTGCAGCCACAGGAAGGCTCTCTCCAGCACTTGCCTTTCTTACCTTCACCTCTTTCTTCCTTTAGGCACATCAATGTTGGCAGCGACTTTCAGGCTGAGCTCCCAGAGCTGCAGAGCAGAGCACCAAGTGAGGATGAAGAGCCTGCAAGCCTGGTCTGGAAGCCCTGGGGAGAAGATGACTCTGACATGGAAAAACCTGACAGAGGTAGCTTCTCTTCAAGCTTTTCTTCCACCCCTGACATACTTGGATCTTTCAAAGTCTCCTTTTGCATAGAAAGGCAGCTTCTTGCAGCCTCCGCTTCTCTCCCTGTCTCACCTGTCTTCCCATCTAGAAGTGTAAGAGGCAAGGAGAACGCTCTGCTTCTGCAGCAGAGCAGCAAAAAGAGCAAGCATCTTGCTCTCCAAATCGGTCAGGCCCATTTGCCACTGCAAGAGAGGAGATTGGCCTCCACTTCTTCTACAAGAAGCTGCTCTGAAGGGAGAGCCAGCACTGCGGGGGCCCTTGCTTCAGCTGGCCCTGTCTTTGCTCTCCTTTTCATGCTCTCCAAGCCACTGCCTTTAGCTCCTGGCCTTTCCTTCCGCCTTGCATGGCAACCTTTGCTCTTGCTGGCCTCAAGGCTGACTTGGGCTGCCTTTTTGTTGTGCTTGCAGTAAGACAACTGCTGGACATGGCCAGCTCCCGTGGCATTGCCGGGCCAGCAGCTGACCTGGAGCGCGCCCTGCACTGCCTGCACCAGGCAGGCGGCAGCCTTCCGGTAAGAAGCCGCTCTGTGGGCGCACAGAAGAGGGCACAGGGAATGCACAAGGCCCGGCCACTGGCACAGCCTTTCCTGCCTGCTCCTTGATGAAGGCTCTTGACAGGGAGCAGAGCACCTGCTGCCTGCTGTGTCTCCTCCAGCTGCGTCAGGGCTGAGCCCAAACGGCTCCAGCAGGGAGAATCTCCCTCCTGCAGGCGGCGGCGCAAGCTCCTGCAGCCTGCTGCCTTGGAAATCGCCTGCAGCTCTGGCTGCTCTAAGACATCTGGAGAGGAAATTCCCAGAAGCCTCACTCAGCTGAGGCCATTCTGGCTGCAGGAGCCCCAAAATCATTCGCTTGGGGAGCAAAATGCCACTCTTGGGCACCAGCATCAAAGGGCTGGGCAGCAAAAACTAGGCACTGGGATCAAATCCCAGGCTTTCACATGGCATACAGTTGCTTGAATGTCTGAAGAGGCAAAGTAGCTGAAAGGAAGCATCTGTGCTTTTCGGCTCATTTTGGATGTGGTGGGGCACCTAAAGCCTTTTCCCCTTGGATCTTGCAGGAGGCTCTGGAGATGTTGCTCTCAGGGGGGCCTGCAACAGCTCAAGGCCATCCCTTGGCTGATTATCATTACGCAGGTAAGCAAAGCAGAGCTTCTTCCTTCACTGACAGATGCTGCCGTCCCCTTCAGTGTTGTGGCAAGTGTTTCTGCTTCAACAAATTGTGCTTAACACCAGCACAAGGTCTTGTCTTCTCAGGGGCTGGCGAAAGCACCAGCATCTAGACCTTCAGCTTTACTTCTTTTCCAATCCTTTTCCCTGGCGGAATGCCTGCTCTTGTCTTCATCACCTTCTGAGGCAGCAGACATGTACTCACACGGGAATGATGGTCTGCAACCATTTGCTTGCGGCGGCCAGTGGGATCTACTTCATGTGGATCGAGTGATCCATTTACCTGCTGCTTTTTATTGCCAGGCTCCGACAGATGGACACCTGAGGAGAAGGACTCCTTCCAAAAGGCTTTCCACACCTACGGCAAGGATTTTCATCTCATCCAGAAGCAGGTAAAGCCGCAGGACATTCTTTACCTGAGCAGATCATCAGGAGGAAAGCTTGCCTCTAGCTGGTAACAAACACTGGGCTTCGGTCTCTCTCTTCTCAAGTACCAAAACTGCTCAAGTAGTAACAAAACGGGACATCAAAGGCCTGTGTGAAAAGGATGATCCTGTCTCTCCAGCCCTTTTCTCCAAGCTCCTTTGGAATATGATGATTTATTCTCTCAGACTTGTCGCATACCTCTGCTGCTGCTTCCACAAGACATTGTGCTGGCATAACTGGAGTGAACCCGGCAAAGAAGACCTGTGCTAGATGGATTTCTTGTTGATCTGTGCATTACGTGTGCTACCACCTAGCATGATACACGGTTTACTACATTGCATGATGCCTCTCTTTCTCCATCTTCATTTCATTTTACACCCTACTCCATTTACTTCATGATTTTACTTCCTACTTTACTCCATCTTCTACTTTTTCCCCAAAGCACCCTACAAAGGAATTTTAGATTCCTTCTTTTTCTCTTCAAAACAGATCCAGACTAAGACTGTGGCACAGTGTGTGGAGTACTACTACACCTGGAAAAAGGAGCATAGAGTTGCTAGCACTCTTGCTCAGGTGAGGGGGAAGAAAATCCAGGCATGCTAGGAGGGTGGAGAAACCGAGAGAAGGGGAGAAAACCTGCTGGCCAGCCATGCCAGACGCCGCTTTGCCAGGATCACATCGTCCCATGCGCTGGCAAAGGCACAGCAGATGCTGCCCAGGCCTTCCTTCTGCTGCTGCCCTGAAATACACCATTCTGGAGCCTAACTCTGAGCCAAAAAAGCCGCACCACCACCCAAATGGGCTTGGACTCTCTACAGATGGCTTTCTCAAGGGCTGCCACCTTTGCTGACTCCAATCAGACCCTTCATTCCCCACTTCACTCCTCCTGACATCAGCAATCCCTGTCTTCAGGGAGATGTTGCAGATTTTCAGGCAGTTTTTCTAGCATCCCAGCATACTCACCAAGAAGCAGCTGCCGGTGCTGTGGCTCCCCTCAGACTTTCCTTACCAGCAAAGAGCAATTTGGTTGGCAAGAGTGAGAGAGAGAGAGAGAGAGAAAGAGAGAGAGAGATTATTCTGGGTTGTAGAAAAGGTCTAACCATGTGTCTTCCCTAATTTGACTGAATTTCCATCCCATTCCCTAGACATTTCTGCAGGAAAACCCAAGGGAAAGAAATGTTAGGCAGAGAGGTAGAAATAAGAAATGTAGAATTCTAGATAGCCACACATTTATCCCACCCCTCTGGCCTGTAGCAAAGAGGAGCATTTCCCTCCAAGCTCTGCCTTGGCAGCCCGCCGCAGCCCACTGGCAAAGGCAGCCCTTTCCTCAGCTCTTCAGGCTTTGCAAGGATTTGCTTAGGCCAATAGATTTTTGTGCTGGACGCAGGCATTTCCAGCTTTCTGACGGGAAGGAAACATTGAAACAGGATTCTTTGATTTCCAGGCTGTGGGCGAAGGCAAGAGGAGCAAAAGCCCCCCCAGAAAGGAGGATGGGCAGACAGGGAAGAGAAGCCGCAAGAGGGCTGGCAGCGCCCAGTGTCCCTGCTGCCAACCGCGCCAGCCGCCCCGTTCGGCGGGAGGCCCCTTTCCCTGCGGCCAGTGCAAACGGTGCGCAACTTCCTGCTCTTTCTGCTCCAACCTGCGCCTTGGCACTAAAACAGGCTGACCCTTTGCAAAGGCGCCGCAGCGCAAGCTCAGGCCACTTGCACCATCGCCCCTCGCAGCCCTGCTCAAGCTTACAACCCACCTCAAACCCAAACAGCTCACTTCCAACCCAGCCTTCACAATGAAACCTTACCCTGCCCCAACAACACACACTGCATACAAGTAGCAACAGATCCATCAAAGCAAGCTTTGATGCTGCTGATCAAATTCCAAATAGGATGCAGCAAAAGGAGGAAGACATTTCAAGGCATTGAAACAAGAAAGATCCGACTCATGCTCTGATCAATTCACAACGTGCCACTGCCCAAAAAGACAGAAATTCATACTAAAAGGCAGATCTTGCCACTTGCTTTAATGATGTGTACTAAATTGAACAATGGATGGTTTGTTTCCTGTCTTCCAGGCTGTTTGAAACCATGCAGGAAAGGAACAAACACAGGAGAAGACATCGTCCTCGCAAAGAAGCAGAGCCTCTCCGCAAGAAGAAAAGACCAAATTAGACAAGCCTGCAGCTTGTCCAGCCAGGCCTAGCAAGGCTTAGGCGTCAATAGGACTAGATAGGAATAGGACTGGTTTTTAAGCTTTTAGACTTGTAGAAATTCTATTTAGTTAGTTTACATGATAGGAATCTCCTCAATTTCTTAGTTAAGGTACATGAGTATTATTCAAGATTCATTAGTAGGATTAGATTTATCAGTCAATGTAAGAGGCTTGGTGTTGGCTACGCTCCGTCTTTTGTCATTTTGCCTTTGTTGAGACACAATCTGTCCTTATCATTAAACCATGTTTGTTCCCTGCTGTCTTTTTGTCTGTGTGAAATCACTGCGGCAATCAAAGACGGCACTTGCCCTGAGAGGAGAATCTGGGCACGCACGACCTCCCCAAGGCCCGGCCCCTTGCTCAGCTGGCAGGACTGGCAAAGGTGTGTCTCCTTTACTGCCAGGGAAATAATGCTGGCACTTCATCCTTTGATTCCTCAAAATCTCAGCTGCCAGTGGAAAGGGAGGCTTTGTTTAATTCAATGAATTGGATCAAAATGAGTGCTCTGCTCTCACCATCATTTCTGCCCTAAAAGCAACAGCTTTAGTCCTTTTTGTAGCCCAGCAACAGAACTTTGTTTCATTTTGGGGCACTGATGCACCTGACCACCTTGGAAGACGTTTCTAGAACCCCTCCAATTCTATCCAATTCATATCCCATGCACCACAAAGGCATCAGTAGTTCAGTTTCAGTTCCTCTTGAAAGGACCCCTCTCCCGCTCTGGGCCTCCACCAATCTCCTTAGCTAAAGCAGAGCGGCTGGGATCATCATCCTCTCTCTGACTTCCCACAGCTTAGGTATTTGCACCAAAGAAGAAGCAAACTCCCTCTTTCATCTAGCCCAGCAAATGGCACTGCCCAGCAAGGCTTTGGTGGCAGGGGCTGTGCAGGGTGGAGAGGGGGCGAGGGAGGGGGCAATTGCCAGGCTGCTTCTGGGAAGCGCAGGGAAGCTTGCCCTTGTCTGATGGAGCCAGTGCAGCTGGGCTTTGGAGCCTACAAAGTATCTGCCTTGCAGTGGCACTTGTTACAGCTGCCCCCTCACTTTGCTGCCCTGTGGGCAACATGCAGCCCGGGAAGGAAGCAAGATTGGGACTGAAGCAAGATTTGCTTTGCCTTAACTATAGGCCGGGAAGCAGCAAAACTGGCTGGGTTTTGTCCTATCTGGCATCTAAGTATTAAAAGAAACGCCAAGGCCGTCAGTGTGGAAAGGTAATTCCATCAGTGTTCCTTTGTTAGAGGAATGCCTGAGTCTTTTGAGACAAACAGCTAGTTTCTCCAAGGGAGCTGGAAGAGGGATATACAAAGTCTGCATTCATGTTTGCTACAGAAATGCCACTGTGCTGTCCCTGTCTGTGTGTCCCCATCAGTTCCCCTGAGAAACATGCTGTTTCTCTAAGTTTCAAGGAAGGAGTGATGAGGTGAGTGACCAGCTCAGAGGCCCAAAGGAGGGAAAACATCAAGCGACATTATTGGGCACCAAAAGGAGATTTGAGAAAGGGGGCAGCATGAATGCCTCCACTTTGAGAGGAAGCTTTGGAGTTGCCTCTCGCCTGAACAACTTGCAAATTCTAGCTCCTCTCAGAGCTGGAGGAGAGCCAGCAGGAGGAGTCCTGCTGCTTCTGCAGGGCAGGAGATGAGGTTCTGGGCCCTTGGACACAGACAGACTCCTGGGCACGTTCAGCTGGAGACACCTTGCAGAGAAGCACCCACAAGAGCCAGGGCTGTCCCTGCACTGCTTTTGCCCGTCTCCTCAGACGACTCAGGAGAAAAACCCAATGGAAGGGCTCTCAGAGCAAGCTTGCAGCAGCAGAAGTAAAAGGGGCAGAGGTGGCCCATGCCTCTTTCTGTCCCATGGCTCCCCTGGGGTTCTACATGGAATGTTGGGCTGTGCCCATAGCAACTGTCGTTGTCTCCTGCTCCTGCGGCCCTTAGTGGAACGCTGCTGGAGCAGCGCTGGAGCAGCAGCTGCAGGATCAGCTCCTGGGCTGTCCCTGACCAGCCACCTCCTGCACTCAGCGCCACACCCGGACTCTGCACCCACATCCTCGTCTCCTCGGCTGCCTCCAGGCATCCCCACAGCACTTGGGGATCGTCCAAGGTAAGAAAATCCCCGTTTGCCCTCAAAGCACTAACACAAGGGCACGAGGCTCCAGCTGCCTCTCCCGCCAACCACGACACACAGGCTGCCTGCTCACTTTCCCCACAACAGGTTCCATGTCCTTCAGAAGCTGAAAGCAAGCTTCAGCTTCTGAAGGAATCGTGTTGCCTCCCAGGCAAACACAGACCTTTCCATAGAGGATGTAGAGAGCTGTCCCAGTGCAGTTGCAGATCCTCCTCCACGGATCACCTGCTTCAAAGTTCTTGGCACCCATTGCAGCCCTAAACCTAGCTTGTGGTGACCCCAAAACAAATTGGTCATGCCTGAGGAGTTCAGGGCTTCAGTGTCAACAAATCCCCTTATGCCCTGACTCAGCTCACACCTGCTCCAAAGCTGCAAAAACCAGAATGATGGCACTTCTCCTCTGGGATCCCTCTCATTCAGGCCATGGAAGCATTTCACTGGCCTTGTCCTCAAACACAGCTGTTCAACTTCAAAAATCATCTGCTATCAGCAATCCTTATGTGCTTACAGAGTTACATCTCTGATAGATACATTCTATTTTCATATCCTGTAGATACTTCTTTCAATGCATGTAGGGCTGCTTCTACCTCATGCTCAGGGGCAGCTGTGAAATGCCATCTTCTCAAGAACACAATCACAGTACCAGAGAATTTTCTGGCTTGCAAGGGATTCTCAAAATCACTGAGCCCAACTGCAGGGCCTGCCCGGGGCAGCCTCAACAATCACACCCTGTGCCCAAGAGCGCTGTCCAAACACTTTTGGAGCTCAGTCAGCCTTGGTGCTGGCACCCCTTCCCTGGAGAGCCTCTTCCAGTGGCCAAGCACCCTCTGGGTGAAGAGCCTTTTCCTTCTATCCACCCTAAGCCTGCACTGCCACATCTTGCAGCCCATTCTCTTGGCTCCTCCCAGTGGCCCCAGCACTGAAGAGAGTAGTGCATGGCCTTCTGCTTCCCCTCCTCAGGAAGCTGCTGACTGCTAGAGGCTCCTGCCTAGGCAATTCCACCTCAAAAGCACGGCAATGACAGCAAAAAGAAAGGAGCTGGGACAGAGGAGCTCAGGGCTTGCAACCATGAGGTCGAGAAGGAAGGCTACTGACACATCCTGGGCGGAACGATTTCTAACTGGAGCATTGTTTGGATCTTTTTCAGGTGGAAAGGAGAGGCACAATGAAAAGGAAAGCAAGAGGCAACAATCAGCCGTGAGTTTTGGCCTAGGGTTAAAGGACAGCAAACTGGAGGAATGGCCAGGAGGAGAACTGCTCTTTCAGAGTCAGGCTGGGATTGCTTCAAGCCTGTGCAGCCACAGGAAGGCTCTCTCCAGCACTTGCCTTTCTTACCTTCACCTCTTTCTTCCTTTAGGCACATCAATGTTGGCAGCGACTTTCAGGCTGAGCTCCCAGAGCTGCAGAGCAGAGCACCAAGTGAGGATGAAGAGCCTGCAAGCCTGGTCTGGAAGCCCTGGGGAGAAGATGACTCTGACATGGAAAAACCTGACAGAGGTAGCTTCTCTTCAAGCTTTTCTTCCACCCCTGACATACTTGGATCTTTCAAAGTCTCCTTTTGCATAGAAAGGCAGCTTCTTGCAGCCTCCGCTTCTCTCCCTGTCTCACGTGTCTTCCCATCTAGAAGTGTTAGAGGCAAGGAGAACGCTCTGCTTCTGCAGCAGAGCAGCAAAAAGAGCAAGCATCTTGCTCTCCAAATCGGTCAGGCCCATTTGCCACTGCAAGAGAGGAGATTGGCCTCCACTTCTTCTACAAGAAGCTGCTCTGAAGGGAGAGCCAGCACTGCGGGGGCCCTTGCTTCAGCTGGCCCTGTCTTTGCTCTCCTTTTCATGCTCTCCAAGCCGCTGCCTTTAGCTCCTGGCCTTTCCTTCCGCCTTGCATGGCAACCTTTGCTCTTGCTGGCCTCAAGGCTGACTTGGGCTGCCTTTTTGTTGTGCTTGCAGTAAGACAACTGCTGGACATGGCCAGCTCCCGTGGCATTGCCGGGCCAGCAGCTGACCTGGAGCGCGCCCTGCACTGCCTGCACCAGGCAGGCGGCAGCCTTCCGGTAAGAAGCCGCTCTGTGGGTGCACAGAAGAGGGCACAGGGAATGCACAAGGCCCGGCCACTGGCACAGCCTTTCCTGCCTGCTCCTTGATGAAGGCTCTTGACAGGGAGCAGAGCACCTGCTGCCTGCTGTGTCTCCTCCAGCTGCGTCAGGGCTGAGCCCAAACGGCTCCAGCAGGGAGAATCTCCCTCCTGCAGGCAGCGGCGCAAGCTCCTGCAGCCTGCTTCCTTGGAAATCGCCTGCAGCTCTGGCTGCTCTAAGACATTTGGAGAGGAAATTCCCAGAAGCCTCACTCAGCTGAGGCCATTCTGGGTGCAGGAGCCACAAAATCATTCGCTTGGGGAGCAAAATGCCACTCTTGGGCACCAGCATCAAAGGGCTGGGCAGCAAAAACTAGGCACTGGGATCAAATCCCAGGCTTTCACATGGCATACAGTTGCTTGAATGTCTGAAGAGGCAAAGTAGCTGAAAGGCAGCATCTGTGCTTTTCGGCTCATTTTGGATGTGGTGGGGCACCTAAAGCCTTTTCCCCTTGGATCTTGCAGGAGGCTCTGGAGATGTTGCTCTCAGGGGGTCCTGCAACAGCTCAAGGCCATCCCTTGGCTGATTATCATTACGCAGGTAAGCAAAGCAGAGCTTCTTCCTTCACTGACAGATGCTGCCGTCCCCTTCAGTGTTGTGGCAAGTGTTTCTGCTTCAACAAATTGTGCTTAACACCAGCACAAGGTCTTGTCTTCTCAGGGGCTGGCGAAAGCACCAGCATCTAGACCTTCAGCTTTACTTCTTTTCCAATCCTTTTCCCGGCGGAATGCCTGCTCTTGTCTTCATCACCTTCTGAGGCAGCAGACATGTACTCACACGGGAATGATGGTCTGCAACCATTTGCTTGCGGCGGCCAGTGGGATCTACTTCATGTGGATCGAGTGATCCATTTACCTGCTGCTTTTTATTGCCAGGCTCTGATAGATGGACACCTGAGGAGAAGGACTCCTTCCAAAAGGCTTTCCACACCTACGGCAAGGATTTTCATCTCATCCAGAAGCAGGTAATGCCGCAGGACATTCTTTACCTGAGCAGATCATCAGGAGGAAAGCTTGCTTCTAGCTGGTAACAAACACTGGGCTTCGGTCTCTCTCTTCTCAAGTACCAAAACTGCTCAAGTAGTAACAAAACGGGACATCAAAGGCCTGTGTGAAAAGGATGATCCTGTCTCTCCAGCCCTTTTCTCCAAGCTCCTTTGGAATATGATGATTTATTCTCTCAGACTTGTCGCACACCTCTGCTGCTCCTTCCACAAGACATTGTGCTGGCATAACTGGAGTGAACCCGGCAAAGAAGACCTGTGCTAGATGGATTTCTTGTTGATCTGTGCATTACGTGTGCTACCACCTAGCATGATACACGGTTTACTACATTGCATGATGCCTCTCTTTCTCCATCTTCATTTCATTTTACACCCTACTCCATTTACTTCATGATTTTACTTCCTACTTTACTCCATCTTCTACTTTTTCCCCAAAGCACCCTACAAAGGAATTTTAGATTCCTTCTTTTTCTCTTCACAACAGATCCAGACTAAGACTGTGGCACAGTGTGTGGAGTACTACTACACCTGGAAAAAGGAGCATAGAGTTGCTAGCACTCTTGCTCAGGTGAGGGGGAAGAAAATCCAGGCATGCCAGGAGGGTGGAGAAACTGGGAGAAGGGGAGAAAACCTGCTGGCCAGCCGTGCCAGACGCTGCTTTGCCAGGATCACATTGTCCCATGCACTGGGAAAGGCACAGCAGATGCTGCCCAGGCCTTCCTTCTGCTGCTGCCCTGAAATACGCCATTCTGGAGCCTAACTCTGAGCCAAAAAAGCCGCACCACCACCCAAATGGGCTTGGACTCTCTACAGATGGCTTTCTCAAGGGCTGCCACCTTTGCTGACTCCAATCAGACCCTTCATTCCCCACTTCACTCCTCCTGACATCTGCAATCCCTGTCTTCAGGGAGATGTTGCAGATTTTCAGGCAGTTTTTCTAGCATCCCAGCATACTCCCCAAGAAGCAGCTGCCAGTGCTGTGGCTCCCCTCAGACTTTCCTTACCAGCAAAGAGCAATTTGGTGGGCAAGAGTGAGAGAGAGAGAGAGAGAGAAAGAGAGAGAGAGATTATTCTGGGTTGTATAAAAGGTCTAACCATGTGTCTTCCCTAATTTGACTGAATTTCCATCCCATTCCCTAGACATTTCTGCAGGAAAACCCAAGGGAAATAAATGTTAGGCAGAGAGGTAGAAATAAGAAATGTAGAATTCTAGATAGCCACACATTTATCCCACCCCTTTGGCCTGTAGCAAAGAGGAGCATTTCCCTCCAAGCTCTGCCTTGGCAGCCCGCCGCAGCCCACTGGCAAAGGCAGCCCTTTCCTCAGCTCTTGAGGCTTTGCAAGGATTTGCTTAGGCCAATAGATTTTTGTGCTGGACGCAGGCATTTCCAGCTTTCTGACGGGAAGGAAACATTGAAACAGGATTCTTTGATTTCCAGGCTGTGGGCGAAGGCAAGAGGAGCAAAAGCCCCCCCAGAAAGGAGGATGGGCAGACAGGGAAGAGAAGCCGCAAGAGGGCTGGCAGCGCCCAGTGTCCCTGCTGCCAACCGCGCCAGCCGCCCCGTTCGGCGGGAGGCCCCTTTCCCTGCGGCCAGTGCAAACGGTGCGCAACTTCCTGCTCTTTCTGCTCCAACCTGCGCCTTGGCACTACAACAGGCTGACCCTTTGCAAAGGCGCCGCAGCGCAAGCTCAGGCCACTTGCACCATCGCCCCTCGCAGCCCTGCTCAAGCTTACAACCCACCTCAAACCCAAACAGCTCACTTCCAACCCAGCCTTCACAATGAAACCTTACCCTGCCCCAACAACACACACTGCATACAAGTAGCAACAGATCCATCAAAGCTTGCTTTGATGCTGCTGATCAAATTCCAAATAGGATGCAGCAAAAGGAGGAAGACATTTCAAGGCATTGAAACAAGAAAGATCCGACTCATGCTCTGATCAATTCACAACGTGCCACTGCCCAAAAAGACAGAAATTCATACTAAAAGGCAGATCTTGCCACTTGCTGTAATGGTGTGTATTAAATTGAACAATGGATGGTTTGTTTCCTGTCTTCCAGGCTGTTTGAAACCATGCAGGAAAGGAACAAACACAGGAGAAGACATCGTCCTCGCAAAGAAGCAGAGCCTCTCCGCAAGAAGAAAAGACCAAATTAGACAAGCCTGCAGCTTGTCCAGCCAGGCCTAGCAAGGCTTAGGACTAGATAGGAATAGGACTGGTTTTTAAGCTTCGATAACGTCAATAGAACTAGATAGGAATAGGACTGGTTTTTAAGCTTTTAGACTTGTTCAAATTCTATTTAGTTAGTTTACATGATAGGAATCTCCTCAATTTCTTAGTTAAGGTACATGAGTATTATTGAAGATTCATTAGTAGGATTAGATTGATCAGTCAATGTAAGAGGCTTGGTGTTGGCTACGCTCCGTCTTTTGTCATTTTGCCTTTGTTGAGACACAATCTGTCTTTATCATTAAACCATGTTTGTTCCACTTTATCTTTTGGTCTGTATGAAATCACTGCGGCAATCAAAGACGGCACTTGCCCTGAGAGGAGAATCTGGGCACGCACGACCTCCCCAAGGCCCGGCCCCTTGCTCAGCTGGCAGGACTGGCAAAGGTGTGTCTCCTTTACTGCCAGGGAAAGAACGCTGGCGCTTCATCCTTTGATTCCTACAAATCTCAGCTGCCAGTGGAAAGGGAGGCTTTGTTTAATTCAATGAATTGGATCAAAATGAGTGCTCTGCTCTCACCATCATTTCTGCCCTAAAAGCAACAGCTTTAGTCCTTTTTGTAGCCCAGCAACATAACTTTGCTTCATTTTGGGGCACTGATGCACCTGACCACCTTGGAAGACGTTTCTAGAACCCCTCCAATTCTATCCAATTCATATCCCATGCACCACAAAGGCATCAGTAGTTCAGTTTCAGTTCCTCTTGAAAGGACCCCTCTCCCGCTCTGGGCCTCCACCAATCTCCTTAGCTAAAGCAGAGCAGCTGGGATCATTATCCTCTCTCTGGCTTCCCACAGCTTAGGTATTTGCACCAAAGAAAAAGCAAACTCCCTCTTTCATCTAGCCCAGCAAATGGCACTGCCCAGCAAGGCTTTGGTGGCAGGGGCTGTGCAGGGTGGAGAGGGGGCGAGGGAGGGGGCAATTGCCAGGCTGCTTCTGGGAAGCTCAGGGAAGCTTGCCCTTGTCTGATGGAGCCAGTGCAGCTGGGCTTTGGAGCCTACAAAGTATCTGCCTTGCAGTGGCACTTGTTACAGCTGCCCCCTCACTTTGCTGCCCTGTGGGCAACATGCAGCCCGGGAAGGAAGCAAGATTGGGACTGAAGCAAGATTTGCTTTGCCTTAACTATAGGCCGGGAAGCAGCAAAACTGGCTGGGTTTTGTCCTATCTGGCATCTAAGTATTAAAAGAAATGCCAAGGCCGTCAGTGTGGAAAGGTAATTCCATCAGTGTTCCTTTGTTAGAGGAATGCCTGAGTCTTTTGAGACAAACAGCTAGTTTCTCCAAGGGAGCTGGGAGAGAGATATACAAAGTCGGCATTCATGTTTGCTACAGAAATGCCACTGTGCTGTCCCTGTCTGTGTGTCCCCATCAGTTCCCCTGAGAAACATGCTGTTTCTCTAAGTTTCAAGGAAGGAGTGATGAGGTGAGTGACCAGCTCAGAGGCCCAAAGGAGGGAAAACATCAAGCGACATTATTGGGCACCAAAAGGAGATTTGAGAAAGGGGGCAGCATGAATGCCTCCACTTTGAGAGGAAGCTTTGGAGTTGCCTCTCGCCTGAACAACTTGCAAATTCTAGCTCCTCTCAGAGCTGGAGGAGAGCCAGCGGGAGGAGTCCTGCTGCTTCTGCAGGGCAGGAGATGAGGTTCTGGGCCCTTGGACACAGACAGACTCCTGGGCACGTTCAGCTGGAGACACCTTGCAGAGAAGCACCGACAAGAGCCAGGGCTGTCCCTGCACTGCTTTTGCCCGTCTCCTCAGACGACTCAGGAGAAAAACCCAATGGCAAGGCTCTCAGAGCAAGCTTGCAGCAACAGAAGTAAAAGGGGCAGAGGTGGCCCATGCCTCTTTCTGTCCCATGGCTCCCCTGGGGTTCTACATGGAATGTTGGGCTGTGCCCATAGCAACTGTCGTTGTCTCCTGCTCCTGCGGCCCTTGGTGGAACGCTGCTGGAGCAGCGCTGGAGCAGCAGCTGCAGGATCAGCTCCTGGGCTGTCCCTGACCAGCCACCTCCTGCACTCAGCGCCACACCCGGCCTCTGCACCCACATCCTCGTCTCCTCGGCTGCCTCCAGGCATCCCCACAGCACTTGGGGATCGTCAAAGGTAAGAAAATCCCCGTTTGCCCTCAAAGCACTAACACAAGGGCACGAGGCTCCAGCTGCCTCTCCCGCCAACCACGACACACAGGCTGCCTGCTCACTTTCCCCACACCAGGTTCCATGTCAAAGCAAGCTGCAGCTTCTGAAGGAATCGTGTTGCCTCCCAGGCAAACACAGACCTTTCCATAGAGGATGTAGAGAGCTGTCCCAGTGCAGTTGCAGATCCTCCTCCACGGATCACCTGCTTCAAAGTTCTTGGCACCCATTGCAGCCCTAAACCTAGTTTGTGGTGACCCCAAAACAAATTGGTCACGCCTGAGGAGTTCAGGGCTTCAGTGTCAACAAATCCCCTTATGCCCTGACTCAGCTCACACCTGCTCCAAAGCTGCAAAAACCAGAATGATGGCACTTCTCCTCTGGGATCCCTCTCATTCAGGCCATGGAAGCATTTCACTGGCCTTGTCCTCAAACACAGCTGTTCAACTTCAAAAATCATCTGCTATCAGCAATCCTTATGTGCTTACAGAGTTACATCTCTGATAGATACATTCTATTTTCATATCCTGTAGAGACTTCTTTCAATGCATGTAGGGCTGCTTCTACCTCATGCTCAGGGGCAGCTGTGAAATGCCATCTTCTCAAGAACACAATCACAGTACCAGAGAATTTTCTGGCTTGCAAGGGATTCTCAAAGATCACTGAGCCCAACTCCAGGGCCTGCCCGGGGCAGCCTCAACAATCACACCCTGTGCCCAAGAGCGCTGTCCAAACACTTTTGGAGCTCAGTCAGCCTTGGTGCTGGCACCCCTTCCCTGGAGAGCCTCTTCCAGTGGCCAAGCACCCTCTGGGTGAAGAGCCTTTTCCTTCTATCCACCCTAAGCCTGCACTGCCACATCTTGCAGCCCATTCTCTTGGCTCCTCCCAGTGGCCCCAGCACTGAAGACAGTAGTGCATGGCCTTCTGCTTCCCCTCCTCAGGAAGCTGCTGACTGCTAGAGGCTCCTGCCTAGGCAATTGCACCTCAAAAGCATGGCAATGCCAGCAAAAAGAAAGGAGCTGGGACAGAGGAGCTCAGGGTTTGCAACGATGAAGTTGAGAAGGAAGGCTACTGACACATCCTGGGCACAACGATTTCTAACTGGAGCATTGTTTGGATCTTTTTCAGGTGGAAAGGAGAGGCACAATGAAAAGGAAAGCAAGAGGCAACAATCAGCCGTGAGTTTTGGCCTAGGGTTAAAGGACAGCAAACTGGAGGAATGGCCAGGAGGAGAACTGCTCTTTCAGAGTCAGGCTGGGATTGCTTCAAGCCTGTGCAGCCACAGGAAGGCTCTCTCCAGCACTTGCCTTTCTTACCTTCACCTCTTTCTTCCTTTAGGCACATCAATGTTGGCAGCGACTTTCAGGCTGAGCTCCCAGAGCTGCAGAGCAGAGCACCAAGTGAGGATGAAGAGCCTGCAAGCCTGGTCTGGAAGCCCTGGGGAGAAGATGACTCTGACATGGAAAAACCTGACAGAGGTAGCTTCTCTTCAAGCTTTTCTTCCACCCCTGACATACTTGGATCTTTCAAAGTCTCCTTTTGCATAGAAAGGCAGCTTCTTGCAGCCTCCGCTTCTCTCCCTGTCTCACGTGTCTTCCCATCTAGAAGTGTTAGAGGCAAGGAGAACGCTCTGCTTCTGCAGCAGAGCAGCAAAAAGAGCAAGCATCTTGCTCTCCAAATCGGTCAGGCCCATTTGCCACTGCAAGAGAGGAGATTGGCCTCCACTTCTTCTACAAGAAGCTGCTCTGATGGGAGAGCCAGCACTGCGGGGGCCCTTGCTTCAGCTGGCCCTGTCTTTGCTCTCCTTTTCATGCTCTCCAAGCCGCTGCCTTTAGCTCCTGGCCTTTCCTTCCGCCTTGCATGGCAACCTTTGCTCTTGCTGCCCTCAAGGATGACTTGGGCTGCCTTTTTGTTGTGCTTGCAGTAAGACAACTGCTGGACATGGCCAGCTCCCGTGGCATTGCCGGGCCAGCAGTTGACCTGGAGCGCGCCCTGCACTGCCTGCACCAGGCAGGCGGCAGCCTTCCGGTAAGAAGCCGCTCTGTGGGCGCACAGAAGAGGGCACAGGGAATGCACAAGGCCCGGCCACTGGCACAGCCTTTCCTGCCTGCTCCTTGATGAAGGCTCTTGACAGGGAGCAGAGCACCTGCTGCCTGCTGTGTCTCCTCCAGCTGCGTCAGGGCTGAGCCCAAACGGCTCCAGCAGGGAGAATCTCCCTCCTGGAGGTGGCGGCGCAAGCTCCTGCAGCCTGCTGCCTTGGAAATCGCCTGCAGCTCTGGCTGCTCTAAGACATCTGGAGAGGAAATTCCCAGAAGCCTCACTCAGCTGAGGCCATTCTGGCTGCAGGAGCCCCAAAATCATTCGCTTGGGGAGCAAAATGCCACTCTTGGGCAGCAGCATCAAAGGGCTGGGCAGCAAAAACTAGGCACTGGGATCAAATCCCAGGCTTTCACATGGCATACAGTTGCTTGAATGTCTGAAGAGGCAAAGTAGCTGAAAGGCAGCATCTGTGCTTTTCGGCTCATTTTGGGTGTGGTGGGGCGCCTAAAGCCTTTTCCCCTTGGATCTTGCAGGAGGCTCTGGAGATGTTGCTCTCAGGGGGGCCTGCAACACCTCAAGGCCATCCCTTGGCTGATTATCATTACGCAGGTAAGCAAAGCAGAGCTTCTTCCTTCACTGACAGATGCTGCCGTCCCCTTCAGTGTTGTGGCAAGTGTTTCTGCTTCAACAAATTGTGGTTAACACCAGCACAAGGTCTTGTCTTCTCAGGGGCTGGGGAAAGCACCAGCATCTAGTCCTTCAGCTTTACTCCTTTTCCAATCCTTTTCCCCGCGGAATGCCTGCTCTTGTCTTCATCACCTTCTGAGGCAGCAGACATGTACTCACACGGGAATGATGGTCTGCAACCATTTGCTTGCGGCGGCCAGTGGGATCTACTTCATGTGGATCGAGTGATCCATTTACCTGCTGCTTTTTATTGCCAGGCTCTGATAGATGGACACCTGAGGAGAAGGACTCCTTCCAAAAGGCTTTCCACACCTACGGCAAGGATTTTCATCTCATCCAGAAGCAGGTAATGCCGCAGGACATTCTTTATCTGAGCAGATCATCAGGAGGAAAGCTTGCTTCTAGCTGGTAACAAACACTGGGCTTCGGTCTCTCTCTTCTCAAGTACCAAAACTGCTCAAGTAGTAACAAAACGGGACATCAAAGGCCTGTGTGAAAAGGATGATCCTGTCTCTCCAGCCCTTTTCTCCAAGCTCCTTTGGAATATGATGATTTATTCTCTCAGACTTGTCGCACACCTCTGCTGCTGCTTCCACAAGACATTGTGCTGGCATAACTGGAGTGAACCCGGCAAAGAAGACCTGTGCTAGATGGATTTCTTGTTGATCTGTGCATTACATGCGCTACCACCTAGCATGATACACGGTTTACTACATTGCATGATGCCTCTCTTTCTCCATCTTCATTTCATTTTACACCCTACTCCATTTACTTCATGATTTTACTTCCTACTTTACTCCATCTTCTACTTTTTCCCCAAAGCACCCTACAAAGGAATTTTAGATTCCTTCTTTTTCTCTTCACAACAGATCCAGACTAAGACCGTGGCACAGTGTGTGGAGTACTACTACACCTGGAAAAAGGAGCATAGAGTTGCTAGCACTCTTGCTCAGGTGAGGGGGAAGAAAATCCAGGCATGCCAGGAGGGTGGAGAAACTGGGAGAAGGGGAGAAAACCTGCTGGCCAGGCATGCCAGACACCGCTTTGCCAGGATCACATTGTCCCATGCGCTGGGAAAGGCACAGCAGATGCTGCCCAGGCCTTCCTTCTGCTGCTGCCCTGAAATACGCCATTCTGGAGCCTAACTCTGAGCCAAAAAAGCCGCACCACCACCCAAATGGGCTTGGACTCTCTACAGATGGCTTTCTCAAGGGCTGTCACATTTGCTGACTCCAATCAGACCCTTCATTCCCCACTTCACTCCTCCTGACATCAGCAATCCCTGTCTTCAGGGAGATGTTGCAGATTTTCAGGCAGTTTTTCTAGTATCCCCGCATACTCCCCAAGAAGCAGCTGCCAGTGCTGTGGCTCCCCTCAGACTTTCCTTACCAGCAAAGAGCAATTTGGTTGGCAAGAGTGAGAGAGAGAGAGAGAGAAAGAGAGAGAGAGATTATTCTAGGTTGTAGAAAAGGTCTAACCATGTGTCTTCCCTAATTTGACTGAATTTCCATCCCATTCCCTAGACATTTCTGCAGGAAAACCCAAGGGAAATAAATGTTAGGCAGAGAGGTAGAAATAAGAAATGTAGAATTCTAGATAGCCACACATTTATCCCACCCCTTTGGCCTGTAGCAAAGAGGAGCATTTCCCTCCAAGCTCTGCCTTGCAGCCCGCCGCAGCCCACTGGCAAAGGCAGCCCTTTCCTCAGCTCTTCAGGCTTTGCAAGGATTTGCTTAGGCCAATAGATTTTTGTGCTGGACGCAGGCATTTCCAGCTTTCTGACGGGAAGGAAACATTGAAACAGGATTCTTTGATTTCCAGGCTGTGGGCGAAGGCAAGAGGAGCAAAAGCCCCCCCAGAAAGGAGGATGGGCAGACAGGGAAGAGAAGCCGCAAGAGGGCTGGCAGCGCCCAGTGTCCCTGCTGCCAACCGCGCCAGCCGCCCCGTTCGGCGGGAGGCCCCTTTCCCTGCGGCCAGTGCAAACGGTGCGCAACTTCCTGCTCTTTCTGCTCCAACCTGCGCCTTGGCGCTACAACAGGCTGACCCTTTGCAAAGGCGCCGCAGCGCAAGCTCAGGCCACTTGCACCATCGCCCCTCGCAGCCCTGCTCAAGCTTACAACCCACCTCAAACCCAAACAGCTCACTTCCAACCCAGCCTTCACAATGAAACCTTACCCTGCCCCAACAACACACACTGCATACAAGTAGCAACAGATCCATCAAAGCTTGCTTTGATGCTGCTGATCAAATTCCAAATAGGATGCAGCAAAAGGAGGAAGACATTTCAAGGCATTGAAACAAGAAAGATCCGACTCATGCTCTGATCAATTCACAACGTGCCACTGCCCAAAAAGACAGAAATTCATACTAAAAGGCAGATCTTGCCACTTGCTGTAATGGTGTGTACTAAATTGAACAATGGATGGTTTGTTTCCTGTCTTCCAGGCTGTTTGAAACCATGCAGGAAAGGAACAAACACAGGAGAAGACATCGCCCTCGCAAAGAAGCAGAGCCTCTCCCCAAGAAGAAAAGACCAAATTAGACAAGCCTGCAGCTTGTCCAGCCAGGCCTAGCAAGGCTTAGGACTAGATAGGAATAGGACTGGTTTTTAAGCTTCGATAACGTCAATAGAACTAGATAGGAATAGGACTGGTTTTTAAGCTTTTAGACTTGTTCAAATTCTATTTAGTTAGTTTACATGATAGGAATCTCCTCAATTTCTTAGTTAAGGTACATGAGTATTATTGAAGATTCATTAGTAGGATTAGATTGATCAGTCAATGTAAGAGGCTTGGTGTTGGCTACGCTCCGTCTTTTGTCATTTTGCCTTTGTTGAGACACAATCTGTCTTTATCATTAAACCATGTTTGTTCCACTTTATCTTTTGGTCTGTATGAAATCACTGCGGCAATCAAAGACGGCACTTGCCCTGAGAGGAGAATCTGGGCACGCACGACCTCCCCAAGGCCCGGCCCCTTGCTCAGCTGGCAGGACTGGCAAAGGTGTGTCTCCTTTACTGCCAGGGAAAGAACGCTGGCGCTTCATCCTTTGATTCCTACAAATCTCAGCTGCCAGTGGAAAGGGAGGCTTTGTTTAATTCAATGAATTGGATCAAAATGAGTGCTCTGCTCTCACCATCATTTCTGCCCTAAAAGCAACAGCTTTAGTCCTTTTTGTAGCCCAGCAACATAACTTTGCTTCATTTTGGGGCACTGATGCACCTGACCACCTTGGAAGACGTTTCTAGAACCCCTCCAATTCTATCCAATTCATATCCCATGCACCACAAAGGCATCAGTAGTTCAGTTTCAGTTCCTCTTGAAAGGACCCCTCTCCCGCTCTGGGCCTCCACCAATCTCCTTAGCTAAAGCAGAGCAGCTGGGATCATTATCCTCTCTCTGGCTTCCCACAGCTTAGGTATTTGCACCAAAGAAAAAGCAAACTCCCTCTTTCATCTAGCCCAGCAAATGGCACTGCCCAGCAAGGCTTTGGTGGCAGGGGCTGTGCAGGGTGGAGAGGGGGCGAGGGAGGGGGCAATTGCCAGGCTGCTTCTGGGAAGCTCAGGGAAGCTTGCCCTTGTCTGATGGAGCCAGTGCAGCTGGGCTTTGGAGCCTACAAAGTATCTGCCTTGCAGTGGCACTTGTTACAGCTGCCCCCTCACTTTGCTGCCCTGTGGGCAACATGCAGCCCGGGAAGGAAGCAAGATTGGGACTGAAGCAAGATTTGCTTTGCCTTAACTATAGGCCGGGAAGCAGCAAAACTGGCTGGGTTTTGTCCTATCTGGCATCTAAGTATTAAAAGAAATGCCAAGGCCGTCAGTGTGGAAAGGTAATTCCATCAGTGTTCCTTTGTTAGAGGAATGCCTGAGTCTTTTGAGACAAACAGCTAGTTTCTCCAAGGGAGCTGGGAGAGAGATATACAAAGTCGGCATTCATGTTTGCTACAGAAATGCCACTGTGCTGTCCCTGTCTGTGTGTCCCCATCAGTTCCCCTGAGAAACATGCTGTTTCTCTAAGTTTCAAGGAAGGAGTGATGAGGTGAGTGACCAGCTCAGAGGCCCAAAGGAGGGAAAACATCAAGTGACATTATTGGGCACCAAAAGGAGATTTGAGAAAGGGGGCAGCATGAATGCCTCCACTTTGAGAGGAAGCTTTGGAGTTGCCTCTCGCCTGAACAACTTGCAAATTCTAGCTCCTCTCAGAGCTGGAGGAGAGCCAGCGGGAGGAGTCCTGCTGCTTCTGCAGGGCAGGAGATGAGGTTCTGGGCCCTTGGACACAGACAGACTCCTGGGCACGTTCAGCTGGAGACACCTTGCAGAGAAGCACCCACAAGAGCCAGGGCTGTCCCTGCACTGCTTTTGCCCGTCTCCTCAGACGACTCAGGAGAAAAACCCAATGGCAAGGCTCTCAGAGCAAGCTTGCAGCAACAGAAGTAAAAGGGGCAGAGGTGGCCCATGCCTCTTTCTGTCCCATGGCTCCCCTGGGGTTCTACATGGAATGTTGGGCTGTGCCCATAGCAACTGTCGTTGTCTCCTGCTCCTGCGGCCCTTGGTGGAACGCTGCTGGAGCAGCGCTGGAGCAGCAGCTGCAGGATCAGCTCCTGGGCTGTCCCTGACCAGCCACCTCCTGCACTCAGCGCCACACCCGGCCTCTGCACCCACATCCTCGTCTCCTCGGCTGCCTCCAGGCATCCCCACAGCACTTGGGGATCGTCAAAGGTAAGAAAATCCCCGTTTGCCCTCAAAGCACTAACACAAGGGCACGAGGCTCCAGCTGCCTCTTCCGCCAACCACGACACACAGGCTGCCTGCTCACTTTCCCCACACCAGGTTCCATGTCAAAGCAAGCTGCAGCTTCTGAAGGAATCGTGTTGCCTCCCAGGCAAACACAGACCTTTCCATAGAGGATGTAGAGAGCTGTCCCAGTGCAGTTGCAGATCCTCCTCCACGGATCACCTGCTTCAAAGTTCTTGGCACCCATTGCAGCCCTAAACCTAGTTTGTGGTGACCCCAAAACAAATTGGTCACGCCTGAGGAGTTCAGGGCTTCAGTGTCAACAAATCCCCTTATGCCCTGACTCAGCTCACACCTGCTCCAAAGCTGCAAAAACCAGAATGATGGCACTTCTCCTCTGGGATCCCTCTCATTCAGGCCATGGAAGCATTTCACTGGCCTTGTCCTCAAACACAGCTGTTCAACTTCAAAAATCATCTGCTATCAGCAATCCTTATGTGCTTACAGAGTTACATCTCTGATAGATACATTCTATTTTCATATCCTGTAGAGACTTCTTTCAATGCATGTAGGGCTGCTTCTACCTCATGCTCAGGGGCAGCTGTGAAATGCCATCTTCTCAAGAACACAATCACAGTACCAGAGAATTTTCTGGCTTGCAAGGGATTCTCAAAGATCACTGAGCCCAACTCCAGGGCCTGCCCGGGGCAGCCTACACAATCACATGCCCAAGAGCGCTGTCCAAACACTTTTGGAGCTCAGTCAGCCTTGGTGCTGGCACCCCTTCCCTGGAGAGCCTCTTCCAGTGGCCAAGCACCCTCTGGGTGAAGAGCCTTTTCCTTCTATCCACCCTAAGCCTGCACTGCCACATCTTGCAGCCCATTCTCTTGGCTCCTCCCAGTGGCCCCAGCACTGAAGACAGTAGTGCATGGCCTTCTGCTTCCCCTCCTCAGGAAGCTGCTGACTGCTAGAGGCTCCTGCCTAGGCAATTGCACCTCAAAAGCATGGCAATGCCAGCAAAAAGAAAGGAGCTGGGACAGAGGAGCTCAGGGTTTGCAACGATGAAGTTGAGAAGGAAGGCTACTGACACATCCTGGGCACAACGATTTCTAACTGGAGCATTGTTTGGATCTTTTTCAGGTGGAAAGGAGAGGCACAATGAAAAGGAAAGCAAGAGGCAACAATCAGCCGTGAGTTTTGGCCTAGGGTTAAAGGACAGCAAACTGGAGGAATGGCCAGGAGGAGAACTGCTCTTTCAGAGTCAGGCTGGGATTGCTTCAAGCCTGTGCAGCCACAGGAAGGCTCTCTCCAGCACTTGCCTTTCTTACCTTCACCTCTTTCTTCCTTTAGGCACATCAATGTTGGCAGCGACTTTCAGGCTGAGCTCCCAGAGCTGCAGAGCAGAGCACCAAGTGAGGATGAAGAGCCTGCAAGCCTGGTCTGGAAGCCCTGGGGAGAAGATGACTCTGACATGGAAAAACCTGACAGAGGTAGCTTCTCTTCAAGCTTTTCTTCCACCCCTGACATACTTGGATCTTTCAAAGTCTCCTTTTGCATAGAAAGGCAGCTTCTTGCAGCCTCCGCTTCTCTCCCTGTCTCACGTGTCTTCCCATCTAGAAGTGTTAGAGGCAAGGAGAACGCTCTGCTTCTGCAGCAGAGCAGCAAAAAGAGCAAGCATCTTGCTCTCCAAATCGGTCAGGCCCATTTGCCACTGCAAGAGAGGAGATTGGCCTCCACTTCTTCTACAAGAAGCTGCTCTGATGGGAGAGCCAGCACTGCGGGGGCCCTTGCTTCAGCTGGCCCTGTCTTTGCTCTCCTTTTCATGCTCTCCAAGCCGCTGCCTTTAGCTCCTGGCCTTTCCTTCCGCCTTGCATGGCAACCTTTGCTCTTGCTGGCCTCAAGGCTGACTTGGGCTGCCTTTTTGTTGTGCTTGCAGTAAGACAACTGCTGGACATGGCCAGCTCCCGTGGCATTGCCGGGCCAGCAGTTGACCTGGAGCGCGCCCTGCACTGCCTGCACCAGGCAGGCGGCAGCCTTCCGGTAAGAAGCCGCTCTGTGGGCGCACAGAAGAGGGCACAGGGAATGCACAAGGCCCGGCCACTGGCACAGCCTTTCCTGCCTGCTCCTTGATGAAGGCTCTTGACAGGGAGCAGAGCACCTGCTGCCTGCTGTGTCTCCTCCAGCTGCGTCAGGGCTGAGCCCAAACGGCTCCAGCAGGGAGAATCTCCCTCCTGCAGGCGGCGGCGCAAGCTCCTGCAGCCTGCTGCCTTGGAAATCGCCTGCAGCTCTGGCTGCTCTAAGACATCTGGAGAGGAAATTCCCAGAAGCCTCACTCAGCTGAGGCCATTCTGGCTGCAGGAGCCGCAAAATCATTCGCTTGGGGAGCAAAATGCCACTCTTGGGCAGCAGCATCAAAGGGCTGGGCAGCAAAAACTAGGCACTGGGATCAAATCCCAGGCTTTCACATGGCATACAGTTGCTTGAATGTCTGAAGAGGCAAAGTAGCTGAAAGGCAGCATCTGTGCTTTTCGGCTCATTTTGGGTGTGGTGGGGCGCCTAAAGCCTTTTCCCCTTGGATCTTGCAGGAGGCTCTGGAGATGTTGCTCTCAGGGGGGCCTGCAACACCTCAAGGCCATCCCTTGGCTGATTATCATTACGCAGGTAAGCAAAGCAGAGCTTCTTCCTTCACTGACAGATGCTGCCGTCCCCTTCAGTGTTGTGGCAAGTGTTTCTGCTTCAACAAATTGTGCTTAACACCAGCACAAGGTCTTGTCTTCTCAGGGGCTGGGGAAAGCACCAGCATCTAGTCCTTCAGCTTTACTCCTTTTCCAATCCTTTTCCCCGCGGAATGCCTGCTCTTGTCTTCATCACCTTCTGAGGCAGCAGACATGTACTCACACGGGAATGATGGTCTGCAACCATTTGCTTGCGGCGGCCAGTGGGATCTACTTCATGTGGATCGAGTGATCCATTTACCTGCTGCTTTTTATTGCCAGGCTCTGATAGATGGACACCTGAGGAGAAGGACTCCTTCCAAAAGGCTTTCCACACCTACGGCAAGGATTTTCATCTCATCCAGAAGCAGGTAATGCCGCAGGACATTCTTTATCTGAGCAGATCATCAGGAGGAAAGCTTGCTTCTAGCTGGTAACAAACACTGGGCTTCGGTCTCTCTCTTCTCAAGTACCAAAACTGCTCAAGTAGTAACAAAACGGGACATCAAAGGCCTGTGTGAAAAGGATGATCCTGTCTCTCCAGCCCTTTTCTCCAAGCTCCTTTGGAATATGATGATTTATTCTCTCAGACTTGTCGCACACCTCTGCTGCTGCTTCCACAAGACATTGTGCTGGCATAACTGGAGTGAACCCGGCAAAGAAGACCTGTGCTAGATGGATTTCTTGTTGATCTGTGCATTACGTGCGCTACCACCTAGCATGATACACGGTTTACTACATTGCATGATGCCTCTCTTTCTCCATCTTGATTGCATTTTACACCCTACTCCATTTACTTCATGATTTTACTTCCTACTTTCCTCCGTCATCTACTTTTTCCCCAAAGCACCCTACAAAGGAATTTTGGATTCCTTCTTTTTCTCTTCACAACAGATCCAGACTAAGACCGTGGCACAGTGTGTGGAGTACTACTACACCTGGAAAAAGGAGCATAGAGTTGCTAGCACTCTTGCTCAGGTGAGGGGGAAGAAAATCCAGGCATGCCAGGAGGGTGGAGAAACTGGGAGAAGGGGAGAAAACCTGCTGGCCAGGCATGCCAGACACCGCTTTGCCAGGATCACATTGTCCCATGCGCTGGGAAAGGCACAGCAGATGCTGCCCAGGCCTTCCTTCTGCTGCTGCCCTGAAATACACCATTCTGGAGCCTAACTCTGAGCCAAAAAAGCCGCACCACCACCCAAATGGGCTTGGACTCTCTACAGATGGCTTTCTCAAGGGCTGCCACCTTTGCTGACTCCAATCAGACCCTTCATTCCCCACTTCACTCCTCCTGACATCAGCAATCCCTGTCTTCAGGGAGATGTTGCAGATTTTCAGGCAGTTTTTCTAGCATCCCAGCATACTCCCCAAGAAGCAGCTGCCAGTGCTGTGGCTCCCCTCAGACTTTCCTTACCAGCAAAGAGCAATTTGCTTGGCAAGTGTGAGAGAGAGAAAGAGAAAAAGAGAGAGAGACATTATTCTGGGTTGTAGAAAAGGTCTAACCATGTGTCTTCCCTAATTTGACTGAATTTCCATCCCATTCCCTAGACATTTCTGCAGGAAAACCCAAGGGAAATAAATGTTAGGCAGAGAGGTAGAAATAAGAAATGTAGAATTCTAGATAGCCACACATTTATCCCACCCCTTTGGCCTGTAGCAAAGAGGAGCATTTCCCTCCAAGCTCTGCCTTGGCAGCCCGCCGCAGCCCACTGGCAAAGGCAGCCCTTTCCTCAGCTCTTCAGGCTTTGCAAGGATTTGCTTAGGCCAATAGATTTTTGTGCTGGACGCAGGCATTTCCAGCTTTCTGACGGGAAGGAAACCTTGAAACAGGATTCTTTGATTTCCAGGCTGTGGGCGAAGGCAAGAGGAGCAAAAGCCCCCCCAGAAAGGAGGATGGGCAGACAGGGAAGAGAAGCCGCAAGAGGGCTGGCAGCGCCCAGTGTCCCTGCTGCCAACCGCGCCAGCCGCCCCGTTCGGCGGGAGGCCCCTTTCCCTGCGGCCAGTGCAAACGGTGCGCAACTTCCTGCTCTTTCTGCTCCAACCTGCGCCTTGGCACTACAACAGGCTGACCCTTTGCAAAGGCGCCGCAGCGCAAGCTCAGGCCACTTGCACCATCGCCCCTCGCAGCCCTGCTCAAGCTTACAACCCACCTCAAACCCAAACAGCTCACTTCAAACCCAGCCTTCACAATGAAACCTTACCCTGCCCCAACAACACACACTGCATACAAGTAGCAACAGATCCATCAAAGCTTGCTTTGATGCTGCTGATCAAATTCCAAATAGGATGCAGCAAAAGGAGGAAGACATTTCAAGGCATTGAAACAAGAAAGATCCGACTCATGCTCTGATCAATTCACAACGTGCCACTGCCCAAAAAGACAGAAATTCACACTAAAAGGCAGATCTTGCCACTTGCTGTAATGGTGTGTATTAAATTGAACAATGGATGGTTTGTTTCCTGTCTTCCAGGCTGTTTGAAACCATGCAGGAAAGGAACAAACACAGGAGAAGACATCGCCCTCGCAAAGAAGCAGAGCCTCTCCCCAAGAAGAAAAGACCAAATTAGACAAGCCTGCAGCTTGTCCAGCCAGGCCTAGCAAGGCTTAGGACAAGATAGGAATAGGACTGGTTTTTAAGCTTCGATAACGTCAATAGAACTAGATAGGAATAGGACTGGTTTTTGAGCTTTTAGACTTGTTCAAATTCTATTTAGTTAGTTTACATGATAGGAATCTCCTCAAATTCTTAGTTAAGGTACATGAGTATTATTCAAGATTCATTAGTAGGATTAGATTGATCAGTCAATGTAAGAGGCTTGGTGTTGGCTACGCTCCGTCTTTTGTCATTTTGCCTTTGTTGAGACACAATCTGTCCTTATCATTAAACCATGTTTGTTCCCTGCTGTCTTTTGGTCTGTATGAAATCACTGCGGCAATCAAAGACGGCACTTGCCCTGAGAGGAGAATCTGGGCACGCACGACCTCCCCAAGGCCCGGCCCCTTGCTCAGCTGGCAGGACTGGCCAAGGTGTGTCTCCTCTCCTGCCAGGGAAAGAACGCTGGCGCTTCATCCTTTGATTCCTACAAATCTCAGCTGCCAGTGGAAAGGGAGGCTTTGTTTAATTCAATGAATTGGATCAAAATGAGTGCTCTGCTCTCACCATCATTTCTGCCCTAAAAGCAACAGCTTTAGTCCTTTTTGTAGCCCAGCAACAGAACTTTGTTTCATTTTGGGGCACTGATGCACCTGACCACCTTGGAAGACGTTTCTAGAACCCCTCCAATTCTATCCAATTCATATCCCATGCACCACAAAGGCATCAGTAGTTCAGTTTCAGTTTCTCTTGAAAGGACCCCTCTCCCGCTCTGGGCCTCTACCAATCTCCTTAGCTAAAGCAGAGCGGCTGGGATCATTATCCTCTCTCTGGCTTCCCACAGCTTAGGTATTTGCACCAAAGAAGAAGCAAACTCCCTCTTTCATCTAGCCCAGCAAATGGCACTGCCCAGCAAGGCTTTGGTGGCAGGGGCTGTGCAGGGTGGAGAGGGGGCGAGGGAGGGGGCAATTGCCAGGCTGCTTCTGGGAAGCGCAGGGAAGCTTGCCCTTGTCTGATGGAGCCAGTGCAGCTGGGCTTTGGAGCCTACAAAGTATCTGCCTTGCAGTGGCACTTGTTACAGCTGCCCCCTCACTTTGCTGCCCTGTGGGCAACATGCAGCCTGGGAAGCAAGCAAGATTGGGACTGAAGCAAGATTTGCTTTGCCTTAACTATAGGCCGGGAAGCAGCAAAACTGGCTGGGTTTTGTCCTATCTGGCATCTAAGTATTAAAAGAAACGCCAAGGCCGTCAGTGTGGAAAGGTAATTCCATCAGTGTTCCTTTCTTAGAGGAATCCCCGAGTCTTTTGAGACAAACAGCTAGTTTCTCCAAGGGAGCTGGAAGAGGGATATACAAAGTCTGCATTCATGTTTGCTACAGAAATGCCACTGTGCTGTCCCTGTCTGTGTGTCCCCATCAGTTCCCCTGAGAAACATGCTGTTTCTCTAAGTTTCAAGGAAGGAGTGATGAGGTGAGTGACCAGCTCAGAGGCCCAAAAGAAGGGAAAACATCAAGAGGCATTATTGGGAAACAAAAGGAGATTTGAGAAAGGGGGCAGCATGAATGCCTCCACTTTGAGAGGAAGCTTTGGAGTTGCCTCTCGCCTGAACAACTTGCAAATTCTAGCTCCTCTCAGAGCTGGAGGAGAGCCAGTGGGAGGAGTCCTGCTGCTTCTGCAGGGCAGGAGATGAGGTTCTGGGCCCTTGGACACAGACAGGCTCCTGGGCATGTTCAGCTGGAGACACCTTGCAGTGAAGCACCAACAAGAGCCAGGGCTGTCCCTGCACTGCTTTTGCCCGTCTCCTCAGACGACTCAGGAGAAAAACCCAATGGCAAGGCTCTCAGAGCAAGCTTGCAGCAGCAGAAGTAAAAGGGGCAGAGGTGGCCCATGCCTCTTTCTGTCCCATGGCTCCCCTGGGGTTCTACATGGAATGTTGGGCTGTGCCCATAGCAACTGTCGTTGTCTCCTGCTCCTGCGGCCCTTGGTGGAACGCTGCTGGAGCAGCGCTGGAGCAGCAGCTGCAGGATCAGCTCCTGGGCTGTCCCTGACCAGCCACCTCCTGCACTCAGCGCCACACCCGGCCTCTGCACCCACATCCTCGTCTCCTCGGCTGCCTCCAGGCATCCCCACAGCACTTGGGGATCGTCCAAGGTAAGAAAATCCCCGTTTGCCCTCAAAGCACTAACACAAGGGCACGAGGCTCCAGCTGCCTCTCCCACCAACCACGACACACAGGCTGCCTGCTCACTTTCCCCACACCACGTTCCATGTCAAAGCGGGCTGCAGCTTCTGAAGGAATCGTGTTGCCTCCCAGGCAAACACAGACCTTTCCATAGAGGATGTAGAGAGCTGTCCCAGTGCAGTTGCAGATCCTCCTCCACGGATCACCTGCTTCAAAGTTCTTGGCACCCATTGCAGTCCCAAACCTAGCTTGTGGTGACCCCAAAACAAATTGGTCATGCCTGAGGAGTTCAGGGCTTCAGTGTCAACAAATCCCCTTATGCCCTGACTCAGCTCACACCTGCTCCAAAGCTGCAAAAACCAGAATGATGGCACTTCTCCTCTGGGATCCCTCTCATTCAGGCCATGGAAGCATTTCACTGGCCTTGTCCTCAAACACAGCTGTTCAACTTCAAAAATCATCTGCTATCAGCAATCCTTATGTGCTTACAGAGTTACATCTCTGATAGATACATTCTATTTTCATATCCTGTAGATACTTCTTTCAATGCATGTAGGGCTGCTTCTATCTCATGCTCAGGGGCAGCTGTGAAAAGCCACCTTCTCAAGAACACAATCACAGTACCAGAGAATTTTCTGGCTTGCAAGGGATTCTCAAAGATCACTGAGGCCAACTCCAGGGCCTGCCCGGGGCAGCCTCAACAATCACATGCCCAAGAGCGCTGTCCAAACACTTTTGGAGCTCAGTCAGCCTTGGTGCTGGCACCCCTTCCCTGGAGAGCCTCTTCCAGTGGCCAAGCACCCTCTGGGTGAAGAGCCTTTTCCTTCTATCCACCCTAAGCCTGCACTGCCACATCTTGCAGCCCATTCTCTTGGCTCCTCCCAGTGGCCCCAGCACTGAAGAGAGTAGTGCATGGCCTTCTGCTTCCCCTCCTCAGGAAGCTGCTGACTGCTAGAGGCTCCTGCCTAGGCAATTCCACCTCAAAACCACGGCAATGACAGCAAAAAGAAAGGAGCTGGGACAGAGGAGCTCAGGGCTTGCAACCATGAGGTCGAGAAGGAAGGCTACTGACACATCCTGGACGCAAAGATTTCTAACTGGAGTATTGTTTGGATCTTTTTCAGGTGGAAAGGAGAGGCACAATGAAAAGGAAAGCAAGAGGCAACAATCAGCCGTGAGTTTTGGCCTAGGGTTAAAGGACAGCAAACTGGAGGAATGGCCAGGAGGAGAACTGCTCTTTCAGAGTCAGGCTGGGATTGCTTCAAGCCTGTGCAGCCACAGGAAGGCTCTCTCCAGCACTTGCCTTTCTTACCTTCACCTCTTTCTTCCTTTAGGCACATCAATGTTGGCAGCGACTTTCAGGCTGAGCTCCCAGAGCTGCAGAGCAGAGCACCAAGTGAGGATGAAGAGCCTGCAAGCCTGGTCTGGAAGCCCTGGGGAGAAGATGACTCTGACATGGAAAAACCTGACAGAGGTAGCTTCTCTTCAAGCTTTTCTTCCACCCCTGACATACTTGGATCTTTCAAAGTCTCCTTTTGCATAGAAAGGCAGCTTCTTGCAGGCTCCGCTTCTCTCCCTGTCTCACCTGTCTTCCCATCTAGAAGTGTAAGAGGCAAGGAGAACGCTCTGCTTCTGCAGCAGAGCAGCAAAAAGAGCAAGCATCTTGCTCTCCAAATCGGTCAGGCCCATTTGCCACTGCAAGAGAGGAGATTGGCCTCCACTTCTTCTACAAGAAGCTGCTCTGAAGGGAGAGCCAGCACTGCGGGGGCCCTTGCTTCAGCTGGCCCTGTCTTTGCTCTCCTTTTCATGCTCTCCAAGCCGCTGCCTTTAGCTCCTGGCCTTTCCTTCCGCCTTGCATGGCAACCTTTGCTCTTGCTGCCCTCAAGGCTGACTTGGGCTGCCTTTTTGTTGTGCTTGCAGTAAGACAACTGCTGGACATGGCCAGCTCCCGTGGCATTGCCGGGCCAGCAGCTGACCTGGAGCGCGCCCTGCACTGCCTGCACCAGGCAGGCGGCAGCCTTCCGGTAAGAAGCCGCTCTGTGGGCACACAGAAGAGGGCACAGGGAATGCCCAAGGCCCGGCCACTGGCACAGCCTTTCCTGCCTGCTCCTTGATGAAGGCTCTTGACAGGGAGCAGAGCACCTGCTGCCTGCTGTGTCTCCTCCAGCTGCGTCAGAGCTGAGCCCAAACGGCTCCAGCAGGGAGAATCTCCCTCCTGCAGGCGGCGGCGCAAGCTCCTGCAGCCTGCTGCCTTGGAAATCGCCTGCAGCTCTGGCTGCTCTAAGACATCTGGAGAGGAAATTCCCAGAAGCCTCACTCAGCTGAGGCCATTCTGGCTGCAGGAGCCGCAAAATTATTCGCTTGGGGAGCAAAATGCCACTCTTGGGCACCAGCATCAAAGGGCTGGGCAGCAAAAACTAGGCACTGGGATCAAATCCCAGGCTTTCACATGGCATACAGTTGCTTGAATGTCTGAAGAGGCAAAGTAGCTGAAAGGCAGCATCTGTGCTTTTTGGCTCATTTTGGATGTGGTGGGGCGCCTAAAACCTTTTCCCCTTGGATCTTGCAGGAGGCTCTGGAGATGTTGCTCTCAGGGGGGCCTGCAACAGCTCAAGGCCATCCCTTGGCTGATTATCATTACGCAGGTAAGCAAAGCAGAGCTTCTTCCTTCACTGACAGATGCTGCCGTCCCCTTCAGTGTTGTGGCAAGTGTTTCTGCTTCAACAAATTGTGCTTAACACCAGCACAAGGTCTTGTCTTCTCAGGGGCTGGGAAAAGCACCAGCATCTAGTCCTTCAGCTTTACTCCTTTTCCAATCCTTTTCCCAGCGGAATGCCTGCTCTTGTCTTCATCACCTTCTGAGGCAGCAGACATGTACTCACACGGGAATGATGGTCTGAAACCATTTGCTTGCGGCGGCCAGTGGGATCTACTTCATGTGGATCGAGTGATCCATTTACCTGCTGCTTTTTATTGCCAGGCTCTGATAGATGGACACCTGAGGAGAAGGACTCCTTCCAAAAGGCTTTCCACACCTACGGCAAGCATTTTCATCTCATCCAGAAGCAGGTAAAGCCGCAGGACATTCTTTACCTGAGCAGATCATCAGGAGGAAAGCTTGCTTCTAGCTGGTAACAAACACTGGGCTTCGGTCTCTCTCTTCTCAAGTACCAAAACTGCTCAAGTAGTAACAAAACGGGACATCAAAGGCCTGTGTGAAAAGGATGATCCTGTCTCTCCAGCCCTTTTCTCCAAGCTCCTTTGGAATATGATGATTTATTCTCTCAGACTTGTCGCACACCTCTGCTGCTGCTTCCACAAGACATTGTGCTGGCATAACTGGAGTGAACCCGGCAAAGAAGACCTGTGCTAGATGGATTTCTTGTTGATCTGTGCATTACATGCGCTACCACCTAGCATGATACACGGTTTACTACATTGCATGATGCCTCTCTTTCTCCATCTTGATTGCATTTTACACCCTACTCCATTTACTTCATGATTTTACTTCCTACTTTCCTCCGTCATCTACGTTTTCCCCAAAGCACCCTACAAAGGAATTTTAGATTCCTTCTTTTTCTCTTCACAACAGATCCAGACTAAGACCGTGGCACAGTGTGTGGAGTACTACTACACCTGGAAAAAGGAGCATAGAGTTGCTAGCACTCTTGCTCAGGTGAGGGGGAAGAAAATCCAGGCATGCCAGGAGGGTGGAGAAACTGGGAGAAGGGGAGAAAACCTGCTGGCCAGGCATGCCAGACACCGCTTTGCCAGGATCACATTGTCCCATGCGCTGGGAAAGGCACAGCAGATGCTGCCCAGGCCTTCCTTCTGCTGCTGCCCTGAAATACGCCATTCTGGAGCCTAACTCTGAGCCAAAAAAGCCGCACCACCACCCAAATGGGCTTGGACTCTCTACAGATGGCTTTCTCAAGGGCTGCCACCTTTGCTGACTCCAATCAGACCCTTCATTCCCCACTTCACTCCTCCTGACATCAGCAATCCCTGTCTTCAGGGAGATGTTGCAGATTTTCAGGCAGTTTTTCTAGCATCCCAGCATACTCCCCAAGAAGCAGCTGCCAGTGCTGTGGCTCCCCTCAGACTTTCCTTACCAGCAAAGAGCAATTTGCTTGGCAAGTGTGAGAGAGAGAAAGAGAAAGAGAGAGAGAGACATTATTCTGGGTTGTAGAAAAGGTCTAACCATGTGTCTTCCCTAATTTGACTGAATTTCCATCCCATTCCCTAGACATTTCTGCAGGAAAACCCAAGGGAAATAAATGTTAGGCAGATAGGTAGAAATAAGAAATGTAGAATTCTAGATAGCCACACATTTATCCCACCCCTTTGGCCTGTAGCAAAGAGCAGCATTTCCCTCCAAGCTCTGCCTTGCAGCCCGCCGCAGCCCACTGGCAAAGGCAGCCCTTTCCTCAGCTCTTCAGGCTTTGCAAGGATTTGCTTAGGCCAATAGATTTTTGTGCTGGACGCAGGCATTTCCAGCTTTCTGACGGGAAGGAAACCTTGAAACAGGATTCTTTGATTTCCAGGCTGTGGGCGAAGGCAAGAGGAGCAAAAGCCCCCCCAGAAAGGAGGATGGGCAGACAGGGAAGAGAAGCCGCAAGAGGGCTGGCAGCGCCCAGTGTCCCTGCTGCCAACCGCGCCAGCCGCCCCGTTCGGCGGGAGGCCCCTTTCCCTGCGGCCAGTGCAAACGGTGCGCAACTTCCTGCTCTTTCTGCTCCAACCTGCGCCTCGGCACTAAAACAGGCTGACCCTTTGCAAAGGCGCCGCAGCGCAAGCTCAGGCCACTTGCACCATCGCCCCTCGCAGCCCTGCTCAAGCTTACAACCCACCTCAAACCCAAACAGCTCACTTCAAACCCAGCCTTCACAATGAAACCTTACCCTGCCCCAACAACACACACTGCATACAAGTAGCAACAGATCCATCAAAGCTTGCTTTGATGCTGCTGATCAAATTCCAAATAGGATGCAGCAAAAGGAGGAAGACATTTCAAGGCATTGAAACAAGAAAGATCCGACTCATGCTCTGATCAATTCACAACGTGCCACTGCCCAAAAAGACAGAAATTCACACTAAAAGGCAGATCTTGCCACTTGCTGTAATGGTGTGTATTAAATTGAACAATGGATGGTTTGTTTCCTGTCTTCCAGGCTGTTTGAAACCATGCAGGAAAGGAACAAACACAGGAGAAGACATCGCCCTCGCAAAGAAGCAGAGCCTCTCCCCAAGAAGAAAAGACCAAATTAGACAAGCCTGCAGCTTGTCCAGCCAGGCCTAGCAAGGCTTAGGCGTCAATAGGACTAGATAGGAATAGGACTGGTTTTTAAGCTTTTAGACTTGTTCAAATTCTATTTAGTTAGTTTACATGATAGAAATCTCCTCAATTTCTTAGTTAAGGTACATGAGTATTATTCAAGATTCATTAGTAGGATTAGATTGATCAGTCAATGTAAGAGGCTTGGTGTTGGCTACGCTCTGTCTTTTGTCATTTTGCCTTTGTTGAGACACAATCTGTCTTTATCATTAAACCATGTTTGTTCCCTGCTGTCTTTTGGTCTGTATGAAATCACTGCGGCAATCAAAGACGGCACTTGCCCTGAGAGGAGAATCTGGGCACGCACGACCTCCCCAAGGCCCGGCCCCTTGCTCAGCTGGCAGCACTGGCAAAGCTGGGTCTCCTTTACTGCCAGGGAAAGAACGCTGGCGCTTCATCCTTTGATTCCTACAAATCTCAGCTGCCAGTGGAAAGGGAGGCTTTGTTTAATTCAATGCATTGGATCAAAATGAGTGCTCTGCTCTCACCATCGTTTCTGCCCTAAAAGCAACAGCTTTAGTCCTTTTTGTAGCCCAGCAACAGAACTTTGTTTCATTTTGGGGCACTGATGCACCTGACCACCTTGGAAGACGTTTCTAGAACCCCTCCAATTCTATCCAATTCATATCCCATGCACCACAAAGGCATCAGTAGTTCAGTTTCAGTTTCTCTTGAAAGGACCCCTCTCCCGCTCTGGGCCTCCACCAATCTCCTTAGCTAAAGCAGAGCGGCTGGGATCATTATCCTCTCTCTGGCTTCCCACAGCTTAGGTATTTGCACCAAAGAAGAAGCAAAGTCCCTCTTTCCTCTAGCCCAGCAAATGGCACTGCCCAGCAAGGCTTTGGTGGCAGGGGCTGTGCAGGGTGGAGAGGGGGCGAGGGAGGGGGCAATTGCCAGGCTGCTTCTGGGAAGCAGCGCAGGGAAGCTTGCCCTTGTCTGATGGAGCCAGTGCAGCTGGGCTTTGGAGCCTACAAAGTATCTGCCTTGCAGTGGCACTTGTTACAGCTGCCCCCTCACTCTGCTGCCCTGTGGGCAACATGCAGCCCGGGAAGGAAGCAAGATTGGGACTGAAGCAAGATTTGCTTTGCCTTATCTATAGGCCGGGAAGCAGCAAAACTGGCTGGGTTTTGTCCTATCTGGCATCTAAGTATTAAAAAAAACGTCAAGGCCGTCAGTGTGGAAAGGTAATTCCATCAGTGTTCCTTTGTTAGAGGAATGCCTGAGTCTTTTGAGACAAACAGCTAGTTTCTCCAAGGGAGCTGGAAGAGGGATATACAAAGTCTGCATTCATGTTTGCTACAGAAATGCCACTGTGCTGTCCCTGTCTGTGTGTCCCCATCAGTTCCCCTGAGAAACATGCTGTTTCTCTAAGTTTCAAGGAAGGAGTGATGAGGTGAGTGACCAGCTCAGAGGCCCAAAGGAGGGAAAACATCAAGCGACATTTTTGGGCACCAAAAGGAGATTTGAGAAAGGGGGCAGCATGAATGCCTCCACTTTGAGAGGAAGCTTTGGAGTTGCCTCTCGCCTGAACAACTTGCAAATTCTAGCTCCTCTCAGAGCTGGAGGAGAGCCAGCGGGAGGAGTCCTGCTGGTTCTCCAGGGCAGGAGATGAGGTTCTGGGCCCTTGGACACAGACAGGCTCCTGGGCACGTTCAGCTGGAGACACCTTGCAGAGAAGCACCCACAAGAGCCAGGGCTGTCCCTGCACTGCTTTTGCCCGTCTCCTCAGACGACTCAGGAGAAAAACCCAATGGCAAGGCTCTCAGAGCAAGCTTGCAGCAGCAGAAGTAAAAGGGGCAGAGGTGGCCCATGCCTCTTTCTGTCCCATGGCTCCCCTGGGGTTCTACATGGAATGTTGGGCTGTGCCCATAGCAACTGTCGTTGTCTCCTGCTCCTGCGGCCCTTGGTGGAACGCTGCTGGAGCAGCGCTGGAGCAGCAGCTGCAGGATCAGCTCCTGGGCTGTCCCTGACCAGCCACCTCCTGCACTCAGCGCCACACCCGGCCTCTGCACCCACATCCTCGTCTCCTCGGCTGCCTCCAGGCATCCCCACAGCACTTGGGGATCGTCCAAGGTAAGAAAATCCCCGTTTGCCCTCAAAGCACTAACACAAGGGCACGAGGCTCCAGCTGCCTCTCCCACCAACCACAACACACAGGCTGCGTGCTCACTTTCCTCACACCACGTTCCATTTCAAAGCGGGCTGCATCTTCTGAAGGAATCGTGTTGCCTCCCACGCAAACACAGACCTTTCCACAGAGGATGTAGAGAGTTGTCACAGTGCAGTTGCAGATCCTCCTCCACGGATCACCTGCTTCAAAGGTCTTGGCACCCATTGCAGTCCTAAACCTAGCTTGTGGTGACCCCAAAACAAATTGGTCATGCCTGAGGAGTTCAGGGCTTCAGTGTCAACAAATCCCCTTATGCCCTGACTCAGCTCACACCTGCTCCAAAGCTGCAAAAACCAGAATGATGGCACTTCTCCTCTGGGATCCCTCTCATTCAGGCCATGGAAGCATTTCACTGGCCTTGTCCTCAAACACAGCTGTTCAACTTCAAAAATCATCTGCTATCAGCAATCCTTATGTGCTTACAGAGTTACATCTCTGATAGATACATTCTATTTTCATATCCTGTAGATACTTCTTTCAATGCATGTAGGGCTGCTTCTACCTCATGCTCAGGGGCAGCTGTGAAATGCCATCTTCTCAAGAACACAATCACAGTACCAGAGAATTTTCTGGCTTGCAAGGGATTCTCAAAGATCACTGAGCCCAACTGCAGGGCCTGCCCGGGGCAGCCTCAACAATCACACCCTGTGCCCAAGAGCGCTGTCCAAACACTTTTGGAGCTCAGTCAGCCTTGGTGCTGGCACCCCTTCCCTGGAGAGCCTCTTCCAGTGGCCAAGCACCCTCTGGGTGAAGAGCCTTTTCCTTCTATCCACCCTAAGCCTGCACTGCCACATCTTGCAGCCCATTCTCTTGGCTCCTCCCAGTGGCCCCAGCACTGAAGACAGTAGTGCATGGCCTTCTGCTTCCCCTCCTCAGGAAGCTGCTGACTGCTAGAGGCTCCTGCCTAGGCAATTCCACCTCAAAACCACGGCAATGACAGCAAAAAGAAAGGAGCTGGGACAGAGGAGCTCAGGGCTTGCAACCATGAGGTCGAGAAGGAAGGCTACTGACACATCCTGGGCGCAACGATTTCTAACTGGAGCATTGTTTGGATCTTTTTCAGGTGGAAAGGAGAGGCACAATGAAAAGGAAAGCAAGAGGCAACAATCAGCCGTGAGTTTTGGCCTAGGGTTAAAGGACAGCAAACTGGAGGAATGGCCAGGAGGAGAACTGCTCTTTCAGAGTCAGGCTGGGATTGCTTCAAGCCTGTGCAGCCACAGGAAGGCTCTCTCCAGCACTTGCCTTTCTTACCTTCACCTCTTTCTTCCTTTAGGCACATCAATGTTGGCAGCGACTTTCAGGCTGAGCTCCCAGAGCTGCAGAGCAGAGCACCAAGTGAGGATGAAGAGCCTGCAAGCCTGGTCTGGAAGCCCTGGGGAGAAGATGACTCTGACATGGAAAAACCTGACAGAGGTAGCTTCTCTTCAAGCTTTTCTTCCACCCCTGACATACTTGGATCTTTCAAAGTCTCCTTTTGCATAGAAAGGCAGCTTCTTGCAGCCTCCGCTTCTCTCCCTGTCTCACGTGTCTTCCCATCTAGAAGTGTAAGAGGCAAGGAGAACGCTCTGCTTCTGCAGCAGAGCAGCAAAAAGAGCAAGCATCTTGCTCTCCAAATCGGTCAGGCCCATTTGCCACTGCAAGAGAGGAGATTGGCCTCCACTTCTTCTACAAGAAGCTGCTCTGAAGGGAGAGCCAGCACTGCGGGGGCCCTTGCTTCAGCTGGCCCTGTCTTTGCTCTCCTTTTCATGCTCTCCAAGCCGCTGCCTTTAGCTCCTGGCCTTTCCTTCCGCCTTGCATGGCAACCTTTGCTCTTGCTGGCCTCAAGGCTGACTTGGGCTGCCTTTTTGTTGTGCTTGCAGTAAGACAACTGCTGGACATGGCCAGCTCCCGCGGCATTGCCGGGCCAGCAGCTGACCTGGAGCGCGCCCTGCACTGCCTGCACCAGGCAGGCGGCAGCCTTCCGGTAAGAAGCCGCTCTGTGGGCGCACAGAAGAGGGCACAGGGAATGCACAAGGCCCGGCCACTGGCACAGCCTTTCCTGCCTGCTCCTTGATGAAGGCTCTTGACAGGGAGCAGAGCACCTGCTGCCTGCTGTGTCTCCTCCAGCTGCGTCAGGGCTGAGCCCAAACGGCTCCAGCAGGGAGAACCTCCCTCCTGCAGGCGGCGGCGCAAGCTCCTGCAGCCTGCTGCCTTGGAAATAGCCTGCAGCTCTGGCTGCTCTAAGACATTTGGAGAGGAAATTCCCAGAAGCCTCACTCAGCTGAGGCCATTCTGGCTGCAGGAGCCCCAAAATCATTCGCTTGGGGAGCAAAATGCCACTCTTGGGCACCAGCATCAAAGGGCTGGGCAGCAAAAACTAGGCACTGGGATCAAATCCCAGGCTTTCACATGGCATACAGTTGCTTGAATGTCTGAAGAGGCAAAGTAGCTGAAAGGCAGCATCTGTGCTTTTCGGCTCATTTTGGGTGTGGTGGGGCGCCTAAAGCCTTTTCCCCTTGGATCTTGCAGGAGGCTCTGGAGATGTTGCTCTCAGGGGGGCCTGCAACAGCTCAAGGCCATCCCTTGGCTGATTATCATTACGCAGGTAAGCAAAGCAGAGCTTCTTCCTTCACTGACAGATGCTGCCGTCCCCTTCAGTGTTGTGGCAAGTGTTTCTGCTTCAACAAATTGTGCTTAACACCAGCACAAGGTCTTGTCTTCTCAGGGGCTGGGAAAAGCACCAGCATCTAGTCCTTCAGCTTTACTCCTTTTCCAATCCTTTTCCCAGCGGAATGCCTGCTCTTGTCTTCATCACCTTCTGAGGCAGCAGACATGTACTCACACGGGAATGATGGTCTGCAACCATTTGCTTGCGGCGGCCAGTGGGATCTACTTCATGTGGATCGAGTGATCCATTTACCTGCTGCTTTTTATTGCCAGGCTCTGATAGATGGACACCTGAGGAGAAGGACTCCTTCCAAAAGGCTTTCCACACCTACGGCAAGCATTTTCATCTCATCCAGAAGCAGGTAAAGCCGCAGGACATTCTTTACCTGAGCAGATCATCAGGAGGAAAGCTTGCTTCTAGCTGGTAACAAACACTGGGCTTCGGTCTCTCTCTTCTCAAGTACCAAAACTGCTCAAGTAGTAACAAAACGGGACATTCAAAGGCCTGTGTGAAAAGGATGATCCTGTCTCTCCAGCCCTTTTCTCCAAGCTCCTTTGGAATATGATGATTTATTCTCTCAGACTTTTTGCACACCTCTGCTGCTCCTTCCACAAGACATTGTGCTGGCATAACTGGAGTGAACCCGGCAAAGAAGACCTGTGCTAGATGGATTTCTTGTTGATCTGTGCATTACATGCGCTACCACCTAGCATGATACACGGTTTACTACATTGCATGATGCCTCTCTTTCTCCATCTTGATTGCATTTTACACCCTACTCCATTTACTTCATGATTTTACTTCCTACTTTACTCCATCTTCTACGTTTTCCCCAAAGCACCCTACAAAGGAATTTTAGATTCCTTCTTTTTCTCTTCACAACAGATCCAGACTAAGACCGTGGCACAGTGTGTGGAGTACTACTACACCTGGAAAAAGGAGCATAGAGTTGCTAGCACTCTTGCTCAGGTGAGGGGGAAGAAAATCCAGGCATGCCAGGAGGGTGGAGAAACTGGGAGAAGGGGAGAAAACCTGCTGGCCAGGCATGCCAGACACCGCTTTGCCAGGATCACATTGTCCCATGCACTGGGAAAGGCACAGCAGATGCTGCCCAGGCCTTCCTTCTGCTGCTGCCCTGAAATACGCCATTCTGGAGCCTAACTCTGAGCCAAAAAAGCCGCACCACCACCCAAATGGGCTTGGACTCTCTACAGATGGCTTTCTCAAGGGCTGCCACCTTTGCTGACTCCAATCAGACCCTTCATTCCCCACTTCACTCCTCCTGACATCAGCAATCCCTGTCTTCAGGGAGATGTTGCAGATTTTCAGGCAGTTTTTCTAGCATCCCAGCATACTCCCCAAGAAGCAGCTGCCAGTGCTGTGGCTCCCCTCAGACTTTCCTTACCAGCAAAGAGCAATTTGCTTGGCAAGTGTGAGAGAGAGAAAGAGAAAGAGAGAGAGAGAGATTATTCTGGGTTGTAGAAAAGGTCTAACCATGTGTCTTCCCTAATTTGACTGAATTTCCATCCCATTCCCTAGACATTTCTGCAGGAAAACCCAAGGGAAATAAATGTTAGGCAGAGAGGTAGAAATAAGAAATGTAGAATTCTAGATAGCCACACATTTATCCCACCCCTTTGGCCTGTAGCAAAGAGGAGCATTTCCCTCCAAGCTCTGCCTTGCAGCCCGCCGCAGCCCACTGGCAAAGGCAGCCCTTTCCTCAGCTCTTCAGGCTTTGCAAGGATTTGCTTAGGCCAATAGATTTTTGTGCTGGACGCAGGCATTTCCAGCTTTCTGACGGGAAGGAAACCTTGAAACAGGATTCTTTGATCTCCAGGCTGTGGGCGAAGGCAAGAGGAGCAAAAGCCCCCCCAGAAAGGAGGATGGGCAGACAGGGAAGAGAAGCCGCAAGAGGGCTGGCAGCGCCCAGTGTCCCTGCTGCCAACCGCGCCAGCCGCCCCGTTCGGCGGGAGGCCCCTTTCCCTGCGGCCAGTGCAAACGGTGCGCAACTTCCTGCTCTTTCTGCTCCAACCTGCGCCTCGGCACTAAAACAGGCTGACCCTTTGCAAAGGCGCCGCAGCGCAAGCTCAGGCCACTTGCACCATCGCCCCTCGCAGCCCTGCTCAAGCTTACAACCCACCTCAAACCCAAACAGCTCACTTCAAACCCAGCCTTCACAATGAAACCTTACCCTGCCCCAACAACACACACTGCATACAAGTAGCAACAGATCCATCAAAGCTTGCTTTGATGCTGCTGATCAAATTCCAAATAGGATGCAGCAAAAGGAGGAAGACATTTCAAGGCATTGAAACAAGAAAGATCCGACTCATGCTCTGATCAATTCACAACGTGCCACTGCCCAAAAAGACAGAAATTCACACTAAAAGGCAGATCTTGCCACTTGCTGTAATGGTGTGTATTAAATTGAACAATGGATGGTTTGTTTCCTGTCTTCCAGGCTGTTTGAAACCATGCAGGAAAGGAACAAACACAGGAGAATACATCGCCCTCGCAAAGAAGCAGAGCCTCTCCCCAAGAAGAAAAGACCAAATTAGACAAGCCTGCAGCTTGTCCAGCCAGGCCTAGCAAGGCTTAGGCGTCAATAGGACTAGATAGGAATAGGACTGGTTTTTAAGCTTTTAGACTTGTAGAAATTCTATTTAGTTAGTTTACATGATAGAAATCTCCTCAATTTCTTAGTTAAGGTACATGAGTATTATTCAAGATTCATTAGTAGGATTAGATTGATCAGTCAATGTAAGAGGCTTGGTGTTGGCTACGCTCTGTCTTTTGTCATTTTGCCTTTGTTGAGACACAATCTGTCTTTATCATTAAACCATGTTTGTTCCCCTCTGTCTTTTGGTCTGTATGAAATCACTGCGGCAATCAAAGACGGCACTTGCCCTGAGAGGAGAATCTGGGCACGCACGACCTCCCCAAGGCCCGGCCCCTTGCTCAGCTGGCAGCACTGGCAAAGCTGGGTCTCCTTTACTGCCAGGGAAAGAACGCTGGCGCTTCATCCTTTGATTCCTACAAATCTCAGCTGCCAGTGGAAAGGGAGGCTTTGTTTAATTCAATGCATTGGATCAAAATGAGTGCTCTGCTCTCACCATCGTTTCTGCCCTAAAAGCAACAGCTTTAGTCCTTTTTGTAGCCCAGCAACAGAACTTTGTTTCATTTTGGGGCACTGATGCACCTGACCACCTTGGAAGACGTTTCTAGAACCCCTCCAATTCTATCCAATTCATATCCCATGCACCACAAAGGCATCAGTAGTTCAGTTTCAGTTTCTCTTGAAAGGAGCCCTCTCCCGCTCTGGGCCTCCACCAATCTCCTTAGCTAAAGCAGAGCGGCTGGGATCATTATCCTCTCTCTGGCTTCCCACAGCTTAGGTATTTGCACCAAAGAAGAAGCAAAGTCCCTCTTTCCTCTAGCCCAGCAAATGGCACTGCCCAGCAAGGCTTTGGTGGCAGGGGCTGTGCAGGGTGGAGAGGGGGCGAGGGAGGGGGCAATTGCCAGGCTGCTTCTGGGAAGCAGCGCAGGGAAGCTTGCCCTTGACTGATGGAGCCAGTGCAGCTGGGCTTTGGAGCCTACAAAGTATCTGCCTTGCAGTGGCACTTGTTACAGCTGCCCCCTCACTTTGCTGCCCTGTGGGCAACATGCAGCCCGGGAAGGAAGCAAGTTTGGGACTGAAGCAAGATTTGCTTTGCCTTATCTATAGGCCGGGAAGCAGCAAAACTGGCTGGGTTTTGTCCTATCTGGCATCTAAGTATTAAAAAAAATGCCAAGGCCGTCAGTGTGGAAAGGTAATTCCATCAGTGTTCCTTTGTTAGACGAATCCCTGAGTCTTTTGAGACAAACAGCTAGTTTCTCCAAGGGAGCTGGAAGAGGGATATACAAAGTCTGCATTCATGTTTGCTACAGAAATGCCACTGTGCTGTCCCTGTCTGTGTGTCCCCATCAGTTCCCCTGAGAAACATGCTGTTTCTCTAAGTTTCAAGGAAGGAGTGATGAGGTGAGTGACCAGCTCAGAGGCCCAAAGGAGGGAAAACATCAAGCGACATTTTTGGGCACCAAAAGGAGATTTGAGAAAGGGGGCAGCATGAATGCCTCCACTTTGAGAGGAAGCTTTGGAGTTGCCTCTCGGCTGAACAACTTGCAAAGTCTAGCTCCTCTCAGAGCTGGAGGAGAGCCAGCGGGAGGAGTCCTGCTGGTTCTCCAGGGCAGGAGATGAGGTTCTGGGCCCTTGGACACAGACAGGCTCCTGGGCACGTTCAGCTGGAGACACCTTGCAGAGAAGCACCCACAAGAGCCAGGGCTGTCCCTGCACTGCTTTTGCCCGTCTCCTCAGACGACTCAGGAGAAAAACCCAATGGCAAGGCTCTCAGAGCAAGCTTGCAGCAGCAGAAGTAAAAGGGGCAGAGGTGGCCCATGCCTCTTTCTGTCCCATGGCTCCCCTGGGGTTCTACATGGAATGTTGGGCTGTGCCCATAGCAACTGTCGTTGTCTCCTGCTCCTGCGGCCCTTGGTGGAACGCTGCTGGAGCAGCGCTGGAGCAGCAGCTGCAGGATCAGCTCCTGGGCTGTCCCTGACCAGCCACCTCCTGCACTCAGCGCCACACCCGGCCTCTGCACCCACATCCTCGTCTCCTCGGCTGCCTCCAGGCATCCCCACAGCACTTGGGGATCGTCCAAGGTAAGAAAATCCCCGTTTGCCCTCAAAGCACTAACACAAGGGCACGAGGCTCCAGCTGCCTCTCCCACCAACCACAACACACAGGCTGCGTGCTCACTTTCCTCACACCACGTTCCATGTCAAAGCGGGCTGCATCTTCTGAAGGAATCGTGTTGCCTCCCACGCAAACACAGACCTTTCCACAGAGGATGTAGAGAGTTGTCACAGTGCAGTTGCAGATCCTCCTCCACGGATCACCTGCTTCAAAGGTCTTGGCACCCATTGCAGTCCTAAACCTAGCTTGTGGTGACCCCAAAACAAATTGGTCATGCCTGAGGAGTTCAGGGCTTCAGTGTCAACAAATCCCCTTATGCCCTGACTCAGCTCACACCTGCTCCAAAGCTGCAAAAACCAGAATGATGGCACTTCTCCTCTGGGATCCCTCTCATTCAGGCCATGGAAGCATTTCACTGGCCTTGTCCTCAAACACAGCTGTTCAACTTCAAAAATCATCTGCTATCAGCAATCCTTATGTGCTTACAGAGTTACATCTCTGATAGATACATTCTATTTTCATATCCTGTAGATACTTCTTTCAATGCATGTAGGGCTGCTTCTACCTCATGCTCAGGGGCAGCTGTGAAATGCCATCTTCTCAAGAACACAATCACAGTACCAGAGAATTTTCTGGCTTGCAAGGGATTCTCAAAGATCACTGAGCCCAACTGCAGGGCCTGCCCGGGGCAGCCTCAACAATCACACCCTGTGCCCAAGAGCGCTGTCCAAACACTTTTGGAGCTCAGTCAGCCTTGGTGCTGGCACCCCTTCCCTGGAGAGCCTCTTCCAGTGGCCAAGCACCCTCTGGGTGAAGAGCCTTTTCCTTCTATCCACCCTAAGCCTGCACTGCCACATCTTGCAGCCCATTCTCTTGGCTTCTCCCAGTGGCCCCAGCACTGAAGAGAGTAGTGCATGGCCTTCTGCTTCCCCTCCTCAGGAAGCTGCTGACTGCTAGAGGCTCCTGCCTAGGCAATTCCACCTCAAAAGCACGGCAATGACAGCAAAAAGAAAGGAGCTGGGACAGAGGAGCTCAGGGCTTGCAACGATGAGGTCGAGAAGGAAGGCTACTGACACATCCTGGGCGGAATGATTTCTAACTGGAGCATTGTTTGGATCTTTTTCAGGTGGAAAGGAGAGGCACAATGAAAAGGAAGGCAAGAGGCAACAATCAGCCGTGAGTTTTGGCCTAGGGTTAAAGGACAGCAAACTGGAGGAATGGCCAGGAGGAGAACTGCTCTTTCAGAGTCAGGCTGGGATTGCTTCAAGCCTGTGCAGCCACAGGAAGGCTCTCTCCAGCACTTGCCTTTCTTACCTTCACCTCTTTCTTCCTTTAGGCACATCAATGTTGGCAGCGACTTTCAGGCTGAGCTCCCAGAGCTGCAGAGCAGAGCACCAAGTGAGGATGAAGAGCCTGCAAGCCTGGTCTGGAAGCCCTGGGGAGAAGATGACTCTGACATGGAAAAACCTGACAGAGGTAGCTTCTCTTCAAGCTTTTCTTCCACCCCTGACATACTTGGATCTTTCAAAGTCTCCTTTTGCATAGAAAGGCAGCTTCTTGCAGCCTCCGCTTCTCTCCCTGTCTCACGTGTCTTCCCATCTAGAAGTGTTAGAGGCAAGGAGAACGCTCTGCTTCTGCAGCAGAGCAGCAAAAAGAGCAAGCATCTTGCTCTCCAAATCGGTCAGGCCCATTTGCCACTGCAAGAGAGGAGATTGGCCTCCAATTCTTCTACAAGCAGCTGCTCTGAAGGGAGAGCCAGCACTGCGGGGGCCCTTGCTTCAGCTGGCCCTGTCTTTGCTCTCCTTTTCATGCTCTCCAAGCCACTGCCTTTAGCTCCTGGCCTTTCCTTCCGCCTTGCATGGCAACCTTTGCTCTTGCTGGCCTCAAGGCTGACTTGGGCTGCCTTTTTGTTGTGCTTGCAGTAAGACAACTGCTGGACATGGCCAGCTCCCGTGGCATTGCCGGGCCAGCAGCTGACCTGGAGCGCGCCCTGCACTGCCTGCACCAGGCAGGCGGCAGCCTTCCGGTAAGAAGCCGCTCTGTGGGCGCACAGAAGAGGGCACAGGGAATGCACAAGGCCCGGCCACTGGCACAGCCTTTCCTGCCTGCTCCTTGATGAAGGCTCTTGACAGGGAGCAGAGCACCTGCTGCCTGCTGTGTCTCCTCCAGCTGCGTCAGGGCTGAGCCCAAACGGCTCCAGCAGGGAGAATCTCCCTCCTGCAGGCGGCGGCGCAAGCTCCTGCAGCCTGCTGCCTTGGAAATCGCCTGCAGCTCTGGCTGCTCTAAGACATTTGGAGAGGAAATTCCCAGAAGCCTCACTCAGCTGAGGCCATTCTGGCTGCAGGAGCCCCAAAATCATTCGCTTGGGGAGCAAAATGCCACTCTTGGGCACCAGCATCAAAGGGCTGGGCAGCAAAAACTAGGCACTGGGATCAAATCCCAGGCTTTCACATGGCATACAGTTGCTTGAATGTCTGAAGAGGCAAAGTAGCTGAAAGGCAGCATCTGTGCTTTTCGGCTCATTTTGGGTGTGGTGGGGCGCCTAAAGCCTTTTCCCCTTGGATCTTGCAGGAGGCTCTGGAGATGTTGCTCTCAGGGGGGCCTGCAACAGCTCAAGGCCATCCCTTGGCTGATTATCATTACGCAGGTAAGCAAAGCAGAGCTTCTTCCTTCACCGACAGATGCTGCCGTCCCCTTCAGTGTTGTGGCAAGTGTTTCTGCTTCAACAAATTGTGCTTAACACCAGCACAAGGTCTTGTCTTCTCAGGGGCTGGCGAAAGCACCAGCATCTAGACCTTCAGCTTTACTTCTTTTCCAATCCTTTTCCCCACGGAATGCCTGCTCTTGTCTTCATCACCTTCTGAGGCAGCAGACATGTACTCACACGGGAATGATGGTCTGCAACCATTTGCTTGCGGCGGCCAGTGGGATCTACTTCATGTGGATCGAGTGATCCATTTACCTGCTGCTTTTTATTGCCAGGCTCTGATAGATGGACACCTGAGGAGAAGGACTCCTTCCAAAAGGCTTTCCACACCTACGGCAAGGATTTTCATCTCATCCAGAAGCAGGTAAAGCCGCAGGACATTCTTTACCTGAGCAGATCATCAGGAGGAAAGCTTGCTTCTAGCTGGTAACAAACACTGGGCTTCGGTCTCTCTCTTCTCAAGTACCAAAACTGCTCAAGTAGTAACAAAACGGGACATCAAAGGCCTGTGTGAAAAGGATGATCCTGTCTCTCCAGCCCTTTTCTCCAAGCTCCTTTGGAATATGATGATTTATTCTCTCAGACTTGTCGCACACCTCTGCTGCTCCTTCCACAAGACATTGTGCTGGCATAACTGGAGTGAACCCGGCAAAGAAGACCTGTGCTAGATGGATTTCTTGTTGATCTGTGCATTACATGCGCTACCACCTAGCATGATACACGGTTTACTACATTGCATGATGCCTCTCTTTCTCCATCTTGATTGCATTTTACACCCTACTCCATTTACTTCATGATTTTACTTCCTACTTTACTCCATCTTCTACGTTTTCCCCAAAGCACCCTACAAAGGAATTTTAGATTCCTTCTTTTTCTCTTCACAACAGATCCAGACTAAGACCGTGGCACAGTGTGTGGAGTACTACTACACCTGGAAAAAGGAGCATAGAGTTGCTAGCACTCTTGCTCAGGTGAGGGGGAAGAAAATCCAGGCATGCCAGGAGGGTGGAGAAACTGGGAGAAGGGGAGAAAACCTGCTGGCCAGGCATGCCAGACGCCGCTTTGCCAGGATCACATTGTCCCATGCACTGGGAAAGGCACAGCAGATGCTGCCCAGGCCTTCCTTCTGCTGCTGCCCTGAAATACGCCATTCTGGAGCCTAACTCTGAGCCAAAAAAGCCGCACCACCACCCAAATGGGCTTGGACTCTCTACAGATGGCTTTCTCAAGGGCTGCCACCTTTGCTGACTCCAATCAGACCCTTCATTCCCCACTTCACTCCTCCTGACATCAGCAATCCCTGTCTTCAGGGAGATGTTGCAGATTTTCAGGCAGTTTTTCTAGCATCCCAGCATACTCCCCAAGAAGCAGCTGCCAGTGCTGTGGCTCCCCTCAGACTTTCCTTACCAGCAAAGAGCAATTTGCTTGGCAAGTGTGAGAGAGAGAAAGAGAAAGAGAGAGAGAGAGATTATTCTGGGTTGTAGAAAAGGTCTAACCATGTGTCTTCCCTAATTTGACTGAATTTCCATCCCATTCCCTAGACATTTCTGCAGGAAAACCCAAGGGAAATAAATGTTAGGCAGAGAGGTAGAAATAAGAAATGTAGAATTCTAGATAGCCACACATTTATCCCACCCCTTTGGCCTGTAGCAAAGAGGAGCATTTCCCTCCAAGCTCTGCCTTGCAGCCCGCCGCAGCCCACTGGCAAAGGCAGCCCTTTCCTCAGCTCTTCAGGCTTTGCAAGGATTTGCTTAGGCCAATAGATTTTTGTGCTGGACGCAGGCATTTCCAGCTTTCTGACGGGAAGGAAACCTTGAAACAGGATTCTTTGATCTCCAGGCTGTGGGCGAAGGCAAGAGGAGCAAAAGCCCCCCCAGAAAGGAGGATGGGCAGACAGGGAAGAGAAGCCGCAAGAGGGCTGGCAGCGCCCAGTGTCCCTGCTGCCAACCGCGCCAGCCGCCCCGTTCGGCGGGAGGCCCCTTTCCCTGCGGCCAGTGCAAACGGTGCGCAACTTCCTGCTCTTTCTGCTCCAACCTGCGCCTCGGCACTAAAACAGGCTGACCCTTTGCAAAGGCGCCGCAGCGCAAGCTCAGGCCACTTGCACCATCGCCCCTCGCAGCCCTGCTCAAGCTTACAACCCACCTCAAACCCAAACAGCTCACTTCAAACCCAGCCTTCACAATGAAACCTTACCCTGCCCCAACAACACACACTGCATACAAGTAGCAACAGATCCATCAAAGCTTGCTTTGATGCTGCTGATCAAATTCCAAATAGGATGCAGCAAAAGGAGGAAGACATTTCAAGGCATTGAAACAAGAAAGATCCGACTCATGCTCTGATCAATTCACAACGTGCCACTGCCCAAAAAGACAGAAATTCACACTAAAAGGCAGATCTTGCCACTTGCTGTAATGGTGTGTATTAAATTGAACAATGGATGGTTTGTTTCCTGTCTTCCAGGCTGTTTGAAACCATGCAGGAAAGGAACAAACACAGGAGAAGACATCGCCCTCGCAAAGAAGCAGAGCCTCTCCCCAAGAAGAAAAGACCAAATTAGACAAGCCTGCAGCTTGTCCAGCCAGGCCTAGCAAGGCTTAGGCGTCAATAGGACTAGATAGGAATAGGACTGGTTTTTAAGCTTTTAGACTTGTTCAAATTCTATTTAGTTAGTTTACATGATAGAAATCTCCTCAATTTCTTAGTTAAGGTACATGAGTATTATTCAAGATTCATTAGTAGGATTAGATTGATCAGTCAATGTAAGAGGCTTGGTGTTGGCTACGCTCTGTCTTTTGTCATTTTGCCTTTGTTGAGACACAATCTGTCTTTATCATTAAACCATGTTTGTTCCCCTCTGTCTTTTGGTCTGTATGAAATCACTGCGGCAATCAAAGACGGCACTTGCCCTGAGAGGAGAATCTGGGCACGCACGACCTCCCCAAGGCCCGGCCCCTTGCTCAGCTGGCAGCACTGGCAAAGCTGGGTCTCCTTTACTGCCAGGGAAAGAACGCTGGCGCTTCATCCTTTGATTCCTACAAATCTCAGCTGCCAGTGGAAAGGGAGGCTTTGTTTAATTCAATGCATTGGATCAAAATGAGTGCTCTGCTCTCACCATCGTTTCTGCCCTAAAAGCAACAGCTTTAGTCCTTTTTGTAGCCCAGCAACAGAACTTTGTTTCATTTTGGGGCACTGATGCACCTGACCACCTTGGAAGACGTTTCTAGAACCCCTCCAATTCTATCCAATTCATATCCCATGCACCACAAAGGCATCAGTAGTTCAGTTTCAGTTTCTCTTGAAAGGAGCCCTCTCCCGCTCTGGGCCTCCACCAATCTCCTTAGCTAAAGCAGAGCGGCTGGGATCATTATCCTCTCTCTGGCTTCCCACAGCTTAGGTATTTGCACCAAAGAAGAAGCAAAGTCCCTCTTTCCTCTAGCCCAGCAAATGGCACTGCCCAGCAAGGCTTTGGTGGCAGGGGCTGTGCAGGGTGGAGAGGGGGCGAGGGAGGGGGCAATTGCCAGGCTGCTTCTGGGAAGCAGCGCAGGGAAGCTTGCCCTTGTCTGATGGAGCCAGTGCAGCTGGGCTTTGGAGCCTACAAAGTATCTGCCTTGCAGTGGCACTTGTTACAGCTGCCCCCTCACTTTGCTGCCCTGTGGGCAACATGCAGCCCGGGAAGGAAGCAAGATTGGGACTGAAGCAAGATTTGCTTTGCCTTATCTATAGGCCGGGAAGCAGCAAAACTGGCTGGGTTTTGTCCTATCTGGCATCTAAGTATTAAAAAAAATGCCAAGGCCGTCAGTGTGGAAAGGTAATTCCATCAGTGTTCCTTTGTTAGACGAATCCCTGAGTCTTTTGAGACAAACAGCTAGTTTCTCCAAGGGAGCTGGAAGAGGGATATACAAAGTCTGCATTCATGTTTGCTACAGAAATGCCACTGTGCTGTCCCTGTCTGTGTGTCCCCATCAGTTCCCCTGAGAAACATGCTGTTTCTCTAAGTTTCAAGGAAGGAGTGATGAGGTGAGTGACCAGCTCAGAGGCCCAAAGGAGGGAAAACATCAAGCGACATTTTTGGGCACCAAAAGGAGATTTGAGAAAGGGGGCAGCATGAATGCCTCCACTTTGAGAGGAAGCTTTGGAGTTGCCTCTCGGCTGAACAACTTGCAAAGTCTAGCTCCTCTCAGAGCTGGAGGAGAGCCAGCGGGAGGAGTCCTGCTGGTTCTCCAGGGCAGGAGATGAGGTTCTGGGCCCTTGGACACAGACAGGCTCCTGGGCACGTTCAGCTGGAGACACCTTGCAGAGAAGCACCCACAAGAGCCAGGGCTGTCCCTGCACTGCTTTTGCCCGTCTCCTCAGACGACTCAGGAGAAAAACCCAATGGCAAGGCTCTCAGAGCAAGCTTGCAGCAGCAGAAGTAAAAGGGGCAGAGGTGGCCCATGCCTCTTTCTGTCCCATGGCTCCCCTGGGGTTCTACATGGAATGTTGGGCTGTGCCCATAGCAACTGTCGTTGTCTCCTGCTCCTGCGGCCCTTGGTGGAACGCTGCTGGAGCAGCGCTGGAGCAGCAGCTGCAGGATCAGCTCCTGGGCTGTCCCTGACCAGCCACCTCCTGCACTCAGCGCCACACCCGGCCTCTGCACCCACATCCTCGTCTCCTCGGCTGCCTCCAGGCATCCCCACAGCACTTGGGGATCGTCCAAGGTAAGAAAATCCCCGTTTGCCCTCAAAGCACTAACACAAGGGCACGAGGCTCCAGCTGCCTCTCCCACCAACCACAACACACAGGCTGCGTGCTCACTTTCCTCACACCACGTTCCATGTCAAAGCGGGCTGCATCTTCTGAAGGAATCGTGTTGCCTCCCACGCAAACACAGACCTTTCCACAGAGGATGTAGAGAGTTGTCACAGTGCAGTTGCAGATCCTCCTCCACGGATCACCTGCTTCAAAGGTCTTGGCACCCATTGCAGTCCTAAACCTAGCTTGTGGTGACCCCAAAACAAATTGGTCATGCCTGAGGAGTTCAGGGCTTCAGTGTCAACAAATCCCCTTATGCCCTGACTCAGCTCACACCTGCTCCAAAGCTGCAAAAACCAGAATGATGGCACTTCTCCTCTGGGATCCCTCTCATTCAGGCCATGGAAGCATTTCACTGGCCTTGTCCTCAAACACAGCTGTTCAACTTCAAAAATCATCTGCTATCAGCAATCCTTATGTGCTTACAGAGTTACATCTCTGATAGATACATTCTATTTTCATATCCTGTAGATACTTCTTTCAATGCATGTAGGGCTGCTTCTACCTCATGCTCAGGGGCAGCTGTGAAATGCCATCTTCTCAAGAACACAATCACAGTACCAGAGAATTTTCTGGCTTGCAAGGGATTCTCAAAGATCACTGAGCCCAACTGCAGGGCCTGCCCGGGGCAGCCTCAACAATCACACCCTGTGCCCAAGAGCGCTGTCCAAACACTTTTGGAGCTCAGTCAGCCTTGGTGCTGGCACCCCTTCCCTGGAGAGCCTCTTCCAGTGGCCAAGCACCCTCTGGGTGAAGAGCCTTTTCCTTCTATCCACCCTAAGCCTGCACTGCCACATCTTGCAGCCCATTCTCTTGGCTTCTCCCAGTGGCCCCAGCACTGAAGACAGTAGTGCATGGCCTTCTGCTTCCCCTCCTCAGGAAGCTGCTGACTGCTAGAGGCTCCTGCCTAGGCAATTCCACCTCAAAAGCACGGCAATGACAGCAAAAAGAAAGGAGCTGGGACAGAGGAGCTCAGGGCTTGCAACGATGAGGTCGAGAAGGAAGGCTACTGACACATCCTGGGCGGAATGATTTCTAACTGGAGCATTGTTTGGATCTTTTTCAGGTGGAAAGGAGAGGCACAATGAAAAGGAAGGCAAGAGGCAACAATCAGCCGTGAGTTTTGGCCTAGGGTTAAAGGACAGCAAACTGGAGGAATGGCCAGGAGGAGAACTGCTCTTTCAGAGTCAGGCTGGGATTGCTTCAAGCCTGTGCAGCCACAGGAAGGCTCTCTCCAGCACTTGCCTTTCTTACCTTCACCTCTTTCTTCCTTTAGGCACATCAATGTTGGCAGCGACTTTCAGGCTGAGCTCCCAGAGCTGCAGAGCAGAGCACCAAGTGAGGATGAAGAGCCTGCAAGCCTGGTCTGGAAGCCCTGGGGAGAAGATGACTCTGACATGGAAAAACCTGACAGAGGTAGCTTCTCTTCAAGCTTTTCTTCCACCCCTGACATACTTGGATCTTTCAAAGTCTCCTTTTGCATAGAAAGGCAGCTTCTTGCAGCCTCCGCTTCTCTCCCTGTCTCACCTGTCTTCCCATCTAGAAGTGTTAGAGGCAAGGAGAACGCTCTGCTTCTGCAGCAGAGCAGCAAAAAGAGCAAGCATCTTGCTCTCCAAATCGGTCAGGCCCATTTGCCACTGCAAGAGAGGAGATTGGCCTCCAATTCTTCTACAAGCAGCTGCTCTGAAGGGAGAGCCAGCACTGCGGGGGCCCTTGCTTCAGCTGGCCCTGTCTTTGCTCTCCTTTTCATGCTCTCCAAGCCGCTGCCTTTAGCTCCTGGCCTTTCCTTCCGCCTTGCATGGCAACCTTTGCTCTTGCTGGCCTCAAGGCTGACTTGGGCTGCCTTTTTGTTGTGCTTGCAGTAAGACAACTGCTGGACATGGCCAGCTCCCATGGCATTGCCGGGCCAGCAGCTGACCTGGAGCGCGCCCTGCACTGCCTGCACCAGGCAGGCGGCAGCCTTCCGGTAAGAAGCCGCTCTGTGGGCGCACAGAAGAGGGCACAGGGAATGCACAAGGCCCGGCCACTGGCACAGCCTTTCCTGCCTGCTCCTTGATGAAGGCTCTTGACAGGGAGCAGAGCACCTGCTGCCTGCTGTGTCTCCTCCAGCTGCGTCAGGGCTGAGCCCAAACGGCTCCAGCAGGGAGAATCTCCCTCCTGCAGGCGGCGGCGCAAGCTCCTGCAGCCTGCTGCCTTGGAAATCGCCTGCAGCTCTGGCTGCTCTAAGACATTTGGAGAGGAAATTCCCAGAAGCCTCACTCAGCTGAGGCCATTCTGGCTGCAGGAGCCCCAAAATCATTCGCTTGGGGAGCAAAATGCCACTCTTGGGCACCAGCATCAAAGGGCTGGGCAGCAAAAACTAGGCACTGGGATCAAATCCCAGGCTTTCACATGGCATACAGTTGCTTGAATGTCTGAAGAGGCAAAGTAGCTGAAAGGCAGCATCTGTGCTTTTCGGCTCATTTTGGGTGTGGTGGGGCGCCTAAAGCCTTTTCCCCTTGGATCTTGCAGGAGGCTCTGGAGATGTTGCTCTCAGGGGGGCCTGCAACAGCTCAAGGCCATCCCTTGGCTGATTATCATTACGCAGGTAAGCAAAGCAGAGCTTCTTCCTTCACCGACAGATGCTGCCGTCCCCTTCAGTGTTGTGGCAAGTGTTTCTGCTTCAACAAATTGTGCTTAACACCAGCACAAGGTCTTGTCTTCTCAGGGGCTGGCGAAAGCACCAGCATCTAGACCTTCAGCTTTACTTCTTTTCCAATCCTTTTCCCCACGGAATGCCTGCTCTTGTCTTCATCACCTTCTGAGGCAGCAGACATGTACTCACACGGGAATGATGGTCTGCAACCATTTGCTTGCGGCGGCCAGTGGGATCTACTTCATGTGGATCGAGTGATCCATTTACCTGCTGCTTTTTATTGCCAGGCTCTGATAGATGGACACCTGAGGAGAAGGACTCCTTCCAAAAGGCTTTCCACACCTACGGCAAGCATTTTCATCTCATCCAGAAGCAGGTAAAGCCGCAGGACATTCTTTACCTGAGCAGATCATCAGGAGGAAAGCTTGCTTCTAGCTGGTAACAAACACTGGGCTTCGGTCTCTCTCTTCTCAAGTACCAAAACTGCTCAAGTAGTAACAAAACGGGACATCAAAGGCCTGTGTGAAAAGGATGATCCTGTCTCTCCAGCCCTTTTCTCCAAGCTCCTTTGGAATATGATGATTTATTCTCTCAGACTTGTCGCACACCTCTGCTGCTCCTTCCACAAGACATTGTGCTGGCATAACTGGAGTGAACCCGGCAAAGAAGACCTGTGCTAGATGGATTTCTTGTTGATCTGTGCATTACATGCGCTACCACCTAGCATGATACACGGTTTACTACATTGCATGATGCCTCTCTTTCTCCATCTTGATTGCATTTTACACCCTACTCCATTTACTTCATGATTTTACTTCCTAGTTTACTCCATCTTCTACGTTTTCCCCAAAGCACCCTACAAAGGAATTTTAGATTCCTTCTTTTTCTCTTCACAACAGATCCAGACTAAGACCGTGGCACAGTGTGTGGAGTACTACTACACCTGGAAAAAGGAGCATAGAGTTGCTAGCACTCTTGCTCAGGTGAGGGGGAAGAAAATCCAGGCATGCCAGGAGGGTGGAGAAACTGGGAGAAGGGGAGAAAACCTGCTGGCCAGGCATGCCAGACACCGCTTTGCCAGGATCACATTGTCCCATGCACTGGGAAAGGCACAGCAGATGCTGCCCAGGCCTTCCTTCTGCTGCTGCCCTGAAATACGCCATTCTGGAGCCTAACTCTGAGCCAAAAAAGCCGCACCACCACCCAAATGGGCTTGGACTCTCTACAGATGGCTTTCTCAAGGGCTGCCACCTTTGCTGACTCCAATCAGACCCTTCATTCCCCACTTCACTCCTCCTGACATCAGCAATCCCTGTCTTCAGGGAGATGTTGCAGATTTTCAGGCAGTTTTTCTAGCATCCCAGCATACTCCCCAAGAAGCAGCTGCCAGTGCTGTGGCTCCCCTCAGACTTTCCTTACCAGCAAAGAGCAATTTGCTTGGCAAGTGTGAGAGAGAGAAAGAGAAAGAGAGAGAGAGAGATTATTCTGGGTTGTAGAAAAGGTCTAACCATGTGTCTTCCCTAATTTGACTGAATTTCCATCCCATTCCCTAGACATTTCTGCAGGAAAACCCAAGGGAAATAAATGTTAGGCAGAGAGGTAGAAATAAGAAATGTAGAATTCTAGATAGCCACACATTTATCCCACCCCTTTGGCCTGTAGCAAAGAGGAGCATTTCCCTCCAAGCTCTGCCTTGCAGCCCGCCGCAGCCCACTGGCAAAGGCAGCCCTTTCCTCAGCTCTTCAGGCTTTGCAAGGATTTGCTTAGGCCAATAGATTTTTGTGCTGGACGCAGGCATTTCCAGCTTTCTGACGGGAAGGAAACCTTGAAACAGGATTCTTTGATTTCCAGGCTGTGGGCGAAGGCAAGAGGAGCAAAAGCCCCCCCAGAAAGGAGGATGGGCAGACAGGGAAGAGAAGCCGCAAGAGGGCTGGCAGCGCCCAGTGTCCCTGCTGCCAACCGCGCCAGCCGCCCCGTTCGGCGGGAGGCCCCTTTCCCTGCGGCCAGTGCAAACGGTGCGCAACTTCCTGCTCTTTCTGCTCCAACCTGCGCCTCGGCACTAAAACAGGCTGACCCTTTGCAAAGGCGCCGCAGCGCAAGCTCAGGCCACTTGCACCATCGCCCCTCGCAGCCCTGCTCAAGCTTACAACCCACCTCAAACCCAAACAGCTCACTTCAAACCCAGCCTTCACAATGAAACCTTACCCTGCCCCAACAACACACACTGCATACAAGTAGCAACAGATCCATCAAAGCTTGCTTTGATGCTGCTGATCAAATTCCAAATAGGATGCAGCAAAAGGAGGAAGACATTTCAAGGCATTGAAACAAGAAAGATCCGACTCATGCTCTGATCAATTAACAACGTGCCACTGCCCAAAAAGACAGAAATTCACACTAAAAGGAAGATCTTGCCACTTGCTGTAATGGTGTGTATTAAATTGAACAATGGATGGTTTGTTTCCTGTCTTCCAGGCTGTTTGAAACCATGCAGGAAAGGAACAAACACAGGAGAAGACATCGCCCTCGCAAAGAAGCAGAGCCTCTCCCCAAGAAGAAAAGACCAAATTAGACAAGCCTGCAGCTTGTCCAGCCAGGCCTAGCAAGGCTTAGGCGTCAATAGGACTAGATAGGAATAGGACTGGTTTTTAAGCTTTTAGACTTGTTCAAATTCTATTTAGTTAGTTTACATGATAGAAATCTCCTCAATTTCTTAGTTAAGGTACATGAGTATTATTCAAGATTCATTAGTAGGATTAGATTGATCAGTCAATGTAAGAGGCTTGGTGTTGGCTACGCTCTGTCTTTTGTCATTTTGCCTTTGTTGAGACACAATCTGTCTTTATCATTAAACCATGTTTGTTCCCCTCTGTCTTTTGGTCTGTATGAAATCACTGCGGCAATCAAAGACGGCACTTGCCCTGAGAGGAGAATCTGGGCACGCACGACCTCCCCAAGGCCCGGCCCCTTGCTCAGCTGGCAGGACTGGCAAAGGTGTGTCTCCTTTACTGCCAGGGAAAGAACGCTGGCGCTTCATCCTTTGATTCCTACAAATCTCAGCTGCCAGTGGAAAGGGAGGCTTTGTTTAATTCAATGCATTGGATCAAAATGAGTGCTCTGCTCTCACCATCGTTTCTGCCCTAAAAGCAACAGCTTTAGTCCTTTTTGTAGCCCAGCAACAGAACTTTGTTTCATTTTGGGGCACTGATGCACCTGACCACCTTGGAAGACGTTTCTAGAACCCCTCCAATTCTATCCAATTCATATCCCATGCACCACAAAGGCATCAGTAGTTCAGTTTCAGTTTCTCTTGAAAGGAGCCCTCTCCCGCTCTGGGCCTCCACCAATCTCCTTAGCTAAAGCAGAGCGGCTGGGATCATTATCCTCTCTCTGGCTTCCCACAGCTTAGGTATTTGCACCAAAGAAGAAGCAAACTCCCTCTTTCCTCTAGCCCAGCAAATGGCACTGCCCAGCAAGGCTTTGGTGGCAGGGGCTGTGCAGGGTGGAGAGGGGGCGAGGGAGGGGGCAATTGCCAGGCTGCTTCTGGGAAGCAGCGCAGGGAAGCTTGCCCTTGTCTGATGGAGCCAGTGCAGCTGGGCTTTGGAGCCTACAAAGTATCTGCCTTGCAGTGGCACTTGTTACAGCTGCCCCCTCACTTTGCTGCCCTGTGGGCAACATGCAGCCCGGGAAGGAAGCAAGATTGGGACTGAAGCAAGATTTGCTTTGCCTTATCTATAGGCCGGGAAGCAGCAAAACTGGCTGGGTTTTGTCCTATCTGGCATCTAAGTATTAAAAAAAATGCCAAGGCCGTCAGTGTGGAAAGGTAATTCCATCAGTGTTCCTTTGTTAGACGAATCCCTGAGTCTTTTGAGACAAACAGCTAGTTTCTCCAAGGGAGCTGGAAGAGGGATATACAAAGTCTGCATTCATGTTTGCTACAGAAATGCCACTGTGCTGTCCCTGTCTGTGTGTCCCCATCAGTTCCCCTGAGAAACATGCTGTTTCTCTAAGTTTCAAGGAAGGAGTGATGAGGTGAGTGACCAGCTCAGAGGCCCAAAGGAGGGAAAACATCAAGCGACATTTTTGGGCACCAAAAGGAGATTTGAGAAAGGGGGCAGCATGAATGCCTCCACTTTGAGAGGAAGCTTTGGAGTTGCCTCTCGGCTGAACAACTTGCAAAGTCTAGCTCCTCTCAGAGCTGGAGGAGAGCCAGCGGGAGGAGTCCTGCTGGTTCTCCAGGGCAGGAGATGAGGTTCTGGGCCCTTGGACACAGACAGGCTCCTGGGCACGTTCAGCTGGAGACACCTTGCAGAGAAGCACCCACAAGAGCCAGGGCTGTCCCTGCACTGCTTTTGCCCGTCTCCTCAGACGACTCAGGAGAAAAACCCAATGGCAAGGCTCTCAGAGCAAGCTTGCAGCAGCAGAAGTAAAAGGGGCAGAGGTGGCCCATGCCTCTTTCTGTCCCATGGCTCCCCTGGGGTTCTACATGGAATGTTGGGCTGTGCCCATAGCAACTGTCGTTGTCTCCTGCTCCTGCGGCCCTTGGTGGAACGCTGCTGGAGCAGCGCTGGAGCAGCAGCTGCAGGATCAGCTCCTGGGCTGTCCCTGACCAGCCACCTCCTGCACTCAGCGCCACACCCGGCCTCTGCACCCACAGCCTCGTCTCCTCGGCTGCCTCCAGGCATCCCCACAGCACTTGCGGATCGTCCAAGGTAAGAAAATCCCCGTTTGCCCTCAAAGCACTAACACAAGGGCACGAGGCTCCAGCTGCCTCTCCCACCAACCACAACACACAGGCTGCGTGCTCACTTTCCTCACACCACGTTCCATGTCAAAGCGGGCTGCATCTTCTGAAGGAATCGTGTTGCCTCCCACGCAAACACAGACCTTTCCACAGAGGATGTAGAGAGTTGTCACAGTGCAGTTGCAGATCCTCCTCCACGGATCACCTGCTTCAAAGGTCTTGGCACCCATTGCAGTCCTAAACCTAGCTTGTGGTGACCCCAAAACAAATTGGTCATGCCTGAGGAGTTCAGGGCTTCAGTGTCAACAAATCCCCTTATGCCCTGACTCAGCTCACACCTGCTCCAAAGCTGCAAAAACCAGAATGATGGCACTTCTCCTCTGCGATCCCTCTCATTCAGGCCATGGAAGCATTTCACTGGCCTTGTCCTCAAACACAGCTGTTCAACTTCAAAAATCATCTGCTATCAGCAATCCTTATGTGCTTACAGAGTTACATCTCTGATAGATACATTCTATTTTCATATCCTGTAGATACTTCTTTCAATGCATGTAGGGCTGCTTCTACCTCATGCTCAGGGGCAGCTGTGAAATGCCATCTTCTCAAGAACACAATCACAGTACCAGAGAATTTTCTGGCTTGCAAGGGATTCTCAAAGATCACTGAGCCCAACTGCAGGGCCTGCCCGGGGCAGCCTCAACAATCACACCCTGTGCCCAAGAGCGCTGTCCAAACACTTTTGGAGCTCAGTCAGCCTTGGTGCTGGCACCCCTTCCCTGGAGAGCCTCTTCCAGTGGCCAAGCACCCTCTGGGTGAAGAGCCTTTTCCTTCTATCCACCCTAAGCCTGCACTGCCACATCTTGCAGCCCATTCTCTTGGCTTCTCCCAGTGGCCCCAGCACTGAAGAGAGTAGTGCATGGCCTTCTGCTTCCCCTCCTCAGGAAGCTGCTGACTGCTAGAGGCTCCTGCCTAGGCAATTCCACCTCAAAAGCACGGCAATGACAGCAAAAAGAAAGGAGCTGGGACAGAGGAGCTCAGGGCTTGCAACGATGAGGTCGAGAAGGAAGGCTACTGACACATCCTGGGCGGAATGATTTCTAACTGGAGCATTGTTTGGATCTTTTTCAGGTGGAAAGGAGAGGCACAATGAAAAGGAAGGCAAGAGGCAACAATCAGCCGTGAGTTTTGGCCTAGGGTTAAAGGACAGCAAACTGGAGGAATGGCCAGGAGGAGAACTGCTCTTTCAGAGTCAGGCTGGGATTGCTTCAAGCCTGTGCAGCCACAGGAAGGCTCTCTCCAGCACTTGCCTTTCTTACCTTCACCTCTTTCTTCCTTTAGGCACATCAATGTTGGCAGCGACTTTCAGGCTGAGCTCCCAGAGCTGCAGAGCAGAGCACCAAGTGAGGATGAAGAGCCTGCAAGCCTGGTCTGGAAGCCCTGGGGAGAAGATGACTCTGACATGGAAAAACCTGACAGAGGTAGCTTCTCTTCAAGCTTTTCTTCCACCCCTGACATACTTGGATCTTTCAAAGTCTCCTTTTGCATAGAAAGGCAGCTTCTTGCAGCCTCCGCTTCTCTCCCTGTCTCACCTGTCTTCCCATCTAGAAGTGTTAGAGGCAAGGAGAACGCTCTGCTTCTGCAGCAGAGCAGCAAAAAGAGCAAGCATCTTGCTCTCCAAATCGGTCAGGCCCATTTGCCACTGCAAGAGAGGAGATTGGCCTCCAATTCTTCTACAAGCAGCTGCTCTGAAGGGAGAGCCAGCACTGCGGGGGCCCTTGCTTCAGCTGGCCCTGTCTTTGCTCTCCTTTTCATGCTCTCCAAGCCGCTGCCTTTAGCTCCTGGCCTTTCCTTCCGCCTTGCATGGCAACCTTTGCTCTTGCTGCCCTCAAGGATGACTTGGGCTGCCTTTTTGTTGTGCTTGCAGTAAGACAACTGCTGGACATGGCCAGCTCCCGTGGCATTGCCGGGCCAGCAGCTGACCTGGAGCGCGCCCTGCACTGCCTGCACCAGGCAGGCGGCAGCCTTCCGGTAAGAAGCCGCTCTGTGGGCGCACAGAAGAGGGCACAGGGAATGCACAAGGCCCGGCCACTGGCACAGCCTTTCCTGCCTGCTCCTTGATGAAGGCTCTTGACAGGGAGCAGAGCACCTGCTGCCTGCTGTGTCTCCTCCAGCTGCGTCAGGGCTGAGCCCAAACGGCTCCAGCAGGGAGAATCTCCCTCCTGCAGGCGGCGGCGCAAGCTCCTGCAGCCTGCTGCCTTGGAAATCGCCTGCAGCTCTGGCTGCTCTAAGACATTTGGAGAGGAAATTCCCAGAAGCCTCACTCAGCTGAGGCCATTCTGGCTGCAGGAGCCCCAAAATCATTCGCTTGGGGAGCAAAATGCCACTCTTGGGCACCAGCATCAAAGGGCTGGGCAGCAAAAACTAGGCACTGGGATCAAATCCCAGGCTTTCACATGGCATACAGTTGCTTGAATGTCTGAAGAGGCAAAGTAGCTGAAAGGCAGCATCTGTGCTTTTCGGCTCATTTTGGGTGTGGTGGGGCGCCTAAAGCCTTTTCCCCTTGGATCTTGCAGGAGGCTCTGGAGATGTTGCTCTCAGGGGGGCCTGCAACAGCTCAAGGCCATCCCTTGGCTGATTATCATTACGCAGGTAAGCAAAGCAGAGCTTCTTCCTTCACCGACAGATGCTGCCGTCCCCTTCAGTGTTGTGGCAAGTGTTTCTGCTTCAACAAATTGTGCTTAACACCAGCACAAGGTCTTGTCTTCTCAGGGGCTGGCGAAAGCACCAGCATCTAGACCTTCAGCTTTACTTCTTTTCCAATCCTTTTCCCCACGGAATGCCTGCTCTTGTCTTCATCACCTTCTGAGGCAGCAGACATGTACTCACACGGGAATGATGGTCTGCAACCATTTGCTTGCGGCGGCCAGTGGGATCTACTTCATGTGGATCGAGTGATCCATTTACCTGCTGCTTTTTATTGCCAGGCTCTGATAGATGGACACCTGAGGAGAAGGACTCCTTCCAAAAGGCTTTCCACACCTACGGCAAGGATTTTCATCTCATCCAGAAGCAGGTAAAGCCGCAGGACATTCTTTACCTGAGCAGATCATCAGGAGGAAAGCTTGCTTCTAGCTGGTAACAAACACTGGGCTTCGGTCTCTCTCTTCTCAAGTACCAAAACTGCTCAAGTAGTAACAAAACGGGACATCAAAGGCCTGTGTGAAAAGGATGATCCTGTCTCTCCAGCCCTTTTCTCCAAGCTCCTTTGGAATATGATGATTTATTCTCTCAGACTTGTCGCACACCTCTGCTGCTGCTTCCACAAGACATTGTGCTGGCATAACTGGAGTGAACCCGGCAAAGAAGACCTGTGCTAGATGGATTTCTTGTTGATCTGTGCATTACGTGTGCTACCACCTAGCATGATATACGGATTACTACATTGCATGATGCCTCTCTTTCTCCATCTTCATTTCATTTTACACCCTACTCCATTTACTTCATGATTTTACTTCCTACTTTACTCCATCTTCTACTTTTTCCCCAAAGCACCCTACAAAGGAATTTTAGATTCCTTCTTTTTCTCTTCACAACAGATCCAGACTAAGACCGTGGCACAGTGTGTGGAGTACTACTACACCTGGAAAAAGGAGCATAGAGTTGCTAGCACTCTTGCTCAGGTGAGGGGGAAGAAAATCCAGGCATGCCAGGAGGGTGGGGAAACTGGGAGAAGGGGAGAAAACCTGCTGGCCAGCCGTGCCAGACGCCGCTTTGCCAGGATCACATCGTCCCATGCGCTGGCAAAGGCACAGCAGATGCTGCCCAGGCCTTCCTTCTGCTGCTGCCCTGAAATACACCATTCTGGAGCCTAACTCTGAGCCAAAAAAGCCGCACCACCACCCAAATGGGCTTGGACTCTCTACAGATGGCTTTCTCAAGGGCTGCCACCTTTGCTGACTCCAATCAGACCCTTCATTCCCCACTTCACTCCTCCTGACATCAGCAATCCCTGTCTTCAGGGAGATGTTGCAGATTTTCAGGCAGTTTTTCTAGCATCCCAGCATACTCCCCAAGAAGCAGCTGCCAGTGCTGTGGCTCCCCTCAGACTTTCCTTACCAGCAAAGAGCAATTTGGTTGGCAAGAATGAGAGAGAGAGAGAGAAAGAGAGAGAGAGATAATTCTGGGTTGTATCAAAAGTCTAACCATGTGTCTTCCCTAATTTGACTGAATTTCCATCCCATTCCCTAGACATTTCTGCAGGAAAACCCAAGGGAAATAAATGTTAGGCAGAGAGGTAGAAATAAGAAATGTAGAATTCTAGATAGCCACACATTTATCCCACCCCTCTGGCCTGTAGCAAAGAGGAGCATTTCCCTCCAAGCTCTGCCTTGCAGCCCACCGCAGCCCACTGGCAAAGGCAGCCCTTTCCTCAGCTCTTGAGGCTTTGCAAGGATTTGCTTAGGCCAATAGATTTTTGTGCTGGACGCAGGCATTTCCAGCTTTCTGACGGGAAGGAAACCTTGAAACAGGATTCTTTGATTTCCAGGCTGTGGGCGAAGGCAAGAGGAGCAAAAGCCCCCCCAGAAAGGAGGATGGGCAGACAGGGAAGAGAAGCCGCAAGAGGGCTGGCAGCGCCCAGTGTCCCTGCTGCCAACCGCGCCAGCTGCCCCGTTCGGCAGTGCCCCTTTCCCTGCGGCCAGTGCAAACGGTGTGCAACTTCCTGCTCTTTCTGCTCCAACCTGCGCCTTGGCACTACAACAGGCTGACCCTATGCAAAGGCGCCGCAGCGCAAGCTCAGGCCACTTGCACCATCGCCCCTCGCAGCCCTGCTCAAGCTTACAACCCACCTCAAACCCAAACAGCTCACTTCAAACCCAGCCTTCACAATGAAACCTTACCCTGCCCCAACAACACACACTGCATACAAGTAGCAACAGATCCATCAAAGCTTGCTTTGATGCTGCTGATCAAATTCCAAATAGGATGCAGCAAAAGGAGGAAGACATTTCAAGGCATTGAAACAAGAAAGATCCGACTCATGCTCTGATCAATTCACAACGTGCCACTGCCCAAAAAGACAGAAATTCATACTAAAAGGCAGATCTTGCCACTTGCTTTAATTATGTGTACTAAATTGAACAATGGATGGTTTGTTTCTTGTCTTCCAGGCTGTTTGAAACCATGCAGGAAAGGAACAAACACAGGAGAAGACATTGCCCTCGCAAAGAAGCAGAGCCTCTCCGCAAGAAGAAAAGACCAAATTAGACAAGCCTGCAGCTTGTCCAGCCAGGCCTAGCAAGGCTTAGGCGTCAATAGGACTAGATAGGAATAGGACTGGTTTTTTAGCTTTTAGACTTGTAGAAATTCTATTTAGTTAGTTTACATGATAGGAATCTCCTCAAATTCTTAGTTAAGGTACATGAGTATTATTCAAGATTCATTAGTAGGATTAGATTTATCAGTCAATGTAAGAGGCTTGGTGTTGGCTACGCTCCCTCTTTTGTCATTTTGCCTTTGTTGAGACACAATCTGTCTTTATCATTAAACCATGTTTGTTCCCCTCTGTCTTTTGGTCTGTATGAAATCACTGCGGCAATCAAAGACGGCACTTGCCCTGAGAGGAGAATCTGGGCACGCACGACCTCCCCAAGGCCCGGCCCCTTGCTCAGCTGGCAGCACTGGCAAAGGTGTGTCTCCTCTACTGCCAGGGAAAGAACGCTGGTGCTTCATCCTTTGATTCCTACAAATCTCAGCTGCCAGTGGAAAGGGAGGCTTTGTTTAATTCAATGAATTGGATCAAAATGAGTGCTCTGCTCTCACCATCATTTCTGCCCTAAAAGCAACAGCTTTAGTCCTTTTTGTAGCCCAGCAACAGAACTTTGTTTCATTTTGGGGCACTGATGCACCTGACCACCTTGGAAGACGTTTCTAGAACCCCTCCAATTCTATCCAATTCATATCCCATGCACCACAAAGGCATCAGTAGTTCAGTTTCAGTTTCTCTTGAAAGGAGCCCTCTCCCGCTCTGGGCCTCCACCAATCTCCTTAGCTAAAGCAGAGCGGCTGGGATCATTATCCTCTCTCTGGCTTCCCACAGCTTAGGTATTTGCACCAAAGAAGAAGCAAACTCCCTCTTTCATCTAGCCCAGCAAATGGCACTGCCCAGCAAGGCTTTGGTGGCAGGGGCTGTGCAGGGTGGAGAGGGGGCGAGGGAGGGGGCAATTGCCAGGCTGCTTCTGGGAAGCTCAGGGAAGCTTGCCCTTGTCTGATGGAGCCAGTGCAGCTGGGCTTTGGAGCCTACAAAGTATCTGCATTGCAGGGGCACATGTTTCAGCTGCCCCCTCACTTTGCTGCCCTGTGGGCAACATGCAGCCCGGGAAGGAAGCAAGATTGGGACTGAAGCAAGATTTGCTTTGCCTTAACTATAGGCCGGGAAGCAGCAAAACTGGCTGGGTTTTGTCCTATCTGGCATCTAAGTATTAAAAGAAACGCCAAGGCCGTCAGTGTGGAAAGGTAATTCCATCAGTGTTCCTTTGTTAGAGGAATGCCTGAGTCTTTTGAGACAAACAGCTAGTTTCTCCAAGGGAGCTGGAAGAGGGATATACAAAGTCTGCATTCATGTTTGCTACAGAAATGCCACTGTGCTGTCCCTGTCTGTGTGTCCCCATCAGTTCCCCTGAGAAACATGCTGTTTCTCTAAGTTTCAAGGAAGGAGTGATGAGGTGAGTGACCAGCTCAGAGGCCCAAAAGAAGGGAAAACATCAAGCGGCATTATTGGGAAACAAAAGGAGATTTGAGAAAGGGGGCCGCATGAATGCCTCCACTTTGAGAGGAAGCTTTGGAGTTGCCTCTCGCCTGAACAACTTGCAAAGTCTAGCTCCTCTCAGAGCTGGAGGAGAGCCAGCGGGAGGAGTCCTGCTGCTTCTCCAGGGCAGGAGATGAGGTTCTGGGCCCTTGGACACAGACAGGCTCCTGGGCACGTTCAGCTGGAGACACCTTGCAGAGAAGCACCGACAAGAGCCAGGGCTGTCCCTGCACTGCTTTTGCCCGTCTCCTCAGACGACTCAGGAGCAAAACCCAGTGGCAAGGCTCTCAGAGCAAGCTTGCAGCAGCAGAAGTAAAAGGGGCAGAGGTGGCCCATGCCTCTTTCTGTCCCATGGCTCCCCTGGGGTTCTACATGGAATGTTGGGCTGTGCCCATAGCAACTGTCGTTGTCTCCTGCTCCTGCGGCCCTTGGTGGAATGCTGCTGGAGCAGCGCTGGAGCAGCAGCTGCAGGATCAGCTCCTGGGCTGTCCCTGACCAGCCACCTCCTGCACTCAGCGCCACACCCGGCCTCTGCACCCACAGCCTCGTCTCCTCGGCTGCCTCCAGGCATCCCCACAGCACTTGCGGATCGTCCAAGGTAAGAAAATCCCCGTTTGCCCTCAAAGCACTAACACAAGGGCACGAGGCTCCAGCTGCCTCTCCCACCAACCACGACACACAGGCTGCCTGCTCACTTTCCCCACACCACGTTCCATGTCAAAGCGGGCTTCAGCTTCTGAAGGAATCTTGTTGCCTCCCATGCAAACACAGACCTTTCCATAGGGGATGTAGAGAGCTGTCCCAGTGCAGTTGCAGATCCTCCTCCACGGATCACCTGCTTCAAAGTTCCTGGCACCCATTGCAGTCCTAAACCTAGCTTGTGGTGACCCCAAAACAAATTGGTCATGCCTGAGGAGTTCAGGGCTTCAGTGTCAACAAATCCCCTTATGCCCTGACTCAGCTCACACCTGCTCCAAAGCTGCAAAAACCAGAATGATGGCACTTCTCCTCTGGGATCCCTCTCATTCAGGCCATGGAAGCATTTCACTGGCCTTGTCCTCAAACACAGCTGTTCAACTTCAAAAATCATCTGCTATCAGCAATCCTTATGTGCTTACATAGTTACATCTCTGATAGATACATTCTATTTTCATATCCTGTAGATACTTCTTTCAATGCATGTAGGGCTGCTTCTACCTCATGCTCAGGGGCAGCTGTGAAATGCCATCTTCTCAAGAACACAATCACAGTACCAGAGAATTTTCTGGCTTGCAAGGGATTCTCAAAGATCACTGAGCCCAACTGCAGAGCCTGCTCGGGGCAGCCTGAACAATCACACCCTGTGCCCAAGAGCGCTGTCCAAACAATTTTGGAGCTCAGTCAGCCTTGGTGCTGGCACCCCTTCCCTGGAGAGCCTCTTCCAGTGGCCAAGCACCCTCTGGGTGAAGAGCCTTTTCCTTCTATCCACCCTAAGCCTGCACTGCCACATCTTGCAGCCCATTCTCTTGGCTCCTCCCAGTGGCCCCAGCACTGAAGAGAGTAGTGCATGGCCTTCTGCTTCCCCTCCTCAGGAAGCTGCTGACTGCTAGAGGCTCCTGCCTAGGCAATTCCACCTCAAAAGCACGGCAATGACAGCAAAAAGAAAGGAGCTGGGACAGAGGAGCTCAGGGCTTGCAACGATGAGGTCGAGAAGGAAGGCTACTGACACATCCTGGGCACAACGATTTCTAACTGGAGCATTGTTTGGATCTTTTTCAGGTGGAAAGGAGAGGCACAATGAAAAGGAAAGCAAGAGGCAACAATCAGCCGTGAGTTTTGGCCTAGGGTTAAAGGACAGCAAACTGGAGGAATGGCCAGGAGGAGAACTGCTCTTTCAGAGTCAGGCTGGGATTGCTTCAAGCCTGTGCAGCCACAGGAAGGCTCTCTCCAGCACTTTCCTTTCTTACCTTCACCTCTTTCCTCCTTTAGGCACATCAATGTTGGCAGCGACTTTCAGGCTGAGCTCCCAGAGCTGCAGAGCAGAGCACCAAGTGAGGATGAAGAGCCTGCAAGCCTGGTCTGGAAGCCCTGGGGAGAAGATGACTCTGACATGGAAAAACCTGACAGAGGTAGCTTCTCTTCAAGCTTTTCTTCCACCCCTGACATACTTGGATCTTTCAAAGTCTCCTTTTGCATAGAAAGGCAGCTTCTTGCAGCCTCCGCTTCTCTCCCTGTCTCACGTGTCTTCCCATCTAGAAGTGTAAGAGGCAAGGAGAAGGCTCTGCTTCTGCAGCAGAGCAGCAAAAAGAGCAAGCATCTTGCTCTCCAAATCGGTCAGGCCCATTAGCCACTGCAAGAGAGGAGACTGGCCTCCAATTCTTCTACAAGAAGCTGCTCTGAAGGGAGAGCCAGCACTGCGGGGGCCCTTGCTTCAGCTGGCCCTGTCTTTGCTCTCCTTTTCATGCTCTCCAAGCCGCTGCCTTTAGCTCCTGGCCTTTCCTTCCGCCTTGCATGGCAACCTTTGCTCTTGCTGGCCTCAAGGCTGACTTGGGCTGCCTTTTTGTTGTGCTTGCAGTAAGACAACTGCTGGACATGGCCAGCTCCCGTGGCATTGCCGGGCCAGCAGCTGACCTGGAGCGCGCCCTGCACTGCCTGCACCAGGCAGGCGGCAGCCTTCCGGTAAGAAGCCGCTCTGTGGGCGCACAGAAGAGGGCACAGGGAATGCACAAGGCCCGGCCACTGGCACAGCCTTTCCTGCCTGCTCCTTGATGAAGGCTCTTCACAGGGAGCAGAGCACCTGCTGCCTGCTGTGTCTCCTCCAGCTGCGTCAGGGCTGAGCCCAAACGGCTCCAGCAGGGAGAATCTCCCTCCTGCAGGCGGCGGCGCAAGCTCCTGCAGCCTGCTGCCTTGGAAATCGCCTGCAGCTCTGGCTGCTCTAAGACATTTGGAGAGGAAATTCCCAGAAGCCTCACTCAGCTGAGGCCATTCTGGCTGCAGGAGCCCCAAAATCATTCGCTTGGGGAGCAAAATGCCACTCTTGGGCACCAGCATCAAAGGGCTGGGCAGCAAAAACTAGGCACTGGGATCAAATCCCAGGCTTTCACATGGCATACAGTTGCTTGAATGTCTGAAGAGGCAAAGTAGCTGAAAGGCAGCATCTGTGCTTTTCGGCTCATTTTGGATGTGGTGGGGCACCTAAAGCCTTTTCCCCTTGGATCTTGCAGGAGGCTCTGGAGATGTTGCTCTCAGGGGGGCCTGCAACAGCTCAAGGCCATCCCTTGGCTGATTATCATTACGCAGGTAAGCAAAGCAGAGCTTCTTCCTTCACTGACAGATGCTGCCGTCCCCTTCAGTGTTGTGGCAAGTGTTTCTGCTTCAACAAATTGTGCTTAACACCAGCACAAGGTCTTGTCTTCTCAGGGGCTGGCGAAAGCACCAGCATCTAGTCCTTCAGCTTTACTTCTTTTCCAATCCTTTTCCCGGCGGAATGCCTGCTCCTGTCTTCATCACCTTCTGAGGCAGCAGACATGTACTCACACGGGAATGATGGTCTGCAACCATTTGCTTGCGGCGGCCAGTGGGATCTACTTCATGTGGATCGAGTGATCCATTTACCTGCTGCTTTTTATTGCCAGGCTCTGACAGATGGACACCTGAGGAGAAGGACTCCTTCCAAAAGGCTTTCCACACCTACGGCAAGGATTTTCATCTCATCCAGAAGCAGGTAATGCCGCAGGACATTCTTTACCTGAGCAGATCATCAGGAGGAAAGCTTGCCTCTAGCTGGTAACAAACACTGGGCTTCGGTCTCTCTCTTCTCAAGTACCAAAACTGCTCAAGTAGTAACAAAACGGGACATCAAAGGCCTGTGTGAAAAGGATGATCCTGTCTCTCCAGCCCTTTTCTCCAAGCTCCTTTGGAATATGATGATTTATTCTCTCAGACTTGTCGCACACCTCTGCTGCTCCTTCCACAAGACATTGTGCTGGCATAACTGGAGTGAACCCGGCAAAGAAGACCTGTGCTAGATGGATTTCTTGTTGATCTGTGCATTACGTGCGCTACCACCTAGCATGATACACGGTTTACTACATTGCATGATGCCTCTCTTTCTCCATCTTGATTGCATTTTACACCCTACTCCATTTACTTCATGATTTTACTTCCTACTTTACTCCATCTTCTACTTTTTCCCCAAAGCACCCTACAAAGGAATTTTAGATTCCTTCTTTTTCTCTTCAAAACAGATCCAGACTAAGACTGTGGCACAGTGTGTGGAGTACTACTACACCTGGAAAAAGGAGCATAGAGTTGCTAGCACTCTTGCTCAGGTGAGGGGGAAGAAAATCCAGGCATGCTAGGAGTGTGGAGAAACGGAGAGAAGGGGAGAAAACCTGCTGGCCAGCCGTGCCAGACGCCGCTTTGCCAGGACCACATCGTCCCATGCGCTGGCAAAGGCACAGCAGATGCTGCCCAGGCCTTCCTTCTGCTGCTGCCCTGAAATACACCATTCTGGAGCCTAACTCTGAGCCAAAAATGCCGCACCACCACCCAAATGGGCTTGGACTCTCTACAGATGGCTTTCTCAAGGGCTGCCACCTTTGCTGACTCCAATCAGACCCTTCATTCCCCACTTCACTCCTCCTGACATCTGCAATCCCTGTCTTCAGGGAGATGTTGCAGATTTTCAGGCAGTTTTTCTAGCATCCCAGCATACTCCCCAAGAAGCAGCTGCCAGTGCTGTGGCTCCCCTCAGACTTTCCTTACCAGCAAAGAGCAATTTGCTTGGCAAGAGTGAGAGAGAGAGAGAGAGACAAAGAGAGAGAGAGATTATTCTGGGTTGTATAAAAGGTCTAACCATGTGTCTTCCCTAATTTGACTGAATTTCCATCCCATTCCCTAGACATTTCTGCAGGAAAACCCAAGGGAAATAAATGTTAGGCAGAGAGGTAGAAATAAGAAATGTAGAATTCTAGATAGCCACACATTTATCCCACCCCTTTGGCCTGTAGCAAAGAGGAGCATTTCCCTCCAAGCTCTGCCTTGCAGCCCGCCGCAGCCCACTGGCAAAGGCAGCCCTTTCCTCAGCTCTTCAGGCTTTGCAAGGATTTGCTTAGGCCAATAGATTTTTGTGCTGGACGCAGGCATTTCCAGCTTTCTGACGGGAAGGAAACATTGAAACAGGATTCTTTGATTTCCAGGCTGTGGGCGAAGGCAAGAGGAGCAAAAGCCCCCCCAGAAAGGAGGATGGGCAGACAGGGAAGAGAAGCCGCAAGAGGGCTGGCAGCGCCCAGTGTCCCTGCTGCCAACCGCGCCAGCCGCCCCGTTCGGCGGGAGGCCCCTTTCCCTGCGGCCAGTGCAAACGGTGCGCAACTTCCTGCTCTTTCTGCTCCAACCTGCGCCTTGGCACTAAAACAGGCTGACCCTTTGCAAAGGCGCCGCAGCGCAAGCTCAGGCCACTTGCACCATCGCCCCTCGCAGCCCTGCTCAAGCTTACAACCCACCTCAAACCCAAACAGCTCACTTCCAACCCAGCCTTCACAATGAAACCTTACCCTGCCCCAACAACACACACTGCATACAAGTAGCAACAGATCCATCAAAGCAAGCTTTGATGCTGCTGATCAAATTCCAAATAGGATGCAGCAAAAGGAAGAAGACATTTCAAGGCATTGAAACAAGAAAGATCCGACTCATGCTCTGATCAATTCACAACGTGCCACTGCCCAAAAAGACAGAAATTCATACTAAAAGGCAGATCTTGCCACTTGCTGTAATGGTGTGTATTAAATTGAACAATGGATGGTTTGTTTCCTGTCTTCCAGGCTGTTTGAAACCATGCAGGAAAGGAACAAACACAGGAGAAGACATCGTCCTCGCAAAGAAGCAGAGCCTCTCCCCAAGAAGAAAAGACCAAATTAGACAAGCCTGCAGCTTGTCCAGCCAGGCCTAGCAAGGCTTAGGCGTCAATAGGACTAGATAGGAATAGGACTGGTTTTTAAGCTTTTAGACTTGTAGAAATTCTATTTAGTTAGTTTACATGATAGGAATCTCCTCAAATTCTTAGTTAAGGTACATGAGTATTATTCAAGATTCATTAGTAGGATTAGATTTATCAGTCAATGTAAGAGGCTTGGTGTTGGCTACGCTCCGTCTTTTGTCATTTTGCCTTTGTTGAGACACAATCTGTCCTTATCATTAAACCATGTTTGTTCCCTGCTGTCTTTTGGTCTGTATGAAATCACTGCGGCAATCAAAGACGGCACTTGCCCTGAGAGGAGAATCTGGGCACGCACAACCTCCCCAAGGCCCGGCCCCTTGCTCAGCTGGCAGGACTGGCAAAGGTGTGTCTCCTTTACTGCCAGGGAAATAATGCTGGCACTTCATCCTTTGATTCCTCAAAATCTCAGCTGCCAGTGGAAAGGGAGGCTTTGTTTAATTCAATGAATTGGATGAAAATGAGTGCTCTGCTCTCACCATCATTTCTGCCCTAAAAGCAACAGCTTTAGTCCTTTTTGTAGCCCAGCAACAGAACTTTGTTTCATTTTGGGGCACTGATGCACCTGACCACCTTGGAAGACGTTTCTAGAACCCCTCCAATTCTATCCAATTCATATCCCATGCACCACAAAGGCATCAGTAGTTCAGTTTCAGTTTCTCTTGAAAGGAGCCCTCTCCCGCTCTGGGCCTCCACCAATCTCCTTAGCTAAAGCAGAGCGGCTGGGATCATTATCCTCTCTCTGGCTTCCCACAGCTTAGGTATTTGCACCAAAGAAGAAGCAAACTCCCTCTTTCATCTAGCCCAGCAAATGGCACTGCCCAGCAAGGCTTTGGTGGCAGGGGCTGTGCAGGGTGGAGAGGGGGCGAGGGAGGGGGCAATTGCCAGGCTGCTTCTGGGAAGCTCAGGGAAGCTTGCCCTTGTCTGATGGAGCCAGTGCAGCTGGGCTTTGGAGCCTACAAAGTATCTGCCTTGCAGTGGCACTTGTTACAGCTGCCCCCTCACTTTGCTGCCCTGTGGGCAACATGCAGCCTGGGAAGCAAGCAAGATTGGGACTGAAGCAAGATTTGCTTTGCCTTAACTATAGGCCGGGAAGCAGCAAAACTGGCTGGGTTTTGTCCTATCTGGCATCTAAGTATTAAAAGAAACGCCAAGGCCGTCAGTGTGGAAAGGTAATTCCATCAGTGTTCCTTTGTTAGAGGAATGCCTGAGTCTTTTGAGACAAACAGCTAGTTTCTCCAAGGGAGCTGGAAGAGGGATATACAAAGTCTGCATTCATGTTTGCTACAGAAATGCCACTGTGCTGTCCCTGTCTGTGTGTCCCCATCAGTTCCCCTGAGAAACATGCTGTTTCTCTAAGTTTCAAGGAAGGAGTGATGAGGTGAGTGACCAGCTCAGAGGCCCAAAGGAGGGAAAACATCAAGCGACATTAGTGGGCACCAAAAGGAGATTTGAGAAAGGGGGCAGCATGAATGCCTCCACTTTGAGAGGAAGCTTTGGAGTTGCCTCTCGCCTGAACAACTTCCAAATTCTAGCTCCTCTCAGAGCTGGAGGAGAGCCAGCAGGAGGAGTCCTGCTGCTTCTGCAGGGCAGGAGATGAGGTTCTGGGCCCTTGGACACAGACAGACTCCTGGGCACGTTCAGCTGGAGACACCTTGCAGAGAAGCACCGACAAGAGCCAGGGCTGTCCCTGCACTGCTTTTGCCCGTCTCCTCAGACGACTCAGGAGAAAAACCCAATGGAAGGGCTCTCAGAGCAAGCTTGCAGCAGCAGAAGTAAAAGGGGCAGAGGTGGCCCATGCCTCTTTCTGTCCCATGGCTCCCCTGGGGTTCTACATGGAATGTTGGGCTGTGCCCATAGCAACTGTCGTTGTCTCCTGCTCCTGCACCCCTTGGTGGAACGCTGCTGGAGCAGCGCTGGAGCAGCAGCTGCAGGATCAGCTCCTGGGCTGTCCCTGACCAGCCACCTCCTGCACTCAGCGCCACACCCGGCCTCTGCACCCACAGCCTCGTCTCCTCGCCTGCCTCCAGGCATCCCCAGAGCACTTGGGGATCGCCAAAGGTAAGAAAATCCCCGTTTGCCCTCAAAGCACTAACACAAGGGCACGAGGCTCCAGCTGCCTCTCCCGCCAACCACGATACACAGGCTGCCTGCTCACTTTCCCCACACCACGTTCCACGTCAAAGCAAGCTTCAGCTTCTGAAGGAATCGTGTTGCCTCCCAGGCAAACACAGACCTTTCCATAGAGGATGTAGAGAGCTGTCCCAGTGCAGTTGCAGATCCTCCTCCACGGATCACCTGCTTCAAAGTTCTTGGCACCCATTGCAGCCCTAAACCTAGCTTGTGGTGACCCCAAAACAAATTGGTCATGCCTGAGGAGTTCAGGGCTTCAGTGTCAACAAATCCCCTTATGCCCTGACTCAGCTCACACCTGCTCCAAAGCTGCAAAAACCAGAATGATGGCACTTCTCCTCTGGGATCCCTCTCATTCAGGCCATGGAAGCATTTCACTGGCCTTGTCCTCAAACACAGCTGTTCAACTTCAAAAATCATCTGCTATCAGCAATCCTTATGTGCTTACAGAGTTACATCTCTGATAGATACATTCTATTTTCATATCCTGTAGATACTTCTTTCAATGCATGTAGGGCTGCTTCTACCTCATGCTCAGGGGCAGCTGTGAAATGCCATCTTCTCAAGAACACAATCACAGTACCAGAGAATTTTCTGGCTTGCAAGGGATTCTCAAAGATCACTGAGCCCAACTGCAGGGCCTGCCCGGGGCAGCCTCAACAATCACACCCTGTGCCCAAGAGCGCTGTCCAAACACTTTTGGAGCTCAGTCAGCCTTGGTGCTGGCACCCCTTCCCTGGAGAGCCTCTTCCAGTGGCCAAGCACCCTCTGGGTGAAGAGCCTTTTCCTTCTATCCACCCTAAGCCTGCACTGCCACATCTTGCAGCCCATTCTCTTGGCTCCTCCCAGTGGCCCCAGCACTGCAGACAGTAGTGCATGGCCTTCTGCTTCCCCTCCTCAGGAAGCTGCTGACTGCTAGAGGCTCCTGCCTAGGCAATTCCACCTCAAAAGCACGGCAATGACAGCAAAAAGAAAGGAGCTGGGACAGAGGAGCTCAGGGCTTGCAACGATGAGGTTGAGAAGGAAGGCTACTGACACATCCTGGGCACAACGATTTCTAACTGGAGCATTGTTTGGATCTTTTTCAGGTGGAAAGGAGAGGCACAATGAAAAGGAAAGCAAGAGGCAACAATCAGCCGTGAGTTTTGGCCTAGGGTTAAAGGACAGCAAACTGGAGGAATGGCCAGGAGGAGAACTGCTCTTTCAGAGTCAGGCTGGGATTGCTTCAAGCCTGTGCAGCCACAGGAAGGCTCTCTCCAGCACTTGCCTTTCTTACCTTCACCTCTTTCTTCCTTTAGGCACATCAATGTTGGCAGCGACTTTCAGGCTGAGCTCCCAGAGCTGCAGAGCAGAGCACCAAGTGAGGATGAAGAGCCTGCAAGCCTGGTCTGGAAGCCCTGGGGAGAAGATGACTCTGACATGGAAAAACCTGACAGAGGTAGCTTCTCTTCAAGCTTTTCTTCCACCCCTGACATACTTGGATCTTTCAAAGTCTCCTTTTGCATAGAAAGGCAGCTTCTTGCAGCCTCCGCTTCTCTCCCTGTCTCACCTGTCTTCCCATCTAGAAGTGTTAGAGGCAAGGAGAAGGCTCTGCTTCTGCAGCAGAGCAGCAAAAAGAGCAAGCCTCTTGCTCTCCAAATCGGTCAGGCCCATTTGCCACTGCAAGAGAGGAGATTGGCCTCCACTTCTTCTACAAGAAGCTGCTCTGAAGGGAGAGCCAGCACTGCGGGGGCCCTTGCTTCAGCTGGCCCTGTCTTTGCTCTCCTTTTCATGCTCTCCAAGCCGCTGCCTTTAGCTCCTGGCCTTTCCTTCCGCCTTGCATGGCAACCTTTGCTCTTGCTGGCCTCAAGGCTGACTTGGGCTGCCTTTTTGTTGTGCTTGCAGTAAGACAACTGCTGGACATGGCCAGCTCCCGTGGCATTGCCGGGCCAGCAGCTGACCTGGAGCGCGCCCTGCACTGCCTGCACCAGGCAGGCGGCAGCCTTCCGGTAAGAAGCCGCTCTGTGGGCGCACAGAAGAGGGCACAGGGAATGCACAAGGCCCGGCCACTGGCACAGCCTTTCCTGCCTGCTCCTTGATGAAGGCTCTTCACAGGGAGCAGAGCACCTGCTGCCTGCTGTGTCTCCTCCAGCTGCGTCAGGGCTGAGCCCAAACGGCTCCAGCAGGGAGAATCTCCCTCCTGCAGGCGGCGGCGCAAGCTCCTGCAGCCTGCTGCCTTGGAAATCGCCTGCAGCTCTGGCTGCTCTAAGACATTTGGAGAGGAAATTCCCAGAAGCCTCACTCAGCTGAGGCCATTCTGGCTGCAGGAGCCCCAAAATCATTCGCTTGGGGAGCAAAATGCCACTCTTGGGCACCAGCATCAAAGGGCTGGGCAGCAAAAACTAGGCACTGGGATCAAATCCCAGGCTTTCACATGGCATACAGTTGCTTGAATGTCTGAAGAGGCAAAGTAGCTGAAAGGAAGCATCTGTGCTTTTCGGCTCATTTTGGATGTGGTGGGGCACCTAAAGCCTTTTCCCCTTGGATCTTGCAGGAGGCTCTGGAGATGTTGCTCTCAGGGGGGCCTGCAACAGCTCAAGGCCATCCCTTGGCTGATTATCATTACGCAGGTAAGCAAAGCAGAGCTTCTTCCTTCACTGACAGATGCTGCCGTCCCCTTCAGTGTTGTGGCAAGTGTTTCTGCTTCAACAAATTGTGCTTAACACCAGCACAAGGTCTTGTCTTCTCAGGGGCTGGCAAAAGCACCAGCATCTAGACCTTCAGCTTTACTTCTTTTCCAATCCTTTTCCCTGGCGGAATGCCTGCTCTTGTCTTCATCACCTTCTGAGGCAGCAGACATGTACTCACACGGGAATGATGGTCTGCAACCATTTGCTTGCGGCGGCCAGTGGGATCTACTTCATGTGGATCGAGTGATCCATTTACCTGCTGCTTTTTATTGCCAGGCTCTGACAGATGGACACCTGAGGAGAAGGACTCCTTCCAAAAGGCTTTCCACACCTACGGCAAGGATTTTCATCTCATCCAGAAGCAGGTAATGCCGCAGGACATTCTTTACCTGAGCAGATCATCAGGAGGAAAGCTTGCCTCTAGCTGGTAACAAACACTGGGCTTCGGTCTCTCTCTTCTCAAGTACCAAAACTGCTCAAGTAGTAACAAAACGGGACATCAAAGGCCTGTGTGAAAAGGATGATCCTGTCTCTCCAGCCCTTTTCTCCAAGCTCCTTTGGAATATGATGATTTATTCTCTCAGACTTGTCGCATACCTCTGCTGCTGCTTCCACAAGACATTGTGCTGGCATAACTGGAGTGAACCCGGCAAAGAAGACCTGTGCTAGATGGATTTCTTGTTGATCTGTGCATTACGTGTGCTACCACCTAGCATGATACACGGTTTACTACATTGCATGATGCCTCTCTTTCTCCATCTTCATTTCATTTTACACCCTACTCCATTTACTTCATGATTTTACTTCCTACTTTACTCCATCTTCTACTTTTTCCCCAAAGCACCCTACAAAGGAATTTTAGATTCCTTCTTTTTCTCTTCAAAACAGATCCAGACTAAGACTGTGGCACAGTGTGTGGAGTACTACTACACCTGGAAAAAGGAGCATAGAGTTGCTAGCACTCTTGCTCAGGTGAGGGGGAAGAAAATCCAGGCATGCTAGGAGTGTGGAGAAACGGAGAGAAGGGGAGAAAACCTGCTGGCCAGCCGTGCCAGACGCCGCTTTGCCAGGATCACATCGTCCCATGCGCTGGCAAAGGCACAGCAGATGCTGCCCAGGCCTTCCTTCTGCTGCTGCCCTGAAATACACCATTCTGGAGCCTAACTCTGAGCCAAAAATGCCGCACCACCACCCAAATGGGCTTGGACTCTCTACAGATGGCTTTCTCAAGGGCTGCCACCTTTGCTGACTCCAATCAGACCCTTCATTCCCCACTTCACTCCTCCTGACATCTGCAATCCCTGTCTTCAGGGAGATGTTGCAGATTTTCAGGCAGTTTTTCTAGCATCCCAGCATACTCCCCAAGAAGCAGCTGCCAGTGCTGTGGCTCCCCTCAGACTTTCCTTACCAGCAAAGAGCAATTTGCTTGGCAAGAGTGAGAGAGAGAGAGAGAGACAAAGAGAGAGAGAGATTATTCTGGGTTGTATAAAAGGTCTAACCATGTGTCTTCCCTAATTTGACTGAATTTCCATCCCATTCCCTAGACATTTCTGCAGGAAAACCCAAGGGAAATAAATGTTAGGCAGAGAGGTAGAAATAAGAAATGTAGAATTCTAGATAGCCACACATTTATCCCACCCCTTTGGCCTGTAGCAAAGAGGAGCATTTCCCTCCAAGCTCTGCCTTGCAGCCCGCCGCAGCCCACTGGCAAAGGCAGCCCTTTCCTCAGCTCTTCAGGCTTTGCAAGGATTTGCTTAGGCCAATAGATTTTTGTGCTGGACGCAGGCATTTCCAGCTTTCTGACGGGAAGGAAACATTGAAACAGGATTCTTTGATTTCCAGGCTGTGGGCGAAGGCAAGAGGAGCAAAAGCCCCCCCAGAAAGGAGGATGGGCAGACAGGGAAGAGAAGCCGCAAGAGGGCTGGCAGCGCCCAGTGTCCCTGCTGCCAACCGCGCCAGCCGCCCCGTTCGGCGGGAGGCCCCTTTCCCTGCGGCCAGTGCAAACGGTGCGCAACTTCCTGCTCTTTCTGCTCCAACCTGCGCCTTGGCACTACAACAGGCTGACCCTTTGCAAAGGCGCCGCAGCGCAAGCTCAGGCCACTTGCACCATCGCCCCTCGCAGCCCTGCTCAAGCTTACAACCCACCTCAAACCCAAACAGCTCACTTCCAACCCAGCCTTCACAATGAAACCTTACCCTGCCCCAACAACACACACTGCATACAAGTAGCAACAGATCCATCAAAGCAAGCTTTGATGCTGCTGATCAAATTCCAAATAGGATGCAGCAAAAGGAGGAAGACATTTCAAGGCATTGAAACAAGAAAGATCCGACTCATGCTCTGATCAATTCACAACGTGCCACTGCCCAAAAAGACAGAAATTCATACTAAAAGGCAGATCTTGCCACTTGCTGTAATGGTGTGTATTAAATTGAACAATGGATGGTTTGTTTCCTGTCTTCCAGGCTGTTTGAAACCATGCAGGAAAGGAACAAACACAGGAGAAGACATCGTCCTCGCAAAGAAGCAGAGCCTCTCCCCAAGAAGAAAAGACCAAATTAGACAAGCCTGCAGCTTGTCCAGCCAGGCCTAGCAAGGCTTAGGCGTCAATAGGACTAGATAGGAATAGGACTGGTTTTTAAGCTTTTAGACTTGTAGAAATTCTATTTAGTTAGTTTACATGATAGGAATCTCCTCAATTTCTTAGTTAAGGTACATGAGTATTATTCAAGATTCATTAGTAGGATTAGATTTATCAGTCAATGTAAGAGGCTTGGTGTTGGCTACGCTCCGTCTTTTGTCATTTTGCCTTTGTTGAGACACAATCTGTCTTTATCATTAAACCATGTTTGTTCCCTGCTGTCTTTTGGTCTGTATGAAATCACTGCGGCAATCAAAGACGGCACTTGCCCTGAGAGGAGAATCTGGGCACGCACGACCTCCCCAAGGCCCGGCCCCTTGCTCAGCTGGCAGGACTGGCAAAGGTGTGTCTCCTTTACTGCCAGGGAAATAATGCTGGCACTTCATCCTTTGATTCCTCAAAATCTCAGCTGCCAGTGGAAAGGGAGGCTTTGTTTAATTCAATGAATTGGATGAAAATGAGTGCTCTGCTCTCACCATCATTTCTGCCCTAAAAGCAACAGCTTTAGTCCTTTTTGTAGCCCAGCAACAGAACTTTGTTTCATTTTGGGGCACTGATGCACCTGACCACCTTGGAAGACGTTTCTAGAACCCCTCCAATTCTATCCAATTCATATCCCATGCACCACAAAGGCATCAGTAGTTCAGTTTCAGTTTCTCTTGAAAGGAGCCCTCTCCCGCTCTGGGCCTCTACCAATCTCCTTAGCTAAAGCAGAGCGGCTGGGATCATTATCCTCTCTCTGGCTTCCCACAGCTTAGGTATTTGCACCAAAGAAGAAGCAAACTCCCTCTTTCATCTAGCCCAGCAAATGGCACTGCCCAGCAAGGCTTTGGTGGCAGGGGCTGTGCAGGGTGGAGAGGGGGCGAGGGAGGGGGCAATTGCCAGGCTGCTTCTGGGAAGCTCAGGGAAGCTTGCCCTTGTCTGATGGAGCCAGTGCAGCTGGGCTTTGGAGCCTACAAAGTATCTGCCTTGCAGTGGCACTTGTTACAGCTGCCCCCTCACTTTGCTGCCCTGTGGGCAACATGCAGCCTGGGAAGCAAGCAAGATTGGGACTGAAGCAAGATTTGCTTTGCCTTAACTATAGGCCGGGAAGCAGCAAAACTGGCTGGGTTTTGTCCTATCTGGCATCTAAGTATTAAAAGAAACGCCAAGGCCGTCAGTGTGGAAAGGTAATTCCATCAGTGTTCCTTTGTTAGAGGAATCCCTGAGTCTTTTGAGACAAACAGCTAGTTTCTCCAAGGGAGCTGGAAGAGGGATATACAAAGTCTGCATTCATGTTTGCTACAGAAATGCCACTGTGCTGTCCCTGTCTGTGTGTCCCCATCAGTTCCCCTGAGAAACATGCTGTTTCTCTAAGTTTCAAGGAAGGAGTGATGAGGTGAGTGACCAGCTCAGAGGCCCAAAGGAGGGAAAACATCAAGCGACATTAGTGGGCACCAAAAGGAGATTTGAGAAAGGGGGCAGCATGAATGCCTCCACTTTGAGAGGAAGCTTTGGAGTTGCCTCTCGCCTGAACAACTTCCAAATTCTAGCTCCTCTCAGAGCTGGAGGAGAGCCAGCAGGAGGAGTCCTGCTGCTTCTGCAGGGCAGGAGATGAGGTTCTGGGCCTTTGGACACAGACAGACTCCTGGGCACGTTCAGCTGGAGACACCTTGCAGAGAAGCACCGACAAGAGCCAGGGCTGTCCCTGCACTGCTTTTGCCCGTCTCCTCAGACGACTCAGGAGAAAAACCCAATGGAAGGGCTCTCAGAGCAAGCTTGCAGCAGCAGAAGTAAAAGGGGCAGAGGTGGCCCATGCCTCTTTCTGTCCCATGGCTCCCCTGGGGTTCTACATGGAATGTTGGGCTGTGCCCATAGCAACTGTCGTTGTCTCCTGCTCCTGCACCCCTTGGTGGAACGCTGCTGGAGCAGCGCTGGAGCAGCAGCTGCAGGATCAGCTCCTGGGCTGTCCCTGACCAGCCACCTCCTGCACTCAGCGCCACACCCGGCCTCTGCACCCACAGCCTCGTCTCCTCGGCTGCCTCCAGGCATCCCCAGAGCACTTGGGGATCGCCAAAGGTAAGAAAATCCCCGTTTGCCCTCAAAGCACTAACACAAGGGCACGAGGCTCCAGCTGCCTCTCCCGCCAACCACGATACACAGGCTGCCTGCTCACTTTCCCCACACCACGTTCCACGTCAAAGCAAGCTTCAGCTTCTGAAGGAATCGTGTTGCCTCCCAGGCAAACACAGACCTTTCCATAGAGGATGTAGAGAGCTGTCCCAGTGCAGTTGCAGATCCTCCTCCACGGATCACCTGCTTCAAAGTTCTTGGCACCCATTGCAGCCCTAAACCTAGCTTGTGGTGACCCCAAAACAAATTGGTCATGCCTGAGGAGTTCAGGGCTTCAGTGTCAACAAATCCCCTTATGCCCTGACTCAGCTCACACCTGCTCCAAAGCTGCAAAAACCAGAATGATGGCACTTCTCCTCTGGGATCCCTCTCATTCAGGCCATGGAAGCATTTCACTGGCCTTGTCCTCAAACACAGCTGTTCAACTTCAAAAATCATCTGCTATCAGCAATCCTTATGTGCTTACACAGTTACATCTCTGATAGATACATTCTATTTTCATATCCTGTAGATACTTCTTTCAATGCATGTAGGGCTGCTTCTACCTCATGCTCAGGGGCAGCTGTGAAATGCCATCTTCTCAAGAACACAATCACAGTACCAGAGAATTTTCTGGCTTGCAAGGGATTCTCAAAGATCACTGAGCCCAACTGCAGGGCCTGCCCGGGGCAGCCTCAACAATCACACCCTGTGCCCAAGAGCGCTGTCCAAACACTTTTGGAGCTCAGTCAGCCTTGGTGCTGGCACCCCTTCCCTGGAGAGCCTGTTCCAGTGGCCAAGCACCCTCTGGGTGAAGAGCCTTTTCCTTCTATCCACCCTAAGCCTGCACTGCCACATCTTGCAGCCCATTCTCTTGGCTCCTCCCAGTGGCCCCAGCACTGAAGACAGTAGTGCATGGCCTTCTGCTTCCCCTCCTCAGGAAGCTGCTGACTGCTAGAGGCTCCTGCCTAGGCAATTCCACCTCAAAAGCACGGCAATGACAGCAAAAAGAAAGGAGCTGGGACAGAGGAGCTCAGGGCTTGCAACGATGAGGTTGAGAAGGAAGGCTACTGACACATCCTGGGCACAACGATTTCTAACTGGAGCATTGTTTGGATCTTTTTCAGGTGGAAAGGAGAGGCACAATGAAAAGGAAAGCAAGAGGCAACAATCAGCCGTGAGTTTTGGCCTAGGGTTAAAGGACAGCAAACTGGAGGAATGGCCAGGAGGAGAACTGCTCTTTCAGAGTCAGGCTGGGATTGCTTCAAGCCTGTGCAGCCACAGGAAGGCTCTCTCCAGCACTTGCCTTTCTTACCTTCACCTCTTTCTTCCTTTAGGCACATCAATGTTGGCAGCGACTTTCAGGCTGAGCTCCCAGAGCTGCAGAGCAGAGCACCAAGTGAGGATGAAGAGCCTGCAAGCCTGGTCTGGAAGCCCTGGGGAGAAGATGACTCTGACATGGAAAAACCTGACAGAGGTAGCTTCTCTTCAAGCTTTTCTTCCACCCCTGACATACTTGGATCTTTCAAAGTCTCCTTTTGCATAGAAAGGCAGCTTCTTGCAGCCTCCGCTTCTCTCCCTGTCTCACCTGTCTTCCCATCTAGAAGTGTTAGAGGCAAGGAGAAGGCTCTGCTTCTGCAGCAGAGCAGCAAAAAGAGCAAGCCTCTTGCTCTCCAAATCGGTCAGGCCCATTTGCCACTGCAAGAGAGGAGATTGGCCTCCACTTCTTCTACAAGAAGCTGCTCTGAAGGGAGAGCCAGCACTGCGGGGGCCCTTGCTTCAGCTGGCCCTGTCTTTGCTCTCCTTTTCATGCTCTCCAAGCCGCTGCCTTTAGCTCCTGGCCTTTCCTTCCGCCTTGCATGGCAACCTTTGCTCTTGCTGGCCTCAAGGCTGACTTGGGCTGCCTTTTTGTTGTGCTTGCAGTAAGACAACTGCTGGACATGGCCAGCTCCCGTGGCATTGCCGGGCCAGCAGCTGACCTGGAGCGCGCCCTGCACTGCCTGCACCAGGCAGGCGGCAGCCTTCCGGTAAGAAGCCGCTCTGTGGGCGCACAGAAGAGGGCACAGGGAATGCACAAGGCCCGGCCACTGGCACAGCCTTTCCTGCCTGCTCCTTGATGAAGGCTCTTCACAGGGAGCAGAGCACCTGCTGCCTGCTGTGTCTCCTCCAGCTGCGTCAGGGCTGAGCCCAAACGGCTCCAGCAGGGAGAATCTCCCTCCTGCAGGCGGCGGCGCAAGCTCCTGCAGCCTGCTGCCTTGGAAATCGCCTGCAGCTCTGGCTGCTCTAAGACATTTGGAGAGGAAATTCCCAGAAGCCTCACTCAGCTGAGGCCATTCTGGCTGCAGGAGCCCCAAAATCATTCGCTTGGGGAGCAAAATGCCACTCTTGGGCACCAGCATCAAAGGGCTGGGCAGCAAAAACTAGGCACTGGGATCAAATCCCAGGCTTTCACATGGCATACAGTTGCTTGAATGTCTGAAGAGGCAAAGTAGCTGAAAGGAAGCATCTGTGCTTTTCGGCTCATTTTGGATGTGGTGGGGCACCTAAAGCCTTTTCCCCTTGGATCTTGCAGGAGGCTCTGGAGATGTTGCTCTCAGGGGGGCCTGCAACAGCTCAAGGCCATCCCTTGGCTGATTATCATTACGCAGGTAAGCAAAGCAGAGCTTCTTCCTTCACTGACAGATGCTGCCGTCCCCTTCAGTGTTGTGGCAAGTGTTTCTGCTTCAACAAATTGTGCTTAACACCAGCACAAGGTCTTGTCTTCTCAGGGGCTGGCAAAAGCACCAGCATCTAGACCTTCAGCTTTACTTCTTTTCCAATCCTTTTCCCTGGCGGAATGCCTGCTCTTGTCTTCATCACCTTCTGAGGCAGCAGACATGTACTCACACGGGAATGATGGTCTGCAACCATTTGCTTGCGGCGGCCAGTGGGATCTACTTCATGTGGATCGAGTGATCCATTTACCTGCTGCTTTTTATTGCCAGGCTCTGACAGATGGACACCTGAGGAGAAGGACTCCTTCCAAAAGGCTTTCCACACCTACGGCAAGGATTTTCATCTCATCCAGAAGCAGGTAATGCCGCAGGACATTCTTTACCTGAGCAGATCATCAGGAGGAAAGCTTGCCTCTAGCTGGTAACAAACACTGGGCTTCGGTCTCTCTCTTCTCAAGTACCAAAACTGCTCAAGTAGTAACAAAACGGGACATCAAAGGCCTGTGTGAAAAGGATGATCCTGTCTCTCCAGCCCTTTTCTCCAAGCTCCTTTGGAATATGATGATTTATTCTCTCAGACTTGTCGCATACCTCTGCTGCTGCTTCCACAAGACATTGTGCTGGCATAACTGGAGTGAACCCGGCAAAGAAGACCTGTGCTAGATGGATTTCTTGTTGATCTGTGCATTACGTGTGCTACCACCTAGCATGATACACGGTTTACTACATTGCATGATGCCTCTCTTTCTCCATCTTCATTTCATTTTACACCCTACTCCATTTACTTCATGATTTTACTTCCTACTTTACTCCATCTTCTACTTTTTCCCCAAAGCACCCTACAAAGGAATTTTAGATTCCTTCTTTTTCTCTTCAAAACAGATCCAGACTAAGACTGTGGCACAGTGTGTGGAGTACTACTACACCTGGAAAAAGGAGCATAGAGTTGCTAGCACTCTTGCTCAGGTGAGGGGGAAGAAAATCCAGGCATGCTAGGAGTGTGGAGAAACGGAGAGAAGGGGAGAAAACCTGCTGGCCAGCCGTGCCAGACGCCGCTTTGCCAGGATCACATCGTCCCATGCGCTGGCAAAGGCACAGCAGATGCTGCCCAGGCCTTCCTTCTGCTGCTGCCCTGAAATACACCATTCTGGAGCCTAACTCTGAGCCAAAAATGCCGCACCACCACCCAAATGGGCTTGGACTCTCTACAGATGGCTTTCTCAAGGGCTGCCACCTTTGCTGACTCCAATCAGACCCTTCATTCCCCACTTCACTCCTCCTGACATCTGCAATCCCTGTCTTCAGGGAGATGTTGCAGATTTTCAGGCAGTTTTTCTAGCATCCCAGCATACTCCCCAAGAAGCAGCTGCCAGTGCTGTGGCTCCCCTCAGACTTTCCTTACCAGCAAAGAGCAATTTGCTTGGCAAGAGTGAGAGAGAGAGAGAGAGACAAAGAGAGAGAGAGATTATTCTGGGTTGTATAAAAGGTCTAACCATGTGTCTTCCCTAATTTGACTGAATTTCCATCCCATTCCCTAGACATTTCTGCAGGAAAACCCAAGGGAAATAAATGTTAGGCAGAGAGGTAGAAATAAGAAATGTAGAATTCTAGATAGCCACACATTTATCCCACCCCTTTGGCCTGTAGCAAAGAGGAGCATTTCCCTCCAAGCTCTGCCTTGCAGCCCGCCGCAGCCCACTGGCAAAGGCAGCCCTTTCCTCAGCTCTTCAGGCTTTGCAAGGATTTGCTTAGGCCAATAGATTTTTGTGCTGGACGCAGGCATTTCCAGCTTTCTGACGGGAAGGAAACATTGAAACAGGATTCTTTGATTTCCAGGCTGTGGGCGAAGGCAAGAGGAGCAAAAGCCCCCCCAGAAAGGAGGATGGGCAGACAGGGAAGAGAAGCCGCAAGAGGGCTGGCAGCGCCCAGTGTCCCTGCTGCCAACCGCGCCAGCCGCCCCGTTCGGCGGGAGGCCCCTTTCCCTGCGGCCAGTGCAAACGGTGCGCAACTTCCTGCTCTTTCTGCTCCAACCTGCGCCTTGGCACTACAACAGGCTGACCCTTTGCAAAGGCGCCGCAGCGCAAGCTCAGGCCACTTGCACCATCGCCCCTCGCAGCCCTGCTCAAGCTTACAACCCACCTCAAACCCAAACAGCTCACTTCCAACCCAGCCTTCACAATGAAACCTTACCCTGCCCCAACAACACACACTGCATACAAGTAGCAACAGATCCATCAAAGCAAGCTTTGATGCTGCTGATCAAATTCCAAATAGGATGCAGCAAAAGGAGGAAGACATTTCAAGGCATTGAAACAAGAAAGATCCGACTCATGCTCTGATCAATTCACAACGTGCCACTGCCCAAAAAGACAGAAATTCATACTAAAAGGCAGATCTTGCCACTTGCTGTAATGGTGTGTATTAAATTGAACAATGGATGGTTTGTTTCCTGTCTTCCAGGCTGTTTGAAACCATGCAGGAAAGGAACAAACACAGGAGAAGACATCGTCCTCGCAAAGAAGCAGAGCCTCTCCCCAAGAAGAAAAGACCAAATTAGACAAGCCTGCAGCTTGTCCAGCCAGGCCTAGCAAGGCTTAGGCGTCAATAGGACTAGATAGGAATAGGACTGGTTTTTAAGCTTTTAGACTTGTAGAAATTCTATTTAGTTAGTTTACATGATAGGAATCTCCTCAATTTCTTAGTTAAGGTACATGAGTATTATTCAAGATTCATTAGTAGGATTAGATTTATCAGTCAATGTAAGAGGCTTGGTGTTGGCTACGCTCCGTCTTTTGTCATTTTGCCTTTGTTGAGACACAATCTGTCTTTATCATTAAACCATGTTTGTTCCCTGCTGTCTTTTGGTCTGTATGAAATCACTGCGGCAATCAAAGACGGCACTTGCCCTGAGAGGAGAATCTGGGCACGCACGACCTCCCCAAGGCCCGGCCCCTTGCTCAGCTGGCAGGACTGGCAAAGGTGTGTCTCCTTTACTGCCAGGGAAATAATGCTGGCACTTCATCCTTTGATTCCTCAAAATCTCAGCTGCCAGTGGAAAGGGAGGCTTTGTTTAATTCAATGAATTGGATGAAAATGAGTGCTCTGCTCTCACCATCATTTCTGCCCTAAAAGCAACAGCTTTAGTCCTTTTTGTAGCCCAGCAACAGAACTTTGTTTCATTTTGGGGCACTGATGCACCTGACCACCTTGGAAGACGTTTCTAGAACCCCTCCAATTCTATCCAATTCATATCCCATGCACCACAAAGGCATCAGTAGTTCAGTTTCAGTTTCTCTTGAAAGGAGCCCTCTCCCGCTCTGGGCCTCTACCAATCTCCTTAGCTAAAGCAGAGCGGCTGGGATCATTATCCTCTCTCTGGCTTCCCACAGCTTAGGTATTTGCACCAAAGAAGAAGCAAACTCCCTCTTTCATCTAGCCCAGCAAATGGCACTGCCCAGCAAGGCTTTGGTGGCAGGGGCTGTGCAGGGTGGAGAGGGGGCGAGGGAGGGGGCAATTGCCAGGCTGCTTCTGGGAAGCTCAGGGAAGCTTGCCCTTGTCTGATGGAGCCAGTGCAGCTGGGCTTTGGAGCCTACAAAGTATCTGCCTTGCAGTGGCACTTGTTACAGCTGCCCCCTCACTTTGCTGCCCTGTGGGCAACATGCAGCCTGGGAAGCAAGCAAGATTGGGACTGAAGCAAGATTTGCTTTGCCTTAACTATAGGCCGGGAAGCAGCAAAACTGGCTGGGTTTTGTCCTATCTGGCATCTAAGTATTAAAAGAAACGCCAAGGCCGTCAGTGTGGAAAGGTAATTCCATCAGTGTTCCTTTGTTAGAGGAATCCCTGAGTCTTTTGAGACAAACAGCTAGTTTCTCCAAGGGAGCTGGAAGAGGGATATACAAAGTCTGCATTCATGTTTGCTACAGAAATGCCACTGTGCTGTCCCTGTCTGTGTGTCCCCATCAGTTCCCCTGAGAAACATGCTGTTTCTCTAAGTTTCAAGGAAGGAGTGATGAGGTGAGTGACCAGCTCAGAGGCCCAAAGGAGGGAAAACATCAAGCGACATTAGTGGGCACCAAAAGGAGATTTGAGAAAGGGGGCAGCATGAATGCCTCCACTTTGAGAGGAAGCTTTGGAGTTGCCTCTCGCCTGAACAACTTCCAAATTCTAGCTCCTCTCAGAGCTGGAGGAGAGCCAGCAGGAGGAGTCCTGCTGCTTCTGCAGGGCAGGAGATGAGGTTCTGGGCCTTTGGACACAGACAGACTCCTGGGCACGTTCAGCTGGAGACACCTTGCAGAGAAGCACCGACAAGAGCCAGGGCTGTCCCTGCACTGCTTTTGCCCGTCTCCTCAGACGACTCAGGAGAAAAACCCAATGGAAGGGCTCTCAGAGCAAGCTTGCAGCAGCAGAAGTAAAAGGGGCAGAGGTGGCCCATGCCTCTTTCTGTCCCATGGCTCCCCTGGGGTTCTACATGGAATGTTGGGCTGTGCCCATAGCAACTGTCGTTGTCTCCTGCTCCTGCACCCCTTGGTGGAACGCTGCTGGAGCAGCGCTGGAGCAGCAGCTGCAGGATCAGCTCCTGGGCTGTCCCTGACCAGCCACCTCCTGCACTCAGCGCCACACCCGGCCTCTGCACCCACAGCCTCGTCTCCTCGGCTGCCTCCAGGCATCCCCAGAGCACTTGGGGATCGCCAAAGGTAAGAAAATCCCCGTTTGCCCTCAAAGCACTAACACAAGGGCACGAGGCTCCAGCTGCCTCTCCCGCCAACCACGATACACAGGCTGCCTGCTCACTTTCCCCACACCACGTTCCACGTCAAAGCAAGCTTCAGCTTCTGAAGGAATCGTGTTGCCTCCCAGGCAAACACAGACCTTTCCATAGAGGATGTAGAGAGCTGTCCCAGTGCAGTTGCAGATCCTCCTCCACGGATCACCTGCTTCAAAGTTCTTGGCACCCATTGCAGCCCTAAACCTAGCTTGTGGTGACCCCAAAACAAATTGGTCATGCCTGAGGAGTTCAGGGCTTCAGTGTCAACAAATCCCCTTATGCCCTGACTCAGCTCACACCTGCTCCAAAGCTGCAAAAACCAGAATGATGGCACTTCTCCTCTGGGATCCCTCTCATTCAGGCCATGGAAGCATTTCACTGGCCTTGTCCTCAAACACAGCTGTTCAACTTCAAAAATCATCTGCTATCAGCAATCCTTATGTGCTTACACAGTTACATCTCTGATAGATACATTCTATTTTCATATCCTGTAGATACTTCTTTCAATGCATGTAGGGCTGCTTCTACCTCATGCTCAGGGGCAGCTGTGAAATGCCATCTTCTCAAGAACACAATCACAGTACCAGAGAATTTTCTGGCTTGCAAGGGATTCTCAAAGATCACTGAGCCCAACTGCAGGGCCTGCCCGGGGCAGCCTCAACAATCACACCCTGTGCCCAAGAGCGCTGTCCAAACACTTTTGGAGCTCAGTCAGCCTTGGTGCTGGCACCCCTTCCCTGGAGAGCCTGTTCCAGTGGCCAAGCACCCTCTGGGTGAAGAGCCTTTTCCTTCTATCCACCCTAAGCCTGCACTGCCACATCTTGCAGCCCATTCTCTTGGCTCCTCCCAGTGGCCCCAGCACTGAAGACAGTAGTGCATGGCCTTCTGCTTCCCCTCCTCAGGAAGCTGCTGACTGCTAGAGGCTCCTGCCTAGGCAATTCCACCTCAAAAGCACGGCAATGACAGCAAAAAGAAAGGAGCTGGGACAGAGGAGCTCAGGGCTTGCAACGATGAGGTTGAGAAGGAAGGCTACTGACACATCCTGGGCACAACGATTTCTAACTGGAGCATTGTTTGGATCTTTTTCAGGTGGAAAGGAGAGGCACAATGAAAAGGAAAGCAAGAGGCAACAATCAGCCGTGAGTTTTGGCCTAGGGTTAAAGGACAGCAAACTGGAGGAATGGCCAGGAGGAGAACTGCTCTTTCAGAGTCAGGCTGGGATTGCTTCAAGCCTGTGCAGCCACAGGAAGGCTCTCTCCAGCACTTGCCTTTCTTACCTTCACCTCTTTCTTCCTTTAGGCACATCAATGTTGGCAGCGACTTTCAGGCTGAGCTCCCAGAGCTGCAGAGCAGAGCACCAAGTGAGGATGAAGAGCCTGCAAGCCTGGTCTGGAAGCCCTGGGGAGAAGATGACTCTGACATGGAAAAACCTGACAGAGGTAGCTTCTCTTCAAGCTTTTCTTCCACCCCTGACATACTTGGATCTTTCAAAGTCTCCTTTTGCATAGAAAGGCAGCTTCTTGCAGCCTCCGCTTCTCTCCCTGTCTCACGTGTCTTCCCATCTAGAAGTGTTAGAGGCAAGGAGAACGCTCTGCTTCTGCAGCAGAGCAGCAAAAAGAGCAAGCATCTTGCTCTCCAAATCGGTCAGGCCCATTTGCCACTGCAAGAGAGGAGATTGGCCTCCACTTCTTCTACAAGAAGCTGCTCTGAAGGGAGAGCCAGCACTGCGGGGGCCCTTGCTTCAGCTGGCCCTGTCTTTGCTCTCCTTTTCATGCTCTCCAAGCCACTGCCTTTAGCTCCTGGCCTTTCCTTCCGCCTTGCATGGCAACCTTTGCTCTTGCTGGCCTCAAGGCTGACTTGGGCTGCCTTTTTGTTGTGCTTGCAGTAAGACAACTGCTGGACATGGCCAGCTCCCGTGGCATTGCCGGGCCAGCAGCTGACCTGGAGCGCGCCCTGCACTGCCTGCACCAGGCAGGCGGCAGCCTTCCGGTAAGAAGCCGCTCTGTGGGCGCACAGAAGAGGGCACAGGGAATGCACAAGGCCCGGCCACTGGCACAGCCTTTCCTGCCTGCTCCTTGATGAAGGCTCTTCACAGGGAGCAGAGCACCTGCTGCCTGCTGTGTCTCCTCCAGCTGCGTCAGGGCTGAGCCCAAACGGCTCCAGCAGGGAGAATCTCCCTCCTGCAGGCGGCGGCGCAAGCTCCTGCAGCCTGCTGCCTTGGAAATCGCCTGCAGCTCTGGCTGCTCTAAGACATCTGGAGAGGAAATTCCCAGAAGCCTCACTCAGCTGAGGCCATTCTGGCTGCAGGAGCCCCAAAATCATTCGCTTGGGGAGCAAAATGCCACTCTTGGGCACCAGCATCAAAGGGCTGGGCAGCAAAAACTAGGCACTGGGATCAAATCCCAGGCTTTCACATGGCATACAGTTGCTTGAATGTCTGAAGAGGCAAAGTAGCTGAAAGGAAGCATCTGTGCTTTTCGGCTCATTTTGGATGTGGTGGGGCACCTAAAGCCTTTTCCCCTTGGATCTTGCAGGAGGCTCTGGAGATGTTGCTCTCAGGGGGGCCTGCAACAGCTCAAGGCCATCCCTTGGCTGATTATCATTACGCAGGTAAGCAAAGCAGAGCTTCTTCCTTCACTGACAGATGCTGCCGTCCCCTTCAGTGTTGTGGCAAGTGTTTCTGCTTCAACAAATTGTGCTTAACACCAGCACAAGGTCTTGTCTTCTCAGGGGCTGGCGAAAGCACCAGCATCTAGACCTTCAGCTTTACTTCTTTTCCAATCCTTTTCCCTGGCGGAATGCCTGCTCTTGTCTTCATCACCTTCTGAGGCAGCAGACATGTACTCACACGGGAATGATGGTCTGCAACCATTTGCTTGCGGCGGCCAGTGGGATCTACTTCATGTGGATCGAGTGATCCATTTACCTGCTGCTTTTTATTGCCAGGCTCCGACAGATGGACACCTGAGGAGAAGGACTCCTTCCAAAAGGCTTTCCACACCTACGGCAAGGATTTTCATCTCATCCAGAAGCAGGTAATGCCGCAGGACATTCTTTACCTGAGCAGATCATCAGGAGGAAAGCTTGCCTCTAGCTGGTAACAAACACTGGGCTTCGGTCTCTCTCTTCTCAAGTACCAAAACTGCTCAAGTAGTAACAAAACGGGACATCAAAGGCCTGTGTGAAAAGGATGATCCTGTCTCTCCAGCCCTTTTCTCCAAGCTCCTTTGGAATATGATGATTTATTCTCTCAGACTTGTCGCATACCTCTGCTGCTGCTTCCACAAGACATTGTGCTGGCATAACTGGAGTGAACCCGGCAAAGAAGACCTGTGCTAGATGGATTTCTTGTTGATCTGTGCATTACGTGTGCTACCACCTAGCATGATACACGGTTTACTACATTGCATGATGCCTCTCTTTCTCCATCTTCATTTCATTTTACACCCTACTCCATTTACTTCATGATTTTACTTCCTACTTTACTCCATCTTCTACTTTTTCCCCAAAGCACCCTACAAAGGAATTTTAGATTCCTTCTTTTTCTCTTCAAAACAGATCCAGACTAAGACTGTGGCACAGTGTGTGGAGTACTACTACACCTGGAAAAAGGAGCATAGAGTTGCTAGCACTCTTGCTCAGGTGAGGGGGAAGAAAATCCAGGCATGCTAGGAGGGTGGAGAAACGGAGAGAAGGGGAGAAAACCTGCTGGCCAGCCGTGCCAGACGCCGCTTTGCCAGGATCACATCGTCCCATGCGCTGGCAAAGGCACAGCAGATGCTGCCCAGGCCTTCCTTCTGCTGCTGCCCTGAAATACACCATTCTGGAGCCTAACTCTGAGCCAAAAATGCCGCACCACCACCCAAATGGGCTTGGACTCTCTACAGATGGCTTTCTCAAGGGCTGCCACCTTTGCTGACTCCAATCAGACCCTTCATTCCCCACTTCACTCCTCCTGACATCTGCAATCCCTGTCTTCAGGGAGATGTTGCAGATTTTCAGGCAGTTTTTCTAGCATCCCAGCATACTCCCCAAGAAGCAGCTGCCAGTGCTGTGGCTCCCCTCAGACTTTCCTTACCAGCAAAGAGCAATTTGCTTGGCAAGAGTGAGAGAGAGAGAGAGAGACAAAGAGAGAGAGAGATAATTCTGGGTTGTATAAAAGGTCTAACCATGTGTCTTCCCTAATTTGACTGAATTTCCATCCCATTCCCTAGACATTTCTGCAGGAAAACCCAAGGGAAATAAATGTTAGGCAGAGAGGTAGAAATAAGAAATGTAGAATTCTAGATAGCCACACATTTATCCCACCCCTTTGGCCTGTAGCAAAGAGGAGCATTTCCCTCCAAGCTCTGCCTTGCAGCCCGCCGCAGCCCACTGGCAAAGGCAGCCCTTTCCTCAGCTCTTCAGGCTTTGCAAGGATTTGCTTAGGCCAATAGATTTTTGTGCTGGACGCAGGCATTTCCAGCTTTCTGACGGGAAGGAAACATTGAAACAGGATTCTTTGATTTCCAGGCTGTGGGCGAAGGCAAGAGGAGCAAAAGCCCCCCCAGAAAGGAGGATGGGCAGACAGGGAAGAGAAGCCGCAAGAGGGCTGGCAGCGCCCAGTGTCCCTGCTGCCAACCGCGCCAGCCGCCCCGTTCGGCGGGAGGCCCCTTTCCCTGCGGCCAGTGCAAACGGTGCGCAACTTCCTGCTCTTTCTGCTCCAACCTGCGCCTTGGCACTAAAACAGGCTGACCCTTTGCAAAGGCGCCGCAGCGCAAGCTCAGGCCACTTGCACCATCGCCCCTCGCAGCCCTGCTCAAGCTTACAACCCACCTCAAACCCAAACAGCTCACTTCCAACCCAGCCTTCACAATGAAACCTTACCCTGCCCCAACAACACACACTGCATACAAGTAGCAACAGATCCATCAAAGCAAGCTTTGATGCTGCTGATCAAATTCCAAATAGGATGCAGCAAAAGGAGGAAGACATTTCAAGGCATTGAAACAAGAAAGATCCGACTCATGCTCTGATCAATTCACAACGTGCCACTGCCCAAAAAGACAGAAATTCATACTAAAAGGCAGATCTTGCCACTTGCTGTAATGGTGTGTATTAAATTGAACAATGGATGGTTTGTTTCCTGTCTTCCAGGCTGTTTGAAACCATGCAGGAAAGGAACAAACACAGGAGAAGACATCGCCCTCGCAAAGAAGCAGAGCCTCTCCCCAAGAAGAAAAGACCAAATTAGACAAGCCTGCAGCTTGTCCAGCCAGGCCTAGCAAGGCTTAGGCGTCAATAGGACTAGATAGGAATAGGACTGGTTTTTAAGCTTTTAGACTTGTAGAAATTCTATTTAGTTAGTTTACATGATAGGAATCTCCTCAAATTCTTAGTTAAGGTACATGAGTATTATTCAAGATTCATTAGTAGGATTAGATTTATCAGTCAATGTAAGAGGCTTGGTGTTGGCTACGCTCCGTCTTTTGTCATTTTGCCTTTGTTGAGACACAATCTGTCCTTATCATTAAACCATGTTTGTTCCCTGCTGTCTTTTGGTCTGTATGAAATCACTGCGGCAATCAAAGACGGCACTTGCCCTGAGAGGAGAATCTGGGCACGCACGACCTCCCCAAGGCCCGGCCCCTTGCTCAGCTGGCAGGACTGGCAAAGGTGTGTCTCCTTTACTGCCAGGGAAATAATGCTGGCACTTCATCCTTTGATTCCTCAAAATCTCAGCTGCCAGTGGAAAGGGAGGCTTTGTTTAATTCAATGAATTGGATGAAAATGAGTGCTCTGCTCTCACCATCATTTCTGCCCTAAAAGCAACAGCTTTAGTCCTTTTTGTAGCCCAGCAACAGAACTTTGTTTCATTTTGGGGCACTGATGCACCTGACCACCTTGGAAGACGTTTCTAGAACCCCTCCAATTCTATCCAATTCATATCCCATGCACCACAAAGGCATCAGTAGTTCAGTTTCAGTTTCTCTTGAAAGGAGCCCTCTCCCGCTCTGGGCCTCCACCAATCTCCTTAGCTAAAGCAGAGCGGCTGGGATCATTATCCTCTCTCTGGCTTCCCACAGCTTAGGTATTTGCACCAAAGAAGAAGCAAACTCCCTCTTTCATCTAGCCCAGCAAATGGCACTGCCCAGCAAGGCTTTGGTGGCAGGGGCTGTGCAGGGTGGAGAGGGGGCGAGGGAGGGGGCAATTGCCAGGCTGCTTCTGGGAAGCTCAGGGAAGCTTGCCCTTGTCTGATGGAGCCAGTGCAGCTGGGCTTTGGAGCCTACAAAGTATCTGCCTTGCAGTGGCACTTGTTACAGCTGCCCCCTCACTTTGCTGCCCTGTGGGCAACATGCAGCCTGGGAAGCAAGCAAGATTGGGACTGAAGCAAGATTTGCTTTGCCTTAACTATAGGCCGGGAAGCAGCAAAACTGGCTGGGTTTTGTCCTATCTGGCATCTAAGTATTAAAAGAAACGCCAAGGCCGTCAGTGTGGAAAGGTAATTCCATCAGTGTTCCTTTGTTAGAGGAATCCCTGAGTCTTTTGAGACAAACAGCTAGTTTCTCCAAGGGAGCTGGAAGAGGGATATACAAAGTCTGCATTCATGTTTGCTACAGAAATGCCACTGTGCTGTCCCTGTCTGTGTGTCCCCATCAGTTCCCCTGAGAAACATGCTGTTTCTCTAAGTTTCAAGGAAGGAGTGATGAGGTGAGTGACCAGCTCAGAGGCCCAAAGGAGGGAAAACATCAAGCGACATTATTGGGCACCAAAAGGAGATTTGAGAAAGGGGGCAGCATGAATGCCTCCACTTTGAGAGGAAGCTTTGGAGTTGCCTCTCGCCTGAACAACTTCCAAATTCTAGCTCCTCTCAGAGCTGGAGGAGAGCCAGCAGGAGGAGTCCTGCTGCTTCTGCAGGGCAGGAGATGAGGTTCTGGGCCCTTGGACACAGACAGACTCCTGGGCACGTTCAGCTGGAGACACCTTGCAGAGAAGCACCGACAAGAGCCAGGGCTGTCCCTGCACTGCTTTTGCCCGTCTCCTCAGACGACTCAGGAGAAAAACCCAATGGAAGGGCTCTCAGAGCAAGCTTGCAGCAGCAGAAGTAAAAGGGGCAGAGGTGGCCCATGCCTCTTTCTGTCCCATGGCTCCCCTGGGGTTCTACATGGAATGTTGGGCTGTGCCCATAGCAACTGTCGTTGTCTCCTGCTCCTGCGGCCCTTGGTGGAACGCTGCTGGAGCAGCGCTGGAGCAGCAGCTGCAGGATCAGCTGCTGGGCTGTCCCTGACCAGCCACCTCCTGCACTCAGCGCCACACCCGGCCTCTGCACCCACAGCCTCGTCTCCTCGGCTGCCTCCAGGCATCCCCAGAGCACTTGGGGATCGCCAAAGGTAAGAAAATCCCCGTTTGCCCTCAAAGCACTAACACAAGGGCACGAGGCTCCAGCTGCCTCTCCCGCCAACCACGATACACAGGCTGCCTGCTCACTTTCCCCACACCACGTTCCACGTCAAAGCAAGCTTCAGCTTCTGAAGGAATCGTGTTGCCTCCCAGGCAAACACAGACCTTTCCATAGAGGATGTAGAGAGCTGTCCCAGTGCAGTTGCAGATCCTCCTCCACGGATCACCTGCTTCAAAGTTCTTGGCACCCATTGCAGCCCTAAACCTAGCTTGTGGTGACCCCAAAACAAATTGGTCATGCCTGAGGAGTTCAGGGCTTCAGTGTCAACAAATCCCCTTATGCCCTGACTCAGCTCACACCTGCTCCAAAGCTGCAAAAACCAGAATGATGGCACTTCTCCTCTGGGATCCCTCTCATTCAGGCCATGGAAGCATTTCACTGGCCTTGTCCTCAAACACAGCTGTTCAACTTCAAAAATCATCTGCTATCAGCAATCCTTATGTGCTTACAGAGTTACATCTCTGATAGATACATTCTATTTTCATATCCTGTAGATACTTCTTTCAATGCATGTAGGGCTGCTTCTACCTCATGCTCAGGGGCAGCTGTGAAATGCCATCTTCTCAAGAACACAATCACAGTACCAGAGAATTTTCTGGCTTGCAAGGGATTCTCAAAGAACACTGAGCCCAACTCCAGGGCCTGCCCGGGGCAGCCTCAACAATCACACCCTGTGCCCAAGAGCGCTGTCCAAACACTTTTGGAGCTCAGTCAGCCTTGGTGCTGGCACCCCTTCCCTGGAGAGCCTCTTCCAGTGGCCAAGCACCCTCTGGGTGAAGAGCCTTTTCCTTCTATCCACCCTAAGCCTGCACTGCCACATCTTGCAGCCCATTCTCTTGGCTCCTCCCAGTGGCCCCAGCACTGAAGAGAGTAGTGCATGGCCTTCTGCTTCCCCTCCTCAGGAAGCTGCTGACTGCTAGAGGCTCCTGCCTAGGCAATTCCACCTCAAAAGCACGGCAATGACAGCAAAAAGAAAGGAGATGGGACAGAGGAGCTCAGGGCTTGCAACGATGAGGTCGAGAAGGAAGGCTACTGACACATCCTGGGCACAACGATTTCTAACTGGAGCATTGTTTGGATCTTTTTCAGGTGGAAAGGAGAGGCACAATGAAAAGGAAAGCAAGAGGCAACAATCAGCCGTGAGTTTTGGCCTAGCGTTAAAGGACAGCAAACTGGAGGAATGGCCAGGAGGACAACTGCTCTTTCAGAGTCAGGCTGGGATTGCTTCAAGCCTGTGCAGCCACAGGAAGGCTCTCTCCAGCACTTGCCTTTCTTACCTTCACCTCTTTCTTCCTTTAGGCACATCAATGTTGGCAGCGACTTTCAGGCTGAGCTCCCAGAGCTGCAGAGCAGAGCACCAAGTGAGGATGAAGAGCCTGCAAGCCTGGTCTGGAAGCCCTGGGGAGAAGATGACTCTGACATGGAAAAACCTGACAGAGGTAGCTTCTCTTCAAGCTTTTCTTCCACCCCTGACATACTTGGATCTTTTAAAGTCTCCTTTTGCATAGAAAGGCAGCTTCTTGCAGCCTCCGCTTCTCTCCCTGTCTCACCTGTCTTCCCATCTAGAAGTGTTAGAGGCAAGGAGAAGGCTCTGCTTCTGCAGCAGAGCAGCAAAAAGAGCAAGCATCTTGCTCTCCAAATCGGTCAGGCCCATTTGCCACTGCAAGAGAGGAGATTGGCCTCCACTTCTTCTACAAGAAGCTGCTCTGAAGGGAGAGCCAGCACTGCGGGGGCCCTTGCTTCAGCTGGCCCTGTCTTTGCTCTCCTTTTCATGCTCTCCAAGCCACTGCCTTTAGCTCCTGGCCTTTCCTTCCGCCTTGCATGGCAACCTTTGCTCTTGCTGGCCTCAAGGCTGACTTGGGCTGCCTTTTTGTTGTGCTTGCAGTAAGACAACTGCTGGACATGGCCAGCTCCCGTGGCATTGCCGGGCCAGCAGCTGACCTGGAGCGCGCCCTGCACTGCCTGCACCAGGCAGGCGGCAGCCTTCCGGTAAGAAGCCGCTCTGTGGGCGCACAGAAGAGGGCACAGGGAATGCACAAGGCCCGGCCACTGGCACAGCCTTTCCTGCCTGCTCCTTGATGAAGGCTCTTCACAGGGAGCAGAGCACCTGCTGCCTGCTGTGTCTCCTCCAGCTGCGTCAGGGCTGAGCCCAAACGGCTCCAGCAGGGAGAATCTCCCTCCTGCAGGCGGCGGCGCAAGCTCCTGCAGCCTGCTGCCTTGGAAATCGCCTGCAGCTCTGGCTGCTCTAAGACATCTGGAGAGGAAATTCCCAGAAGCCTCACTCAGCTGAGGCCATTCTGGCTGCAGGAGCCCCAAAATCATTCGCTTGGGGAGCAAAATGCCACTCTTGGGCACCAGCATCAAAGGGCTGGGCAGCAAAAACTAGGCACTGGGATCAAATCCCAGGCTTTCACATGGCATACAGTTGCTTGAATGTCTGAAGAGGCAAAGTAGCTGAAAGGAAGCATCTGTGCTTTTCGGCTCATTTTGGATGTGGTGGGGCACCTAAAGCCTTTTCCCCTTGGATCTTGCAGGAGGCTCTGGAGATGTTGCTCTCAGGGGGGCCTGCAACAGCTCAAGGCCATCCCTTGGCTGATTATCATTACGCAGGTAAGCAAAGCAGAGCTTCTTCCTTCACTGACAGATGCTGCCGTCCCCTTCAGTGTTGTGGCAAGTGTTTCTGCTTCAACAAATTGTGCTTAACACCAGCACAAGGTCTTGTCTTCTCAGGGGCTGGCGAAAGCACCAGCATCTAGACCTTCAGCTTTACTTCTTTTCCAATCCTTTTCCCTGGCGGAATGCCTGCTCTTGTCTTCATCACCTTCTGAGGCAGCAGACATTTACTCACACGGGAATGATGGTCTGCAACCATTTGCTTGCGGCGGCCAGTGGGATCTACTTCATGTGGATCGAGTGATCCATTTACCTGCTGCTTTTTATTGCCAGGCTCCGACAGATGGACACCTGAGGAGAAGGACTCCTTCCAAAAGGCTTTCCACACCTACGGCAAGGATTTTCATCTCATCCAGAAGCAGGTAATGCCGCAGGACATTCTTTACCTGAGCAGATCATCAGGAGGAAAGCTTGCCTCTAGCTGGTAACAAACACTGGGCTTCGGTCTCTCTCTTCTCAAGTACCAAAACTGCTCAAGTAGTAACAAAACGGGACATCAAAGGCCTGTGTGAAAAGGATGATCCTGTCTCTCCAGCCCTTTTCTCCAAGCTCCTTTGGAATATGATGATTTATTCTCTCAGACTTGTCGCATACCTCTGCTGCTGCTTCCACAAGACATTGTGCTGGCATAACTGGAGTGAACCCGGCAAAGAAGACCTGTGCTAGATGGATTTCTTGTTGATCTGTGCATTACGTGTGCTACCACCTAGCATGATACACGGTTTACTACATTGCATGATGCCTCTCTTTCTCCATCTTCATTTCATTTTACACCCTACTCCATTTACTTCATGATTTTACTTCCTACTTTACTCCATCTTCTACTTTTTCCCCAAAGCACCCTACAAAGGAATTTTAGATTCCTTCTTTTTCTCTTCAAAACAGATCCAGACTAAGACTGTGGCACAGTGTGTGGAGTACTACTACACCTGGAAAAAGGAGCATAGAGTTGCTAGCACTCTTGCTCAGGTGAGGGGGAAGAAAATCCAGGCATGCTAGGAGGGTGGAGAAACGGAGAGAAGGGGAGAAAACCTGCTGGCCAGCCGTGCCAGACACCGCTTTGCCAGGATCACATCGTCCCATGCGCTGGCAAAGGCACAGCAGATGCTGCCCAGGCCTTCCTTCTGCTGCTGCCCTGAAATACACCATTCTGGAGCCTAACTCTGAGCCAAAAATGCCGCACCACCACCCAAATGGGCTTGGACTCTCTACAGATGGCTTTCTCAAGGGCTGCCACCTTTGCTGACTCCAATCAGACCCTTCATTCCCCACTTCACTCCTCCTGACATCTGCAATCCCTGTCTTCAGGGAGATGTTGCAGATTTTCAGGCAGTTTTTCTAGCATCCCAGCATACTCCCCAAGAAGCAGCTGCCAGTGCTGTGGCTCCCCTCAGACTTTCCTTACCAGCAAAGAGCAATTTGCTTGGCAAGAGTGAGAGAGAGAGAGAGAGACAAAGAGAGAGAGAGATAATTCTGGGTTGTATAAAAGGTCTAACTATGTGTCTTCCCTAATTTGACTGAATTTCCATCCCATTCCCTAGACATTTCTGCAGGAAAACCCAAGGGAAATAAATGTTAGGCAGAGAGGTAGAAATAAGAAATGTAGAATTCTAGATAGCCACACATTTATCCCACCCCTTTGGCCTGTAGCAAAGAGGAGCATTTCCCTCCAAGCTCTGCCTTGCAGCCCGCCGCAGCCCACTGGCAAAGGCAGCCCTTTCCTCAGCTCTTCAGGCTTTGCAAGGATTTGCTTAGGCCAATAGATTTTTGTGCTGGACGCAGGCATTTCCAGCTTTCTGACGGGAAGGAAACATTGAAACAGGATTCTTTGATTTCCAGGCTGTGGGCGAAGGCAAGAGGAGCAAAAGCCCCCCCAGAAAGGAGGATGGGCAGACAGGGAAGAGAAGCCGCAAGAGGGCTGGCAGCGCCCAGTGTCCCTGCTGCCAACCGCGCCAGCCGCCCCGTTCGGCGGGAGGCCCCTTTCCCTGCGGCCAGTGCAAACGGTGCGCAACTTCCTGCTCTTTCTGCTCCAACCTGCGCCTTGGCACTACAACAGGCTGACCCTTTGCAAAGGCGCCGCAGCGCAAGCTCAGGCCACTTGCACCATCGCCCCTCGCAGCCCTGCTCAAGCTTACAACCCACCTCAAACCCAAACAGCTCACTTCAAACCCAGCCTTCACAATGAAACCTTAACCTGCCCCAACAACACACACTGCATACAAGTAGCAACAGATCCATCAAAGCTTGCTTTGATGCTGCTGATCAAATTCCAAAGAGGATGCAGCAAAAGGAGGAAGACATTTCAAGGCATTGAAACAAGAAAGATCCGACTCATGCTCTGATCAATTCACAACATGCCACTGCCCAAAAAGACAGAAATTCATACTAAAAGGCAGATCTTGCCACTTGCTTTAATGATGTGCACTAAATTGAACAATGGATGGTTTGTTTCCTGTCTTCCAGGCTGTTTGAAACCATGCAGGAAAGGAACAAACACAGGAGAAGACATCGTCCTCGCAAAGAAGCAGAGCCTCTCCCCAAGAAGAAAAGACCAAATTAGACAAGCCTGCAGCTTGTCCAGCCAGGCCTAGCAAGGCTTAGGCGTCAATAGGACTAGATAGGAATAGGACTGGTTTTTAAGCTTTTAGACTTGTAGAAATTCTATTTAGTTAGTTTACATGATAGGAATCTCCTCAATTTCTTAGTTAAGGTACATGAGTATTATTCAAGATTCATTAGTAGGATTAGATTTATCAGTCAATGTAAGAGGCTTGGTGTTGGCTACGCTCCGTCTTTTGTCATTTTGCCTTTGTTGAGACACAATCTGTCTTTATCATTAAACCATGTTTGTTCCCTGCTGTCTTTTGGTCTGTATGAAATCACTGCGGCAATCAAAGACGGCACTTGCCCTGAGAGGAGAATCTGGGCACGCACGACCTCCCCAAGGCCCGGCCCCTTGCTCAGCTGGCAGGACTGGCAAAGGTGTTTCTCCTTTACTGCCAGGGAAATAATGCTGGCACTTCATCCTTTGATTCCTCAAAATCTCAGCTGCCAGTGGAAAGGGAGGCTTTGTTTAATTCAATGAATTGGATGAAAATGAGTGCTCTGCTCTCACCATCATTTCTGCCCTAAAAGCAACAGCTTTAGTCTTTTTGTAGCCCAGCAACAGAACTTTGTTTCATTTTGGGGCACTGATGCACCTGACCACCTTGGAAGACGTTTCTAGAACCCCTCCAATTCTATCCAATTCATATCCCATGCACCACAAAGGCATCAGTAGTTCAGTTTCAGTTTCTCTTGAAAGGAGCCCTCTCCCGCTCTGGGCCTCCACCAATCTCCTTAGCTAAAGCAGAGCGGCTGGGATCATTATCCTCTCTCTGGCTTCCCACAGCTTAGGTATTTGCACCAAAGAAGAAGCAAACTCCCTCTTTCATCTAGCCCAGCAAATGGCACTGCCCAGCAAGGCTTTGGTGGCAGGGGCTGTGCAGGGTGGAGAGGGGGCGAGGGAGGGGGCAATTGCCAGGCTGCTTCTGGGAAGCTCAGGGAAGCTTGCCCTTGTCTGATGGAGCCAGTGCAGCTGGGCTTTGGAGCCTACAAAGTATCTGCCTTGCAGTGGCACTTGTTACAGCTGCCCCCTCACTTTGCTGCCCTGTGGGCAACATGCAGCCTGGGAAGCAAGCAAGATTGGGACTGAAGCAAGATTTGCTTTGCCTTAACTATAGGCCGGGAAGCAGCAAAACTGGCTGGGTTTTGTCCTATCTGGCATCTAAGTATTAAAAGAAACGCCAAGGCCGTCAGTGTGGAAAGGTAATTCCATCAGTGTTCCTTTGTTAGAGGAATCCCTGAGTCTTTTGAGACAAACAGCTAGTTTCTCCAAGGGAGCTGGAAGAGGGATATACAAAGTCTGCATTCATGTTTGCTACAGAAATGCCACTGTGCTGTCCCTGTCTGTGTGTCCCCATCAGTTCCCCTGAGAAACATGCTGTTTCTCTAAGTTTCAAGGAAGGAGTGATGAGGTGAGTGACCAGCTCAGAGGCCCAAAGGAGGGAAAACATCAAGCGACATTATTGGGCACCAAAAGGAGATTTGAGAAAGGGGGCAGCATGAATGCCTCCACTTTGAGAGGAAGCTTTGGAGTTGCCTCTCGCCTGAACAACTTCCAAATTCTAGCTCCTCTCAGAGCTGGAGGAGAGCCAGCAGGAGGAGTCCTACTGCTTCTGCAGGGCAGGAGATGAGGTTCTGGGCCCTTGGACACAGACAGACTCCTGGGCACGTTCAGCTGGAGACACCTTGCAGAGAAGCACCGACAAGAGCCAGGGCTGTCCCTGCACTGCTTTTGCCCGTCTCCTCAGACGACTCAGGAGAAAAACCCAATGGAAGGGCTCTCAGAGCAAGCTTGCAGCAGCAGAAGTAAAAGGGGCAGAGGTGGCCCATGCCTCTTTCTGTCCCATGGCTCCCCTGGGGTTCTACATGGAATGTTGGGCTGTGCCCATAGCAACTGTCGTTGTCTCCTGCTCCTGCACCCCTTGGTGGAACGCTGCTGGAGCAGCGCTGGAGCAGCAGCTGCAGGATCAGCTCCTGGGCTGTCCCTGACCAGCCACCTCCTGCACTCAGCGCCACACCCGGCCTCTGCACCCACAGCCTCGTCTCCTCGGCTGCCTCCAGGCATCCCCAGAGCACTTGGGGATCGCCAAAGGTAAGAAAATCCCCGTTTGCCCTCAAAGCACTAACACAAGGGCACGAGGCTCCAGCTGCCTCTCCCGCCAACCACGATACACAGGCTGCCTGCTCACTTTCCCCACACCACGTTCCACGTCAAAGCAAGCTTCAGCTTCTGAAGGAATCGTGTTGCCTCCCAGGCAAACACAGACCTTTCCATAGAGGATGTAGAGAGCTGTCCCAGTGCAGTTGCAGATCCTCCTCCACGGATCACCTGCTTCAAAGTTCTTGGCACCCATTGCAGCCCTAAACCTAGCTTGTGGTGACCCCAAAACAAATTGGTCATGCCTGAGGAGTTCAGGGCTTCAGTGTCAACAAATCCCCTTATGCCCTGACTCAGCTCACACCTGCTCCAAAGCTGCAAAAACCAGAATGATGGCACTTCTCCTCTGGGATCCCTCTCATTCAGGCCATGGAAGCATTTCACTGGCCTTGTCCTCAAACACAGCTGTTCAACTTCAAAAATCATCTGCTATCAGCAATCCTTATGTGCTTACAGAGTTACATCTCTGATAGATACATTCTATTTTCATATCCTGTAGATACTTCTTTCAATGCATGTAGGGCTGCTTCTACCTCATGCTCAGGGGCAGCTGTGAAATGCCATCTTCTCAAGAACACAATCACAGTACCAGAGAATTTTCTGGCTTGCAAGGGATTCTCAAAGATCACTGAGCCCAACTGCAGGGCCTGCCCGGGGCAGCCTCAACAATCACACCCTGTGCCCAAGAGCGCTGTCCAAACACTTTTGGAGCTCAGTCAGCCTTGGTGCTGGCACCCCTTCCCTGGAGAGCCTGTTCCAGTGGCCAAGCACCCTCTGGGTGAAGAGCCTTTTCCTTCTATCCACCCTAAGCCTGCACTGCCACATCTTGCAGCCCATTCTCTTGGCTCCTCCCAGTGGCCCCAGCACTGAAGACAGTAGTGCATGGCCTTCTGCTTCCCCTCCTCAGGAAGCTGCTGACTGCTAGAGGCTCCTGCCTAGGCAATTCCACCTCAAAGGCACGGCAATGACACCAAAAAGAAAGGAGCTGGGACAGAGGAGCTCAGGGCTTGCAACGATGAGGTTGAGAAGGAAGGCTACTGACACATCCTGGGCACAACGATTTCTAACTGGAGCATTGTTTGGATCTTTTTCAGGTGGAAAGGAGAGGCACAATGAAAAGGAAAGCAAGAGGCAACAATCAGCCGTGAGTTTTGGCCTAGGGTTAAAGGACAGCAAACTGGAGGAATGGCCAGGAGGAGAACTGCTCTTTCAGAGTCAGGCTGGGATTGCTTCAAGCCTGTGCAGCCACAGGAAGGCTCTCTCCAGCACTTGCCTTTCTTACCTTCACCTCTTTCTTCCTTTAGGCACATCAATGTTGGCAGCGACTTTCAGGCTGAGCTCCCAGAGCTGCAGAGCAGAGCACCAAGTGAGGATGAAGAGCCTGCAAGCCTGGTCTGGAAGCCCTGGGGAGAAGATGACTCTGACATGGAAAAACCTGACAGAGGTAGCTTCTCTTCAAGCTTTTCTTCCACCCCTGACATACTTGGATCTTTCAAAGTCTCCTTTTGCATAGAAAGGCAGCTTCTTGCAGGCTCCGCTTCTCTCCCTGTCTCACGTGTCTTCCCATCTAGAAGTGTTAGAGGCAAGGAGAACGCTCTGCTTCTGCAGCAGAGCAGCAAAAAGAGCAAGCATCTTGCTCTCCAAATCGGTCAGGCCCATTTGCCACTGCAAGAGAGGAGATTGGACTCCACTTCTTCTACAAGAAGCTGCTCTGAAGGGAGAGCCAGCACTGCGGGGGCCCTTGCTTCAGCTGGCCCTGTCTTTGCTCTCCTTTTCATGCTCTCCAAGCTGCTGCCTTTAGCTCCTGGCCTTTCCTTCCGCCTTGCATGGCAACCTTTGCTCTTGCTGGCCTCAAGGCTGACTTGGGTTGCCTTTTTGTTGTGCTTGCAGTAAGACAACTGCTGGACATGGCCAGCTCCCGTGGCATTGCCGGGCCAGCAGCTGACCTGGAGCGCGCCCTGCACTGCCTGCACCAGGCAGGCGGCAGCCTTCCGGTAAGAAGCCGCTCTGTGGGCGCACAGAAGAGGGCACAGGGAATGCACAAGGCCCGGCCACTGGCACAGCCTTTCCTGCCTGCTCCTTGATGAAGGCTCTTCACAGGGAGCAGAGCACCTGCTGCCTGCTGTGTCTCCTCCAGCTGCGTCAGGGCTGAGCCCAAACGGCTCCAGCAGGGAGAATCTCCCTCCTGCAGGCGGCGGCGCAAGCTCCTGCAGCCTGCTGCCTTGGAAATCGCCTGCAGCTCTGGCTGCTCTAAGACATCTGGAGAGGAAATTCCCAGAAGCCTCACTCAGCTGAGGCCATTCTGGCTGCAGGAGCCGCAAAATCATTCGCTTGGGGAGCAAAATGCCACTCTTGGGCACCAGCATCAAAGGGCTGGGCAGCAAAAACTAGGCACTGGGATCAAATCCCAGGCTTTCACATGGCATACAGTTGCTTGAATGTCTGAAGAGGCAAAGTAGCTGAAAGGCAGCATCTGTGCTTTTCGGCTCATTTTGGATGTGGTGGGGCACCTAAAGCCTTTTCCCCTTGGATCTTGCAGGAGGCTCTGGAGATGTTGTTCTCAGGGGGGCCTGCAACAGCTCAAGGCCATCCCTTGGCTGATTATCATTACGCAGGTAAGCAAAGCAGAGCTTCTTCCTTCACTGACAGATGCTGCCATCCCCTTCAGTGTTGTGGCAAGTGTTTCTGCTTCAACAAATTGTGCTTAACACCAGCACAAGGTCTTGTCTTCTCAGGGGCTGGGGAAAGCACCAGCATCTAGACCTTCAGCTTTACTTCTTTTCCAATCCTTTTCCCGGCGGAATGCCTGCTCTTGTCTTCATCACCTTCTGAGGCAGCAGACATGTACTCACACGGGAATGATGGTCTGCAACCATTTTCTTGCGGCGGCCAGTGGGATCTACTTCATGTGGATCGAGTGATCCATTTACCTGCTGCTTTTTATTGCCAGGCTCCGACTGATGGACACCTGAGGAGAAGGACTCCTTCCAAAAGGCTTTCCACACCTACGGCAAGCATTTTCATCTCATCCAGAAGCAGGTAAAGCCGCAGGACATTCTTTACCTGAGCAGATCATCAGGAGGAAAGCTTGCTTCTAGCTGGTAACAAACACTGGGCTTCGGTCTCTCTCTTCTCAAGTACCAAAACTGCTCAAGTAGTAACAAAACGGGACATCAAAGGCCTGTGTGAAAAGGATGATCCTGTCTCTCCAGCCCTTTTCTCCAAGCTCCTTTGGAATATGATGATTTATTCTCTCAGACTTGTCGCACACCTCTGCTGCTGCTTCCACAAGACATTGTGCTGGCATAACTGAAGTGAACCCGGCAAAGAAGACCTGTGCTAGATGGATTTCTTTTTGATTTGTGCATTACGTGTGCTACCACCTAGCATGATACACGGTTAACTACATTGCATGATGCCTCTCTTTCTCCATCTTCATTTCATTTTACACCCTACTCCATTTACTTCATGATTTTACTTCCTACTTTACTCCATCTTCTACTTTTTCCCCAAAGCACCCTACAAAGGAATTTTAGATTCCTTCTTTTTCTCTTCACAACAGATCCAGACTAAGACCGTGGCACAGTGTGTGGAGTACTACTACACCTGGAAAAAGGAGCATAGAGTTGCTAGCACTCTTGCTCAGGTGAGGGGGAAGAAAATCCAGGCATGCCAGGAGGGTGGAGAAACTGGGAGAAGGGGAGAAAACCTGCTGGCCAGCCGTGCCAGACGCTGCTTTGCCAGGATCACATTGTCCCATGCGCTGGGAAAGGCACAGCAGATGCTGCCCAGGCCTTCCTTCTGCTGCTGCCCTGAAATACGCCATTCTGGAGCCTAACTCTGAGCCAAAAAAGCCGCACCACCACCCAAATGGGCTTGGACTCTCTACAGATGGCTTTCTCAAGGGCTGCCACCTTTGCTGACTCCAATCAGACCCTTCATTCCCCACTTCACTCCTCCTGACATCAGCAATCCCTGTCTTCAGGGAGATGTTGCAGATTTTCAGGCAGTTTTTCTAGCATCCCAGCATACTCCCCAAGAAGCAGCTGCCAGTGCTGTGGCTCCCCTCAGACTTTCCTTACCAGCAAAGAGCAATTTGGTTGGCAAGAGTGAGAGAGAGAGAGAGAGAGAAAGAGAGAGAGAGATTATTCTGGGTTGTATAAAAGGTCTAACCATGTGTCTTCCCTAATTTGACTGAATTTCCATCCCATTCCCTAGACATTTCTGCAGGAAAACCCAAGGGAAATAAATGTTAGGCAGAGAGGTAGAAATAAGAAATGTAGAATTCTAGATAGCCACACATTTATCCCACCCCTTTGGCCTGTAGCTAAGAGGAGCATTTCCCTCCAAGCTCTGCCTTGCAGCCCGCCGCAGCCCACTGGCAAAGGCAGCCCTTTCCTCAGCTCTTCAGGCTTTGCAAGGATTTGCTTAGGCCAATAGATTTTTGTGCTGGACGCAGGCATTTCCAGCTTTCTGACGGGAAGGAAACATTGAAACAGGATTCTTTGATTTCCAGGCTGTGGGCGAAGGCAAGAGGAGCAAAAGCCCCCCCAGAAAGGAGGATGGGCAGACAGGGAAGAGAAGCCGCAAGAGGGCTGGCAGCGCCCAGTGTCCCTGCTGCCAACCGCGCCAGCCGCCCCGTTCGGCGGGAGGCCCCTTTCCCTGCGGCCAGTGCAAACGGTGCGCAACTTCCTGCTCTTTCTGCTCCAACCTGCGCCTTGGCACTAAAACAGGCTGACCCTTTGCAAAGGCGCCGCAGCGCAAGCTCAGGCCACTTGCACCATCGCCCCTCGCAGCCCTGCTCAAGCTTACAACCCACCTCAAACCCAAACAGCTCACTTCAAACCCAGCCTTCACAATGAAACCTTACCCTGCCCCAACAACACACACTGCATACAAGTAGCAACAGATCCATCAAAGCTTGCTTTGATGCTGCTGATCAAATTCCAAATAGGATGCAGCAAAAGGAGGAAGACATTTCAAGGCATTGAAGCAAGAAAGATCGGACTCATGCTCTGATCAATTCACAACGTGCCACTGCCCAAAAAGACAGAAATTCATACTAAAAGGCAGATCTTGCCACTTGCTGTAATGGTGTGTATTAAATTGAACAATGGATGGTTTGTTTCCTGTCTTCCAGGCTGTTTGAAACCATGCAGGAAAGGAACAAACACAGGAGAAGACATCGTCCTCGCAAAGAAGCAGAGCCTCTCCCCAAGAAGAAAAGACCAAATTAGACAAGCCTGCAGCTTGTCCAGCCAGGCCTAGCAAGGCTTAGGCGTCAATAGGACTAGATAGGAATAGGACTGGTTTTTAAGCTTTTAGACTTGTAGAAATTCTATTTAGTTAGTTTACATGATAGGAATCTCCTCAATTTCTTAGTTAAGGTACATGAGTATTATTCAAGATTCATTAGTAGGATTAGATTGATCAGTCAATGTAAGAGGCTTGGTGTTGGCTACGCTCCGTCTTTTGTCATTTTGCCTTTGTTGAGACACAATCTGTCTTTATCATTAAACCATGTTTGTTCCCTGCTGTCTTTTGGTCTGTATGAAATCACTGCGGCAATCAAAGACGGCACTTGCCCTGAGAGGAGAATCTGGGCACGCACGACCTCCCCAAGGCCCGGCCCCTTGTTCAGCAGGCAGGACTGGCAAAGGTGTGTCTCCTTTACTGCCAGGGAAAGAACGCTGGCGCTTCATCCTTTGATTCCTACAAATCTCAGCTGCCAGTGGAAAGGGAGGCTTTGTTTAATTCAATGAATTGGATCAAAATGAGTGCTCTGCTCTCACCATCATTTCTGCCCTAAAAGCAACAGCTTTAGTCCTTTTTGTAGCCCAGCAACAGAACTTTGTTTCATTTTGGGGCACTGATGCACCTGACCACCTTGGAAGACGTTTCTAGAACCCCTCCAATTCTATCCAATTCATATCCCATGCACCACAAAGGCATCAGTAGTTCAGTTTCAGTTCCTCTTGAAAGGACCCCTCTCCCGCTCTGGGCCTCCACCAATCTCCTTAGCTAAAGCAGAGCAGCTGGGATCATTATCCTCTCTCTGGCTTCCCACAGCTTAGGTACTTGCACCAAAGAAGAAGCAAACTCCCTCTTTCATCTAGCCCAGCAAATGGCACTGCCCAGCAAGGCTTTGGTGGCAGGGGCTGTGCAGGGTGGAGAGGGGCCGAGGGAGGGGGCAATTGCCAGGCTGCTTCTGGGAAGCTCAGGGAAGCTTGCCCTTGTCTGATGGAGCCAGTGCAGCTGGGCTTTGGAGCCTACAAAGTATCTGCCTTGCAGTGGCACTTGTTACAGCTGCCCCCTCACTTTGCTGCCCTGTGGGCAACATGCAGCCTGGGAAGGAAGCAAGATTGGGACTGAAGCAAGATTTGCTTTGCCTTAACTATAGGCCGGGAAGCAGCAAAACTGGCTGGGTTTTGTCCTATCTGGCATCTAAGTATTAAAAGAAACGCCAAGGCCGTCAGTGTGGAAAGGTAATTCCATCAGTGTTCCTTTGTTAGAGGAATCCCTGAGTCTTTTGAGACAAACAGCTAGTTTCTCCAAGGGAGCTGGGAGAGAGATATACAAAGTCGGCATTCATGTTTGCTACAGAAATGCCACTGTGCTGTCCCTGTCTGTGTGTCCCCATCAGTTCCCCTGAGAAACATGCTGTTTCTCTAAGTTTCAAGGAAGGAGTGATGAGGTGAGTGACCAGCTCAGAGGCCCAAAGGAGGGAAAACATCAAGCGACATTATTGGGCACCAAAAGGAGATTTGAGAAAGGGGGCAGCATGAATGCCTCCACTTTGAGAGGAAGCTTTGGAGTTGCCTCTCGCCTGAACAACTTGCAAATTCTAGCTCCTCTCAGAGCTGGAGGAGAGCCAGCGGGAGGAGTCCTGCTGCTTCTGCAGGGCAGGAGATGAGGTTCTGGGCCCTTGGACACAGACAGACTCCTGGGCACGTTCAGCTGGAGACACCTTGCAGAGAAGCACCCACAGGAGCCAGGGCTGTCCCTGCACTGCTTTTGCCCGTCTCCTCAGGCGACTCAGGAGAAAAACCCAATGACAAGGCTCTCAGAGCAAGCTTGCAGCAGCAGAAGTAAAAGGGGCAGAGGTGGCCCATGCCTCTTTCTGTCCCATGGCTCCCCTGGGGTTCTACATGGAATGTTGGGCTGTGCCCATAGCAACTGTCGTTGTCTCCTGCTCCTGCGGCCCTTGGTGGAACGCTGCTGGAGCAGCGCTGGAGCAGCAGCTGCAGGATCAGCTCCTGGGCTGTCCCTGACCAGCCACCTCCTGCACTCAGCACCACACCCGGCCTCTGCACCCACATCCTCGTCTCCTCGCCTGCCTCCAGGCATCCCCAGAGCACTTGGGGATCGTCCAAGGTAAGAAAATCCCCGTTTGCCCTCAAAGCACTAACACAAGGGCACGAGGCTCCAGCTGCCTCTCCCACCAACCACGACACACAGGCTGCCTGCTCACTTTCCCCACGCCACCTTCCACGTCAAAGCGGGCTGCAGCTTCTGAAGGAATCGTGTTGCCTCCCAGGCAAACACAGACCTTTCCATAGAGGATGTAGAGAGCTGTCCCAGTGCAGTTGCAGATCCTCCTCCACGGATCACCTGCTTCAAAGTTCTTGGCACCCATTGCAGCCCTAAACCTAGCTTGTGGTGACCCCAAAACAAATTGGTCACGCCTGAGGAGTTCAGGGCTTCAGTGTCAACAAATCCCCTTATGCCCTGACTCAGCTCACACCTGCTCCAAAGCTGCAAAAACCAGAAGGATGGCACTTCTCCTCTGGGATCCCTCTCATTCAGGCCATGGAAGCATTTCACTGGCCTTGTCCTCAAACACAGCTGTTCAACTTCAAAAATCATCTGCTATCAGCAATCCTTATGTGCTTACAGAGTTACATCTCTGATAGATACATTCTATTTTCATATCCTGTAGATACTTCTTTCAATGCATGTAGGGCTGCTTCTACCTCATGCTCAGGGGCAGCTGTGAAATGCCATCTTCTCAAGAACACAATCACAGTACCAGAGAATTTTCTGGCTTGCAAGGGATTCTCAAAGTTCACTGAGCCCAACTCCAGGGCCTGCCCAGAGCAGCCTGAACAATCACACCCTGTGCCCAAGAGCGCTGTCCAAACACTTTTGGAGCTCAGTCAGCCTTGGTGCTGGCACCCCTTCCCTGGAGAGCCTCTTCCAGTGGCCAAGCACCCTCTGGGTGAAGAGCCTTTTCCTTCTATCCACCCTAAGCCTGCACTGCCACATCTTGCAGCCCATTCTCTTGGCTCCTCCCAGTGGCCCCAGCACTGAAGAGAGTAGTGCATGGCCTTCTGCTTCCCCTCCTCAGGAAGCTGCTGACTGCTAGAGGCTCCTGCCTAGGCAATTCCACCTCAAAAGCACGGCAATGACACCAAAAAGAAAGGAGCTGGGACAGAGGAGCTCAGGGCTTGCAACGATGAAGTTGAGAAGGAAGGCTACTGACACATCCTGGACGCAAAGATTTCTAACTGGAGCATTGTTTGGATCTTTTTCAGGTGGAAAGGAGAGGCACAATGAAAAGGAAAGCAAGAGGCAACAATCAGCCGTGAGTTTTGGCCTAGGGTTAAAGGACAGCAAACTGGAGGAATGGCCAGGAGGAGAACTGCTCTTTCAGAGTCAGGCTGGGATTGCTTCAAGCCTGTGCAGCCACAGGAAGGCTCTCTCCAGCACTTGCCTTTCTTACCTTCACCTCTTTCTTCCTTTAGGCACATCAATGTTGGCAGCGACTTTCAGGCTGAGCTCCCAGAGCTGCAGAGCAGAGCACCAAGTGAGGATGAAGAGCCTGCAAGCCTGGTCTGGAAGCCCTGGGGAGAAGATGACTCTGACATGGAAAAACCTGACAGAGGTAGCTTCTCTTCAAGCTTTTCTTCCACCCCTGACATACTTGGATCTTTCAAAGTCTCCTTTTGCATAGAAAGGCAGCTTCTTGCAGCCTCCGCTTCTCTCCCTGTCTCACCTGTCTTCCCATCTAGAAGTGTTAGAGGCAAGGAGAACGCTCTGCTTCTGCAGCAGAGCAGCAAAAAGAGCAAGCATCTTGCTCTCCAAATCGGTCAGGCCCATTTGCCACTGCAAGAGAGGAGATTGGCCTCCACTTCTTCTACAAGAAGCTGCTCTGAAGGGAGAGCCAGCACTGCGGGGGCCCTTGCTTCAGCTGGCCCTGTCTTTGCTCTCCTTTTCATGCTCTCCAAGCCGCTGCCTTTAGCTCCTGGCCTTTCCTTCCGCCTTGCATGGCAACCTTTGCTCTTGCTGGCCTCAAGGCTGACTTGGGCTGCCTTTTTGTTGTGCTTGCAGTAAGACAACTGCTGGACATGGCCAGCTCCCGTGGCATTGCCGGGCCAGCAGCTGACCTGGAGCGCGCCCTGCACTGCCTGCACCAGGCAGGCGGCAGCCTTCCGGTAAGAAGCCGCTCTGTGGGCGCACAGAAGAGGGCACAGGGAATGCACAAGGCCCGGCCACTGGCACAGCCTTTCCTGCCTGCTCCTTGATGAAGGCTCTTCACAGGGAGCAGAGCACCTGCTGCCTGCTGTGTCTCCTCCAGCTGCGTCAGGGCTGAGCCCAAACGGCTCCAGCAGGGAGAATCTCCCTCCTGCAGGCGGCGGCGCAAGCTCCTGCAGCCTGCTGCCTTGGAAATCGCCTGCAGCTCTGGCTGCTCTAAGACATCTGGAGAGGAAATTCCCAGAAGCCTCACTCAGCTGAGGCCATTCTGGCTGCAGGAGCCCCAAAATCATTCGCTTGGGGAGCAAAATGCCCCTCTTGGGCACCAGCATCAAAGGGCTGGGCAGCAAAAACTAGGCACTGGGATCAAATCCCAGGCTTTCACATGGCATACAGTTGCTTGAATGTCTGAAGAGGCAAAGTAGCTGAAAGGAAGCATCTGTGCTTTTCGGCTCATTTTGGGTGTGGTGGGGCGCCTAAAGCCTTTTCCCCTTGGATCTTGCAGGAGGCTCTGGAGATGTTGCTCTCAGGGGGGCCTGCAACAGCTCAAGGCCAGCCCTTGGCTGATTATCATTACGCAGGTAAGCAAAGCAGAGCTTCTTCCTTCACTGACAGATGCTGCCGTCCCCTTCAGTGTTGTGGCAAGTGTTTCTGCTTCAACAAATTGTGCTTAACACCAGCACAAGGTCTTGTCTTCTCAGGGGCTGGGGAAAGCACCAGCATCTAGACCTTCAGCTTTACTTCTTTTCCAATCCTTTTCCCGGCGGAATGCCTGCTCTTGTCTTCATCACCTTCTGAGGCAGCAGACATGTACTCACACGGGAATGATGGTCTGCAACCATTTTCTTGCGGCGGCCAGTGGGATCTACTTCATGTGGATCGAGTGATCCATTTACCTGCTGCTTTTTATTGCCAGGCTCTGATAGATGGACACCTGAGGAGAAGGACTCCTTCCAAAAGGCTTTCCACACCTACGGCAAGGATTTTCATCTCATCCAGAAGCAGGTAATGCCGCAGGACATTCTTTACCTGAGCAGATCATCAGGAGGAAAGCTTGCTTCTAGCTGGTAACAAACACTGGGCTTCGGTCTCTCTCTTCTCAAGTACCAAAACTGCTCAAGTAGTAACAAAACGGGACATCAAAGGCCTGTGTGAAAAGGATGATCCTGTCTCTCCAGCCCTTTTCTCCAAGCTCCTTTGGAATATGATGATTTATTCTCTCAGACTTGTCGCACACCTCTGCTGCTGCTTCCACAAGACATTGTGCTGGCATAACTGGAGTGAACCCGGCAAAGAAGACCTGTGCTAGATGGATTTCTTGTTGATCTGTGCATTACATGCGCTACCACCTAGCATGATACACGGTTTACTACATTGCATGATGCCTCTCTTTCTCCATCTTGATTGCATTTTACACCCTACTCCATTTACTTCATGATTTTACTTCCTACTTTCCTCCGTCATCTACTTTTTCCCCAAAGCACCCTACAAAGGAATTTTGGATTCCTTCTTTTTCTCTTCACAACAGATCCAGACTAAGACCGTGGCACAGTGTGTGGAGTACTACTACACCTGGAAAAAGGAGCATAGAGTTGCTAGCACTCTTGCTCAGGTGAGGGGGAAGAAAATCCAGGCATGCCAGGAGGGTGGAGAAACTGGGAGAAGGGGAGAAAACCTGCTGGCCAGGCATGCCAGACACCGCTTTGCCAGGATCACATTGTCCCATGCGCTGGGAAAGGCACAGCAGATGCTGCCCAGGCCTTCCTTCTGCTGCTGCCCTGAAATACGCCATTCTGGAGCCTAACTCTGAGCCAAAAAAGCCGCACCACCACCCAAATGGGCTTGGACTCTCTACAGATGCCTTTCTCAAGGGCTGCCACCTTTGCTGACTCCAATCAGACCCTTCATTCCCCACTTCACTCCTCCTGACATCAGCAATCCCTGTCTTCAGGGAGATGTTGCAGATTTTCAGGCAGTTTTTCTAGCATCCCAGCATACTCCCCAAGAAGCAGCTGCCAGTGCTGTGGCTCCCCTCAGATTTTCCTTACCAGCAAAGAGCAATTTGCTTTGCAAGTGTGAGAGAGAGAAAGAGAAAGAGAAAGAGAGAGAGAGAGATTATTCTGGGTTGTAGAAAAGGTCTAACCATGTGTCTTCCCTAATTTGACTGAATTTCCATCCCATTCCCTAGACATTTCTGCAGGAAAACCCAAGGGAAATAAATGTTAGGCAGAGAGGTAGAAATAAGAAATGTAGAATTCTAGATAGCCACACATTTATCCCACCCCTTTGGCCTGTAGCAAAGAGCAGCATTTCCCTCCAAGCTCTGCCTTGGCAGCCCGCCTCAGCCCACTGGCAAAGGCAGCCCTTTCCTCAGCTCTTGAGGCTTTGCAAGGATTTGCTTAGGCCAATAGATTTTTGTGCTGGACGCAGGCATTTCCAGCTTTCTGACGGGAAGGAAACCTTGAAACAGGATTCTTTGATTTCCAGGCTGTGGGCGAAGGCAAGAGGAGCAAAAGCCCCCCCAGAAAGGAGGATGGGCAGACAGGGAAGAGAAGCCGCAAGAGGGCTGGCAGCGCCCAGTGTCCCTGCTGCCAACCGCGCCAGCCGCCCCGTTCGGCGGGAGGCCCCTTTCCCTGCGGCCAGTGCAAACGGTGCGCAACTTCCTGCTCTTTCTGCTCCAACCTGCGCCTTGGCACTAAAACAGGCTGACCCTTTGCAAAGGCACCGCAGCGCAAGCTCAGGCCACTTGCACCATCGCCCCTCGCAGCCCTGCTCAAGCTTACAACCCACCTCAAACCCAAACAGCTCACTTCAAACCCAGCCTTCACAATGAAACCTTACCCTGCCCCAACAACACACACTGCATACAAGTAGCAACAGATCCATCAAAGCAAGCTTTGATGCTGCTGATCAAATTCCAAATAGGATGCAGCAAAAGGAGGAAGACATTTCAAGGCATTGAAACAAGAAAGATCCGACTCATGCTCTGATCAATTCACAACGTGCCACTGCCCAAAAAGACAGAAATTCATACTAAAAGGCAGATCTTGCCACTTGCTGTAATGGTGTGTATTAAATTGAACAATGGATGGTTTGTTTCCTGTCTTCCAGGCTGTTTGAAACCATGCAGGAAAGGAACAAACACAGGAGAAGACATCGCCCTCGCAAAGAAGCAGAGCCTCTCCCCAAGAAGAAAAGACCAAATTAGACAAGCCTGCAGCTTGTCCAGCCAGGCCTAGCAAGGCTTAGGACTAGATAGGAATAGGACTGGTTTTTAAGCTTCGATAACGTCAATAGAACTAGATAGGAATAGGACTGGTTTTTAAGCTTTTAGACTTGTTCAAATTCTATTTAGTTAGTTTACATGATAGGAATCTCCTCAAATTCTTAGTTAAGGTACATGAGTATTATTCAAGATTCATTAGTAGGATTAGATTGATCAGTCAATGTAAGAGGCTTGGTGTTGGCTACGCTCCGTCTTTTGTCATTTTGCCTTTGTTGAGACACAATCTGTCTTTATCATTAAACCATGTTTGTTCCACATTATGTTTTGGTCTGTACGAAATCACTGCGGCAATCAAAGACGGCGCTTGCCCTGAGAGGAGAATCTGGGCACGCACGACCTCCCCAAGGCCCGGCCCCTTGCTCAGCTGGCAGGACTGGCAAAGGTGTGTCTCCTTTACTGCCAGGGAAAGAACGCTGGCGCTTCATCCTTTGATTCCTACAAATCTCAGCTGCCAGTGGAAAGGGAGGCTTTGTTTAATTCAATGAATTGGATCAAAATGAGTGCTCTGCTCTCACCATCATTTCTGCCCTAAAAGCAACAGCTTTAGTCCTTTTTGTAGCCCAGCAACAGAACTTTGTTTCATTTTGGGGCACTGATGCACCTGACCACCTTGGAAGACGTTTCTAGAACCCCTCCAATTCTATCCAATTCATATCCCATGCACCACAAAGGCATCAGTAGTTCAGTTTCAGTTTCTCTTGAAAGGAGCCCTCTCCCGCTCTGGGCCTCTACCAATCTCCTTAGCTAAAGCAGAGCGGCTGGGATCATCATCCTCTCTCTGACTTCCCACAGCTTAGGTATTTGCACCAAAGAAGAAGCAAACTCCCTCTTTCATCTAGCCCAGCAAATGGCACTGCCCAGCAAGGCTTTGGTGGCAGGGGCTGTGCAGGGTGGAGAGGGGGCAAGGGAGGGGGCAATTGCCAGGCTGCTTCTGGGAAGCGCAGGGAAGCTTGCCCTTGTCTGATGGAGCCAGTGCAGCTGGGCTTTGGAGCCTACAAAGTATCTGCCTTGCAGTGGCACTTGTTACAGCTGCCCCCTCACTTTGCTGCCCTGTGGGCAACATGCAGCCTGGGAAGGAAGCAAGATTGGGACTGAAGCAAGATTTGCTTTGCCTTAACTATAGGCCGGGAAGCAGCAAAACTGGCTGGGTTTTGTCCTATCTGGCATCTAAGTATTAAAAGAAACGCCAAGGCCGTCAGTGTGGAAAGGTAATTCCATCAGTGTTCCTTTGTTAGAGGAATCCCTGAGTCTTTTGAGACAAACAGCTAGTTTCTCCAAGGGAGCTGGAAGAGGGATATACAAAGTCGGCATTCATGTTTGCTACAGAAATGCCACTGTGCTGTCCCTGTCTGTGTGTCCCCATCAGTTCCCCTGAGAAACATGCTGTTTCTCTAAGTTTCAAGGAAGGAGTGATGAGGTGAGTGACCAGCTCAGAGGCCCAAAGGAGGGAAAACATCAAGCGGCATTATTGGGCACCAAAAGGAGATTTGAGAAAGGGGGCAGCATGAATGCCTCCACTTTGAGAGGAAGCTTTGGAGTTGCCTCTCGCCTGAACAACTTGCAAATTCTAGCTCCTCTCAGAGCTGGAGGAGAGCCAGCGGGAGGAGTCCTGCTGCTTCTGCAGGGCAGGAGATGAGGTTCTGGGCCCTTGGACACAGACAGGCTCCTGGGCACATTCAGCTGGAGACACCTTGCAGAGAAGCACCCACAAGAGCCAGGGCTGTCCCTGCACTGCTTTTGCCCGTCTCCTCAGGCGACTCGGGAGAAAAACCCAATGGCAAGGCTCTCAGAGCAAGCTTGCAGCAGCAGAAGTAAAAGGGGCAGAGGTGGCCCATGCCTCTTTCTGTCCCATGGCTCCCCTGGGGTTCTACATGGAATGTTGGGCTGTGCCCATAGCAACTGTCGTTGTCTCCTGCTCCTGCGGCCCTTGGTGGAACGCTGCTGGAGCAGCGCTGGAGCAGCAGCTGCAGGATCAGCTCCTGGGCTGTCCCTGACCAGCCACCTCCTGCACTCAGCGCCACACCCGGCCTCTGCACCCACATCCTCGTCTCCTCGGCTGCCTCCAGGCATCCCCACAGCACTTGGGGATTGTCCAAGGTAAGAAAATCCCCGTTTGCCCTCAAAGCACTAACACAAGGGCACGAGGCTCCAGCTGCCTCTCCCACCAACCACGACACACAGGCTGCCTGCTCACTTTCCCCACGCCACCTTCCACGTCAAAGCGGGCTGCAGCTTCTGAAGGAATCGTGTTGCCTCCCAGGCAAACACAGACCTTTCCATAGAGGATGTAGAGAGCTGTCCCAGTGCAGTTGCAGATCCTCCTCCACGGATCACCTGCTTCAAAGTTCTTGGCACCCATTGCAGTCCTAAACCTAGCTTGTGGTGACCCCAAAACAAATTGGTCACGCCTGAGGAGTTCAGGGCTTCAGTGTCAACAAATCCCCTTATGCCCTGACTCAGCTCACACCTGCTCCAAAGCTGCAAAAACCAGAATGATGGCACTTCTCCTCTGGGATCCCTCTCATTCAGGCCATGGAAGCATTTCACTGGCCTTGTCCTCAAACACAGCTGTTCAACTTCAAAAATCATCTGCTATCAGCAATCCTTATGTGCTTACAGAGTTACATCTCTGATAGATACATTCTATTTTCATATCCTGTAGATACTTCTTTCAATGCATGTAGGGCTGCTTCTACCTCATGCTCAGGGGCAGCTGTGAAATGCCATCTTCTCAAGAACACAATCACAGTACCAGAGAATTTTCTGGCTTGCAAGGGATTCTCAAAGAACACTGAGCCCAACTCCAGGGCCTGCCCGGGGCAGCCTCAACAATCACACCCTGTGCCCAAGAGCGCTGTCCAAACACTTTTGGAGCTCAGTCAGCCTTGGTGCTGGCACCCCTTCCCTGGAGAGCCTCTTCCAGTGGCCAAGCACCCTCTGGGTGAAGAGCCTTTTCCTTCTATCCACCCTAAGCCTGCACTGCCACATCTTGCAGCCCATTCTCTTGGCTCCTCCCAGTGGCCCCAGCACTGAAGAGAGTAGTGCATGGCCTTCTGCTTCCCCTCCTCAGGAAGCTGCTGACTGCTAGAGGCTCCTGCCTAGGCAATTCCACCTCAAAACCACGGCAATGACAGCAAAAAGAAAGGAGCTGGGACAGAGGAGCTCAGGGCTTGCAAACATGAGGTCGAGAAGGAAGGCTATTGACACATCCCGGACGCAAAGATTTCTAACTGGAGCATTGTTTGGATCTTTTTCAGGTGGAAAGGAGAGGCACAATGAAAAGGAAAGCAAGAGGCAACAATCAGCCGTGAGTTTTGGCCTAGGGTTAAAGGACAGCAAACTGGAGGAATGGCCAGGAGGAGAACTACTCTTTCAGAGTCAGGCTGGGATTGCTTCAAGCCTGTGCAGCCACAGGAAGGCTCTCTCCAGCACTTGCCTTTCTTACCTTCACCTCTTTCTTCCTTTAGGCACATCAATGTTGGCAGCGACTTTCAGGCTGAGCTCCCAGAGCTGCAGAGCAGAGCACCAAGTGAGGATGAAGAGCCTGCAAGCCTGGTCTGGAAGCCCTGGGGAGAAGATGACTCTGACATGGAAAAACCTGACAGAGGTAGCTTCTCTTCAAGCTTTTCTTCCACCCCTGACATACTTGGATCTTTCAAAGTCTCCTTTTGCATAGAAAGGCAGCTTCTTGCAGCCTCCGCTTCTCTCCCTGTCTCACGTGTCTTCCCATCTAGAAGTGTAAGAGGCAAGGAGAACGCTCTGCTTCTGCAGCAGAGCAGCAAAAAGAGCAAGCATCTTGCTCTCCAAATCGGTCAGGCCCATTTGCCACTGCAAGAGAGGAGATTGGCCTCCACTTCTTCTACAAGAAGCTGCTCTGAAGGGAGAGCCAGCACTGCGGGGGCCCTTGCTTCAGCTGGCCCTGTCTTTGCTCTCCTTTTCATGCTCTCCAAGCCGCTGCCTTTAGCTCCTGGCCTTTCCTTCCGCCTTGCATGGCAACCTTTGCTCTTGCTGGCCTCAAGGCTGACTTGGGCTGCCTTTTTGTTGTGCTTGCAGTAAGACAACTGCTGGACATGGCCAGCTCCCGTGGCATTGCCGGGCCAGCAGCTGACCTGGAGCGCGCCCTGCACTGCCTGCACCAGGCAGGCGGCAGCCTTCCGGTAAGAAGCCGCTCTGTGGGCGCACAGAAGAGGGCACAGGGAATGCACAAGGCCCAGCCACTGGCACAGCCTTTCCTGCCTGCTCCTTGATGAAGGCTCTTCACAGGGAGCAGAGCACCTGCTGCCTGCTGTGTCTCCTCCAGCTGCGTCAGGGCTGAGCCCAAACGGCTCCAGCAGGGAGAATCTCCCTCCTGCAGGCGGCGGTGCCAGCTCCTGCAGCCTGCTGCCTTGGAAATCGCCTGCAGCTCTGGCTGCTCTAAGACATCTGGAGAGGAAATTCCCAGAAACCTCACTCAGCTGAGGCCATTCTGGCTGCAGGAGCCGCAAAATCATTTGCTTGGGGAGCAAAATGCCCCTCTTGGGCACCAGCATCAAAGGGCTGGGCAGCAAAAACTAGGCACTGGGATCAAATCCCAGGCTTTCACATGGCATACAGTTGCTTGAATGTCTGAAGAGGCAAAGTAGCTGAAAGGCAGCATCTGTGCTTTTCGGCTCATTTTGGGTGTGGTGGGGCGCCTAAAGCCTTTTCCCCTTGGATCTTGCAGGAGGCTCTGGAGATGTTGCTCTCAGGGGGGCCTGCAACAGCTCAAGGCCAGCCCTTGGCTGATTATCATTACGCAGGTAAGCAAAGCAGAGCTTCTTCCTTCACTGACAGATGCTGCCGTCCCCTTCAGTGTTGTGGCAAGTGTTTCTGCTTCAACAAATTGTGCTTAACACCAGCACAAGGTCTTGTCTTCTCAGGGGCTGGCGAAAGCACCAGCATCTAGACCTTCAGCTTTACTTCTTTTCCAATCCTTTTCCCGGCGGAATGCCTGCTCTTGTCTTCATCACCTTCTGAGGCAGCAGACATGTACTCACACGGGAATGATGGTCTGCAACCATTTGCTTGCGGCGGCCAGTGGGATCTACTTCATGTGGATCGAGTGATCCATTTACCTGCTGCTTTTTATTGCCAGGCTCTGATAGATGGACACCTGAGGAGAAGGACTCCTTCCAAAAGGCTTTCCACACCTACGGCAAGGATTTTCATCTCATCCAGAAGCAGGTAATGCCGCAGGACATTCTTTACCTGAGCAGATCATCAGGAGGAAAGCTTGCTTCTAGCTGGTAACAAACACTGGGCTTCGGTCTCTCTCTTCTCAAGTACCAAAACTGCTCAAGTAGTAACAAAACGGGACATCAAAGGCCTGTGTGAAAAGGATGATCCTGTCTCTCCAGCCCTTTTCTCCAAGCTCCTTTGGAATATGATGATTTATTCTCTCAGACTTGTCGCACACCTCTGCTGCTGCTTCCACAAGACATTGTGCTGGCATAACTGGAGTGAACCCGGCAAAGAAGACCTGTGCTAGATGGATTTCTTGTTGATCTGTGCATTACATGCGCTACCACCTAGCATGATACACAGTTTACTACATTGCATGATGCCTCTCTTTCTCCATCTTGATTGCATTTTACACCCTACTCCATTTACTTCATGATTTTACTTCCTACTTTCCTCCGTCATCTACTTTTTCCCCAAAGCACCCTACAAAGGAATTTTGGATTCCTTCTTTTTCTCTTCACAACAGATCCAGACTAAGACCGTGGCACAGTGTGTGGAGTACTACTACACCTGGAAAAAGGAGCATAGAGTTTCTAGCACTCTTGCTCAGGTGAGGGGGAAGAAAATCCAGGCATGCCAGGAGGGTGGAGAAACTGGGAGAAGGGGAGAAAACCTGCTGGCCAGGCATGCCAGACACCGCTTTGCCAGGATCACATTGTCCCATGCGCTGGGAAAGGCACAGCAGATGCTGCCCAGGCCTTCCTTCTGCTGCTGCCCTGAAATACGCCATTCTGGAGCCTAACTCTGAGCCAAAAAAGCCGCACCACCACCCAAATGGGCTTGGACTCTCTACAGATGCCTTTCTCAAGGGCTGCCACCTTTGCTGACTCCAATCAGACCCTTCATTCCCCACTTCACTCCTCCTGACATCAGCAATCCCTGTCTTCAGGGAGATGTTGCAGATTTTCAGGCAATTTTTCTAGCATCCCAGCATACTCCCCAAGAAGCAGCTGCCAGTGCTGTGGCTCCCCTCAGACTTTCCTTACCAGCAAAGAGCAATTTGCTTGGCAAGTGTGAGAGAGAGAAAGAGAAAGAGAGAGAGAGAGATTATTCTGGGTTGTAGAAAAGGTCTAACCATGTGTCTTCCCTAATTTGACTGAATTTCCATCCCATTCCCTAGACATTTCTGCAGGAAAACCCAAGGGAAAGAAATGTTAGGCAGAGAGGTAGAAATAAGAAATGTAGAATTCTAGATAGCCACACATTTATCCCACCCCTCTGGCCTGTAGCAAAGAGGAGCATTTCCCTCCAAGCTCTGCCTTGCAGCCCGCTGCAGCCCACTGGCAAAGGCAGCCCTTTCCTCAGCTCTTCAGACTTTGCAAGGATTTGCTTAGGCCAATAGATTTTTGTGCTGGACGCAGGCATTTCCAGCTTTCTGACGGGAAGGAAACCTTGAAACAGGATTCTTTGATTTCCAGGCTGTGGGCGAAGGCAAGAGGAGCAAAAGCCCCCCCAGAAAGGAGGATGGGCAGACAGGGAAGAGAAGCCGCAAGAGGGCTGGCAGCGCCCAGTGTCCCTGCTGCCAACCGCGCCAGCCGCCCCGTTCGGCGGGAGGCCCCTTTCCCTGCGGCCAGTGCAAACGGTGCGCAACTTCCTGCTCTTTCTGCTCCAACCTGCGCCTTGGCACTACAACAGGCTGACCCTTTGCAAAGGCACCGCAGCGCAAGCTCAGGCCACTTGCACCATCGCCCCTCGCAGCCCTGCTCAAGCTTACAACCCACCTCAAACCCAAACAGCTCACTTCAAACCCAGCCTTCACAATGAAACCTTACCCTGCCCCAACAACACACACTGCATACAAGTAGCAACAGATCCATCAAAGCAAGCTTTGATGCTGCTGATCAAATTCCAAATAGGATGCAGCAAAAGGAGGAAGACATTTCAAGGCATTGAAACAAGAAAGATCCGACTCATGCTCTGATCAATTCACAACGTGCCACAGCCCAAAAAGACAGAAATTCATACTAAAAGGCAGATCTTGCCACTTGCTGTAATGGTGTGTATTAAATTGAACAATGGATGGTTTGTTTCCTGTCTTCCAGGCTGTTTGAAACCATGCAGGAAAGGAACAAACACAGGAGAAGACATCGCCCTCGCAAAGAAGCAGAGCCTCTCCCCAAGAAGAAAAGACCAAATTAGACAAGCCTGCAGCTTGTCCAGCCAGGCCTAGCAAGGCTTAGGACTAGATAGGAATAGGACTGGTTTTTAAGCTTCGATAACGTCAATAGAACTAGATAGGAATAGGACTGGTTTTTAAGCTTTTAGACTTGTTCAAATTCTATTTAGTTAGTTTACATGATAGGAATCTCCTCAAATTCTTAGTTAAGGTACATGAGTATTATTCAAGATTCATTAGTAGGATTAGATTGATCAGTCAATGTAAGAGGCTTGGTGTTGGCTACGCTCCGTCTTTTGTCATTTTGCCTTTGTTGAGACACAATCTGTCTTTATCATTAAACCATGTTTGTTCCACTTTATCTTTTGGTCTGTACGAAATCACTGCGGCAATCAAAGACGGCACTTGCCCTGAGAGGAGAATCTGGGCACGCACGACCTCCCCAAGGCCCGGCCCCTTGCTCAGCTGGCAGCACTGGCAAAGGTGTGTCTCCTTTACTGCCAGGGAAAGAACGCTGGCGCTTCATCCTTTGATTCCTACAAATCTCAGCTGCCAGTGGAAAGGGAGGCTTTGTTTAATTCAATGAATTGGATGAAAATGAGTGCTCTGCTCTCACCATCATTTCTGCCCTAAAAGCAACAGCTTTAGTCCTTTTTGTAGCCCAGCAACAGAACTTTGTTTCATTTTGGGGCACTGATGCACCTGACCACCTTGGAAGACGTTTCTAGAACCCCTCCAATTCTATCCAATTCATATCCCATGCACCACAAAGGCATCAGTAGTTCAGTTTCAGTTTCTCTTGAAAGGAGCCCTCTCCCGCTCTGGGCCTCTACCAATCTCCTTAGCTAAAGCAGAGCGGCTGGGATCATCATCCTCTCTCTGACTTCCCACAGCTTAGGTATTTGCACCAAAGAAGAAGCAAACTCCCTCTTTCATCTAGCCCAGCAAATGGCACTGCCCAGCAAGGCTTTGGTGGCAGGGGCTGTGCAGGGTGGAGAGGGGGCAAGGGAGGGGGCAATTGCCAGGCTGCTTCTGGGAAGCGCAGGGAAGCTTGCCCTTGTCTGATGGAGCCAGTGCAGCTGGGCTTTGGAGCCTACAAAGTATCTGCCTTGCAGTGGCACTTGTTACAGCTGCCCCCTCACTTTGCTGCCCTGTGGGCAACATGCAGCCTGGGAAGGAAGCAAGATTGGGACTGAAGCAAGATTTGCTTTGCCTTAACTATAGGCCGGGAAGCAGCAAAACTGGCTGGGTTTTGTCCTATCTGGCATCTAAGTATTAAAAGAAACGCCAAGGCCGTCAGTGTGGAAAGGTAATTCCATCAGTGTTCCTTTGTTAGAGGAATCCCTGAGTCTTTTGAGACAAACAGCTAGTTTCTCCAAGGGAGCTGGAAGAGGGATATACAAAGTCGGCATTCATGTTTGCTACAGAAATGCCACTGTGCTGTCCCTGTCTGTGTGTCCCCATCAGTTCCCCTGAGAAACATGCTGTTTCTCTAAGTTTCAAGGAAGGAGTGATGAGGTGAGTGACCAGCTCAGAGGCCCAAAGGAGGGAAAACATCAAGCGGCATTATTGGGCACCAAAAGGAGATTTGAGAAAGGGGGCAGCATGAATGCCTCCACTTTGAGAGGAAGCTTTGGAGTTGCCTCTCGCCTGAACAACTTGCAAATTCTAGCTCCTCTCAGAGCTGGAGGAGAGCCAGCGGGAGGAGTCCTGCTGCTTCTGCAGGGCAGGAGATGAGGTTCTGGGCCCTTGGACACAGACAGGCTCCTGGGCACATTCAGCTGGAGACACCTTGCAGAGAAGCACCCACAAGAGCCAGGGCTGTCCCTGCACTGCTTTTGCCCGTCTCCTCAGGCGACTCGGGAGAAAAACCCAATGGCAAGGCTCTCAGAGCAAGCTTGCAGCAGCAGAAGTAAAAGGGGCAGAGGTGGCCCATGCCTCTTTCTGTCCCATGGCTCCCCTGGGGTTCTACATGGAATGTTGGGCTGTGCCCATAGCAACTGTCGTTGTCTCCTGCTCCTGCGGCCCTTGGTGGAACGCTGCTGGAGCAGCGCTGGAGCAGCAGCTGCAGGATCAGCTCCTGGGCTGTCCCTGACCAGCCACCTCCTGCACTCAGCGCCACACCCGGCCTCTGCACCCACATCCTCGTCTCCTCGGCTGCCTCCAGGCATCCCCACAGCACTTGGGGATCGTCCAAGGTAAGAAAATCCCCGTTTGCCCTCAAAGCACTAACACAAGGGCACGAGGCTCCAGCTGCCTCTCCCACCAACCACGACACACAGGCTGCCTGCTCACTTTCCCCACGCCACCTTCCACGTCAAAGCGGGCTGCAGCTTCTGAAGGAATCGTGTTGCCTCCCAGGCAAACACAGACCTTTCCATAGAGGATGTAGAGAGCTGTCCCAGTGCAGTTGCAGATCCTCCTCCACGGATCACCTGCTTCAAAGTTCTTGGCACCCATTGCAGTCCTAAACCTAGCTTGTGGTGACCCCAAAACAAATTGGTCACGCCTGAGGAGTTCAGGGCTTCAGTGTCAACAAATCCCCTTATGCCCTGACTCAGCTCACACCTGCTCCAAAGCTGCAAAAACCAGAATGATGGCACTTCTCCTCTGGGATCCCTCTCATTCAGGCCATGGAAGCATTTCACTGGCCTTGTCCTCAAACACAGCTGTTCAACTTCAAAAATCATCTGCTATCAGCAATCCTTATGTGCTTACAGAGTTACATCTCTGATAGATACATTCTATTTTCATATCCTGTAGATACTTCTTTCAATGCATGTAGGGCTGCTTCTACCTCATGCTCAGGGGCAGCTGTGAAATGCCATCTTCTCAAGAACACAATCACAGTACCAGAGAATTTTCTGGCTTGCAAGGGATTCTCAAAGATCACTGAGCCCAACTCCAGGGCCTGCCCGGGGCAGCCTCAACAATCACACCCTGTGCCCAAGAGCGCTGTCCAAACACTTTTGGAGCTCAGTCAGCCTTGGTGCTGGCACCCCTTCCCTGGAGAGCCTCTTCCAGTGGCCAAGCACCCTCTGGGTGAAGAGCCTTTTCCTTCTATCCACCCTAAGCCTGCACTGCCACATCTTGCAGCCCATTCTCTTGGCTCCTCCCAGTGGCCCCAGCACTGAAGACAGTAGTGCATGGCCTTCTGCTTCCCCTCCTCAGGAAGCTGCTGACTGCTAGAGGCTCCTGCCTAGGCAATTCCACCTCAAAACCACGGCAATGACAGCAAAAAGAAAGGAGCTGGGACAGAGGAGCTCAGGGCTTGCAAACATGAGGTCGAGAAGGAAGGCTACTGACACATCCCGGACGCAAAGATTTCTAACTGGAGCATTGTTTGGATCTTTTTCAGGTGGAAAGGAGAGGCACAATGAAAAGGAAAGCAAGAGGCAACAATCAGCCGTGAGTTTTGGCCTAGGGTTAAAGGACAGCAAACTGGAGGAATGGCCAGGAGGAGAACTACTCTTTCAGAGTCAGGCTGGGATTGCTTCAAGCCTGTGCAGCCACAGGAAGGCTCTCTCCAGCACTTGCCTTTCTTACCTTCACCTCTTTCTTCCTTTAGGCACATCAATGTTGGCAGCGACTTTCAGGCTGAGCTCCCAGAGCTGCAGAGCAGAGCACCAAGTGAGGATGAAGAGCCTGCAAGCCTGGTCTGGAAGCCCTGGGGAGAAGATGACTCTGACATGGAAAAACCTGACAGAGGTAGCTTCTCTTCAAGCTTTTCTTCCACCCCTGACATACTTGGATCTTTCAAAGTCTCCTTTTGCATAGAAAGGCAGCTTCTTGCAGCCTCCGCTTCTCTCCCTGTCTCACGTGTCTTCCCATCTAGAAGTGTAAGAGGCAAGGAGAACGCTCTGCTTCTGCAGCAGAGCAGCAAAAAGAGCAAGCATCTTGCTCTCCAAATCGGTCAGGCCCATTTGCCACTGCAAGAGAGGAGATTGGCCTCCACTTCTTCTACAAGAAGCTGCTCTGAAGGGAGAGCCAGCACTGCGGGGGCCCTTGCTTCAGCTGGCCCTGTCTTTGCTCTCCTTTTCATGCTCTCCAAGCCGCTGCCTTTAGCTCCTGGCCTTTCCTTCCGCCTTGCATGGCAACCTTTGCTCTTGCTGGCCTCAAGGCTGACTTGGGCTGCCTTTTTGTTGTGCTTGCAGTAAGACAACTGCTGGACATGGCCAGCTCCCGTGGCATTGCCGGGCCAGCAGCTGACCTGGAGCGCGCCCTGCACTGCCTGCACCAGGCAGGCGGCAGCCTTCCGGTAAGAAGCCGCTCTGTGGGCGCACAGAAGAGGGCACAGGGAATGCACAAGGCCCGGCCACTGGCACAGCCTTTCCTGCCTGCTCCTTGATGAAGGCTCTTCACAGGGAGCAGAGCACCTGCTGCCTGCTGTGTCTCCTCCAGCTGCGTCAGGGCTGAGCCCAAACGGCTCCAGCAGGGAGAATCTCCCTCCTGCAGGCGGCGGTGCCAGCTCCTGCAGCCTGCTGCCTTGGAAATCGCCTGCAGCTCTGGCTGCTCTAAGACATCTGGAGAGGAAATTCCCAGAAGCCTCACTCAGCTGAGGCCATTCTGGCTGCAGGAGCCGCAAAATCATTTGCTTGGGGAGCAAAATGCCCCTCTTGGGCACCAGCATCAAAGGGCTGGGCAGCAAAAACTAGGCACTGGGATCAAATCCCAGGCTTTCACATGGCATACAGTTGCTTGAATGTCTGAAGAGGCAAAGTAGCTGAAAGGCAGCATCTGTGCTTTTCGGCTCATTTTGGGTGTGGTGGGGCGCCTAAAGCCTTTTCCCCTTGGATCTTGCAGGAGGCTCTGGAGATGTTGCTCTCAGGGGGGCCTGCAACAGCTCAAGGCCATCCCTTGGCTGATTATCATTACGCAGGTAAGCAAAGCAGAGCTTCTTCCTTCACTGACAGATGCTGCCGTCCCCTTCAGTGTTGTGGCAAGTGTTTCTGCTTCAACAAATTGTGCTTAACACCAGCACAAGGTCTTGTCTTCTCAGGGGCTGGCGAAAGCACCAGCATCTAGACCTTCAGCTTTACTTCTTTTCCAATCCTTTTCCCGGCGGAATGCCTGCTCTTGTCTTCATCACCTTCTGAGGCAGCAGACATGTACTCACACGGGAATGATGGTCTGCAACCATTTGCTTGCGGCGGCCAGTGGGATCTACTTCATGTGGATCGAGTGATCCATTTACCTGCTGCTTTTTATTGCCAGGCTCTGATAGATGGACACCTGAGGAGAAGGACTCCTTCCAAAAGGCTTTCCACACCTACGGCAAGGATTTTCATCTCATCCAGAAGCAGGTAATGCCGCAGGACATTCTTTACCTGAGCAGATCATCAGGAGGAAAGCTTGCTTCTAGCTGGTAACAAACACTGGGCTTCGGTCTCTCTCTTCTCAAGTACCAAAACTGCTCAAGTAGTAACAAAACGGGACATCAAAGGCCTGTGTGAAAAGGATGATCCTGTCTCTCCAGCCCTTTTCTCCAAGCTCCTTTGGAATATGATGATTTATTCTCTCAGACTTGTCGCACACCTCTGCTGCTGCTTCCACAAGACATTGTGCTGGCATAACTGGAGTGAACCCGGCAAAGAAGACCTGTGCTAGATGGATTTCTTGTTGATCTGTGCATTACATGCGCTACCACCTAGCATGATACACAGTTTACTACATTGCATGATGCCTCTCTTTCTCCATCTTGATTGCATTTTACACCCTACTCCATTTACTTCATGATTTTACTTCCTACTTTCCTCCGTCATCTACTTTTTCCCCAAAGCACCCTACAAAGGAATTTTGGATTCCTTCTTTTTCTCTTCACAACAGATCCAGACTAAGACCGTGGCACAGTGTGTGGAGTACTACTACACCTGGAAAAAGGAGCATAGAGTTTCTAGCACTCTTGCTCAGGTGAGGGGGAAGAAAATCCAGGCATGCCAGGAGGGTGGAGAAACTGGGAGAAGGGGAGAAAACCTGCTGGCCAGGCATGCCAGACACCGCTTTGCCAGGATCACATTGTCCCATGCGCTGGGAAAGGCACAGCAGATGCTGCCCAGGCCTTCCTTCTGCTGCTGCCCTGAAATACGCCATTCTGGAGCCTAACTCTGAGCCAAAAAAGCCGCACCACCACCCAAATGGGCTTGGACTCTCTACAGATGCCTTTCTCAAGGGCTGCCACCTTTGCTGACTCCAATCAGACCCTTCATTCCCCACTTCACTCCTCCTGACATCAGCAATCCCTGTCTTCAGGGAGATGTTGCAGATTTTCAGGCAATTTTTCTAGCATCCCAGCATACTCCCCAAGAAGCAGCTGCCAGTGCTGTGGCTCCCCTCAGATTTTCCTTACCAGCAAAGAGTAATTTGCTTGGCAAGTGTGAGAGAGAGAAAGAGAAAGAGAGAGAGAGAGATTATTCTGGGTTGTAGAAAAGGTCTAACCATGTGTCTTCCCTAATTTGACTGAATTTCCATCCCATTCCCTAGACATTTCTGCAGGAAAACCCAAGGGAAAGAAATGTTAGGCAGAGAGGTAGAAATAAGAAATGTAGAATTCTAGATAGCCACACATTTATCCCACCCCTCTGGCCTGTAGCAAAGAGGAGCATTTCCCTCCAAGCTCTGCCTTGCAGCCCGCTGCAGCCCACTGGCAAAGGCAGCCCTTTCCTCAGCTCTTCAGACTTTGCAAGGATTTGCTTAGGCCAATAGATTTTTGTGCTGGACGCAGGCATTTCCAGCTTTCTGACGGGAAGGAAACCTTGAAACAGGATTCTTTGATTTCCAGGCTGTGGGCGAAGGCAAGAGGAGCAAAAGCCCCCCCAGAAAGGAGGATGGGCAGACAGGGAAGAGAAGCCGCAAGAGGGCTGGCAGCGCCCAGTGTCCCTGCTGCCAACCGCGCCAGCCGCCCCGTTCGGCGGGAGGCCCCTTTCCCTGCGGCCAGTGCAAACGGTGCGCAACTTCCTGCTCTTTCTGCTCCAACCTGCGCCTTGGCACTAAAACAGGCTGACCCTTTGCAAAGGCGCCGCAGCGCAAGCTCAGGCCACTTGCACCATCGCCCCTCGCAGCCCTGCTCAAGCTTACAACCCACCTCAAACCCAAACAGCTCACTTCAAACCCAGCCTTCACAATGAAACCTTACCCTGCCCCAACAACACACACTGCATACAAGTAGCAACAGATCCATCAAAGCTTGCTTTGATGCTGCTGATCAAATTCCAAAGAGGATGCAGCAAAAGGAGGAAGACATTTCAAGGCATTGAAACAAGAAAGATCCGACTCATGCTCTGATCAATTCACAACGTGCCACTGCCCAAACAGACAGAAATTCATACTAAAAGGCAGATCTTGCCACTTGCTGTAATGGTGTGTATTAAATTGAACAATGGATGGTTTGTTTCCTGTCTTCCAGGCTGTTTGAAACCATGCAGGAAAGGAACAAACACAGGAGAAGACATCGCCCTCGCAAAGAAGCAGAGCCTCTCCCCAAGAAGAAAAGACCAAATTAGACAAGCCTGCAGCTTGTCCAGCCAGGCCTAGCAAGGCTTAGGACTAGATAGGAATAGGACTGGTTTTTAAGCTTCGATAACGTCAATAGAACTAGATAGGAATAGGACTGGTTTTTAAGCTTTTAGACTTGTTCAAATTCTATTTAGTTAGTTTACATGATAGGAATCTCCTCAAATTCTTAGTTAAGGTACATGAGTATTATTCAAGATTCATTAGTAGGATTAGATTGATCAGTCAATGTAAGAGGCTTGGTGTTGGCTACGCTCCGTCTTTTGTCATTTTGCCTTTGTTGAGACACAATCTGTCTTTATCATTAAACCATGTTTGTTCCACTTTATCTTTTGGTCTGTATGAAATCACTGCGGCAATCAAAGACGGCACTTGCCCTGAGAGGAGAATCTGGGCACGCACGACCTCCCCAAGGCCCGGCCCCTTGCTCAGCTGGCAGCACTGGCAAAGGTGTGTCTCCTTTACTGCCAGGGAAAGAACGCTGGCGCTTCATCCTTTGATTCCTACAAATCTCAGCTGCCAGTGGAAAGGGAGGCTTTGTTTAATTCAATGAATTGGATCAAAATGAGTGCTCTGCTCTCACCATCATTTCTGCCCTAAAAGCAACAGCTTTAGTCCTTTTTGTAGCCCAGCAACAGAACTTTGTTTCATTTTGGGGCACTGATGCACCTGACCACCTTGGAAGACGTTTCTAGAACCCCTCCAATTCTATCCAATTCATATCCCATGCACCACAAAGGCATCAGTAGTTCAGTTTCAGTTTCTCTTGAAAGGAGCCCTCTCCCGCTCTGGGCCTCTACCAATCTCCTTAGCTAAAGCAGAGCGGCTGGGATCATTATCCTCTCCCTGGCTTCCCACAGCTTAGGTATTTGCACCAAAGAAGAAGCAAACTCCCTCTTTCATCTAGCCCAGCAAATGGCACTGCCCAGCAAGGCTTTGGTGGCAGGGGCTGTGCAGGGTGGAGAGGGGGCGAGGGAGGGGGCAATTGCCAGGCTGCTTCTGGGAAGCTCAGGGAAGCTTGCCCTTGTCTGATGGAGCCAGTGCAGCTGGGCTTTGGAGCCTACAAAGTATCTGCCTTGCAGTGGCACTTGTTACAGCTGCCCCCTCACTTTGCTGCCCTGTGGGCAACATGCAGCCCGGGAAGGAAGCAAGATTGGGACTGAAGCAAGATTTGCTTTGCCTTAACTATAGGCCGGGAAGCAGCAAAACTGGCTGGGTTTTGTCCTATCTGGCATCTAAGTATTAAAAGAAACGCCAAGGCCGTCAGTGTGGAAAGGTAATTCCATCAGTGTTCATTTGTTAGAGGAATCCCTGAGTCTTTTGAGACAAACAGCTAGTTTCTCCAAGGGAGCTGGAAGAGGGATATACAAAGTCTGCATTCATGTTTGCTACAGAAATGCCACTGTGCTGTCCCTGTCTGTGTGTCCCCATCAGTTCCCCTGAGAAACATGCTGTTTCTCTAAGTTTCAAGGAAGGAGTGATGAGGTGAGTGACCAGCTCAGAGGCCCAAAGGAGGGAAAACATCAAGCGACATTATTGGGCACCAAAAGGAGATTTGAGAAAGGGGGCAGCATGAATGCCTCCACTTTGAGAGGAAGCTTTGGAGTTGCCTCTCGCCTGAACAACTTGCAAATTCTAGCTCCTCTCAGAGCTGGAGGAGAGCCAGCGGGAGGAGTCCTGCTGCTTTTCCAGGGCAGGAGATGAGGTTCTGGGCCCTTGGACACAGACAGGCTCCTGGGCACGTTCAGCTGGAGACACCTTGCAGTGAAGCACCCACAAGAGCCAGGGCTGTCCCTGCACTGCTTTTGCCCGTCTCCTCAGACGACTCAGGAGAAAAACCCAATGGCAAGGCTCTCAGAGCAAGCTTGCAGCAGCAGAAGTAAAAGGGGCAGAGGTGGCCCATGCCTCTTTCTGTCCCATGGCTCCCCTGGGGTTCTACATGGAATGTTGGGCTGTGCCCATAGCAACTGTCGTTGTCTCCTGCTCCTGCGGCCCTTGGTGGAACGCTGCTGGAGCAGCGCTGGAGCAGCAGCTGCAGGATCAGCTCCTGGGCTGTCCCTGACCAGCCACCTCCTGCACTCAGCGCCACACCCGGCCTCTGCACCCACATCCTCGTCTCCTCGGCTGCCTCCAGGCATCCCCACAGCACTTGGGGATCGTCCAAGGTAAGAAAATCCCCGTTTGCCCTCAAAGCACTAACACAAGGGCACGAGGCTCCAGCTGCCTCTCCCACCAACCACGACACACAGGCTGCCTGCTCACTTTCCCCACGCCACCTTCCACGTCAAAGCGGGCTGCAGCTTCTGAAGGAATCGTGTTGCCTCCCAGGCAAACACAGACCTTTCCATAGAGGATGTAGAGAGCTGTCCCAGTGCAGTTGCAGATCCTCCTCCATGGATCACCTGCTTCAAAGTTCTTGGCACCCATTGCAGTCCTAAACCTAGCTTGTGGTGACCCCAAAACAAATTGGTCACGCCTGAGGAGTTCAGGGCTTCAGTGTCAACAAATCCCCTTATGCCCTGACTCAGCTCACACCTGCTCCAAAGCTGCAAAAACCAGAATGATGGCACTTCTCCTCTGGGATCCCTCTCATTCAGGCCATGGAAGCATTTCACTGGCCTTGTCCTCAAACACAGCTGTTCAACTTCAAAAATCATCTGCTATCAGCAATCCTTATGTGCTTACAGAGTTACATCTCTGATAGATACATTCTATTTTCATATCCTGTAGATACTTCTTTCAATGCATGTAGGGCTGCTTCTACCTCATGCTCAGGGGCAGCTGTGAAATGCCATCTTCTCAAGAACACAATCACAGTACCAGAGAATTTTCTGGCTTGCAAGGGATTCTCAAAGAACACTGAGCCCAACTCCAGGGCCTGCCCGGGGCAGCCTCAACAATCACACCCTGTGCCCAAGAGCGCTGTCCAAACACTTTTGGAGCTCAGTCAGCCTTGGTGCTGGCACCCCTTCCCTGGAGAGCCTCTTCCAGTGGCCAAGCACCCTCTGGGTGAAGAGCCTTTTCCTTCTATCCACCCTAAGCCTGCACTGCCACATCTTGCAGCCCATTCTCTTGGCTCCTCCCAGTGGCCCCAGCACTGAAGAGAGTAGTGCATGGCCTTCTGCTTCCCCTCCTCAGGAAGCTGCTGACTGCTAGAGGCTCCTGCCTAGGCAATTCCACCTCAAAACCACGGCAATGACAGCAAAAAGAAAGGAGCTGGGACAGAGGAGCTCAGGGCTTGCAAACATGAGGTCGAGAAGGAAGGCTACTGACACATCCCGGACGCAAAGATTTCTAACTGGAGCATTGTTTGGATCTTTTTCAGGTGGAAAGGAGAGGCACAATGAAAAGGAAAGCAAGAGGCAACAATCAGCCGTGAGTTTTGGCCTAGGGTTAAAGGACAGCAAACTGGAGGAATGGCCAGGAGGAGAACTACTCTTTCAGAGTCAGGCTGGGATTGCTTCAAGCCTGTGCAGCCACAGGAAGGCTCTCTCCAGCACTTGCCTTTCTTACCTTCACCTCTTTCTTCCTTTAGGCACATCAATGTTGGCAGCGACTTTCAGGCTGAGCTCCCAGAGCTGCAGAGCAGAGCACCAAGTGAGGATGAAGAGCCTGCAAGCCTGGTCTGGAAGCCCTGGGGAGAAGATGACTCTGACATGGAAAAACCTGACAGAGGTAGCTTCTCTTCAAGCTTTTCTTCCACCCCTGACATACTTGGATCTTTCAAAGTCTCCTTTTGCATAGAAAGGCAGCTTCTTGCAGCCTCCGCTTCTCTCCCTGTCTCACGTGTCTTCCCATCTAGAAGTGTAAGAGGCAAGGAGAACGCTCTGCTTCTGCAGCAGAGCAGCAAAAAGAGCAAGCATCTTGCTCTCCAAATCGGTCAGGCCCATTTGCCACTGCAAGAGAGGAGATTGGCCTCCACTTCTTCTACAAGAAGCTGCTCTGAAGGGAGAGCCAGCACTGCGGGGGCCCTTGCTTCAGCTGGCCCTGTCTTTGCTCTCCTTTTCATGCTCTCCAAGCCGCTGCCTTTAGCTCCTGGCCTTTCCTTCCGCCTTGCATGGCAACCTTTGCTCTTGCTGGCCTCAAGGCTGACTTGGGCTGCCTTTTTGTTGTGCTTGCAGTAAGACAACTGCTGGACATGGCCAGCTCCCGTGGCATTGCCGGGCCAGCAGCTGACCTGGAGCGCGCCCTGCACTGCCTGCACCAGGCAGGCGGCAGCCTTCCGGTAAGAAGCCGCTCTGTGGGCGCACAGAAGAGGGCACAGGGAATGCACAAGGCCCGGCCACTGGCACAGCCTTTCCTGCCTGCTCCTTGATGAAGGCTCTTCACAGGGAGCAGAGCACCTGCTGCCTGCTGTGTCTCCTCCAGCTGCGTCAGGGCTGAGCCCAAACGGCTCCAGCAGGGAGAATCTCCCTCCTGCAGGCGGCGGTGCCAGCTCCTGCAGCCTGCTGCCTTGGAAATCGCCTGCAGCTCTGGCTGCTCTAAGACATCTGGAGAGGAAATTCCCAGAAGCCTCACTCAGCTGAGGCCATTCTGGCTGCAGGAGCCGCAAAATCATTTGCTTGGGGAGCAAAATGCCCCTCTTGGGCACCAGCATCAAAGGGCTGGGCAGCAAAAACTAGGCACTGGGATCAAATCCCAGGCTTTCACATGGCATACAGTTGCTTGAATGTCTGAAGAGGCAAAGTACCTGAAAGGCAGCATCTGTGCTTTTCGGCTCATTTTGGGTGTGGTGGGGCGCCTAAAGCCTTTTCCCCTTGGATCTTGCAGGAGGCTCTGGAGATGTTGCTCTCAGGGGGGCCTGCAACAGCTCAAGGCCATCCCTTGGCTGATTATCATTACGCAGGTAAGCAAAGCAGAGCTTCTTCCTTCACTGACAGATGCTGCCGTCCCCTTCAGTGTTGTGGCAAGTGTTTCTGCTTCAACAAATTGTGCTTAACACCAGCACAAGGTCTTGTCTTCTCAGGGGCTGGCGAAAGCACCAGCATCTAGACCTTCAGCTTTACTTCTTTTCCAATCCTTTTCCCCGCGGAATGCCTGCTCTTGTCTTCATCACCTTCTGAGGCAGCAGACATGTACTCACACGGGAATGATGGTCTGCAACCATTTGCTTGCGGCGGCCA